>NC_132792.1:15535357-16841785 GCF_048418805.1 Vulpes vulpes | reverse complement strand
AAAGGAAAGACGGCTAATACCTATGGCATCATTGGATTTATCCCTTGGCAGATAATATTATTCCAATGGAGATGCTTTCTTAACTGGACCTTGTCCAGCCTGGGCTTCTATCCATGCAGTGAGATATGAGCTCTATATGCCCCAGAAGTAATTCTGAACAGTTTGGAAAGTAGCCATCTAATGGGGGTCACAGCAACATAAGCAGGCTTAGTCAAGGTCTCAGAAGGTCAATGGAAGCTTTCAGCCCTCTTTACACTCCCTAATCTCTAGTTGTTTCTTCTGCCAAAAATATACTTGTGGAAAACTGGTACTGGTTCCAAATTACCATCCAGTGCCTAGATTCTTGGCAATACTGGGTGGGACTTTTCTTGGGTGGAGCTGAAAATTAGGCAAGCAATGACTGTGGTCATCAACGCACACAGAGTTAGCCTATTTCCCTTTCTAAAATGATCTTCTCCAAGATACTCAGACATTAAAAAAAAATGTTGCCAGTTATCAAAGATAGTAAAAAATGTAAAACTCTGGTTGGTGTGCTAAATACACATTCATGCAATATTGATTATAACATGGAAAGCAAATTTGGATCCACAGTGTATGTATAAACAAGCCACCCAGTTTTAAGTTTTTCCTTGGATCTAACTTGGGTTAGTTCTTGATTTGTGGAAATGAATAGCAGAGAAGAGGAAAATCCCTTTTTAAAATTTGAATACGAGATTTTGGGAAGGCAGGTACAAGATTTACAAAAGTTGAGCAGTTAGCACCATTATTTTAGACCTGCATGCATTCAACAATATTCACTGGGCACTTTCTCTCCACCAAGTGCTGCTCTAGGCTCTGAAATACAGACTATCCCCCTGCTATCAGGGTTTTATTTAAACTCTAAGTGCTGGGGATCCCTGGGTGGCTCAGTGATTTAGTGCTTGCCTTCCACCCGGGGTGTGATCCTGGGGACCCAGGAGCGAGTCCCATGTCAGGCTCCCTGCATGGAGGCTGCTTCTCCCTCTGCCTGTGTCTCTGCCTCTCTCTCTCTCTCTCTCTCTGTCTCTCATGAATAAATAAATTAATTTAAAGAAATAAATAAATAAACTCTAAGTGCTGAGAGAGACAACAATCAAGTAAATAAATAAATAAATGTCATCGTTTCCATTAATGATAAATGCACTGAGAAAAATCACAGGATAATGCGTTGGAAAGTGGGAATGTGGATGTCACTTTAGGGAGCATGGTCAGATAAGGCCTCTATGAGGAGGTGACCTAAATGACAAGAATAAACCAACCATGCTAAGTCCTTAGGTAGTAATCCTGAAGTGGAAACAAGTTTGTCTTGGCTGAGGAGCAGAAAAAGTGCCAGTGTATAGTGTAATAAGGAAGAAAGATAGGAGTTCAACAGAGGTCATGGAAACAGAAGGCAAATCATCTAGAATCTTGTAGAGTGTGTTATCCCAAGATAAGAAGACACTCGAAGGGTTCTAAGCAGGTGAATGTCATGATCTCACACTGATCCATGGAAAAATAAAGAGGAGCAAGAGTGGGGGACACAATGGGATGTCTGTGACAGCAGGCACAAGGCGGTGTGGCAATGTGGCTGGAATGGTAGCAACAAGGATGAGAAAACATGTTCATTAGGACTCGGAGCCTGAATCTGACTTCTGTTGTGGTAAATGTCTGAATGTCTCCTAATGCTCTCAACAAATAACAGAAACTCAAATCAGAAGGTTTCTTCTGAATTTCCGATAGCATTTCCCTTCTATTATTTTTTTATTGAGCCCGGCAGCAGCCCTACGAGGTCCATAGCAGTGGAGTTCTTATACTTTTACAAATGAATACATTGGGGTTTTCACTAAGAGTCAACCAGAACACAGCAGAGCCAGGACTCAAATCCACTGGACACCAACACCATGCTCTTCCTACAGGCCCACCTACCATGTTTCAGGCATTCCAGAATATTTACTTTGTCAGGCACAAAACTGTATTGAATCAAGTGCTCTTCTTGAAATTAGAACTTCAAGATTGCCTATATACTAGGCAATTATAACAATTCTCCTGCTTTGTGTCTAAAGGAAAAGAAGGCCACCTATTGCTAGAAAAAATCTTAAGGCTGTAAAGAAGCCAACAAATGGATGATTTAAAATGCATTTTTGAGGTATGCTGAAGGACACAACCAGTGGAATTGGTCCATTTGGCAAGATTAAAGAAACTGCTGCTCAATTCCATTTCACTGGTATCAAAAAAAAAAAAAAATCTATTCTCCTATTCTCACAGTGTACTGGCCACAGATGGAGGCATTGCTTTGATGGTCTAATACATCAACCTAAGATCTAAAAACACACCAGTTGTGAAAGCAATATAAATGAGTTTTTTTATTATTATTATTTATTTGTGATAGTCACAGAGAGAGAGAGAGAGAGAGGCAGAGACACAGGCAGAGGGAGAAGCAGGCTCCATGCACCGAGAGCCCGATGTGGGATTCGATCCCGAGTCTCCAGGATCGCGCCCTGGGCCAACGGCAGGCGCCAAACCGCTGCGCCACTCAGGGATCCCAATATAAATGAGTTTTAAACTGGACTATATCTCGGACGCCTGGGTGGCTCAGTGGTTGGGTGTCTGCCTTCGGCTCAGGTCGTGATCCCGGGGTCCTGGGATCAAGTTCTACATTAGGCTTCCCATGGGGAGCTGCTTCTCCCTCTGCCTATGTCCCTGCCTCTCTCTTTGTGTCTCTCAAGAATGGGTGAAAAAATAAAAATCTTAAAAAAATAGAAATAAACTATACTGTATCTGTTAAGTACCCCTGCCTGGAGAAGCTAATGTCAAATCATCATGTGCTAGTCAATTCGTACAATACATTATGAACCTAGGAAAAAGGTTAAAATGCATTTCTGAGAAGCAAAATTCCTTGGTATTTGCGTTAAATGTCCCAGCTCTTGGTCCAGTGGTTTGCTGTGTAAAGAAATTTTAAAAAGGATATAAGGGGGCACCTGGGTGACTCAGTGGTTGAGCCATCTGCCTGTGACTCAGGTCGTGATCCTGGGGTCTTAGGATCAAGTCCCACAAGGAGTCTGCTTCTCTCTCTGCCTATGTCTCTGCCTCTCTCTGTGTGTCTCTCATGAATGAATAAATAAAAAAATCTTAAAAAAAATAAAAATAAAAAAGAAGTAAGGTGCAACCAAAGGAAGAAAGAAGAAAGGAACATAAGTGAAGTTAGCTGCTCAGGAAAGAGGGAAAAAAGAAAATAAAATTTTATTGAACTTCTATTCGGAGGCAAATATCTTTCCTAGGTGCACTTGTAGGCTGTCCTGACTGCCTGGTAACTTTGAGATATGTCATCTCCATTATTAATCACATGAAGAAAATAAGGCTCAAAGAAGTGGGATTTTCTCAACTTTAAGTTGAGCAACCCAAACCTCAATACTAAATAAGTCAGACCTCCAAACCTGTTCCAGCCTGTGCACTTCCAAAGTGGGTAATATGGCAATAATTTGGTTTAGGGCAAGAACTTTAGAAGATCCATTTTTGATATGTTGCAATATTTCTTAGTGGTACTGAAAATGTCAGGTATTGTTGTAGACAGCCCAGGGTGGCTTTTTATTTAAAGTCTAAATATCAAAGACCCGTAAACCTGAAAGCTTATGATTTACAACGCCTTTCGAGGGGAATGGATTTAAGCATAGCCTCAATATGTCAGATTTAAGAGGGGAGTAGCTGCCCAGAAACGGCTAATTTGAGGTTTTCTGCATTATAAAGCAGACCAAAACATCTGGGTAAAAGAGCCCCAGATGCTAGCCTCAGGGTTTGTAGCCAGCTGTGCAACCTTGAGCGAGGTGCTAAAATCAACTGGATTGCAATTGATTCCTTTGAGATAAGGGGCCTTTACTCTCCCCCTTTCTTTAGGTCTTGACTGATTCCAACTAAGATTTGAGGCAGCTGAGTTGGACTAAATGAACTTCAAGTTGCCTTTGTACAGTGTTTATACTGATCACTTCATTTAAACAGCCATTCAACTTGGATCCCAGAAATATTTTTTCCAAGATTCTTTTTTCCTTAAAATTTTTGCCCTATGTTTTTGATATTTTGCTTGAGTTGTCTAGAAAAGTGGATTGTCTAGAAAAGTGGGATGTGTCCTTATGTGACATGCTCATGCATCTGTTCTTTCTGAGTGAACATGTACAACTGTGATCCTCTCCTGACCTTGTTAAAAATGATTGTATTTGATTTTTCGACTCAACAACCCAACTCAGTCCAAGATAAAAGGCAACCCTCCCTCCAGTTTATGAAGCAACTGTGCTTCCTTTCAGTCAGCACCCTATACATTGCCAAGTTATTTCAAAGATTAGGCTCACCTACTCATTGCACATTTCCCCCAATGTATTAGGATTGAACTCCTTGTTGCCCTGAATAGCAGAGCTAAAAGAAGTCATCTAGATTTGCTGAAGCCAGAGTGGGGAGAGCTTTCTGACAGTAAGTGGGTAAACAACTCTTCAAAAAGATCCTGTCTCTAACTCAGGGGCTGAGCCAAATGAACCTGAAGCCTCCTCCCTCTTACGCATGTGGTCTCCACACCTGGAGCTGATTACTCAAGAAATAAGGAGCTTAAGCATTGCATATTTTTTCCAGATATTGAGTGAAAATAAATCTAACTTGTGGTGTCAGGGGTTATATACCAGCATAACCTAAACTATATACTGTGGGATAACAATGTTAATCTAGATGTTAACCAACATCCCTGTGGAATGGATACCGTAGTCATCTAAGTGCAGATATTTCTGTGTGTGATGGGCCTATCTTGCAGATTCATAAAACTTTATCAGCATGTTAAGTTTTCTGAGAATTTCTGCAATAAAAAAAGCTAAAGTAAAGGGCAAAGTGTGTGCAAGAAGAAACAAAGTAATCTACTTTAGTGGGACCTCAAAAAATAGGATTAAAGCCTATGAGAGAGGATGCAAACAGATAATCATTAGCCTTGAATGCATTTGTTTTAATGCTTTTATCTTGTTGACGATGAGATGAAATTAAACCTTTGTATTCAGAGTTAGGTCTTAGAAGGAAAATTTTGACAGAATTGTACAGAAACCATTGGATGAAACAGAAAGGAGGAAAAGAGGTAATTAGGAGGTGTTTTTAATGATTCAGGTAGGAGATACAGTATGTCTTACCTAGGGTGAGAGAAGAATTTGACTGACATGGCAAGGAGGGAATCAAATGATTGGGACTATCCAGTTATGGGGCATATAAAAGAAGCTAAAGATGGTGTTTGGGCAACTAGAGGGAGATCTGAATGGAATAGGATGAAAATAGTCAAGTGCCCGGAAGCATAATGCCAGTTTATTATAAGCACACTTGAACCAAATCATACTTGTTCATGTGGGGCACTCAAATCCGAACCTCCATCATATCGTTTGGTTTGCAAAAATGTCAGCACCCCATTCAAAATTACCTGCATGTCCTGTACCCTATCAAATTGAAACATCTCATTCTAGTATTTCTCCCAGTTGGATTCTGGTTTTCTGTGATCTACCTTCAAATGTACTTTTTTTTTTTTAAAGATTTTTAAACAATCTCTACGCCCAATGTGGGGCTCAAACTTACAACCCCAAGGTCAAGAGGCACATGCTCTACTGACTGAGTCAGCCAGGTGTCCTCAAATGTACTTTCTATAGCTAAGTCTGCACTCTTGCTTATAGATACAGGCCAACCTTAATTAAACTTGTTAGTTCTGTGGAAAGGAACATATATCAAAATCACACCTTGGGACACCTGGGTGGCTCAGCGGTTTAGCGCCTGCCTTCGGCCCAGGGCGTGATCCAGGAGTCCCAGGATCGAGTCCTGCATCGGGCTCCCTGCATGGAGCCTGCTTCTCTCTCTGCCAGTGTCTCTGCCTCTATCTCTGTGTCTCTCATGAATAAGTAAATAAAATCTTTAAAAAAAAAATCACACCTTTATTGCTCTACCCATATTCTTTTCATCTGGAAAGTCCCTAGTTCCCATAAATTTGCACAATCATCCCAGACACCTCAATGCCACACTATCTTGAAATCGATCTTAAGAGTTAATCATCCACTTCATTCCTTTTTATATCTCTGTGCCATTCTTTATACCTTTATTATGCCATTTTGCACCAAATGTTAGTATAATTATCATATCCCTTATTCAATGCCTTACTCATGATAGGTATTCAGTAAACTTCACTAAAACCAGGTGTGTGTCAACATCTATATTTGATAGTAATGGTAAGAATCTCAGTAGGAAAACACGAATATTTGAATTTACAGTTATCATAGAGACAATACTTAGTATGAAGAAAGCAGTAGAATGTACTAGATTAGAACAATGCTTCTCAAATTCAAGGCGAGTCAAAGTCATCTGGGGATCTTATTAAACAGGTCCTGGGGCCCAGCCCAAGATTTTGATTCAGTGAGAGCTTTTGATTCAGGTGGTCTTGACCAGGGCTGTGCATTTGCATTTCTAACAAATTCCCATGTGATGCTGGCACCATTGGACCATGGATGGCACACTGAGTGTTGGGTTTGAAGAAGTCTGACATCAGAATGCGTGCAGCCAAGTTCTGCCATTGCAATTTGCTAGCTTTATGATCTCAAGATACCAAGTCTCTTTAAGCCTCTGATTCCTCACCCGTAAAATGGCAGGAACAGTGGAACCCCTTTGGACTGATAGAATTAAAATAGGCAGTCTAAAAAAAAAATAAAAATAATAAATAAATAAATAAATAAATAAAATAGGCAGTCTATACAATGTACTTCTGGCAATCCCTGATAACCTGGTACGGGCTCAAAAATTAGGTGTTGGTATGAAGTATTTAAGGGTACAAATAAGTCAACAGATTTCTAAAGAGCAAGGGCCATTAAACCGTGGCCGGCAGACCAAACCTGGCTCATCGCCGGTTTTAGTAATGCTGTTAAGCTAGGAAGAGTTTTAAGATATTTAAAGGACTACAAAATATGAAAAGATTCCATAATGCATGAAAATTATAAATTCAAATTTCGATGTCCATAAAGGGTTACTGGAACATGGCCACACACATTCGTTGGTATAATGCCTATGGATGCTTTTGTGCTACAAGAGCAAAGTAAGTAGTTCCATGACAGACCACATGGCCAGGAAAGACTGCAGCGTACACTGGCTCTTTACATTGTTTGCCAACCTCTTATATAGCACCAAGTGACTTTATCAGTGAATTATTGGGATTAGAACCACCGCTAGAGTGGCAGTAATGTTCAGTGGCTACTGTTATTTTTCTTTGTACATAAAATGTAACTGTACCAAAGTAATGAGAGATTCTTAGGAACCAAATAATAAAAATTGGGAAATAAGATGAATTTGAGGGATGAGTGGCAAAATGGATTACCATCAAAGCTCCTCAGAACAGGAAATGCTATTAGATGCCCCAACCCACTTTTTTAAAAAAGCAGTATTTATTGTCCTTTTTCGGATTATAAAAACAATACAGGATCATGGTATTTGGAAAATACAAAAATGTATACAGCATAGAAATCGGTGATACTCCCAAGAGTAGAGATAACCACACTTAAACATTTTTATTTTTACAAAATCGGGACGTTACTGTACAGAATGGTTGTATATTTTTAATGTAACATTTGTCTAATTTCCCATATCCTCTGAGAATATTTTAAAGGATAATAATGCTCCAATGTTTGAAAATGCCATAATTCATTTAATTATTGCTACCCATTGGATTTGAAGTTCTTTTAAGATTTTGCTATTATTTGTTAAGTATTATAATTAAACAAACTTGCTTGTAACTCTTCTGAAAATCTGTTTTTCCCCCAAATTACTATAATAAAGCAATTTCGGTCTAAATTTGGGCTGCTTCCAAGGGAAGTAGAAGGTAAAGACACGTTCTATTAATTGGGTCTCTCTCTCTCTCTCTCTCGTTTTCCTGATTTCCAAACACCAATTTGGGGGATTTCTGCTTCATGATTAGTAACATTAAGCGACTTCTATTATCTTTGACCAAGCATGTTTGTCTGTTTTTTACATACCCCCTTCTTCAATCTATTCCACTACAATCAGGAAAACAAAGTTTTTGTTTCATTTGAAATTCCCCCTTCCCTTAGAAAAAAAGGCGATAGTCTTATCAAAAATATTTTATTTACAAAAAAATCAATTATACTATACATCCTATCCTGGAAATACATTGAATAATTGCTAAAATAAATACAGGCAATTAATTCAATCTTTTATAAGAATGAGAGAATTTGACATTTGAAAGTTATCAAAGCTTAACTTAGAACATAAATAGTTAAAAAGGCAAACTCAAGTTTCAGTTTCATTTATTGGCATGCTGTGTGTTTCGTTTCCCACAAACTCTCTGGTCAGTGAGTCTGGGTTGCAGAATGATCTGTACCTTTTTGTACATCGAAGGTAGAATGTGCAGCTTTTTCTTGGGCAGGATAGATGGAGCATAGACATCTGCATGGAAAGGAAGCAGAATGGCAGAAGCACAAGGTTGAACACTTCGCCACATTCGCACTCCACTTCATCCCAACATTTTTTTAATGCAATGACCCGTGTATTTGATTGTTTCTAACACAGGTCTACACAGCACCAGCTACAAGGCAAGATGGTTCATGTCAAAAGCCAAACTGGATAACTGAGGCCCTTGGAGTAGTTAAATTAGCCGGGTTAAGGTTACTGAGTTCATCAAATTTTTTTTTTATGTGCCAATTCTTGATACACGTATTAAACCTTGATATTATTTTGACTACGTAAACATATCTATGTAGGCCAATAGCAGGACAGATGAAGCAATTATCTGTATAAATTCAGGAAAAAAAAAATCCTCCCTAGGAAGTAGAAGAGGAGCTTGAATGTGCCAGTTTTTTATCTATAGGCTTAACACTGATTAAAATGTATCCAACTCACCCCTGTAAACCTCATGTAAAGTGAACTGGCAAGCTGAAAAAAAAAAAAAAAAAGACAGGTAAATTATGTTCCATATGTAGACAGGATCTGGTAAATTCAGGCCACAGAACAAAATGATGAACTGTATTGTATTTATCCAAGTAACACGGATAATTTTTTCCACTTTCCAATTTACTCAGCCTGAGAAAACACTGCCAGAAATCTTCACATTTGTCCAGTGCCGGTTGCCTAGTGTTTTCTCTCAAGGACTAGCATTCCCTTTTTTCGTTTAAATCTCATGAAAAATTGCACTTTTCTACCCCCTTGGCCTTGATTTTCAATGATTTTCTTTTCTTTTTTCTTTTTTGTACACATAAGTATGTATTTCTTACTCCCAAAGTGTGACAGGTATATTGGCCTTTTCTAAAGGTAAAGAAAAAAAATTAAAATATTGAAAGTTTTTAAGTATTTTCCACGGAAATAAACTATTCCATTTTAAAAGGTAGAGAGAGAGAGAAACATTTTATTCTTTCTATCATGAACAACATCAGTCAACCAAGCTTCACATTTTGGGTAGGTTTTTTTTTTTTTCAGTATGAATTTTTTCAGAACTTATTTTAATAATAATAAAAAAGAACAGGTGTATTTTGGCAGAGAAGTAAAATATAGAATATGCAAAATTTGTTTTAAAAATTGGCATACAAAATTTTAAAACACAGTACAATTATATAAAAATACAGCACAGCCAACGGCCTTTAAAATTTCCTTTGGCATCTCATTTGGTAGAGTTAAACAGAAAATCCTTTCTAAAAAAAAAAAAAATTAGCTATCAACACAGTCCATAAGTTAGGTTGTATATGTTGAAAGAACTTTTCCTTGAGTTTCCAAAATCCTTTTCTTCCATGATAACCCACATAAAGCATGGCTAGTGAGGTATATAGGGCAAACACTGTTAGGCGGATGTACAGTAAGGAAAAAGTGCATAAACAAAGAATGCTTCCCACTTTCATAGAAATAACAGGTTAAATCTGAGTTTCTTCTCATGGATGTCTTGTTTTACTTTGGCAGAATCAAAATAAACCCATAGAAATGTCTTTGTTCAAGTCCCAGCAGCAGTGATATGTCTCCTTTGGTGGCATTATCTGATGCCACGATACTGTACAGTCCCGAGAGGAACTAAGGTTTTGTGTGTGTCTGCGTGCGTGACTGCAAACGTCAAACAACAGAAGATCATACATCGAGCACCATGTCATACTGTTGTCCCTTCTTCCTCCTGCCACACTTATTGATGAGAACCACATACAGCGTCAAAAGCATGACCCAATAGCATGCATAGAGCAACGTTCCAACAATGAGAACTGTCTGCTTGGATTCTGAGAATGGCTTTTTAGATTCCTTATAAATGGTGAAAATCACACCACCCAGGAGGATTGTAAACCAAACCGATACTGGAATGAGTCCTATGAAATTAACGACAATGGTTTTCCTTCCAGATGTGCCCCACCCAGCTTTGTTTATCGTGGCAATGGCAAACATTTTGGCAGGAAGTAAACTTGACATGTATAGCACTGAGTAGAGGGACATGAAGACCATGACAATATTTCCTCTAAGGCAGCTGGCAAAGGAGGACTTTATGAGACCTACTAACTGGACAGTTAACAAGAAGAGGAGGATGTTCCAAATTTTACCCCTGTAGAAGAGCTGGATCACTGTGGCAATGAGAAAGAAAGGGAAGAATCCAGTGATAACGGCCTCGTAGGTCATCCACAAGTGATGTTTATGAAACCACATCGCATTGTACAGCCACTCTCGGAAGTAGGACTTGCTCCAACGGGTCTGCTGGTTTAACCATCTGAGATACTCTATAGGCGTCTCCGTAAGGCACTTGGATCGAGCTGTGTATTTTGTTGCATAGCCCAGACTCAGCACTCGGTTCGTTAGATGCCGGTCGTCCCCAAAACTGCATTGGCTGCCCATAAATTCCTGATTGTACCAGTCTTCCACAAATTCATGCAGCAAGGAGTTTCTGTACATTCCCAGAGGTCCGCTAATGCACTGGACACACCCAAAATAAGACTGGCAGGCCCTTTCTATGTTAAAAGCCATCCAGTATCTCACACTGCTGAGGAAGGAGATCCAGGAATCATACTTGTTTAAAATCTGCAAGAAGGAAAAAAAAAAAAAAAGAATAAATAAAAGGGAAGCCTTCACTAACACCAACAAAATCGGTGCCATCGTGAGGTTACTACCTAGAGCGACGTTTGTTGTTTGATCCTCCTAGGTTATATTTTGTTTTCTCTGATTCTGTGTTCTGAGATTAATCTGATAAATTGTGTGCATGCATTTAGTTTTTGATGAGCAATACTTTCTCTACTTCGTGACTCTGTCCTCGTTTTTGTTGGGCTTTTTAAATTTTTTCTTGTTATGCTATAATAGTCAGCATTTTTTTTTTTTTTTTTTTTTTAGGCATTACTTCTCAGATCCTAAATTCTCCCACTCTCCTACCATGTAAGATCTGAAGGTTTTTAAGTCTTAATCTCTCCTGTTCTGGTTAATTTCCAGCTCATTCAATTCTATCAATTTTCTTCCTCTTTCTTTCCCTCTTTTATGCAATGCCAGTGATAAACTGTTTGTTCTGGCCTCTCCCCAAAACTTAAATCCTGAAATCATGCTTTATGTAAAGGCTACTGAAACTTATCAGCTTTTTCTTGGCAATATTTCTAAATTCTTTCCTCCATCTCGATTTTGCTCGGTTCTCATCTGGATTTCGCATGCTTCCTCTTTTACCACCAACCAGGCTGTTTCTTTGTCTTTTCTAGGCATTGTCTTTGCCTTCACTATCACCATGCACGTATAAAATGGGTTGTACAGCAATGAAATACCTAATTTTTATTTTTTATTTTTTTAATACCTAATTTTTAAACTCAGGTTTCCATGTGCCTCTCACCTTTTGCTAAAATCACGTTTGCAAAGCACTCATTTTAATCTTCACATATTTTCAAGTATTCACATATATATTCATTTCCCATCCCACAGATTCCAAGTTGCTTTCGTTAATATTTGCTTCATTGTTTCTCCATTTATAGCCAATAATGGGAAATCAATAGTAATTAGTGAGAAATAAATCATAATCAGAAAACCGACTTGCTAATTGTTCCTTTGCCTTTCTTACCAGTATAAATATGAGTTGCTACTTCTCTTTTCCTCTTTTGTAACATAATTTGGGTTTTTAATCAAACACATATTGACCAGCTTTTATACCTAGGTATAAAACACAGCAACCATCTCTGCCCTTCTTCCATTCTTTTTTTTACCTTCTCAACTAAATGAACTCCAATATCAAGATTTTACCAGAACATTAAGTTATGGTTCAAGAAGATATGATAGAAATCATTACACATTTAAATTAATTGTGTATAACTTATCAGCCAAAACAGACAAGAATTATATCCCAGGGTTAAGAAAAACAATCTTTTTTTTTTTTTTTCAATTTAGAAAAGAGGAAATAAAGTGGGTCCAAGGCACATACTAACATGTCACTAGCACCAAAAGCAACATCTGGTAGAGTGTTTGGTGTATAATAAATATATGTATGTTCAATGAATCAATGAGTTAAGAGTATAATGAAAAGTAAGTCATGCAGAAAGTGAAGCTGATCTGCACCTGGACATCTCCCCCGACACCTCCAACCATGGGGTCTTCTTCTAAAACTTTCACCATCTCCACAGATGAGGCAGGGTCGAGCATGGTGTCTGAATCACAAACCTGCAAAAAAAGTAGCAATGAGTTAAAGAAAAGGAAGAAGCACAAGTGTGGTCAATGCAGTCAACATTGAGCATCCATATTATGCCTTCAGCTTTATTGTCACAGGGCCTCAATAAGCCAGTATTGCAGGAATGATGGTTTGTTCTATCAAGAACAATACAAAGAGCGAGCTTGACATCGAAGGAAATGGCATAGCTAGATAGACCAGCTGAGGGATCCCTGGGTGGCGCAGCGGTTTGGCGCCTGCCTTTGGCCCAGGGCGCGATCCTGGAGACCCGGGATCGAATCCCACGTCGGGCTCCCGGTGCATGGAGCCTGCTTCTCCCTCTGCCTATGTCTCTGCCTATCTCTCTCTCTCCCTCTGTGTGACTATCATAAATAAATAAAAAATTAAAAAAAAAAAACTTAAAAAAAAAAAAAAAGATAGACCAGCTGAAGTGATGTGCTAGGTGTGTCTTACACGCTAACCAGTTCGTCTTGGTTTACCATGGATGTTCCTTATCTTGGCAATGAAAAGTCTTATGTCCCAGGTAACACACTAGTTTTCCAGGACTTAGGAAACACGTTAGGTTGGTCACCACGGAGGTCTTTTATTGTTGTTACTGTTGCCTTAAATAAGCCTTCTAGGCAGCTTATCCCTCAGGTCTGAATGAGGGTCAGAAAATTCTACTGAAAGGGAGGCATGTTTAACAACAAATTCCCTCCCCTATTTTATTTATTTACTTTTTAAAGATTTTATTTATTTGTGTATTTATTCATGAGAGACACACAGAGAGAGGCAAAGACACAGGCAGAGGGAGAAACAGGCTCCCTGTGGGGAGCCTGATATGGGACTTGGTCCCAAGACCCTGGTATCAAGACCTGAGCCAAAGGCAGATGTTCAACCGCTGAGCCACCCAGGTGCCCTCCCTCTCCTATTTTAATATGGTGACTAAAAGGCAGAAGAGTAATTCCCCTACATCTGTTGTATACTTTTGAAACAAGATGTCCATATGAGCTGGACTTAGCAGTTGACAGAGCAACGAGAAGGGAACTAGCTTGATCTGCAGACCACCTTCCTATTCTAAACCATTAAGTACTCAACTAGTCTTTTGCACATAAAAACAATTGTAAATTATCATAAGCCATTCTAGAAATGCCGTTAGTTGTTCTTGAAGAGAATCTTTATATAGGTCTAAAAAAGTAATTCTGAAACCAAACCAAACTACAACTTCAAGAAAATTATTGGGATTAATCTCTACCAGTGAACCTCTGACAGACAGTTCTGTTGGAGGTCCAAGGGGGCAGGGTTATAATTACTTTTCTTTCCAGCCTGATTTCTGAGCCAGTTGGAAAACAACAGAAGAATAAAAGAGAGGAGAACCTAAAATATCACGTGTCTAATCCTAAAGCTAATACAGTGAACAGAGCTTATACCTGTGGAATAGCAGGTGTCATAATTATGTTTCCCAGTATTAGACAGACTTATAAAGTCCAAATAGCATCTGAGTGGGGTCAGACTCCTCCTGCAGGTAAAGTGCATTCCCTTCTAAAGATATGGCAGGTGCTGGCTTCTTGGGGGTAATCCACACCCAGAAGAAAGGGGGAAGGAGGAGCCAGCTACCCCTTCTCCCATCCTCAGCTATCAGATTAAATCACTTGTCCTAGGAAGGAAGGAGTGAGGCAGGCTACTACCTTTCCCTCCAGGTGGGTTATACCTGGGGACAGAGCTTCTTCCACGTGATCAAAGAAAATCAGAAGGAGGAAAAGTGCTCCCATCTCTCTATCTCTGATTAATACCAGTTAGACATAGTCCCCATATTCTTTTCTGGGGACCGCAGCAAAGCCTAGTAGATAAAAATTAATGAGAGTTGACCTGTAATGAACCAGTTTCACACCCCCATCCAAACAACATAGAACATAATTGAGATGGGAGAGTTATCAGCAATTCCCATTATTTTGCCATCTATTCTGACCACTGGATGGATTTAATAAAGATTAAGCCTATTTATTTATATCAAAAGTAATTATCTTTATAGTTCTCCATACTATATTAAAATAGTAGGGATCTGGGACAGCTGGGTGGCTCAGTGGTCGAGTGTCTGCCTGTGGCTCAGGTCATGAACCTAAGGTCCTGGATCATAAGTCCTATATCAGGCTCCCCACAGGGAGCCTGCCTCTGCCTCTGCCTGTGTCTCTGCCTCGGTGTGTGAGTCACTCATGAATAAATAAATATTTAAAAATAAAATAAAATAGTAGAGATCTGATATACCAGTTTTGAATGAAAAAAAAAAACCTAGTAACTTGTAAAAGCATAAACTAAGTTGAAAGGGTCTCTCTCTCTCTCTCTCTCTCTCTCTCTCTATATATATATATATATATATATATATATATATATATATATATATATATATAGCATGAGTCTCTCACATAATTAGTTAAGGAATTTCAACATTTTTAAAAACGTGTCTGCATGGGCAGCCCGGGTGGCTCAGCTGTTTAGTGCTGCCTTCAGCCCAGGGCCTGATCCTGGAGACCTGAGATCGAGTCCCACATCAGGCTCCCTGCATGGAGCCTGCTTCTCCTTCTGCCTGTGTCTTTGCCTCTCTCTCTCTCTCCCTCTCTCTGTCTTTCATGAATTAAAAAAAAATTTTTTTAAAAAAAGTGTCTGCCTCTGTTTTACTAACAGCTATATTTTTCTGAAACAAACATGGATTAATATGTATTTTTGAAAACATTAATGAATAATGTTGGTGAAAACAATTTAAATGCATTATTGAAACTTGTAAATTAAGAAGGATGTAAGGTATTCAGTTATAACCTCTTTGGATTTAACTAATCATAGCAATTTTAGGGTTAACATCTGAATTTTTTATTTTATTTTACTTATTTAGAAGGCTTCCTTTTCTAAATGAAAACCACTTATTTTGTTTTGTTTCATTTCTTAGCATTCTATTCTGGTCCAGCATGAGCTCACTTATTTAGGCAACAGCAAGGCATTGGTTTTTCACTGTAGAAAGTAGGATTTTACTAATACTTGGGTTCATATGCAAGCCTCAGAAGCCTCAACAGATTTCTCCCAAAGTGACCTTTTACCTCCCTTGTGTCTTGCCTATCACTGGTTTGTAAGTGGATGGCTGCAAACCTGTTCAGCCTCTAAGGAGGGTAGAAGGGTGAAGGCAAGAGTTCAGCCCACCTTTAGAATCCAGGATCCCAAGCTTATGGCCACACCCACCTCTATTGACTCAAGCTGGGACAGGTAAAGCCGGAAAGCTAAAATAAGACTAAAAATAACAGGAAGGGGGCAATCTAGAATTAATGTTCAAGTAACCCCGCCTTGTGAGCACAGGCAAGCCAAGGGAACTGCCCCGTTGAAATGACTAAACTTCTGAGGCTCTGAATATTTAAATTGGTCCTGTCCCTCCCAGTTTCCAACAGCAAAGCGCCAGCAGTTCTCTGAGAGAGACTGTTCTCCTGGTGGGTTTAAGTGTCAGAAGGGAAGGCTCCCAGAAGCCTCCTGGGAAGGGATTTGCTACAGCAGGATCACAGAGCTCTAAAGAAGTACAATCTCTGTGACTCGCTGCAGCAGCACATATACCCAACTGGGGACAATATAGAGAAGGTTAACATGGTCCCTGAGTGTGGACAACGTGCAAGGTTGTGAAGCATTCCATATTTTAAAAAGAGAAGAAAAAAGATAAATAAGTTCGATGTCTGGATTTCTGGATGCACTTTGATGACCAAATGCCAGCTAGAAAGCCATCACCGGTGACAATCAGCATGTATGCTCATGGACCTAATAGTATGTGTTTATGAGTATCTAAAGAGTGTGACTTTAGCTCCTCTGAAAATCAAGATAGTGGGAACAGGATTTCTAGTTGTCTCCCCACCAGTTAATAACAAGTATGTAATTCCATAAATGTTGGCTATTTAGCTCTAGGCTAGAAACTGTTGGGTGGGGGGGACACAGCCAGTGGACACAGAGCTTGACCTCACCTAAGGACAAAATACAGGCTGTGATTAGCACCCAGGAAACAATTAGAGAGCAAATCTCTCCACACTGAATGTCTCACTGTCATTTGTCTAAACCACATGATCACTAGTCATAAGATTTCTCACTAGGAGATATGGAAATGAAGCAAAGTCATCAAGTTTTCACTAAAATGAGTGGAAAATGTCAAGACAGAATGACATTTTTGGGAGTAACCAGCCACCTCAGTCTTAACCACAGAATCATCAACTGAAGTGCCTATGACTACCACTCCTCCTTCTTCCTCCTTCTCTGCAGTCAAGAGGTTAATAGCCTTTCCTTCCCTCCCTATTTAAAACAACGGTTGACAAAATAAGGTCTTCAGGCCAAGTCTAGCCTGCCACCTGTTTTGATACAGTCTGTGGGCTTAAAAAATGGTTTTTATCTTTTAAAATAATGTAAAAATTCATTTAAAAAATACTATTTTGTGGCACATGGAAATTATATGAAACTCAAATTTCAGTATCCATAAATAAAGTTGTATTGCAGCTCAAGCATATTCATTCATTGTCATATCAGCTATGGCTGCTTTCACACTAAAACAGCAAAGTGGAATAGTTGTAATGGAGACCATATGGCCTGCAAAGCCTAATAGTTACTATCAGGCCTTTTACAAGCAAAGTTTGCCAACCCTGAGACTAAAATAATTGGTTGCAGGGGGAGGGTTCTCTTTCATTTAAAAAAAAAAAAAAAGGTTGAGATTAAACGTATTCTAAACCCAATTTTAATTCTAGTGGATTTTTAAAAACATAGCCTCCATCATCATGTGTTATAAAGAACAGTAAATGCATAGAAGGTGTAAAGTACATCATTAGGTAAAGCAGATTTTTTTCTTTGGCCAACATTGGCTTATTATAAGGGCAAATGTCCCCAGATTAAGTCCTGGGTCCTGTATCTGACTACTTCTGTGACCTTTAACAAGCCATTGACCATCATCATGGTCCTGGAGTGAGACACTGCACATCAAAGTACCTTGTAAAGTACAAAGGACTGTAGAGAGGTACACCATTAATATAAGGTAATAATTCTTACCTTTTTATACTCACTAAGTAACCCCAACCTAAGAGATCATGACAATTCTTGCCACAAATAGATGGCTTAGTAGAGAATCTCTAAAATGACCATGTGAATTGATTACATATCAAGGTACTTTTATCCCAATGAACAAATTCAAATGTGTCTGCAACTATAATTCAGTTACAAACTATTAGTTTAGTGACACCTGGGTGGCTCAGCGGTTGAGCATCTGCTTTCAGCTCAGGTTGTGATCCTGGAGTCTCAGGATCGAGTCCTGCATTGGGCTCCCTGCATAGAGCCTGCTTCTCACTTTGCCTGTGTCTCTGCCTCTCTGTGTGTGTCTCTCATGAATAAATAAATATTTTTAAGAACTATTAGTTTATAGTCTATTACATAAGTTAATTGACTATAAATTCATTCCAACTTATCTCACTGATCTTTTAAATTTACTACAATTTAAACAAAAATCTCCTTTAGAAATATTCCTACCTCTTCTACAAAACGCAGTTCAAATCTAAGACCAAAGTCTAAAATCTCAAGTCTCTGGGTTTTACTTTTTTTAAATGTTTCACTTTTCAAAACGTGTTTCCTTTTGAAACTGCCTGCTGGATCTCCCCACCCCCACCTCCAGCCCCATACCACTTCAAAGGGCATTGAGAGCTATACAGATTAAGAGAAAATCTTAATTACTCTGGCTGCCTTCAAATGAGGAAACAGGTTGAAAATAAATCAGGACCCCTTCTGCTGCTACTGTCTTTATCCTTTGCCTGCTTACAAGACTTGACCCTTCATCTTAACCTTGACCCAGTGAAACTATTTTTTTCTATAGTGTGTGGAATGTACGCTTGGCCGTGACCTTGCTACCAGCTTTCTTGACACAGCTTTACCATGAAGTAAATGGAGTCTCCCTCATCCCTCCTTTCCCTGGAGACATTTCTCTAGTGAAAAGGGATAGGCCAGACCAACAATAACAAAAATCACAAATAGTTATTTACTAACAAACACAAGATGGTGCCAGTCTCCTTGAATTCTTAGCAGTATGATACCAGAGGAAACACACTGCTGTGGAAGAGAAAGCACCATGCAAATATTGGAACCAAACAGAACTGTCCCAATCCACCATTCACCAAGTTTATCTAAACCTGGACTAGCTTCTTGACTTTAGTGTCCTCACATCATCTTCCTAAGCCTCTACCACTCAGATGAAAAATGTGGTTAATCATATCCACCTAAAGTTTGTTGTATTGGTAAGTTAATTCGATAATGCATGTAAAGCACTTAAGAATGGCTAGCTCATAGTAAATGCTCAATAAAAGGAAGACATAAAGTGGTAAACCTAAACCAGAAGTGACAAACCAAAAACAGAGGCCCCAACTAAGGACATTAATCCAATGAGAAGTGGTCCTTTCTACTATCACTATAAATAAGTGATGGCTCACTGAGAGAGCAAGAAGCCAGTGCCTACGCCATACCCAATAAGCTGAAGTTAAGCAAACTAAATTCTGAGCAGGCAATGTACAATCCTTAGATTGGGTTGTTTACAAGAGAAAAGAAATTTAAAAAAAAAATAGTAGTTTGCTGCTAATGAGTATTCGTTTATAGCCTTGAATGTACTCTTGGGGTGTAAAGTGTGAAAGTTGCTCCTATAGCAAAGGGTAGATCCTGGGTTAAAACTTAACAAAAGTATTTGTTGTATTTTTTTTTAAGATTTATTTATTCATGAAAGAGAGAGAGAGAGGCAGAGATAAGGTAGAGGGAGAAGCAGGCTCCATGCAGGGAGTCCAATGTGGGACTTGATCCAGGACTCCAGGATCATACCTTGAGCCAAAGGCAGACGCCCAACCACTGAGCCACCCAAGCATCCCATGTTTGTTGTATCTTGACTTCGTATCTCATTGCCATTGTATCCGCTGAATGTGATACTATTTAAAATAGGAACATACTCTTTGGTCTTATAAGTACATAAACATACAGGGCAGAATTTTACTTTTTAAATCTGGACTTGAAGACTCAATTATCTGCTAAAAATGAATCCATAATTTGGATGGGACCATAAACATGCAGAAGATGGTGGAAACTAAAATTAGAATGGAAAATAACCTTCACAAAAACAGAATATCACACACAATTTAAAATTTCTCATATAACCAACAAGGTCACTCAAAAGTTCATGGTACACAATAATTAACTTTATTATAGCAAACCTCTAGGACTTTATCAATATTGCATGATGCTTTCAATTTTTAAAAATCTTGATTTTTCTATTTATTTGTATTCTAGATAAATGGAATTTACAAATGCAGCTAAATTTACCAGCCTCAGATTAAAGTGGCAAATACAAGAATCATAAAATCTAAGACTTATAGAGCTAAAAAGACACTTTGAAATTAGTTAGTAAAACCATTCCAGAAAAAAAATACTCTCCAAGAAAGAGAAAGGTAATCTTTCTTTTGTAAGAGGGAAGAATGAGGAAGACCATCTTTTCTTACATCAATTAAGTTTATGGCAAGGGATTCTAAATCTAGTCAATGAACATCTAAGACAATCATAGACATCTAAGCAATTTGGCCCTTCTCTGTTGCTTTTTAAAAAAAGAATTAGGAAGATATATGCCTTCCCTGGTAGAATGAATTATCCAAATTTTTGTAAAATAATTACTGTCTTTCATCAACCTAGAATCTCTTCAAAACATTAAGGTTAAAAAAGAAGTCATTTGGTCATTCTCTTTTCTTTTTAGGAAGGCTTAAACATGAGTGAAAGTCCTAGAAGGTGCAAAACAAAGGTGACAAGCCAGCTGGGAACGTGGGAAACCAAATGTTGACACCTCTAAGGCTTAAGTCATGAAACACCCCTATTCCAAATGGTTGGAATTCTCATTCTAAAGAAAGGAATCAGGAAATCCCATAATGATGGCACTTAACTCAGGACTTACATTCAAGATTCCAAATTTGGGGGGAAGGGCAGGTTAAAAATGAAAGTGAGGGGAGCCTGGCTGGCTCAGTTGGTTGAGTGTACAAGTTCGAGCCCCATGTTGGGTGTAGAGATTACTTGAAAATAGAAACTTAGGGACACCTGGGTGGCTCAGTGGTTGAGCGTCTGCCTTTGGCTCAGCTCGTGATCCCCGGGTACTGGGATGGAGTCCCATCTCGGGCTCCCCACAGGGAGCCTGCTTCTCCCTCTGCTTATGTCTCAGCCTCTCTCGGTCTCTCATGAATAAATAAATAAAAATCATTTAAAATAAATAAATAAATAATTTGAGTCATTAGCATTGAATTCAGCACCAACAGCTATAACTGACACCTAAACAAAGTTCAACTAACAAACATATTTTCTCCATAAGGCAATCAGAGCCTTGTGCTCAGGAACACTAGCCAGCACTTCAGCAGGACACCTGAGGGGCATTTTAAACAGCTGCATCACCAACAAAAAGCCCAACAATGTGAAAAACATGATACCAAGTAGATTATGAAGTTCCTTGTTATACTGTACTGTACCGTGTTCAGCACAGTTTCTAGCACAGTCTTCTTTGACCTCAGTTGGGAACATGCACATCAGGTGACTCAAATTTTTTGCTGTTCCACACGTCTGCAAATGATCACAAAAGCACTGCAAGTACTGATTTGGGGGTTACACATACACTTTAGTGAGTAGGGTAATCTACAAACACAGACTCCATGAATAGTGAAGGTCAACTCTACAATTATGAATAATTTAGTCTCACTTTTCTCCTGCTAAAAGGAACATGGATACCTAGGACACTGTCAGATTAAATTAATAATAAATGGTCTCCTATTAAAAATAAAACAAGACAAAATCAGAGAGGGGAGACAAACCATAAGAGACTTTTAATCATAGGAAGCAAACTGAGGGTCGCTGGAGGGGGAGGAGGATGGGGTAACCCGGTGATGGGCATGAAGGAGGGCAAGTGATGTGATGAGAACTGGGTGTGATAGAAGACTGAGGAATCACTGACCTCTACCTCTGACACCAATAATACAGTATATGTTAATTACTTGAATTTAAATAAAATGTTTTTAAAAAGAAACAACAAACAAACAAAAAAAAACAGGGGGAGTGGCACCCAGGTGGCTCAGTCGGTTAAGCCGCTGCTTTCGGGGTCAAGTCATGATCCCAGGGTCCTGGGATTGAGTCCCTATTGGACTCCTTGCTTGACAAAGCCTGTTTCTCCCTCTGCCCCCCCGCCACTTGTGCATGCACACACTCTCTCAAATGAATAAATAAAATCTTAAAAAAAAAAGTCGTCTTCCATCATCTTCACTGGTAGACCATATTTATACTTATTATAGATTTTCCCATCAGAAAATCCCTAATACCACACATCAGGGGATATTTTCAGTTACCCTTGTCACACAGACCAGTGCCAGCTACGCTGTAATATCCACGTTCAGTAATAGGACATAAGAATAAAGAAATTCTATAATCTAGGTATAATCTAGGTACACCTAAAAACGTCTTCTGATGTTAAGAAGTAACAAACAAACAAAAATGAAAAGCAAATACAACATAACCTGAAAACTGTTTCCAAAATAAGGGAAAATTAGAAAGGTATATGCTGTCAAGTATCAGACTTGAGAATCTATGGGTCATGTATTTGCTGTGGAGGATTTTAATTTTGCTCATTGTCCATTTCCATACTTTTAAACACACCATCAGCAGCATATGTTACTATGGTGAATAAAAAAGCTAACAGAAGTACTAATTTGAGGGACGCCTGGGTGGCTCAGCAGTTGAGCATCTGCCTTTGGCCCAGGATGTGATCCTGGGGTCCCGAGATCGAGTCCCGCATCGGGCTCTCTGCATGGAGCCTGCTTCTCCCTCTGCCTGTGTCTGTCTGTCTGTCTGTCTCTCTCTGTGTCTCTCACGAATAAATAAAATCTTTTTTTTTTAAGTACTATTTTAAAAAGGTAAAAAAGACTTTTGCCCTACTTTACTTAAGCCATTCCAGACAGATCAGAATCTCTTTTTGGGAAAGAAAAAAAAAAAAAAAAGTTCCCTCCAGAAAATGCTTTGATTCAAAATTCAGAAAATCTTCCCCCTTCTCCCCTTCATTTCTCAATTCCTTCTTTTCTCACTTCATTACTGATGTTTTCCTACATTCTTTACCTCTGAAAGCAGCCTCTAGCACCCCAGGTGAATTTGCTACCCTCCGCTTTCTCTTAGACTAAAGCGTCCCTCTACATTCTAGGTCAGTGTTGACTATCTGGATGGCTTTAGGCTGAGACAGTAGTCGGTCAAGAAGACTAGACGTGAAAACAGAGAGGTGGAGGGGCAGGCAGCAGAGCCTCGCTCTGGTGGAGAGCAGAGGGAACCAACCGAGAGCGCCCAGGCGTGTGTGTAGACAGGTTAACCTTGAGATGGGAAGTGAAGTTGGGTACCTTTGCAACTGTAAACAAGGAACAGGAAAGAAGAATCCTGACAGCATTCAGAAGCAGGACTTTCGATTTTCTCTTGTTAGGAGGCAGACTCATGCGTGAGCAATTGGGGAGGACTCTGGATGGGTGCTAGGAGAGTGGTGAAGGCATGAAATAACAGGTCATGAGAGCAACAAGCAAGACATCTACTCGACATCGGGTGGAAAGAGCTAACCAGTGCCCAAGACCCTGGAGGAAACCAATCGTCTTGGCCATGTCTGCACAACTAAGCAGTGTCTTCAGCCATAACACAAATGATGGGAAAAGGGGATTTGGGAGGAGCAGCCTTAAAAAAAAGAAAAGCAAGCATGTGAGCAGATGGTCCTGTTTCTGCCCAGCCCTTATTTTCTCTTGTGTATGAGCACCCAAACTTTACTTCCTACTTTCTGTAGGCAATCGGCTCTCCACATTCAGTCACTTGTAGTGTTTAGTAGCCAACATCCTTTGACCCCTCTCCTTCGTCTTTCTGTGGCTTCTGCTTTGTAATGCTCGGACCCTGGGTCAGTCAGAATGGATGGTGAGAATGCACTGATTTGAACCTTATGACATTTCCATTTTTATAGGGCTCACACTGTTTAAGTATCGGGGAGCCGATGAATGCCAAAAGTTTTTCTACCCTAGTGTGAGTGCTTGGAATGGGCTAAAAATTCCAGCAGGATTCAGAGTCGGTCTATACCTGAAGTCCTCAGCCCTGATGGAAGGCGAGTTCTCAAGCCTGATTTGGGCTCTAGCAAGGAGGTTACTCTAACATTTCATAGTTTGTATTATTTTGCCCTGGTCAGGCACAATGTCAGGTCGTCAAGGATACAAACAAAATTCAAAACAAGAATGATGGGAGAAAGGGATTTGGGAGGAACAGGCTTAAAAAAATAAAAAAGAAAGAAAGAAAAGAAAACCTTCACAATGACAATCTGATTAGAAATGACAAATGTAGCAATCGTTTTAATTAGAATTAAAGGCAAAATATCAAAACACGCTTCCTCATTTTAGGACCAGAGCCTCACTCTTCAAACCCTCTCTAGAAGTTCCCTGACCATCTCATCACTTCCTTTAAAAGGACTGCTTCATCCTCTATCTGGGCCTGAAGTTGCATTATGAAAACCCATAAAAATGTCCTGAGTTAACTAAAATAACCTCAACTGCGACGGTTCTAGAAATTAGGAGACTAGGAGAAACTTAGGAGTGAAACTCTATCAATTCCCTAGAAGAGATTAACACGCAGGTTGGTATCAACTGGAAAAAAAAATGCCTTGGGGGCCACCTGGGTGGCTCTGTGATTGAGCATCTGCCTTTGGCTCAGGTCATGATCCCGGGGTCCTGGGATCAAGTCCCGCATCAGGCTCCCCATATGGAGCCTACTTCTCCCTCTGCCTATGTCTCTGCCTCTCTCTGTCTGTAATGAATAAATAAATACAATCTTTTTTAAAAAATGCCTCAAAACTCTTCAGATATTAACCAAAATTAACCCCATGGTCCTCGCAAACCCCTTGTGAGATTGGTTTACTCTATGCAGGGGAGGTGGTCCTGCTCGAGGTCACCCAGCTAGCAATATTTGGACTCTGCAGCCACTGCCCATTGGCATCCCATTACACAAAGCATGTCATCCCACTGGGCATGACTTTGCGGGAATAAAAGTCCCTAAAGTATATGACAGGTCTTCTGAAAAGAAGCATTTCACCTATGTGAGGACAGGGAGGGTGTCCCAATGGATTTTCTTAAATCAGAGACATGTCTCCCTTTTCCAAATCATCATGGCCAAAACCCAACTAAAGTATCTGCAAGAAAATTGCAACCAGCAAACTCACAGGGACGCTACTAACATTCTAGAGAAAGCTTCAACTAAGAGGGGAGAAGCCCCAGGGCCAGCAGTCAGGGAATTAATGACAGACACAGCCTGTCTCATTTTCATGAGACCAAACACCATCACAAATGCTTTCAAAGGTCAAGTGCAGTGAGTGAGGTAATGCTGTTTGGGGAGTGAAATAAACATTACTTCGCTTTTGCTCTGGGAAGGGTTTTTTTGTGTGTGTGTTTGTTTTTCTCCCTTTTTTGTTTTCCTTTTCTTTCTGTCTTTCAGTTTTGAATTCCTTCGCCTTTTAAATCAAAATTGTTCTCACCACCCCCATTTTGCCCAGTCTCTGTGAAAAAACGTTTTATAGCCATCTCTCGAGCCTGCAGATTTTTCTCAAGACCCTTCTGCTCGGCAGACACTATTTTCTTACAAGGCTGGAGATTTTAAGACTGTGGAAAATGACGTTGGATTTGACTTGGCAGAAGCAAGGGGGCAGAGAAGGTAAGGGAGGGGGGGAGAGAAGGAAGGAAGGGTCTCCTGTTCAAAATAATCTTGATTTCCAACCAATAACACTGGAGGAGTTAAGGATTTTCGTAGATAGCCTTAACAGTTACACAAGATTTTTTTTTTCCCTCCCTTTCAAAATGTGCTTTCAACAGTCATGCTGTTTTCAAAAGAACTGAAAGGAGTACTGTGTTCAGAGGGACAAGGATGGGCTATAGCATATGCCTGCAGAGATACAAAAGCTGCTTTATTTAAATGTATGTTTGCCCTGGCAGGAATTCGGAAACCTACCTGTACATAATCCACACTTCGTCCCAGTGCTCTGAAGGCCGTGTACATGACTTCTCTTTTTCCACCCCATTTTTGCATGATGCAAATACTTTTGTTGGACAAGACCAACTGGGTGACATGTTGCGAGCTTTCTTTATGTGACTCATCCGTCTCACCAGGACCTTTCTCGTGGAAGTTGTTCTTCCAGATATAAGTGGCTGATTTGTCCCTGCCCATGACTTCGCTAAAGATGTCCATCATATAAAGGTCATCTTCCGAGTTCCCATCTATGACCATGACAACTTTAATCCCAGGGTAGGTTAGCCTCTTCACAGATTGCAAACATTTTCGTAAGTAGTCTGGATCTTCTTGATAGGCAGCGATGCAAAGAGCAACAGTCTTGTTCAATTTGATGGGTGTTTCTAGGGATTTCTTCATTTTTCGATGCTCCAAAAAGGCAAA
Source organism: Vulpes vulpes (assembly GCF_048418805.1). Taxonomy (NCBI): domain Eukaryota; kingdom Metazoa; phylum Chordata; class Mammalia; order Carnivora; family Canidae; genus Vulpes; species Vulpes vulpes. The sequence goes on along the minus strand of NC_132792.1, from coordinate 16,815,657 downwards.
CAGGCTTTGGATGATGAGGTGTGATGCTAAAAAGGCACCATACAGTCCAAAAGAGAAGTAGTAATTATCTGTTTGGATAAATTGGTAGCCAACAATGTAAGCAGCTGTGATTCCAAGGAGGAGAGACACTCCAAAAAGTGTGGTTCCAATTATTCTCAGGATGCATAGAAACCTCTCACAATGCATCTGTAATATAATCAAAGGATACTCTCGGTTAGCCACTCCGGTCCCGTACTTGTTATAAACATGGTATCATGGGGAGTATTGGACGAGAAGCACTTGGGAGCCACACACTTTTTCACTTAACCAGTTGTGTGACTTTCTATACCTCAGGTTTGCTCATTTGCAAAAGAGATGCCTATTTTGGATCTATCTATTTAGGTTGCCCTTCTGGTACACCTCAGGGGGCTGTTTCAAGAATCAAATGAGAGGATGGTGGCAAGGTGGTACTGAAAACCATAATGTGTTGAACAAATACATGCAAGTATTATTTTAGATATGTTCGATCATTTACCTAAGGATGCACTCTATGGAGGTGGTCATAGCTAGGTGTAGAACCTAAACATCCTAGTGAGCAAGGCATTCTTCCTACACCATGTTACTCCGAACCCCCCAATACTGACCAGTGAAAAATGGATAGGAGATTTTGCCAAATTTCATCTCTTCTCCAATCCAAACCCCTCAGCTCACATCCTTTCCATGCAGCCAGCTGAGGTTGGAGATCAGGATATCTGGATTCTAGTACTAACTCTTCCAACAACTAGCTGTGTGACCTTGAGAAAGCCACTTTACCCCTCTGAGCCTCAGGGTTTTTTAATCTATTAAAAGAGGGAGTTTAGACTCCAAATCTCTGTTGACATTACAAGTTCTTCATGCCTGGGGACCCTGCACATACATCTATCAAGCCCTGGTAATTCTGATTTGCATTCCTTTGTTCAGAAGTCTCTTTCCTCCATCCACCAGCACTAACACCAGATGGTTAAATCCTGGGGATCAGAGAGCTTACTGTAACAGAGTAAGCACACAATAAATGTTTATAGAAATGATTCATAAGTTAAGGAAGAAATAGCACCATGCTTAATTTCAACAGGTAAATTTCCCATCCTCTCGAAGCTGTAATACATTATACCGGAGACACATTTCAGCTTTTAATAACAGCCAGTTGTGTGCTCCTCCCTATAGTTTGTGTGTGTCCTGAATAAGGTTTTGAACATCCAGAGTATAGGAGGACAATTTCTTTTTTTTTTTTCTTTTTTTTGTATTTCCTAAAGTATCTCCAAAGCTGAATGCATTAGAGTTACCTGGTAGACTTGTTATTTTGTTTTTCTTTTGGGTTCCCCGGACCCAGGGCCAGTGTGTGGTGGAAAGGTTTCCCACACATCCAACAAACAATTGTGGGTGTCCCACAATTTAACTCAATCCTGACACCATCTACCCAATAGTATCAGACTCCACGGGTTTAGTCCTACAAGACTGCTTCCCATCTCCCCGACTTCAGTCCCAAGCCCAGGTTGTGACCTATACATCATCTGACCCACCAGTTATAGATCAGACGTTCACAGGCCCCACCCACCTTGTGTTTGATTAGTTTGCTAGAGTGGCTCACAAACTCAGGAAACCTGTCTACTCACTAGATTACTGATTTATTATAAAAAGGACCTAACACAGGAGCAGCCAGATACAAGATCTGGGGAAAGGGCACAGAGCTTCCATGCCTCTCCAAGAGCACCACTTTTCTCAAATCTCGGTGTGTTCACCAACCCAGAAGCCCTCTCAACTCTCTTCTGTGTTTTAATTTAACTCAATCTCTAGCTCCACTCAGCTCCCCAGAGGTTTGGGGGTGGGACTAGATGCTCCAATCCTCTAATCAAATGGTTGGCTCCATTGGCAACCAGTCTTCACCCTTACTTCGAAGGTCTTAAAGTCACTTAACAGAAGAAAAGACACTTGTGTCTCACTTCAGTGTACCAAGGGTTTTAGAAGCTCTGCCCTGAACAAGATGAAGACCAAATATGTATTTCTTATTATAAGTCACAATAAGAACTTTTCACACAAAGCTTATTTTCTTCCTCTTCCAATAATGAACTATAATGAAGGACACAGTTGGCATAAACGCAGTGTCCCAATCTCCAATCATTCACACTGACTTCAGGGTTTTCATCCTATCTATGTATAATTAATACTTAACCTTATTCTTTAATTCAACCAGCTTTTGAAAGCGAAGTAAATCTACTCTAAGTGGAAACTTAAAGTAAGCAATTATCTCTGCACAGTCTCTTGCTGGATATGCTGTTTCTATTTTTCCGACTCTGACATTGACTTAAAATTGAATGTCCACGTAGCACCCAGTATGATGTTGGTTGTTACTCATTGTGTGGTCAACACATCGCTCAGATCCAAGAGGCACCACTCATATTCCACTGAGGTGGTCCTGAGTGGATGCGCATTATGCTTTGGGGACCCTTTGCATGACTGCTCATCAATCGTGCTTCCTCTCCTACGCACAGACTGCTTGACGTGGCTTGGCCCTTGGTGTTCCAGCTTTTGGAAACCCGAGATGGGCCACTTCCAATAAAGACTTGAGGGAGAGTCAGGAGCAATCTCTCTTCCTTCCACAGGCTTGATGCACATACCAACAAATTCCCCGGGGGGATTGCAGAACCCAAAGATAGAGGGATCTCGGTTTTTGAATTCCCACGTGGAAGGGAGCCAGCCACCCATCAGGAAGACCCGCCTTGGACACTTAGTTAGCAAGAAATAATTTCTGGGTGCTTGTTTGCTTTTTTTTTTTATCCACTGTGAATTGAGTCTACCTCCCCCTCACTTACACAACCAGGGTAATGCAAAGCAGCCTGGTGACCAGGATTCTAGCTTGTGGACATTATTTTCCTTTGTTAAGTGGAGCTAATAGTATTTGTCAAGGACCTTCACAGAGCTGCAGTGAGGAGCCAAATCAAAGTGTTCCTTGAAAGGGTTTTTACAAAACCAAAAGACACAATGCAGTTTAAAGTGTCGGCTAACAAGGAAGCTGAAACAACAGTACGCAGATGCGGTCCCCTTCCCATCCTTCCGTAGGACATCAGAGACTGATTAAGGTAATCACGACACAATGGAAAATTCACGGTGCTGGGGAACAGTGAAATGTTGAGTTTCCAGTGAAAGGCAAGAGAGCACAGCATCCCTTGTTAATTCAAACAGCTGACAGGATGCTGAAAACTCCCATCGGGCGCTTTAACCAATGCCTAAAGGTGCGGGGAGCACCAGACTTGGAACTTGACGTTTCCAAGACGTGAGTCATTCTCACAAGAGTGAAAAATTTCAAGGAGACCAAAACGCTCTGCCAGGGAGAAGCTGAAGTGTGTGTTTCGCTTGTGTTTAAAATCACCAGAGCCAGCAAAAGAACTGCCTGCCATTCTTTTCCATTATTCACATTTTCCTTGCTTTTATCAGCACACGTGGACAAAGAGAGTGTGCACATAGCATCTGCTGGCCACAGCTGAAGTGGGAACACCCTCTTACATCATAGGAGTCTACAGAATGTCCCTTTGAAGCCTGGGAAAAGCTGCTAGTAAACCACAGCAACATGACTACAATCGAACCTATTTCGGCGACGTATCGGATTGTTGCCTGGTGTGACACATGCGACATCTCTGTCCAGGCCAAAGGGCAAAAGGCACATTTCAGAGCCAGCTTTCCTGAGGGAATACATTGATCTCAAGGAGTGACACGCAGAGTGTTTCTTTATAATTTCCCCCAGGGCAATTTCATAGATATGGGCACCATATGTGTGAGACTTTCGGAGACAATCCTCAATTCAGATTCTGTTTCATAAGCAAACTCTCCTTGTCAGACATATGGCTTGATTGTTAAATTGGGAAATATGGTTAGTTCCATCCTGGATCATAAGAGTCTACTGCTACATAGAAAGGGGATTTAGAAATCCACCTTCCAGTAGTATTTAAGACCTAAAACCTGGATTCTTTTTTTCTGCCCAAATCAAACTTTAATTTTTAAGCTACTATTACACCTGATACTAATTATTCACTAAGTACTAGTCTTCACGGAATTCTAAGCCAAACCAAATGTTTGAGAATACCTTGATGTACAATAATATAAGTCCCACAAAGTCAACAGATTTTTTAAAAATCTATTTTCACTAATGTGCCTCAAGGACATACAACACTGCCTGGCTTATGGGTGGTATTTAGTAAATATTTGCTGAATCAATGGATGGGACTTTATGCATCCACATCATCCTTGGCATCACTATTATATCCGCTAACATTCACCGTTCATTAGGTTCCTGGCACCTGGGCAAGCTCTGTTTTGTTGAGTAGCATGATCCTATTTAATCTTAACTTTAAATGGTACAGGTACTCTTAATCTCATATTACAAATAACATTTCCATAGGACAAGGTAACCAAGACTCTTAAGTATACAAGTAACTTGTCCACAGTCACAAAATCAGGAGTAGAATCCACATGGTAGCATAATGCCAGATTAGAGTATTCTCAGTAAATATTTTCTGAATAGATTTGAATCATCATGACAAAAGAGGCAGCATCCTTTTGTGTCTGGTTAATACAACATGTCGTGTGAGGACATGTTAGAAATGAACTTTCCTGCTACCATGGAAAATGGGGAATTGACACTCAGATCAGCCCACACTCAGGGAAGATTTCTGGGCTCATATACTTTTCTATGCAGATGCAGCCCAAAAGGGCATAGAATGACACTATCCCAGAGAAAACTAGTGGTTGCATCTATACAGTATCAGTTCTACTAATGCTTGCAGCCAAAATCCTGCTTTACTATAAGAAAGGCACTCCTGCCTTCGTTTTCCCACCTGTAGAGCAGATATAAGCCTTGCTGTTAGCTCACATACCCCAAGTAGTTCTCTACAGGTCATTGGGTATCAGCCCTTTTTTCCCCTTTGATCTCTTATTAACCAGAAGGCAATGTGGAATGAGCTAGAAGGACAGCTGCTCTCACAGCACTAGTGCAGTAGCAAGAACTGAGTTCCCCACAGCTTCCTAAAGTGGTCCTTCTGTTTGGAATCTGGGAGAAGAAAAGTGAATGCAAATTAGTCCTCAGCATCTGGGAAAGGCTACAGAGATTAGGGCCAAGTGAGATCTCTTCAGAGAGGTATTAGCTTACCACTCCCTTCTAAAATGATTCCTCCACCCTACCCTTTCTTCACTCCCTGTGATTCTCCCCAGACCCTGCTGGATTTTCTAACTAGTCCTATATATACTCTACAGCTACAGAGATTTGATGACCTCAACAAACTGTGTTCTTGTACCAAAAACAGGGTTTGGCACATAGTAGGCATGCAATAAAGACATTCTGAATAAATGAATAAGTCCTTTTGGACTCAGGCAGTCAATGCAGACAAAGAACAGACCCCTCTCCTATCTCTGCTGCAGGGTCAATGAATATATGTTGAACCCTTAAGACTACTTACCCCTCTACCAGCAAGGTTTTTCTTTATTTTTAAAAAATGTCTTGCCCTTGGGACGCCTGGGTGGCTCAGTGATTGAGCATCTGCCTTCGGCTCAGGTCATGATCCAAGGGTCCTGGGATCAAGTCCCACATGGGGCTCCCCACGGGGAGCCTGCTTTTCCCTCTGCCTGTGTCTCTGTCTCTCTCTCTCTGTGTCTCATGAATAAATAAATAAAATCTTAAAACAAAAAAATTTCTTGCCCAACTATCTAAATGTAATGGTTGTAGGGAGTACCAGGCCAGCTGTAGAAGATCTTTGAATAAGTCAGGAAAGGCAGGTGGCCTTCCAAAAGCATTTCCAGAAATTGCTCCAGGTACAATTTGAGGAACCTTATGAATCCAGTGGTCAAGTCTGGGACACGGAGGGTAATGAGGTAATCTCTTATCAACTTGAAATCTGGTACTCTTACAATATTTATTGCCTACTGATCCATATACTGTTTCATGTTTGGATCTAATGACTCAGGTGTATGTATACTTGTGGGTACATGCACACCTACACGTCTCTGGAATCAAACCGAATTGGGATAGATTCCTGGCTCTTTCTTTTAATGGTGCGGTCCCACTGAACAAGTTACATAATACTTGATATCTTCAGTTTCTTCATCTAAGATAAAATGGAAAACATCATGTTGATTCCACAAGACAGATTTTTAAAATTAAAAGAGAGGGGATGCCTGGGTGGCTCAGTGGTTGAGCATCTGCCTTTGGCTCAGGGAGTGGTCCTGGAGTCCCGGGATCAAGTCCCGCATCGGACTCCCTGCATGGAGCCTGCTTCTCCCTCTGCCTGTGTCTTTGCCTCTCTCTGTGTGTCTCTCATAAATAAATAAATAAATAAATAAATAAATAAATAAATAAATAAACAAAGTCTTTTAAAAAAAGAGCATGGTGTTTCTAAATAAACAAACAAATAAATAAAATTAAAAGAGAGAACTCACAAGTATCTAAATAAAGTACCAACAGTTAGAGCTCAGTGATGTTCACTCTCTGCCACTTGTTGCCCTCCTGCTAATCAGTCAGACTCTCCTTCCCTTAATAAGGGATAATTGTGGCATAGTGAGCATAGCTGGGCTGGGAAGAAATGGATTCAAGCCCAAGCTCTGCCTCATATTAGATATCTGACAACCTGAGGGTTCCTGCGCATGAGCCATGTGTCCTTAGACAATCAGTATCTCTGAACTTCAAATTTGGGGGATTAGGGTTGAAACTTCATTAATTGTCATATCATAACCACGCATAGCTGAGTATCCATCAGGGTGAATGTATGTTGCAATGTGGGCATGTTCTTCACCTGAAGGAGGAATACAAAGAGTAATAAATTCCTCTCGGTATCTACTCCCTGAGCCTCATTTCCTCATCTGCTAAATAGAAATACAACCTCTTGGCGGGCTTCCTGTAAGTAGGCAAGAAATATATATATTTATCTCAGGTTCCATGGGATACTAACTAACAGCTTCAGTGTCTTAATGTAAAGGGAGAGTAACTTAACTGATAGAGTGCACTTGTTCCTCTTCCTTATTATATCCTAAAATCCACTGAAGACTAGGTTGCTGTCTTTTGAACTGGTAGCCAATATTTAGACAAAAACTGAATGGAGATACGTAAAGGACATTTGCTTAGCGAATGCATTGCTCAAAATCACATCTCATAAATAGCAGACCTGGTTCGAGAACACAGGTTTTCTTTACCCCTGACTTGTATCTACAGATCAAATCATACATAGAATGATTAGAATTAAGAATATTAACTTAGGTGACACCAGCAAGGATCCTGGAAACCTGCATCTTGGTGATATAAGACATACTCTGCTTGTAGGCATTTGCTTGCTAAGGGTAAGTTACGAAGGCGTGATGAGCAAAGGTAGAAAGAAGAGGTTCCCAAATTTTGATGTACATCCACATTACTGGGGCATCTGTAAAATCTACTCCTGGGTGCCTCTTGAAACATTCTGGGTTAATTGGTATAGGGTGGCTACAGAGCATCAGTAGTTTTCAAATCTCCTTATGTGATTCTCATTGCAACAAAGTGTGGCAATCACTGGGTTAAAGTCTAAGAAAACTTCAATGATTTATTTGCATTGACACACACACACATCCCTCCTGTGTATTGTTGCTACTGTCCTTGACCAGAAATCCGAGGTAAAACTACCCAAAGAAAGCCTCTCAACAGTCTTCACATTATAGCACATTACCCTCTGGGACATATTAGAGCACATGACCCTCATCTTGTCCCCTTCTGACCTCCTCTCCTTCTCTGGCTTTGAAGTTGGCCTTTGTCTTACCAGTCCCACTGCATTGATCCTAGCAGAGACCCTGGAGCCAAGCTTGCAAGGTTAGGTTTGAGGCCTGTCAAAGGCCTTGTCACCCCAGCTGTGTCTGGATCCAGATCTCTGGGTTTCAGATTTCTCTTCATTTGTACCATCAGTATTAATCAATTACTCCTAGGATGCCAATTCCCCCAACTGCCCTATGGGTTCCTGAATTTCACCATCACAGACTGCATCCTAAAGTTCAGCATGGCAAAGGAGAAAGTTTGCAAAAAGCCCTGGCATAGAATCTTTGCTCTCTATGCTCCTCCCCCACTGGCTCTTGGGCACTATCTTTATAGGTCAAAACCCCATATAGCCATATGCACCACAAATGCCAAGTCTTCTCATGAAATCTTTTCTGATCTCTCTCAGATGTGATTTCTTCTCAGTTTAAGCCCCCATAAAACTTGACTAGGCCAGCTGCAGCATGGTCTAGTTCCAGGGCATGATATTCAAAAATTATTAGACTAAATTCCATCCACATTCCTCACTAAACACTGTGACTTTGATTCAGTTGCTTAATCTGAGGCAAGGGTCCTTTAATTACAAAATTTTCTTTATAGAGGGTTGGAATTAGATATAATGTATATTGAGTATCTAACTCAGTGCCTGATACATATTAGACATGTGATAAACAGTAGCTATTTTACTTTTTTATGGACCCTATTATATTTTGCCCTACACTATGGTTATTTATAAAGACTTCTTCGAGTATATTTTTTTGTATGACAAATTCCATTAAAATGTGAACTGCATCTTATTTTTTAAAAATTTGCAGTAAAAATAATGAATTTAAGAGACATTCTTTTGGAACTATTTTATTAAAGTCAAAAAAAAATTTAAGAGGGGCGCCTGGGTGGCTCAGTTAGTTAAGCGTACATCTGGTTCCCTGCTTGGTGGGGATCCTGCTTCTTTCTCTCCACCCCACGCTGCTCCTGCTCCTACTTGCTCTCTCTCTCTTTTTTTTTTTTTTTTTAAGATTTTATTTATTTATTCTTGAGAGATAGAAGGAGAGACAGAGCCTAAAACACAGGCAGAGACAGAGCCAGAGACACAGGCAGAGGGAGAAGCAGGCTCCATGCAGCGGGAGCCCGACGTGGGATTCGATCCCGGGTCTTCAGGATCGCGCCCTGGGCCAAAGGCAGGCGCCAAACCGCTGCGCCACCCAGGGATCCCTGCTCTCTCTCAAATAAATAAAATCTTAAAAAATATATTTAAGAGTGTAACTTCATTAAATTTATTTTGACTCTAATATCAACAACATTTTCATAGGTTATGAGGGGTACCTGGCTGGCTCAGTCCGTAGATCATGCCATTCTTGATCTCAGGGTCTTGAGTTCAAGCCCTGCCCCCCATCTTTCCAACCCCCCCCCAGGGGGGCATAACTCGGAAAAATAGATTGTGGACAAGGACATATATATATACTATATATATAGTATATATAGATGTATAGTGGATACACTATATAGTATATACTACACATCTGTATACATTGTACACATCTGTATACATTTGTATACATTGATGACATTCAAAATATACTTGAATAATTTAAGGTATATTCAGTGGGGTGACATTTATTCTATGCAGATTGCCGCTAGAGGGGAAAGGATTAAAACCAAGTTGGAGTGGAAATGATTTTTCTACAGGGAGCTATCTTCCCTCATTCAGCTGTCACATTAGCTGCCACTGGGTTGGTCCTTGCAGCCTCTTAGTGGGACACAACCTGGGTGAATTTGAATTAAAAAAAAAAAAAAAAAAAAACAGGGACACCTGGGTGGCTCAGTGGTTGAGCATCTGCCTTTGTCTCAGGGAGTGATCCTGGCATCGTGGGATCAAGTCCCACATCGGGCTCTTTGCATGGAGCCTGCTTCTCCCTCTGCCTGTGTCTCTGCCTCTCTGTGTCTCTCATGAATAAATAAATAAATCTTAAAAAAAAAAAAAAAAGAAAGAAACCAGGACCCAGAAAGGGACAGTGGAGTTTATGCTCTGTTCTCTAATTACATTAATTCATCACTCCCACATTACATAAAAGTCAGGAAGCTAATAATGTAATACTTGTTCTTAAATTGAAAAAAAAAATGTAACCAGGTAAATCAGGTAAATAAGTTGTGGGGTAAAAGGTACAAAATAGGGAATACAGTCAATGGTATTGCAATGCTGTATGATGAGGAGAGGTGAGTAGCTACACTGCTGGTGAGTACAGCATGAAGTTCGGACTTGTTGAATCACTATGTTGTATACCTAGAATTAACGTAACATTGTGTGTGAACTATAATTCAATTAAAGAAATGTAACACTGCAATATAACTTTGCCCAAGAGGACCCACACCTTATCCATAAAGGTTTTCCCCACAGTTCCAATAAGACACACTAAATGAATCCGTGAACAGTCTGTGCTTTAAAATTTCAAGAAAAAAAATTTTTTTTAGGGGCACCTGGGTGGCTCAGTTGGTCAAGCATCTGCATTAAGCTTAGGTCATGATCTTAGGGGCCTAGGATAGAGCCCTGTGTGGGGCTCCCTGCTTGGTGATGGGAGGTCTGCTTCTCCCTCTAACCCTCCCCCACCCCAGCTCGTGCTCTGTCTCTCAAATAAATAAATAAATAAAATCTTCAAAAATTTTTGTTTTAAAAGACAACTGGTCCAGAAACCATGTATAAAAAAGTGTTTACGAGGGGATCCCTGGGTGGCTCAGCGGTTTGATGCCTGCCTTTGGCCCAGGGCATGATCCTGGAGTCCTGGGATCAAGTCCCACATTGGGCTCCCTGCATGGAGCCTGCTTCTCCCTCCTGTGTCTCTGCCTCTCTCTCTCTCTAGGTCTATCATAAATAAATAAATAAATAAATAAACAAACAAACAAATAAATAAATAAATAAATAAATCTTAAAAGAAAAAAAGTGTTTACAAGATTCAAAACTATGAGGCTATTCTATAAACCTAACAAAAACAATTAGTTTCAATCTGACTACTAACTGGTGAGTTTCTTACTCATTTGTTGCTCTATCCCTGTGTTCCAGGAAGGCAGCTACTACATCTTTGCTTTGTGGTGAGTGACATTCAAATCTGCTGCTAATCGTCAGATTTAAGACCTTAATTTTTGGAAGCTGCATAACTTCCTCTGGTAAAGTAAGGAGTTAGGTACACCTGGGTGGCTCAGCAGTTCCGCGCCTGCCTTCGGCCTTGGGAGCGATCCTGGAGTCCCGGGATCGAGTCCCACATTGGGTTCCCTGCAGGGAGCCTGCTTCTCCCTCTGCCTGTGTCTCTGCCTCTCTGTGTGTCTCTCATGAATAAATGAATAAAATCTTAAAAAAAAAAAATTAGTTTCATGTACAATACAAGCAACTCAGGTAATATGTTTGTTAATAAATCTACAAGACATTTTGCTATTCCTCCAATTCAGGAGGAATACGTAACAAAAATGAATAGAAGGGTTCATATTCTAATTCCAGTGCTGTCATTGAGAAATGTTGACCTAGAATTCTGAATACTTGTCCCAAAACTGAAAACTCACACATGACATAAATACTAAAATAGGCACTTTAAAGAGTTAACCTTTTATGGAAAATCGAAAACAGCCAAGTAGTGAAAAGACCTGCAATGAGTATGATGAGTACTAAAAATGTAGTATCAATCAATCAATAAGTGATAAAAATAAAAAGGAAGGATAAAAAATGCAGTACCCCAGTACTTTAAGTAACCTTATTTAGCATCTAGGAAAGCACAGCCAAAATATAATGAATGAATCAATGTGCACACACTGGAATGAAAAGAAAATGGTTAGATTTTAAGTATTCCCTTCAGTCCTGTTTTGTAAAATTTAAAACCCTATCTACAAACAATCTGACGGGCATAAATATCTGTCCCTAGCCACATCTACATAAATACACATTTTAATTTTAAACCTTTCCCCACTGAATGTGTTTGAATACGTGTTGACCTTTAAAAAAGTTTAAATCAAAAAAATATATATATAAATTAAAAAATAAAAAGTTTAAATTGCCTTTCTAAAAAATAATAATAATAATAATAAAAACGTAATCCTGTTTAACGCTTCCAAAGGTACATTATCCTCCTCCTTCACTGCAAAGAATAAATCTGCCTGGGGGAGAACAACAGCTTGACATCCACAATGGGCAGATAATCCCCCCCCAAGACCCCTCGCCCCCTCCGGAAGCCCAGCTACCAGCACCCTCCGCTTTACTCCCAGCCCAGAGCCGAGTCTATATATACTCGGGCCTCCAGCTCGGGGAAGCCCTTCGGGGCCAATCAGGGCTCCCCGACCTATTGCGTCACACCTCCCCCCAGGGCGTGACGTCAAAGGCGATCCCTGGCCAGCCACGTGGGCTGGAGCGCGGCGTTGCTGGGCGGCCGCTCGGGAGACGCCCGGCGGCGGCGGCGCCCAGGCCGGGGCCGTGGGCCGGGAGGGGGCGCGGGCTCCGATGCGCACCCCAGGGGCCCCCTCCTCCGCGCGGGCGTTTGGGGGCTCCCACGCGGGTGTAACAGGCCCCGGGGCTCGGGGGCCTCCGCAGCTCCGCCTCTCGCTCCCTGCCCCGCTTTCCAGCCCGAGTCCTCCGGTTTCAGTGCCGCTGCCCCCCGGCGGGGTGTCCCGGCCGGAGGGGGCGGCTCCCGCCGCCGCGCCCGCAGACGCTCCTTTCGCCCCCGCCCCCGCCGCCCTTCACGGGGCCGGGAGCCGAGCCCTCGCTCCCGCCCGGCGGCCGGACGCACCCCGCCCGGGGGGTACACGGTCCCCGTCCCGACCCAGCCCCGGGCCCCCCGCCCGCCGGGCCCCGCGCCGCCCCCGCGGGGAGAAGCGCCGGCGTGCTCGGTGCCACGTCGGAGCCGGCTCCCGGGACCGTGCCGCCGCCCACGCTGCAGCGCGCGGTCCCCACGCACGCCCTGGCCCGGGACCCCGGGACCCCCCGGCCCCCCGGCCCCCCGCCCGAGCACGGCTCCCGGAGCCCGGCTGAGCCCGCGCGGACCCAGCCTGACGCTTTCTGGGGGTCCGGAGAGTGCAAAGGAGGGGAAGCCCGGGAGGTGGGAGTGGCCGAGCGAGGCCGGTAGCTGCGAGGAGGTGGCGAAGGACCCTCCTTCCCGGGGGTCCCGGCTCTCGGGAGCGGGGAGCCCGGGCCGCGTTAACCCTTTGCATTCCAAGTAAGCAGCGGGCCCCCCCCTTAGAACTAAGGCATCGGGCTGTCCCAGGTTTGTCCTCCCCGCGCAAAGTGGGGGGGGGAGGGATGGGAAGGAAGGGGCAAGGGGGGAGCCGCGGCGCGGAGTGCGTCTTTCCTGCACAGTGGAAATCCTTGTTTCCTAACTTGGGAGCCCCTGTGCGGCTCCGGAAGACGAGGAGTGGAAAACTACACCCCGGGACGTGCAGGCTCTCCCGGGCGGAGAGGCTACCTGTGTTCCCAGACAGGCAGCGGACCGCGGGCGAGCGCCGCAGGGATGGGAAGCGACAGGGATGCATCGCCAAGCCTGACAGTGATCTGAAATCTCCCCTGATTTTCAGGCTGTTGGGCAACTGGCAGACCTCAAACTTTTCTGTCGAAAAACCCAGCTTTACAGGTTTTTTTTTTTTTTTTTTTTTTTTTTTTTTTTTTTTTTTAACGCTGATGTGGATAATTTCTTCCCTCTCCCTGGCCTACTCGGGGGGCCCTCCTGGTTCACCGTCTCGCGCCAGTGTAACATACCTTGTTCAGCTCTTGGTCATAAAGTTGTCCTCAGCCTGTCTGTGTGGTCCCGGAGGGTCGGTGGCGGGCAGTTTCCAAAATTGAGGTAATAAGAGATCAGATGAATTTGAGACGGCCGGCCAAAAAAAATAAAAAATTTAAAAACAACATTTAAAAAGGATGGGGGGGGGGGTCTTCAACGTTTGGTTCTCCCCCACTTCAGAAGGCAATTCCACCACTGTTCTTGTTAGGGTCTCCGTCGCACTCCAGTCTAATTCTTAAAAGAAAAATCTGTGCTTTAAAAATAAATTAACTTTATTTTTATTTTATTATTATTATATATATATATATATATATATATTTTTTTTTTTTTTCTCGCTCCAGTTTCCCCCTCCCCTGATATCGGAAAGTCTCTTTTCTTTTTCGTATCAAGAAAAGCCCGGTGAAGACTCAGCAGAACCCGGGAAGCGCAGAATTAGGAGAAAGTCTTTGGCTGGGGCTGGTTCAAGTCCCTGGTTCAATGGGCTGCGGGAAGCCAGGGCTGGGTGGGTAATTCTTTCCAGACGTCTTGACTTCTCCTTCCTCGCTGTTGTTGCTTTCTGCCTCCTCCAAGTTAAGGGGGTCTTAACAAGCTAGCCGGTGGGTGTTTTAATAGGGCGGAGGAGGGGTGGGGGGTGGGGGGAGCGGAGGAGGGAGGTGCGGACTGGGGAACCCGCAGGGGGAGGGAACTGGGAGCGCGCGCGGGCGGGCGGGCTGGCGGGCGGGCGGGCGGGAGGCGGGGTGGGGGAGAGGAAGAAAGAGAAATTGGCCATTCAAAGCCCTCTCTGAGCTACAGGCCGGTTCTAAACTCCAATGAATTCAATTAACTTGATTGCTAACGTGTGCAGAGAACGGCTGTGCGCGGCTGCTGGCCACCACCTGACTCCCTCCTTCCCTCCAGCGGTGGAGCGGGGAGGCCGCGCTCTGCAGACATCCCTGACCTCCAGGCTGAGCTGCGAGGATGCTCTCTTGGCGGAAAAAGTCCCCGCACCTTATAGCTAATTTGCTTGCAGGCCAAGGGGTGCCCTTAGGCTAAGTAACAGCCCGGGGAGGGGGGGGGGGCATAGCTGGGGAGGGTGTGTGTGTGTGTGTGTGCGCGCACCTGGAACCTCGAGAGCCGGCTGCGACTCTAAATAAAATCGGCTACAGGTCTCCCACTTGTTAACCCTTTTTTTGCAGGAGCTCGGAAGTTTCTGGGATGTCCTGTGTCACAGCCCCTCTTACACAGACATTCCCATGCGTGGGGGGGGGGGGGGAGCGGAAAAAAGAAGCAGTTGCACTTTTTCCCATAACTTGACCCCCTAACGTAAAAATAACGCAGGCAGCACGCGTTATAAATGAAACGTAAGATAAAAATCGTGCCCTGGAGACCTCGAAGGTAGCGCGGTTTAGAAAAAGCCATTTCCAAGAGAATGACTTAACTGGCTTTTTTGCGTCTTGCGAGCCTTGTGAGAAGCTAACGAGTCAAAATGCTGACTTTTGCTTTGAGACGCTCTTTTCTCCATCCTTTTTTTCCAATGCCCCAGAGCTGGGAAGAGTTCCTTGGGCCGGTCACCCTTTCCCCCCTCGATTTCTCTTTGGGCCTGATAACTTAAAACGGACGGTAGGTGGCACTGTTTAGGAAAAAATGAGAGGGAGTTTACAAATTCACTAATCTGGCCCTGGACGGTTCCGCTATCAATATTATAGGGTAAAGAGAGATGTCTTTATTCCCTGCCCTTGCAAGGCATCCCTGGTATTTCAAGGTATCTTCTTTGGGTCTCGGCTAGGCCTTGCAAAGTGGGTTCTTGCCGCTTATCACGCATTTTGGACAATAACGAACAAGGCGAAAGAGAAAAGTCGAGTCAACTAGAAACGATGCTTTTCAACGAGTCACGCAGGGTGTGGTGTTAGGGGATGTGCTTAGAGGTCAAGAATTTTATTGCGATACCAGGTAGTGAGCCAATCCAGTCCCCAGGGGCCGACCTGCAAAGTACCACGCATTTCCGCCACCTACCCCCTCCACCCTCCCCCACACCCCCCCCCCACACACACACCCCCGCCGCGGTTACACCTCTGGGAAGCATTACCCAGGTCTGATGACTTCACACTGTTCTGGGGAAACCCACTTACTAATTTTCCCCTACAAACCTTCAAGGCTTCAGCCTTTGTTTGAACACTGCCTTAGGTGATTCAACTCTTGAGGAACTGGCTTAGATTTCAGAGCACAGTTTCATCCCATTTAGACTCCTGTTTCTTGAATTTTAGTTGTATGGTAGTTTTATTTATTTATTTATTTATTCATTCATTCATTCATTATTTATTTATTTATTTTTATATATGGTAGTTTTTAAATGCTAACTTGTAACTTAAAATATGTCATCTAACATATGTACTCTTGCATATAATATGGATTAAGCTTATTTAGGGGTAGGGTGAAAATTGTGGGTATCAAGTGTCTAGCTGTGGGACCCCACGGGAACACTTAACCTCAGCTCTAAATTTCAGGGAATATTATACGTAATGCAGGACTGCAGATTCTTGATTAGTAGCATTTAGCTGTCTCTGTGCTGATAGTTCCAGCAATGAGAACATTTAGCAAAGCTGGGTTTCTTTATTAAACAAAAACACATTTGTTGTTTGTCCCCTTGTACTTATAAATTTGTGGCCCATTAAGAAAAAGTAAAATGTTGCCTGGCTATGAATGAATATAAAAGCTCATTGCACATCCATCCATTTCTATCAGTTCCCCCTACCTCAAGAGAATAGGGAAGAGACGAGTACAATTTAAAGCTAGACATGAAAGTTCTTGAGAGTAGACTATTATATACATCAGATTTTCTTAGGGACGATCCCGGATAAGAGAGACCTGAAATTCAAACCCAATCTTTGATGTGGCATTGTGTGCCGTGGAATCTATATTCACCTCACTAGAAGCATATTCACCTCACTAGACCTTCATTTCCTAGTTGATAAATGAAGAAAATACCTGCCTTACACAGTTGTTATGATGATATAGTTTGTTAAATTATATTAAGAGCTTAGTATAGGCCTAAAGTCTACTCCTAGGTAATGTAAGCCAATGGTTCTGCATGTAACCCAGTGGTTTCCAGTATAACCATTGTGGGTATTCGAAAAGTATTCATACCCTTCTCCTGACTTTCTATACTTTTTTTTTTTTTTAAGATTTTTTTTTGTTTATTCATTTGAGAAACAGAGCACACAGAGGGAGAGGCAGAGGGAAAAGGAGAAGACTGACTCCGCTGAGCAGGGAGCCCAAAGTGGGGCTCCATCCCAGGACCTAGAGATCATGACCTGAGCCAAAGGCAGCCAGTTCACCAGCTGAGCCACTCAGGTGCCCCTATTTTTTATGTTATTCTTGATAAGCATTAACTGAGGTTTTATCCTCTGTTCATTTATTTGATCCACTTCCAGCTTTCTGATGTCTGCTCACTGACTCTCATGGACTGAATTATTCTCTGTGCCCATGGATACACCCAAAACTTCACATTTAACCAAATTTCCTCTCTGAGCCCTAGGCCTGAATTTCGGCCACCAGCCATCCGGTACTGATTCACAAGGATTTGAGAACCAGTTTCACAAACAAGCTATGACATCAACAAATTGAATAACGCTTGATAATTTAAATTTTAATTTCTATTTTAAACATGAGCTGCTTGGATCAGAAGATGACAGATGTTTCAGGTTTTGACATCCTAGCTCATACCTTATCTGATGTTTTCAACCATACAAGACAATGTGGCAAAGAACTTTGGAAATAGGGGCTTTTACTTAAGTTAATGCGACTTAGCAGTAAATTGTTGCCAATCCTACCCCACCCCCATCACAGAAGAAGTGCTCCTATGTTTGAGAGGCAGTTTGCAGAAAATGTATTTAATACCTTCACAATTCTATGTATAAGTGGTTCTCAAACTTGTTGGTGTCAAGGGCCTTGATACACTCTTAAAAATTATTGAGGACATCACAGAACTTTGTTTACACAGGTTATATCTATCTATATTTACCACATTAGAAATAAAAGATGACTGAAAAGTTTTAAAATATTGATTAGTTCATTGAAAACAATAATAAACACAATGGCCTGTCGACTTAATAACACTCGGGTGAAATGTGACATTGTTTTCCATTTTTACAAATCTCTGCTAGCTGGCCTAATAGAAGACAGCTGGATTCTCACATTTGCTTTATCATCCAATTGTTTTGACTGAAGTATACAAAAAAATCTGGCTTCAAACAGATTTGTAATTGGAAAATGGAGAAGTATCTTAGTAGTCTTTTTACATAGTCTTTGGTACTATGTCAAAACTTGACAAATAGTGATTTTTTTTTTTTTAAGTAAGTCCTACCCTCAACGTGGGCCTCGAACTCATGTTTCTGAGATCAAGAGCCCCATGCTCATGCCCTGTGGACTGAACCAGCCGGGCACCTCAACAAACAGTAATTTTATAAAGGCAGGTTGCAATGTTCTATCTAAAATAACAGAAATGAACTTTGTGTACTCTGCTACATTAAAATCTCTTGGTTTATTTTACACTTTAAATTCATCTTTTACAACCATTCATGAATTTATACCCTTTGGAAGGTACCATTGGAAGGTACCATTTGGATGGTACCTTTGGAAGGTACCATTTCACTGAATTGTGTAGATTTTCCAAATGTCGATATACTTCATTATTCCATATACATGTGAGATGTAACATTCTCTAAACCCTAAGACTGTACTCCAGTGCGAATTAAAACCCAACATTTTTCAGCTTTACAAGAGATAAAACTTTGTGAGTCTGAGTTGTGCAAGGATGGAAAGAGATTGACCTGAAATTTAGTTTTCTAGATCCCAGTTTGAATGATAGGAAGGGGTTTCCAGTATCACATAGAAGTCAGACTTCTTACTTCTAGTGTTAATTCCAAGGCTAGCCTCTTGAAGCTCTAGTATTAATTCAGACCAAATTTTGAAGAGGGTATGGCTAACTGTGTTTATGGCTAAATTTGAAGATGTGTATCACCCAAGGAATTAAAATGAACACACTGGAAGAGATCAAAATGCTTATTGATTCATTGATATAGGTAGAAGAGGATACTTTATTTCTTATTATAATTATAGTTTTTGAACAGCTCACCATATCAGAGTAGTAAATTACCAATTGTTGATGATTTCAAATTAGATACTGAATATTATTAAAAGTATGCTTTAAGGAATACTCATATGAGAAAAAAAGAAGAAAAATCTTTCTCATCAAGCATTATTTATAATTGTCTTCTAACACTTTTTTCCACGGGTGAGGAAACTAGATTTAAAATATTATACGACTGGGATGCCTGGGTAGCTCACTGGTTGAGCATCTGCCTTCAGCTCAGGGTGTGATCCCGGGATCCTGGGATAGAGTTTCATGTTGGGCTCCCCATGCCCCAGACTCCCAGAGGGAGTCTGCTTCTCCCTCTGCCTATGTCTCTGCCTCTCTCTGTGTGTCTCTCATGAATAAATAAATAAAATCTTTTTAAAAAGTATTATATGACTTAGTCTACACTTTGAAAGGTTGAGATTAATTATTGTAATTTGATTGACAATAAAATCTCCAAATACAACCATCTGGATGATTTATTAAAAAAAAAAAATAGAGGGATGCTTGGCTGGCTCAGTCAGTAGAGCTTGCAACTCTTGATCTCAGGGTCATGACTTCCAGTCCCACATTGGGTGTAGAGTTTACTTAATATATTTACTATATAAAATTTATATATATAATATTTTTTAATTAAAAAGAAAAAAATGCCTTGTATTTTGGAACTTTACCCTAAATCACTGAATAAGCAGAAGCTTTACTTTCATATTGTTGGACTATTTACTTTTTAAAAATTACCTCCAGACTCCTATGTATTTCAGATTGGAAGGGGAACAAATTCTTTTACATAGTTTAAAGGACACATTTATTACTTGCATTTTTCTGACAAAGATTACAGAAAAGGACTATTTATCCTACTTGATTTAAATGCCAATAATTTCTGTCAACAAGGGCTTACAATTTACATGACAAATCAATAAAAGCAGAAAGTGCTACTCAAAGGGAAGCCTATAGTCTAATTGTCCTTTGATATTTTAATAGTCTTAATCATAATGTCTAAGCGGAAGATGTTATAATGTCTTTGTCCACAAGCAGATGCTAATAGTCTTAATTGTGGAATTAGAGTAAGTAGTCACATTATTTAAATAATCTGCCTTGGAAATTTCAACTCCTGAAAAGATCAATGAACTTTCCAGCTTTTTAAAATCTTTAAAAGGATAGCTTAATTTCTAGAAGCTAATTTAGTTCTTATTCCTTATTCCTGTTTATTATAAACTAATTTATTTCTGACTAGTTGTTAAAGTTTCTAGGTAGAGGGACCTTTTTTGTGTGTAATTTTTAAAAAAGTGATTCTGTTCCCAGAAAAGTGAATATTCATTCAAAAGTTTTCATACAATTTCAGAGGGTTCACAGAGAGCTTTCCCCAAAACCTATTCATGGAGGAACGAAAAATCTCCTTGTCCCAAAGAAGTATTATTCGGTCTTTGGAAATACTACAACTTCCTACTTCATTGTAAACCACACCATATAGTTAAAGGTTGAAAAAGAAAACAAAAGGGGGGAAAAAACGGAATGAGCCTTTTATTTTCTCTATTGATTCACACTAATTTTCTTTTGAAATCATAAATTTGGAGGGAAAGGAAATCTCAAATTAAAGGAACTTTAGGCATTTAGGAGAAAGCTATTCAAAGGGAACAGAAACCTAGAAATACAAAATATTTCAAGAATCCATTACATCTAGCCTTCCTCAGGCATTGAGACCTGATCTTGGATTTTTAAGAAAACAACAGCATCCAAAATGATTCCAAACTTTCAGGATAAAAAAGCCTGCCTTCAAATACAGGTGGCTGAAATCTTTGGGAGGAAAAACCCTGAACCCATTCAGTAAAGTGAGACTTCCTACCTTTATCCAAAAGAGGTGTTAGCTCCAAGACCCAATTAGCCAAATTACCATTCCAATGGCACCTGAGGGCTGGTACTGCCGCTGTCATCCTAAAAATACCTTAAGAGGTGTGACTCCATGCATTGCATTAGTCACTTCCTGCCTACCATAGATATCAGGATAATTTGGGAGTAAAACCAAGTAACTGTGAAGCTATTCGAAAGAACTATATTTTTCTGAACTATGCAAATATTCTTCCCCATAGCAATATTTTTCTAGTATTTTACAGTTTCAGAGGGCACCCAGATCTCTGTGGCTTTGAGAACTTAGTAGGCCGTGGTTCCATCTATGTATTATGCCAAAGCCAAGAACCAGGACACATTTTGATTTGGGTCCTGACCCACCTCTTGCAAATAGCACCTGGTGTTTGTTCGCACCGAATTTGTCAAGCTTCTAATTAAGCAATTTGGGAAGTAGCCTTATTGTTTGTTTTGAAAAGCCCAGTGTCTCCCAGAGTCTGGGGTGAAAAGAAATTTTAAAACCCTCTGAAAGCGTGGACTGAGGGTGGCCTCCACTGCAGTTACCAAGCTGCTTTTAAAAACACAGATTCTATGCCCAGACTCCAGACCTACTTCATCAGAATCTATAGCAGCAAGTCCTGGGAACATGCCTAGTTTGAAAAATTGCCCAGGTTATTGTTATGCCCTCTGATGCTTGGCAACTTCTGCTTTCGGGTTGTTGTAGATGAAGAGATCATTTCCTGG
Organism: Vulpes vulpes; assembly: GCF_048418805.1. NCBI lineage: Eukaryota > Metazoa > Chordata > Mammalia > Carnivora > Canidae > Vulpes > Vulpes vulpes. The sequence goes on along the minus strand of NC_132792.1, from coordinate 16,794,437 downwards.
GCTTTTTACACATTGCTCTTTAAGATTCGATTTTTGTCCCTAACTCTACTTGGATAACAAAAAAAATAAAAATGCCTCTTTTGCAGAATACAAGTGAATTGTGAGTTGAACGAATTTCTCTTTATAATGACAGCATCTTTGTATTGATGAGGTTTATACAGTCAATACGGTATCTGCTTGCATCTGAATCCAGTGATTTCTACCACAAGTGAGGCGATATCAAGTAGAAAAGTGAGAGCTCTAAACTCACCCTGTTTGGGAAAAAACTGTATAGTCTGGGCAAATTGCTTAATCTCTCTATGCCTCAGTTTCTCTCTATGTAAAACAGGCATTGTAGTAAAATTGGACCTTAGAAGTTCATGGGGAAAGTAAATAAAATTATCCGTCTTAAACTCTGAGAAGTGAGCAAGCAATTTTAACTATAATTACTGTTGTCACTGAAAACACTGTTAGGTTGAAAGAGCAGCACCCAAGAACTTATTCCTTCATTGTTATGCTTCCTGCTCCTGTATATTCCTGGATTTGCTCAGAAGTCACTTTTTTTTTTTTTAAGATTTTATTTACTTATTTAAGAGAGAGAGCATGCACACAAGCAGGGGGAGGGGCAGAGGGAAAAGCAGGCGCCCGCTGAGCAGGGATCCCGAGTGGGGACTCAGTCCAATCCAAACGAAGGCCCTGGAATCATGACCTGAGCCAAGGGCAGATGCTTAACCGACTGAGCCACCCAGACATCCTATTTGCTCGGAATTCAAAACATTTAAAAACTGGTCAAATCTTGAAGATTTTAAAAGCTGCAGATTTGGTTTTAAATTCCTGAAAAAAGGACACCTGGCTGGCTCTGTGGTTGAGCATCTGCCTTGGGCTCAGGTCATGACCCCGGGGTCCTGGGGTCAAGTCCCGCATTCTCCCTCTGCCTGTGTCTCTGCCTCTGTGTGTGTGTCTCTCATGAATAAGTAAATAAAATCTTAAAAAAAAAAAAATTCCAAGAAAATCCTTTTAAGGTACTGAGTACCAGCAGTAAGTATGCAGTTCATAAAGAATTTGTTATGTAAGTATTCACCAAATCCACCCATATTATAAGAAGCCCATGTTTGAGAATTAAAAGCCAAATTTAAAATACTTATTTGAAAGAATTGAATGTTCCTTTTCTTCCATGATATATTTACCGAAGGAAGCCAGTTTAGATGGGGCATCTGGTTTTCAGCACACCCTTGCTTTACACCTATGTTTCCAGCTGAATGTTCTGTGGTGCTGAGAGGTCAAGTGACTTGCCCCAGGTCACACACAATGAGTCAGTGATTCATGCCTAATTGAATCAAGGATTTTTATGCCGGGGCTCCTGGCAGGTTTCTTTGGTGGGAGTGTCCACAAATAAATGGTTAACTGAGATAAATATTTACGCTTCTGCTTTTAGAGCAAAGAAAAGGGATACATTTGCTATTTTCTTGCATCTTTATTAAATTTGAATTTCTAAATACAATTTTAAAAATATTTCTAAATATAATAACTCAAACATGGCCTCCCAACCGTCTTCCAAATTGCGAAATTTATGATGTGTAACTAACTATAGTGAGTTGGAAGTATCGCAGGAGAGTTTATCTTTTGGAAATTCTGGCCAATTTGATCTACTCTCTGTCATCACTCCTCAGCTTGAGTTACTGTGTTCATTGTTGCCAAGTATCCGTTCTCCAAAAGTGTATTGATTATCTCCTATGGGCTATTCTACAGTCTTGCCACTAGCATTTGCAGGACTCAGCCCAAGAGTACTAAGTATATCTAAATGCCTAATATTTATCAATCGAACTGACTTCTTTCTTTCCCACTTCCAGCTTCATCCTGTAATGTGATGGGTAACCGGACCAACAGGAGTTCGTGAGTTCATTCTTTGGTGAGAAATTGCACTAGGGTGACTGTTGTACAAAGACTTTTATTTGCAGCAAATAAGGAGATCACAGAAGAGCTTCCAGAGGCATTCCTCCCCAAGAGAGGGCGAGTGAGTTCCTTTTGTTTAGGGTTAGGATGAGTTTTTAGACAGGGAAGCCTTGTCATTGTACGAAGAGGCAGGCATAGGGTCGTACATACACCTTAAGAAAATATGCCTAGGGGGATCCCTGGGTGACTCAGCGGTTTGGCGCCTGCCTTTGGCCAAGGGCACGATCCTGGGGACCCGGGATCGAGTCCCGCATCGGGCTCCTGGCATGGAGCCTGCTTCTCCCTCTGCCTCTCTCTCTCTGTCTATCATGAATAAATAAATAAAATCTTAAAAACAAAGGAAAACATGCCTACATATGCATTGTATATTATGTAAATGAGGCTGAGGCTTCTCCTTGGGTGGAGATTTTAGTAATATAGTGAGGTGAAGGTAATGGTGGGTCATTCCACATGTCATTCCATGGTCTGTCTGCACAGGCCCTACTCTGGTATAGCTCAGAAGGTCTGGGTGGGCTGGAGGTCTTGTCAGGACAGTCACCATCACCCGAGGGGTGGTTTCAAGTTTCATTTGCCAGAGTTAAGAGGTAAGCTGGCAAGAAGAGCTTAAGGAAAAATGTGGGACAAACGTGAGTACAAACAGGTGAGCAGTAAATGTCAGGTCTTGGGTTCTAGCAGATCACAGTGCTTTTTTTTTTTTTTTTTTGGTCACAGTGCATCTTGAATATGCAATATGCATTGAATCTCAGCTTACACATCCAAGTACATCCACAGTTACCGACTTCAGGCTCCACTGTACTATTCTTTGGACCCCTGCCCTTCAGACTGAGGTTAGAAGATTCTGCTAGCCCTGGAAATTGGCTCAGAAATAAGGCCTTTCATGCTTGGATCTAAGGGTGGTACTGCCAGGAGCCATACCAGTCTTGCCATCCATGCAAGACTAAAATTTCCACCATGCAATCTGAGTATATATATCATTCTCCTAAAATATCACCACTTTCATTGTCAGCTCAGCAAAAGTCCACATTCTTAGTCTGATCTGGCCTTAAACTTTCCAACTTGATAGCCAACTTTTCCATTTACAGTGTTAAAAAGAAAACTGCAGGTCAAAATGGTGTCACCTGGGCAGCCCAGGTGACTCAGTGATCTAGTGCCACCTTCAGCCCAGGGCCTGATCCTGGAGACCTGGGATAGTGTCCCACATTATGCTCCCTGCATGGAGCCTGCTTCTCTGTCTGCCTGTGTCTCTGCCTCTCTCTCTGTGTGTGTCTCTCATGAATAAATACATAAAATCTTAAAAAAAAAAAAAATGGTTTCACCTAAGCCAAGTTACCAAACCTGGGCTTAATACCCAACCTAACTGCAATTTCGACTTCCCCCAGAAATGTAATTCTTTTTTTTTTTTTAAGTATTTTTTTATTTTTATTTTTATTTATGATAGTCACAGAGAGATAGAGAGGCAGAGACACAGGCAGAGGGAGAAGCAGCTCCATGCACCGGGAGCCCGACGTGGGACTCGATCCCAGGTCTCCAGGATCGCGCCCTGGGCCAAAGGCAGGCGCCAAACCGCTGCACCACCCAGGGATACCAGAAATGTAATTCTTGATGAGTCAGTCAGGAATTATCTGATCAGCACCAATGAGGTAATCTATCACATTGTCCCTCTCTATCCCCCCCCAAAATGAGGTAAACTACCTAATAAGATCCCCTGCCCTTCTCCCCAGGGGAATGTGACCATGCCTGGAACAATCCTTTCTTTCTCTGATAACTTCTCACCCCAACCTCTTTCCTATAACAACCTTTTGTACAACTCCTCTGAACTCCCCTCTGCTTGCTAAATGGATGCTGCTCCCTGATTCATGAATCACTTAATAGAACCATTTGGTGTTGGGGGCACCTGGATGGCTCAGTAGTTGAGCAACTGCCTTTGGCTCAGGTAGTGATTCCGGGGTCCTGGGATAGAGCCCCACATTCAGGCTCCCCACAGGAAGCCTGCTTCTCCCTCTCCCTGTGTCTCTGCCTCTCTGTGTGTGTGTCTCTCATGAATAAATAAATAAAATCTTTAAAAAAAAATTAGATCTTTATATTTACTTATTGTTTTTTTGTTCTTTAACACCAGTGTACTCACAGTAAACAAGTTAGATCGTGTTTCCATCTCAGTAACTTACTCTATTTCTCCTTTCTGCCTAAAATACTTTTTCTGTTTCTGCCTGGCTTGATATTCTTATTCATCTCTCCTTATCCCTTAGGAGACTCCACACTATTCTTTCCATCAGACTTATCCCTTACTAAGTCTCTAGTTGTATGTTTAGACTAGTTTTGGTTGTGAGGTGTTGAGGACTAGTCCTCTGCCACTCACTTTCTTTCAATTCTTTGAGAATATCTTTATTGTCTTTGTAGAAATTATGCTAATTTGTTGTAAATGAATCACACCATACTAGATGGCATAAAGAGACTACAAACTCAGGAATGTTGCCAATTTTTTCATATAGACTTATGGATCGATGTATAGAAGTTATGCAAGAAGAACATTTTTCTTTGTACCTTTTCTTTTTGATTGATAAAGAGATCTACATTAGTCTTTTTAAATAACTGATTATTATTCTATGCTGGCAATACTTAACAATTTATTTAATTGATCTCTCTTGCTTCATTGTTTATTTTATTCTCTGTTATCTATTATAAAAAATATTATAAGACATAGTCTTGTACAATTCATACAATATCCAATCATGTACAATTATCCCCTTGGGATAAATCCTTAAAACTAGAGATTCTTTCATGTCAGAGCATGAAAAGTGATACAAAAGTGCCATTCAGGGATCCCTGGGTGGCTCAGCGGTTTGGCGCCTGCCTTTGGCCCAGGGTGCGATCCTGGAGACCCGGGATCGAGCCCCACATCGAGCTCCCCGTGGGGCGCCTGCTTCTCCCTCTGCCTGTGTCTCTCCCTCTCTGTGTGTCTCTCCTGAATAAATAAATAAAATCTTAAAAAAAAAAAAAGTGCCATTCACTTTTGTATCTCTTGGAGCACCTGATGTGAAGTCTTATAATAAATAGATAGTAGGGATCCCTGGGTGGCACAGCGGTTTGGCACCTGCCTTTAGCCCAGGGCGCGATCCTGGAGACCCGGGATTGAATCCCACATCAGGCTCCCGGTGCATGGAGCCTGCTTCTCCCTCTGCCTGTGTCTCTGCCTCTCCCTCTCTCCCTCTCTCTCTGTGACTATCATAAATAAGTAAAAATGTTTTAAAAAATTTAAAAAAAATAGTAAATCAATATTGGCTACATAAGTAAATTCATTAATTCGTTAGTGATTAGCTACTTAATATATATATATATATATATATATATATATATATATATATACCTGACCTAATGCAGTACTATAATTGGATGTTCTGGGAGGAGCCAATCTGGATTTATGCTACTTATTTACATTGACAAAACTTCAAGAGAAAAAAAAGGAAATAATAAAGTTTAAAATCAAAAGAGATAGATACATGTGCAGTGACACACTTCCTTACCTATGTTTTTGTTTATTTGTTCGTTTTTTAAGATTATTTGAGAGAGAGAGGGAGAGCAAAAACACCAGTGGGCCTAGGGGCAGACTCCCCACTGAGAGGGGAGCCCACGCGGGGCTCTGTCTCATGACCCTGAGATCAAGACCTGAGCCAAAACAAGAGTCGGAAGCTCAACGGACTGAACCACCCAGATGCCCCCACTACTTGTGTTTATTTGCTATTCCTAAGGATGCTCTGAAAAGATAAAGCTGATGTCACTGCCTCTATTTTGCAGATGAAGAACTTGAACTAGGATGGAAGAAATGATTTGCCCAAGGTGACCTGCCTTGCAGAAGGAGCCCCACACTCTGTTTTCCCTCCAGTCTCATGTTTTCTCAAATCCACCACTTTGCCTTTTAACCAAATGATGGTTTTCCACCATTTCATCTTAATGAAGAACTCTGCCACAGGCACTGGCTTCTTAGAATCACTCTGCAGGTGGTCTCTCCTTTTGCCAATGGAAAGATACAAATTGGAAGAAGAAACGACCTTCTGTTTCTTCAGTGCCTCCAACAGACCAGCTACACCTGAGGGTGACTTTGCTTTTTCCAGTTGGTGAAGATGGCAAGTTTGCTGAAAATCCTGTCACTTGTTAAGATAAGGCAGGAATGTGTGCTGCCTAAGTAGGCGGTAGTTTTTAAGTAAAAACATGTAACTCATTTTAGGAAGGGATGGATTCTATCTTATTCTTTTATTAATCCCTAGCATCTAGCACACTGCCTGGTACGTGTTAGATCCCAAAAATATACATATTCCTATAAAAGGAGGGAAGGAGCAAAGACAAAAGGGAGTCTAATGCTGATATCTTCTACAAAATATTATTCTTTAACAATAACTGTCATTGGCTTATTTTTATTTTGATAGATGAAATTTTAATCATCCCCAAACATCCACAGTAACTGACCCAAGTAAGATTAAATCAGTCTTCAAAGGTTCTTTGTTCTTTTATCTCTCTCCAAATACTCCCATTTATATTTTGAAATATGGGCTCTAATCTAAAAGGCTAAGAGTTTTTATTTTGGGGGGAAATAGTGACATTTGGATCCTTAGGGGAAATAATTGTGGTTTAAAAATAGTTGTTTTAACAAATTGGCATAAATCATCCTTATTCTAAGTTTCACAAATATTCCTATTCTTCGTAGAGTCTAACATAAAAATGTTTTCTGTGGCTATAAAAATAATACCAAGTCGAAATAAATATGTAATATATAATATGAATTTATATAACAATATAAACATTATATATGTTATATACATATATATATAATGTATTCAGATCTATATAAATTCTTTCTTCCCACCTACACATGCATCCACATTCTTTAAGTAAAGTGACCATAGGGACGCCTGGGTGGCTCAGTGGTTGAGCGTCTGCCTTTGGTTCAGAGCATGATCCGGGAGTCCCCAGATCGAGTCCCACATCCAGCTTCCTGCATGGAGCCTGCTTCTTCCTCTGCCTGTGTCTCTGCTTTTCTCTGTGTGTGTCTCATAAATAAATAAATAAAATCTTAAAAAAAAAAAAAAGTGACTATAGAGGGAGAATTTACTAGGCAGTCCCGATTTCAAATATTCTAAACCCTTATTCACTTAATATATATCACACCATTCATGCAAGTCTTGAGTCTAGGTGCAAAAGTGGTGTCAATACTTACAGCTGATAGAGATAAAGAGCTCAGACCAGATAATAAGAAAACTCATTTGCATAGATCAGTCAGCTGAGATTAAGTTATGCGACAGCACAAAAAAAAAAAAAAAAAAAAAAAAAAAAAAAAAAAAAAGACCCCAAATCACAGTGATTTAGGAAAGCAAAGGTTTATTTCTCACTGTCTTTGTGTGATTGACTGAGGCTCTGCTTCATGCCTTTTTATTCTGGTGTCTAGGCTGAGAGAACAGCTCCTCCCTGGGACGTTCAAAGGAAAAAGAGAAGGTTGCAGAGGAGGCTGGATTCTGCTTAGAAGCGCCTTTGCTCATAACTCATTGGTCTAAGCAAGTCACATGGACAAAGCTAACATCAAATGAGTGGAAAGTATAATCTTCCCGGAGGGAGGGCCCCTCCTAAGGGGCAGGACCTATTGGGAGAGCAATGGCACTTTTGGTGCAAATGTACTGCATACTTTTTTATGTTGTACAGTGACGCCCTCTGGTAAGTTCTCCCAGCTAGAGTTGCCGAAGTGATTTTTTGCCTACCACTTTCCAAATTGAATTAACATTCAAGTTGTTGTAATTCTATACATTTCTCCTCTATGCATTTCTCAAACCTGATCTCCCCTCTGTAACTCACCTACCAGTCCATTGTTCAGATTCTCAGTATTTATCAACAGGTTTTCTGATCATAAATTAATTCCATATATAACCACCAATGTGAAGTATGCAAAATGCACAAATCTAAAATGTCATTTGTCTGGGGCACCTAGCTGGTTCAGTTGGTAGAACTTCTGGTGCTTCATCTTGGGGTCTTGAGTTCAAGCCTCATGTTAGTTAGGTATAGAGTTTATTTTAAAAAAGAATCAACTGGATTTTTAAAATTTTTATTTATTTTTATTTATTTATGATAGTCACAGAGAGAGAGAGAGAGAGAGAGAGAGAGAGGTAGAGACACAGGCAGAGGGAGAAGCAGGCTCCATGCACCGGGAGCCCAATGTGGGATTCGATCCCAGGTCTCCAGGATCACGCCCTGGGCCAAAGGCAGGCGCCAAACCACTGCGCCACCCAGGGATCCTGAATCAACTGGATTTAATGAAAACTTTTTAAAACATCGATGTAATAAAAATAAGTCTTTTATTTTCACAGATATAATTGGATGATGAATAGAACATATGAAACCAGATATAAAAATAAGTCCAATTATGTTTTTTCAAGTCCAATTATAAAGGCAATATAGGGGACTAAATATATTAAGTTTACTTAGATAAAAAGCCAGATTTCCATTTTGGCTATCACACACACACATACAAACACACACAGAACTCTACCATTTTTTTCTCTAAACACATTTTCAACACACCAAAAAGACAAGCCAAAAAAAGAGAGAGAGAGAGAAAGGAAAGAAAAAAGTTAATAGAAATTTGGAAATGGTAGCTTACACACCAAAGGAAAGCCACAATAACAATTTAGTATCAGTTGCAACTTTATTCTATTTAGTAGCAAAATTGAAGGTTCTTCTATTTTTCCTATATTTTTTATTTGTTATTTATTGTGGCAATTAACAATACCTTTTTTTGTCTCTTAGTCATATAAATTTGTAAATCAGTAGTAGTAGTAAAATAAATTAGTAACCGGTGGGATTTTAAGAATGCATAAATGAATCTAAGTTAACATGTAAGAATTTTTTTAAAATTTCTCTCATACTTACTTAGATATTTTTTTTCGTTTCTAAAGCAGGCATGTAGAACTATAAATTTCCCTCTCAACACTGTTTTAACTACTCCCCACATGCTTTGATGTGCTATATTTTTATTTTCATTCCATTCGGTATATTTTCTTATTTACCTTGAAAGTTCCTCTTTGACCCATGGATTATTTAAAAGTATGTGGTTTAGTTTCCACATGTTTGGTGATTTTCTTTCCTTTCTGTTATCAATTTCTGGTTTGATTCCACTGTGGCTGAAAACACTCTGTATGATTTCATTTCTTTTAAATGTTTTGAAATTTGTTTTATGGCCCATGATATGGTCCATCTAGCAATATCTTCTGTGGACACTTGAATATATTCCATTTTTGGTGAAGGGGGTGGAGTGTTCTATAAATGTTGATCAGATTCTGTTGGTTGATAGTGTTGGTGAATGGTACGGTTTTTCTGATTTTCTGTTTGGTTCTCACAGTTGTTGGCAGAGTGGTATTGGAAGTTTCTAACAGTGTGAATTTGTCTGTTTCTCCTTTCAATTCTTTTTTTTTCCTTCACAGATTTCGAAACTCTGTTGTTTGATGCATGCACATTTAGGATTAATTTTTTTTTAGATTGATCTTTTTATCATTATGTAATATGCCTCTTAGTAAATGGTAATTTTTATTGCTTTGAAATCTACTTTAGCTGATATTAATACAACTACTTCTGCTTTCTTTCACTGTTTTAAGGTCTTTTTTTTTTTTAATAATAATCTCTACTCAATGTGGAGCTCATAGACAACACTGAGATCCAGAGTTACATATGCTTCACCGATTGACCCACCCAGGTGCCCCACTTTCTTTTAAAGTTTATATGATTTATCTTTTCCATTTATTTACTTTTAACTTACCTGTGTCATTATATTGGAAGTAAGTTTCTTATAGAGTGCATATACTTGCACCATGTTTTGTTTTTTGTTTTTTACCTACTCTGCTTATCTGTACCTTATAATTAGTGTATTTAAGCCATTTACATCTAATATTATTTATATGTTGGGGCTTAAAGTTCACCATTTGAAATTTTCTTTTCTTCTTGTTCTGTCTTTCACTTCTTTTTTTCTTTGTTTCCTATGGATTGCTTAAACTTTTTTTAAATTCCATTTTGATTCATTTGTAGTTCTTTCAGTTTATTGCTTTATGTCTTTTATAATGGTTGTAAATACTACATTATATATATATATGTAATTATGACAGAATACTGAAGTTGAAATTTTATCAGCTTGAGTGAAATGTAAAAACCTTACCTCCCTTGATGTCCCTTTAACTTCCATATTTTATAATTGCCATAAACATTTCCTCTTCACAAATAGATCTTTTGTGATAGTCCCACAGGTTGCTAGGGCTCTGCTCTTTTTTTTTTTTCCCTGTCTATATTATTTCTGTTTTCCAGAAACAGACTTTTCAAGGTCTTCTTTGGTTTGTCTTATAGATAATTTCCAAGGTTTTTAGTTGTACTTCATAGAAGAAATAAAGAAAAGTATATTTTCTCTATCTTCTTAGAAGTATAAGCATACCCTACTTTTGGCAATTATTATTGTGATTATTTTTTTAAGATTTTATTTATTTATTCATGAGAGACAGAGAGAGAGAGAGAGGCAGAGACACAGGCAGAAGAAGCAGGCTCCACACAGGGAGCCGGATGCAGGACTCCAGGATCACGCCCTGGGATAAAGGCAGGAGCGAAACCACTGAGCCACCCAGGGATCACTGTGATTATTTTAATGAATTATACTTGAATGAACACAACATTGTGTGTATCAGGGGGAATAAATGGATCTATAAAAACTAACATTGTTTGAAATAATGGCTATGAAATTAGGTATGGATGATAAACTATTGAAAATATTGAAGGTTTATGCATTGAGATCATGTTCCAAGTGTTTCTAGAGTTCTCATTCTAAGGAAACCAAAACTGGAAATTATAGAAGTTTCATTACTGATATAGCTCATAAAAGGTAGATGGCATGGATTATTTGACTTATGCTTCTTTCTCTTCTCCAAAATGCCATAACTATACATCAAAAGACTGACAAATTAATGTGCATTTATATACAAAGTTAAATTAAAATATAATATTTATTTAATTTTTTAATACTCTACTTCTTAAGTCTTAATTGGGAAGGACAAGTGAGATAGGCATTCCCTAAATGCTGCTCAAATTTGATTTCTTACTGTTAAATATATCCCTTTCAAGTAGCTCAGCTGAAAAAGTTAAGTTGTTCTTTAGAAAATTTAGATTTTTTTCCTACAAGACCTAGATCATTATTGACTGAACTGTAAATGGCTTTGACAGCTAACTGAGAAAAATCCACCCAAAGAGCAATTTTAACTTAATATGAATGTATTTGTACTTACCTTTTGAAATATTCATTATATGAGACCTGGTCCTTATTTTGCACATGGGTGCATGCATGCAAGCATCACACACAGATGCACACACACGAATATGTTTCATAAAACAAAGTTAGCTATATCCTTGCACCTGCAACTTCTGGGTGGTAATAACTTGAATTACATTGAAACCCATGTGATGGAGATGTTAATTTCTCTACTCTCTTTGGACAGTGGAACAGATGCTGTCTTAAACTTCAAAGGGACTTGACTACTTTCTGAGTTTCATTAATGAACAACAACTTTTCACAGCCTGGATAAAAAAAAAAAAAAAAAATCTAACAAAACATACAAAGGAAAAAGGCCAATGAGGAATCCATCAGTCTTTTCCTTCTGAAATGTTTTTTAGGAATAGAGAGGAAGTCAAACTCAAAACATTTGATCTTTCCCAGGAAACGGGACTGCACTGTATTTATTGCTTTTCAAATCTGACAGTTCATCCTGTGGCCTCACATCATGGTAAGGGACCCAACTGTATGAGAAGATGTGCTTGGGGAGATAATTTGTTGAAGAGTTTGATTTAAAAAAAAAAAAGAAAGGAAGAAAAGAAAAAGAAAACCCAGTTGGTGATAAATGTTTTTATTATTTTTTTTTCTGTACTATCTTATCTAATTCTGTCTGTTGAGGTTAGCTCAGTAATGCTTACAGTCTGAAGAGAATAGACAAAGAAAAGAATAAAGACTCAGTAGTTTTTAGTATTCAGATAGAGTCTGTAGGTTCTGAAGAGAAGAAAGGAGGTTGATTACTGTTCTAACCAAAAATAAATAAATAAAAAATAGAAAGAAAGAAAATATTCAACTCTTAGAAAAAATTTAAATTAAAAAAAAGAAAAATTTTAAATTTCTATAACATTGATATGTTAGGGATTTTATTAAAAAATCAAGATTACTTATTTGTTAGTTTTGTACCCATAGTTACAAATTTTTTCAGGAGAAACAGATAAAGGTTTGGGTTCTAAGTTTACCAGACATGGATTGGAATACCAGCTCTACCATTTAACAACTGTGTCATCTTGAACAAGTAACTTAACATCTTTAACCTTTTGTTTTTGTAAAACTGATGTGGTAACAATGGCCCATAATTTCTTAATCAAAACTCAAGATCAGCTATGTTCTGGAAATTAGAAACAAAATATAATTTTTTATGTATAAACATTTTTTCAAAAGATTTTACGTATTTATTTGACAGAGAGAGAGAGCACAAACAGGGGGATGGACAGAGGGAGAGTGAGAAGCAGGCTGCCCACTGGGCAGGGAGCCCAATGTGGGTTCTGTCCCAGGACCCCAGAATCATGACCTGAGCAGAAGGCAGACACTTAATCAACTGAGGCACCCAGGCAACCCTTTATGTATAAACTTTTTTTGAGGAAGTGGTTCAATATAATTCAGATATTAACTAGACTCCTATTTAAGCATTTTTTTATGCACCATGAGTAATACAAAAATGAACAGAACTATCCTTGCTGTCTAGGAGCTTACAATTCTGTATAACAAATGCAGAAGACCAGAACACATTATAAGTTTCCCTAGTCAGAAAAGTCTATGGAAGCTCAGAGGGAGAAAATGAATTCTGATGGAATGGCGTGGCTCAGGAAAAATGATAAAAGAGGCAGTATCTGGACTTATTCTTCAATTTCATTAACTTTTCGTTAAGTATTTTTACCACCCTTTAGTCCATTGTGCATGTGTGTATGTGTGTGTGCAGTTTCCTTTCTCTTTCCTGAAAACTGCTACAGTACTCACTCACATGTCATTACAGATTCAAATCCTATGTAGATAGCACTCAAGTACTTTCATCAGCTAAATCCGACTTTAGTCTAAAACACCAAACACCATGATCAGTTGTTAAAGGTGTTCCTAAATTAATTTTCTTATTCCTAATAATGATCTATGTTTTCCTTTTTGTAATGGCATTTTGGACATAGCTTTATTAAGGTATAATTTATATATTATCTACACTGATCTGTTTTATATGCACAATGCAATGATATTTTTTCAGATTTTATTTTTAAGTAATCTCTACACCCAGTGTGCTGCTTGAACTTAAAACCTCAAGATTAAGAGTCACATACATGTTCCACTGACTGAGCCAGCCAGGCACAACCAATTCAATGATTTGTTTTTTTTTTTTTTTTAATAAATTGACAGAATTGTACAACTGTCCTTACAATAAAGTTATAAAACATTTCTATCATCATAAAAAGATACAATTTGGAAGTTTTGAATAATAAAAGGTAATGCAGTGCAAATACTATATATTATCTAACAACCTAGTAATGTATATTAACACCCTCAGGTGTTAGACAGGGGATGTGAGACAGCACTCCATTATAAAAAAAATATTAAATTTCTCCAGCGAATCATACTCATGTTCGCACTAAATGCAATGATGTCTAAAGATAGTTTTATATCAATATAAGTCAGATTTTTACCTCCAAAGGAGTTCAAGTCAAGTCACCCAATGAATAATGAAGCATTTTGAGTGTTCAGAGTTTCTTTTATTTTGGAATTGCAGAGAAGGTACTGTAGACCGAAAATACCTTATAGGATCACTGTGAGCCATAAAGAGAAAAGGTGGTAAAATGCTTAGCACAGCACAGATTACATAGTAGACTCAGTGTCGCTCTTTGAGCTTGTATTGATAGTTAATTAAAGCACTCTATTACAGTGCTAGATGCACTGTTTGTGTGGCCAGGAGACTTGATTCCTGGACCCTCTGTTTTGTTAACTGGTGTGAGATATTGGGTAAGGGTGGGAAAATCTTTAATACTTCTGATGAATCAGGCACTGCTCTTAGCACTTTACATATGCTAACTAATAAATCTTTATATCAACCTTATCTCATAGAAATCATCATCATCTCCCTTTTCATAGATAATAAAAGCACAGAACGTTTAAATAACTTGCCTAAAGTCACAGAGCAAGCAAGCCGTGGAAGCAATATTCAAACCCAGACATTCTGTCTCTGGAGCCCATTCTCTGAAACACCAAGCTCTATTTCTAAATATCGTGAATATTGCTAACATTCTCTAGGCTCTGCTTTTCTTTCTTTCTTTTTTTTTTCTATTTAGAATTTTATTTATTTATTTATTTATTTATTTATTTATTTATTTATTTGAGAGAGAGAGAGAGAGAAAGAGAGAGGCACAGACATAGGCAAAGGGAGAAGCAGGCTCCTTGTGGTGAGCCTGATGTGGGACTTGATCCCAGGATCCCCAGATCATGCCCTGAGCCAAAGGCAGATGCTCAACCACTGAGCCACCCAGGTACCCCTCTCTGGCCTTTTACATCACCAAATCAGTAGAATGTTTTGGTCAGCTGGAGTTTCTGAAACAAAGATTTTTATTCGTCTCCAGTGCTCCCTGTTTCCTGGCTGTCAGTAGTTCAAAGACTGTTTTAATTTTTTCACTGTCCTTGCTTTCTTCTAAATAGAGTAGAAGTTAGGCCAGGACCCTTTTCTTGCTTTATAGCATCATAGGCTGGGGTATGGTACCTGAAACAGGTAGAAATTTAGTATACATTTGACCCTTGAGCAACATGGGTTTGAATTCCAAGGGTCTGTTTATACATGGATTTTTTTCAATAAATACAGTACAGTACTGTAAATGTATTTTCTTTTCCTTATGATTTTTATAACATTTTCTTTTCTCTAGCTTACTTGATTGTAAGAATATAAGTATAAAATACATATATAAAGTGTGTTTTGGGACGCCTGGGTGGCTCAGCAGTTGAGCATCTGCCTTTGGCTCAAGTTGTGATTCCTGAGTGCCAGGATCGAGTCCCACATGAGGCTTCCTGCATGGAGCCTGCTTCTCTCTCTGCCTATGTCTCTGCCTCTCTCTGTGTGTCTCTCATGAATAAATAAATAAAATCTTAAAAAAAAAAAGTGTGTGTTGACTGTTTATGTTATTGGTAAGGCTTCCAATCAATAGTAGGTATTAGTAGGTAAGTTTTTGGTGAGTCAAAATTATTCCCGTATTTTCAGCTGTGCAAGGGATAGGTGCCCCTAACTGCCACATTATTCAAAGTTCAAAATGTAAATTTTTAACAATCAAAAAATGTTTATTGTGCATTTGTGGGTGTCAGGCACTTTGCTGAGCATTTTTAAAGGTATTTATTTATTTATTTATTTATTTATTTATTTTTATTTGAGAGAGAGAGAGAGCACAAGCGAGGAGGAGAAGAAGCAGGCTCCTAACCGGGCAGGGAGTCTTGATGCTGGGCTTGATTCCCAGGACCTGAGCCTAAGGCAGAGGCTTAATCAACTGACCCACCCAGGCAACCCTAATGCTAAGCATTTTGTGTGCATTTTCTGACGTAGTTTGGGAATGTTGGTGAGGTCTGGAGCCAATGACCAAGAGAAAATTGAGTTGTCTTTGGTGCAAAAAGGTGATTTTATTAAATAATGAGGACAGGTCCCAAGGACAGAAAGAGCTGCCCTGGGGTCTTGAGAAGTGGCCCATTATATACTTTCAAGTTAAGAGGGGTTTAGGGAAAACATAAGCCTCTCAGATATTTTGGAAACAAAGTTTCCAGGGCCTTGAGGAGGCTAGCTGTTGTTTGGAAAAGATCATTTATTACTGTTCAGTAAAACCTTAGTCATGAGACCTTTCAGATATCAGTAGGCTGTATGCTTGAGGAATGATTGCCAACATGTATTTGGGGGGTGGAGAATAGGTAGAGATAAAGGAAGTTTCCAAAGGAAATTTTATATGTTATAATAGACTTACAGGATCCTGGGGTTGGGCCCAGATTGCCTTTTACCCTTGGCAAAGTATTAACATCAAGGCTGCTGAGTTCAGAGAGGAATGTCTCTCTGCTTGTTTCAAGGACTTGTCAGTGGGCTATGGATAATAAGGAAACTTAAGTTTTCTTTTGCCTTTGTTTCTCACATCATTTTTTTTTTTTTTTTAAGATTTTATTTATTTATTCATGAGAGACACAGGCAGAGGGAGAAGGAGGCTCCATGCTGGGAACCCGACGTGGGACTCCATCCCGGGTCTCCAGGATCATGCCCTGGGCTGAAGGCAGAGGTAAAGGGCTGAGCCATCCAGGCTGCCTTCCTACATCATCTTACTTTAATCCACACATCAGTCTGATGAGAAACATACCAATATTTGTCCAGAGAATTGGAAGCTTAGAGAGGCTGATACTATATCCAAGGACCCACAGTGATGGAAGGGGCACAGACTCAGATGGTCCACCTGCCTTCAAAACCTGTGGCATTGAGCACCTGGTTGAGCAGAAGCTCAAAGCCTTTGACTCAAGGCCTGATCCCGGGGTCCTGGGATCAAGTCCCTCATTGGGCTCCCCGCAAGGAGCCTGCTTCTCCCTCTGCCTATGCCTCTGACTCTCTATGTCTTTTATGAATAAATAAATAAAGTCTTTAAAAAAAAAAAAGCCTTTGGCATCTTCAAAGTGTGATGAATTCATTTATAATTATTTACATGATTTTAATATGGGTCATAATTTTCCCAAAGTAAAAGATATTTTATGAGAATTTTTTATATAATTTTAAAATACCACTTTGTAAGGGATGAATAAAAGTGTTATTGTTTCAAGAACAGTTAAGAAATTAGGAAGAGTTCAAAATGTTCTTCAAGGAAAAAATTAAAAATATGATACCAATGTACATTGAAATATTTTTAATGTACAGACATTTTGTAGAAATAGGAGTCTTTTTCCTAAGCTCTTTTTGATGTTTAAAAAAAAAATTATAAAGTAATCTCTACACTACACCCAACATGGAACTTGAACTCACAACCTCAAGATCAAGAGTTACACGCTCCACCAACTGCACCAGGCAGGCACCCCTTCCTAAGCTTCTCTTAATCATTAAGCATTTTCTTTTCAAGTACTGCTTTTACAAAAAATGATTATCTTATTAAAAGCTCTTTTATAAAACACTTAAAAAAAAACTTTAAAGCTTAAATAAGCTCAAACACATGTGAACAATACAGCTTTCTTGTCCTCTCCCTTGTTTTCAAAGCCAAACCTATGGATAAGGCTAGACTCTCCCAGAAGACACTTACGCAGTTAAACTCATCCAAAGAGTTAGGGAGTTCACACATATTCCAGTCAGCTTGCTGTTAGACCAACCCTTGTGCTCAATGCATCAGGCTGATTCCTCCCAAAAGAAAAGACTAGAAACTACAGAACTCTGAGAATAAGGTGGGGTGGATTCCTGGTGCTGATTTGCATGTCTCTACAGTACTGCTTTCAAATCCTTTATAATCACCCTTAAGGCAGCCTCACCCCACTCAACCTGTTTGTTGTTTTAATTTCCCATCTCAAGAAACTAAACTGACTATATAGTTCCAGTAAGAGGTAATGGGAGTAAATCATCGACAAGAATGTAAGAAGGGGCAGAGCAAATGATTTCACAAAGGGCTGTTAGTTCCAACTAAATCAATCCAATGTGATCCCATCAAATGGGACAGAGGCCTGCCAGGTTCCCTACTTAGGGAGATAAAAAATGAAGCCAACCCTGCAGGCAAGGAGTTCTTAATCTAATAGAGATAAACCAGAGAAGCCAATCTGGCAAGTCCATGCAATGCTGTGAGGGAGGTGTGGGTGGGTTGCCATGGAGTAGCAGAGGATGGGAAGACCTGTGACCTGTTGTATTTGGAAGGAAAGGGAAAGAGGGATACGGAAGGCAGTTGGTGGGGGAATCCAAGAAGACATCATGTGGGTCTCTGCATGAAGGTTGTATCTTGAAAGGAGGATACAATTTTATGGGTTGGGAAGGGAAGAGGGTCTTGAATAATAAAAGGTAATGCAGTGCAAATACTGCAAAAGGTCTGCAAAACGAAATGAAGTACATGAGCAAGGGTAATGTCATGGCCACGTGAAGGACACCTTGTGCAAAGGAGAATGTCATTTGGCGGGGGTGTCCTTTTATTTTATTTATTTATTTTATTTATTTTTTAATTTTATTTTAAAGATTTTATTTATTTATTCATGAGACACACACACACACACACACACACACACACACACACACAGAGGCAGAGACACAGGCAGAGGGAGAAGTAGGCCCCATGCAGAGAGCCCGACATGGGACTCAATCCAGGAACTCCTATATCACGCCCTAGGCCAAAGGCAGGCGCCAAACCACTGAGCCACCTAGGCATCCCAAGGAGGTGTCCTTTTATAAAAGAATGAAAAGGTCCCCAAGGCCCTAGCTCATCTAACTCAAGATCTACAGTTAAATAATATCAAAATACTTGTGCATTTTTTTGTCAGTTATTTCATCTCCATGTGCTATTTTAATAGTTATTTAATTATAACTGTCAATAAATAGGTAAAATATATTGAGCATTTAATTTTACATTTTATCCTCAACAGAATACAGAGGAAAATGCTCCTGTTATCTCCACTTTCCAGATGAAGAAATAGAAC
Source organism: Vulpes vulpes (assembly GCF_048418805.1). Taxonomy (NCBI): domain Eukaryota; kingdom Metazoa; phylum Chordata; class Mammalia; order Carnivora; family Canidae; genus Vulpes; species Vulpes vulpes. The sequence goes on along the minus strand of NC_132792.1, from coordinate 16,775,773 downwards.
AAAGGTTAAGTGACTTGCCTTAAGTCCAAGGATAGCGAAAAAAATTAAGATTGCAAATTTAGCTTCTAGAACCTCATGCCAACTCCTGACACATATGGAGTGCCCACGATATGCCAGACTCTTGGCTCAGCTCTGGAGTTACATACATGACCAAGCAACACAGTCCATGCTCCCTGGGACCTCTTCTTAGGCAGCTTAGTTTAGATGGAGCAAACATTTAAATAAACAAACAAATAAATAAATAAATAAATAAATAAATAAATAAATAAATAATAAAAAGCCAGTTATAAAAGGTTCCTTATTCTTTGCTACAATTACATATAATTAAGTGCTTAAAAAGGAGAGGGATAGCTACTTGAGAGGAGAGTAAAAGAAAGGAAAAGAGGTCTGTGTGTCAAGGACAGGTTCACTTACCAGACTAGTAGGACTGTTGTGTTCATGATGGGACAGGACAGCCTGGGGGATAAAGAATAAACACCTGATATATTGCAAACTACATATTTTAACATGCATTTGTCCATGTAATTCCTACAACAAACTTGTGAAATAGGTATAATGATCCCATTTTATAATTAAGGAAAATACAAGGATCCACTGGTAATTTGAGACCACATTGTATGGAATACCCTAAAAGTGTGACATGACCGTGCCTGCCTCTTCCCTACCTTAAATGGTAACCTCTCAGTTCAAACATTCTACTGCGGATTAGAAACCATGGTAACCCCGGAAATATTCGGAACACAGCAAATGTACGTGGGATGGAAGTATATCCGAGAACACGGTGTAATTCAGGACAAGAAGGTTTGAGGGGTACTTCCTTGGGGGAATCAGGGGCTTAAGTGGACTATGAGCTGCCAGGTGAAAAAGCTAAGGTTTTTTTTTTTATATATATATAAACAGAAAAGAAGCTTCTCTGTAAAAGTTGGCAATGAGTCATTTGACTATTTGTAGAGATATGATTCAATGAGCTGCCCTCTCACCTTCAAGTTGGGAATTTGTCTTCCTATTACTTAATGACAATAATAACAATTGCGATGTATTGAACACAAACAATGCCAAACACCATACTGGATCCTTTCCATACACTATCTGAAATCTTTTTGTTAACCCTATGGGTGAGAATTCTGTTTTATAGATGAAAAAAACTGTGGGTCAGAGAGTTTAAGGAACTTGTTCAATTTACTACAGATTAATAGAGCCAGGATTTAATTTATACTCTTTCCATTAGGCCATCTTGCATTCATTAGACATTATTATTTCCTTTTAGCATGAGAATCCAGTGGACCACACTAAGCTGATGTAATTCCAGTCAAAAGCAAATAAATTAGTTAATATGCAGTCTTATTTCTGCTAATGGTGGCAAAAAACAACTGAGTTTACAGAAACGTTGAGATAGGTGTTAGATTTGTGAGCACATCATTATACTGGGTTTAGGTGTGAAGTCGCTGACTTCGCCTCTCTAGGTCTGGGCTTTACCATGCCGGATTTGAAATCTAAGGTATGCCTGCAGCTCTGTGATATTTTGACTCTTTGCTTCCCGTGTTCCATTGTGCACAGGACCAAACATCTCAACCCACTGGGTGTTCTGGATTTTTGAGATTTCTGTAGACTTAACTAACTAAAGGAGCATTTTCCTGTTTGGAAAGGTGGTTTTTCTCCTCTCTTCATTGAGATGCTATGCTTAAAGTGCTTCTCAGGCTCAAGAGTAGAATGAAAGTTCCTGGTTATCTTTATGTTCCCTAACTTCATGGGCTTATCAATTTGCCCTGTTTGACAGTACTACTGTCCTCCAACAGTAAGTTGGACCTCATGGCTTTATAGCTTCTTCACAAATCATCACATGTGAAAACCGGAAATGTAACAGAGAAAATTATCTCTTTTCCCTAAGAGATAAGAAAAAGTTCTAAGAAGTTCATCTGTTGAAGAGCACTTAAGAGCACATCTTAGGGATCCTTGGAAATCTGCATTCCAACATGACTCTCCGTATCTCCTGGGCAGAATCTGAAGGGGGTGCAGTCTGCTTTCTCTCCTCCACACCCAACTGATAATGCACAGATGTCGGAGTTGAGGCAACTGGCAGCATGCCTATATCAGGCTGTCTCAGAATTGGAAAGTGGGAAAAGCCAATTCAGGTCAAGAAATAATCTCGCTTCAAGCTGGACCAGGTCTCCAGCCAGATCCAGGCTCAGCCAGTGGCTAGATATGGCAGCCAAGTTTCTATCCGCTTTGCCATTATTAACATGTATAGAAACATGCATTTCCTAGTAACAGAATGAGAAACCAAACAGGAAGGTAACTAGCTGTTAGAGTTTAGGTTTCGTTTCTGGGTAAATCAGCTGTCATCTCACAGAGACATTCCTTCTGTGTGTAATCTCAAACCAGCTAAGACAAATGAGATGGAATAAGAGAAAGTGTGTTAGCAGCTGCTTTTAAATTTGCCCTGGTCGTCGAGATCTGTCTTAGTTTGGGTCTTAGACTCTCTAAAGTAGCAGTTGTCATGTTCAACTTTAGATAACCCCATAAATCCGGAAATAGCTAATGTGATTCATGTGAGAATCAGTTACGGTAATGATCTGTGTCCAAATGTTGGTTTTATCGTCATACCTATTCCAAGAGCTGTGTTCAATGAAAGGATGGCAAGTCATGGTCTCTGCACCTCTGAGTCACTGCTCCTTACCTACATCAAGCATATGATCTGACCTGATTTTGAAGTTGGCCTGTCTGTTAGGCTCCTGGCCAAGTTTGGACCTCCAAGGCAGGAGTGAGAGCAGGAGCAGGGGAAGGAGGGGAAGGTCTGCTTAATGAGATGAGTAAAAAGTAAGATGACCTTTTAAGGGTTACAGAGAATAAATGTTCCAAAGAATTGTTTATATAAGCTGCCTTTGTGATATAAAGCCTAAGGTATTCTTGTGGGTGTGTGTGAAGATTAAAGATAGTGAAAGTTCTAGTAAAACTTACACACCTTACCCTCTTACTCTTCAAAAACTTCCTTACCTTCATCTCAATTTACCAAAAATACATTGAGGATCTGCTGTGTAAAAAAAACTCCCCTTGGGGGTAACAAATATGCAGAAGACACAATGCCTATGCCTGCTGTCTCAGGGCTCAGTCCAGTGGGAAGACAGAAATGTGCAGATGCAATTCTAAATCAGGGCAGACTGGGATGGGTACAGAAACCATTTCCTTTTGGAATCTCTCTCCGACCTCCCCTCTGAACACCTGTAACACACTGAATCTGTGGCAAAGAATGCCTAGCACCAATCAGTATCAGTCTCCCCTTCTTAATAACAGAACCCCTATTTTATTTGGGATAACAATGTACTGTACATATTAGAATAATCCATTTCATAACATCCTTTGGTAGCCAGATGTGGCAATGTAACTAATTTCTGGCCAATACAATGTGAGTGGAAGTACTGGATGGGACTTCTAAGCTGCTTAAGGGATGCAGACTGAGCTGATTGAAGTTCTCTATTCCTTCACACTCCTCCTTGATCCAGCCTAGCATGTAGATGTGCTGGCTGTGTAGCCAAGAACTAGCTGGGACCAGAAGTGGACTCTGAGGATGAGAACCATGTAAGTTCTCTGAGAACTTTGTAGAGATGTTATATCATACCTGGACTATTTTCCTACCAGGATTGGTTGATTGAATCATGCATTCATTCATTCATTCATTCATTCATTTTACATGAAACAAAAATAAGTTGATACTCTAAAATATCTATCTGCTTTTCTCTTCAAGGAAAGCAAACCTAATTATAGCTAATGAACCTTACATAAAACTTAACACACTGCATATGATTGCTTATTTAATTTTCTGATTCTCCACATATCCAGACTTTAGTCTACTTAATGAAATAGACTTTGTTTACTTAGTCCTAGTTGTAAAGATTTACAGGTTAAATTGAAAGATAGAATAAATAGATTTATTAGATTGGGTAAACTTAAAAAGTTGAAAGATGTACAGATTTATTGGAAATTGGAAATGGATTTGAGAGCATAACAGAAATCAGGCATGACTTCCAAGTATTTCATCTGAGCAACTGAAATGGTGATTCAGGACAGGTTTGGGGAGAAGATTCAACATTTAGTTCTTTTTTTTTTTTTTTCCAGCATTTAGTTCTGAGCATACTAAATTTCAGCTGGACTCATAAATTTGGGAGTTGTCAGCAAATAATGGCAATTAAAGCCATAAAATTAAATGAGATCTTCCAGGAATTAATGCAGAGAGAACAGAAGTAGTCATAGAATCAAGCCTAATGCATTCAATGGTTAGCAATCTATAGAATAAGGATGGTCAAAAAAAGAAAAAGAAAGGAAGAATAGTCACTAAGTTAAAAACAAAAACAAAAGTGGTTTCCCGGCAAGCTACATTAAGAAAATATTTCAAGGAGGGGAGAGGAATCATTGAGCCAAAGAATGCTGATAGATCAAAGAAGGTAATGCATGTCATTGACAGCGAGATTTAGTGCTGTGGAAATCACTGGATATTTTGGTGACATGGTGGGGGCTGTATGGTCTGACCAGAATAATTTTGAGAGAAAACAAGAATGAAGGGGAAATAGGGGCTACATTTTCAAGGAATTTAGAGCCTGAAGTCACAGGGAAATGGTACTGGAGGAGATTGCAGTGCCCTAAGACAATTTTTGTTTGTTTGTTTGTTTGTTTCGTGTGTGTGTGTGTGTGTGTGTGTGTGTGTGTGTGTGTGTAGGTGGAAGGAATCTTACATGTTTCTAGAGAGAAGCAATAACTGATAATTCATGAGAGAGGGAAGAATTCATAAAACTTGCTTCCCACCAGTCTTCTAGCTTTCATGGTTTTACCCCTTTTATTTGATTCTCTTATAAAGGAATTTATATGAGCATAGTCAGCTTCCTATGCCTTTTCTTCCATGCAATTACGCTGTGAACTCTTTGTAGGCAAGGCCCAGAATTGAACTTTAGGCTTGGTGGTCAGTAGCTGATAGGTTGATTAGCATCATAAAGTGTTAATGATGATAGGATGCTTAATGAGTTACTAACTCTCAGGGCTTCTTAAAGCTGAAGCTTGGAGAAGTGCTGCCTTGTTCTTTGACACAAAGGGATGGCTGTCCAACCACGGGATTTTGGAAACCTGTAGCAAGTGATTAGGAGGATGGGACAGGAATTTGCCCAGTGTTTATCATACATTTTGCCTAAAATAGCAACTAGAATCACTGCTAAATCTTCCATGTGAAGTCCCAAATTATCCATGACCACTTGATAAGCAAACAGGCAGTAAGTACAACACTTCAAGGAGAGAGGTGCTAAACCTACTTGCACATTAAGAAAGCAATGGTAGGGGGTGCCTGGGTGGGTCACTGAGTTCAGCAACTGTCTTTGGCTCGGTCATGGTCTTGGGGTTCTGGGGTTTTAATAAGCCCCCGGGTTGGGCTTACTAAAAATAAAATGAAATAAGACTTAAAGACATCTTTATTGTGTTATAATCCACATATTATATAAATAATTCTTTTAAAGTGTAAAATTCATTGGTTTTTTTAGTATAGTCACAGGGTTGTGTGGCATTCACCACAATCTAAATTTAGAAAAATTTTACCTCTAAAAGAAACTGTACCTGTTAGCAGTCTATCCTCCCTGCCCCATAAATACTCCTTCCCCTCATCCCTAGGCAATTACTAATTTACTTTTTTTTTTTTAAGATTTTATTCATTCATTCATGAGAGACAGAGAGAGAGAGTGAGAGAGAGGCAGAGACACTGGCAGAGGGAGAAGTAGGCTCCATGCAGGAGCCCCACATGGGACTCGATCCCGGGTCTCCAGGATCACACCCTGGGCTGAAGGCGGCGCTAAACTGCTGAGCCACCCGGGCTGCCATAATTTACTTTCTTAATATATAGTTTGCCCATTCTGAACATTTCAGACAAATAGATTCATAAAATATGTGGACTATTTCTTTCCAAGTAGTGTAATATATTCAAAGTTCACCCATATTATACAATATATCAATTAAGTATCATATTGACAGTTATCAGTTATGCATCATATTATAACATGTAATGGCATAAAAACAGACTCAGAGACAAATGGAACAAAATCAATAGCCTGGGGCACCTGGGTGACTCAGTGGTTGAGCGTCTGCCTTTGGTTCAGGTCTTATCCTTGGGATTGAGTGCAGCATTAGGCTCCTCAAAGAAGCCTGCTTCTCCCTCTGCCTGTGTCTCTGCCTCTCTCTTTGTGTCTCTCATAAATAAATAAATAAAATCTTAAAAAAAAAAAGGAAAGCCCAGACATAAACTCACACATATATGGGCAACCAATTTTTGACAAGGGTTTGAAGAATGCACGATGGGGATGGGGCAGTCCCTGATAAATGGTGTTGGGAAAACTGGAGATCCAAATGTAGAAGAATAAAATTGAACCCGTCTTACACTATTAACAAAAGTTAACTTGAAATGGTTTGAAGACTTAAGTGTAAGACCTGAAACTATAAAACTCCTAGACAAAACAGGGGATAAGGTCTTTGACATTAGCTGTGCAATGATTTCTTTAGATAAGACACCAAAAGCACAAGCAACAGAAACTAAAATAAGCACTGGGACTACATTAATCTAAAGAGCTTCTGTACAGCAACATAAATACTCAATAACGGGCACCTGGGTGGCTCAGTGGGTTAAACATCTGGCTTCTGCTCAGGTCATGATCTCAGGGTCTTGGGCTCCTTGGGCTCCCTGCCCAGTGGGGAGCCTGTTTCTCCCTCTCCCTCTGTCCCTCTTCTCTGCTCATGCTCTATCTCTCTCTCTCAAATAAATAAAATCTTAAAAAAAATCAATAAAATGAAAAGGCATTCTACAGAATGGGAAAAACATTCATAAACCATGTATCCGACAAGGGATTAATATATAACAGAGAACTCACGCCACTTAATAGCAAAACAGTGAGTGATGCAATTAAAAAACAGGCAAATGACCCGAATAGACATTTTTTCTAAAGAAGACATACAAGTGACCAATAGGTATATGAAAAGATGCTCAATATCACTCATCATCAGGGAAATGCATTTAAAGCAACAATGAGCTATCACCTCTTTATCTATTAGAATGGCTAGTATCAGAAGGACAAGCAATAATAGATGTTGGTGAGGATGTGGAGAATAGGGAACCCCCTATACACTGCTTTTGGGAACATAAAATATACAGCCATTATGGGAAGCTGTATGACAGTTCCTCAAAGGGTATAGGGGAGATGTTTAAGGGTACAAACTTGTAACTAGTAAGTAAATAGATTCTGAAGATCTGATGCACGTGTTAACCTAAATAAAAGGTTTGAATTAGCAGAAATTGAGTTTATTTTGGAATAGCAGAGGATTTGCACTTCAGGAGATGTGTGCAGCAGGAAGCTACAGGAGAGTCCGTTGAGAGTTGGGTGGGTTATCTCTACGGGCAAAGAGTGTGAAGAGGGGAAATCCAGCCAGAGTCCAAGCAGGAAGTATATTGGCTTGAGGATGGGGGAAGATTCTTGTCAGATATGTATTGGGCAGGAGATAAGTTTTGGTTTTCTGTAAATCAGACATATGTGGAAAATCAGTCTTTCAGTTTTAAAGCTTTGTTCTTCTGAGGGTGCATGCGTGAGATTCTCCACTTCATATCCTCCAGTTTTATTTTAGGTTGAAACTCTTTCACACACAGCATAGAGAATATAGTCATTGATTTTATATTATAAACTTCAAAATAGCTAAGGGATTAGATCTTATTGTTCTCACCACAAAAAGAAATGATAATTAGATGATGTGATTAAAGTGTTATCTGACCCTATGGTGGTCATCATATTGCAATATATAAGTCTATCAAACCAACATATTGTACATCTCGAACTAATACAATTTTATTCATCAAGTATATCTTAATTTTTAAAAATTTAAAAAATTTTTGGATGGGCAAAGAATACCTTCTTAGAAAAAGAAGCAATATCTCTCTTCAGGAAAGAACTGGGAACAACTCCCTCCGCCCCCACCCCCGCCCTGGTTTTTTTCTCCTTGTATTATTTTTCATAATACAACAATAAACAGAAGATTTGGACTACCAAAAAAATAATTTTCAGGATTCTAGCAAAATAGGATCATCTGTCTCCTTCCAGCCAGTTTCTACATGTGTGCACATTTTTGCATCAATGAAACCACAGGGTACACACAATTTGAAAGTCTGCCGTTTTCAATTAATAGTGTATCATAAGAATTTTTCATGTAGTTACTCAAATATCATTTACAGCTGCATAATATCCCATTGAGGATGTAACCTAATTTGATTAACCATCCCCCTATCCTCAGACATTTACTCTATCCTTACTTTGAGGGTTTATAAAAAGCAATATGGTGAACATTTGTGTGCATGTAAGCTCTTGCTTTCATTTGGATTATTACTTTAGGCTAGATTGATTTTTCAAATTAGTAAGATTAACTAGGATCAAAGGACATGATCCTTTTTTTCTTAAATGACCAATTTTTAAAGAATAGAATATATTTTTTCCCCTAAATTTAAGGATCACAGAGAAATAGAGCTAAAGGGAAATTTTAGGAATGCCTCATTTATTAGATGGGAAAACAGAGGGCTAAAGAGGCAAATTGACTTTTTTTTAAGATTTTATTTATTTATTCATAAAAGAAACACAGAGAGAGAGAGAGAGAGAATGAATGGCAGAGGCACAGGCAGAGGGAGAAGCAGGCTTCTGACAAGGAGACTGATATGGGACTGGATCCCAGATTCCGGAATCACACCCTGAGCCAAAGGCAGACGCTCAACTGCTGAGCCACCCAGGCGTCCCCAAACTGACTTGTTTAGTGTTAAACATTAGATAATGCAGTAGATTAAGATGGAAATTGGATTATATATAAATTAACTGGCAAAACCAACACCAGAACACATCTGAGCATCTTAAACAGCCTTAAAAAAAAAAAAATCCATTCCAATCCTTTTAAAATATAATGCCTGAATTAAACTGGTATTCAAAACATCCTGACTTTTTTTCTGTCACTTTTACAGTAAGCATACTTTGGGCAAAATGCAAGGTGTATTTTATTTTAACATTTTAGCATATTGGGGCTAGATGACAAAAATGTGCAGACAAATGAAAGAAAAGATATAAATTGTAAAGCTGATCATTTTCTGAGTGGAAAAGGAAAGGGAGATATAGATATTTATATCTCTATATCTATACCTGTATCTATCATATTTGGTATTATGTCATTCTGTTTAAGCTCTTCTTTGTTAGAATTTAATAAATCACATCTTATGTACTTTTTCTCTCTCTAGTGCTGGAAGGTGGCATGTGTTTCTCCTTCACATGTGATATCAGAGTGCCATAGTGCTATATACATATGTACACATATATATTTAATACATTTCATGCCCAGCGTAGGCCTTGAACTCATGACCCCGAGATCAAAAGTCATATGTTCTTCCAACTGAGCCAGCTACACACCCCATATTTTGCTTTATATATCCAAAAAAGAAAGAAGGTGGTCAAGCTTAGCAACAATGAAATCAGAATCATGCAATATGCCACATTTTATCAATTATAATACATGCATGTATTATAACCATTTTTAAATTATTAAAATATTAATGGTTATTAAAAATAACCATTTTTAAATTAATAAAAACAGAGCTAAAGATAGAGTTGGACATTAATATATCAACTGATCAAGTTGCGCTTTTTGACCAGAATATCTCTGGATAGATAACTGTGTCATAAGAATAGATTAAATCAGAAAAGTGGGCCAGGGATTGTCCTGACAGTTTGGATACTTATGATTAGGAAAATCTACCTGCAAAACAACAGATCTTATGGCACATGGGGAAAAAATGAGAGAGATACCATTTTTCAGGAGATATTATCATAAAAATGTATTCATATATATGTATATATATTTTACTCATGAGAATATGTACGAATTTACTAAATGTACTAATTTCTATACTTCAAGTGCAATGCATGCAATGCCCTGTGTTAACTCTGTAGAACATGTTACAAGATGCGTAGAATTGATGCCTGAAGACATGTCTTGACGTCGTCCAGCTTTAAAGCTGTGGAGTAAGAAAGTGAACCTAACCACTATAATATGGGGGAAAAGTCAGCAAAATCTACTTGGATCTCTTTGTTCTGGAAAACTATTCCTTATTAATTTTCCAAAACTTGTCATTTCTTCAGTACATAAATTCTAATTCAGGTGATTAGGTTCCTGCTTTGCTTCATTTTGTTTTCTTTTCTCATTTCATGTCCAAGAACATATTCTGGAAACTGACTTCATTATTCTTCAGACATCATTAGGAAGATATTCACATACTACAAGGGTTCTGGCTGCTGTTTTCCCCTGTTGACCATGTCTTACTAGTTTTTACACTCTACTGAAGTACCTATGTCTTGGGAAGGGATAGTAGGTAGAAGAGAGCAAGTATGGATGATGGTTCAATTTCAAGGCACCAGTCACAAGTATGTATTTGACTTGGAGCAGAGACTCCCTGCACCTCCCTTCCTGCAGCATCACCAATGCGTTTTGTGAACAGTGGCTTCTTACCCTAGACTTGGGAAAAGCATGAGAAAGTGGCACAGTTATGGGTTAGTTATGGGCTGTTACTGAGAATAAATTGTGAGAGTAAGCAAAGAGAGCTTTATGTTTTTATCAGTAGGGCTCTGTAGTAGGCAGCCCTGTTTGAGTGTAAAGAGACAAAATTCAATTCAAAATTGTTTAAGGAAATGGGAAATTTCTGGTATAGGTACTGGCAAATTTCAGCTAGGGGTTTCTTCATTGATGGTTAGATTAAAAGGCTTAAGCAATGTGTTAGAAGATGTACTGAGGCATATTAAAATTCTTAAGAATTTATTTGAGCAAAAATTGATTCCAATCAAGCAGCACCAAACTGGGAGTGGTTAGGACCACACCTTGGATCAAGAGGAAAGACAGAGAAAGTACGGAAGCAAAGAAAGAAAATTCTTCAATTGTCTGTAGTTTAAAGATCAGGGTTTGAATGAAGGCAGCCTAGCCTCAGAGCAAATATTGGAGCAAACATTGATTTTCAGTATGTCCCAAAAAGGCCACAAGGGAAGAGTAGGCTGAAAAAAAAAAAAAAAAAGATAAGAAGGCAGTGGGTTAGAGAGTTGTTTATAAATGGAAAGAAGAACAAGAATGTGCCTTCAACTAATAGGGTGGTCTGTGGAGAAAGAAAAGAAAGATAAAGATCCTTCTGGACATGAGACCAAAAACCATCTGGAGAACCAGAAGGAAATTGGCAGTGTTCCCATATTGGGAAAATATTGAGTAAGCCATCAATAAACATGAGAATTCAGACTGGAAAGTCAGGAAGACAAGCCTGAGAGAAGAAAGGCAACAAGTCATTGCTGTGGTCCTATACAGCCTGCATGATACACCCAACATCTCACCTCAATGAACAGGGGATTTGTAGTGTTTAATGCCTGAAATGTACAGGTTCAGTCTAAGTGGACTATCTCATTCCAGCACTGGTGTTTCCAAAATTAAACTTCAGAATGAAAAATCAGGTATTTACTTCTTTGCTATACTTCTCTGCTACCTAACAACATTGCTAGGACCAGAGCTCACACCAAGGTTTGAAGCCTATTGCATCAATGACTTCATTTCAAATGTGTCCTAAATATCTGTTGGATAAAGAAGAACCATAGGAATTTCAAAGAACAAAACTGCAACCAATAATCAGAAGATAATAAAGCTACAAAACGCATGTAATATCCTTCCAGACATCAAGGAGGGGTCTTTTCTCCTAAAAGCCATACTGTATACAGGATTAAAAAACCTTCACCTCTTAAAAAAAAGAAAATTTAGTGGTGCCTGGCTGGCTCAGTCGTGTGAGTGTCCAGCTCTTGATTTTGGCTCAGGTTGTGGGATTGAGTCCCCTATTGGGCTGTACACTCGGTGCAGTCTACTTGTCTCTTTACCTCTGCTCCTCCTTGCTTTGTCTCTGTCTCTCTCTCAAATAAATAAATAAATAAATAAATAAATAAATAAATAAGTAAAATCTTTAAAAAAAGGGAAATTTAGACCATTAAAAAATTATATAGAATATCAGCAGAGAAGAGAGTCATTGCTTCTCAGTTTCTGGAATGATCAAAAACAATTTATGAACAAAAAATCATATATGTTAATTCTTGTCTTGACATTTTAGTAATTGAGTGCACATGTACACACGCACATAATGGTTAAACTTAATTTACAATGAACTATTTTTCAGGATCAAAGTCCTTCCAAAACTTAGCTTAATTAGGAGGTACATTCATGACTTTTCAGAGAGTTGTCAAATAATATTTTCAGTATCATCAATATTACCTGAGATGCTATGGAACATAACCCAAGCTATACAATTAACTTCACATTAAGATTTGAAGTGACACAAGCATTGCCTGTGACTATCATCTCTCAATTTGTAAATCATCAGAGCATGGTGACAGTTTGGCTTGACCACAACTAGGTCTGAGTAAAGTACTTTTCCTTTTGTGCAATAAGGAAACTTCTAGTATGAGAACTCCTTTTTCTCCTTTCAGTTTATTTTAGAAATCATTTATTAATTTTCCCTCTGCTCAAAGTAATTCCATAGTTTGCCTGTTCTTTTTTTTCTTTTTGAGGACTAAGGGGTAACTTTTCAGGCAGTTTCCTTAGTCATTCTAGGCAGCTCGCCAATGGAATATAGACTAAACAACACAGAGGATATTAATTTTACCTCACTATACAGGCACACAGCTAGTGATGCATAAAGTCTTCATTCCAGAACTGACAATAAAAGGGTTGTGTAATTGTCTAGAGTCCAACGTCACTAACAGTTTTTTGAGGGAGTTGGAAGGAGATAAGAGAATAGGCCTTGGGGAATAATTTTAAAATGGCTAAATAGTGATGGCAGAGCCAAACTCATACCTACATCAGTGGGGTGCAGAGAATTAATCTTGGAGTATCTTTAATGCTGAATTTGAGAAGAGAAACTTCAAAATGAACCTTAGAAAAACCTGTATTTCACAGATGTATTTGGTGTTTCCTGGCGGTAGAAGAGCCTGGGTAAAAAGAGGATTTTGAAAAAGCAATTTTTTTTTTTTAAATACAACATGCATACAAAACAATTCATAAATCATAAATTTAGAGCTTAGTAAATGTTTAAATGTGACTACACTTTGAAAGCAACTCTCAGGTGAAGAAACAAGATATCAACTACTTCCCAGAAGACATGCCCATACCACCATGTAGTCAACACCTTCCCTCAGGTAAACTATATGCTGACCTATATCATTACATTAGTTTTGTTTATGACCATTACATAAACGGACCATAAGTAAAGTGTACACTCTTTCACGATGGACTCTTTCTTTCTTTTTTTAAAATTTTTTTATTTATTTATGATAGTCACATCACACAGAGAGAGAGAGAGAGGGAGAGAGAGAGAGGCAGAGACACAGGCAGAGGGAGAAGCAGGCTCCATGCACCGAGAGCCCGACGTGGGACTCGATCCCGGGTCCCCAGGATCGCGTCCTGGGCCAAAGGCAGGCGCCGAACCGCTGCGCAACCCAGGATCCTGATGGACTCTTTCTTAAATCAACATTTTCTTTAAGTGTGGTTGTAGTACCTTCATTCTCATTGTATTACCTAGTATTCTCAAAGTGTGAATATACCTCTTATCAATCTGTGAATATAACCTTCTACTATTAAGAACTATTCTGGGGATCCCTGGGGGGCTCAGCGGTTTAGCGCCTGCCTTCAGCCCAGGGTGTGATCCTGGAGTCCCGGGATCGAGAACCATATCAGGCTCCTTGCATGGAGCCTGCTTCTCCCTCTGCTTCTCTCTCTCTCCCTGTGTTTCTCGTGAATAAATAAATAAAATCTTAAAAAAAAAAAAAAAAAAAGAACTATTTTGGGTGAAATAGATGATGGGGATTGTCCTGAGGAGCACTGGGTGATATATGGAATTGTTGAATCACTATATTGTATGCCTGAAACTAATATTACACTGTATGTTAACTAACTGGAATTAAAATAAAAACTTGAAAAAAAGAACTATTTTATTTTATTATTTGAATACAACATATAATACATGTTGTATGCCACTGAGTTTGGACTTTTATATCAATATTCATGAGAGAGATTGGTCTGTAATTTTTGTTTCTTGTAATGGTCTTGCTATGTTTTGATATAAAGATTATTCACACTTTCAAACTGTTAGGAAGTGTTCCTTCTAAGTCCATTATTTGAGAGATTTTATGTAAAATTAGCTTTATTTCTCCCTTAAATTTTTGGAAGAATCAATTAGCAAAGCGTAGAATATCTTTTCCTTACAAACTCTGAGAGGCCATAGGAATTTCTGTTATGCCTTTGAGAGGTTTTTGGCTTAACCTTTCTGTTCACCCAGCCCTATAGCTTCAACTTAACAATATCTCCAGGAATAGGCAGGCTCTGTATTTAGTGTCCTTTTGTCCTCTGATTTTGGCACTTCCATTATATGCAATTCCCCACAGCTGTCCCAGTTTCTCTGTCCCCCAATAAGACCTTTCCCAGGACAACTTCAAGTTTCTAGCCTTACTGGAACCTAAGATCAGCAAAGGCTTCCAGGGAGAGGAGTAGATCTTCAGTTCACCTCTTAAAGATTTCTTTCCTTCTAGATGCTTCAGTAGATCTCTGATTATCTTCAAATATGTGAATTTATCAGGTGGTTTTGGTGTTTTGGAGCATTAGTTGGCCTTGCAAGAACTACTCTATCCTTCCAGAAGTTGAAGCTAAAAGGAAGATTTAAAAAAAAAAAAAAAATATATATATATATATATATATATATATATATATATATATTCTTTCCTCTTTGCTTTGTACTGACTGGTTATAAGAAGTTTCAGTACCACCTAGGGTAGCTTACAGTATGAAGTAGACAAATACCCATCTGAAGAATTCGTAATTACAAATAGTAATGAATGCTAATTCAGTCACCTTTCAAAATAACTCCACTTAAATTGTTGTCAAGAACTTTCAAGTGTTTCTTTGTGTAATTATTCTAAAATATAGTGATTTGGGGAATTTTTAAAATTTTATTTATTTATTTATTTATTTATTTATTTATTTAAGATTTATTAATTTCAGAGAGAGACAGCATGGTTGGGAGGAAAGGGAGAAAGAGAGAGACAGAGGTCTCAAACAGACTTCCTGCTAAGTGTGGAGCCCAATGTGGGGCTTGATCTCAAGACCCTGAGATCATGACCTGAGCCGAAATTGAGAATTGGACACTCATTAGACTGAGCCACCCAGGTGCCCTCAAATTTTCCTTTTTTTAGTTAAAAATTATTTTAAAAAATAACATCTGCACAAAGCTGAATAAACTGAAAAATCAACAACCTTTTTAAAGAAATGAAGTCACAGGACAAACCATTGCCTTCAAATTGGAGACACCAACAAGCAAATACAGAAAAGCACAACAGACTTTAATATTAACAGAAATATTTTTCTTGGTATTTTTTAAAAATTAAAGTTCGATTTGCCAACATATACAATAATAACCGAAATCTCTGCAGGACCTACTACCAGAGTAGGGAAACCTGAATTGGAATTGATAAATTGCTAGAGGCTCAGTGTAGACAACTCTGAGAGATAACTCCAGGGAGAATTGATCATCATGGGAGCCCAAAACTTTTATGAGTTGAACCTTCAAAACTCTGCCAGGGTCTCACAGAAAATATCAAAGAAAAATCCTCCCATGCTTCTGGCAGGGGAGGGAAAAAGGAATCATTCTGAAATATGCCAGAGCAATTTGTTCTTTTTTTTTTTCTTTAAAGATTTTTTTTTTTTTAGTTCATGAGAAACACAAAGATAGAGGCAAAGATATAGGCAGAGGGAGAAGCAGGTTCCCTGTGGGGACTCAATCCCAGGACCCCAGGATCATGACATGAGCCAAAGGCAGATGCTCAACCACGGAGCCACCCAGGTGCCCTACACTCTGTTCCTAACAAGATCTGCCCTCATAGAAATTATTTAGCCAGAGCATAACCTGTTGGAGTTTTAGCAAAGCCTAACTGAGTTGGGGGAAGGAAGTATGCAATTCCAGCTAGCTCTAGCCTTCCATGTGGAGTGAGGGAAATGCCAACAGCACTGGTCTTTAAAACTGAGACCTTGCTTCTCCCCCTTCCTGTGTCTCTGCCTCTCTCTCTCTCTCTTTCTCTCTCTATCTCTATCTCTCATTAATAAATAAATAAAATATTTTAAAAAAATAAAATAAAACTGAGACCTAATCATGAGAATAGAGAATGTCTCTCTTCTCCCAACACCTTACCATTACATTAATAAATACTGACTTATGGCAATGTCTTCTACTCAGTACATCATGTGTAACAATTATGAATAATTACAAGATATACTAAAATACAGAAAATTCAGTTTGAAAAAAAAAAAAAAGAAAGAAAGAGCACTTATCAGAGCCAGGCTCAGCAATGATGGGGCTGTTGGAATTTTCAGACTGGGAATTTAAAATAATTATGATTAATATGTTAAGTGCTCTAACAGATAAAGTTAATAGCATGAAAAACAGATGGGTGATGCAGGCAGGAAGGTGGATATTCCAAGAAAAAAAAACCCACAGTAATAAAAAATGCTAATGATCAAAAACACTGTAACAGAAATGAAGAATGTCTTTGATGGGTTTATTAGTAGATGACATGGCTGGAGAAAAAAATCACTGATCCTAAGGATATCTCTATAGAGACTTCCAAAACTGAAAAGCAAAGAGAGTAAAGACAAATAAATAAATCAGAACAAAGTATCCAAGATCTGTGAGACAACTACAAAGACTGTAACAGATACATAATTGGAATATCAGAAGGAGAAGAAAGAGAGAGGAACAAAAGAAATATTTTGAAACAGTAATGACTGAAATTTTCCCCTTAATTAATATCAGACACTAAACTACAGATTCAAGAAACTCAGAGAACACCAAGCAGATAAATGCCCAAAACAAACAAACAAACAAACAACGCACTACACTTTGGTATATCAGATCCAAATTATAGAAAAATCAAAGATCTTGAAAAAGTCCTGAAAAAAGCCCCAAGGTGGGGAAACCTTACCTATAGTGGATCAAAGACTATAATTACATATGACAACTCCTCAGAAACCATGCAAACAAGAGAAGAATGGAGTGAAATATAATGTGTTGAAAGAAAAAACAATCACCAAGTTAAATTTTGTACCCTGTGAAATTATCCTTCCAGAGTGGAGGAGAAATAATGACTTTCTCAGACAAACAAAAATCATGGGAATTTGTTGCCAGCAATTCTGCCTTGAAAGAAATACTAAAAGAAGTTCTTTCAAGAGAAGGAAACTATTATAGTTCAGAAACTTAAATCTATATAAGAAAAAAAAGAACATTGAAGAAGGTAAAATAAAAACTTTTTTCTTATTCTTAATAGATCTAACAAATAATAGTATATATTCTTATCTATATATGGTATATATGCTGATATATATTTATATATAAATGAATGAATGACAGCAATGATATAGGATACAGGAGGGAGGAATTAAAATTGTTTGTGATAATAAGGTCCTTGAGCTTCCTGTGAAGCAAGATAGTACGTTCAAAGGTAGACATCTATCTGTTATAAATGTATATTGCTAACTTTAGGAACCCCCCCCAAATAAATTAAAAATAGAAATTAAAAAAAAGGAAAAGAAGCAAAACTGTTTTGCTAAGAAAAGAGAGAAAATTCAGGGCACTGGGGTAGCTCATTTAAGTGTCTGACTTTGACTTAGGTCATGATCTCCTGGTCCTGGGATTAAGCCCTGAATCAGGCTCCCTGCCCAGTGGAGAATCTGTTTGTCCCTCTGCCCCTCCCCAACTCATGCTCTCTCTTCCTCTCTTTCTCTAATAAATAAACATTTTTTAAAAAGAAGAGAAAATGGAATCATATAAAATGCTCAATTAAAAGCAAAAACAGAAGTGCTTGGCTGGCTTAGTCTATAGAGCATCTGATTTTTAATCTCAGGGTTGTGAGTTTGAGCTCCACACTGGATATAGAGATTACTTTAATAATAATAATAATAATAATAACAATAATAAGCACAAGAAGGCATGATCAGCTGTGGTAGCATCCTGGGGGAGCAGGGGGTAGAGAGAAGAAGCACATAAGGAAAAAAGAATGCAGAAGACAAGAATAGGAACAACAAACAAGGACAAAAAAATAGAAAACAGTAACAAAAATGATACATATATATATATATATTTGAAAATAAGAGACATCTATAATGAAATCTAAGTTTCCACTTTAGAAAACTAGAACAGGAAGAGCAAATTAAATCCGAAGTAAGCAGAAGAAAAGAAATGAGAAGTAGAGCAGAAGTCAGTGAAATTCAAATTAGGAAATCAAGAGAAAATCAATAAAAACAAAAGCTAGTTCTTTGAAAAGATCAATAAAATCAATAAGCTTCTGGCCAGGCTAACTAGAAAAGAGAGAGGACACAAGTTACTAATGTTAGAAATGAATGAGGGGATATCACTACAGAACCTATGGGCATTAAAAGGATAGTAAAGGAATACTGTGAAAAATTCTGTCCATCTGAAGCTTTCCCACTATGATCAGCTACAAGGCAAAGATGGCCCCTCCTACTACTCCTCTTTAACACTGTACTGAAAGTTCTAGCTAATGCAATATGAGAAGAAAATGAAATAAAAGGTATACAGATTGGAAGTAAGGAAGACTTTTTAAATTATGTGATTACCTATCTAGAAAATCTATATAAATAAAATCAAAGAAGAACTAAATAAATAGGCAGATAATTCATATTCATTGATAGGAAGATTCAATATATTTTTAAAATTTTTTTTATTTATTTATGATAGTCACAGAGAGAGAGAGAGGCAGAGACACAGGCAGAGGGAGAAGCAGGCTCCATGCACTGGGAGCCTGTCGTGGGACTCCATCCCGGGTCTCCAGGATCACGGCCTGGGCTGAAGGCAGCGCTAAACTGCTGAGCCACCTGGGCTGCCCTGGAGCCTACTTTAAAAATTTTTTTAAAAATATATTAGAGAATAACAGAAATATTCTTTTTTTTTTTAAGATTTGATTTATTTATTTATTTATTTATTTATTTATTTATTTATGAGAGACAGAGAGAGAGAGAGAGAGAGAGAGGGGCAGAGACACAAGCAGAGGGACAAGCAGGCTCCATGCAGGAAGCCTGATGTGGGACTCGATCCCGAGGCTCTGGGATCACACCCTGACACAAAGGCAGATGCTCAACTGCTAAGCCACCCCGGCGTCCCTAACAGAAATATTCTAACCAGGAACTGACAGGAAGTTATGTGTTTTTCAGAAAGATCAATCTATCAGTCCTGTGAAAGTTAAATAGAGGAGGAGTGAAGATTGAAAAGTGAGAGGTTGGGGGCATCTGGGTGGCTCAAGTTAGCTGTCTGACTCTTGATTTCAGCTCAGGTCATGATCTCAGGATCCTCATTTCGAGCCCCCCTTTGGGCTTCATGCTCATTTTGAAGTCTGCGCCTCTCTCTCCACTCAAGCACCCTCTCTTTCTTTCTTTCTTTCTTTCTTTCTTTCTTTCTTTCTTTCTTTCTTTCTTTCTTTCTCTTTCTTTCTTTCTTTCTCTTTCTTTCTTTCTCTTTCTATTTTTTTTAAATTTTTATTTATTTATTTATGATAGTCACACACACAGAGAGAGAGAGAGAGAGGCAGAGACAGAGGCAGAGGGAGAAGCAGGCTCCATGCACCGGGAGCCCGACGTGGGACTCGATCCAGGGTCTCCAGGATCGCGCCCTGGGCCAAAGGCAGGCGCTAAACCGCTGCGCCACCCAGGGATCCCCAAGCACCCTCTCTTTCAAATAAATAAATGAAATATTAAAAAGGAGAAGAAATAAAATCTTAAAAAAAAGAAAACAGATTAAAACTTGAACAGGGTTTGAGAAGGGGATGGATTGAAGACAATGAAATATGGTTCCATACCCCCATTACCAGCAACGAACATGAATAAAATACCTCATCATCCAGAAAGATTTGATCGCTTTTGCTTTTACTTTTCTCTAGAAATTCTACAGTGTGTGTGAATGAAAATATTAGAAAATATATCTTTTTTTGCTAACATCATCTTATTTCTTATTTATTCACTTAAAATCAAATGATGGCAAACTTTATATGTGAGTGTCCTAGAAAAGCATATCTAAAGTCCAGTCAAGTCCAGTTAATTTAGCAGATGCACTGTGTATGTACCTAATAAAATTTTTTATTACCAATCTAATTTTTACATCATTTTACAATGAACTGATAGCTGATGTGTTAGTTTATTCTTTTGAATGTGCTTTTTAACTTTTTTTTTTTTAAGATCTTATTTATTTATAGAACAGAGAGAGAGCACAAGCAAGCAGAGGGAGAGGCAGGCTTCCTGCTGAGCAGAGAGCCTGACCTGGGACTCTATCCCAGGACCCTGGGATCAGGACTTGAGGGAAGGCAGACACTTAATCCACTGAGCCACCCAGGTGCCTGGCTTTTCAACTGTTGTTTGGGAATGGGGCACTAAGGGATTCATCTGTTTTTTAACTGGTGAAGAGAGAAGTCTAAATACATACAAGGAACTATGCTGCGTACCACATATAGGAAATGTCAGTTGGAGGTAATAGGTAGAAAAGAACGGGTGTCAACTTAAAAAGAACACAAAATTGATGTGAAAATACCATTGTTAGTGCTATTTTTCTAATTTACCATATTTTGTTTAAATTTGGCAGCAATTAAATAGAGTTATATAAGTTCTGTGCCTTAGTTTCATCATCTGTGAAGGTTTTTATGAGACTAAGTTAATTTTTCACCTAGGGCGTAAGCAGAGTCAAGAGCATAGACTTTAGATTTCAAATACAGAATGCCCTGCTAAAATTCCACCTTGACCGCTAGTAGCTGTGTGACCTTGGGCAAGTTATTTGTCTTCTCTATACTCAGTGCCCTCATCTGTCAAATAGGGATAATAAATAGTACATATTTCATAGGGTTGTTGGAAGCTTAAACAAATTAATATTTACAGAGTGCTCAGAATAGTGCCTGGTACATAGTAAGGGCTGTGTAAGTGTTTACTAAATATATAAAATTAAAAATGGAGAATAAGAAAATAATTTGGTCTCAATAAAAGCTTGTTTCTTTCTCTTTTCTTCCCAAATGCTTCAAAAGAGAAAAACTTAAAAAAATCTTCTTTAGGGGCACCTGAGTGGCTCAGTGATTGGTTGAACGTCTGCCTTCAGTTCAGGGCATGATCTCCAGGGTCCTGGGATTGAGTCCCACGTGGGGCTCCCCGCAGGGAGCCTGCTTCTCCCTCTGCCTGTGTCTCTGCCTCTCTCTGTGTGTCTCTCATGAATAAATAAATAAAATCTTTTTTTAAGTCTTATTTGGATGAAATATAGTATATGATTTAAGTCAGATAGTGATCAGTGAAAAAGATAATTTCTTTTTAAATTTTTCTTTAAAATCTCTTCCAGCTGTATCGATATATACAAATGTTTATTTACAAAGAAGTATGAATCTGTGAATATGTCCATGTTTACATACATAAATAAAAGTATTTTTATATAAAAATGTATCTCCAATGACCTCTGATTACATCCTTTGTAATTATTATAATCCCCCTGAGGATGACACGAATTTCTGATAGGCTGGTCAATCAATACATTCTGGTCCCAGCCTCTTATTTCCTGTTCTTTGATAGAATAGAACTGGAGAGGAAAAGAAGCAATAGTGTTCTGATCTAGTTCTGATCTATCTTGCTTTGCAGAAAGGAATAGTATTTATGTTAGAGTATTTGGCAAGCGAGAAGTAGGTTTTTTTAAAAGGTCTGCTTTTAAGGCCAAATTTGTTCAGGGTGGAGCCCTGCTCTTGGCTTAGAAGCCACATTCACCACTGGCCCTTTTGCTGGAAAACACAAATGGCCAATTATGTATGCTGTGACCAGTTGCTGGACTGTTAAAGGCGTGCAAAAAGACAAGGTTCTCAGCAAACAACCCTTAAAATGCTGGAGGGTTAGAGGGGTCAAAGGATCTCCACTCCATGGGAAGCATTTTATCACAATGAAAATCTTTCCTAACTTTTAAATTGGAGGCACTCTGGTGACCACTTCATTTGGCAATAACTAGGGTGGCTCTGTGTAATGAGGATGAAACCATCCTGGCAGGAAAACAGAAATCTCGTGAGTGCTTCTATCGCATGTTTAGGCACCCCAATGCTGGTATGTAACCATAGGACTCTTGAACCTCCCTGAAGACGACATCTACGGGTTTCATCTTCAGCCTCAGTTTCAGTGCAATGTGATTTGATGGTGGTAACTGTTTTATTTTGGTGTTTTTCATGACAGCTGAAGGACGGGCAGGGGAGGCCGTATGGATGAGTTAGAGAAAGATACAGCGTGCGCATTTCCTTCATCTGAAGACATGGTTCTGCATTTTAAGCTTCCTAAAATCAGGGTAGGCAATAAAAACGCTATTACGTTAAATGTGTATGTGTGCTTTTTTTTTTTTTTTTTTTTTTTTCAAAGAGCTATTAGCTTTTATCGTCTTTCCTTCCATTTCCCTACTCAGGCCCTAGCAGTTTCTCCCTCAGTTGCCACCGGAAAGGGTCTAAATCAATGGGGAGGTGATTACAAATAATAATGACCCACCTGCTGAGTGTAAAGAGTTTCACAGCAGGGCCCAGAGCCTGCCCCTTTGCCATTCATTTTTTTTTTCTCTTTTTTCCTCAATCCCTCCCTCTGTGGAAGGCAGCTTTACCTCCTATTTCCTTCCTCTAGATCGCACCGTGCTAATGACGTGCTAGGATTTCTTCTGGTTGTTTTGTCTCTTATCTTGGAAGAAATGTTCAAATACACAAGATCTACTCTAGTTATTTTCTCCATGGCCCATCTGCAGACTCATGAAATCTTTCCAAAGGTCTAGAGCTCCTCCTTTTTACTAAGCGCTTACAATTTTTCACCACCCTCCTTAGGAAATAAAACCTGTAGGAGGACAACTAGTGTGATGGCTATATTTACATATTATTCTACTAGAATCTGTGAAACATGTGCTCTAAGAACAGTATCACTGAGGAACGGCTCCTACATGTGGATAGTTGATACCTTGACAATTAATTAAACTACTCCTTTGTCTCTGCAAGACTTTGCAAAAAGTTTTGTTGTGGTATGGATTGTCTTGTTAATCATATCTCTGTTCAGACGTCCCTTCTCTGTATATTCTTTTATTCCCTTGTGAAAATTTCATTTTTTAATAAAAATTGTATGTATTTCAGGTACATCATGGTGACCTAATATCCATATACCTGATTACCGCTGTCAAGCTAATAAGCACACGGTCTCCTCACATGGTTATCTGTGTGTGTGTGTGTGTGTGTGTGTGTGTGTGTGTGATAAAAACACCAGAAATCTTCTCTTTCAGCAACTTTCCAGAATTCAACATGGTATTACTAACTCTAGTCACCATGGTTTACATTCAGTCCCTAGACTTATTCATGTGTGGCTATGTGCCCTATGGCCACCACCTCCCACATCTGGTGACCCCTGCTGTACTCTCTGCTCCTATGCATTGACTTCTGTAGATTCTCTATATAAGTGAGATCATGAAACTTCCTTTTGTCCCCCCTTTCTGAGTCTTTTTACCTGTATTTTCTATAGTCTGAGTAATTCTAAAAGCATACAGAAAATTCAGCCATTTCATCTGTAGTTATGCAAACCTGGGCATAGGTGATGGACAGTCAATAGAAGACTAACATTAAAAACTGCCAAAAATAAAACTCACAAGCCTAGACAGAGTGGTGTCTCTTAACTCTGTGAGGCTTAGGACAGCGTGTGAGGTCTGCTTGGAAGACTGTGACTCTAATTACTTTTCAAATGCTCTTCCCAGAGTTTAGGCTTTGGAAATCAGTAGAGATAAGAGCTTTGATTTTTTGTTGTTGTTGTTGTTTGTTTGTTTGTTTGTTTTTCTTTTCAGAAAAGGCAATTTAGGGCTGCAGCAGGGGGGGATGGCCCTTCCAATCGGGAAGAAGGAGGCTTAGGATGGCTGTATCAATACTCCCATAATAATAAAAATGGTTCAAATACACTGTGTTGATGAGCATGCAGCAATGCCTGAGGCGCAATGCCTGAGGTGATTTTGTGTCTAAATGAAGAGGGTCCAGACTGTGACCAAGATTAGAGCATTGAATGGAGAGACTCTTGCACCAAATTTGACAACTGTTGTAACTCTTCACTTAGATTATTGTTTCTCTTCACAAAGCCATTTGATCTAGTAGACCGTTGAACCCGACAGGCCCCATCCTCATGCTGAGCACTTAATTATCTATCTGACCTTTAATAGGGTTGGACTTAATTTTCTCTCCTGTAAATAGGAAGAGTAACATTTGCACAGTGTTGCTGTGAGGTTTCAGTACATGACTAGGATTAAAGAATATGCTTTTTTCTCCCCTTTCCTTAGCTTATTATGGTCTTTTTAAGAACTTATTTTTTATTTAAAAAGTAAAGCATTTTTCTAAGGAAGGGCTACCCTTTAGCTACTGATCACATCCTTTCGAAAACAAAAGTCATTGATAACTAATAATAGAAAAATAACTAGTAGCACAACAAGAAGTAGTTCTGAATGGCTAAGTGGCGAATTAAACTTCAGGAATGCCCCTTAATGATGGCATTATCAAGAGGTTAGAAAAATGGATTCTGACAGGTGCATGCATCTTTTAGGACTCTTGGCCATCTCTCTGTGAGGAAGATGTTGGAATATTTTTTTCTATTTTTTGAAGCAGAATCTATAGGAAACCTCCAAGCTTGGGGAGTCAGATTCCACTGCGAGCCCTGGCCTGATGGGTCTTTCGTTAGCTTAGAGCTACTTCAACACTGCCTCCTGGTGGTGCACAGAAGACATATTTTACAAACAAATTAAAAGGTCTAGTAGGTATTGGTTTGATTAAGGGGCACTAATAATGGTCCCAAAGGAGAGCTAAGTTCTGAAATCCAAACTAGAAGCAGTATTAGATCAAGTTAACATATGTTCCCTACTCTGGGCAAGAAATAGTGTTAGCACCATGATGGGATAGATTTGAGAATCCTTTTATAAAACATGAGCAATGGGTGTTCCTTTGGCAGATGAGAGATTGAGTTAAGAAGTCACAAATTGTTTGAATGAGGGAAATGAGGATTATTTCATTTTAAGTGTTTTTGGGAGGAACGGTGTTTTTCCCTGTGGTCATTATAGTAAACTGGTGAACACCCAGAAAATTCAGTTAAAGACTAGTACAATATTAGAGTTGAGAACATAGCTAAGAGTCCGTTAAGCCCAGCTCCTGTACCGTATTAAATACTAGCCCCAAACCACACAAGCAATTAGCGGTGGATCTTAGGACCTGGAATAGTCATTATTCACTGAGCCCTTATTAAGTGCCAAGTATTATGCCAGGTAACAGAGGCACAGTGATAAAATAGAAACATGGTCCTTGCCCTAACGGAGCCATTGGCACACTGATAACTAGTTCCACTGTGTTCTCCTGTGAGAAGACTGTGAAAGGAATGAACTTCAGAGCTGATACTTGATTGATTGTAGATATCATAAAGTCAGGCAGTGAAATTCCTGGGAATTTAGATTCCTAGCATAAGCAAAATTCTGCCCCTGCTTAATTTATAATAGTCAAGAGCAAAGACGTCAAGTCCTTGTAGAAGACAAAAAAAAAAAAAAAAAAAAAGAAATATTTAACATTTAAAGTAATAATGGATGGATCTCATTTTCACATTACTGATGCTTGTCTATAGAAGTTTGGGTGTGTCCAGAATATCTGGTCCCTACAGAGGAAAGTGAGTACTTACTCATTGTAGCCAACATGGAAGGAGTTTACCTGTCACTGCTTGAAGTCATTACCTCATGCAACACTGTAATTGTCTAAGTATGAAATTCATGAATTAGTTCACAACATATTTCATCATAATGATTAATGTGGTTAAATAACAGTAAATGGACTGTATCCTTTTCAATGGTGTAATGAAGTCCCAATGCATTTCAATATAGAGGCTCCAATTATCTCAAAAATCACTGTTGATAGCTTTTAGACTTTTGTGTCGATCTAAGCAGAGAAAAACAATTTGTGTGAGTATATGTGTGTGTGTTTCAGTTGTCCCTCCCTCCCCCACCACTTCGCAAAAGTGAAATAATAGGGCTCAAAGGAAGTTTCCCTATAGTTTTTTGTTCTCATCTAATTTTCTTGAATGGTTAAGGGCAAGTAATTATCAAGTACTCATTCTATAGACAATTTAAGGATATATGTTTTTTTTAAATTTCATTTATTTATTCATGAGAGACAGAGAGAGAGAGAGAGAGAGAGAGAGGCAGAGACACAGGCAGAGGGAGAAGCAGGCTCCATGCAGGGACTTGATCCCAGGACTCCAGGATCATGCTCTGGGCCGAAGGCAGGGGCTAAACCACTGAGCCACACAGGCTGCCCAGGATATACGGTTTTTATATATGTGTTATGAAAGTTTAAAACACATAGACCCTTATTTTCTACCAAATAAAGTATTCTTGCCGAGTTGTTTTGTACAAATTGTCAATTTGCGTTCATACACATTTACAGAAGTATTTTGGCCCAAGTTTAAACGGAACCTGTGGTACATGACTCTCACGGGGATGTTTTGAGAAGTAAGTAAGATAACCCAGGTAAAATGCTTAGTATAGTACTAGGCATTTATATGCCCCAAACATAGTAGCAACTCATTTTACTATTTCACAAAATAATTGACAAATAAGCTTATAACTGCTAATCAGCAAAAGCCCAAGGAGGTAAGTAGCTATCAGGGCATCACATTGTAGGCATCATGGACCCACTCATAGGGAGATTTGTGCCCAAGTAAAAGATTGCATGCATGTGGGGTTGGATAGGATATAGAGCAACCACATAATTATTGCAAAATTGTGTCATGAGATGGAAATCTTAGTCATTGGAGACTTGAGGACAAAATAACCTATTGCAGGGCATGATTGAGACACAAATAACGGAAATCCATCTCTGGGAATGTGAATGTCAAATCCAAGCCAACCAGTTGCAAGTGGTCCTAGCATTGGGATACACATCCCTCCGTAGGGCATAGGGGCCAGCAGACCCTCTCTAATCTTTATTAGGACTGCACACCTCTCTACTGGTCTCCTTGCTAGGGCTCCGTTAGCAAGACTAGAGGGAGAAGAGGCAGGACCAGCAATTGTTTGTTTTCCAATGGTAGAATCAAAATTGGTTAGGGAAGAGACGACTCTGTATAGAATCCAGGAAAATGGGTGCATTCCTTGTGCATCTGAGAAAACTGGCCTTTGAACACCCCAAGAAGAAATTAATCCCTAAACAAAATCTATACAACCCTGCAATAGAATAAAAGGGAATAGACTAGGATTTAGAGCCACAATTTTGCATTTGGTTTCTCACTCAACCTTGGACAAAGTACCTACCCTTTCTGAGTCTTAATTTTTTCCTCTGTAAAAAACAGTGCATATTAAAAATACAGAGCTATTAGGGCAAATGAGAACATGCATGTGAAAGCATATTGTAGATTGTAAATACTGCAAAATGCTTGTCATTGTCTATTTTTACCCACTTTCCCTGCTGTGTCTTTCACAATCCTTCTTCCTCTCTTTCTGACCCAAGAATGCACACTCCCCTACATTCAGAAGACAGTAGGTTAGACCAATGCCCTCTCTCCTCCTATGAGTCTTGGCAACAGGGGTGTGGGAATATCTAGCAGCTTTGACCTCACGGAGGCACAAGACAGGCAGCCACGCAGCACAGAGGTTCTGGCTGAGTGGCTCAGACTTTACACTCTTAGCTCTTGACCTCTAGATCCTTGCTCTCCGAAGAATCAAGACAGTACCTGCCATGGAACTACTTCCCAAATGGGTGGGAAACCCCTGAGAAGCTGAAGCTCTCCTTTAATGGGAGGTTCTCTTCTGCCTTCCCACCCCATTAAGTTATCTGTCCTCTTTTAATTTTATGGTTCATTTGCAGATTTATTATTATAATACTGCTCTTTCCATCTGAAACACCAACTGGCTTCCTTTCTGTAGGCTACCCGGGGCCTCTTCTGCCATTCTGTACCCGTGGGAATGAGAAGACAGAGGCTCTCTTATTTCAGGGGCAGGGAGGGCCCCCTGTGAACTATGCAATGATTTCTTACGGGAAGGGAAGACACTTGTGTGATTTTTATAGAGAAAATCCATCCAAAGTTGTAGAAGGAATGGGTAGTGCAGAGGAATTGGGGGGATTATTCTCTGAGGAGAAGAGAGCCATGACATCACAGAGGGGCGATCTGCATCAGCTTCAAGGACTATCGCTGCAGTGAGAGCCTGTGGCCTAATTCTACTCTTGGGCGGGGTTAGACTGTTTAAAGCTTACGTCTGTCTACATATCTTGCTGCTGACAGCTTGGCAAAAGATGGAACACAAGGTATAATCATCAGAATAAATTTATGGAGGGATCATTATTTGTTATTGTCTTTGTTTTAATAGTTGCTTTGGGATTCATAGTTTTCTCCCATTCTAATAGTGATTTTATGATAGTGAGCTAAAACCCTTTCACTCTGCTCTGAAACACAACATATTTCTCTTTCTTTCACAAATGATTATCACAGAGTTAATTTGGTTTTCCACACAGAGAAATCACTACATCCATGTAGTCACTTTTCAGATCACACACATCCCCACAGTCCTGCTTCTCTGCATTTGGGCACTTTTGGTTTCTGGCAGAAGTTTCTTAGCATTCAACCCTGAGGCAAAAAGTTAGAAATAGGTTTTTCTCCAGGACTATCCTTTTTCTACTTTCAAGAAAATATTTTATTTTTCCTCTACCTGGTTTGGATGGTGCTGAACTCTCAAGAAGAAGTTATGTTGGGTTATTTCCTTTAATTTTGGAATCCTTAAGAGAAAACTCTTATTCAGTTGTATTTTGTGGCATTGGGAAAAAAGAAAAAAAAAACATTATTTATCATCCTCATCAGTTTAATTATGAATGTTTGATGTCAATGTGTTTTTCTTAAAGAGCTCAAGACACTTTCCATGTCCATGATAAATTGGACAGTGGATATTATATCTTATTACTTTATAATTATCATACAATTCATAGTTGATTATATCATTAAATTCTGGTTGCAAATCTTCAACTTTGTCCTGTATCCATTCCTGCTTTTGCCCCCAACAACAGAGATTAGTTATGAGGAAAGAATCAAAAGGCTAGTAATTTTTCCATTTAGACCCATATCAAATGTATTCATCAACACCTCAAATTAGCTTAGCAAAAACAAGTCAAATTGAGAAAACTTCCTTCTTTGTCCATCTACACTGCCACACTGTATGTCTAGTTCTCATCGCTCACCTGACACGATGGCCTCCCTCTGATCACTTTACCTACATATCTCCACTCCTCAAACTTGTCCTAATTACCTCAGATTCACCTTACTGAAAGTCAACTATGGTTAAGTCATTAACCTACTCAAATAACCTTTGTACTGGCTATTGCCTCTTTTTTTTTTTTTTTAAGATTTTATTTATTTATTTATTTATTTGACACGGAGGGAGAGAGAGCAGGAGCAGAGGGAGCATGAGCAGAGGGAGCATCAGGGGGAGCATCAGGCTCCCCACTGAGTAGGGAGCTCCAACACCGTGCTCCATCCCAGCACCCTGGATCATAACCTGTGCCAAAGGCAGATGCGTTAACCCACTGAGCCACCCCGGTGGCTACTGCCTCTTAAATGAAAGTTCATGTCTTAATGTCACACACAAAGCCCTCAGGCAGAAGCAAATCCAGGTTTTTATCCCACCATAAGATAGGCTCTCAATCTGCTTGGTGACTAAAGACATAAACTTGGGGCATGGATCTGGGGGCAAGGCTTCCCTGGGGGATGAGTTTTACCTCTTGGTTGATGAACTTTAATGAAAGGAGATTCCGCTCATCTATTCCACATTATCTATCAATATTTGCAAAATTTCTTTCAATTATCTTCATCCTCATTTTACTAACATTGGGCCAACGTACTATGAATTTAGATGAAGCCAGGCCATTTACGTAGAGTGGGCTTCAGGAACATGGGTTCCCTATCATTTCCCCCAGCAATGTTTCTGCCCTCAGGACTTGACTTCTCCATCTGACGTATGTCTCACCATTTACTGGTTACTTGTTTTCTGGAAAACAACTTGAGAAGCATTAGGATAGTTGATACCTTTTAATTTGAAAACTGCATTTATTTATGTGCCTGCTCACCCAGAGATTATGTCTTCCTTAGGTAGTAAAGTGCCAGGAAATTTCTTTTTGAATTACTGATGGTAGCCTCTATTGAACTCACCCCTCTGGTCTGAAGGATAGATGCCTATTGCCTGAAGTTGCTTTGGTGGTCTCTTTAGAAGGCAGGCTCCTGGGTGCATTTCTTCACCACTTCAGGTCATCTCTTCCAAGACTGAGTGTTTGTATGTATGGTAAAGAGTTGGGAGTGGGGAACTTAGTCTCCTGGAGATTATGAGAAAGCTTCATTTAAAAGGATGGGAAAACATACCACTATGCAGGTAAATAAGAAACGTGGAAGTGATCAGATTGTTTAAATATTGAGATTTTATTTTTAAAAAATTTAAAGTAATCTCTGTGTCCATCATGGGGCTCAAACTCATGACCCTGAGAGCAAGAGGCACATACTCTACTGACTGAGCCAGCCAGGAACTCCTAAATTTTGATATTTTATTTTATTAAAAATTTATTTTTCTAAAGATTGTGTTTTTAAGCAATCTCTATACCCAATGTGGGTAAAACCCTAAAATCAAGAGTCCCATACCACCAACTGAGCCAGCCAGGAGTCTATACATTTTGAGATTTTAAAGGAATATGCTTCTTTGAAAGCTAGATGTGAAACCCTGGAGAAGGAAAGGAGTCATCATTTTAGGTCCCTGGGACTGTAGGTGTTGGATTGTTGGATCAAGTCCTAAAGACTGGAATATAAATTTCCTAATAGCAGAGACCTTGTCTGGGTTGTTGACCATTGTACCTTCCAGAACCAAACATAATGCCTGGAATATGGTAGACACTCCACATCCAATAGACACATGATAAACCTCTATTACAAGAGAGGGCAAATGACTCAGCATGCCTGATTTGACTCACTCATTTAAAGATACTCTGCATTTGAACACCGATAACTGCAGTCTAGCAAATCCATGGCCAGGGTACTCTAAATGGATTTGGAATTTAAGAAATGGATCATTTTTAAAGACCACAATTTCAGTTCAGGGATCTGGATCAGCAGATGACCCTCTCTATGTGACCAACAACTTTACAACCTCAACTTCATATAATATCGAGAATCATTAGCAGTTGAGCGCTGGTGGGATTATATCTCTGGCACTGTACGAGTGTAGAAATCTACTTAATCCCTTCTTTTGAATTATACAAATCCTTAGGGTTCTTTGGGAAATCCAAGTAAAACCTCAGGAGGAAGATCTTAAATCTCTTCCTACCAGAAAACCCCCTGTGTTTTTATATTATTATGTAAAAAATTAAAGAACTGTGGCTGTCTTTGTGCTCCAAGTTTGTGGACTAGTTCTTTCTGATTGAGTAGATAAATGAATAAGACCAAATTGGTAATAAGGTATAAGTAAGATGCAATCAATAGGCAGTGCCACTGCTTTCTTAGAGCTATTTATCAAATCACTCCTTCATTCAAGCAGAAACATAGCACAGATTACACAAAAACTTTTTAATACAGGCCAAAACACCTGCCACATACAATAGGCTTAAGAATGTGGTGACTCAGGAAGAAAACTGGATTGGGCTCAAGCCACCTGGCCTCTAGATCTTGCAGGTAGCTCTGCCATACAGCTGTCGTGTAATTCTGGGCAAGTCACTTCAATCTCTAAGATTCTCTCTTCTCTCCTCTCAAAGCTGATGAAGGTAGATTAAATAATCTTTTCCTTTCAAGGTGTACGATTCTTTTATCCCCTGAATGGGACATTTTGTCAAAGAGCTTCTTCCATCTTGGCTCTAAGAGTAACTTTTTATAGGCTGTTCTCTAGCAAGAGAGAAACTGAAAAGATATCTTTAACAGTTATAAAACCAAAATGGTTTATAGGCTTTAAAAAGTAGTACTGTTCAGGGTCCTTTATTCATAGAGCAAAATCCAGTGATGAGCTCATCATTTCCATTATAAATAGAGTATTTCTTGGTGTCTGTAAGTTAATTGGAACGTTTTGCTTAGAATTGAATCCTGCCAACAAGTTTTTCATGAGCTTTTAACACAAAAGTGGTACTCTATCTTTTGGTAAGAAACTATAGGAAGAAAAAATACATACCAAAGCACCAGTGACCTTAAAAGCGAGGGACATACCTTCAGAAGTCATTTAGAGAATCTTTACCTCTTGGTCTTGTTGAAGGCTAGCACTTGAGGCCAAAGGAAGAAAACTGAGAAATAGTAGGAGGGGAACAAGGGTATTCATGATTTCACTTATTTTTTATTTTTTACTTTTTTAAAAGATTTTATTTATTTATTTAGAGAGACACACACACACACACACACAGAGGCAGAGACACAGGCAGAGGGAGAAGCGGGCTCCATGCAAGGAGCCGGATGCGGGACTCAACCCCGGGACTCCAGGATCACTCCATGGGCTGAAGGTGGTGCTAAACCGCTGAGCCACCCAGGGATCTCCAAGTGCAGGATTTTGAAAAATCAACAAAAGAAAGAAAGTGTGTGGTGCTTGACAAGAATTTAGTTTCTGGAGAAGGGCCAACCTGTATTTGAACACCAGTCTTGCAAGTTCATAGTTTCATGACTGTCAGAGGGAAGAACTGAGGCAGGATTCTCTGGGTGAAATGACAAGGTAGTACCATAGAGAGAGAAAAAGATGTCCTGTTTCCATCCTTTAAATTCCTAAGAGTAGTGTGAGCTTTAGAGCCAAAATAGAAATGCAATCCAACTTTACAATCAGATGTTGGCCCGAGAAGTAGAGAAAAGTGAGAAGAGACATATAGCCTGTGGCAAGAATGGACTGTAGCCTGGCGGATGCCTGGTCTAAGTGGATGGCGCCCTTTGGAGACCAAGAGCCATGATGAGACCTTATGGCTCTTTGGGAGTGGTCCAGTTTTGGTGAGGACAAACAATTTCTTTTACAGCGTTTTAGACATTTATGGTATGAATTTCAAAAGCTCAATATTGGCAATCCATTACCTTAAAAGAAACACCTGACTTGACTTCTAGTTAAAGAAGTATGACAGACAAGATTACTTGAAAACACTCCCTAATAAAAAATACTTTAAATTATGGATAAATTATAACGTACATTTCTTTTTTCTTAAAGTAATCTCCACACCTATCATGGGGCTTGAACTCACAACACTGAGATCAATAGTTGCCTTCTCCACTCACTGAGCCAGCCAGGTGCCCTGCATACATTTCTTTTGAATGCACAAGAATGTAAACTATCTTCTCCCCAGGGGTTAAAAACAAAGCATAACTAAAAGCCACGTTGTTGTTTGGTATATAGACACCTACTTGAAACTTCTGTGGAGGTTAGAAGGATGAAGGTAACTAGTTGTTTGTTTGTTGAAATGGAAGTTTATATATAGTTGATATAAAATATTAGCTTCAGGTATACAGCATAGTGAATTGACAATTATATACATTATGAAATGCTTGCCTCAATGAATGTATAGGATAACTCATTTTTGATATCTAACCAAGGACAGAAAGAAAACTTTGAACCTGTGCCTCATTGGGAGTTGGAACTGACATCCCTCATTAAGGTCTAGAATCCAAGAAGGTCTATTGGAATAGTAGAAAAGTAAAAGATTAGAATAGTAGAAAACTCTACCCATCAGGTTGATAGCAAGAAAAACCTCTCTCCAACTGGGCTGTAGATAGGGAAAAACAAAAGTTTCAACTAAGAATTTATATTGCAGACTAATGAGCAGGGAGCCTGACATGGGTGGGGCTAGATCCCAGGACCCCGGGGTCACGACCTGAGTGGAAGCCAGATACTTAACCCACTGAGCCACCCAGGCACCCCTTAGGCATTTTTAACTCTACACATCCAGAGTTTTGACCTCTACATCCTGGAAGAACCCGCTGAAGGAAGCATTTCAGCAGAAGAAAGTTGTATAGACGGAGTAGGGAAGTGATTGAAGGAATAGTGAGCAAATAACTTGTAAACATATGTGTAAACCTACATAAATATAGACTAGGCTGGATAATTAAAAATATTGGTGCTTGGTTGTGGGGTTCCAAAATTCAAAGTATAAATCCTTGGCTAATAATAACAGAGGAGACAAGTTAGGCTGATCAGGGTTAAAGCATCCCAAGCTCTTTGCATTTCTACAGAGGAAGGTAGACATACTGCTTATCATTAGATTTTGCTACGTCAAATTTAAAGGGAAGCTCTAAAGAATTAGGAATAAAAGGGTAAATGTGTAGAGTTTTAAATTTAAAAAACAGGGACTCCTGGGTGGCTCAGCGGTTGAATGTCTGCTTTTGGCTCAGGGCATGATCCTGGGGTCCTGGGATCAAGTCCCGCATGGGGCTCCTCTGCCGATGTCTCTGCCTCTCCATGCCTCTCGTGAATAAAAAAAAAGAAAATCTTAAAAAAAACTAAAAACATTGACTTTTATTTTTTTATTTTTTATTTCTTAAAGATTTTATTTATTCATGATAGACACAGAGAGACAGAGAGAGAGAGAGGCGGAGACACAGGCAGAGGGAGAAGCAGGCTCCATGCAGGGAGCCCGTTGCGGGACTTGATCCCAGGACTCTAGGATCATGCCCTTGACCAAAGGCAGGCACCAAACCACTGAGCCACCCAGGGATCCCCAAAAACATTGACCTTTAAGATAATATATATATATATATATATATATATATATATATATATATATGACCTGTGAGAACTACCATATAATACAGAGTTACAATAAGTGTTAGAAATGAGCAAAAAAGGCTGGAAGTAGGAATGAGATTGGTAAATTGATACAAATGTTCTCAGGTTTTTCATTTGTCTGGGAATTGGTAAAAGTGCAACTCAAGGCAGAGTGCAAATAGAATACTATTACCACTTCTAATTTAAGACTAAAAGAATAAAAAAAGAAATAATTAACCAATAAGCTATGGAAGGGAAATTTACATTAAAAGCTCCATCTTAGTGAAATTTTAGAACACCTAAACCAGAACAAAAAACAGATTGCCTCCAAAAAACACAAAAGTACCTCTGAGGGTGGAATTGTCAACAAGATAAGAAGCAAAAAAGATATGCATTGGGGAGCCCAATGTGGGATTCGATCCCAGGACTGTGGGATCACGACTTGAACCAAAGGCAGACACTCAACCACTAACCCACCCAGGTGCCCCCAAAAGACTAATATTTAAAGTACTTTTTTTTTTTTTAACAAAGTCAAATAAAAGGACAAAAAGGAACAAGCAACAACAACAACAACAAAAAACCAAATAGGATGATGGTAGATTTAAAGTCAAATATAGGGTAGCCCGGTGGCTTAGCGGTTTAGCGCCGCCTTCAGCCCGGGGTGTGATCCTGGAGACCCAGGATCGAATCCCGCATCAGGCTCCCTGCATGGAGCCTGCTTGTGTCTCTGCCTCTCTCTCTCTCTCTCTCTCTCTCATTTGCTGTGTCTCTAATAAATAAATAAAATCTTAAAAAAAAGTCAAATATATTAGCAATTATATTAAATAAAATGCAGTAAGTACCTCTTTTATAAAACGTAGGTAGTACAACTGATTTTTTACTTAAATTCAATTAGCCCACATATAGTGCATCATTAGTTTCAGATGTAGAGTTTAGTAATTCATCAGTTACATATAACACCGAGGGTTCATCACATTACCTGCCCCCCCAATACCAGTCACTGGGTTACTCTATCCCCCCACCCACCCCATCCAGCAACCCTCAACTCTCGTTGTTGAGTCCCTCATGGTTTGTCTCCCTCTCTGATTTCTTTCCATTCAGTTTTCCCTCCCTTCTCCTATGATGCTCTGGACTATTTCTTATATTCCACATAAGGGTGAAACCTTAAAAAGTTCAATCCTGCTTACAAGAGACACCCCTTCAACAGAGGAACCCAGAGAAGTTGTAAGTAAAAGGATAAGAAACACATGCAAAAATCAATCAAAATAAAACCAGACTAGTTATACTGATTGCTGATACAAAGTAGACTTTAAAGCATGACTTAATATTGGCGATGGAGATATTTCATGATGATAAAGAGGCCACTTGAATAAGAGGATAGAGTAATTCCAAATTTCATGCACCTAATGATATGCTCTCAAATCACAAGAGAAACCGATAGAACAAAAGGAGAATGAGACAATACACAATCATGACTGGCAATTTTAACACCTTAAGTGACCAATGGAAAAAGCCAACAATAAAGATTTAGAAGATGTGAACGTCAGGATTTAAAAATTTGAGCAATTGGCCTGCTATAGGATGACTGTAGAGGTGACACCTCATCACCTTTGCCACACATCAGAACATGATTATCGTGGGAAGGACGATAATTATAAAGCAATAAAATATAATATCAACTGTCCAATTTATCGTGGACATGGAAAGTGTCTTGAGCTCTTTTAAGAAAAGCACATTGACACAAACATTCATAATTAAACTGATGAGGATGATAAATATTTTTTTTTCTTTTTTCCCACTGCCTGTCATTGCTGATGGGCAGAATTTGAGTTACAGTTCCACCTGCACCCAAGGGGAGGACATGAGACCAGGTTGGGACTCTTGGGGGTCACCTTAGCCGTCTCCCACAGTCGTCATTCTACATTATTTGATAAATGCTGATCCGTTGCCTATCGTAGATCAGCTCTGCTGCTAGAGTGAGAGCTGCTGAGAGAAATAGTAGTTTCCTGCTCTCAAGGAACTCCCAGTCTCCTGGGAGACAAAGACCCACAAAGATTTCATAAACAAGGTGCATGTGCAAGGACACAGGTGGGGACAAGGCCGAGGAAGGAGAGGCACCTTCTGCATCCTAGCGTGGGGCCAGGGGCGTCGGGAAGACCGCATGGTTAAGGGCAGGCCTGCGCCTGAGTCTGGAAGGGTAACTTGTGATTATCCAGGTGGAGAGAGCGGGAAAAGACATCCACGTAAAAGCCACACCTGAGCAAATCCCGGCGTGCATGTGCAGTGTTGCCGAGGGCAGGAGCACGTGCTTTTGAAAACCAGAGGCGGGGATCCCTGGGTGGCCCAGTGGTTTGGCGCCTGCCTTTGGCCCAGGGCGAGATCCTGGAGACCCGGGATCGAATCCCATGTCGGGCTCCTGGTGCATGGAGCCTGCTTCTCCCTCTGCCTGTGTCTCTGCCTCTCTCTCTCTCCCTCTCTCTCTCTCTCTGTGTGTGATGTGACTATCATAAATAAATAAAAATTTATTAAAAAAAAAAAAAAAAGAAAAGAAAGAAAACCAGAGGCAAAAGAGGAAGGCCTGGCTGGACTCTCCACCTCGTTCAAAGAACCCATCCCCTTGCCAGCCATCATCCTTCTCTTCTTGGCTTTCCAAGTAGCCTGTGAGCTCCCTGAGGCTGGGGACCACGGCCTGGGCAATGTCACCCAACCTGTCCCACCTTCTCCGGGCCTTTATGGCACAGATTTCCCCAGCGCCCAGCCCCGGGCCTGGCAAGCGTGTGCGGATTGCGTCAATAAGCCAGCGAACAGCGTGCTTTCCTGGGAGTGACAGCTTGCAGCCTGGGACCCCTGGCCTCTGTCCAGCCCGGGACCCACCTGCCACCCCAGCCGGAGCCCGGGGTGCAGCCCGGCGGCCTCTCACAGCTGTAGCGCGGGCCCCACCTCAGCGGCGCCTGCGTCACCGGGAGGACCGAGGGATCCCCGTGTTCCGCGCGCACCGCCCTGTTTGCGATTAGCCCGAGCTCCCCGGGGAGCAGGGGGCTCAGCCAACGCCGCTCCTGCGGCTCTCCGTGCTTCGGGGTGTCGTGTTTTGCAGGACGGAGGGCGGGACGGGCGGAGGAGGTGGGGGTGGGAGCCGCGCTTGCAGCCGGGGGGCCTGGCCTGCAGCGCGCACGCCGCTCCGCTCCCGCGCGGCTCCCCAGGCAGCAGGGGAGGGGCCCGCGCTGCGCCTCGCCGCTGCCAGGTCCCCGAGCAGTTGGGGGAACACCCCGCGCCCTTGCCAAGTGGCCGGTGTTCCGGCTGGGCCTGCCTAGGAAAGCCTGCTGAGTCACTTGGGATTGGAGTAGAGCCTGCTGCTTGGGCTGGGGACGGGGAAGATGGATGGGACGCGAACCTGCAAGCCCCAGGCAGCACAAACAAGTCTCCCGTCTGCCAACCCTGAACCCCCAAAGCTGCACTTAGGAGCCAGAGTGTCCACACCCCAGCACTCAGACTCAGCTCTGCGAGTGGCAGACAGCGGTGCCCGTGCTACCCTGAGATGCAGGGCCCCAGGGCGGCCGGATTTAGCAGGCCTGGAGGAGACACGGGGGAAAAAAAAGAGGTCTATCTCCTCTTCTTCAAAAAACTAGAAAAAAACCCCAAAGCAAAAACCTCTTAGATCGCAGTCCTAGAATATGTCTGCTATAAATATATATATACATTTTTTTTTATTATTTATTCATGAGAGATGCAGAGAGAGAGAGAGAGGCAGAGCCACAGGCAGAGACAGAAGCAGGCTCATGCAGGGAGCCTGAGGTGGGATTTGATCCCAGGACTCTAGGATCACACCCTGGGTCAAAGGCGGGGCTAAACCGCTGAGCCACCCAGGGATTCCCCCCCCCCCCAAATTTTGTTTTTAAGAAATAATTATTGGGGTGCCTGGGTAGCAGAGGTGGTTAAGCTACAGACTCTTGATTTCAGGTCAGGGTCTTGAGATCCAGGCCTGCATCCGGCTCTGCGCTCAGTGCGGAGCTTGCACGAGATTCTCTCTCCCTCTCCTTTCGTCCCTCCCACTTGTGTGTACTCTCTCTCTCTCTCAAATAAATAAATAAATCTTTTAAAAATATAATTGTTATTTAACTGTATTACTAAAAGAAACACCAGAGCAGATACATCAAAGCTAAAATGAAATTTAAAAAGCTTTCTCCGCAGGTTAAGAAGAATGTAGATGGAATAATATGTTGTTTGGGCTTTCACTTCAGCCTGGGGGGGAAAATATATGGATGGGACAGAAGGAACAGAGCAGTGGGGATGAAGAGGCAGTGGTACTCCTTTGCCCTTTGCCCCCACAGTGTTCTCATCTGAGGCTGGCAGGGTTGGGCCAGAGGATCTCTAAGCTTTCTTTTTTTTCTTTTCTTTTCTTTTCTTTTTTCTTTTCTTTTCTTTTCTTTTCTTTTCTTTTTTTCTTTTCTTTTCTTTTCTTTTCTTTTCTTTTCTTTTCTTTTCTTTCTTTCTTTTCTTTTTTCTTTCTTTTCTTTTCTTCTTTCTTTTCTTTTCTTCTTTTCTTTTGTTCTTTCTTTCTTTCTTTCTTTCTTTTTAAGGTTTTATTTATTTTTTCATGAGAGATATAGAGAAAGGCAGAGATATACGCAGAGAAAAAAGCAGCCTCCCCACAGGGATCCCAATGTGGGACTCCATCCCAGGACCCTGGGATCACAGCCTGAGCCAAAGGCAGATGCTCAGCCACTGAGCCACCCCGGCACCTCAATTTCTAAGTGTCTTAATGAACGAATCTAGAAGTCTAAGCTGCAAAGGTTTGTGATGCTGCTTTTAAAAGCCTCTGAGATTTCCCAGCCTGTTCATTCAGTGGACTAAATCTGGCCAGCCTCCCCTCTGGTCCCCCAAGGGACACCCACACATAAGAGGCTGGCAGGAAAACAGAAGAGACACAAGGGGTTGAAGTCTCTGAAGCCTTGGA
This sequence comes from Vulpes vulpes, assembly GCF_048418805.1. Classification (NCBI taxonomy): domain Eukaryota; kingdom Metazoa; phylum Chordata; class Mammalia; order Carnivora; family Canidae; genus Vulpes; species Vulpes vulpes. Next base: position 16,735,931 of record NC_132792.1, on the reverse strand, counting down.
AAGGAGAATGAACTGGAAGAATGAGGCTCTGATATCTGGGATCAATTTCATGGTTTGTCTTATTAACTCTGGGTATTTGCTCCTCTGGAGTTTTGATTTAATGATGTTGTGAGAGCATCAGTTAAATTGAAGGCCCATTTCAGGCAACTATGCTGAAGCCAGGCTGCCAGTGTCTAGTACTGTGGGGGTGGGCATGGTGACGGTGAGGATGGGGCGAGAGGGAAGATATGGAAACAACATCCGGAAAGCTAGCTGCTTGGCTGGTTCCCTGGGGACTGGTAGGGTGAGGTTTGTTGTCCTGCCCTATAACACCTCCGTGTATCAAGCAATCCAGCGACAGGTGGATCTGGAGCTGTTTTAGGGTGCAAAGTTACATGATGGGGTTCTGAGTTTCCCTGGACATGATTCTTGACCTCCAAGCATTCTAAATTGCATTCAAGAAACAGCCCTCTGCTATTGGAAATCCACGTATAGGGAAATCCACAGCAAAAGGTAGGTTGCTTGTTAAGATTACAAGCTCCAAATCACACAGACTCGAGTTCAAGTTCCAGCTCTGGTATTTCTCACCTCTGTGTGTCTGCATTGCTACTGCATATATGGCCACGCAGGTTGTTCTCTGCCCAAGGGAATCAGGCCCAGAGGTGACTAGGATCTGAAACCCAGCCTCTAATCTGCTCCTGCAGCCTAGTGCCCCGGCACAAGAGCTACTTCCCCTTCCACTTGGAAGAAGAGGTTGATATTTCTTATTAGCACAGAGACATTATTAACATGCTAGGCCATATATCCTTGGGATGCACCCACTTGGAGGGACCTTTTTCTCATTTGCAGAAAAGGCATCATATGAGCTAATGTATGAATCAGGAGTGGCCTTGTGAACGTTTATGCTTCCCAGTTTCCTTGTCTGGGAAGTAAAGAAAATGAAACACACTTCGTGGGATTGTGCAGTGATACATGTAAGCGAGGAGTCCAGCAAAATGCTCAGTACTGGATAATAAGTGCTCAGTAAATAGCACCTTTATTACCATCCTCATCATCTCTAGCTCAGAGATTTGCTCTGAGGATGAATTCTGTAAAAATCATGAAACAGGGCAGCCCCGGTGGCTCAGCGGTTTAGCGCCACCTGCAGCCCAGGGCGTGATCTTGGAGACCCTGGATCGAGTCCCACTTCGGGCTCTCTGTATGACGCCTGCTTCTCCCTCTGCCTGTGTCTCTGTGCCTCTCTCTCTCTTTCTCTGTCTCTATGAATAAATAAAAATAAAAAAATCTTTAAAAAAAATCATGAAACAACCAATGTGTGTTCCATTAATGTTAGCAGGTTTTTTTTTTCCTTTTCTTTTTTTTTTTTTAAGATTTTATTTTTTCATTCATGAGAGACACACAGAGAGAGGCAGGGGGAGAAGCAGGCTCCCTTCAGGTAACCTGATGCAGGACTTGATCCCAGGACCCCAGGATCATGACCTGAGCCAAAAGCAGACACTCAACCACTGAGCCACCCAGGGGCCCCTCTGCTCTCTTTTTTATCTCGTGCTCAGTAGTGTCATGATAAGTAGCAGAAGATGAAAATTGAGGAAAGGGGGATTTTTAAAAGATTTTATTTATTTATTGAGAGAAAGACCACAAGTGGCGGGGAGGGGCAGAGGGACAAGCAGACTCCCCACCGAGCAGGGAACCAGATCCAGGACTCCATCAGGATCCCTATGACCGTGACCTTAGCCAAAGTCAGAAGCTGAACCGGCTGAGTCACCCAGGTGGCCCGAAGGGGAAGATCCTTTAAGTCAGGGATTGAAAGTCTCTTCAGGGTAGACGTAGGATTTACGGTGGGTGGGTGGGGGGGGGTGTTAAACAAAGTTTGGAAAGGAAGAGGCATGAACTAAAGCCATGAAACAGAAAATTTGTCTCTCTATTCTCGCTATGTCTTAACCCATTAATTAAATATCTGGAAAAATCTCGAAGGGAGAAAAAAAAATCAACAACAACTAGGCAACTGTGAGCTTTTTTGGAAATAGCAGTGCTGGGCCAGCCTTCAGCAGAGAGCCTTACGCCGGGAGCCGTGGCAGGTTCCTGGAGACCTGCTAACTGCTCCCTAAGGGATGCGCCTGACAGGTAGGCCGTCGGCTGGTGGAGCTGCAGCTGCACAGAATAGAAAATCTCCTCCATGGCTATGTAGTGACATTTCAGCTGGCCGGGGGAGCCGGTGGCAGCAACGATCGGATTTGTCATCCTCGATTTCTAGTCCACCAGCCCCGTTCTGTCAACAAGCCTGGCACCAGGCTGATTCCCTGGAAGAGTGACGGGCACGTTCTTGTTTCTGTTCCACACTCTAAGACTATTCCGTCTGAGACTGCAGACAGCAAGAGGATACAGTTTTCTTTTTGGGCTATTTTAAGAGGAGTATAAGCCTTGCAGCTTTCAAATCATCAAGTGCACACATGAAACTCTTCTCTTTTCCATTTTTCTGCTTTGTGGGCTGGATCTAGAATCTAGTTCTGCCTCTCACTCTGTGAGCTTGGGCCAGTCACTAAATCTCTCCAAGCCTTTTTTTTTTTTCCCCTCCCTTTATTGTTTAAGTGATAGAACATCTCTCACTATCCTTTTTTTTTTTTTTTTTAAAGATTTTATTTATTTATTCATGATCGACAGAGAGAGAGAGAGAGAGGCAGAGACACAGGCAGAGGGAGAAGCAGGCTCCACGCAGGGGGCCCAACACGGTACTTGATCCCAGGTCTCCAGGATCACACCCTGGGCTGAAGGCAGTGCTAAACCACTGAGCCACCCCTCTCACTATCCTTTCTAAGGTAGATCTTTCCCCCTATTATTTTTTCCAAGGCTATCATTTTTACTTCCTAGGACTTAGCAAAATTTGCAACAACTGTAGTATTTTATTATTTTATTGCTTAGCACCCTGCCTCACCTGTCTAGCAAAGGCTTTTATCTATCCTGTACGCTATTTTTAGATTAAGTTTTTTTTTCCCAATATTTTATCCATTTATTTGACAGGCAGAGAGAGAGAGAGAGCACAAGCAGGGGGAGTGGGAGAGGGAGAAGCAGGTACCCGCTGAGCAAGAAGCCCAAGGCAGGGTTTGATCCCAGGACTCTGGGACCATGACTTGAGCTGAAGGTAGACACTTAACCGACTGAGCCACCCAGGCGCCCCTTAAATTAAGTTTTAAGTTTGAATTCCAGTACAGTTAACATACAGTGTCAGCTTAGTTTCCTGTGTACAATACAGTGATTCAGCAGTTCTGTACATGACTCAGTGCTCATCACGACAGGTGTACTCTTAATCCCCATGACCTCTTTCACCCCTCCCTGCACCTACCTCCTCCCTGGTAACCATCAGTTTGTTCTCTAGAGTTGACAGTCTGTTGCTTGATCTCTCTCTCTCTTTAACTTTGCTCATTTGTTTAGTTTCTTAAATTCTACATATGAGTAAAATCATATGTATTTGTCTTTCTCTGACTGACTTATTTCATTTAGCATAATGCCCTCTAGGCTATCCATGTTGTTGCAAATCATCCTGTACATGATTATATGGTAGCACACAAGGTGGAGGCTTAGTGCACAGGGAGTGCAACAATGTAGTGAATTGATGATATTCATTAAGTCTATGGACATCTTTTTTTTTGAAAGGTAAACTATTACATAAGTTTAAGTCATTATCATAGTCTTTATTTGCAACTTAATATTTATTTGTACTCATTTTTCCTGCTGGTCACTCTTGGGTTAAAGGTAAAGTCGGGGGAAAAATGTCTTGAATCATGTCATTGCCACGTAGACTCTAAAAATCTATGACCATTTTTAAGCTAAAGCTATTTTGTGTGCTTTAAAGGATGTCACTTCTGCCCTTAGGTCCTTTTTTACGCTGTCAGCCACTTAATTCTACCCTGAGACATTGGCTTATTTGGTTAAGGTCTTATATCTCACGTGCAAATAATATAGGATAGAGTGAACTCATTCACACATGACCAATCACTAACAATGTTCATTAGGATGAGGAGCACTGCTGTTCAGGAAAGCCATGAGCAAAGATCTAATGGAAGGGAATCACGCAGACACATAGCCATTTCCTTGCAAATAAGCAATAAATATAGGCATGAGGCTATACTATTCCACGTATAGAAAAGAATTATGTTGGAGGGAAACAGTCTGCGGAGAGATAATTCAGCTATCACCAAAATTGTTTCATTGTTACACCAGTCAGTTTAAAGCTATGGGAGGTAGCTTCATTATAGATTTTTCTTGTCCTTATTTTAAAATTTTACAATTGCATAACTCAAGGAGTCTAACTGGAGAAATAGTCTGCCCTCAAATTCAACGTTCTGCATCCTGAAAAGCAGATAACGATTTGCCACTTTAAATTCATAGTATTTCCAGAGCAGAAGTCGTGGAGTCCCATCTCAGGCACAACAGCTCATAGTATATAATGCACATCAAATATATTCACAGCCTATCAAATGTTTGTAAATAGCAGGAACGATAAGAAACTATAAGCAATAGTTTCAATTTATTACACACTTGCAGTGTTTCAGACATTATGGTGGGTGTCTGCAGGCAAATGTCTTTGAACTCTTCTTCATCAGTTATTCTTGAAGATTGAGTCATCTATCACCCCATTAACTGCTATTTCTAAGCAGACACCTCAATCTCAGATCCAATTCCCCAAAATCCATTCTCTCTCTTAGTTCTCTAGCAGGGCTATAGCTACATTCCTCCTTATTTGCTTAAGAAAAATGTTTTGATTCTGTACCTACTTTTTTCTCTGCCTCCTAACAAAGGAAACGATGTTGGCTCTGGCAAACTTCAAAGCTTTGTCTGAAGGGTGGTGTCACAGCTATCATCCTTGGTCTCCAAGTGACCATAAGGAGGAGAGCCTTGGACTCTCCTCAAGTGAGTGAGAAATAAAGTTCTTTCTCCTTTGTTTGTTTGTTTGTTCTTTAAAGATTTTATTTATTTATTTAAGACAGAGTGAGAGAGAGCATGAGGCAGTGGGGAGGGAAGGAGGGAAAGGGCAGAGAGAGAAGCAGACTCCCCGCTGAGCAGGGAGCCTGATGTGGGGCTTGATTCCAGGACCCTAAAATCAGGACCTGAGCCAAAGGCAGACACTTAACCGACTGAGCCACCCAGGTGCCCCAACAACCCTGTTTTTAGATGACAGTTATGGCAGGCAGTACAATGATACTGGAAAATCATGTGCAATATGAGACAATAATTAATTTCTAGTAAATTAAAGAATAAGGCTCAATGGAGAAGATGAACATTTTCCTACTTGTTATTTTAGTGATTTGAAACCTATCTTATTTAAAAAAATTTTTTTTAAAGATTTTATTTATTTATTCATGAGAGACAGAGAGAGAGAGAGAGAGAGAGAGAGAGAGAGAGAGGCAGAGACACAGGCAGAGGGAGAAGCAGGCTCCATGCAGGGACCCCGACATGGGACTCGACCCCAGGTCTCCAGGATCACGCCATGGGCCGAAGGCAAGGGCTAAACCACTGAGCCACTGGGGCTGCCCAAAACCTATCTTATTTTTAATAATTACATTTTTTCTCTGTTCTGCAAACTTTTATGACAATGGGAAGCTGAAAATAACAAATGCCCTTGAAAGTAGAGGGATTCATAATAAAATGTGTATGAGAGGGGAAGCGTTTAATTCCAGCACTTAGCCTTCCACACAGATGAAGATCTTAAATCTTAATTCTAAGGAGAGGAAGCATCAGCTTGTACTACTTCTAAATCTTTGTGGCAAGTATTGGGCCTTGGCAAAGCACAGGATTTCCAAGAAGCCATCTCAGAAGATGTGGGCGTTTGTGATCATTGTTTGTCTGTGTTGGCCAGAAGATGGAAGAAGGATTCTGTATTCCATTTTAAAAATATGGACTGCTCTGTCCATACCTCAGTGAAGCCTATTCTCAGATCCTCTTAGCTTTCCTCATTATGCCACCCCAAAATGGTTGAGGCTAAAGCTAAAACTTGAAACAGAGAGGAAATAATTGATTGGAAACCCTCCAAAAGGAAGAATTGGGTCACGGCCTCTGAGAGCAGGGCTCCCTTTGTCTGTTTTCTCCTTTCTCTACAATGGCACCACCTTGTAGAGTTCCAACAAGCTCTCCATGTACAGAAAATCTGCATCTCATTTCTGCTGAAATATGTTTTCAATTTGGGATTTGAGTTTCCAGATTGACTTGTGAACATCTAAAGGACTCAATGTCACCGTGACATAATGTTCCCCAAAGGCCAGTTGGCCGTCAGCAAAGAAATGGGCAGTGATTAGCTAGCTGTCAGTGGTCAAAGGTGCTGATGGGACTGCAGAAAGCAACGTGGGAAAATTTGAGAAGGAAAGAGGGGGAAACCCAGGGTGTTGTGGGGGAGGGGACATGGCATAAGGGGAACTTTATAAGCTAAAGGGATTGTTAGAGGATGAAATATGAAGGACTAGATGGGCAAAAATGGAAATTTTACAGATAATTTGGAACGTGTTTAAAGGACCACGTTGAACAGAAAAAGATCTTAAGACACACATTTTCAAACCAGGGGATGAGAACCAGAACAAAAAGGAAAAGTAATCTACATCTGAAGAAATTAGATTCACACCGAGGCCAGGGGCTAATCTTCACGGAATGTTTCTAAAAATCACGATGATAATTTTTAAAAGCAATAATGCCAACGACTACGGCTACCAGCCGTGAAACTCTGTTTACATGCTACTCATTTCACCAGCGTTTTGTTTAGATCATCTCGGTTGATCATTTGGAGAAGTGTTAATCTCCTGCTGTAGAGGAGAAATGTAAAAATCAACGGGTCTAAAGGGTTGTAACTCTCCTCTCCTTTGGCTGTATTCTCTCCTCCCTAAAACAATGATTTGACGGAGACAAATTTAACTGCATTTGTTTGAAAGGTGAAAAGGAATCCCGACTGTATAACTCAGGACATGCAGAGAGGGGAGGAGGGAGCTAGGCTGTTAGAGCTATTTTGTGAATGATGAAGATGATGTTAATGGGATGTGTTTAATTTATTAATGTATATATGAATCCCCCCTCCCCTTACATACCAGGCCTGGGAGCCACTTCATTTTTCCTCGTCGGCCCCTCTCTGACCCCCGGTCTGGCTGCCCATAAAGCAGTCATTCCTCTTACCTCCAAGGAGACACTCTGATTGATTCATTGATTTTAGGGACAGCTGCATACAAGATCTGTCTCTTACATAACTGAGAATCGTGAAAAGACTTCATTTTTGTGCTATTTGTGGGAGAGTGGCCTGGAGGAAGATAGTTCCTTTCCAATATTTGACTTGTTTGTGTTCTGTGAGGAAAGGAAGCTCAGCAAACCTTTTTTGTTCACTATTGGTGTGTTCTGGACTATGTATGCATACACCACACACACACGTATGCGTATATATAGCAGAATTTATGCGTTTCTTTCACCATTTATTTATTCATATACCATTAAAATGCTCTCAAGGAGCCACTCTCTGAAAAATTAGGAAGTTGCAAACTTTACGTAGGTGCTCTAACCACCGCCTTCCAAGTCTTTTTATCTCTTGTCCTTCTAACCCCCCAGCCCTATTGCATTTCATGCTGGTTTGAGTTTATTATGGTGGGTTTGTGTTTCAATAGGAATGAGATCGAGTGGGCAGAAAATTTGAACCCAAGGACAAGTAGTTCTGGAATTATATCAAATACTGCTTCTTAGTAGTTGTGTGACCTTTGTTTTAACATCTCTGAGTTCTCTTGTATCTGTAAAAATGGAAAATAAAGCTTTCCTTTCATAGTCCTTGAGTAGATCTTATGTGAGCGGGTTTAGCTTTCTCACAAGTAGCAAGTTCTCAATAAATGGTACTTTACATTTACATTTCCAAAAAAACCTTGAAGAGTCCAAGAAAATAGTCTATAATGAGGGAGTAGTGTTCTATGGGGAGCATATTTGTGGAATTTGAATTCTCTCTCTCTTTTTTTTTTTTTTTTTTGAATTTGAATTTTTTTTTTTTTAATTGGAATTCTTAATCAGAATTCTCACTTTCCTGCTGCCGGGTAATCCTTTCTTCCTTTCTTCAAGTATGTTGCATAGCACTTACCATGCTATATTAACTAGTGGTCAACACATGTGGCCCTCCACTAGGTTATGAATTTCCCGAAAGTTGGGATTATGTATTTTTTATTCTTTTAGATTCTACAGGATTAATATGTATTATTGGATACTTAATACCTGTCAGCTGTGTGTGAATTGGCCTAGTGCTTCCTACTCTTCTGAGACATTGTAGAAGCCAACTGATAGCCCAGGTCCATGGCTAAGTTGGTTTTTTGAGATTTGCAATGAATGTACTTTTCTAATGAATTCTAAAGTCTTCCCCCCGCCCTCTCTCTTTTTAAAGATTTTATTTATTTATTCATGAGAGACACAGAGAGAGAGGCAGAGACATAGGCAGAGGGAGAAGCAAGCTCCCTGCAAGGAGCCCAATGCGGGACCCAATCCCAGGACCCCGAGATCATGACCTGAGCCAAAGGTAGATGCTCAACCACTGAGTCACCCTGGTGCCACCTTCCTCTTTCTTTGTGGAGTGTCTTTCTAATTTAAAAAAAATGGCTGGGTCACCTGGGTGGCTCAGCTGGGTAAGTGTCTGACTCAGTTTCAGCTCAGGGTGTGATCTCATGGGTCATGAGATTGAGCCCTGTGTCAGGCTCCCCGCCTCAGTGGGGAGTCTGCCTGAAGATTCTCTCCCTCTGCCCCTCCCTCCACTCATGCCCATGTGGTCTCTCTCTCTTTCAAATAAATAAATCTTAAAAAAAAAAAAAAAGACCAATAACTGCCCAAGGCTGGACGGATGGGACAGTTAACACCTGGGTAAGATGCAGCTCATAGAACAGTGCTTCCATCAACCCATCTGCAACTTATTACATATCGATTATTGACAAAATGATTTTTTTCCCTGAAGGAATTCACTGGAATAAGTGACAGAAAAGTGAATGCTCCTCTCACTATTGCTCAAAACTTTTAGTTCAGGTTTCAAGTTTTTCTTCATCCTTTGGCAACAGAAAGAAACAAAAGTAACATGATCAACACCCAAACAAAAGAAAATTGGTTGAGTCAATCCTCAGTTTGTGCCTGTTGAGATAATTACTGTGGGGAATGATAAATGCCATCCAATTTCATATTTTCCTGTCTGGGATGTTAGCTGCAGTAATTTTTTTTTTTTTTTTTTTTTTGCTTCTTAAATCTGCTTGCTTGCTCAATCTGACTTGAAAAAAAAAATATGTCCACAGTAAACCAATGAGTTCATTTGGTCAACCTTGCTTCCTTAGCTTTCTGAATCTTCATGTGCAGGTATCTAAGTTTTGATTTCCAAGATTTGAAAAAAAATCTTTAACTTGGACATTCTGACCAGAAGATGCACTAGGGGAATCCTATTCTGCCTAACAAATTTTCTAACCAAAAGATTGTCCTGCAATGTATTCAGGGTGGACATCTAAACTTTTCCCAGTGTGTTTTCCTCATCTGGAACAACTGAGGATTTAATATTACAGATAATTTTTTGTGCTTAGTCTCATTATATAAACTTTATAGTACCAAGAAGCATCAGTGATACTTTTAGGATGTGATCTCTTTCAAAATATAATTGCAGTCCTTGCCTATTAAGACCTTGAAGAGGACATATTGGAATGCTGGGTCTGAGTTATGTGGGTGTCAGGCGATCCATATTTAATCTATGATAGAATGACTTTCAAAAGGTCCCTTCCTTTTTTATTCTCTCTTCCCACCTGCCCACCCCAATCAACCCTACTCAATGGAGACAACTTTCTGCCTTTTCAAAGTTAAAAGCTACTCCAATTCTTTTAGCTCTAGTGCCTCTGTGGATGGCCAAGTTTTGTTAACATCTCAGACCTGGCTCCCTTCTGAGGAAGTTCTTCAGAGGTCAGAGGTTAATGGTATCAAACATAGGGCTGTCTGGTTTATTGTAAGGGTGTTTGGTTAAGATCTAGATCTCAGATAAGAGTGGATTTGCACTGGCTGGGAAAGGAAATGGTTTCCAATACAGCACAATGATTCCTAGAAGGAAACCAAGAGCGGGAGAGCCACTGAACACATGCTAAGTTGCGGTTTGTTTTTCCTCTAGAATTGTTAGATCTCCAAATACCATCTTTTAATGAGAACCAAACCTTGAGTTTATAGGTAAAAATAAGACTCACCTCCAGACCTATGCTATTAAGTTGAGCAGCAAAGCAGAGGACTCAGAAGGAGCTGAGAAGCAAAACAAATGAGTTTCCAGTTCCCCGAGTTTAAACCCATACTCCCTGGACTTGGAGGTCAAAGCTCACCACTCAAGGTGACACCTCATATTTTATTTAAGCACATTTCTTCTGAGGAGCTGAAAGCACCTGGCAGACACGAACTCTTTTGTGCAGTGAAAGAAAACACAGATATTACCAAGTGAGGAACTACAAAGATCTGAGTCTCATGGTCCATCCAGTTTAATAATATTGACTTTATCTTCACATTACTTTGTTTCTTATGTACACTTTTGAGGTGATATATCACTTTAGCCAGTTGCCTGATTTATGGAAGACAACTTTAGCATCTCGAAAAATTTTTTTTAAAAGGGACTTCATAGTTTCCTCGGGGTCACCACAAAGTGCCTATGCAGGTGGTTGTGCTCTGTTAATATTTGTTCTCATTTTCCTCCTAAATTTTACTTTCACTCCTCAAGGACAATCTTGATCACGTCCAATGGTCCACTGAGAAGAAAGCATTCAGAAGAACATGGAGAATAATTCCAATATGGCAGAAAAATGATGAAGAGAGTTTATGGTGATACTGTAGTTCAACATCTTCATTGCACTAATGAGGAAATTAAAACCCAGAGAGTTCCAAGTTCTTTAATCTCAGGAGAAAATAGAGAAGAGAAGAGAAGAGAAGAGAAGAGAAGAGAAGAGAAGAGAAGAGAAGAGAAGAGAAGAGAAGAGAGAGAAGAGAAGAGAAAGAAGAGAAGAGAAGAGAAGAGAAGAGAAGAGAAGAGAAGAGAAGAGAAGAGAAGAGAAGAGAAGAGAAGAGAAGAGAAAAGAAAGATACAGTGTTTATGGTGAAATTGTCCTTTGAAATTCCAACCTTAGAGGAAGTCCCGGTTAGGGCAGTGGCCAGTCAGGGAATGACTACAGATCTGGAACTACCCTGCATGGCCAAGCATGGGCCTGAGTGACCCTCAGTACCTTCAACCATGGCCACGTCTTCCAGCTCTAAATGACTAGGGTAGCCTGGTGTTCCTCCCTCAGATGCTCTGACTATACTTTGTTCTGAATTAGGTATGGCCTTAAAGTCCATGGCTCATGTGGAGTCGGTGATTCACATCCGGCTGCCTTTCTTCACACATCATCTCATCTCAGTTGTTACAATGGTTGCATTTTTAAGGCTTCCAGGTGCTCTTTTGGCACATAGTGGAGGAAGGCCAGCAAGTACTTTTTGTTGAGGATAGCAGATCATCCTTTACCCAGCTTGACTGGTTCCTGGGATCCCAGGGACAGACCACAGCATTCTTCTCTATTTAGCCATTCTTTCAGAAACAGCATGAGTCCATTTCCTCCATGAAGCCCTGCCTGACCTCTCTAAGCTGCTTCTGACCCATGATAGCTCCAACGGCATTGGTTATTTGACATTGGTTCTTGTGTCGCTTACTTTTTGCTCTGTCTTCCCTCTTCAACGACTGTGAAACCTGTAAAGAAAGGAATTATGTCTCTTACATCACTGTCAATGTCTACTCTGCTGCTGGACAGATGCTTACAGAGTACTTTGCATTTTTCTCTGCCTCAAAAGCTTCAGTTACAAGAAAAAAGTTCCCCCTCCGTTTTATCCTCTTATTTAGTCCTTCCCCACCCACCATGACAACTGTTGCTTGCGTGTGACTAAGATTAGAATAACTCCACATCACTTGTCATCAGGGAAATAAAAATCAAAACCACAATGAGATACCACTTTATAACAGTGAGAATGGCTAAAATTAACAAGACAGGAAACAACAAATGTTGGCGAGGATGTGGATTAAAGGGAACCCTCTTGCCCTGTTGGTAGGAATGCAAGCTGGTGCAACCACTCTGGAAAACAGTGTAGAGGTCAAGAAGCTAACTCAAGAAGTTAAAAATAGAGCTACCCTACGGCCCAGCAATTGCACTTCTGGGTATTTACCCCAAAGATACAGATATAGTGAAACAGTGGGACATCTGCACCCCAGTGTTCATAGCAGCAATATCCACAATAGCCAAACTGTGGAAGGAGCTGAGATGTCCTTCAACAGATGAATGGATAAAGAAGAGTGGTGTATGTATACAATGGAATATTACTCAACCGCCAGAAAGGGCAAATACCTACCATTTACATCCACATGGATGGAACTGGAGGGTATTATCCTAAGTGAAATAAGTCAGTTGGAGAAAGGCAATTATCATACAGTTTCACTCATATGCGGAATATAAGAAATAGTGAAAGGGTCCATTAGGGAAGGGGGAGAAATTGAATGGGGAAAAATTAGAGAAGACAACAAAGCATGAGAGACTCCTCACTGGGAAACAAACAAAGGGTTGCAGAAGGAGGAGGTGGGTGGAGTGGGTGGAGGCTGGGCTAATGGGTGACGGGCACTAAGGAGGGCACTTGATGGGATGAGCACTGGGTGTTATACTATATGTTGACAAATTGAATTTAAATTTAAAGAAGATTAAAAAAAATAACTTTACACTGGTTTACTCATATACCGTGAAGTTTCATTCTCGAAATTATGCTGTGAGATAAATGTTATTGTCCTTAGTTTTTAAATGAGAAGGTGGAGGCTCACCGGGGGCTAAATAACTTGCCTGGGGTCATATTGGCAGCAAGTGGCAGAGTAGGTGTCCAAGACAGGATGTAGAGCTCGATATCGAGGGCGCTTTCCCTATTCCTTGATGTCTCCTTGTCCTCCCTAAGATAATGTGATGGTGTCGCATTACACAAACTGCTCCATTAAACACGCTGAGAATAAACCCAGGTGTAGACAGGACACAACTGTAAAGTAGATGTCGTTTCTGTTGGCTCCTAGGATTTTACTTTCAGGGAGTTTTCCCCTTAGTGATTTCCTCTTGTCTGGAGACACTCAGGATTTCTCAATGTCCTCATGCTCTCACCTTCCTTTCTTGTCTGTCCTACCCCACGTACCCAGAGCCCTCCAATGTATTGACACTGAAGTATATGCAAAAGTGTATTTCTTCTTTTACAGTCATCTGCAATTCTCAGGTGGAGAATGTTAAATAAAACAGACAATTTTTGACTGATTTAGGCATATACTGGAGAATGTGGGGGTGTCAAAAAGCATCCGCTGACTGTTATTTTCCCTCACAAAGAGCCATATGATAAAAAGGAATATTTGGGAGGAGAACACTGTCCCTGAGGCAGATTTCCAAAATCATATCTTGGTTGTCTAGGTCTCCAGATCATTCTGCTTTAGCAGTAGTCTGTGTAAGAGATTGTGCAGTAATAAAATCTACAGGTTGAAAGTAAACCAGGTTAGTGTCCCTGAGTGGGCGTAATCCAACATCCAGATGTTCCCCTTAGAGCAACTCTATGGTAACAGAGAAACAAACAGGTGCAGGACAGGTGTAGTGGGATGAAGACTGCCTCAGCCAGGGAGCTATACGGAGGTATCAAAAGATAGAAAGAAAAATAACAGCCCCTGCCGTGCCAGTCTTTTATATTTTCCCCTATTTAGCCATTTTACTTAGGACTAAAAGTAAAGTAAATCCATGAGCTCTTTCTGATTGGGAGTTCTACCCAACCCCAGAGAATCCCTTCTTTGTTAGTTTTTTATTTGGTTATTCGACTTAGATTATTTTTCCTTGCTTACTGTTTTCCCCCAAAATTCAACTGCTCTGTATAATTTGACTGCTTCTATAGCATCTACTCCACCCCTTGTATGCTCAGGGGGATCAGGACAGGATTAATTCACTCCTACCTTCAGGGGTTGATCCTGGTCAACATGCTCTTGAACATGTCCACTCTTCCCTACTACAATGATTGGTTCATAGATAAGTATGTAACCCAGGCACATTTCAGTTTCTGTCCAGGCTTAGGACCTAAGAAGGTCCAATTGTCCCTTGACTTTTGTTCATAGGTTATGGTAGAGAATCAGCATTCTTCTCTGGACAGTGTGCAGATGTAAGGCCTAAGATAGCTGTAGACATTTTGCTACAATAAAAAGTGTCCATCTAGAAACAAAGTCTACTCCTGTATAAGAAGAATAGCAAAGAAGATGTAATTACAAAGCAGTGGAACTAGAGCCTTGATCAAGCCATACCTGCAGCTATAATTGGCCTTTTTATTTAAAAACTAAATCTTCTTTATTACTTAACTCTATGTAAGTCAGATTTTTCTATTTCTTACTATAAAACTAAATGCTAAATGATAAGCCATATATCATAATAGGTTGATATTTCCACCTCAAAGGCCCATCTGCATTTTTTTAGTATCTTTCCTTTAAGATATATAAGATAAATCTTATATACAGTAAAATGCACTGATTTTCAGAATATATTCGGACAATGTGTATACACCTATGTAAATAACATTTGAGTCAAGATTGAAATAGAAAGGATAGCTGCAAACTTAAAATCCCAAGATGCTCATATGAATAATTTCATCGAACTATCCTGCTGTATGATAAGAGCACACCTAGAGGAGAACCAGGGTAACCCAGCTTGGAGCTGGCCAACAACCAGACACATGAAAGAGCCCTTCCTAGAGGATCCAGATCATAGAGAAATACTATGAAAGATGCATAAGATCAGCTGAGCTTGTCCAGAGGACATAAACTAGGCAGCTGACCAACAAAATCATGAGCTGAATAAAATGAATCTTGCTTTCGGTTATTAGGTTTTGCAATGGTTTGTTAAACAGTGAAAACAAATGGATGGAAAAATATAGAACATTTCTGTCATCTCGAAAAGTTTCCTCATGACCCTTTTCTGTCAAGTCTTACCTCACCGTAAGCTTTTCTTTCTTCTTTCTTTCTCTTTCTCTCTTTCTTTTTCTTTCTTTCTTTCTTTCTTTCTTTCTTTCTTTCTTTCTTTCTTCTTTCTTTTTTCTTTTTCTTTCTTTTTAAAATTTATTTATTTATTTATTTATTTATTTATTTATTCATTCATTCATTCATTCATGAGAGAGAGAGGCAGAGACACAGGTAGAGGGAGAAGCAGGCTCCCTGTGGGGAGTCTGATGCGGGACTCCATCCCAGGACCCAGGGATCATGACCTGAGCCAAAGGCAGACGCTCAACCACTGAGCCACCCAGGTGCTTCAACTCTTCTGATTTCTATCACTGTAATTTATGTCTGTCTTAGACTTCATAGAAATAAATTCACATATACTTACGTCTGACTTCTTTTGCTCAGTATAATATTTTTGACATCTATATTTTGGTGTATTTTTTCCTTTTGTTACTAAGGATTGCATTATTGTGTGACTATATGATAATTTGTTTATCTGCTCTCCTTGATAAACTTTTGGGCTGTTTTCACTTATTCTATTCTTTCTGTCTCCTAATCAAGCAAAGGTTTTGTTTGTTTATTTTTTTTGTTTTTTGTTTTTTTCCTGCTTGATTGATAGTAGTTACTAGAGTTAACTATTAGAACCTCTTTCTGGATTTATTTTAGCAACTCCCTAGCAACTGGTTTCTTTGTAGGAACATTACTCTTTAAACTGGAACAGTAAATCACACAAATAGTAAGTGGTTTTATTACCTAACTCTTAGTCAGACTTTCAGTTGATTTTTCTTTCAATGCCATAATCTGAACAGTAGGAAGATAATCCTGATGACAGAGTTAGCTAAAGGGAAGAGGGACACTGAGGTCTTTTCTGTATGTTGTGTGATCTGCTAATGCTGAAAAACCTCTGTTACTGGGTCATCATTCTTACTTCTCCCCTATGTCACTCTAAAGTTACTGTCCCCAGAGAGCTTTTATAATTCAAGCCTCGGTTGCTGTTTCAAACTAAAAAAAAAAAAAACAAAACAAAACAAAAAAAAACTTTTCTTTTTGTTGTGAGCATTTATTACTTAATTTCTAAAATATGTGTTGTTTGGCTTCTTTACCCTACTACCTCTTGAAAATGCTTTATTCTAGAAAGAACACTTTGTACGTAAAAAGCTTAGCCTGGAGCCTCACCCATGGTTGGTACTTGATCAATAGTATTTTGTTTTCTTTTTCCTTCTGCTAAATGCAGAGGCAGAGTTAAGGACCAGCAGACATGTTCATAGGACATGAATGTGGTGGGAATAAAACTATTCTCACTATGCTAAGTTTGAAGAAGTAATGCACACCACACAACCATAGCTGGCAAATCAGTTGGCTGATTCTGCAAAGGGTAGATGAATAGAACCTATTTACAGTAAAACAAAGGGCTTGGACTTATAGCCCACAAGGAATTTAAGGGTCTACCGATTCTTACTCATATTTTTTGCTTATGAATCGCAGTTCTTTTTTTTTGTAAATTTATTTTTTATTGGTGTTCGATTTGCCAACATACAGAATAACACCCAGTGCTCATCCCATCAAGTGCCCCCCTCAGTGCCCGTCACCCAGTCACCCCCATCGCCCATGAATCGCAGTTCTAAGGAACATATTTGAATGCCAATTTGATGAAAGGATTCCACATAATAGGCAAGAAAATAAGAATATACTGGCAATCAAATTTTGTGGGGGAATAATAATAGATATTTATATTAAGTTTTAGGGTTATTATACTCTGCCACTTTTTGAGGGACTAAGATATTTCCTACCCTGTACTGCCACAAATCCTTCATTGACAGAAAAAGAAATTCTATCTTAGTGTTTGATTTTTCATCAATCTAGAGAATAAACATTTCTCCACTGCTGAAAATAAAAGAGATTTCAGGATTTACTGTAATGGATTTTAAATGAATATAAATATAGAACAGATTTGGTGGTTGACCAATGGTGTCCCCAGATGTCTAGGTCCAGTGGTATCCTGCATGTATTTTCTTCTTAGCCTTGCCTGCAGAATAGCCTCATGGCACAAATCTGATGGCACAGGTTCGTGTTGGACTACTCTCTCAGGCCTTCAATTTTATTTTATTTTATTTTATTTTATTTATTTATTTTTTTTTAGGCCTTCAATTTTAATGGAAACAATCACGTTTGTTTTGTTTTGGGATGTGTGTGTGTGTGTGTGTGTGTGTGTGTGTGTGTGTGTGTGAGTCCTTGGGCAACATCACAAATGGCAATTTGAAATGAAAAGTGGAGAGAAGTAGAGAAACCAAACCATCTCTCTGCTTGGCTGTGTTATGCCACCAATGGAACACAAACAAGGCAAATGGGTAAAGGAGAGATGTATAAAAATGTTTTTAGGGAACGCCTGGGTTTCTCAGTGGTTGAGCGTCTGTCTTCAGCTCAGGGTGTGATCCTGGGATCTGGGATGGAGTCCCAATTGGGCTCCTCGTATGGAGCCTGCTTTTCCCTCTGCCTGTGTCTCGGCCTCTCTCTCTGTGTCTCTCGTGAATAAATAAAATCTTTAAAAAATCCTCCCCAAAACCCCAAAACACACACACAAAAAAACATTTCTAGGAAGATCCCTCATCTTGAAGAGGTGCTCCTTTCATGTTTGCTGCTAAGACCTAGATGATTTCTTATATGGCTCTGAATTTTTTTCTTTGTGTAAAATCAAATATGTTGAAGTGTATTTATGTCATAGAAGAATGAGTGAAAGAATATGATGTCTTCTCTCATATTTTTATTTATTTTTTATTTTAAAAATAATTTATTTATTTATTTATTTATTTATTTATTTATTTATTTATGAGAGAGAGAGAGAGAGAGTCAGAGACAGAGGCAGAGGCAGAGGGAGAAGCAGGCTCATACAAGAAGCCCGATGTGGGACTTGATCCCAGGACTCTAGGATCACATCCTGGGTGGAAGGCAGGCACTCAACTACTGAGCCACCCAGATGTCTCTCTTCTCTCATATTAATAAAAAGAACTTGTTATACACTTTTACAAAGAGTAGACTGCTCTTAATTATCTCCTAGTGGAGCTGCTAGACTAAATGATACTATGCATGCTATTAGTCATATAGCTGAAGCCCACAATGTACTGAGAGCTCATGACCAGCAGACTTTTCTCTGGTTGTCTACACATCTCTCCTCCTATCAAATGCGTTGAATGTTTAGCAAGTGTCAAGCATGGTGGTTCCTAAACGTGTATATGTCAATCCTTTATAGCTATTATGTAATTTAATTAAATATCAATAAAACCAATTAGGGATCCCTGGGTGGCGCAGCGGTTTAGCGCCTGCCTCTGGCCCAGGGCGCGATCCTGGAGACCCGGGATCGAATCCCACGTTGGGCTCCCGGTGCATGGAGCCTGCTTCTCCCTCTGCCTGTGTCTCTGCCTCTCTCTCTCTCTATGACTATCATAAATAAAGAATAAAAAAAAAATTAAAAAAAAAATAAAACCAATTAAATGTGAGCGTGGAAGAAGAGATTGTTCCTAAGAAAAATAAACTCTGTGCTTTGAAAGGATGAATGTTCTACACCATTAAAAAATGCTGCAGCATATAAGTGGACAAGACAACCTATAAAAAAAAAAGGATGGAGGGGAAACTGTAATAATCTATCACATCTCTGTAGTTAGGCTGCTCTGCAAGTGTCTTTCTGCAGATTCTGTTCCAACTTGAAAGCAAATATACAAATCTCACAAATGCATTGTGGTGTGCTTTCCATAAGAGAGATGATGCAGATTTCAAATCAGTGAATCTGTGTTCAAAATGTCTTGGCCTTACATCAAAAGTTTGGCTAATTTTAGGGGTGTCCGGGTAGCTTAGTCACTTAACCGTCTGGTAGTGATCCCAGAATGCTGCTCAGCAGGCAGTTTGCTTCTCCTTCTCCCTCTGCCCCTCCCTGCTGCTCATGCACGCACTCTTTCTCTCACAAATAAATAAGTACAATAATAAAAAAGAAAAGTCTGGCTAATTTTAAAATGTTTTGTTAGATTAAATACTCGTGTCTTTTTTTATTGTTCTTTTCGTTAAATTGACCTTTTGATTAATAGGCTTATCACACATTTTAAGATAAGGAGTCTTCAAATGTGTAGTATTTTTTTTTATCCTAACAACAATACTATGAGGAATGTAGGACAATATTATCATAATTTAGGTGTAAATTAAAATTTCTTTGCTCAGAAATCTAGTTAAAATTTGTCTTCAACTCCACCTTCTATAATCTATTAAAAACTCAAAGGTGTCCATCTTATTTCTTATTATTAATAGCTTTTCTTAGCTTCTGTTTGGGACCCTTACTCCACAGGTAGTTCTGCTATGATAACCACTCTTCATTCATTATCCTGGAGAAGTTGAGGGGGCTAAATAAAATATGGATACAAAGATGTTAGCGCAGAGCCTGGTACTCTTTCAAGGGTAATAGTTGATGCTATCAAGATTTTCATTGTTTTTTTTTTTTTTTTTTTTGATTTTCATTGTTTTTAATCACGACAATGACTGTGCAAAAGTCTTTCCCATTTTGTTAAAAACTGAGACCCAGAAAAATTATTTTTTTCCCTCCATTTTGCACAGAAGTAAGTAGCAAGACCAGGGTTTTAATGTAGATCATTTGTCTTCCAAGCCTAAGGTTCCTGGTTCATTTCTGTGATGTATTGAAAGAAATCAAGCCTTCCTTGAACATATACAGAAGGGCCACTAATCCAAGATAGGAAAAAAAAATGTGATTCCAGCCTTCTTTCCAATACGAGTAGGATAAGTGTTTTTAACATTCTGGCCTTAATGGATTGGTATTTTCTAGCCACTATGCCTCTGCAGAGGTTTCTTGTTCCTTTTCTTTCTTTTGTTCAATACCTCTCCCTCCTCAATCCATTTTCCATTGTGGAAATCCTATCCATTCTTTGTGGATCCATGTAACTTATCCAAATCTTGTTAAAAAGAAAAACATATTTTATCGTTATTGATACTAAGAATAGCTGTAAAAATAACAACAGCTATGAACATTTCTCCTGTACTAGGCAATGTATTAAGTGGAATATTTGACGTGCAGGATCCCCATGAAATCGGCATACAGATGAGTGTATTAAGGATTAGAAATGTTGAGTAAATCCCAAGGGCCTCCAGTTATTAAGTAAGAGCTTTGGTCTGAATGCTTCTGTCCCCTCCAAATTCATCTGTTGAAAACTTAATGCCCAATGAGATGGTATTAGGAAGTAGGGCTTTGGGGGATGTGATTAGAATGTGAGGGCAGAGCCCTTGTGAATGAGATTAGTGCTTCCATAAAAGAACTTTCTCTGCCATGAGAAGATACAACGAGGAGTTGGCAGTCTGCCACAGGGAAGAAGAGGGCTTTCAACCAGAATCTGACCATCCTGACACCCTCATCATGGACTTCCCGCTTCCAGACTGTGAGAAATACATTTCTGGTTTTAATAAACCACTTTATCTCTGGAATTTTGTTGTAGCAGTCAGAACTGACTAAGAGTAACACAGTGAGGTTTTGAACCCAGGAATTCTGACTCTGGAGTCTAGATTCTTACCCATTGCATTCCATTTGATGAAAGGATGTGTTCAATGTACCCAACATTTATTCATAGGAAGCCTGGGGCAACTTCTCTTTCTCTAGGGTTGGTATATCTATGCAAGCTGGAGTAAGGGTTTTACCTGGAGGTGAAACCTTTCCATGAAGCAGAAGAAATAATTTTTGAGCCACCAGACCCATAGAGGTTTGATTACGAAACTAAGATGTTTTCAGCATGAAAACAGAAACATGAAAATGATAACAAAATTGTTATTCAACTTTGAAAGAAAATGCCCTTGGTGAGAACATCGCCTAGACTTCAGGGACAGATGAAAGTCAAAGGGAATCTACAGTAAAATAAATCTCAATGGATTTTCCCTTCCTGCCTCTCTCATGTCCCTAATCCTTATCCCAAATTTTGCCATATACACATACACTTCTTAAATACTTGAATCACAGATAACTATTTTTGCCACTTCTATCTTTACAAGTTAGTATTTCTCTTTGGTCTATATGCTTTTTTTTTTTAATTTAAAAAAAGATTTTGTTTATTTATTTGAGACAGCAGAGGCAAGGAGGAAGGTCGAGGGAGAGGGAGAAACAGACACTTTGCCCCAAGCAGGGAGCCTGATGCAGGGCTCAATCCTAGGACCCTGAGATCATGACCTGAGCTGAAGACAGATGCTTAGCCGACTGAGCCATCCAGGCGACCGTGGTGGCTTATTTTAGAGGTAATGGATTATTTTACCCTTATTTTAAAAGTAACGGATCAAATGCATGTAAAGAAATTTTTATAAATCAGCTTCAGACAAGTCCAAGATAAAGGAAAATGTGTAAATTACTGTACTAATTAGAACTCTCAGTGGTTTTCACTTGTGTAAAAGATATTTATGTAGTATTTCTGTCTTCGTTTTCTACATTATATGAGTAGACAACCACAAACGTAGAAATTCAGAGAATTGTTTAATAATGCCTAATAAAAATGCCTGCCAATCTCTACTGGGTAACTGATAGATGGATATTTAACAACTCGAAGTGTTAACATGTTTTGGCATCCAATATTTTATCTGGCATGAAAATGAATTCTTTGTTACCGCTACTAATTCTCTTCCTTCCCATTTAGCAGTCATAAGAATATGATATTGTTATTATTTTAATATTTAGGATTAGATATTTAATAAAAAGTTCATAGAACTGTATAAATATTAAACTTTGAATAAGGAATGCATGCCAGACAAACTCAAAAATTGAATATAAGTATAGATTGCAAGCCCAAGTATCCTGAATGTGTAGTGTAATACCTGGCACATAGTAGATGCTCAGCAATCATGCCAAAATCAAAAGAACTGAGCACAAAGAGTAACAATAAACTATATTTGAAAGAATCCATGGTTAGCTCTCACACTGAGTATTTTATCAAAGTGAGTAATATTGTCGACATTTGAATAATCATTCTTTTACATGTTAATTGTGCAAGTAAATAATTGAGTCTCATTGGGAAATTGCTCTGGGCCTCATGTAATCTTCATTATAAAGTGGGGATAATACTAATAAAGAGTTCACAATAGTTTATAGAGTTGTTGTGATGTGTTCTAATGGCTGGCGCATAGTCAATAATTCAAAGATGTTAGCCTATTTGATTTGATATTATTTCTATCTTCCTGTTTGCTATCATTTCTATCTTTTGAACATTACACTTTTGGAAACTCAAGGTAAGCCATACTTTTAAGGGATATCTACTCCATGCATTGAATTGTTTGAGGCTGCTTAGCTCTAAATAATAATGGAAGCTTAGCTGGTCTTTTGTATTTTTAAGCTTGCATTTTTAAAACAGATTTGTCAGTCTTTGTTTTCATTTCTTAAAATTTCCTTCTTAGCACCAATTAATCATTTCATCTTTTGTGAAACCTGAGGTTTTTTTTTTTTTTTTTTTTTTTTTTAAAGTGACCAACCTTATAACCTCAGTGTGTACATTTCAGGTAAGGATCCATCCTGCCCCACTCCAGGCTTCCCTTTCCCTGTGACCACCATGTTTCTTTCATATCTGTGCCCAGGGCCAACTAGAATTAAGAACTGCCATTGAGACTACTTGGCTGGGACTACATGGAGTAAAGTGCACAATTTTTCCTTCTGCTTTTATTGAGATTGAAAAAAAAAGTGATTCAAGAGGTGTTGGAGGTGCCTGGAAGTAGAAGATGAAGGGGAGAAACTGAGTCCTAGTCTTATATTTGAGCCCCTGGAGTCTCTATGACTCAGGTTTACAAGTAGGAGATTCATAAACTAATAAATTCTCCTTATTTAAGTGAATGTATTAATTTTTCTGTCACTTGGAACCAAGAGAAAGGAAAGTGACAATCTAGCCAGAATTAGGCTACCATCGCTCTTTCTTATTTTATCAGTGTCCTTGTCTCTCCCGAGCAGTTCTCGAAACACCCCACTAATTTGCTATTATTTATCAGTTCCAGGCTTAGAAATGAAATAGCCTATTTGTTAATATTTTACTTACCATAAATCAATAGGCTCTGATAAGGCTTGACAGAGTTTTGCGACATGTGTATTTAATTTCTTAGAAACATTCTATTTTTTCAAAACTTTTTTCAGAATCTTGGTTTTATTTTGGATCGTTCATGCTGCTTGATCATAACATATTGCTGTAGAATGTTTGTAGAGCCTAGCGTCAAATTTCAGATTTATCACTGAGGAGTGTTATATATTTGAAAGAGTTACCTACTATTTCTTCCTATCAGTTTCTTATTTTGCAGAGTGGGGATAATGACACCTCACATGGTTGAAATGAGGAATACAGGTAAAGCATTTAGAACAAAGCATGGCATATGATGGCTGCTTATTAAATCTGCTACACCCTTTTAAGTTGATTTCTAAGTTGACAGTTCATTTCCAACTATTCAAAGGATGATTACTGACCCAGGTATTCTGTTTATAGATTTTTTTTACTTCTTTAATGTTTATTGTAAAATATTTCATTTTCTTCTTTTACCTCACTGGAGAAAGAGTCGGAAAGAAAGGGGAAGATATAAATAAATATTACTCTTCTTGCCCAGTTCGGTATCAGACATGTCAAGAAAGGCTAAAGCCTTTCATTTTGATGAGCCTTAAGGGTTTGGATTTGTAGCAGCATATTCCTTTGTCCTTGTGCTTCCTCTATGTGTAAAAGTTTATTTTCCTGAAAATACTATGTTGTTAGAAGAGCATTTAAATTTTTTAGAATGATAGTGACTGAGGCAACTCCTGGTTTCATATCCATTTAGATATCCTTGTAATTTCAGAGGATTTATTATATATTTCTCAGCATTCTAATAGTTTAAATGTGCCTTAAGTGCATAAGCTTTTCTTGTCAATCTTCCCGTTCTATGGTCTCTCCAATTCAGTCCTGCCTTCCCCACATGGAAGACAGTTAGGGAACCTGCTCAGATTTCCTTTCTTCAACCTCCCTCCTGCCAGCTTCCCTTACTCCCCTGTATCCCAGAGGAAGCCAAGAGACTGCTCACATTTCCTTTATGGGGGATGTGTCCCACCTGGCTTCTTCCTCTCCTGTGGGGCAACAGGTGGTTATTTTTGTACTGTCAGCGCTCCCTACACATGCCTGTCAGAATTCATTCCCAGTGGAAATGCAGACATTTGAGTTTCTTCCAGACTTCAATGGGTACATTGCCAATTTCCATTTTATGAAAATAATTTTCTCTTGATGGAATAATCTTGGTCCTAAACTGTTCCATTAAGCCAAAAAAACTGGATTTTAGTCAACTATAAGGCTGAGTTAGTCATTGATCTGTTTGTTGCCTCTTAAAAATTTCTTTCAAAAGGTCTCCACGCATGTGGATCATATCAAATTAAGGAATGAGCAATGAAATCAGAATTCTGGCAACCTCCTTTTTTAGCCATGTTGTATAATGGATTTCACTGTCCTTCTCTTTACCATTATTTTTGGGTTGGAAAAAACGAATCAATCAGAATATCTAAGGATAAAACACAGGATTATATACTTAAAAAATATTCACCTCAGGTAACAGTAAATGTTAGTGAAGCATGGGAGCAACTGGACAATGCAGTATCTTGGTGATGGAAAATGACAATGTTTAATGTGTGAGCTAAAAGAGAGACTAAGAAAAGAATACCTTTTTCCCTCCAAAAGGAGAAAATGAAGGTTAAAGGACAATGTGATCAAAATGACAATGACCTCACCAATATATATGAGGTATGAGTTTTTGACAGCAGTCTCAGGAATGTGAGAAATGACACACTATGTTGTTTAAAGATTGGTCAAACTGGATTTTACTATGAGCTCTCATTCTGTCCACTTGCCCAAAACTCCAGTCTCTGTTGCTATTGAGAATTATTCCCTGCCCCTTCCCAGGGAGTTATGCAAAGCTTCATGTGATCTGATGCAGAATAGAATATTCTGGAAAGCCCCACCTTTTTTTTTTTTGGTCCTTGTGGGTCATGACTAATGGGCTCTCTGTTGTAGTCCTCATGGTGACTGAGCATCAGGAAGCACTCTGGCTCCCATGCATTTTTGGGCATTGGATTCTTGGCATTTTCTGAAAGTCTTATGCTTAAAGTGCCCTGAGCCCTTCTTAGAGGGTATGTTGTCTTATCAAGCTCTCAGCCTCAGTAAGAGACCAGGACGTGGAGCTGCTGCTCAGTTTCTGCTAACATCTCACCTTTCACAATCTCAGGTAACCCCTCTGTCGTTACTCACTAATCGATCACTTGTGCTCCCACCCATAGATCCGCTATCCCTTGCTGTATATTACCCTTAAGATGTGGTATGAATTCCATGTCAAAATAAGATCAAAACAGCTTTCATCAACCTTTTCATTGTTTTCGTTTGTTTTTTAAAGATTTTATTTATTTATTCATGGGAGACACACACAGAGAGAGGCAGAGACATCGGCAGAAGGAGAAGCAGGCTCCCTGCAGGGACTCCATTCCAGGACCCTGGGATCAGGACCTGAGCCAAGGGCAGACGCTCAACCATTGAGCCACCCAGGTGCCCCAACCTTTTCATTGTTAAAGGAAAAGGAGCTTTGAAGAAACAAAGGACAGAGTAGTATAATGGGAATAACATTAGTTTGAGAGCTATACACAGGAGGGCTTAAAATTGGAAATGGTCACTTGCAGGCAGGGGCATGTCTGAGTATAATTCTTTCATTTTTGCAGTTAGGACAGTAATGCTCACCTGCTCTAGAGATGACATTGCTACAGAGGTAATGTGTGTAATACACCTGGCCTAGAACAATTGCTCTCTCATTATTAGGTTACTGATGGTTGACATGAGACTGGGTGGGCCACTATGAACAAGGAATTAACTTATATGAATCTTTAGCTGATACTCCAACCAAGAGAACTCTGTGCTTCCGAGTGTAGGAATACAATTTCCCCTCTTCATGAGATATCATTTTTCTGTTCTTTCATTCAACAAATGTCTATTATTTAAGATAAATCGTATCCACTGCTATATCCTATAATTTTAATAATTTAATAATATAAGCTAATGCCTCATGTCACGAAGTTTATATTGAAGATTGTGTGTGGTGGGGGATGGCAGCTGATTACAATGAAGTGTGTTGGCTGCTGAGGCAGGTGTTGTAAAGGGGATTTTATATGCAAAGCAACAGCAGTCCAAGCCTGAGCGATGGAAAGAAGTGATACTTAGACAAAGAGATCACCACCTTCTACCTTATTGTTTAATGGACCATTTGTTGTTTAACTTTCTTTCAAGGGCTGAAATGTCCCACATTACTTGGGTCACACTTTAGAACACATTAAGTGCTTTTGCCAAAATTCTATTCCTTTGATTATTTTTTTAAAAGATTTTATTTAGTTTTTTATGAGAGACACAGAGAGAGAGAGGCAGGGCAGAGACAACAGGCAGAGGGAGAAGCAGGCTCCATGCAGGTAGCCTGACGTGGGACTTGATCCCAGGTCTCTAGGATCAGGCCCTGGGCTGAAGGCGGCGCTAAACTGCTGAGCTACCCGGCTGCCCTCCTTTGATTAATTTACATATAGTTGCATCAGGTTAAAGAAAAAAGTCTCTGATGTTCACGTTGACAGTGTCTCATATCCTTCTTTCTCTTAACTTGCCTACTAAAAAGATTAAATAAGTATTTTTTTCCTCCTTTTTTCCTGGGTGCAGTTTCTTCATACAAAAACCTTATCGGGGTATTAAATATTTAAAACAACAACAACAAAAAACCCAGATATGTTCCTATGAATCAAGAGCTTTTCAAATTTCCTCTGCCTTCTCCTCTAGGTTAGATTCTTACCTAACACTCTAGAAATCCTCCTACAGACCCTAGTTTAGCTAGGATAAAGTAAGACAGGTCTAGGAAGACACCAGGCTTTCTGCAAGGGAATTATGGTAAAGCAGTGATTCAGAATTTGCCATTCCTAAAATTTAGGAGTTTGGTCAAGATGACTTTTCAAGTTATATCCAGTGCTAAGAGTCTACAGATAAATGATGCTTTATTGAGATCTGAACACCTTTTGTTCAGAACCGTTTTTCTTATAGTTCAGTGATGTTTTCTAGGCTGTGAAGATTATAAACTTGCCAATGCCACTGGAAAATAATGTAAAACATTTCCCAACAGAATATGAAGAAAGGATACAATGGCATGGTCTCGCCAATCTTACTCTTGGAGAAGAGCATGTAAACTCGGTGTTTCTTCTTACTGTTCTTTCAAGATTCAAAGTCTCTCATTTCACATACAAGGATTTGAGAAGGTCAGTATTCTGTAAGAGGGGAAAGATTTGGCCATATTTTATGGAACTCCGGGTGAAAGAGAGAGTAAGAAAGAAATTTTCCTAGTGGTTGCACGGATGAGATGTTATTGTGTGGTGTACACACTTGCAGCTGGTAGTAATCACCCTTCAACATCATACAGTTATTTTCCGGTATCAAATGTGAACACATGTGAGCCTTTCCCTTCAAGTGCACTTTTTATTCATGTTCTTGAATATAGGTTATCATTGTGATCCTAACCCACTTTTATTAGAGTCTGTTTTTAATCAAATGAAAGGTCTTTACTGGAGAGTATTTCTTGTGGGTAAAAAGTGAACCCATTGAAAAATTAATAACAGAAACTTCTTTGATAATTCATTTAGTTTCCCTCATTTTGAAAACGTGGCTTTGGTAATGCATGCTTAGAGGCTTTATTCACAAGTGCCATACATATCTGTTTACAGTAATGCAGAGTTAGCCCCTCTAAGAAGGAATTCTCTTGGAGAAGATGTTCATCTGTCTTATCTTAAAATGATCTTAATTTGCTCTAAGGTAAGGTGTATTTTGGCCTCACTTCCCTTTATGTTCAGAAAATTTAAAAGTGGTTCTTTAAGATACACTTCAGTATGCTGTCAAAATGGTCCTTCAGAGACATATTTACTTCCTAATCTCTGGAATCTGTGAATGTCACCTTATACGGAAAGAAGAGTGAGTGTTCCTTTTAGTGGCAAAAGATATGATTAAGTTAAGGATCCCGAGAGGAAATGTATTGGCTGGATTATCTTCAAACCCTAATGACCATCACTAGTGTTTTTATAAGGGAAAGGTAATAGGAATCAAAACTCCCAGAGAAAAAGGTAATATAAACATGGAGCAGAGAGAGACGAAGCCATAAGCCAAGGGATGCTGACAGTCAACAGAAGCTAAAAGGGGTCAGGAAAAGATTCTCCCTCAGGGCCTCTGGAGGGAATGCAGCCCTGCCAAACTCCAGATTCCAGGCTTCTGGCTTCCACAGTTATGAGAGAATAAAGTTTTTCTGTTCTGAAACACAAGTCTGTGCTCATTGTTCTAGCAGTCAAAGGGAACAATTATAGTTACATTAAAAAAAATGAAGCTACCTAAGGAAAGTTTAAATTCCTATTTTATGTGAAATGCAAAAGCACCTGGAGCCTCTGTGAATTGTTGATTGTTTTTTTTTTTTTTTATTTTTAGGGCTTTCTATAGATTAAATGAATCTTTAATCCATTTTTTTCTCCAATAGCATGTCACATTTTTTTCCCATGTTACATTTCTCTTGAAACATTTCTTCATTTTTTCTAATTATGGCCATTCATGAGGTACAAGCCTGATTTGCTTGGATATATCTGGGCCTGTGTTAAAATTTCAAGTTACTCTTGTCATCTGAGCTGCTGGATTTTTTCTTTCTTTCTCTATTTTCATTCATCGTATGTATGTTTATGCCTCAGTGATAATATTAAGCCTGCAGTATTCATGATTAATCAATAAGTTAGGCATGTCCCTTGCCTTCATGGAGTATGTAGACCAGTGAAAGAGTAAAATAAAAAGAAAATTTGCAAAGCAACGAGAAAATATTTATCCACTGGACATGAAGGCTGTATTATTCTGATCAAGTTTTATAATAATAATTATTCTATGGAATTATTTCAAAAGGCTTAACACCAAGAGGGTACTGATTGGAATCCATGCATGTAACATTGGGGGTGGTCTCTCTCTGTGTGTATGTGTGCATGTGTGTGTGTGTGTGTGTACATATATACACAACATGTAGGTTGGATTCTTAGTATTTTTGTTGTTGTTCTTTCACTGAAAAGACAAAGAAACCTGATTACAGTAGTATAAATACACAACATTTCTAGTGCTCTGGCATTAAAAGTGTCAGCAATTGCACAATTCGAAGGCAGAAATTAAAATTCTATTCCTTCCTGTTAAGTCTTCCTGCCCACCCAGAGCAACATAGCAAGTGCTAAGGAATGCCTTAGAATTTACTTCTAGCTTTAAGTTTCAAGTACTAGCATCCTTTCTTTGTAATATTATTCCTAATGTAGAATGTTTAGAAAGAACTTTAACTTATGTTTCATTACTAGGCTGTCAACAAACATGTACTGGCCATTTGTTAAGTATTGGAAAATAAAGCAAAATCAGATACAAAGCCGGACAAAGGAAGCCTGATGAAGAAGATGGATATTAAACCGGACTCCATCCTTTGTACAACATCTTATGAAATCACATGAACTGTAAGAAATAGCCAATATTTAATTATTTTTGACCTACAAAAACTGTGATTTCATATTTTTCAGTACAATAATTAGTGGAGATTTGGCAGCTCACAGGTGAATTTATTTGGACTTAGTGTAGTGTGCCAAATCTGGTAAATTTATTCAGGCAAGTTTTCAGTTTGTTTCAATCATATTCACTAGAAATGAGTGGTTTTGTTTTTTTCCTCCTAGATACATGTAGACTATACTGGATTTTTACAAACACCCCTGAGAAATATTCAACTTCTATTAGGCTGCAGCTTTAGCAAAAGAAGACATTCTTCTCACCTAATTAATTTCCTAATACTCTAGTAGACCAGAGATTGACAAACTTTTTTTGGTAAAGAACCATATAGTAAATATTTTCGATTTACAGATCACACGGTCCCTGTAGCGATTACTCAATCCTGCCATTGTAGTGCAACTAAGCCATAGATAATATGTAAGGGAATGAGCATAGCTGGATTCCAATAGAACTTTATTTATTCACGCTTAAATTTCAATTGAAATATTTTGGTATTTTTTATAATTTTTCTTTTGATACTTTTTCAATTGTTAAGAAGTGTAAAATCCATTCTTAGTTAATGGGCCATATAAGAGCATGCAGAAAGTCATAATTAGTTTATGGGCTGTGTTTTTGTTCACGCTTGCTCTGGAAGCACACTTGCCAAAAGGTTTAGGAAGCTGTGATATTCTTTGGGGTCCATGAAGCATTAGGCTCAATGGAAGAGCCAAGAGAATCCTTCAAGTTTAAATTTCCCAGAATGCTACAATTTTAAATTTCT
This sequence comes from Vulpes vulpes, assembly GCF_048418805.1. Classification (NCBI taxonomy): domain Eukaryota; kingdom Metazoa; phylum Chordata; class Mammalia; order Carnivora; family Canidae; genus Vulpes; species Vulpes vulpes. Next base: position 16,705,600 of record NC_132792.1, on the reverse strand, counting down.
ACTTGGGAAGGCTGCCACAACTTCCATTATTCTAATATTCAGCAGATTCTGTTCTTAGAAATAAGATGCCCTTTACTTTCTAGAAGATATTTTGAGTAGTACTATACTAACTTACTGGAAGAAAACGTAAAAAAAACAGAGAAGAAACTAGACCAAGAGAAATTTCATTTCCTCTGTAGCAGAGAAATACCAGGCAGTGTCAGGTTTTTCGCCTCCATTCATCAACACCTGTTCCAGATGAAGGTAGTGCTTTGAGGGTCAAATAGAACAGAGCACTGGGCATCCCCATTGAGATCCAAGGACTTCCTCATGAGCCGGTTTCCTCATTTTGGAAGCCCTAAAAGAGATTAACTTGCTTCTTTCTTTTCCTCTGTCGTTTTAACTATTAATATCTACTGAACAATCTTTCATTTTTGCCAGCTATAATCACAAACAGCCACAAGGTTGGACAGTTTATGCCCCTAACTTACAAAGGTTTCATTGAGTGATTGATTTCATGTCTGAAAAAAAAAAAAAAAAAAGATTACCTACAAGGTGTAAGTAATTGGGTGTGAGCACTCCCTGTTCTTCAGGAAAATGAGCACTTCATTCTGAGCTGGAGATTAGCCAACCAAACAGCAATCTGAGGACATTTTCTTCATCCTCACCTTCCTTAGCTAACTGCTCTTTCCACACTAGATAACTGAAGTTTTCTCTTTCATCCCTGTCTGAAAATCAAGCAATTTGCAAGTTTATGCTGCTTTAGAGGGGTTGGTTGGAAAGAGAAGGGAATAGTGTTATTTCATCCTACCTCAAACAGAATAAGGTGATTTCAGCAAATAAGGAACTCTAATACACAGTTAAACTTTTTTTTCCTTTAATGTGGAAAAAGTCCAGGCATAAATTATTGGTTTGAAGAAGTTAAAAATTGTAAAATCCATTCTTAGTTAATGGGCCATAAAAAATATGCAGAAGGTCATAGTTAGTCCATGGGCTAGAGTTTACTGATCCCTGCTCTATAACATGTAGAGTCACTTGCTTTTTGCCATAGTGGTGGGTTGTAGATTTCTATATACTACAGACTTTGGAGCTACAACACCTGGTTTGATTAAAATAAGTTTTTTTTTTAACCTGTCCATGCCTCAGTTTCCTCATCTGTAAAGTGGGGTAATAATAGCAAGCTTTTCTGAGAACAAACAAATTGATTCATGTTCTTTTTTTTTAAGATTTTATTTATTTATTCATGAGAGGAAGAGAGAGAGAGAGAGACAGAGAGAGGCAGAGACACAGGCAGAGGGAGAAGCGGGCTCCATGAAAGGAGCCTGATGTGGGACTCGATCCCAGGACTCCAGGATCATGCCCTGGGCCGAATGAAGGCAGGCACTAAACCACTGAGCCTGAGCCACCCAGGGATCACCGATTCATGTTCTTTGTATAGTTTGCCTCATTTAGTTATTGCTGTCCCAAATATCAATATCTCTATTCTACGAATTCCACTTACTGAGTACTTCTGTTGGAAAGGTGAGGTATTAGCCCTTGGAAAATCAGCTTTTGCTTAACTCTTGCTGCTTTTCTACTGAATCCTATATTCTAGTCACAGAGATGATTAACTTTGATCCTAAAAGGCTACTATCTCCCATTTCTATGCCTTTGTACATATACTATTCCATCAGCTTAGAAACCCATTTCTCTTTCTCCTACTTGCCTAAAAACCAAATTCCTAGATGGTTAGATAGTTTCTCTTTGAGGAAGGCATCTCAGTCTTTACTCTGTTTTCTATGCTAAGCTGGATGTCTCTGTGCCGTATGCGGACTTCTTCTAGAGAACTTACATTGCATTATCTATTGATCTGCTCTCAAGGGTTCTGTACTGCTACCTCTTCCCAGCAAAGGGCTGTTTTTCCTTAGCTTGAATCCCTTAACTTAACATTAGGACAGAAGTAAGAAGTGAACCATATTAACATAATTGACTGGTAAGAAAAAAGATGTAAAATGACAGATCAAATTAGAATTGCAGAGAAAGCTTGGAGAGACTTTCTTTTTCATGCTTATAGTCTTATACACTTAATTGAGGGCAAAAGAAATACTACAGCCAGGAGGAGATTGGCAGTACACCACATCCTGGCTGTACAACCTGTTCAAGATTCCTGTATTTGTTTAGATTCTAGACTCACTACATTTGGTCCTGCTCTTTCTCCTATTACTGCATTTAATTATGTCACATGCTTGGGTTTGTGTCACAAGAAGCTCGATAGGAGCCGAGGAAATGTAGGCATAAGATAGCTTCCAGGTACAATCACTTCTTGGAATGCTTAGATCATTTCATCAGAGACAGCCCAAAGGCAGCAAGAGTTACAGATTAGGTGATATAATATAAAATTAAACCAAGAAACACATACATGTTCCTATAACACAGATAAGTCAAATTTGCAAGTTGTGGCTACTTGCATGAAAGTAGGTATATCTGTGAATTATAATGAAGAGTACATTGGACCAAGGGTCAGAAAACTGGAGTCTTGGCCTGACACGGGCCACTTCCCAGCTGTTTCAAGTGTGCAGTGTCATCCTTTTACTCTCAGTTTTTGCATTTGTACAGAGAGTTGGTTATACTAAGCTCTGGTATGCTTTCCCATGCTAATTTCTCTGTTTTTGTCCTGCATCTGTGGGGAAGTTGTAGAGTAGCGATTTTGGGGGAGAGCATCAGCAAACAAGATTGTTTCTAGTTTCAGAAAGCCCATAAGAAACATAAAGGAGGCCCTGGGAACTGGGCAGGCAATTTCCAGAGCATTCTCCAAAATTTTAACTTGGATATGTTTTATTCCCTTACACAACTACATGATGGGATCTATCACTCCTCAGAAGAAAGTCCCCTAGGCCTTATTTCTGGCTCTTTTGGAACAACTCATTCATTGCAGATTGGCCCACAGTGCTTCTGTAACTGGGAGACTGCTATAAAACGGTTGTTGGAGGATGATCTATATAATGACAAGCCACTGGAGGGATTAGGATCCAGAAAGTGGGCTCAAATGAGTTTAATTGAAGTTTTCCATCTTCTGATAGAGATCCTGTTGTTTGTGCTGAATACAGTGTTTCTTGCTCCCTACCCCTTAATCCTGAGCCCCAGAAGCCTAGGTGTGGTGGGAAGGTATTCATAAATCAAAGGAGATGATATTTGTGTGTCTATTCAATTGAAAGTATCTCTTATAATCATCCCATTTCTTCTTGTAATTAGGGGATGCCATTTCTTCCCTTTCTCTGAATTTATACTTTCCGTCTCTTTCTAGAGTCCATCATGCTCATATATCCGGCTCTCCCAGAAGTGACTATTACGTCTACCCCTACCCACCTGCCCCCGACACCCATCAAGTTGCTAGGTCTGAACTCTACCCTCTCTGGACTCTGCTATATGAATAATCTAGATGAGGTTAAATATTGTCAATAGCAGGTCAGAGTATAAGACATCCATCATATTTCTTAAACATTGACAGCATTTTAATGAGAATAAATCATGGTTCTAATTTGGGGGTAATATTTGGTACCATCAAACAATAAAATTGGCAGTTCTATATTCTGCTTTCAATAAACTTGGCCCTATCCCTATGTTCTGTCCTGTGACTTGAGGCCTTCATTATTTCAGAGCCCCACCTACATTTGCAGATATTTACTTCCATGCCAGGGAAGAAAATTTTGCTGAAAAGAAGTACATCATATAAGATCACTTATACTGATATTAATCAACCAAAGACAAGATCTTAAATCCATCTGCACCTCATCCTTGCTTTCTTCTCTGCCCTTAGCCCTCCATCTCTGCAGTTTCTTGGCATTGTGTTTTATGAAAACATTCCTTGTACTGAATGTGTTGAGAGGGATGAAGATTCATTCCAATTGGGCTCCTGATATTGTCAAGAAATAAATTGTCCCTACAACCTCACTTCTCTGCTCTGTGGTCATCAAAATTATTAACAAATGTCAGTGGAGAGTACCTTTATTGTATTGGATAGAATCTAAGAGGTAAACAAAAATAAAACTTACTACATTTGGAAGACTCAAACTTATTTTGAAGCTTTATAAATGAATTAATTTGTATAGGAATTTTCTTTTGAAACAACTTAGTATGTTCTGTTCACCCTAAATGGTATCAAACTTGTTACTCTTCTAGGGGAAAAAGGAGATAAAATTTCAAGTTCCAATTTATTCCTAAGAGATTTGAATCACCAGACAGATAGTAAAGGAATTGATTCAAGTATATTTGGCAGAAAAGAAAGACTTTGTAACCCACCTCCCCCATGTGCTTGCTGTTGCGAAACCACCGAACGAATGAATGGGAGGATGCCTTTCCCTGGGATGAGACACCATCATGGTGACGTCTGGATTGGATTAACTATTCCAACTGAATGTTCACTCCCTCACTGAAGCAGAAGCAGGGGCATGGTCAGATTGTAAACACTGAGCACAGAAAAAAAGTGCAGAGAGACCTTAGGGTCCCTAGCCACCCTTTGAGAATTCACTGTCAGGCACAGCAGTATTGGTAGGCAAAGTGGGGAAGTGTATCTAAGTTTCCCCATTGAGTTGTATCCTCTTCCTCTTGCTGGCTGACTCTTGTAGAAAGAAAGGAAAAAAATGTGTAACAACAGCAAAGGGACCACACCCTGACATTTTATTTCACCAGGATTTCATAGCCAGCTTGGGACTGGTGAAAAATAAAATTTCAAGTCAAGTTACATTCTGGGTTGTCTTGTGGCAGTTTGTTCTTATGCGGCAAATAAATAATAGCGATGTAAGAAGAAACATGTCTGTTGTTTCTGATTTTTAAGACGACACATACAAAATAAACCAACATTTTTGGTCAGCATGAACTTTATTAGGGTCAATTGCTTTCATTTCCCAGGGGAGGTTTAAATAACACGTTCACAGTTAGACCTTTAGCCTTTGGTACAGACTGTCAGGATTTCCTTAGCCTTTGAGAAAATACATGTTTCTCTATCAATCTACCTTATTTTCCTTAACATATTGATGGGTCTAGGTAATTTCTGTGTAGGCTCCAGCCAGCACGTTACAACATGGTTAAATAGTACATATATAGATTCTTCATTCTAATTAATAATCTAAAAAATAACTGCTATCTACATTCACCTGGTTTGGTTTCAAGAAAAATTATAATTAAATTCATATTCACTTGTAAATACATTCCTTTAGCATCCATTTTAAAAATAGATTTTATTTATTTATTCATGAGAGACACAGAGAGGCCGAGACATAGGCAGAGAGAGAATCAGGCTCCCTGCAGGCAGCCTGATGTGGGACTTGATCCAGGGCCCCAGGATCACGACCTGAGCCAAAGGCAGATGTTCAACCACTGAGCCACCCAGGTGCCCCCCCTTTTAGCATCCATCAGTCCAGTGTGTGTTATGAGGTAAGAATATTTTAGACACTAGAGCTATAGTGGTGAAACTTATATTCTATTACACAGAAGCTTGAAGTAATGATGTGAGGTAGACAACCAGTTCATACTCAGTGGTCAAAGAAGAGCTCTCTGAGATCTGAATGACAAGAATCAGAGTCACGGGAAGAATATTCTTGCCGTAACAAATAACCTAAAGCAGAAATGGACTTGACACATTGAAATAACTGAAAGAAGAACATTGGTTGGGAGTGCGTTAGAGAAGGGGAAGGGCAGTGACATGAAGGCAGAACAGGGGCCAGGTCACTTAGACCCTTCTGAAGATAGTGATATGAACCTTGAATTTATCCTGAAAAGCCGCTGGAGGGTTTTCAATTGATAAAGATTCGGCGTTCTCATCATCATGAAGAGTTCTTTCTAAGATATTACTGTGAAATATAGCTTCCCATCTACATATAAAGAAACAGATTAAGAACAGCAAAGAAATGAACAATCCAATCATGAAACAGGCCAAAGACATGAACAGAAATTTCACCAAAGGAGACATACACATGGCCAGCAAGCACATGAGAAAATGCTCCGCATCACTTGCCATCGGGGAAATACAAATCAAATCCACAATGAGATACCACCTCACACCAGTGAGAATGGGGAAAATTAACAACACAGGAATCAACAAATGTTGGAGAGGAGGTGGAGAAAGGGGAACCCTCTTGCACTGTTGGTGGGAATGTGAACTGGTGCAGCCACTCTGGAAAACTGTGTGGAGGTTCCTCAAAGAGTTAAAAATAGACCTGCCCTACGACCCAGCAATAGCACTACTGGGGATTTATCCCAAAGATACAGATGCAGTGAAATGGCAGGACACCTGCACCCCAATGTTTATAGCTGCAATGTTCACAATAGCCAAACTGTGGAAGGAGCCTCGGTGTCCATCGAAAGATGAATGGATAAAGGAGCTGTGGTCTATGTATAAGATGGAATATTCCTCAGCCATTAGAAACGACAAATACCCACCATTTGCTTCAACGTGGATGGAACTGGAGGGTATTATGCTGAGTGAAGTAAGTCAGTCGGAGAAGGACAAACATTACATGGTCTCATTCATTTGGGGAATATAAAAAAATAGTGAAAGGGAATAAAGGGGAGAGGAGAGAAAATGAATGGGAAATATCAGAGACGGTGATAGAACATGAGACTCCTAACTCTGGGAAATGAACAACGGGTAGTGGAAGGGGAGGTGGCCAAGGGGTTGGGGTAACTGGGTGACCGTCACTGAGGAGGTCACTTGATAGGATGAGCACTGGTGTTATGCTATATGTTGGCAAATCAAACTCCAATAAAAAAAAATCCAAAAATAAAAAAAAGAAACAGATTAAGTAGGTAAGTAAAGTTCATGACTTTAAACTAAGAACTTTATTATTATTATTTTTAAAGGTTTTATTTATTTATTCATGAGAGACACTGAGAGCTGCAGAGATATAGGCAGAGGGAGAAGCAGGCTCCCTGCAGAGAGCCTGATGTGGGACTCGATCCCAGGACCCCAGGATCATGACATAAGCCAAAGGCAGATGTTCAAAGGCAGATGCTGAGCCACCCGGGCGTCCTGAACTAAGAACTTTAAAATGGAAGACAAAAGTCTGTTTTTATGCATATACATAAGTATTGAATGAAAGGAAAATAATTAGGAAAAATTAATGCATGGGCATTAGAACACACAAATGATTACTCTGTGTGGAATCACAGTCATGTTATAGAATTAGAAGTAACAACCTCAAAAAACGGCAATCAATCATATTAAGACAAGGCTGCCATTGACAAAAAGATTTTCCTGAAATGAGAAGATTAGCGGTCATCTAGAACCTTCTGGGTCTATCATGATACTGGGCCAAATAATTGATCACTATGGTTGAATGACCTCTACAGAGCAATCAAGTAAGTGCCTCTGAGTCAAGGACAAATAGTTGAATGGAAAAAGAAAAATTCCACTCAAAGAGCACACATAACACCAATCAATGTAACACCAATCAAGCAGATATTGTGAAATAAATTGTATATTCTCCATAACCTTCAAGGAGTCGAAGACCTGGATTTCCAGGACAGGAAAAATTTTAAATTAATAGCCTTATATAAAGAGTAGAGTAAGCTGTGGGAGCTTCAGATGGAAAGTGATCTCACTTCTGATTCCTTTTAAGTAGTTTCAGATTTTTATAATTTGAGTGTTTTCTGAGCACTGGTCTTTGGCCCTACATTTACATTGCCACTATCATTGTCCATTTCATTACTAACTACGAGAAGTCTGTGAAGGTGCGTGGTGTGCAACACACACGTAGTAAATGTTAGCTTCTCTCCTCTCCTGTGAAAGCATATTGTTTGGTTGGCTTGGAAAGCCGTTGAGTGTGATGCACACAGACTGGCCTGAACCTGTATTTTGGATTCAGTAGGACTAATACCAGCACTGCTTTGTAACTCTGCTGCTCACAAGCTACTCACCATCCACATGCTCTATTTCTCTGCCTGAAATTTGCTCCTTTTTTGTGAGCAGGAGAGAGACACTGCACATGGCAGGGTGGGGTAGGGACAGAGGGAGAGGGAAAGAGAATCTTAAGTAGGTTCCATGCCCAGCACAGAGCCGGACCTGGGGCTCAATCTCACGACCCTGAGATCAAGACCTGAGCCAAAAATCAAGAGTCAGATGTTTAACTCACTGAGCCCCACAGGTGCTGAAATATGCTTCATCTGTTTTCTTTTGAATTGGGTATTCAATCCAAGTTTTCTCATTTCCTGTGGTGTATTTGAGAGCAAAAGTTGAATTTATTCATTTATGGCTTATTTTCTAATTTCTTGTAGCAATCATGTTCAAGACAAATATAACTAAGAAGATGAAACCGATGTTATCAGATATTAGTACAGTAAAAATGAATGAAGATTTCTTCATACTCGTTTCTGTGCAAAAAATTGATATGCTAAAAAAATTGATATGCTTTATGTTTTACCTTAGATGATTTCTATTTCTTATTTGGTTTATTATTTCAACTAAAAAGTATATAAAAGCTTTGTCTCCTTTTACTGAACAGTGTTGGATTTAAATTATAAAGAAATTGCTTCAGTTCTCAAGTTTCATTTCCTAATTTGAATATATCTAATATTTGAACAAACATTCCTAAAAATACCCAGCATAGTGGTCCTTCCTTAACCACAGGAGCATGAATTAATTCTTCAAGACTGTACTACTAAATTTCTATCTTGATGTGTTTATTTTTGGTGTAAATAAGAATATATCCCATTAGAACAATATTTGTTAGAGGTAATATAAAACTGAAGATGAAATAGTAGATCACATTTTTATTAGATTATGTAATAATTTGGATTCAGTAGCATACGAGAGAGTACCACCTGTGAAATCAGCACAAATTTTGTTCAAGTTGTGAGGTATATTGAAAAGTGATCAAGTGAACAAATGAATACTTTTATAGATATTGTGAGTTATTTGTTGGTTTTCAACTTTAAATTCCTTCAAAATCCCAGTATTTGAAATAATCCAGAAACACACAAAAAGTGTGATCCTTTGCTCTATCACCATACTTTCAGTGCCCAAACAAAACTTTTATACTTAACTCAAGGGAACATATAGCAACACAGTGTTTCTTTGAAGATAAATAGTTACTTTATCACTTCAATAAATCATCATATTAAAATCCTACCTTATTATAGTTAAGTGCAGATCTGTTACATTTATTAAGAACTTACAGTCATTTTACTGATGCATTTCTAAGTACACAATCACATATTCCTGGAATAGTAACTTTTATATTTTCTTTTGTACACATAGCCTGTACTCAAAGATACAGCCAAAAGTTATCCTCTCTTATTTCCTAGGCTCTTCCTTTTTTCTAGTTACTTCTCTTTAATAAACTTTATATCTGGCTTGTTTGAAAAAAAAAAAAACACATTCTACTTATTCCATGATATCATATCTTTCTCTTAAAATGTCTATGTTCCCACCAGGACCACAAAATCTTTCTCTTTATTATATTTATCTGCTGGGAGAATGGATTTCCTAACTTTATTTTCAGGTGATGATTAGGATTTTCAATAATAAAACCACTGACCAAAACTGCCACTATCTATGGAGCACCTTTGTACAGGACTCTGTGCAAAGACTCTTAAATACATCCTCACAGCTCTTATGATACATATCTTCCCTCTGGTTTATAAAGAGGGACCTTTGCTTCAAGAGGGGAAGTGGAATCACCTGAGGTTAGAAACTTGGTATAAATGGGGAGGTTGGGGCAGCCCTAGTGGCGTAGCGGTTTAGCGCCGCCTACAGCCCAGGGCGTGATCCTGGAGACCCAGGATAGAGACCCACGTCGGGCTCCCTGCGTGGACCATGCTTATCCCTCTGCCTGTGTCTCTGCCCCTCTCTCTCTCTGTGTCTCTATGAATGAATGAATGAATAAATAAATAAATAAATAAATAAATAAATAAATAAAATCTTTTAAAAAAATGGGGAGGTTAGTGGGGGCTGGGCCAAATGGGTGATGGGCATTAAGAATGTGATGAGCAATGTGTGTTATATGTAAGTGATGAATCACTAAATCCGACTCCCAAAACCAATATTACACTATATGTTAACTAACTAGAATTTAAATAAAAACTTGGGGGAGAAAAGAAAGTTGGTACATGGAATTGGAATCAAGGTCCATCTTCTTCATAGCCCGTACTCTTTACAGTATAGATACAGTATATAATATACTGTTTACCTGTAACCTAATATGAATGGCTCATAAATAATTATCTAGTGTGTGTGTGTGCTCCAACACATCGTTCATTGTAATACAGGATAATTTTTGATTTTGTTGAGTAGACTCAAATTATAAATTTTAGGAAAGACAGTTGACTCTGCCATAAGTTTCTTCCAGTTATACATTTTGTATAACATAAATGAAGAAAAATTTAGCAACATGTAATCCCATGCTGAAGGTTGTTAGATATATCATTTGCTCAGATATATCATTTGAGTATATCTCTTAAGGTTTTTTTTTTCTTATCATCTATTTGCCACATATTCTGGCCTACAACATTTTTAAAAGGATTGTTCAAAACATAATCACCACGAAGATGGTTGTCCCCCACTGAAGCTAGGAGATTTGGAGTATATCTAATTTTTTTCAATTTCAAGCATTTTACCTATTGTGGAATAAACAACCGTTCTATATTTTTAAATCTAAAGTCAAAATGGGAGGTGAGGTGGGTGGGCGGATGGGATAACTGGGTGATAGGCTTTAAGGAAGACACATGATATAATGACCACTGGGTGTTATATATAACTGGTGAATCACTGTTCTACCTCTGAAACTAGTAATTGACTATATGTTAATTAATTGCATTTAGATAAAAAAAAAAGTCAAGGTGGAAATCCTTCCTTAAACTAGATGATTGGGTTTCAGATAGTTTCACACACAATTCTACATATTTCTAAATTCAAACAAAATACCTCATCTTAGTGTACATACAGTACATGATTTACAATATACACTTACTCAGAAAGTTAAAACAAATGTATAATATATAATTACTTAGACAAAGTAAAATAAAATATACTGCCACCCTAGTAAAAATATATATAAAATATACAGTCACTCTAGTAAGAATATAAAAAGTTAAATTTGAAGTTTAAGTCTAGTAGTTTTCTCATGGATGCTTCTTTTTACCAACTACTACTAAACTTTTCCATTTATCTAAATTGGAGTTTAAATTAAAAATTAAATATTTTTCTAATTAAAATAATTTCTCTTTTTTTAAGTTGAGAGGTCTTCTAGTGCAAATATATAACCCTGGGTTTATCTCTATGGCTGTATGGTAGGCTTTGTACAAACAATTCCTGTATGGCCTGTTCTTCTGCCTTTAGTTATTCAATATTTGCAGAAGGGTCCTTCTGTTCATCTACTAATAATAAGCCCGGTCAAGTCACTTGGCATTATAGTGACTTTGGGTCTAAAGGGACCAGGGTTGCAAGCATCTATATAGTCTATTCTCTCTGTCCTAAGGAAGTAAATAATTAAATTATTTAAATAGATTTTTTTCCCAGGTACATAGAATTATTTTTAGGTGAGATAGACAAATATTTTTCTAGAATAATTATAAAATCAACTAAAAAACAAATTTACGGGATAATCCTACCATTTCTATCAATGGTAAGATTAATTAATTAATTTATTTACTTATTTTAAAAGATTTTATTCATTCATTCGTGAGACACACAGACACACACACAGAGGCAGAGACACAGGCAGAGAAGCAGGCTCCACGCAGGGAGCCTGATGCAGGACTCGATCCCAGGTCTCCAGGATCACTCCGAGGGCCGAAGGCGGCCCCAAACCGCTGAGCCACCCAGGCTGCCCAATGGTAAGATTTATAAATGAGAATTTTGTTGTTTCAACAAGTGATAAATAGCATAAACTTATGGCTCTTAGCCAAGCAAAGGATGCATTTATGTAATAAATAAGACAAGAATCACCATGAGCTCCTTTTCTGGGTCTTACTTCTCCAAAAACAGAATTAAGATTATTCCAATTCACTCTCTACTTCTCTCCAGACTCCTAATTAGGGTAGATTGTAATAAAAAGTAAAATTACTGAACACATGATTCTAGTAATGAAAAGCTTAAAAGAAATCATATAGTAGCAAAACATATGAATATATCATTTTGTTAATTGACTAGGTTTCAGAAAGATGCACTCTTAGGTCTTTAAATGTAGGTTTAGGGCACTACGTTGACCAGTTCAAAAAAAATAATGAGATCAGATTTTTAAAAAGCAATTTTAAAACTTTAGGAACTGTAGCAGACAACTTAGGGAAAAAAACAAACAGAAAGCAATCTACATTGATTCAATAAATTATAGTGTAAAATGCAATAGACTACCAGGGAATTATGAAAAATGAAGTAGGTCTACATAACTTGACACAGAATGATGTTCATAATATGTTGTGAATTAAAAAAAATTAAGTTTCAGAAAAGTATATTTTGTTTGGATACCACTCCTCCAACATCCCAGATTAAAACTTTGAAGTCCTCCTTGATTCTGCTCCTTTTTAACTCACACTCTGCTTCCAATCCTTCAGGATGTCTTTTTGGTTCTACTTTCAGATTATGACACCATCTCATATCCAATAGGCTCACCTTGCTCTTATCTGTGCCTCCCTGCAGTCTGTTCTCAATATAGTGAAGTAATTTCTTTACACTGAAAGTCATATTGTAGTTATTGTGCTATTCAAACCCTCCAGGGACTTCTGCCTCATACACAATGAAAATCAAACTCTTTACAATGGAGTAGAAGGATTTCTGTGATCTCACCTCCTAGGACTCACCTCTCCGTAACTCCTCTCCTTCTTCTCTGCTTCTTACTCCATGCCTCTTGGGCTCTATTCATTTCCTTGCTGGTCCTGGAACGTACCAGGCTGTTTCACACCCCTGGAGTGACTTCCTCCAGACATCCACATGACTGATTTACTTCCTTAAGTCTTCTCAAGTGTCGTCTTCTCAATGAGGCCAACTCCAACCACCCTGTTTAAAATTGCAAACCACATTCCCAGCTCCATCTCTAGTGATCTTCAGTCCTCTTACACTATTCTCCCTATTTTATTTATTCTTTTTTTAAATAACCTTTAGCATTTCCTAATATACTATTTAATCGTTTTTTTTTAATTTTTATTTATTTATGATAGTCACGCAGAGAGAGAGAGAGAGGCAGAGACACAGGCAGAGAGAGAAGCAGGCTCCATGCACCGGGAGCCCGATGTGGGATTCGATCCCGGGTCTCCAGGATCGTGCCCTGGGCCAAAGGCAGGCGCCAAACCGCTGCGCCACCCAGGGATCCCCTAATATACTATTTATTACCTATTTATTATAGTTCTTATTTATTGTTGGTTTCTCTCTTAAAAAGTAAGCTTCATAAGAGGATGGATCCCTGTCCACTCTCTTTACTTCTATATTTCAAGTATCTACAATAGTGTCTGGCATATAGAATGTAGTTAATAAATATTTATAGAAAAAATTGTCTTTTTTTTCAAATAAAATAGAACCTAGTCTCAAGGAACAGTATATCAATTGTTAGTGGTTATGACTGAAAAATATGGAGGGTGGGTAGAATTTTTACCTATTACCTTATATATATACCTTAATGTTAGAATTTTTTGAACAGCATCATTTTTGTTTTATTTTAAGATTTTATTTATTTATTCATGAGAGACACAGGGAGAAAGGCAGAGACATAGGCAGAGGGAGAAGCAGGCTCCCCATGGGGAGCCCAATGTGGGACTCGATCCCAGGACCCCAGGATTATGATCTGAGCCAAAGGCAGAAGCTCAACCACTGAGCCACCCAGGTGCCCCAAAGAGCACTACTTTTATAATAACAATCCATATCTAGAAACAAAAAGGGGAAAAAGTCATCCTTTAATGTATTAACACGTTCAGTACTGATTTTTCCTCTTCAATAAAATGGACTTGTAAACAAACTTGGATAAAAATACCTTTGCAGCTTCATCCTTTTGGGAACTTGATTCTTGTATACTGTTTCATATGTCTTTTTATTATGAAGAAAAGATTCTTTTTTTTTTTTGAAGAAAAGATTCTTAATGTATGTTTAACTAAGAGTTAAGCAGAGTAGTTAAAATGCAAACTGGAATTTTAAGTGTCATCCACCATTAAGACTGCATTTACTCATAATTTCTGATGATGCAATGTTTCAGAAGTAGAAAAAACCCACAAAACAATACTTCAATGTGGTATGACTCCAAAGACCTGGAGGTCTATGTGGACACATTTACATGATAGTCACATATGTATTTATATGTGTAAACCCCATCAGACTGTGGGTATTATCTATGACTCTTTTCCTAAGAGTCAACCTTAAATGTAGGGTTAAAAAAAGTAATAGATTGAAGATTTCATAAGAATCAACCTTGGGCAAAGTATATTTCAATTGTTGGGTCAGAGTCATAGTATCTCAAGCAGAAATAAAAAATGTTTGCAAGACTGTTACTATTAAGAATTATCCACGTTTTTTTGGAAGATGGACACTGAAAAACAACGAACTACATTTCATTCTGATCAAATGGGTAGCTGTTTTCAAGCATGGTCTTGAAACAATGGATCAAAAAGAGGTTAATTTTATAGGGTAAGGAGAAGATTTAAAAGGGAATTTAAAAGGGAGAGTGGTGTGGCAAAGAGGAAGAGGCAGGTGGGAGGGGCTATGAAAGTAAGGGTCATGGCTGCAAAGAGCTTTGTGAAGGACCCAAAACACATCTTGGATTTAACAATCGCCCCTACAGAGAGCAAACAGTATTGCACCTTTTTCATGCAATCCATTTACTCAACAAAATTTCATTGAGCATGTACAGTGTAACAAGCATTGTGATTGGCAAAAGAGTACATTCATAGAAGTTTAAGACCCAGCAGACCCAGCATGTGCCTTTGAAAGGGACTGCATTGGCAATTCAACAGAGGTCAAGTGTCTGTTGCTTCCTGCTCCAGAGCAGCCTTTGTCAAGCTCTCTTGGAGCTTTCCCTTCATTTCCTGAAGGGACTTAGCCAGTCCCAAAGCTGCCAGGAGCATACAGCAGTTTACACAATCTGACTCCAGGCTGCTGGAGCCGCTCACGTGCCCAGCTGCTTGGACGATGACATGGAAGGCAGCTGTGCGAGCCCACAGGCTTTGCCTGGCCACCCAGGAGCTCTCCCCAGAGGGGAGAAGCCGGAGCTACAGCCCACCTGGCTACTACCGGACACTGAGAGGTCAAGCTGGGAAGAGCCTGGAGTCTCCAAACCACCACCTTCACTGCTGAATAGTGCCGAACAGGGTTTTTGGGGGGCATCCTGGAGCCCAAATAAATGTGTTATGAGCTAAGGCTGGCATTTAGTTTCTTAATTTCCATTGTTTGGCATGGAGAGGAGAGTAAGAGATGGGTTTTGGGCAAACACAAAGCTTAGTTCAAGTAAAAGCTATAACTATAGCTTAACATCTGTGTGACTGTAAGTGAGCTACTTAAGTTCTCTGGAGTTCAGTGGCCTCATCTGTAAAGTGGGAAAAATAATAAAATGAACCTCAGGGCTATCATGAAGAGTAAAGGAGGAAATGTATGTCAAATAATTACAATATTTCTTAGAATATAGTAAATGTCAAGGCTTTTGGCCTTATTGATGCTTGCTGTTATTACCTTTTTAAAAAAATTTATTGGTTTTTAGACCTATTTTCCTCATCCTCCTCATTTGTCCTCATATTTATGAAACACCTCCCTTTTTTACCAACATTTTACAGGACACTGAAGGTTATGGAGGTGAGAAGAATATTGTTCCTTCACTGAGAGTTCTGAAACCTTCAAGGAAAGAATGGCACCCAACACTTATGTGTACCCACTATGTGTCAGGATCTGAAAGGGCATCAAATGCAGATTTACCCAATCCTCACAGCAACCTCAAAAGTAGCTAAATATTATTGGCATTTTATAGATAAGGAACTTGAGCCGGGCCCTCAGCTAGCACGTGATGAAGCAGTGTATAATATAGATTTCCAAGCCAGAATGACCTAGAATATAATCCCATCTCTCCTATCAGTAAGTATGTTACCTAGCATGACCTCTTGAGGTACTCTAAGCTGCTCACTATCTTACTGTAAAATAGGAATACTAGTTAGTTCATTAGGTTTTTCCGAAGATTAAATGGAATCAAATACTCAGCATTAAACCCAGTTTCCAACACACAAATGGCACTAAATAACATTATCATTATGTTGTGAGAATTGACATTTGAATGTAGGTCTGTGTGACTTCAAAACTATAAAATGCACTCTCTATTATAATAAATTATAAGGAAATGAGCTAATGGAACATTTACTTAGAAAAGCTTTAAAAGTCAGTTTTACATATGAGTTCTTTCTGCAATTTAAGTGTGGGTGTGTGTTTAACACTCCCCTGCTCCCCGTAACTATTTTACAGTGTGTTTTTGCTTTTTAAACTCAATTTTGAATTTTGACAAGGGGGAAAAGAGATGCTTGCATTAATTAGGATATAGGCTATATTGCTTTAACAAATAGGTCCAAAACACTGGCTTAAATAAGATAGAAACTTCTATCTCTCTCTTATAATAGTGTAGAAGTGAATGTCCAGGGTGGTGGAGCCACTGCTCTACAAGCCATTAAGAAAACCCAGGCCAAAACTGGCCCCTGCTATAGGTTTTATCCCACAGGAAGACTAAGAAAAGGAGAAGTAGCGGGGAAGCAACATCCTCTAAGCAACTGACATGGAAGCTGCAAACAACACAACCACCTACATTCCATAGCTTCCATTAGCTGCAAAAGAGGCTGAGAAACATAGATTTTAGCTAGACTCATAAGTCTAGACAAAACTCTTATCTATGCAGGACAATTTGAGAAGAGGGGAAAAAGTAATTATGACTGGGAAATGTAATGCTGATTTTAAGTTCTAGAAAATTTATCATGCACTGTCATATAATTCGGTTGCTTTTCCTTTTACATGTGATTGAATGAATTGACTAACAAGGTTACAGACTTGGAATTTTTAAAGATCTATAGCAGGTACCACTTTAAGACACAGCTTAAATGGGATCTCTTGGAAAATGTCTTTACTATTGCAAATATAACTATTTGTCTCTCCTCTATTTTTATCCATCATTAATGTTTTATTTCATAAAATAGTTATATGCCTATCTTCTTTCCTAGATGATCTTCACATCGGTAGGAATACCGTATTACCTTAATATCTCAAGGGCCAAGCAATGAGTCTGCATATGTTAGAAAGCTAATATTGAATACATGAATAAATGAGCTGAAATATGCAACATACAAATATATTTGCATATATCTTTATATAGAAATATGTAAAACATACATCTCTTAATTGGTGGTTGAGTTGACTCATTATGGAGTACATTCCATAGGATGTTGTTAGATGATGGTGAGTGATGACAGAAAAAAGATGCCCTCCCCTCCCAAATGCACTTTAAATGTATTCAAATATGTTTATTCCCATCCTAGGTATATTCTTGACTTCCTGGGGTATATAAAAACACTAAGTTATTTAAATAGCAAGTAGCAATGCTTGGGCAACTTCAAGGTCAAGATACATAGTTGTTTATGATATAAAAGGTCCTAATAAACGGCACTTCCTCTCTTGGATATCTGCTGAATTTGTCCTCATTCTCAGCTGAGTCTTCAGGAAGGTTTGCAATTCAAGTAAAGTTTACAGGAAGCTTCTTACCTTCCTGAAGCAGTTTATAAGAACTTAAAAGACGTTTCTCCTCACTCCCCACAAAATAAGCTTGCCTGTTGATTTATAGCACTTTCCTCTCTTTTCCTGAAATCTCAATCTCTTAAACACACACACACACACACACACACACACACACACACACACACACACAGCTTTGCCTGTTTTTAATTTTCATTTCCCTGGCAAGCTGTCTTGCTTTTTCTTTCCTTTCATTTTTCAGAAATGCTCTCTTTCCCTCATTCCCCCTCCCCTTCAGTCACCACTGGTTTGAGAGTCTTTGTCCCAAAGTTCTGCCTTTGTTTCCTCAGCTACAGTGCAATGAAATGTCTTTCTCTAAACATTCTGACCTCAAACCAAATGATTTTCAGGATGAGCTCTCAAGTTCCTCTTGTGTATTATCATATTATAGATGTAGGGAAATTGATACATTAAAACTTGTTTAGAAAGAATAACTTGCATATTTAACAAATATAACTAAGAGTACTTAGAATGTCTTTAACAGTTTCAAAGGGGACCTATAGAACCCATAAAATCTGTTAGTTGTTTGTAAATCTAGCAAAATTATTAGATGTGGTGAATGCTACTTATATCTATCTTAAAGCAAACTTAGCTATATTTATTCTTGACTAAACTACTTTCTAATTAAATATATGCCATTCAGCAAATAGCCTTCCCCAAATGAAACTGCTACATCGATAAAGTTCAATAAAACGTTCTACGTTTCTATATAGTACATACACATTTTGCTATGCCTGTATATTCAGACATTATATGTGTCTGAACTTTTAGTTGTTGTCCCTTTTTTTAAAAGATTTTATTTATTCATGAGAAACAGAGAGAGAGAGAGGCAGAGACACAGGCAGAAGGAGAAGCAGGCTCCATGCAGGGAGCCCGACATGGGACTCGATCCCAGTTCTCCAGGATCATGCCCTGGGCTGAAGGCGGCGCTAAACCACTGAGCCACCTGGCCTGCCCTGTTTGTTGTCCCTTATTACCTGTTTATCTGTTACTGGAACCTGAAAGTGTTTCAAATAACATACATCCTTGATAACTGTTTGTTGAATAAAAACATTTATTTTTTTAAAGATTTTATTTATTCATGAGAGACAAAGAGTTAGAGAGAGAGAGAGAGGCAGAGACACAGGCAGAGAAGAAGCAGGTTTCATGCAGGGAGCCCAACATAGGACTCAATCCCAGGTCTCTGGAATCACATGCTGGGTTGAAGGCGGTGCTAAACCGCTGAGCCACCCAGTCTGCCCTAAGAACATTTCTTTATTCCCTAAATCGAGTATCTGCTAGGTGCCCAGCATTATACCAAGTACTGGCAAACAGGAACGAATAAAATACAGTCTTCACTCTCAATGTGTTCACAATCTAATTGAGGGGAGTGAAACAATTGGAATCATTGTGATAAACTGCCTGATAAGTGTGTTAAAGAAAACATATCCTAGACTTAATTGAGGTAGGCATGCATCTAGATCTGGGTAGTAAATGTTTGAAAAGACAAATGGTAGTTTTCTAGGCAAAGAAAATGAGGATAGAATTATAGATAGAGCACATATTTGGGATTCTAAACACTGTACAAAAATGCAAACAATGTATTTTTCAAAAGCCATTAAAATGATTATAAACATTAAACAACCATACCTTTGTGATAATTGCAGTTTGCTTTATTGAAATGCCTAGCATGTCGAGGTGGTGTGATTCACTGGGCAGCAAATTAATGCCCAGGGTTGACGTCATAGTTTTTGCTGCAGAAATAAAGTCTTCAGTACCTTCAATATCTTTCAGAAGTTGTGCCCTTCTTGGAGCTGGTGTGTGAATGTACAGAGTTCACACGGCATGGTACTAAGGGATGAAGATGCTTACACAAATCTTTGCCGAGTTATCTCCCTTGTAAGCAAAGGGTATGGACACCGAAGTCAGACAATTCCCAGCAAAGATAGTGGGCATTTATCATGCAAGTAATCGTGGGCAAGTACTTCAAAGTGACTGAGAACCAGGGTCTTCAAAGTTGAAAGAAGTCCAAGAAAAACTAGCTTAGTGTGAGGATTAAATGAGATTAAACTATCTCTATCAGAGTTCTTTAGAAAAACAGAACCAGCAGAATGTATATATATGTATATATATATAAAGAGATTTATTATAAGGGTTTGGCTCACATGCTCATACTTGGAGGCTAATGAGTTCCAAGATCTGCAGGGTGAGTCTGCAAGGTGAAGACCCAGGAAAGCATAATATCATAGAATTATGTCCATTCTAGATCAGAAGGCCTGAGAGCCAGAAAAATCAATAGTGTAGTTCCAATTCAAATGCCAGTAGTTTGAGACTAAGGATTAACCAATGTTTCGATTCAAATCTGAAGGTAGGAAAAAAACAATGCTCCAGTTTGAAGGCAGTCAGGCAGAAGGAATTCTCTCCTACTCAGGGAGGGTCAGTCATTTTATTCTACTCAGGCCTTCACCTCACTGGATAGGCCCAGCCACATTAATAGGGGGCAATCTGCTTCACTCTGTCTACAGATTTATATGTTAATCTCACCCCCAAAACACACTCAGCCAAACACCCAGAATAATATTTGACTATTGGGGCACTGTGTGGCCCGATCAAGGTGGCGCATAAGATTAACCATCACAGTATCTAAAGCTCTTTGAACCATGATTGAAACAGGGTCTCATAAAAGTTTTAAATAAATGAAGGAATAAATGAAACTATGATAAAAACAAAAACAAATGGATTTCTTAATCATTGTTTGATGGCAAACAGGAAAAAATTGGCAATGCAATTATTTCTGTAAAAGCCAAGGATCACTTTGGGAGAGTGAGATAGCAGAGTGAGGAGGAACTGATCTCAGGGATTTACTATAAAATACAGAGTACTGACATAGTTTTCACAGGAGTGAATATGGCACATAATCAACTGCAGCAAACCACAGAATGAGAAAATCAGTTTGTGGCCAACCCAAAGGACAACTTTCTAACCACAAACTGGAATGCCTGATGAGCCATAATTCTAGTGGTAATCCAACATGGAAATGAAAGGAAAAATCTTGTGCTTGATGTAATATCTATCAGTGGACTTTATATTAAACAACTTTTTTTTAAGAAAAAAATATTTATTTATTTGAGAGAGTAACAGAGATAGCAACAGAGAGCACAAGTGAGGAGGAGAAGGAGAAGCAGGCTCTCCATTGAGTAGGAAGCCTGATGTAGGGGTCAATCCCAGGATGCTAGAATCATGGACTGAGCTGAAGGCAGATGCTTAACCAACTGAGCCACCCAGGTGGCCCTATAGTCAGCAACTGCTGTAAGACAACTGATAAAGACATTGAAGCCAAAAAGGATTGTTATGACTTAATTTTCTGCACAGAAATAAATGAACTCTTCATGGAAAAGAAGCTATACATATGAATGTGGCATGGGGTATGTTTTTCAACAGATCCTACCGTTTTGACTGGAATATGTCTGAGTACTTTATACTTACTCAGTGATTGCTAGTGCCAGACATTTGGCTGACGGCTATCACTGATGTTGCATTCATATAAAACCATTGTGATCTCTACAGGTATCCATCTAACAAATGAGGATACTGGACCTTCCCTTAAACCTTGGGAAGGTGAATGTACCACATCTGGGGAACACGGGAACACTGGTCTGGGATTTCAACTCAAGTCCTTCCATTCCAAAGTCAAAATATTTAATAATCCTAGGTATTCTTTATTGTTGACCCTTTTGCTTTTGCATGAACCATGACAAATTGAAATGTGTATGTTAGAAATTCTTTGAAGACTATATAAGCTACAAGAAATCTGGCCTCCTAGAAACTTGAGTAGAATAAAATTTGTATTCATACTTTATTATTTGAATATACAACAAAGTAGAAAAATCTGGCATAAAGAAAGTAACACCATGCCCAGTTGTACCATCTATCATAGCGAGAAGGGAAATTTAGTATTTGTTCAGTCATGGTAGAAAGAGATGAAAAATAACTATATCCTTACAATGTCTTTAAGGTTCACCATTAAAGTCATGCTACAGGTGCCTGGTAGTACTCCTCAGTGGCGAAGAACATGGCCTTTGAAAACTATTCCAGAACAAGAGAAAACTAAAATCTAAACCAAATCTTTAGATCCTGGGTTGAGGAAATATGTCTAAAAGACTATTACTGGAATAATTGATTTCAACAGAAATCAAAGTCAGTACATTTTTAACAACTGATCAGCCTAGGCAAGCAGTATATTCTTGTCCCATTCTTGCAATTTTCCTGTTAGTTTAAATTTTATTGAAATAAACATTAGCAAGATAAAAACAAAAATAAAATAGAGTAAAATACCTCCTTTCCAAAAAACAGCATGTGCTTTGTAGCTGGACAGACTTGGTTTGGATATCAGCTCTGCCAAGATACGGAGCTTTGAGAGGGGTATTTAATCTTTCCAAGCTTTGATAATTTCATCAATAAAATAGGATAAAAGAAACTAATCATGAAGATATGTTGTGAAAATTAAATGAAATATTTTATGTAATATGCTTAGTAGAATTCAGTATATGCTAAAAACATTCTATGATAATTATTGTAATAATTACAATTTGTGTAATGAGTTTAATTTGTCTGTATTGTCAGAACAATTGTTGTAATCTGTTTTTTTTCTCAGGGAGTCCTGGCTCAGAATTACTGCAAAAAGATTTTGCTGCATCTGGTCTTCTTAAAAGATCAACTTTGATCTCAGAGACTGTCAAGGTATATTATATATCACATTTTAGATAATTGTATATCTCTTTGGGAAAAGCCACTGGGTTATTTTTATAAGGCTAATAATAAAAACTTCTAGAAAGAGTGAACAGCCCTGTTTTATAGATTCCAGTCTTTTCCCTAGCAATGTTTTGTCAAAACAAGGTCTTTTCCCACAGGAAAATCTGTCAGAAAACCCAACCTCTCCAGCTACTGTTTAATACAATTTTCCTTTCAATGGGGCCACCAAATAAACCAGAAAACCTACTGTTAACAGAAAATTATAGTTGTCTAAGAAATATCATGAGTGCAAAGAATAGCATATAATTGTTGCTTATAAAATTACCACAAATAATAATAACAAATAGCTGGCACTTCTTTATACTTTCAGACTATTTAAAGTTACTGTGTGATTGCATTTGTACAATATTCTTTAAATGACAACATTGTAAAGATAGAGAATAGATCTGTGGTTGCCAGGGGTTAGTGCTGGATGGAGGTAGGGGTGGGGGACTTAGGTGCATGTGTTTATAAAAGGTCAACATGAGGGATCCTTGTGGTGATGGTAACAGCATTATTCTGTATCTTGAGCGTGGCAGTAGACATATGAACCCACACCTGTGAGTGTAGGTAAAACTGATACAATCTAAATACATTTGGTGGATTTTATTATAAATTTACTTATTTATTATAAATTTATTATAAATTTGGTCAATTTTCTGGTTGTAGTATTGTGCTACATTTTTACAAGCTGTTACCAATGAAGAAAATCAGGTAAAGAGTAATTTGGATCTCTCTGAATTATTTGTTTCAACTGCATGTGACTTGATAATTTTCTCAAAATAAGAAAGTTTAATTGGGAAAATATACTTAGTTTGTTTTAATCTACCTTGATGCTGATGGTAACCTTTTGAGGTAGAGGAGAGATATTTTTCTACCCCTTTTACCTACATTTTTTTTTCTTTTACCTACATTTTAATAACACTTTGATCTCTGACTTCCAGATAGGATCTTCTGCTTTTTAAAAGGCCAGTAATTAATACAGAACTGCTGACTCCAGCATCCTGAGATAAACAAGTTAGGCAAATGTGGCAGTATTAGATCTGTCATTTGATAAATGAGGAAAAACTTCTCCAGGAAGAATAGGAACAGCTTGAGTGAGTACAGTGTCTTGAGCATGCCCAGGGGGAAAATGAAGTCATTGTTATCTGATGTGACACCTAGAGCAGCCTGCCTAGCAAGCCCGCCACCAACGAAGACAGTCCATAACGAGAGTCTGGGATCAATTAAGGAAAAGTGAACTTCTAACCTATGTGAACTGTCACGGGTGAGTCTTGGCCTAGCTGATCTCCGAGTTTCCAGAGGTTAATCACAGCACTCCACAGCTGACAAGGACCTCCCTCTTTCTCTACCTTCATTGAGTAAACTCGTGCCCTCTGAAACCCATAGGAAAGTTCCCTTTCTCCTTATTTCTATAGTGGGGGGTCCTGGGTGGGGAGGGAGAAAGAGCCAAGTATAATCTTGCCTAAGAATAAACTTCCCTTGCCTGGAGCAGTAGCTGGCATGTAATAGGTGCTCAATATATTTTTAACAAATATTAATTTGAAATTAACCTTAGAGGAGTTCTAGTCTATCTGTGCACTAGAAAAAAAAAACCCAATAATCTGTTAAATGCTATGTGTCAGACAGTGTCTTTACATATGTAATTACTACTGATTCTTTCAAGTATTTTATGCAATAGATGGTATTTTTAATATCCATTTAATGGATGAGGCTATGGAGGAGGATTGAACAACTTCCCAGGGCACACAGCTGCTCAGTAGCAGAGCTGGATGTAAATAGAGCCAGAGCAATCCCAGTGCCTGTGGTTAGACCACTGGCTTGTCTTGCCTCTGATAATTTATGGGGGTTCATTAGGCAGAAGTATATATTCAAAAGTGAAGGCATCCATTTTGGTTTAGAGCTTAACCAAAATTCTCACATAAAAGTTCTAAAAACATTCTAACGGGCTTTTAGTGTTTATAATAATCCTATGAAGTGGAAGGTATCAACCTTATTTTATTAAATGAGAAAATGGGGTCAATGAGGTTAAGTGGCTTATAATAATAACTCATTTAATAAGTGTTGAACTCTGTCTCCTCCTGAGTTTTATCTTCCAAACCAGAATCTTGGGATTGCCGTACGCTGTTGAGTCTTGCATTTCAGGGTCAACGTACCATCCGCAAGAATTTTAATTCAGTTTTAAGGTCAGACTCTGACTAACTAGGTTAATTGAGCTTGTTGAAGTACAATATTTGTAATAATATCTACACTTTCTATCTCAGTCAGTTGATGGGAAGAAGAGATGAGATAATGCAATGAAAAGTCTTTGTCAACTGTAAACTTGCAGGCACATTTTAACTGCCAACATGGTTATCATTTTTCAGAATCATTTTTAATTCTGGGAAATAATGGCAAATGTGAAGCTTTTTGGATTATAATTTGGGGGTATTACACATTCAAGTCTGACTTCATTCATTCATTTGCCCAACAAGTGGGTTTTGAGTTTTGAGTATTTAGAACATGAGATGCATTTTACTAGACTCCGTAGGAAATACAAAGTAGTAGACCCTTACATAAATATTATCTGCCAAAGCATAGTGTACAGAAACCATGTCTAACCATAGCTGGTGCTCAATAAATGTAGATTAAATGTGGAAAAAATATAAGGCCCAGTCTTTTTCCTTTAGAAGTTTATGATGCTGTTAAAAGATCATGATACAGGGGGACCTGGGTGGCTCAACAGTTGAGCGTCTGTCTTTGGCTCGGATTGTGATCCCAGGGTCCTGTGATAGAGTCCCACACTGGGATCCTCCCAGGGAGCCTGCTTCTCCCTCTCCCTGTGTTTCTGCTTCTCTCTCTCTCTCTCTCTCTCTCTCTGTTTCTCATGAATAAATAAATAAATAATCTTAAAAAATCATGATACAGAAAATAGATGTCTAGAGTCAAAACAGGCATGTAGGTTGTAGATATATCATTAAAGAATTGAATGAACAGAAACTTTGTTGGATTATAATTGTCCAGTTGACTCTATGAAAGAAGTGGGAATTACCCTAGATTATAAACCTGGTATCCTTGGGTATTCAGAAATTATTTAGAAGAGTGATTTTTAAACTTTGTTCTGTTAGTAGGTCCCTTTGTCTAGAGATTATATTCTGGTTCCTTAGGCCAGCCTGAGGACAGAGAAGCTGTGTCTTGAAGAAGTACTGCAGATAATTTTTATGATCAGGTAAGTTTGAGGAACACTGAAGTAGAAAGATGAAGGATTTAAGGTTGGTTAAAATTGCTGAAAAAAGGATCACTGGGTGGCGCAGCGGTTTAGCGCCTGCCTTTGGCCCGGGGCGCGATCCTGGAGACCCGGGGTCGAATCCCACGTCGGGCTCCCGGTGCATGGAGCCTGCTTCTCCCTCTGCCTGTGTCTCTGCCTCTCTCTCTCTCTCTGTGACTATCATAAATAAATAAAAATTTAAAAAATTGCTGAAAAGGATGAAAAAGAAGGCTTAGAGAATTATGATTAAAAGTCTTCTTCCCTCCCTCCCATTCAGCAGAAGTATTCTTCCAGAAACTAGAAATACTCAGCGAAGAATCTTCCAAAATATATGTAGGTTTAAGCATGCAGGTCAGTATTAGCACTCCTGCATTTACGTTTTGTCCCGGTCATTAATTAATACTTCATACAAGTGATTATAAACTTAAGACAGTGCTCACCCTCACCACCAGCCATGTCTTCTGCTCCAAATACACACACACACACACACACATACACACCCTGACTAGCAGTGTGCCAGGCTGTAGACACTCAGACTCTCAAGTATCTCACAATCTATATGAAGTAAGACAAATTAATTACTGTCACTATAAGGACTCTATGGGGTTATGCAGAGAAACCTGTGACTTCACAGTCTAATACTAATGCATGGCCTTATAAAAAATCACTTAGCCTTCGCTTTAACTACATTGGACTAGAAGAACAAATGGATCTAAAAACTAGAAAATTCTATGTAGTGAATGTTTTAAAACTGCTAAGAGGAAGAGCTTGTCTATAAACAAACCTAAATGTTGTCTACTCAATACAACAGGTGTTATTTTACACCCTCTATACAGTAAGCACTGAATTTCTTGGCATCTCTGAAAATAACCACCAATTCTCTGTAGGCAGAAATGTATTCTCTAGAGCTGTTTTTCCAATAACATTTATTTTAACAATAATATGCTTAGTCTGCTGTGAAAATACAACTTCACTGATTAGGCAGCCAGCCCAGTCAAACATTGTTTGGGGTTATAATTGTAGCTATTTAATTGTTGAACAATCCCATAATAGCTGCAAAAAGAATCCCAGTTTGTTTACATGCAGCAATTTAAAACTTGTTTTCTTCTCCTCATCCTTTTTTCACTCTAAAAGAGAACTTGGTATAAGTCTAGCCTGAAGCCCCAGAGTGCAATTAAGCCCCCTACAAAACGAATTGGGGCTCGGAGGCTCCCTTATGGTTAAAGTAAGGAGCTGTTGCCATGATTTGTTTTAATTTGATAAACAGAGAGAGCTGTTCTGTTCTGAGACCTCTTCCCCCCCACTCAGAAAGGGGGTGTTTCTGTACAGCTGTGGGGAATTACTCACAAGAGGTTTAAACAGTGGAAAAAGAAAACATCCTCTTTTCTTTTTGGACTCACCCAGCCCACCAAGGTTTACAGACTTAGCCAATGGAAAGATAGATTACAGTTCACTGAAAACTCCCCTTGGAAAATGGAGACCCAGACTCCATCAGGAGAGTTACCAGATCAGAAGGGCTGACAAAGTGGAGTTGGCAGCAGCAGGGGGATGGCGAGGCGGCATCCTTGGGACAGGCTTTGCTTCTGAGACAGCTTGTAGATTAGATACCAACATAGACATAGCCACAGTGACCAGGGTTGTATTAAAAATGTGTAGTGGGGTGAAAATATTGCACTATGGCTCCTGCAGGGTCATTAAACTCCCTCTTAGCCAACAGTGAACAAAACCTAGATATTTTTACTCTTATTTTGTACAAATGTTAGATAAAGGATAGAATGGCCTGTTTGAAATTTTCCCTCAGGTAATCTCTTTCTGTGCATTCTATTTAATTACTTTGATCTTTGCAAAATAGAAGCAGATAATTTAACTAACTGAGGATTTTGGCTACGATACCTTAGAGTAATTTGCTCAGCAACACCTTGAGATGAGTGGTTAGAATTTTGACGAGTCAATCGCTAGCTATGCTGTCATTTTCTTTTTCAAATTAAACATCAAGAGTTACGATTTGTGGGTTATTCTTAAAGATAGTAAGTACTGACCCACTTGCTAAGACCTATGGGGAAATACTTTTAATGTTATGAGCCGGATGAATTTTGAGCTTTAGAAATATGCAGTATATGCTTTTTTTTTTTTTCAATTCCTTTTCAGTTTTCAGGACTTTGAGAAGTGAGTCATGAAGTGGAGTTCTGAGATATCTAATAAATAGACATATTATTTGACAGTATAGAATCAAATTGTAATGTTTTGTAGCTTACGTTTCACCTACTATAGTTTGAAAAGAAGAAAGGAGAAAAATGGAACATCTTATGCTTGTTTCCTAGACTGGTATTCATAAAGTAACATCTATCAAATTATCTTATGTTGAACTCTAATGGCTATATATTTCTAGAAAAAAGCATTTAGAGAAAACTTACATATGTGCATGGCCTAATTAAATTGAGCTTTATTAAATATTCCTTGAACTGTTGAATATAACAGTTCAATAAATGACATAACTGAGAACTTCGTAAAATATTAATATGCCGGCTTTAAATATTTTCTCCAAATTGCTGTGAAGTTGTCAACGAAAGGGTGATATTCTTAATTTGTCACAGTATCTCTGCCACATTGGACTCTTAAAACAGTCTTCTTTAAAAAAAACTTTTTTATTAAGTAAACTGTACACCCAGCGTGAGGCTTAAGCTCACGACCCCAAGATCAAGAGCCACATGCTCTACTGACTAAGCAGCCAGGCGTCCCTGGACTCAAAATATTCTTAAGATCTGCTACTCTTCACTTGCCTGTTTTTTATAGAGTGACATGAAAAAAAAAATGTTCAAAATCAATAATTCAAAATTAATTTCATTCGCTGTGTCTACATTTATTTAGAATATTGCACCCAAACATGGTGACCCAATTTATTAATGGTAATCACAGGCATTAGGCCATATACATATGCTTTACTATTTTAGGCTCTAAAATGATACAAAATGAAGACTGTCAGACTGAACAGCTTTCTTGTTTGAGAATATCTTTCATAATGAACCTGTATTTTTTTTTCATTAAAATATAACTTCCAAGAATATCATCATGCCTGTTTTACATGGATAGGTTTTCTTCCTTGGAGTGTATGCATTAATTAAGTAGAGATCAACTGAAATCAAACACAATCAGCAATAATAATAGCAGAGACCCCATAAAGTAGTTAGGATTTTCCTAACTTCCTACATTCCAGTCTTTCATTTATATTGATAACAAACACTTTATTCATTTAATTCATTTTTTTTAAAGGAAAAGATACCATGTGTTGAGGAGGATGTCTGATATTGTTGGGGAGACCTAAAAGTAATCATTGCCATGAGATTATTCAAGATAAAATGTTTGGTTTATGTGAATTAGCCAGTAGTTGAAGCAGAGGAATGCATATTTAGTTTTCTATAAAAAAATCAAAACCTTAACGTCCAATTTTTATGGTCTTTTATGGTAAGAAGTAAATGAGAAAAATCATTTTCTCGAGAAATCATTTTTCCTGTCTCCTTTCCTTCCTTCACCCTTACCTTTCTTTCTTCTTCCTTTCATGATAAACCCACTTTTATATTTTTAAATGTCAGTATTAAATTTATTTTTATTACTCTTTCTAAAACATGATGTCTTTTTTTTTTGTTTTATTTCACTGTTGTATTTCTATAATGTTGTAAGGTCTAGCCTTCCTGGTGCATAATAGCTGCTCAAGAATACTTGTTGAGTGAAAATGAGTAAATTAAGTCATTTGTATTAATCGTAGAAAATGTGAAAAATATTCCTACCCTCCAGAAGAAGGATCTAGAAGAAGAGCTAGAAGTTTGATGTGTTGGACTTCCACTGGTTTCTCAAAATCTGTGTAAAACCTGCCCTTGGGTTTGTGAGTGCCCTGAAGCAGTTTTTAATCTAGTTGTGTCCTTCTTTGAAGTCCAGTGAGGAGTTGGGCAGAACTAAAAAGGATAACAGAAGCAGACCAAATAGAGGTAGCCTTTAAAACATAATTACCCTGGACTCCATGGACTTAAAAAAAAGTCCATTCATGGCTAGAAAATGAACATTATTTATCCAAAAGGTTGCAGCTGTTTCATTCTCTTGAGAAAACACAAAGACTTCTCCATGCCAGGTTTTTCTCATTGCCTAACTTCAATGATTCAGAGATAAAATCCCAAAATAGGCATTTATAAAGGCAAGGATGAGAGGAAGAAAGGTCTCAGAACTGGGGTTGGTACTCACTGCGGCTCGCTCTCAAACTACAAACCGATGAGCTATTTTTCTCCTAATTTTGCCAGTTTGCCTAGAGGACAGTCTTGTGCCAGTCAAAACAGTCAGAGGCATTTCTGTACAACATATTCGGCTCTGTCTACACTGTGGTTATTTCCAAAAAACAGAATAACGGAAGCACTGAATCAAATAACGAAACCAGAAAACTTAAGCCCTCAGTTAAAAGAAGAAAGCAAAAAGAAGGAGGAGAAAATGTATTTTCCCAGGAATGTCCACATTTCTGCAGACTCAGTTTTCAAAGTGGATTTTCTTTGAATAGGGCTTGGATTTGCCAACCGGCTATTAGGATATAATACACCACTCACAATTCTCCAAGAAAGGATCTAAAGTTTGTTGTAATTTCCCTACTTTCCCAGAGATGGGTAGAGCCAAGAGGAAGGGGTGAAGGAAAGTGGGCAAAAGATTGTGAGAGCAGAAGAAAACTTGCTGGATCCTATCCAGTCATCTTCAAAGGATAACCTCTTCCAAACAGAGCAAACCTTCAGGGGGAGATTATGCAAAGCCCCTGCCTTCCAGCACCCCTGAAAACCTGCCACCCCCTCCATTCAGATTTGAGGATTAAGAAAACTAGGGGAATGAAAGCATCTATTTAGCTCTGGTCCATGTCAAGAATTGTTCTGGGCTGGATCCTATGGCTTTATTGGTGGTGTGATCATCTCTTTTGCCTTTTCTTTTTTTTTTTAATGGGGACGAGGGGGTGGGGAGTATCTGCATTATTTGATAGTTCTGTGTTTATTTTTTCAGCAGGGATGCTTAATTGTGTAACTCCTGACTTGGTTTGTCTTGCCAAATGATAGAAATCAGAGCTGGAAAAGACCTATTAGGTCATTTTACCCTAACTCCTGCCAGCGAGAATTTCGCCTCTAATATGCAAGATGAACGTCCACCCCTTCCCTTGGGAGATTAGCTTCGACAATCCAATTAGTCCATGCTGCCAACACATTTTCCCTGACATTCAATTTACAATTAATATCATTGTTTTTCTTAATTCCATTCTCACAAATTAAGTGTTTACGTTCTCTCACTGTTTTCTTCTAATTTTAATCCACCGGTAAGTCTATTTCCTTATTTCCCCCAAACACATCATTATTTCACTTATTTTTTCCTAGAATCTTTCGTTTATTTGCTCACGTTTGTTATTCTTTGCACAGCTCTGTCTGTCTTTGATACGAAGATAATGAAGGCTTTTATTTTCCCAACTTGGCACATCTAATTAAGAAGCGGTGGAAGTAAGCAGAGAATTCAGACACTTCAGTTTTTCCATAAATTTCAGCCTTCTTCAATATTTTGCTCCTATTTTCTAGAAGTTTCTGAAAGAGCAGTTAATGGCTTGGGATATGTCAGCAATTTCTAATTTCTCAGCTTTTCAGTGTGTGTGCGCGTGTGTGCGTGTGTGTTTGATATTTTCTGCTGTGGAAACCCTGGCTTAGATGATCAACTGGGATGAGGCAGGCAGAGATAAGAAGTAGGAGGAGGGCTACGACGATGAACTTAGGCACTGAAGCAACTCAGCCACCCACCAGGAAGCCTCAGTCCCTGAAGAGATGGACCCTTTCAGGCTGTGGTGAACCATTGTGGGCCAAAGAGGCCCAGTGCATGCATGAGGCAGACCTCCCTCTGCAGGGGGGCTTTGCCCTACTGGGATTTATTTCCTTGCTGCTTAAGGACCTGGCTTTGCTCCTGCCTTTCCTTGTCCCCTTCATCTGATTCTCTGGCCTTATTTTGGCCAGCAGATTGCATTTGCCTGTCCAGTTTACCATATAAATGCATTCTCCTCCTCATGACCTCTTCTCAGCCTGCTGGTCTAAGGGAGGAGCTCTGTTTCTTGATCCTGCCCTCTGACTAAATTTTCTCTTGCTGCTCTTCCCTTTCCTGATGATTCAGTACGGACACCTGCCCAAATTCCACTTTTTCTCTTCATCTCCAATTATTTGGTGGTCAAGACTGTTTACTCAAATATGCATCTGGTTTGATCACGAGCCACGACTCTGACTAAAGTAGCCTGATTATATGGTTCTTTAAGGGATAGCTGACTTGCACAAACATAAGAAAAGTTCTTAAAGTGGTGTCTAAGGCCCCAGAGAATTCCTGGCTAGCACCATACCCCAATTTCATGCCATCCGCCCTCCTCTCACTCTACTCCAGCCATGCTGGCTTTTTCTTAGTTCCTTTCCTGTGCTAGCACTGACTTCTTTTCCACTTAGGGGTCAGTCTGCCGTTCCTTTTGTGTACCTTATGCAGCAAGCCACAGCTTATGTGGGACTCAGAGAGATCATCTCTACATACCTTTATCTGGACTGAGTTAAGTCCTACTGTTATATTTCATTATTTGGCCCTATATTTGCATCGTTAACACTTCCCCAAAATTGTGAGCAAAGTTTTACTTAATTGCTAAGTTTTTTGACATTCGTAAACCTCTATGATAGATGACACAGGCCCATGATTCTTGTTCATTTCTGTCTGTGCCTAGTATATTGTGGGTGCTCTGTTGGGTGAACACTTCAACCATGGCAGCAAAAAGTAGAGAGTAGAATAAAAGTTGGTCAAGTTAGTCAGTCCATTATGATAATCAATTCATTGTTTTAATCTATATTATTCTGTTATTTTTCTTCATACTTATAAACATATAGTTTGGCTTACATAAAAGATTGGCATTGTGAAAATCTATGTCAGGTATTGTGTCAATGATTTTTTAAAAAATTTTAGGCAAGAGAGAGGAACTGTGCTATTTTTACTTGGAAAGAGACTTTTTGAGGGAAATAGGGAGCTCATATAATTAATGAAAAAATGGAGGATTACATATGGTGCACAGATAGAAACTAAATGAGCATATATCTAAACAGTAGGGTCAATTCTTTCATGATGGTTGTTGTCACCATTGCTCCTAGACACTGCTGGAATTCCTAGGCACTATCTTTGACTCCTACTGCGGGACACCACATTAGCTGTCATGAATGAAGTCTAGCCATCCACTTGTTAGCAGCTATCTTAAGCTTCAAAGTCCAGGACTAAAAGGCTGCTTGACTAAGTATCGATCAACTAACAGAGCCCAGGGTTCTGGATCAGACATAGGATGCCCTGCCTTCTGCAAAGGCATTGTGAGATAGAGAACTGTACATCTCCAACTCCTCACACAATGAGTTACTCCCCCCCAAAACAGTAGAGGACGTTTGTCCAGCAGCAGATCTACCAAACCAGTCAACAAAGAAGCCAACAAACAGCAACTGCTAAACCTTATTTATCAAGTTCAGGATATGCCATGTCTAATGCTTGAGGCATTATCTTGTTTCATGATCATCTCCTATGTTGCTCTCCATATTATTAATTCCATGGGTCTTTTTTTTCCTTACGAATCTGCATTTCTAAAATCTCAGAGATATGTTGGTAACTTTGAATTATCTTGCAGGTTCCTTTGACAGTACAGGTTTTTGTAATATTGTCTTAGGCAAGGTTCCCTGGGAGTTGAATCTGAGACCCTAATTCTTGTGGAGGAGATGCATTGGCAGAAAAATCCATAAAGAATGAAACAGAACATGGGGATCACTGGGTGGATCAGTGGTTTGGTGCCTGCCTTTGGCCCAGGGCGCAATCTTGGAAACCTGGGTCGAGTCCCACGTTGGGCTCCCGGCATGGAGCCTGCTTCTCCCTCTGCCTGTGTCTCTGCCCACCCCCCTCTATGTCTATCATGAATAAATAAATAAAATCTTAAAAAAAAGAATGAAGCAGAACATGGGAAAGTGCTGATCAAGAAAGTGATCTCAGATAAAATGTAGCTTGATCCACAGAAGATAGTCTATGAATCCTTAGCCACTTATTTGTGTTGTCCTGCTGAAGGCAAGGGGATCCCCCTTTAGATACACCAGCAGTCAGCCTGGCATTGAGCTGCCCCCAGGGGATGGGCATAATTCTTTAGCTGGAGCAGCTGACAGGGGCATATTCTTTGAAGAAGGGGGCAACTTAAGAGCCATCAGCAGTTGACCCTCAGAGAAGCTGGGATCAGGATATGCCAGCAAATGAAAAGGGGGATCTGAGAAAGACAGCACAGTATCATATTGATCTCTTCTATCAAACCTCTATTGGGTTTATTAGTTTATTGTTTGTGTTTTCAAACACATCATCAAAAAAGGAACATTATAAAACTAACAACAGTTGTACTTTTCTTTTCGACTTTGATAAAGTCAACATCATGCCAAGCTTCTGGACAAAACAGACACAAAATAACTGAGCATTTTGTCTAAATGGCCTCAATCATATAGACATTTAGAACACAGATCAATAAAGAACTTATGATTTTCTCATCCAGAAATTATGATTTTCTCATCCAGATATTGACTTATGAGAACTTCCAGAGAACATCCAGATATTGACTTATGAGAACATCCAGATATTGACTTATGAGAACTTATGAAGTTCTCATCCAGAACTTATGATTTTCTCATCCAGATATTGACTGTTATTTTAAGGCATGAATATGATGAATAATGAACTATGGTGCCTTTCTGCAAAGAATCAGATAGTCTTTGCATAGAAGCACTGAAATACTGGAATTGAGATTTATTATTCAGAAAAAATCTATGGTGGTACTATTATTAATAACAATCTCAACGTTTTCTTTTAAGTCCTGCACGTACATTAACTCACTTAATTGACCAAAAATACTCTGTGAACATCTAGGCATTATTACAATCCCTATGTAACCCTTGGAGGCAGACAGGTTCATAACTTCATTAAAGGGCACACAGCTAGCAAGTGACAAAGCTGGAATGATTTTTTTTCATTACTGCTGGGTGTGTCAAAATGACCTCAGCATTTCCCAGCAGATTGTAGTTCACTTTGCCTCTGAATGAGAGTGTCAATAATGGAGTCCTTTGTAAATGTCTCATTTTCAAATCTGCATCGGAATCTCAAACAGAAGGAGCCCTTTGGAGATAAAGATGATGTACCATCAGTAGGGGAAGCTCTTAACCTAGTGGCCATGGATGCTGCACTGAACCTACTGAGGCTCCCTCTCAGCTTACCATTGTGAACAAACATGAGTGGCCCAAAGACCAAAATTAAGCTAACTAATTGGTTAATCCTAGAAATGTAAGTTAATTTCACGAATATTTGCTATCATTTTTGAGAAGTTAGCTGATATTATACCAGATACTCTAAATGATGAACAAGCTATTTTGCTACTTAATTTTGGTCTGTCTCACACCGTTTTTTCCCCCTTTTTGTTTGAAGATAACATTTTTCATATCATAGGTCTGGACATGTCACTAAAACTGGGCTACTCATATGATGGATTCCATTCACCAGACAACATCTGAGTGGTCCCCAAATGACCATGTGACATAAGTGAGACGAGTCAACTTTCTTCCCCAGGATTTTTCTAACTGAAGTTGGCTGAAAAGAACTTTTCTATTCATTAAATTTATGAGAATATAAACTCATAGCTGGCTGTAATTTTGTTTTTAACCCCATGAGGAGAGTTAGCTTGAAAGAACACAGTTCCTTGTAAAAAGAGGCAAATGTCGGGGATCCCTGGGTGGCGCAGCGGTTGGGCGCCTGCCTTTGGCCCAGGGCGCGATCCTGGAGACCTGGGATCGAATCCCACATCGGGCTCCCGGCGCATGGAGCCTGCTTCTCCCTCTGCCTATGTCTCTGCCTCTCTCTCTCTCTGTGACTATCATAAATAAATGATAATAATAAAAAAAAAAAAAAAAAAAAAGAGGCAAATGTAGAAGTCAGAATAACAATCTAACGGTTTGAATCCACAGATTCCATTGTGGCATTTTGTTTGTTTTGTTTTGTTTTTGTGGCTTGGTTAACTGAAATAAATGTTTCTTGTCTTACACTTCCTGCATCTTGCAATCAAAGTGTTGTGCATAATACACATGTATTATTACTGATTTACACAGAAACCTCTTGAATTAGGTATTATTATTGTTATTTTACAAATGTGAAAAATCACAGCCCAGAGAACTGATGTCATTGGCCCAAAGTTGCACAATTAGCCACTAAGATACAGATGTTGATTCTAAATTTTTTCACTTCCAAAACATTAGCTAGATGCTACAGCTCTGAGAGAAAATCTTTAATAAAAATAATAAAACACAATTGTTTGTCAACACCTAAGAGGTCTTGACATGAATAACAATAGGGATCCTACACATTTGACAATGTATATATTTTAGCTCATGGCTGGCCGGTTGTTTCTTATAGTTCATCCAGGACTTTTGGCTAGTCATTCTTTCAGTCAAAATTGTTAGTGTAAATATAAAGTCCAGGGAATGTAATAAAATGAAGCAATTATAAAAATTTTCAATTTTTTTGAAGGATATTTTTTACCATGTATATAATACCATACAATTTTGCATTTGGAGCAAAGAAATAAAAATGTTAATTGAAATGCATCCTGTCTCATAGTATTGTTTGCAGATCAGAAAGACTTGGAAAATTTATGATTATCTGCTGATTTTAATGATGTAATTAGACATATGTGTTTTCAAGCCCTAAAGCACCTTGAGTGTTTTGTCATCTGACAAAACTGGCTAATAGGTATTTTTTATTCTTTTATTATACATGTAAATGAAGAAATCAATTTTTTTTAAATTATAAGATGAGAAAGCAAGAGACATTCTCAGTTTCTTGACAATATCACACAAATAGAATAAAGATTTCTTAATATATTTTATCTTCCAGTTGTATCTTTTATTAAAGTTTTTGGAGGGCCCTTATGAATACTGTAAGACTGGGTCTAAGTTTCCCTGTCTCTGAAATGCCCTCTCAAAGATCTTAGGTACTACATTTCAAGAGTTGGGGAAACTTGAAGAAATAGAAAATCAGGAAACTGTGGAGTGGGAAAATTCTAGTCCATTTCTGATCTTATTGACTTACTTTGTAATTGATATTTCTCCCATTCATTTTACTATTTGTTGAACACATAACACATGCCAGGTTTCCTGCTAAAAGCTGAACATGCAGTAGTGACATTTGCAAGAATACAGAACAGGAGTGACATGTATCAATATGAGAAAGTAACTTTTAAAATTTAAGGTAGCTTCCATACCCACCCTTGTACATGCAGAGACACACAATTGTTCATCTTGATGATACCACTCTTTGTCCTCTGATTGTTCCAGAGTGGACTTTTAATTATGTGAGGGAATGACAGGATGTCATAGGGGCTTCAGAATGTCTGTAAAAGGGCCACTTCCTTTTGGGTCATAGAACTAATCTGAAACAGTTTCTGTCATTCAATGTTTGAGAAATATCTCATGATGGATAAGAAGAGGTCCCCTACTAAAAAGACACCATGATGTGAAGGAAACTCCTCATGAAGCAAGGACTATGTGTCCTGGTGACCTAAATTCAACATGAAGCCCAAGGCTGGAGAAGCGAGGTTACTTCCAGCACAGCATGTGATTGCATTTTGAGGAAATTGTGGCTGAATAAGTGAGTATGAAATAAAAGAGTACCCAGGAGAGAGTTCTAGGACAACAACTGCAACATGGCGTCTGTGGACAAACATCCATTAGACGGATGGAAGTAATGCTTAATAGCTACATCCTGGGACAGTAAAGAGATCATGTGCGTGAGTTAACTTATTGGAGTTTTTTTTTTGTGTTTTTTTTTTTTTTTAATTGTTGATGTTGTTTTCTCTCTGCTTAAGGGCTGGTCCTCTTTGCACGGAACAGACTATGCTGCCCAGGCTTTCATGTAATT
Source organism: Vulpes vulpes (assembly GCF_048418805.1). Taxonomy (NCBI): domain Eukaryota; kingdom Metazoa; phylum Chordata; class Mammalia; order Carnivora; family Canidae; genus Vulpes; species Vulpes vulpes. Next base: position 16,667,906 of record NC_132792.1, on the reverse strand, counting down.
TGGAGAATAAGGATGGAGTTAGGATGGAAGCCTCAAGAGGAAGAGATGGCATCTTAGCATTAATGGCAGAGTGAGCAAAGGATTCACTAAAAGTGAAATAAAATAGGAACGATGATGGATGGAGCTAGAGAGTATAATGCTAAGCAAAATAAATCAGTCAAAGGAAGACAAATACCATATGATTTCACTCATATGTGGAATTTAAGAAACAAAACAAATGAACAAAGGGCAAAGAGAGAGAGAAAGACAAACCAAGTAAATTCTTAACTATAGAGAACACACTGATGGCTACCAGAGAAGAGGTGGGTGGCAGGGGGGGGAGGGTGGGAGGGGGAGTTGGGTTAAATATGCGACTGGGATTAAGGAGTGCTCTTGTTGTGATGAGCACCAGGTGGTGTATGGAAGTGTTGCATCAACCATATTGTACACCTGAAACTAATATTACACTGTATGTTAATTAACAAATTAAAAACAAAAAAATAAAATAAAACAAAAAAGGGAATGAGGACAATCACAAACTAATAAAACTTGGTTTTAAAATTTTATTTTTAATTTAAAATTTGGTTTTATTACATGTTACTAGTAACACGTAAATGTCTATTTATGTGGTTTATCAGTTAGCTTTCACTTTGCAATGCTACAGGAACAATTTCCAAATCTCGGTGGATTCTAGCAATTAAGTTTTAGGTCTCGTATCCCATTGTCTGTGTAGGTCAGCTGCATCTCTGCTTTAAACTTATTCATTCTGAGATACAAGCTGAAGGGGCACTTCCTATTTGGGCAGTGGTAATCATATGACAGTTCTTCCTGTTTCTGCTTGCATGGCACACAAGTTGCTACCACACACAATTCATTTATTGGACAAAAAGTTAACTGGCCAAGACTGCCTCAGTGGGGTGTTTAGTATGTTCCTACCATGGAGAGTCTATATAGGTCTCATGGCAAGAGAAGGGGATTCATAATCTTCTTAAAAGAAAGGCAGCAAATAACTGGAATGATGATATACCTTTCTGCATGTGGTTCAAGAGAAACAAATACAACTCTATCTCCATGGTAATGTTGAATGACCTCAGAGCTATCAGGCATGAGCCTTATGATGATGGTCATCCTAGACATTCCAAATCTCCACTTGTGGTTGCCAGTGTCCATAGTGGTAAGAGAGAATGCCTATCAGTGTGCTTGCCAATGAAGATGAGGTTTAGTGGAATGAGGATTCTTTACCACTGATAAATAGATAATAGTGATTCACAAAGGAAATATTGTGGGATAGCTTCTCTTTAGTGGATCAACACCAACTATTCCAACCAGATAATTTTTTTTTTAGAATATTGCCCATAAAGGGACATAAAATTCATTGCTATATTTCCAGCACCTAGCAAAGTATTTGGTACGTTGTTGGTGGTGAACACGTTTTTGTTAAAATATATTGAATTGTTCTTAACTCTGACCATCAAAGAAACAGGACTGTAGAAACTCAGTAACTGACATAAACGAGTATTTAATGTTTGGTCAATAAACAAATACAGTGAATGGGGATAAAATATTCTTAATTAACCATACTAAATTTGTTCTGATCATCTTGGTAGATATTCTCCTCATATTTGTCAGCATTTCAGAGAATAGTAGCATTATCCAAAGCTATGACAATCATAAAAAGAAAGTGTCAAGGCTTTGAAAATTTCTATATACTCAAAAAAACTTTGCAAAAATTTTCTCTATAAGGTGCAGCATATCAGAAAAATTAAAAGTTTTTATGTTAACAATTATATACACATAAATAATAATTATATATAACTATAAAAATGTTAATTCTATTCCTTTTAAATCATATTTCCTTTAAAATAGCCTCAGAATCCAAGTTAATTAGCTTTTTACCTTTTGTTATTTTATTTCTCACTGAATAAGAAGTTTTTTTTGTATCGGATAGAGCATTTGCTAAGATAATTTCACAAAAGTATTTTTTGGAATACTTTTGGTGAACATCTTAGATATTCTAACTACCATCACCTTTGATATCATTCTCTTTAATTTATATAATAATTCTACTTTTCTTCCAAGGAAATCTATCTAAATCTTTTTTTTTAACTTATTCTTTATGTCTGTAGAAGTTTTGATCTTTCTTGCTTATTCACTGTCAGAGTCATTTTTTGACTTTTTTTTTTACACAGAAAAAATGATATTTCCTCTACATCAGTAAACTTGTGGCATTAGAAATGCAAAATGGAGGAAATAAGAATACATGCAGAAGTAAGGACCTATGGGTTAGTGAGACTCACTCTCTAGCAAAGTGACTCATGTTTGCACATTTGACTCCCTCCTGACTCACAACTGTTTCACAGGACGTCTCATTCAAATTTTTACCCACTAAAATACTCATTACTTCATGACATATGAATTACTAGGCAAGAATTGTAATCTTCAATGTTTATTCTAGCCAAAGCCACCCACTATATAGGTATCCTAAAATATCACTAATAATGTGATATTTTGCCTAAGGAACTTCTAAACAAGATTTTGACATGCATTTACACACACACACACACACACACACACGAAGCTATGGATCACATGATCTCTAATATTCACCTGCTTATTCATTTATTTATTCACTATTTTATCCTTCAGACCTTTACTATTAACACAAGATTCTCAAATTCCCTCTGAGATGTTCAACTACAGAGTGCCTGAACATTTGAAATTCCATAGAGTACTTCTATGTGTCTGGTCTAAAGTAAAAGTATTTTTTCCTAACATCACAAAAATTACATCAGAGAAATTTGTTTCTGAGTGCCCAGCCTGCCCTCTTTCATACCTCCTCTTTCCTTTTTGATTGTCTAATTAGGACCCTCGATTCCTTACAAACAGGACCCAGTCTGATTGCTCTCTTTATGTCTTTCTGCTATGTGTGCTTTTGTAGTATATCATTTGATATTTCACTGATATGATTATTTTTTAAAAAGACTTTATTTATTTATTCACAAGAAAGACACAGAAAGAAGCAGAGACACATGCAGAGGGAGAAAGGAGCCTGATGAAAGACTTGATCCCAGGACTCTGGGATCACCACCTGAGCCAAAGGCAGACGCTCAGTCACTGAGCTCCCCAGGTGCCCCGATATTTCACTGACATTAAGAAAAAATTCAACCATGTACTATTTGTCTCAAGGGTATTTGACCTATCTATTTTGTTCTATGTATCTTAAGTCAAACACCTTAAAGTATTGTCAGAGAGGTGGGAAAGATTGGTTGGTATTAAGTTCTAAAGGAGAAATTAATCTGCAGTTGGGTTTGAACATAAACTTAGGCTCATAGGTTTAAGATTCTGGAAGGTTTCTAGGTAATGGGGAGTGAAATAGGGCTGCCTAGACAAGGAACCCAAGAGCTAGACTGTGCTAGTTAGAGTTATTTGGACAGTTGAGCTTATTTGAACATGATTCACTCCTCGATAATCTTTTTCTTCCCTCTGACCACAGGCTCTGACTCCTAGCTACCTAGCTACTTGTTCAGTGGGCCCAAGATACTGATGTCTTATATCTTCCTCTTCTGTACTATTTTGCCTTCAGCTGGATGACCTGTACCCTTGACACTCTGTCCTTGTCCCCTCTAAAAATCATAATTTCATCTACAGAACAGGCCTTTATGCTTTGTGATAGTCCCAAGTCCTCCAGAAGCTGAGGAAACCCAAGGGGAAGAGCTTACAGACTGCTTAGGTAATGGGTACATATCATGAGGCAGTGGCCTTCCTCTGTTTTAAATGGTAGGATTCCCAGGGAAAAGCAACAGATATCAACTAAATATTGGTGGGATGAGTAAATTGCAAAAGAAAGTACGAATGAGATAAGGTAGAACTCAGTAATCTTAGACATGGAGGTGACCTGCTGATATTGGAGATGTTGGCTGCAGGGAAAGGGTTAATAGTAGGGCAGGAGGTCTGCACCCTGGAGAGATAGTCAAGGATCTTAGCTTAAAAATAATTATTCTAGAATGTTTTCAATGTGAATGCAATATCTTTATGTTTCTGTGCTGATAGTGTTTAAAGAGTAGAATCAGCTCATCTTCTATTGGCGGAGTCCATCTGGTTCAATTTCTGATCAATGCAGAAATTACCACCCACAAGGGAACCTGACACACTATCCTTCCTCCCTTCTTTAGCATCTCTAGTGACAGACAACTTTTTTGGGGTACCCTTTCCCATCTCAGGCTATGCCTCATGTGAAAATAGTCTTTTACATGTTTTACTGAAAATTACAACTTGGAAAGCACCAGCATGGTAGGTGCCTTAGAGAAGGTTTCTTGTTTTAGCCTTGCCAATTCCAAAGTTGAAGTCTTGCAACTTTGATTTTTATATTTTATGTCTTTCATTCTCAAACTAAATGATATGATGAGAGAGCTGGACCATTATTGTAGATGTTGAAATTGTAATACATCAAAAGGAATAAAAACCAAAACTTCAGTTCATTTTCTTTACATCAATTACAGCAATTAAGGTGAACAGCTTACCATCTTATCAACTAGACTGTAGCACCATAACTAGTGTGTATGCATATAAAAGTTCCAGTTTCACAGGACTGTGGTTGTATTTGATTATAAGTCACCATATTTTGCTCATCTAGAAGTCATGATTATTGATTTATTTATAATTTTGTGAAAGAAAGCATAAAAGATTACATTATGCCCTATTCAATTTGGGATCTAGGTGCATTGGATTTTTAAAATACTGGAAAGTTCTGGGTGACATGTAGGGCAGTTCTCTCTGTGCAGATGGTTCAAATATTCAAGAGCTCTTTCCACTTCAGAACAAAATAGCCCTTAGGATTAAAAACAAAAATGAAAACAAAAATAGAACTCTGTTCTTTCTTTTAACCACTAATCAACTACTGAGCATCTTTGGGGGTGATCCCCTTTTTTTAGTAACTTACAGGCTGAAAAAAATTGATTTTCATTTCCAGACTGCTTTGCATCAGAGTTCCAGTTGCTTTGTATTGATTAATAGGACATATCTGGAAGAGTCCTGGATGTGTCCAGCCCATCGTCACCAATCCTCTGTGGGTTTGCTCTGACAGCTTCCATGTGGGCTCCAGAGAAGGGGTGGATTGTCAAAGGATTGTAAGTATGAGCCTTGGGTGGGGCCCAAGTCTTCCAGATGTGACTCCTTTCATATTTTTAATGTGAATTTAGGGACCTACCCTCCTTTCTGACGGAGATAACGAGTGTCTTTGGCCTCATTGCATATTCAGAAAAATGTGGTCATTTGAGCAGAAATGTCTACAAACAGCTCTGTTCCCCTAGCCTATGGCTAATAAGCATGATAAGATCCCTTCTCTCTGGTCAAATGGACTTCTGGGCCATGCCTGACCACTTAATTTTTTAATACTAAGGATTTGGCTCCATCTTTACCTATCTTTTATGAGACTTCTGACTGAATAAGAAAATTATCTGAGGAAGTAAATTATCAAATGAGTCAATGTGTGTCTGACCAGAATTTCCTCTTTCTGTTGGCTTCCCCTACATCTGTCATGTTCAGGCTTAGTGGTGGTAGAAAGTAAAGGTAGAATTTAGTTCAAACTAAATTCTTGTGGTCACTCTTTCCATTTTTAGGCAATGGGTCACTCACTGTGCATGGCGACTAGCCGGGTATTTTTCTTCTCTTTCTATGTCATTTAAGCGTACTCCTTTTTTTTTTAAAAAAATATTATTTATTTATTTATTCATGACAGACAGAGAAGAGAGAGAGAGAGAGGCAGAGACACAGGCAGAGGGAGAAGCAGGCTCCATGCAGGGAGCCCGACATGGGACTCGATCCCAGGTCTCCAGGATCAGGCCCTGGGGCGAAGGCGGCATTAAACCGCTGAGCCACCCGGGCTGCCCAAGTATACTCCTTCTAAGGCACATTTTCTACCCCAAGGGGAAAACAAACATATAAAGGAATCTTTAGCCACTTGCTAATTGCTGTAGTACTTGAATTCACTGGAGAACTTGGTGGAATGAGGGAAAAACTTACTAGGGGCCAGTAGAATCCTATCTAGTCCTTTCTGTAACTAGCTTTGAAATATGGTATATAAAAATTCCATTAAAAAAAGACCCCATATAGCACCAATGAATAGAAACAATAGATAAACCAATACCTTCTTCTCATTATTTCATGTGAAGTATTTTAAATATTTTGGAGTATGTTAGGGTATTCAGTCTTTGGATCCAAAGGAATAAATCTGACTTTATTTCAAACGAGCTTTTAATATATACATCTCAATGACAATATACTTTTTCAAAGGCTATAAGCTAGTGTCAACTATACTTCCATTGCTTAAGAAACAGAGCTCCTCTTTTTGTGTCAATCGGTAGATTCATCTTTTCTCCTAATCAAACACATCTGAAGTGGATCGTGCACCTTCCCCCTCCTTCCTCCACCAGCCCGTGGCTCATTATGGCAATGAGTCTCGAATGGAGGTGGCAGCAAAGCAGACACTCCTTAGAAGGATGTCACTTTGAGTGACACAGAGATATCTATGTTGGAGTTATGGGAAGGTGTTTATTGCCATATTTTGTATGATCTAGAATGTTTAGAGATGATCAAAATGTTCATTACTAAGGATGTGACTAAGCAAATTACAAAACATCTATAGAATTCTAGAAATTATTGGTACTACTTTTCTACTACTGAAATGATGCCTATATTGGTGCTTTTAGTATTATGAAAGAAAGACTAATAATACAAGGCAAGATATAGAAATAGATATCAAATAAAGAGACTTTAATATTGTCAGCCTGATGTCACCTAGATAAACACAAAATAATAGGTATAAAGCTAGAAAGAAACGTGACAGAAATGATGACAGTAATTCCCTGTGTTCACTGGGATTATAGATGGATTTCCACTTTTTCATGCTTTTCTTTGTCTAATTATCTGTAATGAGCTGCCATTGTTTTGATAGTGGAATAGTACTAAAAATGGAATAAAACAAAACAAAAGAGTGCTTGAGTCAGAACTGGAGCTCACATATTCTAAGTAAAAAAGCTAGATATCGGGAGTTTTCTCCTCGCTTTGAGTAAACTGGGCCATTCACCAATAACAGGCACCCTTGAGCCCTTATAGCTTCTTGAATTGTTTCCACCACTCCTTTCTATTAAGCTTCTCCTTCAAAGTCAAGTAGACACAGCTCTGCTTTCAGTTCAATTTGCTTTCATTCCTATATATGAGAAGAGCTCTCTTACTGGAAGGAGGTTTTCAGAAGTCTATGGGTGTCCTTCATGTTCTCACAGTCTCATCTTGAGCTTTTTAGACATTGCCTATTCATTGCGTGGGGCAGAATGCTTAAAGATAGCTTTGTCTCCTTGTTCCCATTGGTTGGCAGATGCCTCTGAAAAAAGACAGAAAAGCCCATCCACTCTTGGACCGTAAGCTAGCCATTCATGTATTGAAGTCACTGGAGGCTGATGTAATGATAGCAACCATTCATGTTGGCAGACAAGAGAACTCTGTATGTGATACAGAAGACTGGGGTGATTTTAACTGGCCATTCCTCACATGGAATCATTGTTGTAGGGCTCTGATTCGCTGGGCATTGACAGATTTTGAAGGGGGCGTGAGGTGGTCTGAGCTAGCACAATGCTTCCAGAGGGTGTCTCCTTCCTCCTTCAGTCTGGTAAGTAAAACTTCAATTTCTAATTGCATTGGCCTTTGGAATTCAGTGGCCAAAATATGGGGAAGATTGTGAAAATTAGTTATAATAAAAAACTTGTCAACTTGTTGATAAACCATTATGGTATTTTTTTAAGCCCTGAGGTTAATAACCCCAAACTTGTTTTTTTTTTCCCCATATTAAATTAAAAGCAATGTTAAAGAAAAGGCTACTTGCAAAAATGTGAGTACTGGGCACTGTTCTGTGCCTCAGGATTAAAGGCATACAATGTGGTGATTAAAAACATGCTGACTCTAGAAATTTGGGGCTTAATTAATGAGTTAATGATGGGAATAGAGCTTTTTTTCTTTAGAATTTAAAATTCCAATTATAAGCAGTTGTGGTTTGGGGAGTTCATCCACAAAGGATCTCAAACAGGTTGTTATTGAATGGCTGATTTATAATAATACCTGGGACCTGATGGCTGGTCAAAGAGGTAACAGGAACCTGGGATTTCATTAATATTTCTATGGGAGAGCTTAAGGCATACACTGCTTTTTTTGAAGGTAATTTTCCAGAGATTCATTTAGCAAATCTGTCATCAACAAAGTATAGAGGAAATTTGAATATTTATTAGACAATGCATTCAGCATGTGAGCCAAAGCATGAACGGTCTCAAGCAGTACCTGTCTGAGAAATTCTTCTCTCAAACATTGGAAAATTTCTTTTTTTTTAATTTTAGTTCCAGCATAGTTAGCATATATACATATTAGTTTCAGGTGTGCAATATAGTAATTCAGCAATTCTGTACATGACTCAGTGCTCATCTCGATAAGTGTACTCTTAATCCCCATTACCTGTTTCACACACACCCCACCTCCCCTCTGGGACCATCAATTTGTCCTCTAGAGTTAAGAGTCTGTTTCTTGGTTTCTCTCTCTCTCTCCTTTACTCATTTGTTTTGTTTCTTGAATTCTACACATGGGTGAAATCATACAATATTGTATTTGTCTTTCTCTGACTGGCTTATTTCACTTAGCATTATACTCTCTAGCTCCATCCATGTAATTGCAATGGCAAGATTTAATTTTTGATGGCTGAGTAATATTCCATTTTATATATGTATATAATACATATAATACATATTTGGCTATTGTAAGTACTGCTATAAATGTAGGGCTATATGTATCCCTTTGAATTAGTGTTTTTGTATTTTTGGGGTAAATACCCAGTAGTGTGCTGACTAGATTGTAGGGTAGTTCTATTTCTAACTTTTTGAGGAACTCCCATACCGTTTTCCATAGTGGCTGCACCAATTTTTATTCCCATCAATGGTGCAGGAGTGTTTCTTTTTTTCCATATCCTTGCCAACACTTGTTACTCATGTTATTGATTTTAGTCATTCTAACAGGTGAGGGGTGATATTTCAGTATAGTTTTTATTTGCATTTCTCTGATTATGAGATGATTTAAAGATGTTGAGCATCTTTTCATGTGTCTCTTGGCCATCTGGATGTCTTAAAGATGGGGAAAGTCCAGCTATTTTGTAGTCTGTATTTTGTAGGCAATACTTGAACTGAATTAGGACAATTTTTTGAGATTATGTTATGTTTTAAGCTTCACTATTTTTTGTTTTGTTTTGTTTTCTTTTCTTTTCCTGAAAGTAGATTTTGTTGCCTTGCCTAAATGAATATAATAATGTGGCTGGCAGATAATGGGAGTTGATGAGTAACTAGGGGCAGTCATTTCCTCTGCTTCTGACTTCAAGAGATATTTGGATTCCCATTTCAATCCCTCTGTAGTAGGAAGGAACAATGGAGGCAATTAAAACAAAAACTCTAGGAAAATACAATTAAAAATAAAAAAAAGCAAAGAAAATGTCAATCATTTCCCATCCATTCTTAAAATATATATGCAGAGTGGGGGCAAGGGTTGGGCTATATGTCAGACACTAAATCTGGGTGCTAAGGTTATTGCAATGTATCAAACAAAGCCTCTTACTGCTCCCAGGATGTTTCTAATTAGGCAGTAGAGAAGAACATTCAGATATAAATATAACGATATAACGATCTAATTACAGTTTGGATAAGAGATAGTACCATGAGATGTGTAGTTGTGTGTTGGTCAGGATGCTTTTAGCTAAAAATGGCAGAAACTCAATTCAAACTGATCAAAGGATGAAAGAAAATTTTTTGGCTTACAAACCTAGAAAATCTGAAGGCAGGCTGGCTGAATCCAAGAGCTCAAATTACATGGCTGGAACTTAACTTGGGTCCATCTTCTGCCGTGATTACCTTGTGGAGAAGATCCTGAACTCTCCTTCCCCCATGCTAATGCTTCAATTCATATCCTCACAATTCTTAAGTCCAATAGAAAGAGAACTACTTTGTTTCCCATGCCTTGTTTTTTTTTTTTTAATTGTATATATTTATTTAGAGAGAGAAAGAGCACAAGCTGGAGGGGCAGAGGGAGAGGGGGACAGAGAATCTTAAGCACAATCCACACTGAGAATGGAAACCTTTGCAGGGTTCTATCTCATGACCACCTGAGCCGAAACCAAGAGTCCGCTGCTTAACTGACTGTGCCACACAGGCTTCCCTGTTCCCCTTCTTCTGAAATGGAGAATTAAGAATCTTTGGTTCTGATTGGCCAAACCTCAAACACTCATACTTTGAAGTCAGAGTAAGATCAGCTCTATCCTAACAATATAGGCTAAGAGTAGGACTATGTTTTTCCTTAAAGAAAATCAAGATGATATTATCAGAAATGGGGGAAATGGTCATTGCACAGGAAAACCATAATAGCTGTCACCACACAGAGGACTAAGAGACATTAATTGGGATTTTCTTCCTGCTAATGAAAAAAATTTAAGAAATCTTTGCTATCTGCACCTCTGAGAAGGCTGATGAAAGAAGGGAACTGCTACTCTGGGCTGAAATATTAACCATGTAGGAAGATCTAGCGGTGAAAGAATTTTGACTATTTCCCTTTGGGAAGGCAGAGGGCTTTTCATTTATTGTTTCTCTAGTACTCATGGTGTCGGCCATTGTACAAAGCTCCTTAGGTGAGGATGAAAAGTTAGAGTCTGATGTGCTCTCTACCTTAGATAACTAGATTTAATTCCTCAAGGAAAAATTAAGAAGAGAATGACTCTAAGGAGAAGCACGTCTCTAGAAGAATGGGTGGTAGGTAAAAAAGTAAGTTGCAGACTAGTGCAAACAAGTTTAGTATTTTAAAAAAATATTTTATTTATTTATTCATGAGAGAGAGAGAGAGAGAGAGAGAGAGAGAGAGGCAGAGATACAAGCAGAGGGAGAAGCAGGCTTCCTGCAAGGAGCCCAATATGGGACTCGATCCCAGATCCGAGGATCAAGCTCTGAGCCGAAGGCAGACGCTCAACCACTGAGCCACCTGGGCTTCCCAAAACAAATTTAGTATTAATCAACCACATATTTTATTTAAAATAAACAAGACTTCACAGGGAAACATAATGAGGTCAGATCTGGTCTCAAGAGGACTGTGGAAACGACAAAAGTTCTCTAACTTATGCAGTTAGTCACGTGTTCTCAGAGATAGACTCTCTGATGTCTACCACTCACCTTTAATTTACCTTGAATTCCGTTACCTTCCAGTTCAGGTATCAATTAGGACTAAAGCATGTATATCCTCTACATTGACATGGTTATTTATAGGTTGCGATCCCTAGAAATAAAATCTGATGCATTCCTGTTGCTCTTTCCTTAGTATCCTTTTCCGTCATTTAGGCTCAAATTCCAAACATCAGTGAAGGTGAGCCTGTGTAGCATCCTAATCCTAGTACCAGACTGGCCATATCCATAATCCATAGTCCAGAGCATCTGCCCAATTTCCCTCCTCTCAACTTCTGCCTTGTTTCTAGCTCTTTCTAAATCTAAACCATGTTTTAAATTCTAGCTCCTCCCATGAGTTGAATCTTGTCTCTTTAATCCATGACAGATAAGTGTACAAAATGGGTTAGAGCATGGGAATGAATTTCCCAAAATGACATGTGTGGTAGACAGAATAATACTTTCCCCACGCTGACTGGCCAAAGATGCCCATGCCCTAATCTCCAGAAATTGTGAATATCTTGCTTTACATGGTGAAAGGAACTGTGCAGGTACAATCAAAGTTACAGACCCTAAGGGAGGAAGAGTATCCTGGGTTATCTCAGTGCATACAATCTAATCACATGAGCCCTTTAAAGCAGAGAAGTTTCTCTGGTTTGAGTAAAAAGGATGCAGCAAAAATCTGAGAGATTCCATGTGTGAGAAGGCATCATTATTGCCTCTAAGACTGAAGGGAGGCTTCTAGGAGCAAAAGGTGCTCCCTCAGCTAACAGTGAGCATGAAAATGGTGCCTCAGTCCCACAACTGTTAGGAACTGTATTCTGCTGGCAACGTAAAGGAGCTTGGAAACAGATTCTTCCTAGAGCTTTCTAACTGGAGTGAAGCAGAATGACACTTGGGTTCCAGTTTTGTGAAACCCAGAACAGGGAGACCAGGCAAGCAAACTTGGACTTCTGATCTACAGAACTGTGAAATAATAAATTTATGTTGCTTTAAGCATTAAATCAGTGGAGTGTTTTTTTTTTTTTTCAGACATAGCAGCCATAAAAAACCAATACAATATGCTTCTAGATAAAGAGGAAAAGTATGAATTAGAAGGGTGTGAAATCATGGTGTCAAAAGAATGGGTTAATTTCAAATGGAAGAGTTTTCTAGTGATGGTATGTATGGTTCTGACTTTAGTTGTATCTTGTTAAAAAATGAGTAATTGTCCATCAAGCTGGATAATGCTGAGCAAAATTCTTTCTTATAAGGTCCAAGTCAATATCTAAGTTACAAGCATAGTTTGTGATAAGATAAAGAGACTGTGAAAAGTAATAAGTGGAAGGTATAAAACTAGTCACACGAGTAATCATCAGTCCTGCAGGCATATGCCTAGTCCTTGAGTCATAAATAAATCTTTTATGATTTGAATCCAAGTCTGTTTTTGGAAGGCTCTCTTTTATGTCAAACCTCATCAGATGTGTTGGGAAAAAGTTTAAAAAATAAGAATGGTTCTATATTAAATGGAAATAAAGCAATTGACAGACTTTAAAATTCTTTTTGGTTTTTTGGGCTCCGAAAAAATGACCTTCTATGATGTTTTATGTTCCTTATGATATGGAGGATGGCTCCATCATCTGTACTGAGAAGGATTCATGAATAGAATCTCAAGATTTTGCAAGCAGTGTACCCCAGGATGAGCATGAAATAGGTCTGCCAAAAAAAGGATTTGCTTTAACCACCTTCACATGAACTAGACATTTCTATCTGCAAAGGATGTTTATATTCACGTTGGGCTGTTTCCAAAGTTTTACTTGGGTTATCTCTTTTGGATATAGGCCTTCACCTAGAAAGAGGTATCTCTTTCCTCTTTAAGAAGGAATAAAAATTCTTGCAACATGGAGAGAAGAAAATCACCAATGAAACTCCCTGCATTTTTAATGACACATCACAATCTCCAGCCAACCACCATATCAGGACTGGAAATGAAGAAAGTATGTCATGTTTAAGATAAATCAACAGGTAATGTTAGCCTCTAGGGAATAACAACCAAAACATGTCCAAATTTTAGAAGTCAGGAAAGCTCAGCTATTAAGTTCAAAAGATTCTTCAGGTATGTAGAAAATACCAAAGGAGACAGGAAATTTCAGTTTATTTGGAGTATCCTTGATCTGATAGGAATTTTCTCAAGAGGTTATGACTATCAAGGAATGCAGGCAGGCTTTTCTCTTCTAAGACTGTTGACAAACGCTTTTCCTCACAGACCAAACATCTAGGAGAAGTTGCTCAAGGTGTGACCAATTATCTAATCCTTTGGAAGTTCATTTTTTTTCCATACAAAGTTATCTTTTAAATCTTACGCACTCAGGGGCACCTGGGTGGCTCAGTTGGTTAAGTGTCTGCCTTTAGCTCAGGTCATGGTCCCAGGGTCCTGGAATTGAGCCCAGCATCAGTCTCCCTGCTCTGTGGGGAGCTGCTTCTCCCTCTTCCATCTGCCTGCTGCTCCCCCTGCTTGTGCTTTCTTTTTCCCTGTCAAATAAATAAATAAAATCTTAAAAATAAATAAATCTTATGTACTCAAATTTATCAAACTTCTCTTTGAGAGAATCCAGATTTTGGTCATACTAGACCATTTTTTTCTAGTTCCCAGATTATAAAGGAAGCCATTCACATTTTGTCTGAGTATTTATGTAGCTTTTAGTTTTGCATTCAAGTATCTAAGCCATTTTTTAATTTATTTGGTTATATAATATGAAAGATAGATACAATTTTATGTTTGTATTTATGGGTAACCAGTTGTCTGTTTGGTTTTTAAAAGTTTTTTTTTTGTTTGTTTTTTGTTTTTCCTCATTGCTTTGAAATACCCTCTTTATAACATACTAAATTTCCACCTTCATTTTTATTCTTTCTGGATTTTACATTCCATTTTATTGGTCTCCCTCTTTATTTGTGTACCAGTATTATACTTTTTGTTGAACAAAGAGGCTTTATATTATGTTTTAATGATCTGCAAAGATCAGCTCTCCCCCCCATTACCCCTCATTTTAAAGGGTTTCCTTGATAATTTCACTTTTTCTTTTACTCTTCAATTCTTTCAACTGAATGTTATAATCAATTTGTCTTGCTCCAGGGAGAATAAGGGAGTATGTTATCATCGTTGGGATCAAACAATTAACACAAGGAGTATTGACATCTTTATTATATTGAGTCATCCTAACCAAAAATATGGAATGTTGTCCCATTTATTCAGTTTACTTCTATGTCTTTAAGTGTCTCTGTGTAGGTGTTCTACTCTTCTTTTTAAGTTCGTGCATGTGTTCTATTTCATTTTATTTTATTCTGCTATTGAAAATTGACTCTGTTCCTCCATTATTTCCTCCATCTGATTATGTTTGTATACATGTAAGTTACTTCTTTGGGTGAATTTTGTACCCTGCATTTTGCTAAGTTGTCTTGTTCGTGATAACTATTATATTTTTCAAGGTTTTCCAGGTCTATAATTTTGTGATATATAATAAGGATTGGTTTAGCTTTCCTTTTGCCTCTATTTGCAATTTAGCCTCTGACCACATTAGCTAATTCCTCTAATACAATATTATGTAGTAGAGGAGATGACGGGCATTTTGGGCTTGTTCCATGGTATCTTGTGCTTTCATATCTTCTGCTTTCATGCGGACACAGCTTTGGAGGCAGCATGGTGAAACCAAAGGAGTACAATCATTGGGGTCGAACAGCCTTGGCTTTGAATTATGCTTTTATCATTTCTTGGCTGTGCGACTTCAGGCAAAGAGCATAACCTGTATGAGTTTTAGTTTTCTCATCATAAAATAAGAATGGTAGCTTAGGTCTTCATTTCCGTTACGGACATTTATTGCAATGATCAACGTAGTGACTGACCTGTGGTAAGACTCAATTTTCTTCTTCTAAATTTAGACTCTCTCTAAATGAGCACTCTATCACCTAAGGATTCCTCAATAATGCAAGAAGTAGAAGACCCTAGACAAAAACAAACTGCAGCACTCACAGTCACTGAGACTGGCATATGGTGCAAATGGAGATCAAACAACCCGAGCTGAAATTTCTGGGTAGCAGGGAGACAATTGCTTCAAGCAGCCAGTAAGGGCATCCAGTTTAAGTCCAGCCGTTCTCTGTGCAGTGCCCTCTGGTGGTTAGGATATATTGTAGTTTAAAAAGCTGGATCATGAAACTGAATGTTAATAAAAATAGTCAATATTTAGTCATCACTTTCCATGTTCCAGGCCCTTTTCCAAATCACTTAAATCTATTCTCCGATTTAATTCTAACAAAATCCTATGGAGATATGCATATATTTTCCCTTTCTACGAAGGAGGACATTAATACTTACAGAGGTTAATTAACTTAACCCGGATCACATTGCTAATTACTGGGGATGCTGGGATTCTATATTAGATGTTTGGTTCCTATCTGCTGCGTATATCTACAGTTATAAATAAATGTGTAGAATATGAGCAAAACATTGACTTATGAGGACCTTAGAGATCATCTGGTGCTCACCCATATTTGATGAATAAATGAAAGCCCAGAAGGAGAGGTACAAAGTTACCTACTGAACAATCTGAGCTGAATTCCTGGGTCCCCGGGCTCTAATTTTTGTTCTTCTGATTGCACAAAAGCTGCCTGGCCTTATTTGATTTAATTTGCCTCTCTTGTGATTGTGTGACATTTCCCCAGGATAGTAAGACAGCCCTACCTATCCTTAGAAGAAAAAAAGGGGAAGGACGGAATAATCTCTACCAAATTTGACAACTCATTAACTACACTTTATTAAAAAGATTTAATTGCTTGCCTTATATCCTGTTTTCAGCTTTCTTCTTCAGTAGCAAATATCAATTAAATTCTAATAACAAAGAGTCTTACTGCAGTTGACAAATAATCCTTTTTAGGAGAATTGCCCTCAGTGACTCTCCACAGGCAAAATTTACAATTCTTTCAGCCACAATTCTTTGCCGCTGTTTCCTCTAACATCGGATGTGACAGGTCTGCCAGGACAAGAAACAGGCTTGCCCTTTGAGGGCATTTTCCCATATAATGAGGTGGCCCCTGCAGAAATCACTCTGCCAGTAGTGACAGGCCACTATAACTCCTGAGGGCTGACCATACAGCGGCCTATAATTTACCCAGCTGACCAGCAACAGTGTGGGACCAATTTCCTAGGATGATGTTCTGATTTTGCAGTTAAGTTGCTGTAATAGAACAGTTTATGAATGACAAGGAGCAAACTAGATCCCCTCACACCAAAAGTCTCAGGGAAATATTTTTACCTCATTTTTTGGTATAGCCTTTTTAAATAACCAGAGCATATAAAAATGCTGCACACTTCTCAGAAGGCACTGACTTCCTCCAATCATGGGGTATATTCACATGGAATCTGATTCACTAACTTGATCAGGATATGGTTGAAATGACTCAAGCAGTAAACTGACTAGATAACTTTCAAATTATTTTGCAAGCCCTGAGGTATGTGCTTCCTTGATTTAATTGTAAGTTTCCCACTAATGACCATTGCTCTTAATTTGCTCCAAGCAATAATGTGCCATAGCTACATAGTCACAGACTCCAAAAATTAGAAAAATAAAGAATCAGTGCAATCAGGTGGGTGAACATAAACTACAGATGACCACTGATGTTTGTGTGTGAAGCACACATGTTATAATTTTTGATGTTAAGTCAAGGACAGTAGTAGAGATCATAGCTCCTCCATGGAACATGATTATTAGCCAGACCACATGAGTTTCAGAGTGATATTAGAAACCCAATATCTCATGCACAAAAGATGGGAAAACAATTTATATGATTTCCAGTATCTCTTTCTTTTTCTTTTTCTAAGACTTTATATATTTATTCATGACAGACACAGAGAGAGAGAGAGAGGCAGAAACATAGGCAGAGGGAGAAGCAGGCTCCCTGTGGTTTAGCGTGATGCGGGATTTGATCCCAGGACTCCAGGATCATGACCTGAGCGAAAGGTAGATGCTTAACCACTGAGTCACCCAGGTGCCCTTCCAGTATCTCTTTCAATTCCAGCCTTCTATGAGTCTAGAAATGACTTTGAGGAGATTATCGGTTGCTACCTAAGTGAACAAAGGTAGGAAGAAAACCCACACTAGATTAAGAGCTCAGATATTTGTGATTATCTTCTGCTTATCCTATTTTATGTGTGTATAACTTTTATATATCTGTTTGGATTATATGTATAATTTATTCATATTTACTTTTTAAAGAGACCTAATTATGTTATAGGAAGAATAGTGAAATCAGTTGAAAGTAGTAATCAAGTGAAGAGAAGATACGGGGATTACATAATAGGAGTCTTCCAATATAGGTCTATAGAGGTCTGTCATATAGTGAGATCCAACTGGTTTTACATGATGCTAATAGATGTTAGGAGGAAAAAAAATTGTGTCAATGATACAAACTTGCCAAGTTGTTTGAGGAGAGAATAGTCTACTTCCCTTTTCAGTGAGGTCCACATACACTGAAGATTTCAATGTACTCTTCATGCTGTTTGAACAGGTTATTAAATAGGGAATTCAAGTATCATGTCCCTTACTATCCTGTGATTTTGTCATTCTATGAATCTAGTTCCACCTTCTCATTTATGAAGTGGTATTGACAAGTCCTTCTGAGATCCATCAAATCCTTTCAGAAAAGCTCATTACTCTTCAAGGATCTCTACAAGCCAAACAGATTGGTTATGGTCCTGTCTTTGGTAATTCGTAAAACCTCCTCTAGTTATTCCACATTGCAAAGAAAGTAATTTCCCCCCAAGAAAGTCCCCTTGCAATTAAGTTCCACAAAACCTGAGGCTTCACAGCCCACAATCTTTAATTCACTCCTCCTGGGTAGAGTCAAACTTCATCATGCCACGAAGTGAAGGGATACCTACCACAGTCAGGAAACTAACTGAGAAAGTATATCTGTCAGAGCCTCTAGCCACCCAGAAGGAGCTCCAAGAATCTTAATCCTTAGTGAACCATGAAACTCTGGGGCAGGCAGCTTACAGCTGGGGATTTGTTTGCCTATGCAAATTCCATCATAAATCACCTCATCCTCAGTTAAAAGGCTAAGGCGAAGGCCAAGGTGCTCGTGCAGCACTATCATTGAGTCACAAAGGCTCAGGATTTATGAGACAAAACTGGCATGGATTGGTTCAGTCTTTCACTAAGTTAGTTACTTTAATTCCCATTTTCCAGATGAAGAAACCATGATCTCAAATATAATAGACTTTCCTTAGTCTTAACAGTTAAGACAGAAATCCTGCCATCTGGTGCTCTATTTCCTCTTCAACCAATCTGCCAAGATCAGTGACTTCAATTCCTGTTAATGTCTCAAAAGCTAATGATGGTGGGATGCACGGTGACATTAGGTCAGTGGATAAGCCATCATTGCCTTTAATCGCTGACTGTGTAGTTGTGTATGGCAGTTGCTAAACAGTCATGAGCATTCCTCCACCCACGTCATCATTTCTGCGTTTCCTTGGTGCAGAGTCACAACATGTGTTTCTTGACAAAATGCTTTCTGTTTTCAGAGAACTTAACGGTTTCTCTCTGTTGGCTCTGAATAATAATAGGATTATAAAGGAAGCTGCAGGGCTAGGTGATTTGAGCACTGCTGGGTGTAGTCCAAGGGAAGAAAGAGAAGGAGGGAGATAAAATGCAGGAGATATTTAACTATAAATCCCAATGGTCACATTACAGCTCTGAATTTGTCTGGATGTGAATATAAATTTATGGGTGGATTTGGAGTTGGAAGATTTGAGTTCTCTCTCTGTCTGTGATGCACACTCACTTGTTCAGCAGGCTTGAGAACACATTTGCTTTCCCAGAGACGGAGTCTTCTTGGGGGCAGGAAAAGGATAACACCCCGTGCCCCTAATAATTGTGCACACACACACACACACATGCTAGATGCATGTGAAGACCGCATCAAACAGGTCAGCATATGGAAAAGTCCTTCTGATAATTATGAAGTAACATATACATAAAAGAAAATTGTGTGTGGAAGGCTGACCTTGAGGTGGCAACAAACAGGTACAAGGAGTCATCATCTAATCGTAATTCTGGGGTCTGTCACCACCTCCACCTAGGCCCACTGGGGTTCTAATCTTTACCCCATCATTTCCTGGTTGTGTGGCATTGAACAACCTATTTAAATTCCCCAAGACTCATTTTCACCTTCTGTAATGGGGACAACAGTCCCTTCTTTGTCTCTGTCCTAGGGTTTTTGCAAACCAAGGAATGTGAAACAAAATGCTGTGAAATTTGAAACCTGTAATATGTCCACAATTAAAGAAATCTTATTATTACAGAACCTCAGGCTCCCAGGAAAGCCACTGGATCTCTTGGTCCTCTGGTTGGAGAAGGAAGTCAGGAGACCAGGCAGGCCTCTTAGGCACTGAATATTGTGCTGCATGTAACACAGTCGGGTGTGGTGATTAAGAGAAGGTCCTCAGGGACACACTGCCTGCATGTACATTCTGACCCTGCCATTTGCCAGAGTATGACCTTAGGTAAACATTTCACTACTCTGTGACTCCATTCCTTTGTCTATTATGTTAAGATGAAAATGTAAGCTCATGGGGTGATTTTAAAGATTAACTGAGCTAATACATATAAAAAAGTTTCAAGCCATGCATAGCACACAAGAATACTCTCTAAGTACTACCTACTGCTTCCCCAGCTCAGCCCAATTTGGAGCCCCTTTCTCAGGATTAGCCTGAAAAAAAAAAAAAAGATTTATCTCTGGGACGAGGGCCTAGAAAGGCAGGTTAATATTTATCTCTTAGTTTGTCTGCCAGAATTTGCCTTATCTAATGACTCTTCTTGGTCCCAGAGATTCAGAAGCTTATTGTTGCAAATGTCCCAAAATCAGTTTGGCTTCTCTTAATTCTTGAGTTCTTTTCTTGGTTAGTTGTCTTTTGGGATACTCAAGGTTGTAGGTCTCTTCTTCATGATTTCACTACTTTGTGAGAATGCAAACAATCAAGTATGGGAACAAATTTAGCTGCACATACTGACAGCTGTTGGCAAACAGCAGAAAGTCCCAGAACTTCTTGTGACAGGTCAATGGAAGCCCAGTTCAGCATTGGCTTAGGTGGGCTAGTAGCATCTTTTTTTTTTAAGATTTTATTTATTTATTCATGAGAGATGCAGTGAGAGAGGCAGAGACACAGGCAGAGGGAGAAGCAGGCTCCTTATAGGAAGCCTGATGGCAGGATTGATCCCAGGACTCCGGGATCACAACCTGAGTCGAAGGCAGACACTCAACCACTGAGCCACCAAGGCACCCAGGGCTAGTAGCATCTTGAGTAAAAGGGTCACCTGAGGCAAGTGTGACCATAGTCTCCCGAGGATATAGCAAAATGTCTGGCTGGAGTCCCATGAATTATCCAAGCCAGAAGAGGGACAGAGAATTTCTTAGAAATTAAGCTTATGGTTCTATTCCTACAGAAATCAACATTTTGGGTAAACAGACTCCTCACATTTTACCTCTGCAAAAGAAGAGAATGTTTCTATAGTATTTCTAGCCAATCCACATATATTCAACCCCATGGATATTACTAATACTCATTCCTAATATCTATTATGCTCATCAATTAAGACTTCCTTTAACATCTATGAAGTTCATTAATATAATCTTTGGTCTTGACTAGAGATGAAAAAGTTGACACCTTTGTGGTAACTGCCTCGAGGTAGAGTTTATGACCAAAAGTATGAGGTATAAATTTCTAATTCAACTAAGTAATCTACCCTAGAGTAGAAATTAGTGATTAACATCCGCACAATACACACACACTCACACACACACATGCTGTTTAGGCTGAAACAATTTTCTAAAGTCAATTACAGGCCAGAGATCACTTATGGTGGGAACAGCGGATGTATTTCAGGGATGGTAGTGCATTTGAGTCATTCTGTCTAAGAATTTCTCAGAAAGCTTCTTCTGGCTTTTTGGCCTAATCATCATCAAAGAGTCACTGCTTGGAATAGATCCAAATTCCTTAGATGACTTCCTCTAACTCAAGAATTGAAGTCATTGTTCTGTAGGCACCATAAACTTTAGCCAGACTGTTGCTCATATAAACCTGAGGACCTCTCATTTTCTTAAGCTTGGTCTTCATTGGTCCTTCTTTCTTGAATGCCCGTCTCTGCTTATTCAACATGCTGATATTCATCCATACTTTTAATACATAATTCAAACCTTCCCTTTGATAAAACTTCCCAGGTTTTTCCAACATAAAACTCTCAGTTTCATGCGATGCTTACCATTCTATTTTCTAATTTAATTGTGTACTTGCTTCTACTAGACTATAGATTCTTCAGGCCAGCAAATATATCTGCTCCATCTCTATAGTCATCACGGCAAAAATATAATGTCTTTCTTAGGTTGACAATCAATACCTACTTATGGAAAGGACTTGTTTTCCATTGGATAGTAGAAAGAAGACCTGAATTATTGGAGTACTATCTTCCTCACTACTGAGATGTGTGACATTGTGAGAACCACTGGCTTTTTTACCTATAAAATGCAAATAATTATGCCCAGCTGACTTATGGCAGGCTGTTTCAAGAATCAAATAAAAATGAAGATATGAAAACCTTTCATTCATTGTGAAAATTAGATATTATTGATTCACCTATTTAAAGGATTCTCCTTTTCCTAGAATTTATAAAATTAAAAGCTATTTAGTAAACAATCACCAATTTACAGATGAAAACAATGAGGTCCAGGAAAGAGAACTGACTTTGATTAAGTCTTCCATGCAGATTCTATGACTCCCCCACCAATGTTATATTTCCTATATTGATCTAACATTTTCAAAAGCTTTTCGTATTCAGTGAGAGACCCGGAGGTTTCTAAGCCATCAACTAGATATTCTGTTTATGTTAAATTTTAAGAAAAACATGGTTCCTTCAAAATGAATCATGGGAGGTGGAATATTCTAATAGCTTACTTTCCATATTATTTTGAAAGTGAAAGTGCTAACATAATAGTGAAGAAAAGCTTCGCCATTTATTTTCTCTCTAATGTCAACATTTAGGTCTCACGGATCTCCATGGTTTTCTTGGGGAGCTCATTCCAGATCCTTGCCATCCCTTTGGGTGAAGTCATAGTCTACAATTCAAAGAAAGGCAACCTTTCCTCAAAGGGTTTTTGTGATAACTAAATGATGCATATAATAATCTTAGCAAGTGTACTGTTTGATACAACAATTTAATCTAGTGCCAAATGAAGATTTGTTAGGGCCTGGTGGTGGTCTTTTCAGTCCAATGGTTTTGATTTGAATCCAATATTCACTATTCACCAACTGTTGGCCTTAGGCAAGGTAACTGCCTATTTCTCATTTTCCTCAACATGAATTAAAACTAAAAACAGGACCTAAATCTATTGTCTTGAGGACATATGTATACTTTCTAATACAGTTCCAGTTGTATAGTGGGGCCTTCATAAATAGCAACTGCTTTTAAAGTGAGGGTCTTTTATTGCTATGTCTATACTTCTGCCAGCTATGAATGGGAGAAGGGATTTGAGCTCTCACATGTATTGCTGTATCTGGATACAGTAGGACGGTGTTGACATGCTTAATAAATGTTCGGTGAACCAGTGGATGAAAAAGCAGTAGAGAGGCCTCATAAGAGAGATCTTATCTAACTCCTAGCCTGGTCTTCACATCTGAAATACATCGGTCCTATGTGATTTTTTATGATAATAGTCTAGAGACTGAGACTATCCAAAATTTGAGGCTCTTTCTCCATTTTTTCCATTTGCAGTGTTTTGATAGTTACTTTCTAATCTTAAATAAGCAGCCTCATAAGATGTGATGACAATAAAGTAAACCAACGTGTGCCTTGATGAACGTGGAATAGTTAGAACTATTATCTGAACTGAGTTGGAAATGGCAGCAGTGCTGTGAGTGTTATGAGCTAATTCACAATTTTTTTCTTGTAAGATTTTATTTATTTACTTGACAGAGAGAAGAATAAGAGGGAGGAGGAGAAAGAGAGAGAGAGAGAGCACAGAAGGAAAGGGAGAAGCAGACTCCCCACTGAGCAGGGAGCCTAACACTGGGCTCAATCCCAGGACCCAAGGATCATGATCTGAGGCAGACGCTTAACCAACTGAGCCACCCAGGCGCCCCCGATTCACACAATTCTTATTTTTGCACTTCTTAATTATGCCATTAGTCTTTCTTCTTTCTGTTTATTGTCACACCGAGTGACTCTTGTGCCAGCCAGTTGGATCTTGAAGTACCAGCTTATCTTATTCAAATCCATAGGGCTCAGTACACTCTGCTCACAACTGGAGATGAAACCAGCCTCCTCTGTCAGTCACATTATTAGTCATTCAGGAGGGAGGTGACAATAATTGTATTGATAATTCTAAGTCTAACCACTTATGACTTCACCTAGTAAATAATACCTACCTGTTTCCCATAGTGAAGTTTTAATAGCTTTTACCTCAGTTTTCTTACATATACAAATCTGTAAAGGAGGTAGAGAAGGTATTATGCCATTTTTTTAAGAGATAAAGGAACTAAAGCTCATATAGGTATTACCATTTTACAGTGGGAAATTTTATGGTCTCAGTAAAACTCGGTCCTAATTTCATCTTTGGGATGAATTTGTTATTTGATGTTAGGGCACTCATGCTGTTTAGGTCTAGATTAGCTCCTCTATAAAGTGATATGCTTAGGAGCTGTCTTGGTTTCTTTCCATATTTAAGATCCAGTATTCCCCAATGATTATTCTTTTTTTTTTAAAGATTTATTTATTTGAGAGAGAGCATGAGTGGGAGGGGCAGAGGGAGAGGGAGAAGCAGGCTCCCCACTGAGCAGGGAGCCCAACAAGGGGTCCAAATCAAGATGCTGGGACTATGACCTGAGCTGAAGGCAGACACTTAACTGATTGAACCACCCAGGCACCCCTTCTCCAATGATTTTTGACATCATTAGGGATTAAGGGGGATGGTGGCAGAACTAGAACCTCGGTCTTCTGAATCTTAACCTAGTCTTTTTATAGACAACTGTCCATGGCCAACATGAAGATAATCCTGGGCATATCTTTTAGGCCAGAGGTTTCTAGGCCTGAATGCTCCCCAGATTCAATCAGCTTTGTTAAAAATATAAAGTGTCTTGGGGCACCTGGGTGGCTTAGTGGTTGAGTGCCTTCTTCTCAGGTCATGATCCTGGGGTTCTGGGATTGAATCCCATATCAGGCTCCCTGTAGGGAGCCTGTTTCTCCTTCTGCCTATGTCTCTGCCTCTCTCTGTGTTTCTCATGAATAAATAAATAAAATCTTAAAAAATACAAACTGTCTCAGAGAGACAGATTACTTAGCTATGTTTTTCAGCCTGTTTTGGGGACCTAGGAGCCTAGGTCATAAAATAGGATCCTGAATGTATTTGGTTCCACAGCTTACTGAAGACTTGGTTCCACAGCCTACTGAAGACTTGGTGCCACTCTGACTGTCCTTCGACTCTGATGCAGACCAATTCAATGGCTGAAATAGGATATACTGGGGATATGAAGATGCACTCTTCAAATTACATTTTTCTCCCCTAGAAATTCTGACATCTAACTCACAGTTGTCGTCTTTCTCCCGTTTAAGGCAAAGTCTTAGGGATAGATGAAATAGGATGAATGAACATGATGCAAGACCCCAGAACCATATCTAGATGGAGAAATTATACTGAATCATCTCCCCCATGAATATGTTTCGGCAGAAATAAATTAATTTAATTAGCTGCTACCAAACAATTGATTTTCAGAAAATGACACTTTATCTCCTCATTTCTCTCAAAGAGAGAATGTGAGGGTGGCCCCATGGTTCCTACTGTTAAGTGGAACCTAAGTGGAAGAGAAGAGGGACCTTTGTTTCTGAGCTCATAATCAGCTAAAAGAAAAAAAAGCACTTAACAAAGTCTAGAAAGGTTCTCAGTTGGGGTTTTTATCAGGCTCAAAAATGTTCCGTTTCTAGGTCTTTATAGGTTATACGTAATAATAAATGAAGCTTGAGAAAATGAGACCAATCAAAACCAATCATATTATAGAATAAAATGTGAGTAAATTATTTCATATATTTTAAATTATATGATAATGTACTTTTTAAGAATTTTCATTTTTTTCACAAAATAAGCTAAGAAAAAAGTCCCAAATACCACAAGTTTCAAAGTAACTTTCTGGTTTGATCACACATGGAAAGAAAGTCAACAATATCCAGTAATAGTGACCTTTTGGCCACCAGGAAGTAGCATCACATAGTGGAGAATCAGGCACATTAGGTTTGAATGCTAACTCTGCCACGATTGCGCATGTGACTTGGGACATAATCACTAGCCACTTGAATTATGGTATTAAGATAAGCCTCCTAATGAGTTCTCTGCTTTTGTTGTTGACTTTCAGTCTATTCTTAACACAGCAGCCGAAGAGATACGATCAAAATGCAAACCAGATCATGACATACTACAGCACGACCTCCTATCTCCCTCAGAGTTAAAACCAAAGTTCTTACACTGGCTCACAATGACCTGCATGATCTGAGGTCCCCCCTATTTCTCCTATCACCTCACATGCTTCCTCTTGTTCACTTTACTCCAACTGTGCTGGCCTCCACAGCATCCCCCAAACATGCCAGGAACCCTTCCGACTCGGAGCTTTACAACTGCTATCATTTCTACCCAGATCATTCTTTGGATATCCATGTGGCTCACTTCTTTGTGTACTTTAGGTCTTTTTTTTTTTTTTTTAATTTTTATTTATTTATGATAGTCACACACAGAGAGAGAGAGAGAGAGAGAGGCAGAGACACAGGCAGAGGGAGAAGCAGGCTCCATGCACTGGGAGCCCGACGTGGGATTCGATCCCAGGTCTCCAGGATCGCGCCTTGGGCCAAAGGCAGGCGCTAAACCGCTGTGCCACCCAGGGACCCCTGTACTTTAGGTCTTTACCCAAATGTTGCCTTCTTGGTGAAACAGTTCTCAAACAGTCTTTTAAAAATTATAGCCGTTGCTGTGGTGCCTGGATGGCTCAGCTGGTTAAGCATTTGCCTTTGGCTCAGGTTATGATCCTAGGGTCCTGGGATTGAGCCCCATGTCAGACTCTCTGCTCAGCGGGAAGTATCCTTCTCCCTCTCCCTCTCTCTCTGTACAATGAAGAAAGAAATGAAATCAAAGAAATGAAATCTTAAAAAAAAAAATCACAACCATTCCTCACCACGTGTTCTATCTCATTCCATGTTACTTTTTCTTCTTTTCACCATTTAACAGGCTATATATATTACTTATCTTATTACTATCTCTCTCTCCTCAGTAGAGTGTAAGCTTCATCAGGAGAGGACAGGGAATTTTGTCAGTTGTGTTCATTGATCAATTCTTAGTATCTAGAATTAATATCTAGCACATGGTAAACATTCAGTAAATTTTTAATGAACAAATGTGGGAGATAATGAATATATCGAAGATAATAGAATTCTCTAAGACTCATTTTGTCATCTGTGAAATGGAAATAATATCTCCTCACATAGCCCTATCACATCCTAGGTACATAAATCATTGGGAATCTCTTCTTTATGTCACATAAATTATTTTCTATCATCTATACCCCAAAGATAGAATTAAAATAAATTAGTCCCTATAACACCAGCATTCCAATTCCATAGTTCCTTTATCAAGGTTTTCATTTCACAAATTAGTTTGACAAATAGGTTATTTCTGGTTGGTTCACATCCTTTTACAAAAGTCGATGCCCAATAAATATTAGTTTCCTTTTTTTCCCCTATCCCTTTTTCCCCCATCCCTTCATTTTATGAACCAATAAGCTCCCTATAAAAATACTTTGCTTATCTTGGTAAAATCTGAAATACCACAATTCACAAATACTAAGCAGAGACTCAATAAATGTTGATTTATCTACATATAAAATATCAGGACCTTACTAACATTTTTCTCCTTGTATAAATGCATATAGTTAGGCTTGCTCAGCTGTTTGTTCCCAGGCATGAGTTATTTTCAGGGCAAGTGTGAACCCTGCTAGAACAGCAATGATTTTGCCATATATACCTCCAGGTTGCTTATATCCCTGGGAGGCAGTGAACAAAAGGCTCAGCAGGCCCTGGGGCTGCTTTGGTTAGATTCTGCTTTCCACAGAGATCTTTTGGTGACCACATGCATGCTTCAGTTTATTTATCTAAGCACTCCTCCTGCAGGGACAGACCAGAGAAAAAGGCTAGGGTGCTGCCAGATGTGTTAAGGAAGGCAAGTGCCTGGAAAGCCTTGGATTGAGTTTCAGCTAGCAATTATAAAATGCTAAGTATAATCTGGGGCACTCTAGTTTCCCTTCCCAGACCACAGAGCCCTCAGGGAAAAAGATACTATAACAAATAAAGGTGCCCTCTCAGACACGGGGAAGTAGTCACAGATTTTCAGAGAATTTTTTATTCAAGGATCCAAACTTGAATTAAGTTGTGTGTGTGTGTGTGTGTGTGTGTGTGTGTCCCCTACGTAACAATGGGTGATGAAAACAAAACGGCTTATAAGTAAAATCCCATGTTTGAGGCCTGAGTGATATTATCCACACTCTGCTCAGTTTGCAGTCCTCGTTTCTTTAAATTCAATAAGGAAATTTTATCACATTGGCTATAAACTTCCTACTTAAGCTGTGATGAGTCTAAAAGCCCAGACATAGCAGATACAAAGAGCAGCCATCAGGGAAAGAAATCTTCAAGGCATTATTAATATATAGAGAAGCAATTATCTGAATGGTACAAAGATTTCAGATATTGTGAAGTAGGTAATTATTAAAGAAGAAAACGCCTCCTTGAAATGTTTGTAATTAAAAATGAAGAACTAAAGGCATGTAAAAATATTGGTGATACAATACTAAAAAAGAATTAGCATTTCTTTTTCTTTTAGAGAAAGAGAGATTGAGATAGATAAAGAGAGAGAGAGCACACCTTAGGGATACAGAGGAAGAGGAAGAGAGAGAATCTCAAGCAGGTGCCATGCCCAGTGTGGAGTCCAATACAAAGCTCAATATCAGGACCCTGAGATCATGACCTGAGTCGAAATCAAGAGTTGGACACTTAATGGACAGAACCACCCAGGTGCACTAAGAATTAGTATTTTTTTCAATGTTTATTTACTGTATGGCTGACCCCACATGAGGCATTCTATATAATTATCTCAACTAATCACACAGTAATCTTTAATG
This sequence comes from Vulpes vulpes, assembly GCF_048418805.1. Lineage (NCBI taxonomy): Eukaryota > Metazoa > Chordata > Mammalia > Carnivora > Canidae > Vulpes > Vulpes vulpes. The sequence goes on along the minus strand of NC_132792.1, from coordinate 16,639,472 downwards.
GCAGTTATGTTCCTACTTTATAGCTGATGAAACTGAAAACAGAAGGCAAGTGACTTGCCCCAGATAATATAGTTACAGCTGATGAAAACTGACAACCTAGATTTGCCTACCTCCAAAGTGCACAATCAATATGTCTTATGTTACATGGACTTACCGGTTAACAAATCTGAACTTTGAGCCATTTAAAGTTGAATTAGAGCCATTTAAAACCAGGAGATGGATAATTCTCTGAAGTTTAGTGCAAGAAAAGGTACATTTCAAATGACTAACAAAATGCTAGTAAGTGTAAAATAAAATGAGATTTCTTTACTAATGACAATGATATTACTAAAATATCTTTCGAGACTTATGGTTTGGGAGCAAATGGCATAGACTCATTTCTCCCTGATCCTGCTTGTTCAGTACAACTAAAAACACCTAGAAATGATGTAGTAGGCAGCCACAGGAGAACTCTGAAGATAGAAAAAGAAAGTGGGCTTACTAGAGACCCCAGGACTTGAGGAAAAACTCAGTAGTCTGATGTCTCCTGATTTTCCACCTGGTACTGGAAGGTGGAACAGGCCTGGCATCTCGAATGCTTTAGAAGGAGGTGGCTCAGGTAGATACCCCTCCCCCCCGCTTACAACAGCAGACCAAGCAAGAGCCCTAGCAACACTTGCCAGCCTGGAGAGAAGGCCAAAGGAAATGACATCTCAGTCCCTAAACGACAGCCTAGGAGATGCCTTCCCCACCCAGCGATGGCCCCAGCAGGGACTAAGCAGGAACCTCCCTAGCACCCAGCAGCCTGGAGAAGAGCTCTCTACCCACACTGGCCCACAGTCCTCTTTCCACTCCCAAACTAGTGGTACCAAGTCCAAGGAAGTACATTCTATCTCCATAGGTAACACCAGCAGAAATCAAGCCTCTGGCAAAGATCTGAAATCTGTATTATCAGTGTTTTAGAAGAAAGAGGAGGAGGAATGTGGAACTGAACATTTATTTCAAGAAATAATGACTGAAAATTTCCCAAATTTGATATGACACAAATCTACACATTCAAAGAGCTGAGCTAACTACAAATAGAATAGACTCTAAGAATTTTACCAAGGTTCATCAGAATCAAACTTCTGAAAACTAAAGACAAAGAAAAGTCTTGAAAGTAGCTAGAGAAAAATGACTCTTCCTATAGGGGAACCCTAATTTGAATCCACAAATTTATTTTTTCATCAGCAACTACTGTGGTGAAAAGGAAGTGGTACACTTAAAGATAGCTGTCAACTGAATCCTACATTCAGTGAGAACATACTTTAAGTATAAAGAGGGAAAAAACTCCCAGATGGTGGAAGACTAAGAGAATTTGTTGTTCACAGACCAGACTATAAAGAATGGCTAACGGTAGTTCTCCAAACAAAAAGATAATGCCTGAGGAAGGCTGGGAACTTTAAAAAGGATAGAACAAAGAAGTGGATAAAAATAGGGATAAATATAATAAACTTTCTTCTCATAAGTTTTTTACATCATATTTGACAGTTAAAGCAAGAATGATAACATGTGATATGGTACTCAATGCACATAGGAAATGTAGGACAGTTATATTTCTTCAATGGAGAGAGGAAAAGGACCAACATGGAAGTAAGTTTTCACTACACTGCAAGTGGTAAAATTTCAACACTAGTAGACTGTAATAAAGTATATATGTATATTGTAATACCAAAAGCAATGACTAAGAAAACTATATAAAATGATATATTTAAAAATACTAAATAAATCAAAGTGGGATTCTAAATAATGTTCTTGTAACCCACAGGGAGTCAATAAAAGAGAAACAGAAGAATTAGAAACAGAAAACAAATTTAAAAACAAAAAATAAAAGGAGAGACGTAAGCCCTAACATTTTAATAATTACTTTAAATGTCAGTGGTCTAAATGTACAATAAAAAGACAGCTTGGCAGAGCGGATAAACAAAACAAAATAAAACGAAACAAAGATAGGACTAGAAGACTTAGCCTCAGCAATCAGACAACAAAAAGAAATAAAAGGCATTCAAATTGGCAAAGAGGAAGTCAAACTCTCACTCTTCACAGATGGCATGATACTGTATGTGGAAAACCCGAAAGACTTCACCCCAAAATTGCTACAGTTCATATACCAATTTGGCAACATGGCAGGATACAGAATCAATGCACAGTAATCAGTTGCTTTTCTATACACTAACAATGAGATTGAAGAAAGAGAAATTAAGGAGTCAATCCCATTTACAATTGCACCACAAACCATAAGATACCTAGGAATAAACCTAACCAAAGAGATAAAGGATCTGTACTCTAAAAACTCCAGAACACTTATGAAAGAAATGGAGAAAGAAACAAAGAGATGGAAAAATATTCTATGCTCATGGATTGGAAGAATAAATATTATGAAAATGACTATGCTATCCAGAACAATCTACACATTCAATGCAATCCTTATCAAAATACCATGGACATTTTTCACAGAGTTGGAACAAATAATCCTAAGATTTGTATGAAACCAAAAAAAGACCCTGACTAGCCAGAGGAATGTTGAAAAAGAAAACCAAGGTTGAGAGCATCGCAATGCCTGACTTCAAGCTATATTATAAAACTGTGATCATCAAGACAGCATGGTACTGGCATAAAAACAGACACATAGATCAATGGAACAGAATAAAGAACCCAGAAATGGACCCTCAGCAGTATGGTCAACCAATCTTTGACAAAGCAGGAAAGACTAACCAGCAGATAAAAGATAATCTCTTCAATAAATGATGTTGGGAAAATTGGACAGCCCATGCAGAAGAATGAAACTAGACCATTCTCTTACACCATACACAAAGATAAACTCAAAATGGATGAAAGATCTAAATGTGAGACAGGAATTCATTAAAATCCTAGAAGAGAACACAGGCAAGAACCCTTTTGACCTCGGGCCACAACTTCTTACAAGACAGGTCTCTAAAAGTAATGAAACAAAAGCAAAAATGAACTATTGGGACTTCATCAAAATAAAAAGCTTCACCCGGATTTTAGGTTCTGCTCTATGCTAGCAATCTATGTGATTTTTAGAAGACCTTTTCACCTCAGGCCTCCATTTACTCACCTGTTAAGTAAACATAAAAGTTGAATTAAATGGCCTTTCATAATGCTTCTAGCATAAAAAAAAAATAAAAATAAAATAAAAAAAATTAAAAAAAAGCTTCTGCATAGCAAAAGAAACAGTCAACAAAACTAAAAGGCAACCTACAGAATGGGAGAAGATATTTGAAAATAGCATATCAGGTAAAGGGCTAGTATCCAAGATATATAAAGAACTCATAACATTCAACACCCAAAAAACAAACAATTCAGTCAAGGAATGAACAGAAGACATAAACAGAAATTTCACCAGAGAAGATATACACATGGCCAATAAGCACATGAAAGAACGTTCCACATCACTTGCCTTCAGGGAAATGCAAATCAAAACCACAATGAGATACCACTTTACACCAGTGAGAATGGGGAAAATTAACAAGTTAGGAAACAACAAATGTTGACTAGGATGTGGAGAATAGGGAGCCTCTTAAATTGTTGGCAGGAATGCAAGCTGGTGCAGCCACTCTGGAAAACAGTACGGAGGTTCCTCAAGAAGTTAAAAATAGAGCTACCCTATGATGCAACAATTGTACCACTGAATATTTATCTTAAAAATTCAGATGTAGTGAAACAAAGGGTCACCTACACCGCAGTGTTTATAGCAGCAATGTCCACAATAGCCAAACTGTGGAAGGAGCCACGCTGTCCTTTGACAGATATTTATATTGATATGGATGGAACTGGAGGGTATTATGCTGAATGAAATAGTCAATCGGAGAAAGACAAGCATCATATGGTTTCACTCATATGTGGAATATAAGAAATAGTGCAGGGGACCGTAGGGAAGAAGAGGAAACTGAGTGGTGAAAAATCAGAGAAGAAGACAAACCATGAGAAACTCTTTTTTCTTTTTTAATATTTATTCATGAGAGAGAGAGAGAGAGAGAGGCAGAGACACAGGCAGAAGGAGAAGCAGGCTCCATGCAGGGAGCCCGATGTGGGACTCGATCCTAGGTCTCCAGATCACACCCTGGGCTCAAGGCAGCGCTAAACTGCTGAGCCACCCGGGCTGCCCCCATGAGAAACTTTTAACTCTGGGAAACAAACCCAGGGTTGCTGAAGAGGAGGTGGGGGGTGGGGGGCTGAGGAGATGAGGGGATGGGCATTAAGGAGGGCACGTGATGTGATGAGCACTGGGTGTTATACTGTATGTTGGCAAACTGAATGTAAATTAAAAAAAACACATGATCCAACTGTTATGAATTGATGTTTTGTTTCCCAGCCAAAATTCATATGTTGAAGCCCCAACCCCCAAAGTGATAATATTAGGAGGTGAGACCTTTAGGAGATACTTAGGTTTAGATGAAATCTTTTTTTTTTTTAAGATTTTATTTATTCACATAAGAGAGAGAAAGGGAGAGTAAGCATGAGTGGGGGCAGGGTGGGAGGAGAGGGAGAAGTAGGCTCCCTACTGAACAAGGAGCCCCATGTTGGGGGGCGGGGCTCAATGAGGGGCTCAATGGGAGGGCTTGATCCTGAGACTCCAGGATCATGACCTGAGCCAAAGGCAGCCACTTAACTGACTGAACCACCCAGGTGCCCCAAAATGAAGTCTTTAATAAAGGTGGAGCTCCATCATGGGCTTTGTGAACTTATAAGAAGAAGAAGAGACACTAGATTTCTGTACTCCTGCACCTGTGAATAATAGTAGTCATTCCAGAGTTAACACAAAGTCAAGGAAAGAAGGGATATATTTTAACAGCCCTTTTCATCTCATATCTTGTTTTCAAATTTTTGCCTCTCACTTAAGGTTATGATGAGAAAGACTGTTCCCTTCCTTCTATCCCCGTGTTTCCATCTGTCTATCTCTTGTTTACCATAGTGATCACAATTTTAAACTTGGAAACACTATTTCATGAGAAAAAAAAAAAAGGAAGACTCAAAGTTTGGAATAAAAAAGCAGTGCAAAGATAAAGGAAGTAAAATCAATAATCCCAGTAAAAGTTTTCTCATTTTATGGATAGATTAGTATATTTAGTGAACAAATATCTAATCTGAAGTTTCTCTTTAAAAGATGCCAACTTGAATATCACATCAGTACATATCCTGTCAATAATGTCTTCTAACCTGAATGAGAAAAGATATGGCTTAAAGATTAGTAAGTGTGTAGCAAGAGAGACTCCTGACTTTGGCAAGAGAAAAGTGGCTGATTCAGTGGGTCGGAGCCCAGCGTGAAGAGTGCAGAAAACCTGCAAGGAAACTGGGGCGCCTGGGTGGCTCAGTCGGTTAAGCATCTGCCTTTGGCTCAGGTCATGCTCTACAGGTGATTCAGGATCACAAGCCATGTCGGGCTCCCCACTCAGCAAGGAGCCTGCTTCTCCCTTTCCCTCTGCCATTCCCCCTGCTTGTGCTCTTCCTCTCCCTTAAATAAATAAATAAAATCTTAAAAAAAAAATTGAGGCAGATGACCTGCCACAGCTACACACATATTAGATCCCACAACACCTGACTCTTAACTCCTGCCACAGTTTACTTCTTTGGGTGCATGTGATCCTAGAACTGTTAGGTTATTCCTTTTAGTAAAGTCTGAGAATTGAAGGCAGATATTTTTCAAGTCCTTTACAATAAGACAAAGAGAGGTGACAAGACCCAAGCTAGAAGGCTCAAAAGGTAGGCTGGCTCCTGTCTGTGGTGAAGGTAATTAGAAGAGGTTTGGTTCCACTTCTAGCAACATGGTCCTTGATGTGAAGTCTCCTTTAATCACTTCTATCATATGAAACAACTTGCACCCTGTTAAGATTTCAGATAATGCACTTAAAGCACCTGGTACATATAAAGTGGGCAGAAATGTTTATAATCATGGTTTATCCCACAGTTTAAGCAATCTCTTTAAAGTCAAGAACAGCTATAAATTTTTAAATCTGATCAACAGAATCTCATTTCAAAGTTTTCCAATCTGAAAGACTGATTAAGAGAAGAAAGGGGGAGGCGGGTGGAGGGATAGGGTAACTGGGTGATGGGCATTAAGGAGGGCGCTTCATGTAATGAGCACTGGGTGTTGGGTGCCACTGATTAATCACTACACCGTACTTCTGAAACTACTAAGACACTGTTAATTCATTGATTTAATTTTTTTTTTAAAGGAGAAGGAAGTACAGTGGTCTTGGAGTCCTGGGTTTACACTACTTTTGCAATGAACTTGGACAGAATCCCTTACTACTCTGGCCTCCAGTCTCATCAGTTATAAAATTTGTTTATTTGCAAATGCATTTGGTTGTCCCAGTTACCACACATTCAAGAGCAGTTCCGCTTGGCCATGGTAATTATAGTAGTAGTAATAATAATAGCAGTAGTGTTTACCACATGCCTGGCATTATTCTAAGCTCTTTATACATATTAACTGATGTAACACATTAACTGTGTGTAATAAGTTCTATTATTACTATTCTCATATTTCACAGAAAAGGAACCAAGGCACAAAGAATATCAGCAATTGCCTTGAGGTCACCACACATAGTAAATTGCAAAAAGAAAGATTCACATGCAAAAGGAAGATTCTTTCTGGAACCATACCCCAGACCCCTAGCCACCATGCATCTCCCCTGCTGACATTTTTGAAGAGAAAATCAGGACTTTTAAGACAAGTCTTGATGGATGGAAAGAAAGAGGGCACAAAATGATGATCTAGAACTGGGGTAGAGGAGATGTCTACTCCAGTTCACCAAGCATTAACGCTTTCACACCTCTTTGGGGCTTTGGCGGTCTGCAGTAGCTCCAAAGTTTGTGCCCATGAAACAAACAAAAAAGGAATTCCGTTTGACACTGATGGCATGCTGAATATGCATGAAGGTTTCTTGCATATTTTGCATTTTACCACCCCCCCCATCTGTGTTCTAATGCATGCAACCTCAATTTTCTTCCTGATTCAGCTTGTGCACAGCTCATTAACATTGAACTTTGACAGAAGAAAAGAAGCAAACACCCCATGTCATTTTTTCCCTATTTATCATTTGCTTTTAATTTTCACTTAATTCTTAAATATGAGATTTTTTTCTCCAAGCAGTCAGAAGAGAATAAACAGTAAAAAGAAGAAAAGAGGCATATGGTTTGTGCAATAATTCCTCCTTGGTTTAGAAGCCCCGATTCATCTCCTGGTTGTGATACCAAATCCTGTCGGGACAGAAGAAGGAAGTGTGTGTGACTGAAGAATGTGTGTGGCCAGAGCAGGTGGGGCTGAAGTAATCCTACCTGCTTTAAAAATACATATATATATATATATATATATATATATATATATATATATAATCTATTGGCTTCAAAAGTACTCATTAGGATCAAATCTAATAATATAATATTATAATATAATAATATTCAGCGGGGTTTACAAGGTTCCTGCCTATCCTGGTCCTTTCCTATCTCTCCAGGTACAGCTACCTGCCCATTAAACTGTAGACACATTTGTCTTTGTTCATCCAATACTCAAAACTATTTCTCTCTTTAGGGCTTTTGGGCAACTTGTTCCTTCTCCTTGGTAGATTCCCACCCACGCCCACATAAAGCTCAATCTCTGCCTAGTTAAATGCCACTCTCTTAATAGCCTATGAGGTAGGTAGTACTCACCTGACTTCAAGAGAAGCCCAAAGAAAAATCTTAAAAGCAAGAAAGGAATAGCCAGTATCTGAACTTGGTTTCCTCTGATTTCTTGGGTCTTTTTTTTCCTGCCAATTAACACTATCTCCCTTTCAAAAGCCTGAAATTATGACATTTGTGTGTGTGTGTATTAAGGCTGTTTAGCAGAATGCTAAAAATTTTATTTTATTTATTATTTTTTAAATATTTTATTTATTTATTCATGAAAGATACACAGAGAGAGGCAGAGACATGGGCAGGAGGAGAAGCAAGCTCCCTGTGGGGAGCCCAGTGTGGGATTCAATCCCAGGACCCCGGGATCATGACCTGAGCCAAAGGCAGATGCTCAACCACTGAGCCACCCAGGTGCCCCCAAAAATTCGATTTTAAAGCATGATACTCCTGTCATCTTTGTGCTAACTTGACCTTCTGCAGACTCAGTGTCTGAATGTTAGCTAAGTCCTCATGGTGGTTTGGCATGGTTTGGTCTCTTGTTCCTTGATGATTCCAGCTTACACTGCTCTCTCACTCTCTTGCTCTCTGCTCAAGGCTCTACTCTTTGGCAGTTAATCCTGCAGTGTTTTGCAACATCTCTTGAATCTCTGTCTGGTATTATTTAACTCTTACAGTGTTATTAAATTCTTGACTATGTATTTCTGACTCCTTCAGGTAGTCTGTAAGTTCCTTGAGGTTAAGGGAAAATATTTTACAAATATTCGGTCATCATTGTCATGTGTGTGCACATCACAGCATATAAAGTTCTTCAATACAACTATTTTGCTAGAAGGCAAGATTATTCTAGAGGTGAGAAAATGGAGATCAGAGACATAATGGACTTGTCTATCATACCATAGCTTTTAAGGAGCAAAAGCAGGTCTTTGGATTTCTGACTGAACATTTTTTGTTTTAATTTTTCCCACTCCACCAAGCCATCTTTCACGTAGTGCCTACCACAGAGCAGTGTATAAAATAGACACTTAAAAATCATTCGCGGGTTGATTTTAGATTTTAAAGGAAACCAAATAAAGTAAGAATCATCAGAGTTGATCTGCATGACAAACATTTGCATGAAAAGTAAATAAATGAACTCACTGACTGGATTTTTCCAAATGTCAGTGTTTCCTGTTTAGGAAACAAATCATTTCGACCGAATTGATCTAGATGTTTTTTCTTTTTTTTCTTGAATACTTATGTTTTAAGGGCAGAACACAGCTCAAATCTTGCAGTAACTGGAGAGTGCATGTATGAATTAAAGTAACTTTTACAAATTTCAATTTTTTCAGGCCCGCGCATGTCTGTGATTGTTGTAATAGGCATAAACTGCTCTCCTTGGCCTTCCACTCATGGCCGGTGAAAGAGGCGTGCGGTGTCTGTCTGGGAAGTCAGAAACATGTGGTGGCTCAGGATTTGGGCAAAAGAGGGTAACAATAATAGTCATTTTTCATTTTCTAGTCCTTGGTGTCTAGAGGACTTTGGGGAATTTAACAAAATATACAAAAAGCCCAATTCTGAAAACAAAGCAACACATCCCCCAGGCTCAACAAAGCAAGGCCTTAGGGAAAATAATAATAAACGCCTTCCTTCCTTTGCCACCAACGTTACAAACCATCAGCAGTGACACCGGGAACAAAGAAGTCAGAGGTTATGGGAAGGGAAAATGGTGAGAGTAGAGAGAAAATCAAGAAGAAAACGAAGGTACTTGATGTTTCTAGAAACTGCTTCTAGATGTAGGTAGAACACAAATTTGACATAAAATACAAGCCACTGCCTGGCTCCTCCTCACACACACATACATTATACACACACCTGCATCACCACTTATAAGAAAATATCTCAAAGGGAGGCCCCTCAACATATAAGAGGAGGAAATTGAATTTTGGTGACAGGTACAGATACTTGACTTGCTTATTAAGTGATGTAACATGTGTTAATAATTAAAAGATGCTTGCAATGTATTACTTAAAAAACAGATAACAATCGATATGTACATTTTGTTCTAATTTTGACATGTGTGGATATGCATATGTGCAAACATGCATGTTAAGAATGCATTAAAATATGAATAATTATTTTTTTCCCTTCTTTGATGGTGAGAATATGGACACTTTTAAATTCCATTCTTTAATCCTTTCCATGCTCATTTGATTTTGATATTTATCTGCAATGACCATTTATTGCTTCTCTCATAAAAACAAGTGTTTATGAAACATTTAAAAATACTGGTCATTAATGGCAAACCACACTCACACAGAAATCCAAAGAGACAAACTTGTGCACCATCACTAGGAATTTGATGAATTGGGGTCAGATGAATTGGGGACATAGATTCATGGCTTAAGAAGAATTTCTAATGTGAAGAAAGGATATTTTACCAGGTATCCCCATATTTCTCCCATGGATGTCCAACCTCACTCCTCTAACAGTTACTGTCAAAGTCTGGTTCCAGGTGCGCCATCTATTTGATTTGGGCAGTTTACTTAATCTCTTTCTGCCTATATTTCCCCATCTGTAAAATGGAGCTGATAACCTGATAATTCCTTACCTTGTTGAGCTTGTCAAGTATTAAACGGGACAGTCCATGTGAAATGCTTGGCACAGTGCCTCGCAAACCATAGTCACTCCGTGCCAGCTAATACTATCAGGGTTGTCAGAATCTGCATCCTCATCATCAGAATCGGTACTCTTCCAAGAAAAGACCTCAGTTTTATGTCTCCAGCTGGTATTTCCTCTCTATTCTTCAAATCCATACATCTCAACAACTAGTCAACATCCTATTCTTGAATATATCAATGGTTTTAAAAACCAAGCATCTCAGACAGGGAACTTACAAATTTCTCTTCCTAAAACTAAGCTCCAGGCAGTCATCCCCATTTCTGTGAATGACGATACTATCCATCCGGTTGTACTGAACAGAACCTTAGAAGACATCTTTATAGTCATCTCTCCCATCTATACTATTTTTTCAGAACCAAGTTTTACCAATTTGACCATTGTGCGTTCCCTTAGTTCCACCCATCTCACTCCATTTTATCATCATTCTTCTTGATCATTCTAACATCATGTGGACTGCCGCAGGAGATTCCCAACTGGCCTCCCCACATTCACCATACCCTCACCCCAGTGTATTTCTTCCCTGTAGGCAGAGTGAGCATTCTAAAATGCACATATGATCATATCACCCCTGTGCTGAAAAACATTCAATAGCTGCCTACTGCTTTAACAGATAATGATCAAAATCCTCAACAGTGACATCCCTGCTTACCTTTCCTGACTCAATTTACACCCTAGTAAGTTGTACCTGTGCTCTAATCAATTATCTTTATTCACATGGGCATTTCATTAGTTCCTCTTGTTTGACCGCTTCCCTCCCATTATGGGTGACTTGTAACGTTCTTCCTCTCTCTACTGCCCTCACACGGCCCCAGTTAATTGCTTATTCTCCACTCTTCCACATAAACACTTAGCAGATGCTCTTTCTTATAACTTAGGGAGAAAATAAATGCAAAAAGATGGGTTATACCTCTTTTTCTTGTAGACAAATATGCCAACTGGTCCACATCTGTACTGAAATCTTTGATTTCCTTCTCATTATAATATGTTTGAGACCAAGTCCACCAGGACCTTGGTCTTCTAATTTCCTCAAGAAATTCCCTATAATTATTCCTTTCATTCAGCACTATCAATTTCTCCTTTCAGCTGGTTTATCTCAGCAGCATACAAACATGCTCTATGACCTCCTCTCAGAATGCATAAACTAAAACTCTGTTCTTAATCTCACATGCCTTCAGCTGCCACTCTGAATTTATCTCTCTTCTTGAAGAGTCTGCTTCCTTATATGCCACCATCTAACCTTTTCCCATCCAGCTTCCCTCCTTACACTGGACAGAAAATAATCTGATCAAGTTACTGTGTGTCTTCCCAATCTTTTTCACATTGATTCTCATCCTCCTTGACATCTCAGAAGTAACTGTTATAGATAGATACTCCCTGCTACCTTAAAAAAAGTTTTTTTTAAAAATACACTGTCTTCTTTGGGTTCTCAGAGGACACATTCCAGGTTTTCTCCTACCTCAGTGGACAGTCCATCTCTGCTCGAATTCCTAATGATGGAGCATTCTAGAGCTGGGGGTCGGCATTCATTCTGTCTTTTTATCTCACTATCTTCATTTTGTCCTACAACAGATAACACACATAAACCACTCACCATTGTCAGTTCTCTTTCCCACTGTCCTTAAGGTACATGAAGCCTGGTTGATGTTAGCCTCAGACCTCTAACTCACCCAAAACTGAGATGCTTCTAGGATGAGAAATTCAGGATTGCTAAAAGAAGCTACATGGTTTCATGGGTTGGGAATAAGTGTCAACAATACTATCCTGAGTTCAATTATCTCAATTCTTCTATCCCATTTTTTCCTGAAAATAGACTGGAGATGTTGGTCAAATTTTTAGGTCCCTTGGTAAAGGGATTCCTCCAGCCTTCAGTTGAAAGTAGGGACACTGTAATTGAGTCTGTAATGAGACTACTGTGTCTCTATAAGTCTTGTGATAGGAAAGAAGTTGGGCAGTGGGAAGCCTTCTAAGAGGGAATTTTAAAATTCAGAAATAAATGCTGAATTAGCCTAAAGGACTAGTTACATATTGTAACTTAAGATGTTGTGATATGTATCCAGATCAAAACAAAAATGCCTAGAATTTCTTTCATAAAATCCTAAGGGTTCAGGAAGGGTTGAGGATTCTCCAAATAGCTAGAGAAATCAAAAGATATAAGAAAATTCTGGATTTACCTAGTAGAGCTATATGGAGCAAAATGGCATAGGACTTCCTAATAGAAAACATTTCTCCATCCAGGATCTACAAGTTACATTGAGACACTCTCCTTCTGGGATGTATAGGCTATAGGGGTTGTAGGGTTCTGCAGTTGCTGAGGTTTTCTTGTTGAAGAATAAGTAATAAATGATACACATTTTCTTTCCTTTTAATAAAATTTCCTTCTGATGCATTATGACTAGTGGTCATCCAAGTGGACAGACTTTCTCAGGTTGCTGTGTTAGACCCAAGTCAAATGAGCCACGTTATCACCATGAAGTTAAAAAACAAAACAAAAAACAAAGTCCTTTGTGCCAAGGACATCTCAAATACCATGGGGGCTGAGATGTGGTTTGGACCACACAGATGAAGGGAAATGAGACACATGAGTTTCAAAGGAAGTCCAAGTGTCAACAGTATTTCCATCTACATTTTTAAAACATGGAATCTACAGTTCAGGTACTTCATGGGACTCTCATCTTTACTTTCCTTGCTTTCCAACTTCACTCTTTCCTCCTGCAGACCGATTTGTCCCTGTGGCAGGCTACATGGCTACTAGCATCTTCATTTCAGTAGCCCTAGTAGAAAGCCAGAACATAATTTCGCCAGCATCTATATTAATCTCAGAGGAGAATTATCAGCCCAGAATAAGTCAGTTCTTTGTGCTTTGGAACAATTACTGTTGTCGGATGCATCCAACTGGCTAAACCTGGACCATGAATGCAGAGAAGAAAATGGACGTAAAGCTTGCAAGGTAGATTAAAACAGAAATCACCAGCTACCACAGACTACTGTAGTCTACGCAACCCCAAGAATTATGACTGAAAAACAGGCCAGAATCTAGAGAGAACAAGACTTCAGTACAATACTGTGTTAAATGTCTTTTTTACTTAAATAGTAGAAACTGTATTAAGATGTTGAAATAAGTGACTTTGTAAAGTAGTGAGTTCTTCATCTTTCACGATATGAAAATAAATTCATAGTAATGTTTGAGGAACATATTTCAGGTGCGTTTGGCAATTGGTTGAGCTTCGTGAGCTATGGAGAAGGTACTCGGGGTTTGTACAAGACAGCAGGAGGGAGAACCTGCCCCTCACTGAGATTCAACCAGCATTTCTGCTTGATCTATTTCACATGCTAGACTTCCTTAATGGTTTCAAGAGTTCTGTCATTCACTAAAAATAACAAGATGAACTCTACTTTGATAACTGTGGTAGATAGTCCTTAAATAGCAGATAAGATAGCCTTTAGACTTTGAGATTTCCTATAACCTGTACATAAAAAGAGATCAAGAAAGATCAATAAAGTTCATTTTGGTGATAAACTGTTATGATTTTACAAGCTTTTTGAAGTAAGGTGCTTCGGCCCTGGGACACTCAAAAATGCTAACACAAATTTCAGAGTCTGACTAGGATTGAAAGATCAACAGATTCACCTTCTGAAGCCTTCCTATGTTGGTTTCCTATGAAGCTAGTCCAAGCACAATCCCTTAATGAGTGGCATTTGGTGTTTCTTTCACATGTTCTGGCCCCACATTCTAATGGGTCCAATCCAACTTAAACTGTTAAATTTAAACTATTTTTTAAGTAATTATAGAAGTTTATTATTATATTTCTTTTAAGAATTTTATTTAAATTCAATTTGCCAACATAAAGTATAACACTCAGTGTTCATCCCATCATGTGCCCTCCTCAATGCCCATCACCCAGTTACTCTATCCCCCCTCCTTCCTCCTCTTCTGCAACCCTTTATTTGCTTCCCGGAGTTAGGAGTCTCTATGGTTTGTATTCCTCTCTGATTTTTCCCCATTCACTTTCCCCTCCTTCCCTTATGGCCCCTTGCACTATTTCTTATATTCCACAAATGAGTGAAACCATATGATAATTGTCTTTCTCCAATTGACTTATTTCACTCAGTATAATACCCTCTAGTTCCATTCACATTGATGTAAATGGTAGGTATTCATCCTTTCTGATGGCTGAATAATATTCCATTGTATAAACATACATATTTATACACCACATCTTCTTAAACTTTTTTTTTAAAGGAAGAGGTGGCCTGCTATTCTCATGCATTTCCCAAAAATCATTGATTATCATCTCATCTAGGGAAGTCTGCAGAACAGGGCCTTTGGACATGCATTTTGCAGGTGAAGACACTGAGTTAATTGAGTTGATTACTTCACATGTAGTTGGATCTCTGACAATTTAGTTTATTGACTGCTTTTTTGATTCAAAAAATGTTTGGATTTTAGAATTAGGGAAAGAAGTGATGTGGGAAACAAAGGCAGGAAAAAAAATGATCACATTTCCTTACTACCTACAGCCCACTGACAAGTCCTTGAAACAGGCAGAGTGACATTCCTCTAGGAACTCAACTGCCTCGATGTTGACACATTACTAAGGGCAAAAGGCAATTGTAAGCCCGATCCCCAGGATCCTGTAAATCTAACATATAAAAATTCCTTGGGAAACTTCCTTTATCTCTAGCCACCCAAGTTGCATATTGGGAATCATCCCCCAAGCATATGACCCATCAATATACATCTGAAGAGTCTCAAGACTGCATTTTTACTAAACAGTAATAAATGACCTTTCCTAGCAACAGCCAGCCCCCTCAGGACCCTGGAAAACTTGTTTCCAAAAGCCCAAGAAGCTTATGCTTTCCTTAACCCCTTCCCAACTTGAAAGTATATAATGGGCCACTCCTCATGATGCCAATACAGCTCCCTCTGCCCATGAGTCCTGTCCCCGTGCTTTAATAAAATGATCTTTTTGCACCAAAGAGGACTCAGGAATTCTTTCCTGGCCATCAGCTTTGAACTCTAACATCTTTCCTACATCAGAAGTGTGAGGATGGAAACGAAAGATGATTCAGCTAGAGGTAGATCCAGGAGCGCTGAAATTTCATATTCTCAGGAGTGGCAAAAACTGGAGGCCAGTTCCATTCATTGATTCAACTAACACTTACCAGGTGTCTTCTCTATATCAGACAGTTAGATGCTGGGGTACAAACATAAGATGCGTTTATGTTTCCAGTAAATCATCTAATGGGGGAGACATGCTAAACATAAAAGTAAATGGTAACTTACATGTTCAAGCTTTTTGTGGGGAGCTCATGGGGCATAAAAGACAATTTCTATAATCAAGGAGCTTGAAATATACAAATATATTTATTTGTGCGAGTAAATGTCTTAATATTTCTAAAGGCAAGTTGTGGAAATGTGTTAACAACGGTACTATAAATAGAATGCTCTCTGAGCATAGAGAACAGACTTTTCTCCTGGAAGATCTGTGGAAAATTCTCAGAAGAAGCAACATTGCCAATTAACATGGAAGGAGGAACAGGATTTTGCCAAATCACTTAAGAATAATTCTAATAGTAGGAGTTTCTTATACTGCGCAGGTTCAGTGTGGATGATGGTTGTTATTTGTTAGTAGTTGAGTCAGTAATATCTCCCATTTCACACTGACTCTGCTAGCTCCTGGACTCAGGTATCAGTGGAGCATTTTAAAATGGCATTGTGTATTATTCAAATGTCTATTAAGACTGCTGCCAGGCATCTAGATGACTTTTCTCGTATGCAATGTTTTTGAGTTCTTCCAGAGTGCATTGGGATTGGCTTTTTAGGTCTGTGAGAGAGAGAGAGAGAGAGAGAGAGAGAGAGCGTGTGTGTGTGTGTTGGAAAGAGTGGTTGTGGCTAGGAGCTAAAAGCAGTATATTAAAAGACAGAGCTTTCCCCTTATTAATTAAATTTATTAAATATTTACTACATGCTAGGTACTATGGAGGCCACTTGAAAATATGAAGAGGAATCAAATAAGCCACCATTTCTAATAACAAGTAGTTTTTTTATCTTTCTATTTCTCTCTGTAAGTGCATATATATATATATACGATTGTGAGATTATGTATATATACACACAGGTATATAAATATATATGATGTATACACATATACAATATATATATTTGATTTTTTAATATATAGGAGTGTGGGATTATATGTGTGTATATATAGATGTAAACATATATATATGTATGCATGTATGCATGTGCCCATGTGCATGCACACATACATGCATGCACACACACATATATTTTTCCGCTCTTTAGTCATTGTTCCTCTAAACTGTGACTAGGCAATTTCCCCAGTCACATGACCCAAAGATAGCTCTCATGGTGTGATGGCAAATTTGGTCTCTTGAATTTAAAAGAAGTCCTTTTTTCTAGTGCTTGTTGATTTTCATGGTGGAAATAACTTCCACCATAGTTGATTTCAAGCTTCCATCTTGATGTCACTGAACATAGAGTGAGGACAGGTGGCTCCTGCATATCACTAGATGGCTCTGACGAGAACTGAGACTTATAAACAAGAAGGAATGAAGAAGCCACCGAAAAAAGTGATATCACAAACATAGGAAAGAAATTGGAGCCAAAATTATGACCATAAGTGCCAGAGACATACAAAAATGCATTTAAAAAGAACAGTTAGAACTTTTGATTTCCCTTGTTAAAATATCATTACTTAATGATGATACTAGGCTAAAGTCCAAAATCTTTCCCAAGGCCTACAAGTGTCCACATCACCTGTGAGCCATCCTTCTTCCTTCTGCACTCTCTCAGCTGCATTTAGTTTTATAAAAATTCCATCTGCTTTTTTCAGCCACAAGCTTGCATAGGAGCTGCACCCTGCCTTCAAGATAGCCGATTCATATTCATTTTTTAAGATTTGCTTATTTGTTTGTTTATTTATTTATTTATATATTTTATTTATTTATTCATGAGAGGCAGAGAGAGAGGCAGAGAGAGAGGCAGAGACACAGGCAGGAGAAGCTGGCTCCCCTCAGACAGCCTGATGTGGAACTTGATTCCAGGACCATGACCTGAGCCAAAGGCAGATGCTCAACTTCTGAGCCTCAGGTGTCCCTAATTTTTCATTTTAATAATATTCAAGCATACAGTTTGGTGACATTAAATGCATTCACACTGTCATGCAAGCAATCAACACCATCCATCTCCAGAATTTTTTCATTTTCCCAAACTGGAGCTCTGTACCCAGCAAACAATAATCCCCCATTCTCTTCTCCCCAAAGCCCCTGCCAGCCACCATCCTACTCTTAGTCTTTATGAATTCGACTACTCTAGATACTTCCTATTATCGGAATTCTACAGTATTTGTTCTTTTGTGATAGGTTTATTTCACTTAGAATAATGTCCTCAAAGTTCATCCAGTCCATACTGATTTTTGAGTCCCAGATATAATGTGTCTTCCTTAGGGAGGATTTTTCTTTCTCTCCATTAGCTCATGGGTCTTGTTACACGTTCTCTCACAGGATACCCCAACTTTTCCTATTAGCACTTCCTGAAGCTCCAGTTAAGCCCTTTGTTGTGAGTCTGTCTGTCTCCCCTCTGAATGTACATTGACAGGGACTGCATCTGCTTGTTTACTGCCAAATCCCCCACTCTGGGCACAGTGCTTAGCCTTTTAATCCATTAATAATTGATTGGAATGGAGGAACAGAGGAATGAGTGCAAAAGCAGGAATTTGTGAGAGTCTCAAAATAACCAATAGATATTCTCAAACAATTTTAATAATTCCCTTTTGTTCCTACTTTTCCCTTCAAAGAAAGAGTTATATTTACATAGTTGATTTTTCCATAGAGTGTTTAGGGGAAAGGTAAGACTCCAAATCTAAAATGGTCATTTGGGCTCTTTGTTACCTTAACAGGAAAAGCAAGTAAAACAAAGAACTAAATACTTATTCTTTAGGAGCATTGCTGTGACTGGGTTATATTTTATTTTTAAATAATTTTCATTTTTAAAAGTCTCCTATCCACTAGTCCTACAGTGATTTGACCAATGGTATCATCTTTCTTTATGGTTTCAGCTCATGCTTGTCTCATCAAATCAATAAGCTTGCTAAAAAGAGGCCTTACTTAGCTTCCTGAAAACTTTTCACCAAACCTCCTCTTCCTTCTCCTCATCAAGGAGGTGATGTGCATTGCTACAGGGACAGTATTGGAGGTCGTGTGGGTGTGGAAGCAGGGGCAGGCATTGGAAGTACAATAGGTTCTTTGAAAGTTCTTTTAGGGAAACCTGAGTCTCAGGCCCTCCACTCAAAATCCTTGGGCAGCTTTCATAGCTGTAGGTCAAAACAAGGAAATACAGAATTTTCCAGGCAGAACATCAAGAGGGTTTTGAGTTTCACAGGAGCACTTGAGAACCATCTCCTTCCCACATGTGGATTTCCACACACTGTCAGTTCAACACCGTTGGAGGCAAAACTGAAATATTTTCTCTGTTAACCTCTTCCTCTTCTCCCCTTGTGATCTGACCTTTCCTTCCAAGGTTGATCATCTCCTATAGGTTAGAATTGGGATTTTGAATTTCTAGCATTGACGGTCCAGGTGCCCTTTTGCCTTGTTTCTGTTTTGTTTCTGAGCTGTCTCCTGTTTCCCCCACTATAGGGTGCTTCTACGGGCCACGTGCCATCCTCTGTCCTTCACTGTATTTCCAGCTGCTTCGGTCCACTTCCTATGTCTATAATCTCACTCACCCTTGCATAACTGCCTGAGAGGCGAGCCTTCATTTCCGGAGTGGGGAGTATGGTTTCGATTAGAAAGCTCTGTTTCCGCCCCGCTGGTCTTCAAGATC
This sequence comes from Vulpes vulpes, assembly GCF_048418805.1. Taxonomy (NCBI): domain Eukaryota; kingdom Metazoa; phylum Chordata; class Mammalia; order Carnivora; family Canidae; genus Vulpes; species Vulpes vulpes. The sequence continues at coordinate 16,620,310 of NC_132792.1, read as the reverse complement.
TCTGTCCACTTCTCCTTACTGTCTTTCTCTGGCCACAGTTTGCTTTGTTAAAACATAATGATCTCATCTTTCCTTTAATGCCTTGACCTCATTTCTTCCCCTGAACCGTGTTACATTCTGGGTGACATTATTTACGTTTTCCTTCTTGCCCCTGTGACATGCCTAGGGCTGTCCATATTCCCATGTGCTGGGTCAGAAAGCACAGGCCATGTGTTAGCACATCCTAAATTCATTCTTTCTTTCAAAATGACCCCTTCCAGGGTTTCCTACAGAAGCCCTCAGACCTACATCTACTGAAGTCACAAAGACAATTATGCCAAGGATGTTAACCAGGTAGGAAAACCTTAGATTTGGAATCTAATTCTTGTTTTTAGCTCAGAAATGAAAATAAACAGTTGGGTCTTCTCTTTAGCATAAGGAGGGAGGAGGGGAGTATGAGGAGGTGGATTTAGGGCAACAGAGAGAAGAGTGTTGAGATAGGAGTCTTGCTTTTGTAATGCCATCTTGGGTCCTTGCTTGAGTGATTTCTTCTATCCTGAAGCTCACCCTTTGTTCTGTTTTTCATTTTAAAAAATGGACCTAATAATACTTGTCCCGTTTGCCACAGAATTAATCAAAAAGTTGTGAGCACTTAAAAATGTTTGGAATCAGCAAGATGGTTAAGGTAGCATGAAGTGTTCTAGAGCATGGGCTTCAGAGTCAACATGCTTGCTAAAGTTTAGGTCTTGATCTTGAACAAGTTATTCAGCATCAATAAACCTCAACTTCTTTATCCAGAAAATGGAATAACAAAAGCTTTCACTTCACAGATTTCTTATGAGTGATAAATACAATAATTACACTAAAGGGCTTAAAAGAGTATTTCTTGAAATGTGCTTAATAGACATTGGGGGTTATTACTATTAACAGTATCCAAAATCTTTACAACTTCTAAAGCAGTCTAAGAGAATGGAATTACATGGAATTATATTCGTTTATTTATGTTTACTTCTCTCAATCTGACTTTGGATTCCTTAGAACAGATATCATGCCTTCACTTTTGTTCATTAGCACCAACCATAGGACGGAGAAACTCATTAAGTAATATATGAACTTTAAAAGGAGACAGGTGACAACATCAGTGTCTCTGCATCTGAGTCTCTTCCAGCATAATTGCTGGCCAATTTCAAGTTCCCTCTTTCATTTGCCAGAATCCAAACATAACTCATGTGTTATACTCTGTGTTACGGGACTGATCTTCTCTTTTTACTAGTAGGTGCTTCTGCTGGTTATTTTTCTCCCCAACTTAACTTTTTCTGTAAAGCCCAATAAAAATCCTAACAACAAAAATAATGCATAGTCACTCAAAAGTCTCAATTCAAATATAAAAAAATAGTTAAAAGTGAGAGTCCATCTTTTCTTCTTATTGGGAAATAATGTTGATAATCTGGTATGTTCTTTTCTAAATTTTTCTTTGCAGAAATTTTTACATATTTATCATATACAGTTTGTTGTTTTGTTTTGAAAACATTAAACTATAAATATTAGTCTTGCCTTTTCCACTTGTATTAATAAATAGTCTCATGAAAATATACAACTTGAAGAATAGCATGTATATCTGGGCATTCGGATTACTTTCTTTTTAGTTCCACATTTTTTTAAAGATTTTATTTATTTATTTGAGAGAGAGAGAGAGAGAGAGCAGGAGTGTGGGAAGATAGAAGCAGATTCCCCACTCAGCAAGGACCCCGATGTGGTGCTCGATCTCAGGACCCTGGGAACATGACCTGAGCTGAAGGCAGACACTTAACCAACTCACCCACCCACACAACCCCTGAATTCCACATTTCAAATACATATTTATATATTGTTATCTCTTGATTCAGAAAGCTTCAATATTGACTATTTATATTCTACTAAAAAAGATGGGGTTTTAATTTCCTCCCTTCTTTTCCCATTGTTTTATCAATGTATGTAATTTGAAGTATTGGTTAGATTTGTATTCCATACTTTTGTTACTACAATTGTATAAACATTTGTTTTTCACTGCTGAACCAAGTAATACCTAGGATGACATTTTATTTCCCCTTGAATAGCTTCCCAAACAGCTTCTCCTGTATTTGTTATTGCATAATTTTCTCATTGTGTGGACTTTTGGCTAGATCTTCCAACATCTAAAATAAGCTCTATAATGTTCTCTCAATAGACATTCTCACAAAGTTCAAACCATCTATGTAATTTACCAGTTCCATTTTTCCTAGAGGTTTATTCTGGAGGCCCCTTTTATCTGTTCCAATCTGGATTTGATTTTATCTGTGCCTACTGCTGTTGTTCTGGGAATTCCCTCCAGTATCCTAGGAAGTGCTTTTACTTTTAATCTATTTGGGGTTGCCTGTTTCTCAGAGCTCATGTGTTTGTTTGTCTCTTGATTTACTTGCTTATTATGTTGAGACATTTTCTTTGAGTAGATTCTTGAGAAAGAATTCAAGGATATTTCACTCTTCTGAAAATAGTTTTTCTTCTATCCTTACTCTTAGTTGCTAGTTTGGATAGGCCTAGAATTCTAGGTGGAGATTTCTTTTTAGTTGGAATTTTGAAAATTTCAATCCATTACCTTCCAGCTACTGTTATCATTCATTTGATGCTGTTCAGATACATGATTCTTTGTATGTAAATTCCAGACCCTTTTTTAGTTATTTCCTTTTGGGAAACTTTCAGAATCTCTTCTTTACCCTTGATTTTTAAAGTCCCCAATCAGTTGTCCTGGCCTGTGCCAGGATTTAAAATTTTATTTTGTTTAAAATTTTATGGGCTCCTTCAATTTGGAGAAGCATGACCTTCAGTTATATTTTATTTTGTTATTTATTTGTTAATTTTCTCCACACTATACTACAGGCATTTTATTTTTTTTTTGATGTTTATTAGTTGCATGTTAGTACTTCATGTATTAGTCTTCTAATATATTCATTTTTTTTCTATATTATCTAGCTCTACTTTTTTTGTCCTATTTTCTGCTTGTTTTCCTGGCTATTTCTGTCAATCTTCCTACTGAATTTGAAAAAAATGTCTATTATATATTTTCTCCAGGAATTTTTATCAGAGTCCCTCTGATTGATGGAACACCTTTTTCTATTGTTGAGATATGACCTATCATATAAAAATAGATCTGAGTTCTGTTTTTTTTCTTGTTGTCCTTTATAGTTCATATTAAAAATTTTTCCTCCAAAGTTTTATGATCTTTGAGCTTTTAAAAAGCAAAAAGTTATTTTTGAAGTTTTGGAAAGAAGAAATTCAAGGAATAAGCAGAGTTTTTTTTTAGAAGGCAATCTAGTGAATGGCTAGCATTTTTCAAAGGACTTTTCCCAAATTCCAGAATTTTTAGGTCTTTTCTGTGAGGCAGCTTAGGATCTCAAGAGAAAGACATGAGCTTCTCGTGAATAAGATAAAGATAAGGGACCTGAAGTCCTTCCTTTCCTGACTGTGTCCCTTGACTTTATCTTTCATGAAATGATTTCCATCTGGAACATTAACTCTTACCCTTTTCTGAGTTTATTTCTTCATGTCTCTAGAATACTTTCCCCTAGTATCCAAAAATAGAGTGTCCCATGAAACCTTTAGTAGCCTGCAATGGCCAAAAGCAAAGAAGCAATTATCATTTTGTAAAAGCAAAAATCCACTTGGGAATTCCTTTGGTTTGCAAAAACAGGTACTGATATAAGTTTTTTGTAAAAGCAAAATGGTGTAAAGCAAACCTTTGAATAGTGGGGGAAACTGGTATATCCTTTCTCCTCCAGAGAGACAAGGGGTAGTTATCTGCATAGGGTACAGATGAAAATGACCCTTTTCCAGACTTCCAAACAATCCACGTGTTCTGGCCCACCCTCTTCACCATTACCTTCTGCCTATGGCCTTATTCCCTGAGGTTTGAGTGGTTTCTCATTGGTATCCTACTGTGTTCCCACTTTATCTGCTCTGTTGATTTATTTCCCATTCACTCTTTAAAATTCTTCTGAATCATAATTTGCAATTCAGTTATAGATACTTCAGTTTTATTAACAGCTAAAGACATCTTCTGTTCTTTTTGTAAGCTTAGGGGAGAAGAGGGCAAAAACATTTTTGGTAACTTTAATTCTAATTGGTTGAGATAAAGCAAAGTCATTAATTTGAACGTGTTTTATTAGACTGGATGGCTTTAATTACTTAATTTCCTAACTAATGTTACAATTTTTTTCCTTTTTTTATAATTTTTTTTGGTTGGTTGATTTCTTCACTACTTTCTCATGTCACCTTTGGTGGAAAATAAGAAAATAAATAAACAACAAAAAAAAAAATAGAACAAAGTTCATGAGTAATACAGTATGAACATGAAGCAATAAAAAGAATAACTTGAAATAAAACTTCTTTTTATATTTCACAACACCAAAGTTTGCTTAAGAATTTCTCTTACTACAGGATTTTTTCCTGTTTCACATCACATTAATATTATCAATAAATTAATGCCATAAGACATTTTGTAAAATAGGAAAATGCACAATCATAACACTAAAAGTAATAGGCATAAGCTTAAAAAATATAAAACTAGAGATAACAACCCCTCACCCTGACACCCACAGACAACAGTGTTTCTATGATATATATTCCATTGTAGTCACATATATTAATTTTTATTTGCATTTTGTTTGGTGCTTCTGTAGTATGACCAATTATTCAGTAGATTTTACATTATGGTTGTTATTAAGGAAAGGATTTCAGTGAAAAAAGGCTGAATAAATAAGATACCCACATCACTACCTCCATTCTTGCCTCATTCAATATCATGCCAATATAATACCACGTTGTTCATAAATATTTTCTAAATAATCTTTTTTATTTTTTTAAAAAAGATTTTATTTATTCATTCAAGAGAGACAGAGAGAGCACAAACAGGGGGAGAGGCAGAGGGAGAGGGAGAAGACTTCCCGCTGAGCAGGGAGCCTGATGCAGGGCTCAATCCCTGGACCTGAAGATGATGACCTGAGCTGAAGGAAGATGCACAACCATCTGAGCCACCCAGGCATCTCTAAATAATTTTTTTCTACTCATAATGAATTCTCTATCCATCTGGAGGTAATCCCTGAGTATTTCGAGGACCTCACCTACTTGAGACAATTTATTTCTGGCCCGACCTTAGGTTCCAACAGTATGCAGCTACAATCACTCCCAGGTGACTTACAAAGGTGTCTTCCAAAAGATACCTTAATTTACAGCTGGGAATACAGGAACTATCTGATGGTCAGTTTAAGGCCTTTCTCAGGCTGTTGATGACTTACTGATAAAACTGTGCCTCTATTGAGGTATAACCAAAGCAAAAATCTCCTGGATGAGTTATATAGAGAGCATGCACTGGGATTTGGGTGGAACCTAACTTTACTTCAGGCTCTGCCACTTTCTATTTAATTGATCTTGGGAAAAATCATCTTTTTGAGGTGATTTTCATAATCATCAAGATCTAGAGATTTTTCAAGTAAGTACCCAGTGGTTCGGAAGTACTCAGAAAATTATAGTGCTTGTTATTTTTACTTTTTCAGTGTAACAGAGAACTTCTGTGGAGATATCTATGTGAAGAATACAAGTAATTTTAAGAGGACTTTTGACCTAAGTATTACTTCCAAAGACTTCCCTTAGTGCCAGAAAGACCTAGGGAACATAATTTGTCATTCATATCAGCAGCTGACAAGTCAATATGTGACAGTGATACTATATGATGGTTCTATGAGAACTATATAGACAGCATCCTCAGATCCTTTTTGATGATGCTGAGATATAAATAATTTTAACAAAACTAGAGGCATGACTTAAGGGGCACAATATACCTGATACACATAATCTATTTGGCTGTTCACATATTCAATACATTATTGTGAACAATTAAATTTTTTCCAAAAGTTGTTAACTGGCTAATTGTCTAACAAGACACCTCTACGTGCCATGAAAGAAACAGACATAGAGAAGTCTGATTTTCTAAGGGGAAAGTGAAAACATGCAACACAAAATAGGCTTGTTGAGGTGAGGCTCCTTGAACAAGATAGGGACATTGTGTTTCTGGGTAGGGAATGAGGATTCTAATACTAGAGTTGGTGGCATATATCAGAATTTGGATGGGGCATTTTAAATTATTAGTTTAGTTTAAATTGTCACTGACCAGTTCTCCAGCCAAGTCCACTTTTTCATGACTCATTCCATGTTAGTGTCATATGGATCACTTGGAAAAAAATCAACTCTGTATGGAACATCATTCCCCCAGTATCTGGGATTACACTATCAAATTTCTCCCTGGAGTCAACGTCCCTATGTCACTTTGTTGAATGCAGTTTTTAGACCTCTTTGTAGTGAGGGGAGAATGTTTCAATAGATTTTTTTTTCACCTGGGTTGACCCTAGAAATAAAGCCTATGCTCCTTGAAGTGATGATGAGGCTTAGGGGAGATTCACTCATAGCCACATGAGAGCTTCTTGGAGGGTGCCCAGTCTTGTCATCCTTGCTTATGTCTTCTGCCAAAAAAGGACTTTATTTAAGTTTTGGCTTTAATAGCTCTCACATCTTTAAATCTACTATCAAGTCCTATTGATTATTGCTGCACTGCTCAAAGATGTTTTGCATTTGTCTCTAAACCTTGATTTTAGCCTAAGTGTTTGGTTAACTCAGAATCTTAAATTGATGATAATACATACTGTTTTTATCTGCAGTTTGGAAGGGGAGGGGTGCTTGTATTTACATAGTCACACACTTAGCCTAAGGCTTCCTTTAATTTTTTTTTTTTTACCATAAACTTTCAAAATTTTCAATACAGAGATTTAGGGAAAAAAAATTATGCCATCTCAGCATTGCTGTCAAGGTAAATTTTTTTTTCTACTGCTTCCACAGCTTCATATCACATTTAATTTAATTTAATTTAAATTAATTTACAGGTTCACTTTAATATCAGACTTCTGCTTGCTCAGTAGGATTTCTTATAATAAAGAATGGCATAATTAAAGAAGAAAAGTGTTACAGAGAATCAAACCTGGGTAAGACACTTGTTTAAGCACCTTGAAGTCATGAAATTGCTTTTGCAAAAAACAAGAAGTTTAGAAAGATGGCTCCTTAAAGGATAAGACAAATTTTAGTGATATATGCAATAGGAAAGGGCATTCTAGACATAGGAAACTTATCAACAAGGTAAGTAAGGTAGGGTAATAATTCAATGCCTTTAGGGATATCAGCTAAAATATCCATTATAATTTGTAGGCAATAGCAGCAGCAACAGTGGAAATTACTATTTAAGTGTTATCATTTACTGACTACCTATTTTGCATAGTCTTTTATATATTTTAATCCCATGTGACTCTTATCACAACAGCATTTTAAAGTACTATATATTTTTTAATTTGCAAATGAGAAAACTGAATCTCTCTAAATTAATAATTTGCTAAACTAAGTGAGAGAAGTGAAATTCAACTGCACGAAAAATTTCCTGTATTTTCTCAACATCATGAATTTGAATTTGGGGAACTAAATGTGATCTTGCTATTGGGGAATCATCAGAATGATGCATAATCTGGAGCCCCTCACCTACTGTATTGAAAGAGATGGAATCAAAAAAGAGAGAAAGATAGGAAGACAGGATTTTAAAAGGGTATGGCTTATCACAAAAAAAGAGGCTTGGTATATAGTGAAAAAAAAAAAATCTCTTCCATTAAAAGCCACTAAGGAAACAGAAATTCAGATCCAGGAGGCACTGAGCTCCCAACAAAATCAACCCAAGCATGTCTACACCAAGATACATAGTAATTAAAATGGCAAAAAGTAGCAATAAAGAGAGAATTTTAAAGCAGCAAAAAAGAAAACAGTTACTTCCAATGGAAACCTCACAAGGCTATCAGATGATTTTTCAGCAGAAACTTTACAGGCCAGAAGAAAGTAACATGATATATTCAAAGTGCTGAAACAAAACAAAACAAAACAAAGCAAAAAAAACTTGTAACCAAGAATAACCAACAAGGCTATAATTTAGAATGGAAAGATAGATAAAGAGTTTCCCAAGTAAATGAAAGTTAAAGAAATTCATCACCACTAAACCAACCTTAAAAGAAGTGTTAAAGGGGATACTTTGAGTGGAAAGGAAAGATCATAAGCAGGAGTAAAGAAAGTAGGAAGCACAAAAATTAGTAAAATTAAGTAGATCTATAAAACTCAGTCAAGGGATTCACAAAATAAAAAGGGTGTAAAGTATGATACCATATACCTAAAACATGGCAGGGAGAGAAGTAAAAAATTTAGTGCTTTTAGAATGGTTTCAAACTTAATATAGGCTACTATATGCATAAAATGTTATATGTAAACCTATTGGTAACCACAAATCAAAATGGTAATAGATATGCAAAAATAAGGAGAAAGGAATCCAAGTACATCACTAAAGAATATAGCAAACCATGAGAGAAGAGAGCAGGAGAAGAAAAGAACAGAAGAAGAACTACTAAAACAACCATAAACAATAAACAAGGTGATAATAAATACATACTTACCAATAGTTACATAGAATATAAATGGACTAAACATTCCAGTCAAAAGACAGAATGACTGAATGGATAAGAAAATAAGATCCATCTATATGCCGCCTACAAGAGACTCATTTCAAACCTAAAGACACATGATATTGAAAATGAAGAGATGGGAAAGCATTTATCATGCAAACGGAAGTGAAAAGAAAACCAGGGTAGCAATCGTTATATTGTACAAGATAACCTTTAAAACAAAGATGGTAACAAGAAACAAAGAAGGACACTATATAATCATAAAGGGAACTATCTAACAAGAAGATATAAGGGGATCCCTGGATGGCTCAGTGGTTCAGTGCCTGCCTTCGGCCCAGGGCATGGTGGCGTGGTCCTAGGGTCTTGGGATCGAGTCCCACATCAGGCTCCCTGCATGGAGCCTGCTTCTCTCTCTGCCTATGTCTCTGCCTCTCTCTCTCTCTCTGTGTCTCCCATGAATAAATAAAATCTTTAAAAAAAGAAGATGTAATAATTGTAAATATTTATGCTCCAAATACATAAAGCAGCTATTAACAAACATAAAGAAAGTAATAGATTTAAATACAATAACAGTAGGGGACTTTAACACCTTACTTATATCAATGGACAAATCATCCAAACAGAAAATCAATAAGGAAACAGTGGCTTTGAATAACACATTGGATCAGATGGATCTAAGATATATTCAGAACATCCCATCCTAAAACAGTGGGACACACATCTTTTCAAGTGCACATGGAAAATCCTCCAGAATGGTTCATGTGTTATGCCACAAAACAAGTCTTAACAAATTCAAGAAGATTGAAGTCATAGCATGCATCTTTTCCAAATACAACATTGAAACTAGAAATCAACCACAAGAAAAATTCTAAAAATAACACAAATACATGGAGGTTAAATAACATGCTACTAAACAATGAATGGATGAACCAAGAAATCAAAGAGGAGATTTTAAAAAAACGTAGAGACAAATGAAAACAAAAACACTATGGTCCAAAATCTTTGGGTGCAGCAAAAGCTAGTCTAAGAGGGAATTTTATAGCAATACAGGACTACCTCAAATAGCAAGAAAAATTTCAGATATTACAACATGGCCACACCAAAAGGAGCTAGAAAAAATAAAACAAAACCCAATAGTAGGGGGATGGGGCAAGGTGGTGAAGAGTAGGATCCCCACCAACTTACCTAGATAACTTTCAAATCATCCTGAAAACCTACGAATTCGGCCTGAGTTTTATTTTATTTATTTATTTTTTTTTCGGCCTGAGTTTTAAAGAGAGAACAGCTGGAATGGTATAATGAGAAGAACTTGGGCTCTATCAAGGTAGGAAGAGGGAAAAAAATAAATAAAAAAGCATCCAGTGGGGAAAGGGCCCCCATGAGGAGCTGGGCTAAGGCCCCCGCCAGAGCCTCCAGGACAGGAAAGCCCAGTCCTGGAGAAGCGGGAACTTTACCAATCTTCCCCAGCAGAAAGGTGCTTGCAGGGAACTCAGGCAGGACCCCAGGAGGGGCAGTGGAGCCCCCAGGTTCTCAGGATTGCTAACAGAGGAAGTGGGCCCTGGGGGGAGCGTGCCACACACCGCAGGCTAAGCACCCTATAGGGCTGGAGTGAGTGCCCCGTGGGGCCCCAGGGGCAGCTCAGGCAGTGGCTCAGGTGGTGGTTCCACGCTGAGGGGGCTGTGCAGCCCTGGGAGCACAATTCCAGAGATGCAGGCCCTGGAACCCAGGGCCAGGGGACACAGCCCAGGATTTGGCGCTCCCCTTGGGACAGGTGGAGGCTGGGAGGACACAGGTCAGCGATGACGCTTCTGCCCCCGGCGGACCCGAGCTGTGCAGATCAGCGCCCCTGCCCCCAGAGCATCCAGGCCCCTGCAGACTGGGAGCTACGGTAGTTACTACGGGAGCTGACTCCAGGGCTGGAGAGCTGGCCACCCTCAATGATCTTGTTGTTCCTCCCTGTGTCACCTTGTGCCTGGGATGGAGTGGCTGTCAGGGAACAGGGGCCTCACAGGATAAACAGCTCCCACTGAGCCGTGCACCTGGCAGGGGGCGGGGCAGATCCCCCAGGTGCACACACCTGAGAATCAGCACAGCAGGCCCTTCCCCCAGAAGAGCAGCTGGAAGGACAGGGGAAGAACAAGTTCTTAACTGAGCAGCGCTGGAAAGCTCCAGGGGAAGTTGAGAGACTTATAGTATATAGAACGAGTGGATACCCCTCCTTGTTTTTGTTTTGTTTTGTTTTTGTTTTTGTTTTTATTTTTTGTTCTTTGTTTATTTCCCCCCTTTTTTTTCTCCTTTCTTTTTCCAGTACAACTTGTTTTTAGCCACTCTGCACTGAGCAAAATGACTAGAAAGAAGAACTCACCACAAAAGAAAGAATCATAAATAGTATTCTCTCCCACAGAGTTACAGAATTTGGATTACAATTCGATGTCAGAAAGCCAATTCAGAAGCACAATTATAAAGCTATTGGTGGCTCTGGAAAAAAGCATAAAGGATTTAAGAGACTTCACGACTGCAGAATTTAGATCTAATCAGGCCGAAATTAAAAATCAATTAAATGAGATGCAATCCAAACTGGAGGCCCTAACAATGAGGGTTAATGAGGTAGAAGAATGAGTGAGTGACATAGAAGACAAGTTGATGGCAAGGAAGGAAGCTGAGGAAAAAAAAGAAAAACAATTAAAAGATCATGAGGAAAGGTTAAGGGAAATAAATGATAGCCTCAGAAGGAAAAATCTACGTTTAATTGGGGTTCCAGAGGGCACCGAAAGGGACAAAGGACCAGAGAGTGTATTTAGCTGAGAACTTCCCTAACTTGGGGAGGGAAACAGGCATTCAGATCCAGGAGATAGATCCCCTCTCTAAAATCAATAAAAACCATTCAACACCCAGATATTTTGTAGTGAAACTTGCAAATTCCAAAGATAAAGAAAAGATCCTTAAAGCAGCAAGAGACAGTAGATCCCTACTTATATGGGGAGAAATATTATATTAACAGTAGACCTTTCCAAGAGACCTGGCAGGCCAGGAAGGGGTGGCAGGATATATTCAGGGTTCTAAATGAGAAGAACATGCAGCCAAGAATACTCTATCTAGCAAGGCTCTCATTCACAATAGAAGGAGAGATAAAGAGCTTCCAAGATAGGCAGAAACTAAAAGAATATGTGACCACCAAACCAGCTCTGCAAGAAATATTAAGGGGGACTCTGTAAAAGAAAGAGGAAGTCCAAAGAAACAATACACAAAAACAGGGACTGAATAGGTATTATGATGACACCAAATTCAGATCTTTCAATAGTAACTCTGAACGTGAAAGGGCTTAATGATCCCATCAAAAAGCGCAGGGTTTCAGAGTGGATATAAAAGCAAGACCCATCTATTGCTGTCTACAAGAGACTCATTTGAGACCTAAGGACATCTACAGCCTGAAAATAAAAAGTTGGAGAACCATTTACCATTCAAATGGTCCTCAAAAGAAAGCAGGGGTAGCCATCCTTATATCAGATAAATTAAACTTTATCCCAAAGACTGTAGTAAGAGATGAAGAGGGACACTATATCATACTTAAAGGATCTATCCAACAAGAGGACCTAACAATCATGAATATTTATGTCACTAATGTAGGAGCTGCCAAATATATCAATCAATTAATAAACAAAGTTAAGATATACTTAAATAATAATACACTAATACTGGAAGACTTCAACATGGTGCTTTCTGTAAATGACAGATATTCTTAGCACAACATCTCCAAAGAAACGAGAGCTTTAAATGATACACTGGACCAGATGGATTTCACAGATATTTACAGAACTTTATATCCAAATGCAACTGAATACACATTCTTCTCAAGTGCACATGGAACTTTCTCCAGAATAGACCACATACTGGATCACAAATCAGGTCTTAACTGATACCAAAAGATTGGGATTGTCCCCTGCATATTTTCAGACCACAATGCTTTGAAACTAGAACTAAATCACAAGAAGAAATTTGGAAGAAATTCAAACTTGTGGAAGTTAAAAAGCATCCTTAAGATGAAAGGGTCAACCAGGAAATTGAAGAAGAATTAAAAAAAAATCATGGAAACTAGTGAGAATGAAGATACAACAGTTCAAAATCTTTGGGATACAGCAAAAGTAGTCTTGAGAGGGAAATACATCGCAATACAAGCATCCCTCAAAAAACTGGAAAGAATTAAAATACAAAAGCTAACCTAGCACCCAAAGAACTGGAGAAAGAACAGCAAATGAAACCTACTCCCAGCAGAAGAAGAGAGTTAATAAAGATTCGAGCAGAACTCAATGAGATAGAGACCAGAAGAACTGTGGAACAGATCAACAAAACCAGGAGTTCATTCTTTGAAAGAATTAATGAGACAGATAAACCATTAGACAGCCTTACTAAAAACAAAAGAGAAAAGACTCAAACTAAGAAAATCATGAATGAAAAAAAAGAGATCACCACCAATATCAAGGAAATACAAACGGTTTTAAAAACTTATTATGAGGGGATCCCTGGGTGTCTCAGTGGTTTAGCGCCTGCCTTTGGCCCAGGGCACGATCCTGGAGTCTTGGGATCAAGTCCCGCCTCGGGCTCTCGGCATGGAGCCTGCTTCTCCCTCCTCCTGTGTCTCTGCCTCTCTCTCTCTCTAAGTCTATCATAAATAATAAATAAATAAATATTTAAAAAAACTTATTATGAGCAGTTATATGCCAAAAAATTAGGCAATCTGGAAGAGATGGAGGCATTTCTGGAAAACCACAAACTAACAAAACTGGAGCAGGAAGAAATAGAAAACCTGAACAGGCTGATAAACAGGGAGGAAATTGAATCAGTCATCAAAAACCTCCCAAGACACAAAGTCCAGGGCCAGATGGCTTCCCAGGGGAATTCTATCAAACGTTTATAGAAGAAACAATACCTATTCTACTAAATCTGTTCTGAAAGATAGAAAGAGATGGAGTACTTCCAAATTTGTTCTATGAAACCAGCATCACCTTAATTCCAAAACTAGACAAAGACCCCACCAAAAAGGAGAATTATAGACCAATATCCCTGATGAACACAGATGCAAAACTTCTCAACAAGATACTAGCCAATAGGATCCAACAGTACATTAAGAAGATTATTCACCAGGACCAAGTGGGATTTATCCCTGGGATGCAAGGCTGGTTCAACACTCATAAAGCAATCAATGTGATAGATCAAAAAGCCATCTATGAAAAGCCCACAGCAAATATCATTCTCAATGGGGAAACACTGCGAGCCTTTCCCCTAAGATCAGGAACATGACAGGGATGTCCACTTTCACCACTGCTATTTAGCATAGTACTAGAAGTCCTAGCCTTAGCACTCGGATGACAAAAAGAAATAAAAAGCATTCAAATCGGCAAAGAAGAAGTCAAACTCTCCGTCTTTGCAGATGACATGATAATCTACATAGAAAACCCAAAAGCCTCCACCCCAAGATTGCTAGAACTCATACCGCAATTTGGCAGTGTGGCAGGATACAAAATCAATGCCCAGAAATCAGTAGCATTTCTCTACACTAATAATGAGACTGAAGAAAGAGAAGTTAAGGAGTCCGTCCCATTTATAATTGCACCCAAAAGCATAAGATACCTAGGAATAAACCTAACCAAAGAGGTAAAGGATCTATACCCTAAAAACTACAGAACACTTCTGAAATAAATTGAGGAAGACACAAAGAGATGGAAAAACATTCTATGCTCCTGGATTGGAAGAATTAATATTGTGAAAATGTCAATGTTACCCAGGGCAATTTACACATTTAGTGCATGTGTAAATTGTGCAATTTACACATTAATCCCTATCAAAATACCATGGACTTTCTTCAGAGAGTTGGAACAAATGATCTTAATATTTGTATGTAATCAGAAAAGACCCCGAATAGCCAGGGGAATATTAAAAAAGAAAACCAGAGGGGATCCCTGGGTGGCGCAGCGGTTTGGCGCCTGCCTTTGGCCCAGGGCCGATCCTGGAGACCCGGGATCCAGTCGCACGTCGGGCTCCCAGTGCATGGAGCCTGCTTCTCCCTCTGCCTGTGTCTCTGCCTCTCTCTCTCTCTGTGTGACTATCATAAATAAATAAAAATTAAAAAAGAAAAAAGAAAAAAGAAAACCAGAGCTGGGGGCATCAGAATGCCAAATTTCAGGTTGTACTACAAAGCTGTGATCATCAAGACAGTGTGGTACTGGCACAAAAACAGACACATATATCAATGGAACAGAATAGAGAATCCAGAAATGGCCCCTCAACCCTATGGTCAACTAATATTCTACAAAGCAGGAAAGACTATCCACTGGAAAAAGGACAGTTTCTTCAATAAATGGTCCTGGGAAAATTGGACAGCCACATGCAGAAGAATGAAACTAGACCACTCTCTTTCACCATACACAAAGATAAACTCAAAATGGATGAAAGATCTAAATGTGAGACAAGAGTCCATCAAAATCCTAGAGGAGAACACAGGTATCACTCTTTGAACTTGGCCACAGCAACTTCTTGCAAAATACATCTATGAAGGCAAGAGAAACAAAAGCAAAAATGAACTATTGGGACTTCATCAGGATCAAAAGCTTCTGCACAGCAAAAGAAACAGTCAGCAAAACTAAAAGACAACCTACAGAATGGGAGAAGATATTTGCAAATGACGTATCAGATAAAGGGCTAGTATCCAAGACCTATACAGAACTTATTAAACTCAACAGCAAAAAAACAAACAATCCAATCATGAAATGGACAAAACGCATGAACAGAAATTTCACAGAGGAAGACATAGACATGGCCAACAACACATGAGAAAATGCTTCACATCCTTTGCCATCAGGGAAATACAAATCAAAACCACAAGATACCACCTCACACCAGTGAGAATGGGGAAAATTAACAAGACAAGAAACAACAAATGTTGGAGAGGATGTGGAGAGAGAGGAACCCTCTTGCACTGTTGGTGGGAATGTGAACTGGTACAGCCACTCTGGAAAACTGTGTGGACATTCCTCAAATAGTTAAAAATAGAACTGCTCTATGACCCAGCATTTGCACTGCTAGGGATTTACCCCAAAGTTACAGATGCAGGGAAATGCCGGGACACCTGCACCCCAATGTTCACAGCAGCAATGTCTACAATAGCCAAACTGTGGAAGGAACCTCTGTGTCCATTGAAAATGAATGGATAAAGAAGCTGTGGTCTATGTATACACTGGAATATTCCTCAGCCTTTAGAAACAACAAATACCCACCGTTTGTTTCGTCGTGGATGGAACTGGAGGGTATTATGCTGAGTGAAACAAGTCAATCGGAGAAGGACAAACATTATATGGTCTCATTCATTTGGGGAATATAAAAAATAGTGAAAGGGAATAAAGGGGAAAGGAGAGAAAATGATTGAAAATATCATTGAGGATGACAGAACATGAGAGACTCCTAACTCTGGGAAATGAACAAGGGGTAGTGGAAAGGGAGGTGGGTGGGGGGTTGGAGTGACTAGGTAATGGGCACTGAGGGGAGCACTTGACGGGAAGAGTATTGGGTGATATGCTATATGCTGGCAAATTGAACTCCAATAAAAAAATAATAATAATAAAAATAAAAATAAATAATCCATCAGTGAAAAAAACCCAATAGTAGAAGGAAGGGAATAATAAAAATTAGAGCAGAAATAAATGAAATAGAAACCCAAAAATAATAGAACCAATCAATGAAACCAGGAGCTAGTTCTTTAAAAAGATCAATAAAATTGATAAGCCTTTAACCATATTCATCAAAAAAAGAAAGAAAGAAAGAAAGAAAGAAAGAAAGAAAGAAAAGAAAAGAAAAAAAAGACTCAACTAAGAAAATCAGAAATGAAAGAAAAGAAATAACCAGTGCCACCCAACACCATGCAAATACACAGGGTTATAAAAGAATATTGTGAAAAATTTTATGCCAACAAAATGGACAACTTGGAAGAAATGGTTAAATCCCTAGAAACATATAACTTCTTAAAACTGAGTCAGGAAGAAGTGGAAAATTTGAACAAACCAATTACCAGCAATGGAATTGAATCAGGAATCAAAAAACTCCCAACAAACAAGCAGACACCTTCACAGATGAATTCTATCAAACATGTAAAAAAAGAGCCAATAGTTATTCCTCTCAAACTATTCCAAAAAATAGAAGAGGAAGGGAAGCTTCCAAATTCATTCATGAGGCCAGCATTACCCTGATACTAAAGCCAAATAAAGACACTACAAAAAAAGAGAACTGTAGTCCAGTATCTTTGATGACTATAATTGAAAAAATCCTCAACAAAATATTAGCAAATTGAATCTAACAATATATTTACATTTAAAAAATCATTCACCATGATCAAGTGGGATTTATTCTCCCAATAGCCAAAGACCCCAAATATTCAAATATTCTTTACTGCCTCAAAAGTAAAGATCAATCTCCCTTACATGTGACCACCAACAACTTTCATGACTTCATGATTTGGTCTCATTATAGTACCATATGCTTATTATTCTTACTGAATAAACAAAAATGTTTTTTCTTTTCCTAGAATCTGTAACTCTGTACTTCATTCCTCCCCTAGACATTGCATTTTCTGCCATGTAAACTCCTATTTATTCTTTCAAGATTAATTCAGATTTTTTCTTTGAAATTATTTGGTTTATGGAAATTAATTTCTTCCATCTATTAGGCAGTTATATAATTATATTTTAATACAATTTATATTCTACTAAAATTATGTGTGTTTTTCTTCCTCTCCTACTAGAGTATGTGCTTCCTAAAGGCAGAAATAGTTGTTTTTTGTATCATTAGCTCCTGAGTGAATGACAGTAAAGTATTTTTAAAGTTTGTTAAATAAAGATTAAGTTTATAAGCCAGTCAAAACAATATTTCATTTGTTCACTGATAAAGTTGCTTCTTAAAGATTAAGGCAAAATCAAGTCCTTTTCTATTTTCATTTATGGACCATCAATATAAAATAATGTTTGCCTTTAAAAACAAAATATTTTACAAAATGAACCACCAAGGTCTTAAACACGTATCCTTGCATTTCTGTACACTCATAATGAAGCTGCAGAAAGAGAAATTAAGAAAATTCCCTTTACAATTGCCCCCAAAATAATAAAAAACCTAGTAATAAAGCTAACAAAGAAGGTGAAAGAACTGTATTCTGAAAACTAGAAAACATTGATGAAAGAAATTGAAATTAAAGTACACATCTATAGCCTAAATTCAGAGTGCCAAAGAACACTACGGATTTCCTATTGGAACCATTAAGGCTATATTGTAGAGAGAATAAATCAAGCTTTTGTTAGAGAGGGAATCTGGTAGGATAGCTCCTACGCTAAAAACATCACTTTTGTATATATCCTTTTAGTTTTTCCCTAAAGATGGTTGGAAAGTCACAGAGTGGATATCAGAAAAAGGGATTAGGAAGTAACATGTCCCCAAGGCAGCGCCTCTGAAATATTTGAACTTTTCTCTTTATCCTTCTTTTTCAGATCATTGGCAAGTCATACTTCTCCTATGGTGTCAAATAATTTGCCTTCTACATTTAAAATTCAGTATATTTTGAATCTTTTAGAGCAAGGTAACATAAATATATTTATGTGACTGTCTCCATAGACACATAAATTGATCCTGAAGGATATTCCAACAGACATTTGAAAATAATTATCTTTGGAAAATATAATTATGGAAGACTTTGATGGGTTGGTTTTTATTTTATGCTTTATTTATTTTTGGTATTGTTTGAAATTTTTGTAATAAGGATGTTCTGCTTTTGTAATTTAACCAGAGTATGGATTTAAGCTAATTTTAACTTCTAAATGTCATAAAAGATTATTTGGCTGAGGATCATGTATAGAAAATGGGAGGGAACTTTCCTATAAACTGGTCCGAATTTATCTTGAGTGTTTTACTTTTACTTAATCCTGGGTACCGTATTTTAGAGGTGAAATGAACACTGAAAAAGGGAGTTTATATCAAAGATTGACTATGGAAATAGGGCTGTTATATAGGGATTGTGTTGATCTGGAAAGGACATGCTAAAATCTGATGAGAGCAGTCTCCCACAGCATTTTGTAGCTATGGAAGCAAGCAGGCAAACTGTCTTACCTCATTTGAGACTTCTAAAATTTTTGGTGTTTAAATGATGGAAATTGATTCAAATTATTTAAAAATCAGTGTCTACGCTTACTACTTAGGTCATGGACCACCTAAACATAATCTCCAATCAAAGAGGAAAGTGGTCATGATAACAAAATCTCCAGAAACTAGTTCGTAAGTAGAATAACTAAAAGCCTGGAGTTTTCCTCCTAAAGAATTCAAAGGGAAACTTTTAAATGATTAGAGAGGTTCAGAAAGGACATGACTTTCCTTTCAACTTTATTTTTGGAAGTTTAATGACAACATTAAGGTTAAGGAAGATGGGAACCCCCATGCACTGTGTGGGAAGACTCATTATCTCTAAGATCTTTCCAAAGATAAGATTGTTTGAGTCTTCATCTGATCCATAAGGGAAGGATACAGAAATTGCTATACTTGGTCTTTAAGGAAATCAATGCAAATTTAGACTGTGGACCATCAAAGGCACAATGTGTGATTTTTTTTTATCACCTTTTTTTTTTTTTGAAGCTTATTGGATTTCCAGGCTCCCCACTAGAAAGCCTGAATACATACAGTTTTTTAAAAGGTAAATAAAAATGTAAAAAATAAGTTTTCTCTGAATCTCTTTACATTCTTCATTTTTATAAAAATTTTAAATGTGTGGTTGTGTTTAGATATGATATAAAGCTTCAGATACCTGATGATGGTAGTTGTGTGGGGTTTTTTTTTCCCATTTCTGCACCATGTCAATTTATTTGTGCAAAGGGTTTATCTTTATATTAACAACAACATACTGGAAGCCAGGAGACTCTTTGGTCAGGATTTAATATTAAGTGCTTGCAGTACACCAGGTGCTATTCCACATGCTGTGCCGTGGTGGGATCATTTCATCCTTGCAATGCCTATATGATGAAAATACAAGTTAAGAAACTTGTTCAAGGTCAGAAAGCTGGTAAATGATGCGAGTTGGGATTTGAAACCAAGCAGTCTTGTTCTAGTTTGCACCCTTGACCATAATGCTATGGTGCCTATCAAGTCTTAGACTTGTTTTGATTTGGGATAGAAGATGACATTGAAGTACAGTAAATTTTTTCCTCATCTTAATATTTTAAGTAATTTTAGATAAAAGCCAAAAACTTAACACCTAGCTGGTAGCTCAGAAAATGCTAAGTAATGAATTAATATGCAAATGGTTGGTGAGCCCCATAATTTGCACACATATACACACAATACATATTTGCATTCTTCATTTTTGCTTAAAATAGTGTTGACCATAAAGCTAATACACAGTATTAAAACAACAAAAGGGCATTGTAGACTGCAAGTCTTCCTGGCACTTCACTAATATTTTTCTAATTGAATAATCAGGGGTTATTCTTTTTAAATGTATAGTGGATATTAGTTGATTGGTATTCCTTTCCCTGATGAGCCTTTTCTCCTCTCCTCTGCTCAACAGGTTTTATTTTCCATAGGCAGATCATGAGGTTCTAATAGGTCCAAGACTGTGATATACAACGCACACTGAGGAAATAATTTACTTGAGCACAGTAATTGCTTTGGAGTTGAGGGAGAAGAGGAAGCATACATTCTAATGAGAAAAGACTTCTGGATATCTGTTAGAATGTTGGGACAAAAACCACTCATTGGATGGATAATGTAGTATGTGGAAGAAGGAACCAAAGCTGACTGTTTTGCTAGCGTGTTAGAAGCCAAACCAGGAATGAAGTCAATACATGAATTTGGGAGAAACAAGAGAAGTTTGGAAAACCAGAGCCAAAGCCCTAATGACAACATGAACATCTGAATCAACCTACACCTTATGTCTAATCTATGTTGGATATTTTAATTGCATGAAACAAGAAATTCTTTATTTAAAAATGTTATTTTTTAGTTCTTATTATAAAATATACCAAACACTCAGAGAATAATTTCACAACTGCTTACAGATCTAACCAACAAATTTAATACTTTGCCCTACTTGCCTCAGAACTTTTAAAGAAATAATAATAGATTCAGACACAGCTGAAGCCATGTGTACCTATCTTCTCAATCTGATTCCCTTTACTTATCAAATCTTAAGATTTTATCATATTTTCTTTAGAACTTCCAAAAAGATAAAAACAATTAGAGAATCAGTTGAAGGATTTTCTCTTCCCCTCCCCATCCTACTCTCTTATTCTGTTAGGGATAACCAATATGGCTAACACATGTATCTTTCCCATCCTTTGTAAAACTTTAGTAATTTTGTTACATATGCCTCCATTTTAGTAATAATATAATATCCTTCATGAGTTTTCAACTGCATAAATGACATCTACTGTTCATAATACCCTACAACTTGTTTTTTTAACTCAATTATTGTGTCTATTATCATTTTTAAGAATAAACCCCGTGTTCTTACTTTTTCTCCTTAGCTGCATTTCATTAGATTGATAAAACTCTCTGTATTCCTTTTTTTCTTTGCCATTTTGAAAGCTGTATTTCTATTCTTTATGTGGTAATCCTCAAATACTTAACGCACATACTTAACTATGTTATTTTCTAATGAGGTCTAACATTAAGTATTCCGGCTTACTCTTGAACAAGACAAAGACCTTAGCATGCATGAAGCATAAAATAAAGTCTCCTTCTGGCTTGACATTGCTTTGAAGATTTGACCTCAACTTAAAAAAAAAGAATTGAGCAGTCTTATTATTTTCTCAGAGTTGTTTGAAAAAAGTAAGAAAATTGTATAATCAGGTTGATTCTATTGGTTTAGACCTAGGATGATTCTCTGTGCTGCCCTTTTCTCTTCACCTAGTAAACCTAGTACAATATTAACACTTTATCCTGTATGAAGCCTCCCCTCCTCCAAGAATTCTTTACTGTCTATCTGAGTCCAGTGATGAGCACACATCTGAAATTCTTCTGAACTTAGTGACTTTGACTTTCATTTGATTGTCAATTTTAAATAACATCTTAGTATTTTATTATCTTGACATTTAATCTAACTCTCCATTGTTGTATTGGTAGGTTTCAATTTTTCCCTAAGTATCTATTATTATTATCTATTATTATTGCAGTTTTTGAGGAAAAACTGCATAGTCTTATAATTCTTATAATATTATCTTATCTTATAATATTGCAGTTTTTGAGGAAAAACTGCATAGTCTTATAATTCTTTGTAACCCCCTATTGGGGCTTTCCTGAAGCAGGTGCTCAATAAATGCTTCTTGATTATCTATCAGTAAGTCAAACATTCCCGGAGGGATTGAAACCCAAGATTTAGTGCTTGGTCATTAAGGAACCATGGTGTTAACTGATGAATTGTGGAGAGACTTCATGCTGTGTAACATGAAGAAAAATATCTTCAACTAAGACAGCAGTTTACCCAACACCCATACTATGCTAATCAAGCTGTTTTCAATCCCCTTTCTGTGAGCTCCTGAACATATGGAGATAGTTAAACTGCTAGCACAGGGCAAGAAGAAACATTGAGCCACTGAGCCGTGCAATAGCAAAAAATCACACAACTCTCAACGCAGAAACTGACAATGACCCAACTTATCAGGTATGTTTGTATGAGGAACAGCTTACCAGTAATTTTTTCTGCTTGTGGTTGTCATGGTGTCAATATGTATGTGTGTGCAGGAGTGTTGGGGGAATATAGAAGCAATATAGCACAGGAGACACTGTAATGCAAACATCGGAATAAGACTTATGGGGATTTAAAATCCTGGTCATATTATTTACTTGCATTTCATGACCTGGAAAAAGTTACTGAAATTGTTTGAACATCAACTCCCTTGTCTGGAAAATGGGCATAAAAATATTTAGCTCCTAGGATTATTTTTAAAGAGTGGAAAAGATATATTGCATGGAAACTGTGTTGGCCTGCATACTGGATAGCATATGATAACTAGTATTTGAATTTTTATTAATTGTGTTGGATGGGGAAAATAAAACAGTCATGAGAATACAGATATTAGGGGAGTGGCATTCACTGAAAAAAGCTACATGAGAGAATTGCTTTTCATGTGAGTAAAGAGCTCCTCCAGCTAAGTCTGGTTGAGATAAGAAACATTATGATTACCTTTTGAAATTGCTTTTTGATTTTTCTTAAAAGCCATTGCTACCCCGATTCTTTGTTTTGCTAACTATAAGCGAAACTACCATGGATAAAAGCAAAGATTATGCCTCTTCTTCTGCCTCCCTGGACTTGGGAATCTCTGAAGCTTTGTCATTCATTCACTCACTCACTCATCCATGTATTCAATAAACATTTGGCCCCTTCTGTGAACACATGGATGTAAAAGGCATTGCAGTTTGAGATATCTACAGTTCTTTTGGTCTAAATAAATTCAAAGTTTAGCCTGATGCTCAGTACATAGTAGGAACTTATCATGTAATTGTTGAATGAATAGATGATTTTGTAAGAACAGATGTCTGCTGGCATAGACAAGTATGTAAATGGATGCTGTCTCACAAGTCTGTGTGAGTATGCTGGAGATATCTAGCATGGTGTTGTTAAAAGATATATAACTGTAATTCACATTAATTAATCTCTTTTTAATTCATGTAGTATTATACATTCTTTTTTCTGTAGGATCTGTCCTCTCACTTGCTGTTTTATAAAGGATACAAGTTTTAGAAACAGAAAGCATTTACAAAACAGTTTATGAAGAAATCCCAAAATGGATGGTATGTGGTGAATGAAAAGAGGACATTTGGGTTTGGGGCTCATTTTCTTCACTGAATTATGTGTGACTTTCTCTGGCTCTCTTCTTTCCTGTAACTTCTCTTCTGTGGGCTTTACCTCTATGATCTGAATGGGGAAATGAGGTTACATCAACTCTAAGGCTTTTATGAGCTCTAAAATTTTTCAGCTACCTTGAAGTTCAAAGAATAGAAATATTGGAGAAGACAGCCTCATGTTGATCAAAAAGCCAGGTAGGCATGGTTCAGAGTCTAGCTGTTGTGACAGCTGTGTGACTCTGGGTCAGTTGCTTAGAGAAACCTTAGAGTGAGTGACTCTATAGTGTAGTGGAGGAGAGTCTGGGCTTAGGTAGAGTTCAGATCCCAGTTTTGCCATCGTGTAACTCTGTCAACTGGAACAATTCACTTAACATCTTTTCACTTTCTATACCTCAAATTTAAAGATGCACTTAAAACACAGGCTTGGTGCAAAGATTTTAAAAAATGAACATTTGGAAAGCAGAGCAATTTTTGAATACATATATTTAGTATATGTAAATATATATTTAAGAGCTAACGGTTATACTATATAAGTATATATACATGGATATGGATATGGTTATGTATATAATGTGTATATGGTTAGGATAATAATGCACACACTGTCAGCTTATTGTTTTTTGTAGGGTTGTTTAAAAGAATATGTAGGTACTTGTTCATAATCACAGCATCAACTTAAATGAGAGCTAAACATATGTTAGACAATAACCTGGTGACTTTACATGTCACTATTGTTTTTAGGGATTGGTGTAACTAGAGAAGGCTTTACAGGGATGTGATCAGGGCTGGATTATGGAGGATTGTTAATATTCATAATACCATTCTCACTAGATAGTTAGCATATTATTTTTTGCAAGCAAACTGTATGTAATGGATACTGTTCTAGGAACAAAATGAATAGGAGAAAGTAAGTATCCATCCTTTGTTTACAGTATATTCCAGGAAAAGACCTAACCAATATAAAAATATAAAATATGAAAATAAAAAGTTTTGGTAGCAAAAGATTGACGCAATGCTAGGGACTCATGACTGATGGAATAAAGGATAAAATGAAATTTAGAGAACTGTTGAACTGTTTGAGATAAAATGTATAGGAGCTGAAGATTCTTTTGAATATTGTTTACAGGGAAGCTGTTCTTCACACAGTAGTACAAAGCTGAATAAGACATTTTCCTTTGACTTATATTATTTTTATAACCATTTTCCTTTGCTCTTTAGCCTGAATCTTAAAAGCCTACTGTTTCTCCACCCTCAAATTGTTTCTCTGTTTCAGGTTCTCCAATAGGTGGGTGATCCAAAATATAGTGAATCCATGCTACATTGAGTCTATACTGTGTCAGGCAAGGGGGGCATATGGCAACTTTTATTTGAATTAATAGTTTGTTTTAGATTTATATAGCCAGGATCATGGATGCTTGAAACACTTTTAGTTTTAAACTTCCTACCAGAATTTACAAGTTTCGGGCATGATACTTAGTTCAGGACTTCGAGTGGGTATGGCTGTAATACATCCATCTTTCCTTCTATCTGTCTTTTTAATCATTTTAATTTTTTTTATTTTTAAAAGATTTTATTTATTTATTCATGAGAGATACAGAGATAGGCAGAAACATAGGTAGAGGGGAAAACAGTCTCCCTGCAAGGAGCCTGATGCGGGGACTCAATCCCAGGATCACATAGTGAGCCAAAGGCAAACTCTCAACTGCAGAGCCACCCAGGCATCCCATCCTTCTATCTGTCTTTGACCACAAGAATATTAAGACAAGAAAATCCTGTGAATCTTGGGAGGGGAAATTTAACAGTTGGAAAATGAGGCCAGGAGGTTAGCTTTGATCCTGTGCCTATCCCACTGTGCTCCTCAAGCAACTTCAGATGGGGTACACATGAACACTGTGAAGACACACTGTCAAAGTATAAGTGATGTGCTGGAAACCAAGGTACATGCAGACCGAAACAGCTACAGAACATCTGGCATCAGTTTTGCATTTTCTTTTAATTCTTTAAGATTAGGGGTAGGGGAAGGGGAAAATAGAGCTATTTGGAGGTCTTTCTCATGGTGAGGATATGGATACAAGAGGAACAGCAGCTGCTTTTTATGGAAGAATGAATGAGAACTTGTTTTCCTGAGAACTTCTATGTGCTAGACATCACACATTCTGATAAACTTTATTTCAAAATAAAATTGAACATTAGTACCACTTAATTGAAACAACAGTTTTCCATGTACACAGATCATAACTTGTCTGTCAAATGTAATTCTAACAAACCTTTTTAAAAATTTTTATTTATTTTTATTTTTATTTTTATTTTTTTGCCATCTAGTGATTTCAAAGCATGAGTTCTGGATCAGGATTGGTAGATTCTAATCCTAACCTCACTACCTTTTTGATACATGATTTTGATGAATGTCTTTCTTTCTCTCTGTGCCACATTGTTTCCATTTGTAAAATATGAATGAAGATAGCATTGACTAACCTGTAGAGATTAAGTAAATATTATGATAAGTGTAAAACACTGAAATTAGGCCAGTGGCTGGCACATAGCAAGTATGCAGTAAACGCCAGCTGGTATTATTACTCTAATACTACAGTCCAGGAGAAGATGGCTTTGGAAAACTGTCTTACCCATGAACATAAGATCACAAGTAGATGTGTTTGACATTTGATCCTGATTCAGTCTCTTATTTTTTTGAATCCACATTGCATTTGATGCCCTATGATTAACATGGAAGAGAAAGATGAAACTGCTCTTAAGACAATTTCCTGGTCTCTTCTTCCTTGGAGTAGAAGGGAATCCATGTCATAAAACATACAGAAAAAAAGAGTTTTGGCTTATATCTTACTTAGCTTATTAGCTGTTACCCAAGAAATTCAGAAAGTATTCACTGAATTCATTCAAAAGTATTTAAAGATTTTTGGCTCAAGTCGTAATCCTGGGTCCTGGGATCAAGTCCCACATCAGGATCCCTGCTTTTCCCTCTACCTATGTCTCTGCCTCTCTCTCTGTGTCTCTCATGAAAAAATAAATAAAATCTTAAAAAAATAAAGATTTTTTAATCAGATCTTCAAAAAGTTTACACTGAATGATGAACAGAATAGCACTGGTTGATAGGCTTTGATTTTGTGAACGAGCAAATTCCAAAATATCTCATCATAGTGGGATAAACAAAGAATAATAATAGTATCTTGGTTATTTTTGCAAACCAGAGGTCCTTTAACTAGATGAAAGAAAGATCATTGGTAAGTAGAGGAGCTGGTTTGGAATGGAGGTGTAGGTAGAGAAACAAAGAAAAGGAGCCAAACAGAAATTTTCTTTTATGTAAATTTGACTGTGTCACTCTCTTTCCAACACAATTCAGTGGTTTCCCTGGCCCAACGGATAAAATACAAGATATTTAAAAGGGCCTGAAAGATGTTCCAGGAACTGAGCTTGCCCATATCATTTCCCATATGTCTCCCACTCCTTTCTCTCTACTCTTGAGAAATGCTCGACTGCTCAGCCCCATGCTCTGATTCTACACGAGTCATCTCTCATACTTTTCCATTGCTTGGTAGTCCTTTGACACCAATTCTTCTCCAGGCTGAGTCCTCCTCATTTTTCAAATCTTAACTCAGGCTCATCCCTGCCAGGAAGGTTTTCCTGATGGGGTTAAAAGCCCATTCTCACCCACAGAGCATTTTATCACTGTTTTTATTTCATAATCCAAAGTCCTCTGTTTGTGTTTTCCCACGCCACCTCCTTATTTGGGTTTTTAAAGACTCTTTCCTGGCAATTTGTCTTGACTTCTCTTTTCCTGGTAATGATCAGAGACTGTGGCTCTCTTATTGCAAACACAGCAGATCCCCATGGCAATGAACAGAACCAGGTCCTACAGATCCTTGCACAAATGGAAACTAATAATGGTGCCCCCTTCTTCCTTCCTTAGTGCCCCCACCCCTTACTTGAACATAAGCATTTATCTTGGAAGATGAGATTTAGCACAAAGAAAGAAACTGCTTTTTTTTAATTATTAAAAATTATGTTCTTTTGTCATTATTATTAGCAGGAAATCTCCAAAATCTCCAAAACATAAAGGCATTGTATACTGATCTAAGCAACCATCCCACTAAGTCCTGGTTTGGGATAAGTTTGTCTATATACAAACTTTCTAGGCACTCATCATTAAGTTTATTTTCCATAGACAAGAAACACTGATTGCCAACTAATGCCCAAGGGTTGAAACAAGAGGTCAACTTTGAGACTCACAGAAATCATAGACTTTCTGAGTGGTACATATGTAAAGGGGCAGAGCTGCAAGAGCTTAGAATTTCCCCACTTCTGGCCAAATGTAAATTCTTTGTGTGCAACAATGACATCACCTCGTTCTTCCTCCTTTTCCTCCTTTCTGCTCTACATCCTTCTTCACCTTATCCTCTTTCTTCCCTTCTCCTCTCCCTCCCCTGCTCCTTCTCTTCCTCCTTCTTTTTACGTCTCATATTACCTCTGTGGGTGCTCAAATGTTTTGGAGATAAAGGATTTTGCTATTCCTTTATCCCCTGGACATCATTTGTATACCTGTCCTCAAATAATATTTCCATTTCTATGGATTTATTTCACATAGGAAAGAAGGTTACCTGACTAACTTCTATTCATTGTTAAAAATTCAACTCAGATTTCAGCTATGCCAGAAAGCCATTTCTGAAGCCATACCTCAACAAAATAGTCTCATTTATATTCTTTTTTTAAACTTTTATTTATTTATTCATGAGAGACACACACACAGAGAGAGAGAGAGAGAGAGAGAGAGAGAGAGGCAGAGACACAGGCAGAGGGAGAAGCAGGCTCCATGCAGGGAACCCGACATGGGACTCGATCTCTGGTCTCCAGATTTATGCCCTGGGCTGAAGGCAGATGCCCAACCCCTAAGCCACCCAGGGTTCCCCCTATAATCTTTATATAGAGTTGTGTGGGGTGGTGAAGAAAAGCACAGCATCCAAATCCCACCTCTACAGGTTCAAATCATGGGTTTCCCCCTTTGGTCAAGATACTTAACTTCTCTGGTTTCAGGTTGCTTACCTAAAAAGTAACTAATGAATGATGCCAATAATACTGTAACAGTTCCCTCAGAGGAGCTATATATATTCAAGATGCTTAACAGATATAAATATATTCTTTTATTATCTAAACCATATTGATGTTTAGTCAGT
The DNA here is from genome assembly GCF_048418805.1 of Vulpes vulpes. Lineage (NCBI taxonomy): Eukaryota > Metazoa > Chordata > Mammalia > Carnivora > Canidae > Vulpes > Vulpes vulpes. The sequence continues at coordinate 16,591,728 of NC_132792.1, read as the reverse complement.
TCTGTATTTGTATCACTTTTTTAAGTTAGAGCTTCTAGAGCAGTGCTGGCCAGCTGAAATATAATGTGAGCCAAAAATTAGAATCATGTATATAATGTTAATTTTTCTAGTAACCACATTCAAAAAAGTAAAAGAAATAGGTAAATTAATCTAATAATACAATTTAATAACACAATGTACCCAACATATTATTTCAAAAGTAATCAAGAACAATTAAAGTATTTTTTTGTTCTGGAAATCCAATGTGTATTATACTTTCAGCACATTTCAATATGGACATGCCATGTTTCAAACGCTCAGTTGTCACCTGTGCCAAGTGGCTACTGTATTACGTACACAGTATCTACCATGTGTATACATGTAGGTACACACAAGTCTAGAGGACCGGAAACATCTCACTCCATTCCTTTGTACTACCAGGGAAGAAAAAGAGGTCCTGTGCTATAGGAACACTTAAATACATGTTTTAAATAACATTAAAGTAATAGAACATGAGAATAAAATAAAATTTCATAAATATTAAGGATATGAATATGTTTAAATAAGGAAATGTATTATTTTGTGATTGACATATTAATATATGATTTTCATAAAACAGAAATAAGGAGCATTCTGGTGCAAAAATAATATTTTCCAGTAGAGGGCAGAGATCTAACCTGTAACCAGACAGTGACTGCTTAATGGTAAAAAATAGCTTTTTTTTTTCAGTTTGGGAGAACCATTCATACCTTTAGAAAGGGAAAACCCAGGACACATCCTGGGCTTCTCTAGAAGTCCTGCCCCCAATATGGTTTCTCATTAGTAAATGATATCATTGCACTGATGGCCCAAACAACTTAGTCAATTGGTATACAGGAGAGGGATAGAGCTATATTTCTTTCTTTTTCTGGTTTAAGCTGCCTTGATAAATCTCTGATTACTTAACAGGCAGACTACTTTAAGTAGGGTTCAGAAACCCCAATAGGATAGCAGTTCATACAGGAAGTTGGTAAGTCAGCCCACGCCCTCTTTTTTAGAGATCATTTTTCAAAGAGGTCTTTTCATTTGTTGTTCTTAAATTCTATAAATACTTTGACATAAACCTTCTTGTCAGTGTCTCTGTATTGGAAAAGAATGTCTCAATCTCCATCACTTCCTCCTATTTTTTCCCTCTTTTATTGTTTCTTTGGCATTCTTTATAAAAGCACAGAGAGGAAAATGAAAAATATATGGGATTCATATTTTAAAGTTCCAAGACTTTTCTTTTTTTTTTTTTAATTTTTATTTATTTATGATAGTCACACAGAGAGAGAGAGAGGCAGAGACACAGGCAGAGGAAGAAGCAGGCTCCATGCACCGGGAGCCCGATGTGGGATTCGATCCCGGGTCTCCAGGATCGCGCCCTGGGCCAAAGGCAGGAGCTAAACAGCTGCGCCACCCAGGGATCCCTCCAAGACTTTTCTTGAACAAGCATGCCAGAACTTATGCACTCACATGACTGTTGGTTTCCAACATAGTCCTTTTATTTTATTATTTTAATTTTTTTAATTTTGTAGATTTTATTTATTTATTCATGAGAGACACAGAGAGAGAGGCAGAGAAATTGGCAGAAGGAGAAGCAGGCTCCTTTGCGGAGAGCCCGATGTGGGACTCCAACCCAGAGACCCGGGATCACGACCTGAGCCAAAGGCAGATGCTCAACCACTGAGACCCCAGGCACCCCAACCAATGTAGTCCTTTTAGAAAGCATTTGACTTATTCTCGCAATATTGCTCTGATAAAGATATTTCTGTGACTTCTAATGGCACTGATTTCAGTCAGATCTTAAGCAAATCCAAAATACCAGTAATTTCATTAACACATTTTGTTTTCTTTTTGAAACACTGCATTACTTTGTTAATAGCACACATTCATTCACAACACTGAAGTGTGGATAACTTTTGCTTATTTTCAAAATAATGCTCACCTATAAATAAAATGATTTTTCAAAGTTTTGACAGCAGTTCCTAAAAGATGTTGAGTAATAACAGTATTAGAATAGACGCAGTCTCCCAAAGGAACTATCCTAAAATATGATCTCTTGCTTACATTGATGTGCCACTATACAAAATGTAGACTCACCTCTAAGTAACTTCAAGTTATAAGAAGAGACTCAAGATAATCTTCTTATGTGCAACCGATAATGTCTTCTGACAAAACCTATGAAAATTATGGCACAGAGAATGGGATTAACCAATATTGCATACATTGTTAGGACCCAATTTTTACATTGCTCATAACAGACCTTGCTAGACAGTGAGTTTTTACAGCAAGACTGAGTCCACCTCAATCTATCTGGAAATCTTTTCCTGCCTGACTCTGTGAAGTTGGTCTATATCTATCTCTACACACTGTACTTTCTACTCAAGCTAGAGCTTATTTTTTTGCTTGTTCAACTCAGTTCAAAATTCATTGACTGAGTGCTTACTATGCCAACTGGGACTCCCAACATGAATGTGATACTGTCCTTGAGCATGTGGAGCTTAAAGTTGGCTAGGGAGCCAGAGACTTAAATGGTTCATTTTAATTTCTCATAGGCTGTGTTATGGTGGAAGGATGCAGTAGTTTCTGTGAGAGGAGGTTATTTATTCACTAAATATTGATTATATCTACACAATGGGGCAAGTACTGATAATGTGTGGTATCTGGATGGAGTTCAGCTTCTAGTTGGGGCTTCTCAAGAAGTGGGATATATAACAGATCTTAGTCACCAAGGAGAAGAGAACTCACATGATTTCCCAGAGTTTTCTGTTTGGATTGATGTGCATTTTAGAAAAAGCCTTGTGTCTCTGAAAATTGCTGTTTCTCCTAGTCCCAAGTTCTTTTGAACAGTTTAAATTGCCAAGTAATACCATATTTTATTCAATGAATACTCTCTCTACCTCTTCTTCTCTTTTCCCCCCTCATCCTACCACATACGATTCTATTTTCCTCATTTGCATGCCTGGATCCCATGTTCATCTGGTGCACAAAGATTCTTACAAATGAGCTTTGACCCTTTTAGACCTTTGACATTTACAGACTACATGTATCAGCATACAAATGGCAGCCTGTGTATGGGGAAAGAATATTAAAATCAATTTCTGTCTATTTGGCTATGAGTGTATCCCTCACAATCCAGAGATACAAATAGTCCTGTCTATATATATATATATGGTTTTGCTTTTGAGAAGCACAATTTACAAGCTAAAACCAAAAATGACCAAAAGAAATTCCGAGCACTACTCATGCTCCTTGTGAGATATTAAAACATATCTAATTCATGGCACCTGGGTGGCTCAGTTGGTTGAGCATTGGACTCTTGATTTCTACTCAGGTCATGATCTTAGGGTCCTGGGATTGAGCCCTGTGTTGGGCCCTGTGCTAAGTGGAGAGTCTGCTTAAGGATTTCTCCCCCTCTTCCCCTTCCCATGATCATGTTCTCTCTCTCAGACAAATAAATATTTTTAAAAAGATAAAAATAAAATGGCTTCCAATAAAACATATCTAATTTACAACTTCAGCAACATTCCTCACATCTTGTTTTTGTTTTCTCCCCATTATTTTATACAACACTTAAGAAACTCTCATTTATGATCCTCCTCACAATATCTATACTCAATATTTCTTTTTCCAGTAGAAGCAACTTTTATTCTATCTCCCACTCTGGCTGTTCTCCCATTCCCTTATGTGTTATATAGATTGACTTAACCTTCCATCTACTGCCTTGCTCTTTGTCCAGCCTTCTCTGCTTTTACTCAGAACTGCATATATCATAAAAGAGTAAGAGCTTGTCTAAACAAGACTGAATCTTCTGGGTTAAGAAGAGGGTTTGTGGGTTAGCAATAAGAAAAGCTCTCTTTTGAGGGCTTTAGTAGTCAAAAAGTTTGCAAATACTCCTATATTATTAATTTATTTCTTTATATGTGCATATTTATAGCTCTTACACACAATGACATGAAACATTTTCTTAATCCAAAGTAAACTGAATCTAAGTTCTTCAAGGAAACCATGGATTTCATGGTGGTTTTACATTAATAAACTCAGTGTAACTAGGTCTTATACTTTATTTACAGCTCCCATTGCCATAAATTGATGTCCAAAGGCTTAGAGTCTTGTTTTTATTAAAATTAAAATCTGATGCTCTAGGAATGGGAGTTGTTAGATGTGGCTTTGCCCCCAACAATGTTTTCCAAATAATCTGTTGCAAATGTTGAAACAGGGTACCAGGAAGTAGTGTTCTGTAAGAATTTGGGCAACCCAGATCTGTGTCTTGAATAACAAACCAGGACAATGACATCTACTGCTGGCTCCTACAGTCTAAGCTTCCTGATCTTCAGAAAGGGCTCTGGCTGTGTTTCAAGTTGGAAGGAGCCAGAAGGAAGAAAAACAAGCCTCCTTGTTGACTTGAACTCTAGTTTGTTTTCTAGGAAATGTGTTGTATGATTTCCCATTTTGCTTTATTTTTTTTCTGAATTTCCAAAACAACTATACTACAGTTTAAACCACAATTTGATGATAATCTTGAGCTTATTTATTTTATTTGTATCACCTTTTGGTCCTTTGATGGTTTCTACGATTCAGAGAAAGAACTTCATCTCACACTTGTCTAGTAGAGGTCCTAGATATGCAGTGACACCTCAAAAAAATATACAAAATCAGAAAATTCTCAGGGAAGTAAACTAGAATGAATTGAGGGCTTCCCATGTTCCAGGTATTGTGCTAGATGTTTTGATGCATTATTCTTTACTGAAACCTCACAACAATGCAGTGTGATCCTTTTATTCTTATTTTTTATTTTTTTATTTTTTTAAATTTTTAATTTTTATTTATTTATGATAGTCACAGAGAGAGAGAGAGAGGCAGAGACACAGGCGGAGGGAGAAGCAGGCTCCAAGCACCGGGAGCCCGATGTGGGATTCGATCCCGGGTCTCCAGGATCACGCCCTGGGCCAAAGGCAGGCGCCAAACTGCTGCGCCACCCAGGGATCCCTTATTCTTATTTTTTAAAATGAAGGTCTTCATACTCAGAGAAGCTATATTTTATTGGTCTAATATCATACCAGTAGTAAGTAGCACATTTGAGGTTTCTGCATTTTTTCCTGTTTTAATTTCATAAAATACTTTTTTTTTTTTTTCAATCACTGCATTCACACCTGCTGTGTCAGTTTCCCCTCTCTGCCTTTAATGGGATCTCAGGCAGTCACAGCTGGCTAACCTTATCTTCAGTTTCAGATGAAACTCTGAAGTTCAGAATTTTTCCATCTTCCAGTTCAGATTGACCTTCCACTTCCACAGTTGGACAGTGGAAAAAGCGAGTCTGGTCAGTGCTTCTTCTCCTGCCCCTCAACTCTTTTGTTCTTCCTGTCCTCCTTCAACCTCAGAGATCCTTCTGGATTCTCCAGGTTTGGGAAAGTGAAAATAGATGAAAGGAATGGATTGGTTTTGTTTTCCCTTAGCTATTCAGTGCCTTCTGTGTGGCAGATGCCAAAGATTCAGATGTCAGTGAAGACTGCAATATGGGATAGTTTGTTAGATTGACTTATTATAAAGAAAGACCTCATTAATATGGCTTTTTATTTAGAAAAGTCTGTAGAATAAATGTGAGATGACCCAATTGAAAAATGAAGTATAGTAGTAAGAGAGGGAAGCAATAGAGGAGGATTTCAATGGAGAAGACATTCAGAGAATTAGAATTGGTGAAAACACTCAAGTGAACTGAAAAAAAATTTATGAGATCCATGTAAGCATACTGATACAAATAAAATGGAGAAGACATGTGAAGTCAATTCTGGGTTGACAAAAGAGATAAAGGAGATACAGGCTGAAAGACCATCTGTCTTTCATTTCCCAAGTACATGTTCATTGAAATTCTCATTCACAACATATGACGATTTGATGCAGGATTCTGTAATTGCTCAGACTGTATAAAGAGTCTTGGAATCAAGAAATAATAGGCAAACTCACAATGGGGCTTGTGTGTTGAAGGGTAAGGAAGGAATATAAAGCAAGATAATGAATATGTGCTTTCATTTAGAAAAAAATATAATAAGTTTTACAAACCTATGGGAATTTTGTTTGTGAGGAGAGTTTTCCTATCTCCCATCACACTGAAGTTTAGGTAACTAATCCTCTGAGAGCATCAGCATGTCAATTGCTTATTGTGTTGTGGCTTATTGTGTGGTCTACTTGCCTGTTGGAATCAGACCTGAAAACTTTTATCTCTGATCATATTTATTCAAAAATTATTCTTGAATGTCTTCAGGCTTCACAGGAACATTATCAGTATTTTTCTACTAATTTCAAAGCACATTATGAAATATTACATAGAAACACATACAAAGAAATATTCTTTCTCTTTTTTGAGGAGGAGGAGGAGCAGAGGGACAGGGAGAGAATTTTAAGCAGCCTCTGTGCCCAGCACAGAGCCCAACACGGGGCTCAATCTCACAACCCTGAGATCATGATCTGAGCAGAAATCAAGAGTCGAGCACTTAACTGACTGAGCCACCCAGGCACCCCTGAAATATTAAATTAAATAAAAAAAAAAACTGTTTAGGGATCCCTGGGTGGCGCAGTGGTTTGGCGCCTGCCTTTGGCCCAGGGCACGATCCTAGAGATTCGGGATCGAATCCCACCTCAGGTTCCCGGTGCATGGAGCCTGCTTCTCCCTCTGCCTATGTCTCTGCCTCTCTCTCTCTCTCTCTCTCTCTCTCTCTCTGTGACTATCATAAATAAATAAAAATTTAAAAAAAATAAAAATAAAAAAACTGTTTATAATAGGGTGTCTGTTTAGGTACCCGTGCTTGTGGAAACAAACACAAACTACAGTGTAAATATATTGCATTAATCTTATTTTTTAAATTATTCAGATTGGAATATATCATAATTTTTGGATTACCAACCATCAGTCTTTGTTGATTACATCTCACTAATAATAATAATAATAATAATAATAATAATAATAATAATAAACAGAATCAGAATCCATTGACTTTATTTCTCTAGTAGTTCAGGTAGGATATGAGTTGCCTAAAACATGAAATGCTTATATGGAGGTATTCTCTCTCTTTCTCTCTCTCTGTCTCTGTCTCTCCTACACCCACTCCCCTCACATACCCTCTCACATACATTCACATACACACTCCATTCTCCACATCTCTATAACTGCTAGATAGGGATTGTCTTCTCCCACAACATAACAATCTTCAGGAAACTTTCTAAGTAAGAAAGCCTTTCCAAAGTCATATATTTGAAAACAATTATACATTCTCAATACTGGGCCAGGATCAAAATTAAGTCACAATGTAAGGCAGCAGGGGGTGTACTGGTCCTGTTAAGGGAGGAAGGGGATTCTGTATCAAAAGAGTTGCAGAACCCAGGCAGCATACATGGGCAGGATCTGGGAGAGAATGATAGGAGTAGATTCTGAGGATGTTTAATCAAAGAATGGGAACATAAGACTGAATAAGAGAGAGTTTATCAATTTGAGAACACACTCCTGATATGTAGAATTTAACATCACAGCAAAAATATCAGGACATGTCTCCTGTTGACTCTTGGAAGGGAGAGAACTACGGCCAGAATTGCTATGGTATATGAGGGAAGATGGTATTCATAGTCTCAAAGAGGAGGATGTGCTGAAGTGGATATTCCATGTGAAGCTAGAGAACCCATCAGAGGACTATGTCCCATCGGAAGACAAAGAGGACACACCTCTTACAACAAAAATACACTGGTAAGTGGGGCACGAAAATAAATTAGAAGTTCAATGGTAACCTGGATTGACAAGGTGATGCTGTTTTAAAACTGGGTTCTTTAGTACAGGGGAGTTGATAGAACCCACAACAATAGAGGCCAGATAGTTTTGTTTATCTGTCAGAAACCAGGTAGACATTATTAGATGGATGATAGGGATGTCTGACTATGAAGAGTTAGAAAGATAGTTAATAGAACATGGCATCTCTACCATAAATGAGTGGCTAACAAGGTTACTATTCAACATGTACTATTGTAAGAAAACAGGGAGGGATGATCAGAATAAAGGCAATGGCTCTAATAAAAAAATTGAGGCCCTTTGCCCAGTTTTTGGAACTGAGGCTGTTTTTGGACTCAAAACCAATTGATTGAAAAAGAAATTGAATTACTACAGATGGATTTGGCAAACTCAAGTCTTAACTTAATCTTCATTCTTCATTCTGCCCTTTGGAAGTAACTCTGATGTTCAGTGTTCTCCCTGGCCCTTGGTTATGCCCTCTGGGAGGTTCTTACCTGTCCATTATCCTCCATGATGGCATCGGAGAAAGTGTTGGGATCACATCCTAATTGAGGAGTATACCACTTCCAAAGTCAATTTCCAACTGGTGCAAGTGTAGAGCTTGAAAGCTGATTTGGAGACATTCCAATGTTTATTTTTTATTTATGTTTATTTTTACCCTACGCTCTTTCTCAGTGGCAGTATAATTCCTATGAGAGTTTATAGTAAGTTTCTATTTGTTTACAGACAAAGTCATGTGTTAGCAACCACACTTATGTTCTTTTATCTTTTTCATTTATTATTTTATTTGTTCTTGAATCTGCTATCTTTTCTTCCTTTTCCTTATGATTCTCTTCCAAATTTAATGATGGCTATTTTGAAGTTCCCTGAAATAATATGCTTTGGTAGAAAAGCCACATCTTCAAGCTTTTCTTTGTCTCAGATTTGAATGTTAATGAGACCCTTTTGTTCTAACCCTTTTATAGGTTTGTATCTGGTCACTTGATGTGGTAGATGGAAAAATGTTCCCTCCTCCCCAAAGATGTCTATGTCTCAGAATCTATAAATATCTTATGTGATATAGCAAAAGGGACTTTGCATATATGATCAAATTAAGACCTTGGAATGGAAAAATTGTCCTGGATTGCCCAGATGAGCCCAGTGGAATCACAGTTATAAGAATGAGGCAGCAGAATCAGGGTCAGAGAAGATTTACCATGGGAAATAGAAGTTAGAGTGATATGAAGACAGAAGCCAATGGATATAGGCAGCCCCTAACTGCGAGAAAATTTGGGATCTTTTAGCCCACTCTTACTTCTTAACACTTTGGCCTGGCAATGACATATCACAGTTCCATTTACATTCAATAGGTGATACTAGTCACATGCCACCCAGAGGTGTAAGAATAGACCAAGAATTGTAGAACCATGGCCAGAAAGAAGAATGAATAGATTTTACTGAACACATAGAAGTTCCTGTCACAGTCAGATGAGGTCTTCTTCTGGGAGTGATTTTCATGCTGCAATATGAATCTAAGTAGGAAACAACCAGGTAAATAGGAAGTGGACTGCTTATATATTAAAGAAGCACTTAATAAATAAAATTAAATAAATGCGTGGATGGAAGAGAAGACACTGAGCAGAAATGAGTGTAGCACTTTGAGAGACAGAAGATCCTTGTAGGTGAAATGAAGTGAATAAGGCAAAAAAGTATTTGATGGTGAGGATAAAATAAATGCAGGGACCAAATCATGCCCTATTTTGTAAATTTTGTTAGTTTTTATGTTAGGTACAAGTGTGATGAGTTTCACTGAGGATCTTAATGGTGAGAGTGACACCAATGATCTGCATGACTGGAAGCTCCTTACCCTACTGTGTGAAATAATGAATGCACAGAGGTATGGCGAATATAAGACAAATTTGAGATTGTCATAGTATTTCTGGTAGGAGAAATGGTAATTACATTTTGACTTAAAGAAACCAGGATGAAATTTGTGATGTGTTCTGGAATTTGTTTCTCCCATCGAGCTATTATCTCCTCCAGTTTGAAATCATACACACATACACAGACACACACACACACCACAGAACTTTTTTTTTCTTTTCATGACTATCTGTGATAAAAAAATTACTTAATATTTTTAGTCCATAGGAACACCTGCTAATGGAAACATAAATGTGAAAACTTGTAAACTCAGAAGGGTACAGTGACTGCAGGTAGACTGGGCACCCGTAGTTGAGCTGACTGAATTATAATGTGTTGAGAAGAATTCCAAGCCAAATTTGAGTTAGAAAGGGTGTCCTGACTGACAGTATATGTCAACTATGGGCACAGAGAAAAAGGAGAGGTGACCTATGTGCCATATGTTTGTGTTAACATAGTAGGATGAGGCAAAAAGTCATATTTCCATTCTCCCTCCATTTTTTTGATTTTTCTTTGGATTGGGGAAAGCGGAAAAGCACACGAAGAGAAAGAATATGCCAAGAGGGGCCACTCAGGCGCTTGCAGCAGCTGTCCCACAACAGGGAATTATAAAGGAAACATTAGCATAAGAGGGATACAATATATGTCTCGTGATTGCAAAACCATACTGAATTCCCTGTTCATTTAAGTCATGTTTCACATCTGGTCCATATGTGTAATTGGAAATCTCAGAACTGCATTTTCATGAAGGAAGATAAAGATGCCAAATACTTTACAGAGAGGATTTATTTGTTTGTGAGTAATATGCATGGAAATGTGACAAAGGGAAAGCAATGCCTGGAACTGGGATTTAGCACTAATAAGTGAGAGAAACACTTCCTTTGTAAGGAGGTATATGAGCAATTGAAAACTTTCACTCAATTTAGCATAAATTAATAACCAAAGACTGAAACAAAGCACAGATGATAGAAAGTCAATCTAGAATCTTCTGGGAACCGTTATTAAGACCAAAAAAAAAAAAAAAAAAGCATGAGAGAAAATAAAGATTGAAAATCTGAACTACCAAAAGCACATTGCTCAAATTCAGGAGACAACTGCTTCCTAATTCAATGCATAACTTAAGTGAATCTACATGATGCCAAAGTATCCAGATTGCTGGTTACTAATCTCTAATTAGAGATGAGGATAAAGAATAACTTGATGAATGGTGGAATTTTTGACTTGTCATCCGGATGTTCTGACCCAATAATAAACAAATATTTTATTGCAGATGATAGTAATTTGGCTTCAACATGTTACATAAAAAAGCATCAAAAAGGTTACTATTGTATACATCAAATATATACTTTTATAGCTTAGCACTCATCCTTATAATTGTCAACAGTTCCGACATTTCCCACTACGAGAATTTTGCTTCATTGTTTCCTTGCCCTGAATAGGCAGGTGAAGCAAAACCATCCTCTTACTCAGTGGCCGTAAGGTATGCATGTGAGTGTCCCGGAAGAGACAGTGGCTCTTGAATTGTGTCTATGGCTCTGGCCAAATTGTTTGTTCTCATTGAGACTTGGTTTTCTTCTCTTATAAAGTAAAGACATTAGAATGAATGACTACAGCAGGAATACTCTGAGTGCCAGTAGGAGAAACTGAACTAATAGAAAGTTGAACAAAAATAGATTTCTTTTTTTACGTAATAAATGGTCTGGACATGAGCAATCCAACATAGGGATAATGATTCCATGACATTCTCATAGACTAAGGCTTCTTCCAGATTTGTGCTCTGCTACACCTACTCTTAGCTGTTTGCTTTTCACCTCATGGTCATACAATGGCAGCATTAGTTCCAGACATTGGGTGTACTCCCAAGGTAGCAGCAGGAAAAGACAAACAGTGCTGCCAGCTGTGCTGGCTTTTTACATTAGGAATACACAATTTTTAAAAAATAAAGACTTATTAGGCTTTGTCTTACATATCAGTAACCATAAATATGTAACATGGTCACCTCTAGCTGAAAAAGGGAATGTTAAGATAGTGTGATAGAGAGTTAGGATAGATAAAGTTCAGTGGAATTGTCAAGCTGGTATTAGGAAATCTTTGTCCAGTTCTTGTGACTATTTGGAGGGTTGCCTGTAACTGAGAAGAGACCTTTGGATCTTCCCATTTATGATTACAAAATATAACTTCTACCAACACAAATTGCATGATTAAAAGATGTAACCTAAAACAAGAAGTACCAGGATAACTTCTAGGTTTTTAGAAAGATTATCACATTACTTCTAGGATTCATGGGCTTTGTGAGAAAATTCCTGCAAAACTTTCAATTAAATTAACAGTTGTCAAGATGTTGCCCTTTTAATATGGTAGCCAGATGTATCATTTTAGTCTGATTGTACTCATTATTTTTTTTGCCTTTCTGAAAAAGGATAAAAATCTGGGTTTTTACTCTGCCAAATTCCTGTGTGTGTTGTGTATGTGTATGCGTGTATCTGATGGCCGAAAATAAAACCATGCTGCCATACAACTCTGAAAGATGAGCACACAGAAACAAAACTTAGCTAGAGATTTGGAAGGGTGCCAAGCTATTCTCTTCTGATGAATTACTAGAATCAAAGAAGCTCACATTGATATAGAGAACTTTAGGGCATTCATCCATTCATTCAACAAATATTTATTGAATACTTACTACATGCTATGTGAAAGGCACTGTTCTAGGCTGTAGGGGTGATTAGTAATGAAAAAGGTGGAACAAATTCTTGCCTTCATGAAGCTTATATTTTAGTGAAGATACAGAAATGAAAACAATGTACATTCCATTCAGATAGAGCAATGGTAGAAAAAGTCATTAGGTGGGATGGGGTGGGGTAAAATTTAAGATAGGGTGTTCAGCAAAGGCATCTCCATAACTTGAACTGAGGATCAATGTTCTCTTCCTTTTTTAAAAATTAATTAATTTATTTATTTTTATTTTTTTAATAAATTAATTTTTATTGGTGTTCAATTTACCAACCCAATGTTCTTTTCCTCTGTTTCGTCGCAATTTCTCCACTCATTCTTCAACAAAACTTGTTTCTTTTTCCTTAAGATTTTATTTATTCATTCATGACAGACACATAGAGAGAGGAAGAGACATAGGCAGAGGGAGAAGCAGGCTCCCTGTGGGGAGCCTGATGAGGGACTCAATTCCAGGACCCTGGGATCATGACCTGAACCAAAAGCAGATGCTCAACCACTGAGCCACCCAGGCGTCCCCTCAACAAAACTTTTATAGGAGCTTTCTAACCCCCTCGTATAATTGAGTAATTCATCATTTTGCTCCAGAATTCTCAGTGTACACCTTGGGGCAAACACATTTTGTGAAATTTGATACATATACACTTTGAAAGACTCTCTTTAGGAAAAAAATAATTACAATTAGAAAATTAGATATGAATGTAAATGCTTATTTGTACTAGGGGAAAATACAGTAAATTAAAAAATTTTTACAAGCTAACAAATTCTCCAAACATCACAAACTCCAGAAAAGTAACAATATTTTTAGAAGCAAACGGATCAATTCCTTCTATAATAATTTCCTCCACATTTTGCCTACGTGGTTATGAATACTTTGGCATAAATAAAAAACTTTGTAAAATAATTTCTATAAAGAAAATGAGAAAGATAATTTAGCCTTGCCTCTGGCATGAAAGATTGATTTTTCAAATGTAAATTCAGAATGCATCAGTTATGTAAGCTCTCACAAAATGTATTCTCTTCTCACCTTTTATTATAGATTGTACTGTACATATTAAAAAATCTTATTATGGGGATCCCTGGGTGGCGCAGCAGTTTGGCACCTGCCTTTGGCCCAGGGCGTGATCTTGGAGACCCGGGATCGAATCCCACATCGGGCTCCTGGTGCATGGAGCCTGCTTCTCCCTCTGCCTCTGTCTCTGCCTCTCTCTCTGTCTGTCATGAATAAATAAATAAAATATTAAAAAAAATCTTATTATGATGAACACTGAAAAAGAAAGAAAAAGAAGAAACAATGGAGAGCTTCAGTGTGATTAGTTAATAATTAACTAAATCCTCTCCCTATAATTTTATACCCCTGATGATTTAAAGAATTTTCCACAGGATAGTTTCTGGATCAGGACATTTCAAGCCTGGTTTCTTCTCCCATTCCTAACCTACTTCTGGTGCCAGGCACCATGGGACATATTAACATATGTTTATACTAGTACATAAACATTATCTACAGTAACATTACCTAACTAACAGATTAACTATTAGCAGTCCAACTTCTGGTTCTGCAACATCTGTGTCATATGAGCCAATCCCATATGGGACAGCTAGCAACAAATATACCTGCAAGTCATGTTTCAAAAATCACATAATTCTATTCTACTATACCCAACCCAATTTCCCATCAGTCATATCTCACAAATGCCCACTTCCATTCCAATGTCCCCTTGCGGTAGAAGGAAAAAGCAGTAAGAGTCTACTGATCTTTTAAGTTTTCCTTGGCCAGAGCCTTTCTGCTATGTTTATTTCAGATAGCAAAAGGTGATATCTCCATCTCTTCAGAGAGAGGAAGAGCTCTGGCAAAAGTTAAAATTTCTGGTTTAAAATTTGTAAGGGCTCAGGGCACCTGAGTGGCTCAGCCAGTTGAGCCTCTGACTCTTAATTTCAGTTTAGGCCATGATCTCAGGGTTGGGATCAAGCCCCAAGATTGGCTCTGAGCTCTGAGCAGAGTCTGCTTGAGATTCTCTCTTTCCCTCTGCCCTTCTATATCTCTCTTTATCTCTTTAAAAATAAATTAATACATCTTCAAAACTAAAATAATATAAAATTTAAAAAATTTGTAGGGGCTTCATTTGATGAGTACCTGACTTATTGGTATTCCACATCACCTCCTGGTGAAAAGGTAAGCATTCCATCCGGATTCTCCTGGTCTGGTATTTGAATGGAAAGAAATGAATATCAATAAACCAAATTAATTTTTCCATTTTCTATAAGTTAGAATGTTTTGGATTTCAAAAAACAGAAATTCCAAATCAGTTGGCTTAAAATCATAAAGAATTTTATTGGAACATATATCTGAAAAGGCAGGGCACAATGTAACACAGTTTATGCCAACACCAGTCAGTGACTTTCTTGGCTATATCTTCTTATGTACATGGCTTCAATTTCAGCCAATTTCCTTCATGTTAGTAAAATTGCAGAAGTTTCACATCTATATCACATTTATATCCACAAATTGTATAATCTCAGAGAAGAGAGAGCTTCTCTCAGGTCTTGCACTTATATCATCCCTGTAGCCAGAGAAATGTTCTGAACTAATTTTCACAGGTGTGGGATGGGCCAATCCCCTAACTGATACTTGAGGAAAGGGGGATTACAAATTCTTCAACTGGACCAGGTTGTTTATGTCTGAGCCTTTTCTGTTTTGGTTTCACAAAAGCAACAACTGGAGCAGAATCTAAAGGTGTGAATACCAGCTCCTACAAGTTTATAGAACATTGCCCAATTGACAAAGTACTTTCACCTATTATATATGTACAACTTCTCTGAGACAACTTTTCTATATGAAATTAAAAAGTTGCAAACTTAGATACTATAATCTCCCATAACTATTTAGATCTCTTCATAGAAGATTTAAAATATTTTCCAGTTGTATCAGCTTGAACAATGGACCAAAAGAGAATATGAAATGGCTTAAAAGAAGAATGGGGAATCAAGAAATTTGTGGCAAAGCCTTGGTTGTAGCTCTAGCTGTTTGTCTTATTCTGCACACGTCGTACAGCTTGCCTGGGTCTCTCTTTCATCATCTTAGAATAAGAAGTAAGAAAGTGCACCACTAAGTCCTTGTTTCTAAAACTGAAGGTATGTAGATAATAAGGTTGACTTCCTTTTATGGGAATGCAGAGTGTGGTTGAGAAGGAAAGGAATCAGAAAATAAAAGAAGGGTGATGGTGGTCTCTATGTGGCTTAGTCAGTTGGGAACCTGACTCCTGGTTTCAACTCAGATCATAATCTCAAGGTCCTGAGATCAAGCCCCAAGTCAGGCTTTGTGTTCAGTGTAGAGTCTGCTTGACATTATCTCTTTCTCTCTCCCTCTGCCCCTCACCCTGTTTGTGCTCTCTTTCTCTTTCAATAAATAAATACAATATTTTTTTAAAAAAATATGTAGACAGGATTAAAAAACCCTTATGTATAACCTCCTTCCTCTTTCTGTTTGTAGAAGCCCAGGCCAGTAGATCCCATCAATATAGATCATCCAACTCAGGGTTGGTTTTCAGAAAGCCTCATGTAGAGAGTTACAGTGACTGTAGCTAAAAAGTGAGAACAAAATTGTATCCATAGGGGTTGCCAAGGATTAAAATATGGAGAAGGGTGTTAAAATATGTCAAAATTACAAAAGCCTAGCAATGCCTCATTTCCTGCTCTTCCCAGTCCCTGCTACAACATTCTATTTTTTACTTATAGGAGTTCAACTGTCCTAGATATGTCATATAAGTTAACTCACACAGTATTTGTCTTTTTTTGTGACAGTTTTTTTTTTTTTACATAGCACAACACCCTCTAAATTCATCCATGTTGTCATGTTACAGGATTTCTTTCTTTCTTTCTTTCTTTCTTTCTTTCTTTCTTTCTTTCTTTCTTTCTTTTTTTTAAAAATTTCTTTCTTTCTTTTTTAATATTTTATTTGAGAGAGAGCACAAGCAAGGTGGAGATGGGAGGGGCAGAGGAAGAAGGAGAAGCAGACTTCCTGCTGAGCGGGGTGCCTGACATGGGGCTTGATACCATGACCCTGGGATCATGACCCAAGCCAAAGGCACACAATTAACCAACTGAGCCACCCAGGTGCCCCTCTTTCCATTTTTAAGGCTGCATGCTATTCCACTGATATACAAAGCTGTGCCTATAGACAACAAATCTGTACTGTACACTTGTACACTTAAAACTCTGTTAAGAGGGCCGATATTACAGTAAGCATTTTTATAAAAACAAGTGTTTTAGAAGGATAAATTACAAGGTCTTACAGGAAGCATTACAGGCTGGATAGATAGGGAATATTAAAGAAAAATGGAAAGGCACAAATGAGAGATCCAGGAGGCTAGGCTGAGCAGATGCTGTGGCATTTTGAATGGTATTCCAAATTGATTTACCAACTTGGGACATGGTATTGTTTTCATAAATGACAAAATTAGAAGTGTTAGTCTAGTCAGTGTTTAATTGGAACACTTTAATATTTTGAACCATATTCAGTTTTCAATAGCACATCTTTCAGGATGTACACAAAAGAGTATTCTACTGAATTTAGAAAGGAAATTCATTTATGTTGGGTTTATAATAGTCCTGCCTCCCTCAAAAAGGTAAAAGGTATAATCATCATCTGTATATTTTTTAGGTATTGTATTAGAAAAAAAATATTTTTTGAGTGGTAGGTGGAGAGTTGGATCTTTGATAATATTCTTGCTTATGGTAGGAATAAAATAGGAAAAGATAGCTGTATTTTTAGGAATTTTAACAGAGGCTTGGCCCACATATATAAAGCCATTTTAAAAGTGTGAAATCCAGTCAGTCACTAAATGTTTTGCAATTTTCCTATCAGTTAAAAGTTTTGCTGAATTATGCACATTTTCTCCCAAATTTCAGTTTTTTTAAATTACTTTTTAAATTTTAAATAGAGCCTTCTGAACCATACAGTGAGAGAGAAGCACCACATTTTGCTGGATTTATACTATTAGTCCATAGAGTGAAAATTTTAGATTTAGTTATTTGGTTTCTACTTATCTGGCTGGTAGGGAACACATCTGTTAGCTCCTTTCATGTTTTTCAGTGGTTCAGGTAACTGGTAAAAAACATGTGAATGGCAGATTTTCTTCTAATTGTAATAGACTGGAATTCAATGAGATAATACACATATAATAGCTTAGCGTTATGTGAGTTTGTATTGGGAGTTGTGGAGGATGGAAAGTTAAGTCCAGGTGTGTGATCTCCAAGCTACAGGAGACAAGAGGCAATGGTAAAGAGCCTGACCTATCAATACAGTATACACGTAAGAACGGGATTATTTCTTATTTGAAAAATTACATAAGGTAAATATTGTATATTTGGTATATGAATAAAAAAGTATTTTCATAATGAAGATTAAGAATTACTAAGTAGTCTATTAAAACCACTGTAGGTTAATAAGCCTGAAAATCAAATATATACAAATTTCTGGTAGCTCTTCCTCTATGTCACTATAAAGGCATTCCTCTGTCACTTGCCTTGGCATGGATGGTTTATTTCTTTATTCTATATCTCTCTCCCACCATACTAGCAAGTTGTACTGGATGAAAGTTGCATTGGGCAAGAGAGTCATCAATCGCCTAAAGAAAACAAGTACCCACCCACCCCACAGCATAGAGGAAAAAAGCGAAACTTGAGAAACTCTGGGTCAATATCACAATTCCACAATCACAATTTTATTGTGCTACCTTGGATAAGTTACTGTTTGTAAATTTGTAATTTAATATTAAAATAAGTTTGACAACTAAATTGAAGGTAATTATTTAAGGATTCGTGAAAAACTATTAGAAAAGAGGTATGTGGAAGTTCAATTTTCTTTGAAGTTTAAAAAAGCGTAATTATATTATTAGTAATAACAATAGTAACTAGTATTATTATAGTAATAGTATAGCAATAATAGGAAGAGTAATAATGATAATTATTGTTCTCCATAGTTGAAGTCATCCTTGGCAACAGCTATTTTGGAATGGAAAAATCACAAGAATGAGCCAGGTAATTACGAAAACATGAAGCAAATATACATTCTTTATTCCTGAGGAAGCCCTCAAGCAGCAAAAGTAATCTACAGTCAGGTGCTTCAAAGTGAAATGTTAAATACTCTCTTCAGGAATATAATCTGGTTCATTAATATAAGTAGAACCAGGCAGAGTTACAGTTTTTTCCTAAATTTTATTTTCTTTATTATCAAATACTTGTTTTTGTTTGCTTTTGGGAGGTGTGTGTCTGTGTTTGGGTAAGAGACAAACTCAGGACTGGTCTTTCCTTCATGGTAGAGAAAAGCATATAAAAATGAATGTTAGGGCCGCCTGGGTAGCTCAGCGGTTTAGCGCTGCCTTCAGCCCAGGGTGATCCTGGAGACCCAGGCTCGAGTCCCATGTCAGGCTTCTTGTATGGAGCCTGCTTCACCCTCTGCTTGTATCTCTGCCTCTCTCTCTCTGTGTGTCTCTCATGAATAAATAAATAAAATCCTAAAAAAATGAAAATGAAAATGAGTGTCAGAGGGCTCCAGGAACCAGACTCTTAGGTCTCACACATATTTAAGATCAAATTGCCCATTCTTCGAGATGTGTAATGGTGGCTTCCTCAATCAACTGCAAGATCTATAAGTACAAAGAATATGTTTGTGCTTGTTTCATATTGTTCTTGTTTGTAGTCACGGAGTGCCTGCTATCTAGCACAATGCCTGGTACTGGAAATTATCATATCTGTTGGATGATAAATAGATGACATAATTTCAAATGAGTGAATATCTATCAGAGAGTATACACCTTGAGTAAATAGATGCTGTCATCTACCTCCATCCAGGGAACAGAACTCAGTTGTTCCTGAGTTTGTGAAAGGAAGTTCTCCCATATTTGGGACTAAGAGGAAATTGAATCTGGACCCCAAGGAATAGAAATAAAAAGTGGTTCTTATTACTGGGAATTAGCTTACCTCCAGCTCACAGAAGCAGCAGAGGTTGAAAAGCAAATGTGAGGATGAATTTGGTCTTTATTTCTTAAGAATATTTATTTGTAATAGCAAAATGTTCTACTAATTATTAGTCTGTTTTAAATATGTATGAAAGTAGAGAACTATATAGGTATATATATATATATACATATATATATATATAATGTATACTTACATAGTAATAGAATCATCTACGCTTTGAAGCATTCACCCTAAGATTTTTTCAAAATATGATCTCTTTAAACTAGTAGCAATTAGTCTAAAGGTATCAACTGGAGAGACAAGTGAAATAAGGAAAAAGTTGCAGAGCAATACATGATTTCGAGGGGAAATATCAGACATGGCTCCAGGAGAGGAGCCTGGTATAACCAGGAAGGATAAGGGTTTATATTTACAGAAATTTAGGTAGATATAAAACAAAATTGCCACCTTATTTCTAAATAAAGATTGGTAGGATCTGAGGACTCACCCATGACATCCATGGCATCTCTAAAACACAGTATCTGGCATGTAGCAGATCCTCTTAAGTGGTCCTCATTGCCACTATTATTATATCTGTAATTATTA
Organism: Vulpes vulpes; assembly: GCF_048418805.1. Classification (NCBI taxonomy): domain Eukaryota; kingdom Metazoa; phylum Chordata; class Mammalia; order Carnivora; family Canidae; genus Vulpes; species Vulpes vulpes. Next base: position 16,571,759 of record NC_132792.1, on the reverse strand, counting down.
CTCTGATTGGTATTATTAGTTTTTTAACTATTACTCTGATTCACATTGTGTCTAGCCAAATGATACATAGAAAAGTACTTATTCAATATCCTACACTTTGGTAGTTGTGATGGATGATGCCAGAACTTGATAACACCTGTAGTAAAAAAATGTAAATTCAACCTTTCAGATAAAATATGTGCTCAGAAAAGATCTCATCAACAAAGAAATAAACCGTATAATAAAAGAAAAATTTATTTGTGACTTCATGCTAGGGAAACTCATTCTGTTTCACTTAGTGCTCTGAGTCATGACTAATTCTGGAAAGAAGTGGTCATGGCTCTCAGAGAGAAGTCATCTTGTCTCCAGTTGAGACTAAGACAAAAATCCGAAGGTTTATCATAGTAGTTTTATAGCCCACAGAAACCTAAGGTTGAATGGACACTTAAAGAAAGAATGAGTAATGAGAAGCAGGACATGGATTTCAGGTCTTACTAGTTTGCCAAAGAAAACAAATGTCATTTCCCTCCTGCTCCTCCTCCTCCCCTCCCTTTTTTTTAACAGAGACATAAACAATTGTAAGGAAGCTATTATTGCTGCAAAGGTATCCAGATAGTGAAAATTCATGGTAAAATGAGGCATCTTTTTCAAGGTCCCTATATTTCTGATTCTTTCCCTGAGAGTTGAGAATGGTGTGGTTCTTCAATGCGCAGGGTGTCTAATTAGGAAATGAGCTAACAATTTCCTTTTGAGTAGTCCTCTGTGTTGCTGTTTGAAGCAGCAATGTTCAGAGAGGCCAAATCTGTGTTCATGTGCAATGCAGAATGACAACACAGGAGACAATATTTGGCCCATAAATTCAGGCCAAACCAATTTTTTGCATGACTTATGCAAAGAGAATATAAATCTTCTGTTTTCCTTATATGTCAATCCAGCATTTCTTGAAGAGAAATATTTGTATCTTTCTTCTGGATCATAGACTTGTCAATGGGAAGGCAGCACAGAACTCTAACAGATATAAAGCTTAATATTTTTTCTCTCTGAAGATGTAATTAAAGACTTGTTAAGTGGCTTTTCTGAAGTTTTGTTTATGCTTATTACCATCCTAGTATGAAAGAGAAAAATGAATTGACTTTCTTAAGAAATGTTTTAAGAACAGCAGACACCAAAACTATAAGCTTTAGTTTATAAGTTTCAAAATGGAAAATGTATTCTTCTCTGGTCACCCAACAGGTGCTCATCATAAAGGCTTACTCCAAGCTAAAGAAAATAATTTGTATGGAAATGAAAATGGGAAAAGTGAACTTAAGTATAAACCTTGAACTCTGAAGTACTTAAGTGGTGGGAAAAATTTCTTAAAGTAATCAAATAAGAAACTTGTATAAGCAATCTGGAAAAGAATAGTGAGTTTCTCCTCCTGATATAATAAGAACTGAAACAGAAAGTGTTTAACAAATAGTATGTAGAAATTACACGATTTATAAATAAGAGGCTATACAAACATAAAAAAAAAAGTGTGGCTTACAATAGTAGGGTAAAGAGAGAAAACTGAGAATAGATAATTATTTATTCACTCACCAAATATATATTGGCACCCACTACTTAAAACTGCCCTAGGTTTTAGAAAAAAAAAGTGTGCCAAAATGAAGGAAAGCAACATTTAGAATTAATATCTAAGAGAAAGTAAGCTTTCATAAACTCTTTCACATCTACCCAGGACCCCAACAGTGAAAACAAAATCTGATGAACACAAGAAGATGTGCTGTATAAAGGCAGTCTGCCCTTCTCCTTTAAATTGGTGATCTTTGGGATATATTTTATTTTATTTTTTTTTAATTTTTTTTTTATTATTTATTTATGTAGTCATACAGAGAGAGAGAGAGAGAGAGAGAGAGAGAGGCAGAGACATAGGCAGAGGGAGAAGCAGGCTCCATGCACCGGGAGCCTGACGTGGGATTCCATCCCAGGTCTCCAGGATCGCGCCCTGGGCCAAAGGCAGGCGCCAAACCGCTGCGCCACCCAGGGATCCCTGGGATATATTTTATTTGCAGTTTTTAGGGTTCTGTGATTCTAAGGATCTCAGAAGAATTGATAAATCAAAACTAATATCTGGACCAGATGCAAAGGACAAGTACAGTTTTCTCTTGGCCTAATGTATTCGAAGTATGCTGTTGGGGATCTTTGACCTATTTCTGTCAATTCAGAGAAAGCAACTATCATAGAAGAAAACATATTATTATGTGCTCTTCATAGCTACCCAAATGTACTCCACATTACCTTATGGTTACAGGATTCTTGATCTTCTTCTACTTTTTACTGTAGTGTTGATTTTATTGTTACCAGATGTTTGGCCCTGTGCCTTGGGTTACCCAGGTTCACTGGCCCAACAAACAAAACAAAATTGGAATCATATTGAGTACATACATTTGATGAAATAATGATATGTCAGAGAAATGAGAAGGATAGTGCCAAAGGGGAAAAAAATTGAAGTGTTGTCTTAGGAGGGTAGAAACACAAATGCCAAGAACCTTTAGAACCACACTCAGCATTTTAAAGAAAGCTTTAATGTGTGAGCAAATTCCAGTGGCTACCAGGGCAAACTGTACTTTTATATGATTCACAAAGCTTTGTTTTAAGGGACTGGAATAGGGACTGTGTAAGCAATGAAACGCACATTCCCTTCACATCCAAGAACCCATTGCAGTGGTATTTGTCACGCTTATCCACATGAAACTAGATTTTTAATACATTTTTATATTTATGTTAGATTGATCTTGGCAGATGGTTTTTAGTAAATCCCAACATTCAGTAAATCATGCTGAAAAACTTACCTTAGAGCACAGATTCCACTGTTGTTCAAATAAACAATAGCTGTGTGTTTGGTAACTTAAGAGAAGAATTTTCAGACAGTCCAATTGAACTTCACCACACAGCTTGCCACCTTCCCTGGCTCCTGCATGCTAGCCCTACTGACTACTCTTCAATTGACCTCTTGAATCCCTACCTCCCAAAAGATGACAGGAAAGACATCAATGGGGTAATGGGGGTAATGGAAAAGAAATGTGTCACTGGGACCCAGAAAACCATAGATGGGGGAATAGCTCTATTTCCAAATGTGACTTTGAGTTTCAATTCTACCTCTTTGAGTTTCAATTCTCGTATTTTATCTCTGAAAAAAGGATTGTAATATACTCTTTGTCTATCTAATAAGGTAGGTGTGATGACTTAATGAAAACATGTGTGAAAAGTTTGGTAAATGAGAAAGGGCCTCACTATTGCAAACTATTTACAATGTGTGAAAACAATATTTAAATTTGAAACAAAATTGCGTACATTTGACAGTGTAATATTAATATTTCAATAAATATTTTAGAGACATTTGAACACATCTGTCGCATGCTTCAATTTATTTTTGATTCCATTTCATTTGAGAGAACCTTGACTACTTGTTATAATGCCCATGTAATCGTATATGCAGAAAATACCAGGGGATAAGGACAAGTGTTAAGCTACTCCATGTTTTCACTGAAATGAATGCCTGAGAAATACAGTTTATAACAAAACCCAGAACTGTGGCCTTTGACTTCTCAATTACAAAGACCATTCTCTTAGCCAGAACATAGGAAGGTGTTTAATCATTTGTGTGTGAGTGTGTGGCAAAAGACACATAATATTAAATACATCATCTTAGCCATTTTTTTAAAGAGTACAATTCAGTAGTGTTACGTATAGTCACATTGTTGTGCAGCAGATCTCTATAACTTTTACATCTTGCAAAACTGAGATGGTATATTAACTAGTTTCCTTTTCCTCTCCTACAGCCCTGTTCCTAAGATTCTGACTATTTTAGAGACTTAATATGTATGAAATCATAGAGCATTTGCTCACTTATGACTAGCTTATTTTGTTTAGCATAACGTCCTCAAGGTCCATCCAGACTGTAACATATGATAAGATTTCCTTCATTCTTAAAGCAACATAACATAGCACTGTCTGTACCTTCTGCCTTTCTATATTCATCTGTTAATGAATCTTTGGTTTGCTTCTATCTCTTGGCTTTTGGAAAAATGCTGCAGTGAACATGGGTATGCAAAGACCTCTTTGAGATCCTGCTTTTAGTTCATTTGAATACAAACTCAGAAGTAGGATTATTGGATCATATGCTAATCAAGTCTATTTTTAATTTTGTGAGAAATCTCCATGATGCTTCCCATAAAAGCTACACCACTTCATATTCTCACTAACCGTGCAAAAGGGTGCCAGTTTCCTCACATCCTTGCCAACACTTGTTATTATCTATTCTTTTCATAGTGGCCATCCTAATGGATATAAGGTGATATCTCATTTTGGTTTTGATTTGTATTTCTTTTGTGATTAGCAATGTTGAGCATCTGTTCGTATGCTTGGTCATTTGTATATCTTCTTTGGAGAATTGTCTATTTAAGGCTTTTGCTCATTTTTTAAATTGAGTTATTTGGTTTTTGTTTTTATGGGGTTTTGTTTGTTTTAGGCTTTTTTTGTTTTTGTTTTTGCTTTTGTGGGATTTTTTTGTTCATTTTTGCTATTGAGTTGTATAAAGTCCTTATACCTTTTGAGATATTAATTCATTATCAAATATAAGATTTTTAAATATCTTGTCTCATTCCATAGGTTGGCTTTACACTCTATTGATTGTTTCCTTTGAGACACAGACATTTTTAAGTTTGACATTGTTAAAGTATTTATACTACCCAAAGTTATCCGTAGATTCAATGTAATCTGTAGATTCAATGTATCAAAATCTCAATGGCATTCTTTGCAGAAATAGAAAAAAAATTATCCTAAAATTCATATGGAATGTCAAGGGACCCTGAATAAGCCAAACAATCTTGAAAAAGAACAAAGTTGAAGGCCTCACACTTCCTGATTTCAAAACATATTATACAGTAATCAAGATAGTGTGGTTTTGGCATAAAGACAGATATATAAACCAATGGAACATAATAGAGCATCCATAAGTAAACTCTTACATATATGGCCAAAAGATTTTCGACAGCGTGACAAGAGTATACAATGGTGAAAGCACAGTCTCTGGAACAAATGGTATTGAGAAAACTGGATATTTACATGCAGAAGAATGAAGTTGGATCTATACTTTATACCATACACAAAAATTAACCAAAAATGGATTAAAACCCTAAATATAAGACCTAAAACTATAAAAACCCCTAGAAGAAAACAGGGGAAAGTTTTAGGACATTGGATTTGGCAATGGTTTCTTGGATAAGACACCAAATGTACAAACAACAAAAGCAAAGCCAGACAAATGGTGTATCAAACTAATATACATTTTAAACTAACAAAAGTACAGGATAATAAAAATTATGGTATGAAACTTCATAATATTTCAAATAACCGCAGTAGAAAACACTCTAAATTACATAGGGTCCTGTTGGCAAAGCACTGGGGAAAATGTTGGCATTGGCTAACTGAAGTTAGAAGGGTGGGCATGGCCTGAACCCATGTGTAATGGTTTAGAGACCAGAGATCACATGACCCAAGTGAGGAGGTTTAAGTAATCTGATTTGGCTGAAGCAAACAAACATGTAAGTGAAAGAGATTGCAACCTGCCCTGTTTTCTAGGGGACGTCATATAGAGTTCTCATACTTTATCTCACAATTCATTATGGCCCAAATTAAGTACACTTATTTTTGCTGTTTCTATCTTCATTTATGACAGATAATATAAAATCTTTATTCCTTTCAACATTTTGTGAGTACTTCTTATATAAGAGAGGTCTAGAACTACTCTAAGATATAAATCTTATAAGATCCATATTCCCTGTTGTCTATATTTTATTATATAAAAGCTTCTTCATGTCCTTAAATCTAGTTCACTCATAGACTTCCTGACTTTCTGTTATCTATCATGCCACATGAAAAGCACTGGGAGTACAAAGATAAATAACTTTAAGTTCTTTTCATTTGTATCCATAGATTCTACTTACAATGTTTTATCTTTTCTCTGAGTCATGCCCAGATTGTTCATGAACATCCTACATTATACAGCTCTGGGCTAGATGTAATGCTCTTCTCAATGTTTTACAAATGGAATTTGTATTTACAGACATTTACATGTGTTGGATTCAACATATACTCATTGAATAACTCTACAGGTGAGCCATCAAAGTACATTAGACATGGGAAGATAAAGAAGGTGCCACCATTCCCCCTTGAAATATGGAAGGATGAAATTATGGCATAGGAATTTCTAGCACTTATCTTCCCAGAAACATCATTTTAAACAACTATCTTCCTATGAAAATACCTTCAGGAAAGCCAAGAAGCCCAAATAAGAGATTATAGCACTTGAGTGAAACACAGAGGAAGGTAGGAAGGATAGATTCTCACTAGTTCCATCACCCCTCCTCGAAGTCCAGGCAGCCCAGTATAGGGAGATACTCCCTTCTAGTGGGAAAAGGAAAGTGGCGTGAACCCTTTATTTCACCATGGATCCCAGAGCCAGCCTGTCCAGCACCAGGCTGACTCCTGCAGCCCTATTGTCTCCCTGTAGGCTCCTGCAAAATCAGACTCCCAACACCCAGTGTTTGCTGGCCCCAGTAGTGCCAGGCAGCTCCTGGGACCCCAGGCATCATCCTTGCTACCACACTTCCAGTGGCTCCTGCAAACCCAGGCCCCTAGTTTACCCTAGCTCCTGCTGTCTCCAGTGGCCCCAGGCAACTCTATCATCCCAAATACCTTCTGTGGCACCAAGCTCCCAGCAGGCCCTCCAGCAGTGACTGTCAACTCAAGTGGTCCCAGGAGGATACCATGGTTCCAAGTGACTTCCTCAGTTCCAGGCTTCCAGAAGACCCTCATAAACACAAGCCCGTAACCCACCAGGGCACTGGCTACCTCCAGTGGCCCTGGGAGGCTGGTCATGGCATGAGGCTCCACCAGAGTACTAGCCATCTTAGTGTTAGTTGGGCCCCAGGCCCAGGATAGCTTCTGTGATGACAAGCTCCCCACCAACCCAGGCTCCCAGTCAGACCCACTACTAGGCCAAATACCATGTATACAGGTTTTTAATGCATTCCAGTGCCAGGCTCACCCCCATGGACCTAGATTTCACACTAGGTCCCATAGACCTGGGATCCCATCTACTTCACTACCAGGTGAACCCTATGGTCACAGCCTTGAGATTAGTTCTCACAGACACCGATTTCCAGCCACCCCAGCACTAGACTGGCTCCTGCACATACAACCTCAAGATTTTCCCCTGAAGCCTCAAATTATAGGCCTTACTTTCATCATTGGTAAAAGAAATATAGTACAGAACATTCTTCTTTCAAATAATCTGGTTGTACAACTAGCTACTATATGTAAGATTTCTGAATAATACTTAGCACTGGTAAGTTTTCAAAAAATGCTGTCTGTTTTCATGAATCTGTCCTAAATATGAAATGTGTTTTCTTTTTTATTTTTTTCAAATTTAAAGCCTTGCAAATGCAGGAGTGTGATTTATAAAGAAATACATTTCCACTTTGTTTTTATTGCTGTCAGAGATTTAACAGCTCACCCCATTTTCCCAATAAGAATAATAAACCCTTCTTCTCTGGAGTGTGAGATTTGTTGGCCCAAAGATAGAGTAAGAGAGTTTGGTACAATATGTGAATGCTGGAATTCATTGTGAACTGTATCATCTGAGAGGAGAATGTCTGGGCCATGGATATACACTGATTCACTTAACTTAAAGGAGATAGGAGTGCCATATCCCCCAAATGAAAAAGATCCGTGACTCCACAGAAGACATTAACTCAGATCATGTAGCACAAGTCTACCTGGGTACTGAACAGTTAGAAACTGGGCCTTGGAAACTTCAGGGAAAGTCGTGGTGGACAAGGGGCATGGAGAAAGTGGTTTCCATGGGTAGCATAGAAGTTGTACACTAATCCTCAAGGAGACTACATAAGCTTTGACAACACCATTTCTGTATGATTAGAATAGATAGAAAACTATAGGCTCTTTCCCTCCAAATGTTCTACATTGCATAAGCTCCAGCATTTATGTGTTTTGCTGTGAATCACAGCATTTGGATCCCCAATGAACTATAATTTCCTGCCAAACTTGAGAAAGATTCATTTTGATAAGGAAAAAATAATATGTTTTTTATCTGATAATCATAGAGCATCATTCTACCCATTATATTTAACAACCTAAAGACCCTAGAAAAATACTGTATCAGGCCCATGCCAATGTCCTGTTATACAACTCATCCTCCTTCACTTCATGTGTCCTTTATTGTGGCTATGGGGGAGATGAGTGGAAATGAAACTAGTAACATCAAATGTTCTTTCCACAAACACCAAAAACAAAGATGCAATAAACTGGAACCATGTTGGGTCTAAGCTTAATTAGAATGAAGGGAGCCCTTGAGGATGAGAAAGACCCCAATATGGATGAGCAACTCAAAAATTAAATGGTCACATGTTTTAAAAAAATGACAATACTAGCAACATGTAGTCATATTGCATTGGGAAAGCTTTACCAGCCAGGCTGACTAAGAATTCTAGAGATAACACAGTGTGCTTTGTGGACAAGTGGAGGCTATTTTGCTAAATACCAGAATTCAAAATGTGGCAGGAGTTTGAATCCCAATTCTATCGTTTACTAGTTACATTTGGGTAAAATATTTTACCATTCAGCTTTCATTTCTTTTATGGCCAACCTGGGATAATCATGGCCAATTGGGTGGAAACATTATGAGTTCTATTATTGTAAAAGTTAATTCACATATGAGAGTCCCTCACTCAGTACATGGCATATTTTAGGAACTCAATTAATTTTGTTTAATTCAGTTGAGAGCATTCCAATCAGGAGTAATTTTTTTGAAATGTTGGTAAAACATCTTGTTGCTTTGGTGTTTTCTAGACATGCTAGATCGACTCTTACTTTCCAACCAGATGTTGGATGTTGTACAGACACATTAGGATTATATGTTTAACTCTGAAAGGACAGCCAGTAATGCACTGTCCAAATAGATATGCATGTGAAGACAAAAATAACAAATTGGAACCAAAGCATTTTAGAAGCCCTGACTCTCTCTTTCTTTTTTTTTTTCCTCCTGACTCTCTTTCTTATATATTTTGTTAAGTGTTCCAGGAATTTTAACTTGTAGAGAAGCTGAAGAGCATGAGTTTGATTTTAAAAGTTGTTTATGTAACATTCAACCTGTTAAAGGAGCAATGAGGTAGAGAGGATGATATGGAAAAGGACAAAATGGAGCTACCAAGTGCTAGTTGTGTATTCTGGACTAGTGATTTGAAAGGGAAAAAGAAAAGTATTAGAAACTTATCAAAGAGACTCTACTAGTATTTGGATGTTGGCTTGACAGAAGTTATTCAACAGCTGGGAAATACAAATAGCATCATATAAGTAAAATGTCATTTTATCTTTTCATGTCTTCTTTCTTTCTCCTGCTCCAGACTTAGGAGACCAGGGAAATGGAGTGTGGAGAGTATAAAAGACCAGGAAAGAAACTAATCACATCCTGTATTTCCACAGCAAGTAACTGAGGTTGGCTCAGACACATACTGGAAATAAAGTTGGGGGCCAGAGGCATAGGGGTAAGAATAACAAGAGGGAGAAAGGGAAAAAAATAAATAATGACTAGGTCACAGTTTAATAGTAATATATTCTTTTTTTAAGACATAAAATGGAATTGTTATAATAACACAAAGTGCCCCAAATTAATTACATTTTCCTGATATTCTGAACAGTGACAGGGATTAGATCTGAAGGGTTATAGTGAAGAAAAATAAAACTATGGCTGGTTAAGCCTAAAACTTGTAGCATCAATATGTCATTTACAGTATATTCCAGAAAACTTCTGAGAAAACTCCCACTATGTTCACAATTGTTCCCCAAAACTTCACATCTGTTTTCAACAACTTTGGTGTGCAAACACCTCTCTGTACTATGACATCAATTGGTATAGATGCAATGACATTTATTATATTTTTAGTAGAGAGCTGAAACTGGCTCATACCAGCTTGCAAGAACCAATTGTTAAATTTTCAGAAATCTTGCAAGCCAGTAAGGAAATGTAGGAAAAGTTAGATTATGCTAGGTATAAGCTTACAATCAAGTAATCTAAAAAACAAAGACAATAAACAATCAAAATTCATCACTTGCTGCTTATTTTTACTATATATCACTATCATCTGTGCTCGAGTTTACTTATGAGTACTATACCTACTAGAAATATCTTATAATACTGTGCTACTATGCATCGCTTTCCAATTCCACGTTCAATGACATCATGTTGGTAGCTTGAAATCAGTGAGACTATTTAGACTACAGAAATTAGCACATGCTATAAGTGAGGTTCCTTCATTTTTTGGTTTGTTTCGTTTGTTTGCTATTTTTTTTCCTGGAGAATTGTTTTTTAAATCTTTACCAGTACATCATTGGGTGATCTCTGATTGCTACTCTTTCAAGAGTTCTTTAACACTCCATATTACTTTAAGAATTGCCTATTCATTTTGTTCATCAGAAATCCTCATATCTCTTTCCATTTGAAAATACTAGATCTCAACATTCCATTAAAGGAATAGGTAAATATTTAGAAATTGTACAACTATGAGGAAGTGTCATGAACTAGAAATATTGTGCTACTCTAAAAATATGTTTGAATGGTTCTTACATACAAAAACTTAATTTTTGCTAAAAAAGGGATCTCTAGCCTATGATACATCATTGTGAATCAAAGAAAATATTTATTTATTTTTTTAAAGAAAATATTTAGTGCTAAAGACTTTTGTTCATAATTCCTCTTGTGAACAGAGAAATGGAAGTGTGTGTGTGTGTCTATACATATATACTATTTTTTATATCATTGTCAAAATGACTTAAAGCCAAATATAATTGGACAATCCTGAAAAAAAACAAGAGAAAATAATTATCAGAAAAAAAATATCAGGAAAAAATCCAATGAAATATTCAATTCAGTGCTGAAAAAAATGCTATCAATTTAGAATTCTATACTAGTATTAATTACTTTTATATCTATATCTATGAATACATATTCTTAGTTTCTTTTAATTTTTAATTGCATAGAGCAAAAAACATATGCACGATTTTGTTTGATTTATTTTATATGTAAAGTAATATATATGAATACAAGAGCATGAAGGATGGAGAAATAAATGGAGATAAACTTTTCAGGGTTCTTAAATTAACACTTGTAATTCAATATTAAATATAATTCATTTTGATAATTTATTTTTTTTTAATTAACTTTTATTGGTGTTCAATTTACCAACATACAGAAAAACACCCAGTGCTCATCCCGTCAAGTGTCCACCTCAGTGCCCGTCACCCATTCCCCTCCAACACCCGCCCTCCTCCCCTTCCACCACCCCTAGTTCGTTTCCCCGAGTTAGGAGTCTTTATGTTCCGTCTCCCTTCCTGATATTTCCCAACATTTCTTTTCCCTTCCTTTATATTCCCTTTCACTATTATTCATATTCCCCAAATGAATGAGAACATACACTGTTTGTCCTTCTCCGATTGACTTATTTCACTCAGCATAATACCCTCCAGTTCCATCCACGTTGAAGCAAATGGTGGGTATTTGTCGTTTCTAATTGCTGAGTAATATTCCATTGTATACATAAACCACATCTTCTTTATCCATTCATCTTTCGATGGACACCGAGGCTCCTTCCACAGTTTGGCTATTGTGGCCATTGCTGATAGAAACATCGGGGTGCAGGTGTCCCGACGTTTCATTGCATCTGAATCTTTGGGGTAGATCCCCAACAGTGCAATTGCTGGGTCGTAGGGCAGGTCTATTTTTAACTCTTTGAGGAACCTCCACACAGTTTTCCAGAGTGGCTGCACCAGTTCACATTCCCACCAACAGTGTAAGAGGGTTCCCTTTTCTCCGCATCCTCTCCAACATTTGTGGTTTCCTGCCTTGTTAATTTTCCCCATTCTCACTGGTGTGAGGTGGTATCTCATTGTGGTTTTGATTTGTATTTCCCTGATGGCAAGTGATGCAGAGCATTTTCTCATGTGCTTGTTGGCCATGTCCATGTCTTCCTCTGTGAGATTTCTCTTCATGTCTTTTGCCCATTTCATGATTGGATTGTTTGTTTCTTTGGTGTTGAGTTTAATAAGTTCTTTATAGATTTTGGAAACTAGCCCTTTATCTGATATGTCATTTGCAAATATCTTCTCCCATTCTGTAGGTTGTCTTTTAGTTTTGTTGACTGTATCCTTTGCTGTGCAAAAGCTTCTTATCTTGATGAAGTCCCAATAGTTCATTTTTGCTTTTGTTTCTTTTGCCTTTGTGGATGTATCTTGCAAGAAGTTACTGTGGCCGAGTTCAAAAAGGGTGTGGCCTGTGTTCTCCTCTAGGATTTTGATGGAATCTTTTCTCACATTTAGATCTCTCATCCATTTTGAGTTTATCTTTGTGTATGGTGAAAGAGAGTGGTCCAGTTTCATTCTTCTGCATGTGGATGTCCAATTTTCCCAGCACCATTTATTGAAGAGACTGTCTTTCTTCCAATGGATAGTCTTTCCTCCTTTATCGAATATTAGATGACCGTACATTTCAGGGTCCACTTCTGGGTTCTCTATTCTGTTCCATTGATCTATGTGTCTGTTTTTGTGCCAGTACCACACTGTCTTGATGACCACAGCTTTGTAGTACAACCTGAAATCTGGCATTGTGATGCCCCCAGCTATGGTTTTCTTTTTTAAAATTCCCCTGGCTATTCGGGGTCTTTTCTGATTCCACACAAATCTTAAAATAATTTGTTCTAACTCTCTGAAGAAAGTCCATGGTATTTTGATAGGGATTGCATTAAACGTATAAATTGCCCTGGGTAACATTGACATTTTTACAATATTAATTCTGCCAATCCATGAGCATGGAATATTTTTCCATCTCTTTGTGTCTTCCTCAATTTCTTTCAGAAGTGTTCTATAGTTTTTAGGGTATAGATCTTTTACCTCTTTGGTTAGGTTTATTCCTAGGTATCTTATGCTTTTGGGTGCAATTGTAAATGGGATTGACTCCTTAATTTCTCTTTCTTCAGTCTCATTGTTAGTGTATAGAAATGCCATTGATTTCTGGGCATTGATTTTGTATCCTGCCACGCTACCAAATTTCTGTATGAGTTCTAGCAATCTTGGGGTGGAGGCTTTTGGGTTTTCTATGTAGAGTATCATGTCATCGGCGAAGAGGGAGAGTTTGACTTCTTCTTTGCCAATTTGAATGCCTTTAATGTCTTTTTGTTGTCTGATTGCTGAGGCGAGGACTTCCAGAACTATGTTGAACAGCAGTGGTGAGAGTGGACATCCCTGTCTTGTTCCTGATCTTAGGGGAAAGGCTCCCAGTGCTTCCCCATTGAGAATGATATTTGCTGTGGGCTTTTCGTAGATGGCTTTTAAGATGTCGAGGAAAGTTCCCTCTATCCCAACACTCTGAAGGGTTTTGATCAGAAATGGATGCTGTATTTTGTCAAATGCTTTCTCTGCATCTAATGAGAGTATCATATGGTTCTTGGTTTTTCTCTTGCTGATATGATGAATCACATTGATGGTTTTACGAGTGTTGAACCAGCCTTGTGTCCCAGGGATAAATCCTACTTGGTCATGGTGAATAATTTTCTTAATGTGTTGTTGGATCCTATTGGCTAGTATCTTGTTGAGAATTTTTGCATCCATGTTCATCAGGGATATTGGTCTGTAATTCTCCTTTTTGGTGGGGTCTTTGTCTGGTTTCGGAATTAAGGTGATGCTGGCCTCATAGAACGAATTTGGAAGTACTCCATCTCTTTCTATCTTTCCAAACAGCTTTAGTAGAATAGGTATGATTTCTTCTTTAAACGTTTGATAGAATTCCCCTGGGAAGCCATCTGGCCCTGGACTCTTGTGTCTTGGGAGGTTTTTGATGACTGCTTCAATTTCCTCCCTGGTTATTGGCCTGTTCAGGTTTTCTATTTCTTCCTGCTCCAGTTTTGGTAGTTTGTGGCTTTCCAGGAATGCGTCCATTTCTTCTAGATTTCCTAATTTATTGGCGTACAGCTGTTCATAATATGTTTTTAAAATCGTTTGTATTTCCTTGGTGTTGGTAGTGATGTCCCCTTTCTCATTCATGATTTTATTAATTTGAGTCTTCTCTCTCTTCTTTTTAATAAGGTTGGCTAATGGTTTATCTATCTTATTAATTCTTTCAAAGAACCAACTCCTGGTTCTGTTGATCTGTTCCACAGTTCTTTTGGTCTCGATATCATTGAGTTCTGCTCGAATTTTAATTAACTCTCTTCTTCTGCTGGGGGTGGGGTCTATTTGTTGCTTTTTCTCTAGTTCCTTTATGTGTAAGGTGAGCTTTTGAATTTGAGATCTTTCCAGTTTTTGAATGGATGCTTGTATTGCAATGTATTTCCCCCTCAGGACTGCTTTTGCTGCATCCCAAAGATTTTGAACGGTTGTATCTTCATTCTCATTAGTTTCCATGAATCTTTTTAATTCTTCCTTAATTTCCTGGTTGACCTTTCCATCTTTTAGCAGGATGGTCCTTAACCTCCACGTGTTTGTGGTCCTTCCATACTTCTTGTTGTGATTAAGTTCTAATTTCAAGGCATTATGGTCTGAGAATATACAGGGGACTATCCCGATCTTTTGGTATCGGTTCAGACCCGATTTGTGACCCAGTATGTGGTCTATTCTGGAGAAAGTTCCATGTGCACTTGAGAAGAATGTGTATTCAGTTGAGTTTGGATGTAAAGTTCTGTAGATATCTGTGAAATCCATCTGGTCCAGTGTATCATTTAAAGCTCTCGTTTCTTTGGAGATGTTGTGCTTAGAAGACCTATCCAGGGTAGAAAGAGCTATATTGAAGTCACCAAGTATAAGTGTATTATTATCAAGGTATTTCTTGAGTTTGGTTATTAATTGGTTTAAATATTTGGCAGCTCCCACATTCGGGGCATATATATTGAGGAGTGTTAAGTCCTCTTGTTGGATAGATCCTTTGAGTATGAGATAGTGTCCCTCTTCATCTCTCACTATAGTCTTCGGGGTAAATTTTAATTTATCTGATATAAGGATGGCAACCCCTGCTTTCTTTTGAGGACCATTTGAATGGTAAATGGTTCTCCAACCTTTTATTTTCAGGTTGTAGGTGTCCTTCTGTCTAAAATGAGTCTCTTGTAGACAGCAAATAGATGGGTCCTGCTTTTTTATCCAGTCTGAAACCCTGCGCCTTTTGATGGGGTCATTAAGCCCGTTCACATTCAGAGTTACTATTGATAGATATGAGTTTAGTGTCATCATATCTATTCAGTCCTTGTTTTTGTGGATTGTTCCACTGAACTTCTTCTTAAACAGGAATTTTAAGAGTCCCCCTTAAAATTTCTTGCAGAGCTGGTTTGGAGGTTACATATTCTTTCAGTTCCTACCTGTCTTGGAAGCTCTTTATCTCTCCTTCCATTTTGAATGAAAGCCTTGCTGGGTAAAGTATTCTTGGTTGCATGTTCTTTTCATTTAGGACCCTGAATATATCCTGCCAGCCCTTTCTGGCCTGCCAGGTCTCTGTGGAGAGGTCTGCTGTTACCCTAATATTCCTCCCCATAAAAGTCAGGGACTTTTTTTCTCTTGCTGCTTTAAGGATCTTCTCCTTATCTTTGGAATTTGCAAGCTTCACTATTAAATGTCGAGGTGTTGAACGGTTTTTGTTGATTTTAGGGGGGGATCTCTCTATTTCCTGGATCTGAATGCCTGTTTCCCTTCCCAGATTAGGAAAGTTTTCAGCTAGAATTTGTTCAAATACATATTCTGGCCCTCTGTCCCTTTCGGCGCCCTCAGGAACCCCAATTAAACGTAGGTTTTTCTTCCTCAGGCTATCATTTATTTCCCTTAATCTATCCTCATGGTCTTTTAATTGCCTGTATCTTTTTTCCTCAGTTTCCCTCTTTGCCATCAACTTGTCTTCTATGTCACTCACTCGTTCTTCCACCTCGTCAAGCCTCGTCGTTAGGACTTCTAGTTTGGATTGCATCTCATTTAATTGATTTTTAATTTCTGCCTGATTGGATCTAAATTCTGCAGTCATGAAGTCTCTTGAGTCCTTTATGGTTTTTTCTAGAGCCACCAGTAGCTGTAAAATAGTGCTTCTGAATTGGCTTTCTGACATTGAATTGTAATCCATATTTTGTAACTCTGTGGGAGAGTGGGCTGTTTCTGATTCTTTTTTTTGAGGTGAGGTTTTCCTTCTAGTCATTTTGCTCAGTGCAGAGTGGCCAAAAACAAGTTGTATTGGGAAAAGGAGAAAAAGAGAGAGAAGGAAATAAAAGAGAAAAAGAAAAAAGAGAAAGAAGAAAAAATAGGGGAAAAAAGAGAAGAAAAGAAAGAAAAAGAAAGAAAGGAGAAAAAAGAAAAAAAGGGGGGGGGGAAGCAATCAGAAATCAAGAAGAAAGAAAAAAAAAAGCACAAAACAAAACAAAAAAAAAACAAAAACAAAAACAAAAAAACAAAAAACAAAAAAAAACCACGGGGGAGTATCTTCTGATTCTGTGTACTTTAAGTCCCTTGACTTCCCTTGGAACTGGTCCGTGTCGCTGGTCTTCTGGGGGAGGGGCCTGCTGTGCTGATTCTCAGGTGTGAGCACTTGGGGGAGCTGCTCTGCCCTGCCTGGTGCAGGGCTCAGTGGGGGTTGTTCACCCCGTGAGGCCCCGGGAGGAAGCCACAGTGGCGGGGGCAGCTCTGGGACCCTGAAGTCAGCCCCCGCAGTAGCTCCGGGGCTCTCCGTCTGCAGGGCCTGGGGGCTCCGGGGCGGGGCCGCTGATCTGCTCAGCTCCAGGCAGGAGCGCCCTTGTTGTCCTGGGCCCTCCCGGCCTCTGCCTGTCCCGGGGGAGGCCGGATCCTGGGCTGTGTCCCGGCGCCCTGTGCTCCGGGGCCTGCGCTGTTGGATTTGCGCTCCTGGCGGTGCAGCCCCCTCCGCGGAGCCGCCGCCCGAGCCCCTCCGAGCTGTTCCCGGGGCCGCGCCGCCCCCTCCGCGGAACTTCTTCCTCCGCCCGAGCCGCCGCCGCCGAGCTGTTCCCGGAGCCGCGCAGCCCCCTCCGCGGAGCCGCCGCCCGAGCCCCTCCGAGCTGCTCCGGGTCCCGCCGAGCGCTGCAGCCCTTAGGGAGCTCGGCGCATCTCCCGGGGCGCAGTTCCTGTTACTGTCCCAGGGAGCCCGAGAGCATCCCCGCCTTTCTGGGGATCCTGCTCCAATTCCCCGGGAGGCCTTTTCCCCGGGAAGGTTGGTGCAGCTCCTGCTCCTCCGGGACGGGGCTCTCCTGTCCTGGGGACACTCGCCCCGGCCTCAGCCCGGCTCCTCGCGGGGCCCCTCCCCCTTGGAGGCCTTTTGTGTCTTTATTTCTTTTTCCCCGTCTTCCTACCTTGATAGAAGCGCGGACTCTTCTCACTGGAGCGTTCCAGCTGGTCTCTCTTTAAATCTCAGGCCGAATTCGTAGATTTTCAGGATGATTGGATGGTTTTCTAGGTAATTTGTTGAGGACAGGTGACTTGGAGACCCTACTCCTCCGCCATCTTGCCCCTCCCCTCCATTTTGATAATTTAAAAATAATTCTTATTCTTAGAGCAACTTTAAAAAATAATTGAGATAGTTATAAATGCAATAGAGGAAATGACATAGAATACTAAAATATCTGTTCAATACAAAACAGGTAGCAAAGAAAGAACAAAATAAATAAATTTATGAGACAAATAGGAAAGATACAGCAAATGTCAGACCTAAATCCATCAATTTTAGCAATTACTTCAAATTTAAGTAGATCAAATAGTCCAATCAAAAGCAGAGACTGACACTAAATTTAAAAGAAAACAAAGCTATGTACATGCTAACAAATATACAAATAATTTGAAGGTAAAGAATGATAAAATGCAAACAAAAATATCAGAAGGCCAGAGTGGCTATATTGATATCAAATTATATAGCCCCCAAGACAGACTTGTCTATTTAGAGGTAAAAAGAGAACATTCATAATGATAAAAAGGATCAATATATCAGGGAGGTGTAGCAATTATAAAGATGTATGCATCTAAAAACAAAGTTTCAAAATATGTAAAGCAAGAACTGACAGCTAAAGTAGAGGAAAGAGAGGTATCTTGTTAGAAGAATGAGATTAAAAATCATCTGATAAGGAGGCAGATATAGAGGAGCAGTGTAAATGGGAGTGCAAGTGTTACATCAGGATTTCTGTACAACTGTCACTTTCACAAGGAATATGATTTGATAATGAATCTTGAGAGTCATTCATTCATTCATGCATTCATTTAGCAAATATTTATTGAGCAATTATGTGTGGGGCAATAAACTTAGGGTGATTATATAGTAGGGAATAAAATAGACATAATCCTTGCTAAAATAGAATTTAATCTTTCTTTTGTAGGAAGCTGATTTATATAGTGATTCTTCTTTAGAAAGAGGAATTCAAGTTGTCCTAGCTAAGAAAGAGGAGAAATGGAAAGATTGATACCAGGCTGGATGAGACTTTAAGAAATCACAAGTAGAAAGAATACTGAATTATATATGCTTAAGGACAGGAAGCAGGATAAAAATAAATGAGATATGATCTTGTTTAGTGGGGAAATGGTAATAGGGTCAAAAAGATATATGATAGTACTATAGAGCTGTAAAAGTGATTGGTGCAATATGAATTCCTAAGTGGCTATAAAGCAGAGTGGAAAGAAAAATGAAAAAAAACATATAAATATGAATATGTAATAAAACAAGAAATATAGATAAAATATATATGTTTCAGAAATAGGCAAAATTTTGAGAACTGTTTGGAAGAAGTGGTAGAAGGCAGGAAGACTTTTCTTGGCAAGTGTGGCTAGGTTTAAGGAGGAATATCAGAGCAGAGAGGGGGCTAGGAAAGAATGCTGATGAATGCTTGACAACTAAGTTTTAAATGAAAGATGGAAATATGAGCAAAAGAATAATCCAAATAAAAATGGTGTTGGAGAAAAATTATCCTTGCTGCTGTGTCACAGATTTGGAAATAGATTACCGTATCAATAAAAGTTAATCAAATAATGTTTTTGGAGGAGCAAATTTCTCTCTTTCTCTCTCCCTTACAAAGTTTTCATACTGAGGAAGCTTCTATTACAGCAACATCCTGTCTCCTTATTCATTCCTTTCCATGGGAAAGGAGATGACTTATTTGATTACTGAGGTTTGTAAAAGGATTGAGCATGCATGACCACATTCCTCTCTATCTTTAGTATCCAACTCCCTATAAGAAGCCCCAGTTCATCTCTGATCTTTCATGCCATATATTTTATGAAAGTAGACCTCTAAGAAGGTGTTTATGTGGGCGGGTATATGTCTAAATTTTAGTGATTAGTCAAGTCAAACTATTGTTACCATACTCCATCTGCTTGAATCTTGTGTTTCTCAATGTTTTTGAACTTGGATGGGGAAGAGGAGTATTAATTACTATGTCTGTCAAGCCTTAGGATAATGAATTAAAAAATAAAACAATTTCTTAAAATATCCCTATTTTAGTTTCCATCTTGAATGTTTAGTTATTAATTAGAGATACTCAGGAAAGAAGTGAGCATTAGTTATATAAATTTGAGATTCACTCTTTAAAAGTAATATTTGAAGCCACAATGATTAGGGGCACCGGGGTGGCTCAATCACTTAAACATCTGACTCTTGCTTTCGGCTCAGGTCATGATCTCAGGGTGGTAGGATTGAGCCCCACATCAGGCTCCATGCTCAGTGTGGAGACTGCTTGAGATTCCCTCTCTCTCCCTCTCCCTCTGCCCCTCACCCCATTGGCTCTCTCTCAAATAAATAAATCAATCTTTAGAAAAAGATAGAGCTACAAGTGATTAAATTGTTCAGAAAAGTAGAATGAAAAGATAAGAGGGCTAAAGGGAAGAACAATATTGTTAAAGTCATAGACTATAGCAGTGAAGGAAATGAAGGCAGAGGGAGTCTATTGATAGAATGGAAGAAAAGACCTTTGCATCTCAAAGGTCATGAGTAGGAATAAGGAAGTGAGAGAAACAAAAAGAAAGATGAATAAATTAGAAAAGGAATCTAGGTATTTACATATTTAAATGCAGAACAATTCAGAGCAATGCTTAGGCCACAAAACAAAGATGTCACTAAAATAGAGGAATGGTAGAAACCATGGGTGCTGAGAAAGGTAAGGAATGGAAAGTGTACTGCATTGACTAGTTATTTCCATCACATGCTAGTAATTCAGAATGATGGCAAGTCTTTGTGTGAAGTAGTTAGATTTCATTTTCTTAAAGAACGAATAAGATTCACCATCTTTTACCAGGCACTATCTGAAGGGACTATTGATTCAACAAACCGGGCTGACAAGGTTACTGATTTTCTTGAGCTTTTATTTTAAAGAAAGAATGAACTAATAAATGAATAAAGAAAAATAGGAACACATAGTGATGAGTTCCAAGCAGAGTTTAAATAGAACAATGAGATACAAAGTGACAGTCTGGCTTCTTTAAATTGGTAGTCAGAGAGGCCTCTGTGCATGTGAGGAAGTCCCTTAGTTTAATACAAGATAGTGATGGGTTGGGCAGAGTGTGGTATGAGCCACAGAGGAAGATGGGTTTTGGGTCCTCAAGCCCTGCTGTGCCAGGAATCATTCCAGGAAAAGTGATTCTGTTCTTCCTTTTTGAGAAAGGAACCAGCAAATGCCTCTTACTTTGGTCCTACTTAGTTGTAAGATTATATACACGCCAATATGTTCCCAAATGTGTGGGACTAGATCAAAAACACTTAAGTCAAGAAGAGGAATAATTAATTATTCAATCTCTTTGGAATAATAGATTCTTACAATACACTAAGTTATATAGTCTGAGTTGAGCATATTTTCCATTAACTTTAAGAAATGAGGAAATTGAGTCCATGAAAAAATGAGTCATTTAAGGCTGCATGTTGATTCTGGGGCTCGGCCCAGGCCAAGGTTAAGCTTTCAGATTCTAGTTTAAAGCATTGGAATGGTCAAACTCTTCCAACTAAGCTGAAGTGACACTGCTGGCTATTGCATATTGAATGTCCGTATTGTAGTGGCCACTGGGTAGATGGACAAAAGAGAAATTTGACAGGCTGTTAGAATATCCAATGACTGACTAACCACTAAAAAAGATTCAAGGAAAAAAAAGATTCAAGGAAAACAATGTCAAATACCCAGAAATACACAATTTGGACTATATTTTAAAGACATATTGTGGGCACATCTCACAGAACCAAAATGGCAGCTCATCAGAAGTCTACTTATTTGGGCTTTAGCCATTGAGATGAATCTAGATTCCAAACGCAGTTACACTAAGCACATATGGTTTTTTTGTTTTGGGTTTGTTTTTTGTTTGTTTTTTTTTTGTTTTGTTTTTTTTTTTTTTTTCACATTTCAAACCCTCTCTGATTTCTGATTAGTTATCAAAAGTAGTCTCCACCAGCGAAATTCAGAGTGCAAATACAGTCTTATGTAATTGGAAATCACTAGAATCATATTTTCCAGGTTATTTAGAAACAGTGAAGGCAAAGACTATCTCTGTTTTACCAAAGGTAATGAGTACTTCAGCAAAATTCATGATTTCTGCTAAGAAAGTGACTTAATAATAATAATAATCTGAAATCCTGGCAGAGACTTAGATAATAATAGAAAGCATTTGCTCTTGATGTTTATGCAGATGTCAAAGGGTCTTTGAAATCATTGCATAAGGGTTTTATATGTGCTTGAAACAAAAGCAAAAACAAAACAGGAAATTAGGCATTATAAGGAGCCCCTCATTGTTGAAGAGAGAGTGAGTTTTATCTGTTATTTTATTTTATTTTATTTTCACCACAAATGCATTTTCTTTTCTTTTTTCATTAAGTTTTTAAATTCTAATTCCAGTATAGTTAACATACAGTGTTATATTAGTTTCAGGTGTACAATATAGTGATCCAACAATTCTATACATCATTTCTTAGTGCTCATAATAAGTTTATTCTTAATTACTGTATTCTTAATCCTATTTACCTATTTCACCCATCCTCCCCATCCACCTCCCTTCTAATACACTTTATTTTAAAAGAGTACCCTCAGTTAAAGTTATTTTTTCTTTTTCAACAAGAACATTTTTTACTTGAAGCACACTTCAGAATACATGGTTCTAAAAGATAAATATAAAAATTCCATCCAAGAAAAACAGAACATATACTTTCTTCAAGCACAGAGAAGAGTCCCTTGGTTAATTCACATAAAAAGAGACATAACAAATATTACAAATGTAAGAAGACTGAAATCATACCACGTATATTTTCCAATCATAGTGGTACAAAACTAAAGATCAACAATAAAACAAAGTTGCAAAATCTACAATGTAAATATTAGATATTTGAAATGTAAATATTAAATAACACACTACTACACAAGGAATGGGCCAAATAAGAAATCAAACATCAAATCAAAATATGTCTCAATACAAAAGAAAAAGAAAACACAATATTCCAAAACCTATGGGATGTAGCAAAAGCAGATGTTAGAGTAAGATTTATGCTATAAATGCTTATATTAAGAAAAAAAGTTCAAATAAACAACATTATACCACAATGAACTAGAAAAAGAAAAAAAAATTGAGCTGAAATTTAGTAAAGGAAGAAAATCACAAAAAAGGCAGAAATATATAAAATAGAGGCCAGCATAAACAATACATAATATTGAAAGTAATGATCATTTTTTTCCCAAAAAACTGAACAAAATTGGCAATATTTTAACTACATTAACTAAGGGAAAAAAGATAGAAGATTCAAAAACCAAAACGAGAAATGGAAAACAATACATTAAATAATCAGAAATAGTGTGATAACACATTAGTATAAACAATTTAATACTAACAAACTGAGTAACTTAGGGAAAAAAACATAATTCCTAAAAATGCACATTACCAAGGTTGAATCACGAATCTCAAATCCGAAAAATAGGAAATCTCAGACCAATAATAAGAAAGAAAGTCGAATTAGGAATCAAAAATCTCCCAGTGCAAAAGAGCCCAAGACCACAGTTTTCATTAGTGAATTCTACCAAATATTTAACAAAATAATTAATGACAATCTTTACTCAAAATCTTACAAAGAATGCAATAGAGGGGACATATTTAAAATTTTCCCATGAGTCCAGTACTACCCTGATAGTAAAACAGGATAAAAACAATAAAGAACAAAAGAGTATAGTTTGTCCGATATAAGTATTGCTACTCTGATTTTCTTTTGACATCAGCTTATGTAATAATTTTTTTCTCTAACCCCTCACTTTCAATCTGCAAGTGTCTTTAGTTCTAAAATGAGTCTCTTGTAGGTGGCATACAGATGGATCTTTTTTTTTTTTAATCCATTATGACACCCTATGTCTTTTTTTTTTTTAAAGATTTTATTTATTTAATTATGAAAGACACACACACACACACACACACACACAGAAAGAGAGGCAGAAGGAGAAGCAGGTTCCATGCAGGGAGCCTGATGTGAGACTTGGTCCTTGTTCTCCAGGATCATGCCCTGGGCTGAAGGCAGCCTAAAAGCCTAAACCGCTGAGCCACCAGGGGCTGCCCTACCCTATGTCTTTTGATTGGAGTATTCAGTCCATTTACATTCGTAGTAATCATTGATGGGTATGTTTTTATTGTCACTTTATTACTTGTTTTGTCCTTGTTTCTGGAAATTTTCTCTGATCCTTTCTTGTCTTTGTCACTTTTGGTCTCCTTTGCACTCAAAGAGTCCCTCTAATATTTCTTGCTGGGCTGGTTTAGTGGTCACAAATTCCTTTAGTTTTTGCTTGTCTTGGAAACTTTTTATCTCTCCTATTCTGAATGATAGCTTTGCTGGATAGAGTATACTTGGCTGCAGATTTTTTCCCATTCAGCACTTTGAATATATCATGCCACTTTCTTCTGGCTTGCCAAGTTTCTGTTTGAGAAATCTCCAGCTGGCCTTATAGGTTTTCATTTTTAAGTTAAGAACTTCCTTTGTCTTGCTCCTTTTAAGATATTTTTCACTATATTTTGCAAATTTAATTACAATATGTCTTGACATTGGCCTGCCTTTGTTGCTTTTGATGGGAGTTCTCTGTGACTCCCACATCTCGATGTGGTTTCCTTCCCCAGATTAGGGAAGTTTTCTGTTATTATTTTTTGAAATAAATGTTCTGTCCCCTTTTCTCTCTCTTCTTCTTCTGGGACTCCTGTTAATATGAATGTCATTATGTTTGATGGAGTCACTGAGTTCCCTAGGTCTATTTTCATGTTTGATAATTCTTTTGTTCAGTTTCATTGTTTTCCATTATTTTGTCTTCTAGGTCACTAATTTGTTCCTCTGCTTCTTCCAGTCTGCTGTCCATTGCTTGAAGCCTGTTTCCAACCTTATTTATTATATTCTTCATCTCTGATTGATTCTTTTATAACTCTTTTATCTCTGTCTCACTGATACCTTTATTCTTTTCTCAAGCCCAGTGAATATCCTTATGATTGTTGCTTTAAATTCTCCATCAGGCATGTCCTTATTTTTGTTTTGCTTAGATCTCTGGCCATACCCTTATCTTGTTCTTTTCTTTGGGATAAGTTCCCCCATTTTAGCATATTATCTAAGTTTCTGACTTCTCCTCTTTGTTGGAAAAGCTGGTTATGTCTCTTGCTCCTGAGAGTAATGGCCTTATGAAGAAGAGGTCATGTAATGCCCAGGCCTGATACTGGAGAGAGTGTCTCCAGTTTGTGCTGCATGCACTCTGCTTCTGTGTTTTGACTGCTCTTTCAGGCCAGTCTTCTGCAGAGGCTCTCCTTGCTTGCCTTGGACAGTATTTGGTCCTGGCCTGAATATGGTGACTTTTAACTAGGTGTGCTCTGGTCTTCTTGTGAAATGAGACATGACACCAACTCTACCAGAGTCGAATCCCTGCAGAACTCTTGTGGAGAGAGGTCGCATGGACAGAGCTTTGCACCAATCTCTCTAGGGAAGGAAGCTGCCATGCTGGGATGGAGGCAAGCCTCACTGAGAAGGCCATCCCTACCAGAGTACAGTGTGGTGGGGCTTGGTGTAAACAAGTTAGGTAACCTGTGTCTGCCATCTCCATGTGGTTGCCTCTCAGGGAATGTTCCTAGAATAGCAAATCATCTACCTACTGTGTGCTCCAGGCATTTTTTAAATCACTGTTTTCACACTATTTGCCTATAGATTGTTGCCTGCCTTCTCTCCAGGAGCAGCACAATGTCCTCCAGGCTCTATCCCAGCCACGCCTTCTGAGCCTTGAAATTCCAGGCTTTTTTTTTTATTATTTCTAATTTTATTTAAATTAAATTTGCCAACATGTAGTATAATACCCAGTACTAATCTCATCATGTGCCCTCCTAAATCCCTGTTACCCAGTTACCCTATCCCCCTTTCACCTCCCCTTCTGCAACCCTTTGTTTCCCAGAGTTAGTAGTCTCTCATTGTTTGTCTTCCCCTCTGATTTTTTCCCCCATCCAGTTTCCCCTCCTTCCCTTATGGACCCTCTCACTATTTCTTATATTCCACATATGAATGAAGCCATATGATAATTGTCTTTCTCCAATTAACTTATTTCGCTCAGCATAATAACCTCCAGTTCCATCCAATGTAAATGGTAGGTATTCATCCTTTCTGATGGTGAGTAATCTATTGTATAATGTACCATATCTTTTTATGCATTCATCTGTTGAATAACATCATGGATCCTTCCACAGTTTGACTATTGTGGACATTGCTTTTATGAACATTGGGGTACAGGTGTCCTGTCCTTTCACTACATCTGTATCTAAATACCTACTAGTGCAATTGCTGGGTCATAGGGTAGCTCTATTTTTAACTTCTTGAGGAACCCCCACACTGTTTTATAGAGAGTGGCTGCACCAGCTTGCACTCCCACTAACAGTGCAAGAAACTCCAGGCTTTAAGACCTACTGGTTGTAAGAACTCATGAAATTTAACCCCTCTCATTTTCCAAGCCAATGATTTTGGGGAAACATTCTCCTTGTGCATTCCCTTGTATCTGTCTCTCTCTCTCTCTCTCTTTCTCTCTCTCTCTCCCCTCCCCTCATCCATCTCTGCAACCATGGGTCCCTCCCCTCTGCAGCATTCTCAATCTATTTCTCCCTTAAATCACATCTCCACACTTCCTATCAGCCTCGTTGTGGCCTCTTCTTTCCCTTTAGTTGTGGAGTTTGTTCTGTCAGTCTTTGAGTCAACTTTTGGGGTATTTAGGATGATTTGATCATTATGTAGTTGCGTTCATGAGACGATCCTAGCTTAGGGTCCTCTTATTCAGCCGCCATCTTGGGGAAGCCCAAAGAGTGAGGGTTTTAAACTGAGGATATTTTGCTTGATTTAGAGATGTTTGATAGCTCCAACAAGAAGTAAACACATTCCAATTTAAGCACTTCAAAGGAAAGGACTGGAAGTGCTCGACAAATGTACAGTTGGCCTTTGCACAACATGGGATTTAGGGGCATGGACAACCCACACAGTGGAAAATTTGTGTATAACTTTTGACTTCCCAAAAACTTAACTACTCACAGCCTACTACTGACCAGAATCTTTACTGACAATTGGTTAACATATATTTTGTATTTTGTAGGTATTATATACTGTATTCTTACAAAAAGTAAGCTAGAGAAAAGAGAATGTTATTAAGAAAATCATAAGGAAGAGAAATACATATACAGTATTGTACTATCAAAAATTGGTGTCTATAAAAAAGCTGTGTCTGAGTGGACCTGCACAATTCAAAACCATGTTGTTCAATGGTCAACTGTATATTTGGGGTCTACTCTGTGTTTATTTGAAGGCCTCTAACAAACTAAAACAAACTTGACTGGGTCTGTGCCTTTGGGAGTTTATAGCCAAAAGAGAAAGATGGGCTCAAAAGAAGATACTTTGAATAAAATATGAGCATGGGAGAGTAGAGGCTTGCTGGGGTTGTCAATGGAACACAAAAGAGGACCTAACAGTGCAAAGAAGTCAGGGAAGATATCCTTGGGGGGCTATGTATCAGCAAGGGTTTAATTTTTCCTCACCTGTTTTTACATACAAAATATAAAGTAAGTTTAAATGAAATTATAGCATCAATTTCTGTTAAAATAGGAAAAAAAATCACATATTACCCTCATCCAAGAAAGTTTAATTCATGATCCCAAGAGACTCAGAGACAATGGCCAAAACAAATTGAAGTGTTACATGGCCCATGAAGTTCCAAGTGCATTTTCACAGGTTCCAGAGGTTAATCAGGCTAACTCCCTAGTAATGTATTTTGTTTGAAAAAATTTTCTTATTATTCCCTATTAATATATCACTATTATGAAAAACCAGTGAAGCTAGTAAGGAAAGAATCATTTTTCCCCCAACGGGTGTGTTTCAAAATTTTACTAGGACATTTTGCTTATTTTTAAAAATTGTGAGTGTCTCACCTTTCCCCTCAAGACCGTCCCTGTCTCTAGCCCAAAAACTGATTTTATTCAGCCTCATTAATATGAGTGCCTATTAAGCTCACCCAAATCTATTAGCAACAAATAATTCTTTGGCATAGGAAAACTTTCCCTCAAATGATCTTTAATTTGGGTAGAAAGGAGAAAGCTTTGTGTATTAGCTCAGAATCAGTTAAATTTATATATATTATATATTTATATAATTTATAATATATATATTAATCAGTTAAATATATATATATATATATATTCTCAGTCTATTAGTTTTCAGAGGATTATACAAATGTGCTTGGTACTCACATTCCGGAATGTACTTAGTTTCTGCCTCCTCTTTGTAGAAATATAGGATTCCTTCTAGCTCAAATGTGCAGTGACAACAGTTTGGTAAGAAGATGCACACTTAAGTATATAAGCAGCCTACTTTGATGTTCAAGGTATAGTTTTAGGTTTTCAGCTAGTTTTTGACTTTGAAAACAAAGAAAAAATCATTTTTATTTTTAAAAATATTTTATTTATTTATTCATGAGAGACACAGAGAGAGGCAGAGACATAGGCAGAGGAGAAGCAGGCTCCCTGCAGGGAGCCCGATGCAGGACTTGATCCCAGGACCCCGGGATTACACCCTGAGGGGAAGGCAAACACTCAACTGCTGAGCCACCTAGGCATCCCGAAAAAATCATTTTTAATACATTGTATTAGTTTCATATTGCTGCTGTAATGAATTAGCAAAGACTTAATGGTTTAAATCAATACAAATTTATCCTATAGTCTGGAAGTCAAAAATCTGAAATGAGTCTTACAGTGCTAAAATCAAGGTGTCAGAAGACTGTTTCTTTTGGAGGCTCCAGGAGAAAATAAGCTCCCTTTCATTTTCCAACTTGTTCTTTGGCTCATTCTTTGGCTCATGGCCTTTCTGCACTGCAAACTCTGCTTCAACTGTCACATCTTGGTCCTTGCCTCTCCTGCCTTCCTTTTATAAGGACCCTTGTAATTATATTGGGTCCATCTGGATAATCTGGGATAATTTCCCCATCTCAATACCCTTAAATTAATCACATTTATAAAGTCTTTTTTGGCCATGAAATATAAAATATTCACAGGTTTTGGGGATTAGAATGTGGCCTTCTTCAGAGGTCCATTATTCAGACTACCATGTCCATCAATAACTAAGTAAGAAAAACAAAATAACTTTCAAGAAAGCAATAACTTTGAATGCAATAGCTATAAGAGAATCTCTTCTGTTCCTTTTTTCTCAAAAAGAAAAAAAAAGAGCAAAGACATGAGTATCTCTATAACCAACACAATATGAACACAATACAAATTAAATGCAAGACTTTAAGTTGCTTCCAGAAAGTAAATGAACTTCTGCCAAGTAAGTCATAGTTTCTAACTTCTAGTGTGGTCAAGGACAAACAAAAAGTGAGTCTGCTGTATGAGGAAACTATTTAATATGCACATAAGGAAAAACTCATTTAGAAGCATGTTATCTGCCAAAATAAAATTGCAATTTTAACCTACCAACCTGAAATTACACAGAAATTCCAAAAGTAATTTAAAATCATAAGCTGGGAAGGATTACAGGCAACATAATATCCTAAATGTGCAAGACAGATGCTTATTTGTGCCAGAGGTCAATGCTCAATTATACTCTGTGTGTCATCAGCTGAGCCAGACAAAGGGAGGATGCTACAGGAGGGAAAAATGGAAGGGAAGATCAGATAATAAGAGACACACACAAAAAAGGAAGAAAATCAAATAAATTAAAAGAATCTCTAAAAGAAACGAAAGAGGGGGGGCACCTGGGTAGTTCAATCAGTTGAGTCTCTGACTTTGGTTCAGGTCGTGGTCCCAGGATCCTAGGATCAAGCCTTTCTTCCCCGTGGGGCTCCCTGCTCAGCAAGGAGTCAGCCTCTGCCTCCGCCTCTGCCCCCGCTAGTGTTCTCTCTCTTGCTTGCTCTCTCAAATAAATAAATAAATAAATAAATATTTTTTTAAAAAATAAAAGAAATCAAAGAGGAAGAAAAATAAAACAGTCCTTTTTTTCTACAGGGGCAATTTCTGAGCATATAAAAACAGGTAAGACACTGACATTTATTGAGCATTCTATCACACATGTGACACAAATCCTGCATGACTTGATTTAATTCTTTTGGAAATCTTGTGGGGAAGACCCACCTATACCCATTTTATAAAAGCTGAGAATTCTAGAGAATAATATATTCATGGGGTGAAGGTCACATAGAAAATTTGGCAGGAGAGAGAGTTCTAAATTGGGTTCTTTGCTTTCAGTGTATTTCTTTCACATGCTATTTCCCGCTGCCTTACATTTTCAGGGCAGGGGAGGGAGCTTCTATATTATACTTCTTTTACAGTAGAATACACAACAAAGACATAGTACTTTTCTCAAGATAACTAAAGTGAATTGTTTTGATTACTGTTAGAGATGATATTGTGATTGGGCAGATAGGGTACATTATATGTTTAAAAAGCTGATTCTTTTGCATCTACTCTCAAAACAAAACAAAAACTATTCAATAATAAAACAAATAAAAAGTTTCTACGAAGATCCAGGCTCTGTTCTAAGAGTTAGAAATCCAGTGATGAACACAGCACAGAGTTCCTGCCTGTGTGGTGCTCACTGATTAAGTGGGGAGCAAAGACATTAGTTATATTAAAATTGATAATAAGGAGGGATAATGATTGTGATAAGACAAATTTGAGTTGTAGTGAGTATGCAGAACATGGACAATGAGCTTAGTTTCTAGAGAATCAGAGATGGCTTCCAAAAGAAATGGCATTGGGCTGAGATTTGGTCTAGGTGTTAGCTAGGAGTAAAGGTAAAAGTTGGTTAGGGGGTATTATCTGATTAAGGTCCATTTCAAGCATCCTTCATCCAGTGCCTACAACATTTAGGGTAAAAATGATGAATACCATTCATGTTGGCAGTTTAGAGGGTATATGATTACAAGCTACAAGGATGCTGAAGCCATGATAAGGGAAAGTGCAAAGTTCTTTCCCATGATCTCACATAACAGAACTGGAGAGAGCCTGCTATAAGAAATTCCAGGGGAAAAAAAAAACCTGATTTTTTTTTATGTTTTTAGTAGCATAAAGGAACTATGATCTTGAGATACTCTAGACCTTAAGCTCCATAAAACATATTTTACTTCATTTTTATTTCCAGTACATGCCCAGCATGAAGCTCAGGGATTAGCTAATGTTACTATGGCTTTCTCATAGTGTTGTCCAACTGAACTCATTGCAGTGATGGAAATGTTCAGTAAATCTGCACTATTCAACATGGTTTCCACATAGGTGGCTATTAAACCTTGGAAAAGTGGCCAGTGTGAGAAGCTGAATTTTTATTTTTCTTCAGTTCAAAGAAATTTAAACAAAAATAGCCTATCGAACAGCACAGATGTACGATCTACAACCCCATGGGGGATGATAGACCATATCATTTCCAGGAAGAAGCTTAGGCTAAAAATATAAAAGTGTTCAGATGAGTTCATAGTTTTATTGTTAACATATTTGCGGTCAAGATCAGGAAAACTATCATGTTCCCACCCTAGATTTTAAGGTGTTAGAGTCAAGGACTGAGTATTACCTGGGAGACAAAATATATGAGTCTTGTAGTAATCTATGAGGACTAACACATATCTAAGTGCCAGGATGTGGAGTCATCTTGGATTAAACCCCATGCAGACCCTCTGCTTAGTATCTGTACATGTATGGCAAGTCTTTCCATTTCTTTATCAGTGCCCTAACCTGAAAAATGGGAATATCAATGATCACAAAACCAGCATGTGTTATTTCACTATTTCTAGTATCTGTCATCTATTACACGCTTAAGAGAAAGAAGTTGATTATCCTTTCCAGAAATATCTAACTCATTTGGACGGAGAATGAGTTGAATTCTGGGCTTCATTTCACATTGAGGATTCATTTAGGGGTACTTTCTGACAAGTCATTGAAATACAAATAGGAGTGACTGCTAAGATGTACACTATGAAAAAAGACCAAGACAACTGGTTAATTTCACACTGTCCTGAAGAGCCAGCATGGAACAAGAATTGCATTTATCTATTACACATCATGACTGAAGTTCAACTGCTGCTAATCCTTGGAACCATTCAGATTTTCCAAGGGGATGGGAGAAGGAAGAAAGAAAGAAAGAAAGAAAGAAAGAAAGAAAGAAAGCCCACACGCTCTAGGTAAATCTTTGCAACTGTTTACAAGACAAAAAGGAACTCTCTATAGAAACCAAATATAAACAGCATATGTTATTAAACTCAAAACACATGAAAGAATAAAAGAAAGTCACATATATTTTCTCAATGTGACAGAGTCTGAGGCAAGTTTTGGGAAAGTTGAATAAGGCCACAAAAAAGGCCTTAGCTTCTTTTAAACATCATTAAAATATGCTCCCCCTCCAAAAAAAAAAGGGATTTTGCCTCTTTCATATGGATGCCACTCAGAAGCCAATAGAATATATTACATTCTTAGAGCACACATCCATTGTCATGTGGTAGAAAGCAACTATCAATGCATAATGTAAATTTATAATTGCATAATGAAGGTCTTTCCTGCTGAACTTCTTGAAACAGATGGGGGTTGTTCCTTGAATGTACTTTTCATTTTAAAGGTTTCATTACAGTTTCTTCAAAGAGGAAAGTGAATATCATTTGTTTTAGAGTTAGTTCATGTAAAAGCAAGTTTATCATCCTGTATGTGTTTTTTACTGTTGTGTAACAAATTATCACAAATGTAGGGCTTAAAAGACACCCACTTATTAGCTCCCAGGTCATAGGGTTCTCGGTTTGGGATCTCACAGAACTGAAGTTAAGGTGTTGGCTGACTGTATTCTCCTCTGGGGTTTGGGTCCTCCCTCCAAGTTCATCCCCGTTGTTGGCAGAATTTAGGCAAAGGCTACATAGCTAGGAAACGGAGTCTCTATTTCCCTACTGATTGTCAGTTTTGGGGCTTTCTCGGTTTTTTGAAGTCACCCATGTTCTTTCTCATGTGGCATGCTCTCTCTCTTCATACCAGCCATGGTGAGGCAAATTCTTCTCAAGTTTTGAATCTTTCTGACTTCCTCATTCCACCACTGGTCAGAGAAAATTCTCTGCTTTTAAAGTGGCGTGCATGATTAGATTAGGCTCACTTCTATCTTTAGGTCAGCTCTGCCATATAACATATTGTAATCACCAGAAAGAGATCTCATCACATTTATAAGTTCAAGGGATGAGGGCTTTCAATCTGGCAGGTCATTCCTGAAATTCCCTAGCACATTCTGTATGGGTCGCACAGGACATCTTCTCTTTCATTCAAGTAATATCAGCAGCATTAAAATAGTTGCTAGTTTTTTGCTCTTTTTTTTGTTTTTGTTTTTGTTTTTTGTTTTGTTTTGTTTTTGTTTTGTTTTGTTTTTTTTTTGCTCTTTCATTTAAATAAGCAGTGCTAATGTAACCCATTTCCCTGTACCACACCATTCCCAGAAAAGTGAAGATTAGTTTCTGGGTTAGTTCTTCTAATTCTGAATATATCCATTTAATAAAAATGTATTGAGCCACCCTAGGGGCCACAATCCAGAGGTATCTCTGGATGCCAACGTAAAGAAGACAAAGTCTGCTGCCCATAAAGAAGTTGTATTTAGTTCGGGGAATGTGTACACAAACCATTATGATGTATGACAAAATGGGATAAGTGTTGTGCTGAAGGCTTTTGTAAAGAGTTCCCCTTTGCAGCTTTTCGTAGGTGACAGCATCTTTGATGCAATGTGATGGAACATAAAGGAGACCACAGAGGAGATTCATAGATGGGTTTCACCACTTAGTAGCTTTTCAAACTTGGGATATTTGCTTAGCCTTTTAGAACCTCAATTTATTTAAATATTTAGTGGAAATAACCAAAGATATCTCATGTAATTGTTGGAACATTATAAACAAAACAATATGAAAACACACGAGTAGATCTTAGCATTTATCTGTTTCTCTTTCAGAGAAAGTCTTTATAGCATAGTTCAGGCAGAGGGTGAGCCAAACAAAAACTTTATTTTCAGGCTCCTGATAGTCAATGGAAGACCTACCCCAGGAACTGTACTACAGCTTGGCCCCTGAGGCTTCTATCTGTGGTATTTTGTGTACAATTTAGTGAAAGGCGCTACACAGGTCGATTTGCCTATTGGTATAGAACAATAAATACTTGCATTGTTTTGTCTTTCAGAAGTTTTCAGATTGCTCACAGATAATAACTACCTAACATATGATGACAATTAAGTTGAAACAATAATGCACAGATTAACAACATAAAGCTCAGAAAAAGGCTATTGACTGTTGGTCAGTTCTTGTATGCTAGGTATCTCTCTAGAACTATTTGCACTATTTGCTTATTAGATTTTTCTTCATGGGTAGATAAAAAGATAAGCTTCACACGTAATGTCTGAATGACTCCAGATTCTAAATTAGTGGGGCTTGAATCAATAAGACATTCATCAGTGTACATGTTCTTTCAAGTATTTTTCAATTGGGTTCTTTGGAAAATTACAGAATTCACTCCACAGAAACAGGTTCTGCGTTAGTTTTAATTCTGAGAATTATGAACTTCCTGTGTTTATAGTCAACATTGGGAATTTGAGACAACCAGGCTCTTTGTCAATCTCATAATGAGTGACTTTGAAAAGGGGAACAGATCCAAATGTAAGATAAGGCCAGGAGAGCTGGATCATGTGTCCCAGTTGCCCAAACTTGGTCAATCTGTAAGATTTACCTATAAAGGTTATTCACAGTTAACCACAGTGGGAAGCTCACAGTAACTTGTTGTTTTGTGGATTTCAAAACAACCACAATTAGGTAGGAAAATAATCTAAGATTTCAATGTCTCTTCTTCCATCCTTAATCGTATTAAACTACAACGACAACAATAGAATTTTTAAAGCACCGTATACATCTTTCATGAGCTCTACTCTTGGTCTTCAAGGATGCCTGCAACTTTATAGTGATCCTGCTGATCTCTTTTATTCTACTCAATAGATGCTCTGTAAGAGTTTAATAAAGATAAGTTGAAGAAGATATGAATGTTATCATCATTTTTATTACCTAAAGAAGGATAGTAATCTGTCCTTCATCTTTTCACAGAGGTTAGACATCTAACTAATTATATATATAAGTAATATATTTACATATATAATTATATACAATAAAATGGGCTTTAAAATATATCTCACTCCTTCAGAAATTTGCCACAGATTATAACAACACTTGGTTATAGCCAGTCTTTGTTATCAGAGATTGAATATATCATTTGTGCTTTACGTAGTCAAGAGCTTCCTCCTTCCTTTGTTCAGTCTCACAGATATAACCACGTCACTGACACAGAGAGTAGTTTTCCATAAATATCAGCACTAGTAAATACAAAAGTAAAGTGGTAAATGTAAAATATCTTAGGGAGACAACGCATCATATAACCAAGTGCACTAGGTAATTTGTGTGTGATACTGTCTTTTAGCAATATGACAAATTTTCCATATAAACTGTGTATGGGCAGCATATTTCCTTATCCATAGAGTGTGAAGTGATTGATTCTCTAATAGACTTCATATTAATTGCAAATTACATATTTAAATAATTTTCCTTTTCAGAAAAAAAATGTCACAGCATGACTCTGCATTTTTAACCTCCGGGTTTTTAAACAATACCTCATAGCTTTATTTGCTATACTCCAGGAAAAAAATAATCTATAATTATTCACAAAGCACTTACAACAATCCTTTAAAGTAATTATTATTAGTCTCCATTTTAGAGCTTAGGCTTCAAAGAGGTGTGATTCAAAAATGTCTGTTCTGTATTTCTGCCTCCTCTCTTTTCCTGATAGCAGCTACAACATGGCAAGAGCTAAGTTACTAAGCTACTTACAAATTAAGATCTCACCCTTCTCAAAATTTAAAACCACACACATACATGCTGCACAAAAATCTTATTTTAGTTTCTTGGACAAAGTGGTTCTTGAGGCAGTGTTCAAAGTTTATATGCACGTTAAGATGGACTAAACATCCATCCACTAAACCTTTGAACTTGATGAGTCACATTACTATGAGTATATATACATGTTCTACTTTGAATTCTTAATTTTTTATTTTGTTTTAATGTTTATTAATAAACAATCTTTCAGTAACTCAGAGATACTGATGATCTAGAACTGCATTAATAAGAGCAAGGACATCAGTCAGAAAGTGTGTATTATCCTTTGAAATGAAATAAACAGAAAAGATCCTTTGTCAAAGTCCCTCTGTTTTCATGGGCCCCTTTGTTGCCATAGAACAGGAGATGAATCTTGTGATTTCAAAAATGCTGGGGAGTGGGCTCACTAACTCCAGAAAGGGGGGAGTAATAGTAGGGAAAGAACGTCTTCATACTCAAGTGGTTGGAATTTGATCAATCCAGGTTGGGACTAGCTCATGAGAAGCTTCAAATATACAAGCAGAAAGAAATGGGCTTATTTTTAGTGGATAACTGCCCTCCAGGCAAAATAATTCCCCTGCAGGGTTAGGTGGAATAGTGGTTTGTCCATGCATTTAGAATTTGGTGAACTTTTATTTTTAAATATTTGTGATTCTTATGATATTTACAAAATGAGTTACCATATTCTTGAATCAATTATATAAGCTTTCTTACACAGCTTGGAGTGATTGAGCATTGTGGGGGAGGGGCTGCAACTGTTTCTCTCTTAACTCGGCCCAACTTCCCATTACTTATTTTTGAAAATGCCCTATGGACTCTCTAGTCATCAAATATTATTGAAACCCCATGTAAAATAACCAGAACATTTGCCTTTAGTTTCCATATGGATTATGCAGAGGTTTCCAAAATAATGCAAAAATATATTTGGCTCACTCGGTTTGAACTCTGTGAACCTAATATTAAGACAAACCAATGAAAACTAACAGTTTTTCATGATATAGAAACCTAGCGCACAGCTGGTTTTGTTAATTAGGCTACTAATAAAGAAGAGATATGGAACCAAAATCCCAAAGAATGGCTCTTCTTTAAAAACAAAATGTTCACTGAGCAGGTGGAAAGATGACCATCAGCGAAGCAGTTGTAAAACAACAGAGTGTGTTGAGGAAGGCCTTGCCCGGGGTCAGAGACAGCCTGGGGCCTCAGAACCACTCCACCTTTTACTGGCCATACCCCTGAGAAATTATTTGTCTTTTCCAAGCCCTGCTGTTATTTTTTTCATGTATAAAAGAGTAATAATGGCAATTTTCATCCACTTATATTCATTTTCATCCATTTATGACATTGTGTTGAGTGCATATTATGAGCTCCACCTTCTTTTGGTGCCAGGAAAATAGAAATGAAGAATATAAACAGGAGTGTCTGTCCTTGTGAGACTTGCCTCTTAGCAGGGGTGGAAAAATGATAAACAAAATAGTTAAGTGAATGTATAGGGTATTGAAAAATGAAAAAGAGTAAGATGGGGAGCACTAGGTAAAGATATTTTAGGTAATGTGGTCACAAAGAGCCTTATTATTATGGGAACATTTGAGGGACTGAATATATCTTACCTAGGTAAAGATATTCAAGGGAAAGAGAATGTGGATTCCCCTTTTTGGCCACCAAGCTGCTCTTCTCCAAAATATGAACACTTTCCTCTCTAGTACAATGTCCCATTAGGGTCAATGCCTCAGTAAGCCTGGATTCAAAGTTGTCCTTCCAGGAGGAAATGAAGTTGGGGTTCTCTGTGTGAAAGACAACGTGCTAGAGTTAGAAGAAAATCTCATGGCAAATGATCAATATCCATCCTATGCATCACAGCAGAGAGGCAGTTCGCAATACTAGTTCAGAAATGGGAAAATGGGATTGAAATTCTTTGGCAGTTTACCTAATGGATCAATCATTCATGAGAACAGGAAAAAGAAGAAAACAATGTAGTAATGTTATTCTAAATGAGTGTTTAATATTAAACACAATCACAAAAAAAAAATAAAATAAAATAAACACAATCACAAACACTGGGGTCTGGTAATATTTTTTTCAGATTTTTTCCTCTTTCTCTCTCTGTCTCTCTCTCCATATAGATATAGATAGATGATAGACAGATAGATATGTATTTCAGAAAAATCCATGTTAAGAAAGGCCACATTCTAGAAAGTCTAGTTTATGACTCTTATGTTGAATATTAAGCCAATTATTAAATATGCCTATGACATGATCTACTCATATTTTATTTTTCTTACCTCCACATTTAGTATATAGAGAAAGCTCATGAATTACCCCCTGCCTTGCTTATAAACATCCAATAAACTAATTTGAGCATTTCTCCACTGGTTATTTAATGGGAAACTTCTGTGAATCATTTTGTAAAACAAATCAGTCTCAAGTCCTCTGAATGCTTGGCTATTTATGTATTAGATTTTTCTAGTATGGGGAACACCCGTTTCTCCAGCAGGAAGGAGGACAACTCATTGCTGCAGGAAATGAAAGCTAGTCACTTTATTACTTTCCTTCACTGTCTCTGGCCCAGGCTAATCTTGTGTGGCCCAGGGAGGAGCTAAGTTGAAATAACCATTCGAACGCTGCACATACATCACCCGGGAAGTGAGTGTGGGTTGATCTGCGACACTGCTTTGTTTTGGCATTGTCACAGAACCCCTCTGCTAACACGGAGAGGACAGATAAGCATCCCAAATTGATCATTCCCTTGGGAATACAGGGAAGGCTGCTCCTCCTCTCCATCACACATGAATCCGCAGTTAACCTTTGTATATAAATGTTGAAAGCTTGTGCTTTATGGAATTTACAACCGTCATTCTCTTGAATTCCCAGCAAACTATCTTTAGCACGTGAACCTCATGGCAGGTGAAATTAAGGCGTTAGCATCCTATGTCATTACCCTGACGAAACCTTCTAAATGTAGCCTAAGATTTAAGAATAGCATTCATGCATAATTCTTATAACTTGGAACCATAAATAAGTGAAAAGTGGAGTCATATCTTAAAGATGTCAGGCTAATAGTTGGAATGCGGCTTTTCCATAGTCGCTCATTTAGGACCAAAGGTGGAGTGGATGGATGCTATTATCAAATATACAAATCTATTTATGTAAGTAAAAAATATCATTTTAAATATTTATTTAACTAAATAAATACTATTGCCTCTTTAGTAACACTAGAATTATAGTTTGCCCTAGTGATGGTCTTAGAGAGTCTATACCTATTTTCCCGACTAACCGATTCATGTCACAATAAAAAAATTAGAAACCAAGCCCTAATCCTGAATCTATTCATTGCTCTCAGCTCATCCTAAACATGGCCTCCCAAGGAAAACAGATAGTCATGTTGATCCTCAGCATCCTCCATTAGCATTTCTTCCTTCACATTACCTGTTGGTAATACAGATGCCTTTGACCTTTGTGACGTGTTGTCTATCAAGAGGAATTTGCAAAGCATTCATGAAATTTAGTCAAAGCTATGTTAGAAACGTGGCCAATACCAGGAACAATGGTTTCAGAGAATATCTGGGAGCCATTAAAGAGAGAGCACAGAGAAAAAGGTAAGTATCCATTCTTCTTTGCTTCTCTATGTAATTAAAAAGAACAAGTATTTTCCTCGAGTGACAATAGAAGAAGGAACACTTTTCAATTATATCATTAATCTCTTGCCATAATTCTACTCAGCACTTGGCTTTGTCTGTATGCACATAGGGGCATGTGTTTTCTCTTTTGAACAAATCCTTCCTTAGAAAGCAAGGAAAAAGGGGCAGAAGCAGTAACACTGCCCAAGAAGGGGCAAAGAAAGTTCAACGGAGTAGGTGATGCTTGGGTTGGAATCTAAAAGATGATGCCGCTAGTTGGATGAAAATGGGGAAGGAAAATCAAGGCAGGAGGAATAGAGTTTGCAAAGGCACAAACAGGCAACAGTCTAGGCTTACTTTGAAAAACCATATAGGTTGAGATTTAAGGCATGGCTTGTTAGCTTGGCAGTGATGAGAGGAATAACTTTCCATCTTAATTTGAGTTCTACCAAAAGAAGATTCTGAGGCAAGGATAGTAGTGCACAGTTTACTTGACAAGAGATCCCAGGAAACTCATTTAGGGGAATATGGGAGTAAACAGGGAAGGGGAAGAAACCACAATAAGGTGAGTTATGTAGCCATTATCACGGTGGACAACTGGAATCAATACTGTGAGGACACTCTGGAAGAGTTTTTAGAATACACTTCAGGGTTTACCAAGGCCTGGGCAAGCTGGGACATTAAGTAACTAATTACACTGTCATCATTGGAGAAAAGTACTAAGCTCTGGCATGTGTGGCTTGTTTTGTGCATGGGTCAAGTATTTTGCAGCCATCAAAGATGCCCTTGGTCAGAGTCACAAGGGGTTTACAGCGAGCAGCTTTCTGGGCGTAGGAGTAAATTTGAGGTGATAAGAGAAAGGCACCAACAGTTTTTGCCCAGCCTTCTTTCCTACTATCTTAATGCTGTTCTTGTTCTCCTTCGGCCCTCCCCTCTCCCTGCCAGTCTTCTACTTACTTAGGAATGCCTCCATCAGAATCATTCCTGCGCTATAAACAGAGATGCAGAGATGCTTCCCTCAGCTCCTGGAACACTCTGGTCTCTTGGGAGAGAGACTCTGGTCTCAATAAGAGTCTTATAAACTCTAAACCCCCAGTCCACAAATTGTTTTGACTTGACACCTTTCTACCAGATCCACCTGAAGATCCACTGGTTGTTGAAGTAACAAAATATCTGGTGAATTAGAAACAAGTAGAATACGCTCTTCCCTTACAGAAGAGTCCAGAGTCTGAGCACTTCCTTTCAAGGAGGGTTTTGATAATCCCCTTCCAAAAACCTTATTCAACACAGGAGCCCAGTTGTGTGGCCTTGTCAAAGAGTTAGAGATTTTATACTCTTGTTAGGTTAAAAAAATGGAAATGAGGATTTACATGAACTTTCACATTTTAAAAAATTATCCTTTCTAGTTGCAGTGGGTTTGGAAGATCAGGCGTTCCGGTCTCCATATTCCTTGAATTGGTGTTGAGCGTGATCTTGCTGAAAAGTTCAAGGAAGCTTCTGGTTCATGATACGTTCAAGTTATTGTCATCTCAAATGCATCTCAAGTGGATAATTTATTACTGAAGTAGAGATTTGGAGATTGGAACTTGAATCATTAGTTGACTTCAAATCACTTTACCTTTCTAAAGGTCAAGTTATTTATCTATAAATGGGAATAAAGGGAACACCTTCATGATGTAGTTGAAAAACTAGATGAAGTTCTTTATGTGTGTGCAAGAATATATGGGTGTGTGTGTGTAAATTATTATATTATTTTATTGTGTGTCTCTATACATTATCTTATTAGTCTACTTCTAATGCTAGAACTGGCTTTGTTTAAATAATTTAACTTCACAGCTACTAACTCTATAAAATGGATTGGATTATACCAGTGGTTCTCAACTGGGGCAAATGGATCTTTGTCCTTGTCTGAAGACAGTTTCATTTGCCTGGGGTTGATAGAGACCAGAGATGCTGCTAAACATCCTACAATGCAGAGGACAACCCCTATAGCGAAGAATAATCCAGCTTAAAATGTCAATAGTGCCAAGGTTGAGAAATCCTAGATTAGATGATCATTAAAAAGATCAATATTAAGACTTTTTTCTCCCCAGTAAATTGCAAATATTTGTTTAGTACCAATGGCTTCCTGTTACAGTCAAAGGAAATCTAAAATCATGTCCAGGACCTGCAAAAGTCTATGTAATCTGACCCTTCTTGTTTGCCTGGCCTTATTGCAAGTTCTGCCAATTTGAACTCATTCTGGTTGGGCCAGGCTGGTCTCCATACTGCTCCTTCAAAATGGCAAAATCCTCAGGGATTTGGATGTTCACTTCACTATTCTAGAAATCTCCTCCCTGCATTTCTGCTTCTCTAACTTTCTTATTTTATATACGTCTCTGTTTAGAATTTACTTTATCTGAGATGTTTCCTAATCTTCCCTTTTGAAATGCCCCCATGCTTCATCTTTATCTCCTTAGACTGCCTCCTGTTTTGGTCACTTTATTTTTGTGCACAGAGTCATCCCCAGTGCCTGGTACAGAGAAGGTGCTCAACAAACATATGCCAAATGAGTAAATGAGTAAATGACTTGGCGTCCTATTGCCAGACACTTTTTTTTTTCCCATAATATCTGAAGAGTTTTCCACTTTTATTTTATTTTTTTAAAGGGTTTTATTTATCTATTCATGAGAGACACACAGGAAGAGGCAGAGACAGGCAGAGGGAGAAGCAGGCTCCCTTCAGGGAGCCTGATGTAGGACTTGATCCCAGGACCTTGGGATCATGACCTGAGCCAAAGGCAGACGCTCAACTGTTGAGCTACCCAGGAGTCCCTTTTTAAAAAATATTTTATTCATTTATTCATGAGAGACACACAGAGAGAGGCAGAGACAGCTTTTCCATTTTTAAATACTGGTTTTAATTTTGTGATTGCAACATGAAAGATGCCAGACACTCTCACCACAAATAAAACTTAAGAGAAAAAAGATCTTATATGGATTACAAAGATTATAGATTTTAATCTTATGGAGAAAAAAATAGCAATTATTTTTGCATAATTTGCAAGGATAAAGTTCTTTCCATTAGGAAGATAAAAATTCATAGGAAAAGGCTCAAGGTTGCATTTATGTGAGGACTAGTGATGGACTTTTCTGGTTGCTTCTTTTGTTTGCTTTACATTGTTTTGGTTTGATCCAGAATGCAAGAGATTCCCCCCTCACTCTGTGACATAGTTTGGAAGGTTATCCTGACTCCTAATGAGGGCAGGGCAAGATATTAGTTCCCCTTGTGTGCCAGTTCTTGCCTTAAGGCAAGGATTTGACAGCATTCATTATTTTAACAATCTTCTGAATCAGTATGATTCATTTGGTGTTTTATTTGCCTGTTTTATTTACATGAGCACAATAAGAGCTGCTGATTAATACACAAAGAACTTCTTAGTGTGTGGATAATAAAATAGCCCTAAATTATATTAAGACTTAAAAAAAAAGAAAGCCTTCATGTGGAGATTTTGTATATCCTCCAGGGTCATAATTTCAACTTTTGTGTGCCAGAAATATCGAATTGCCTTTATTAGCTTGCTTGTAGATAGCAAGAATCAATAAATATTGTTTACTTCTCAGGGCCTGGTCTGGCTTGCCTATCACAGCAGAAATATCTTTTTTTTTTCTTAATTCCGAAATCCCCCTAGCTTATCTATGCTCCTGACCTGCCAGAAGGATTTATTTACCTTCTTGTAAAGCTGAGATCCCTTCAGTCATAGACCAGATAACAGGCCAGTTACCACGGAAGACTTTTTAGGTACCAATTCTCTCTTTTTATTATATTACCCAGAATTTCTAAAATAAACCTATTACTCCTTTATATATATATATATGTATATATATGAACAGGTATAGGAATGATGTATTCCGCTCTGGGCACATTGAGAGAGAATAGCTACCATCCATTGAAAAGTAATGCAAAAGGAATTTGGCAAACAAAAGAGGTAAGGAAAAACAGGTTCTGGTTAAGAACTCTAATTAAATGATAAATATGGTCTCTTGAAGTAGTATGGTTTCAATGAGGTGGTCTGATAATTGATTAAAAGACTTAACCTTAAATGTTTTCTTAAATATCAAGCCAATACCCCAAGGTATCTTCAGCTTTTCCTTCATCCGTGTGCCAGGTCCATGGTATACTCCACATGGAGGCTAAGTGCTGAGCTGTTTGATTTTTCACAGCCACCAAGTAACAGGATTTCTGCAAGAATGGATGGCTTTCTGGTTTACTTTTCCCCCACAGGCTTAGATTAATCATTGGCACACAGTAGGGATTCAATGAGTGCTTTTGTTATTTTAAGAATTTATTTATTCATGAGAGACACAGAGAGTCTCTGCAAGAGGCAGAGACATAGGCAGAGGGAGAAGCAGGCTCCTCTCAGGGAGCCAGATGCAGGACTGTATCCCAGGACTCTGTGATCATGATTGGTGCCAAAAGCAGAGGCTCAGCCCCTGAGCCACCCAAGTGGCCCTGCATGGCTTTTTTTAAAAATGTCTAATATAAACTTACTCAGTGATATTTTCCTCATTGAAGATATTTTAAAATAAATGAAAATAACCAGTGTTTCAA
Organism: Vulpes vulpes; assembly: GCF_048418805.1. Lineage (NCBI taxonomy): Eukaryota > Metazoa > Chordata > Mammalia > Carnivora > Canidae > Vulpes > Vulpes vulpes. The sequence continues at coordinate 16,528,102 of NC_132792.1, read as the reverse complement.
GAAAGATAAGTATCTAGCAGAGGAATTTAGATAATGGCAATATATGAGGTGATTCCCAAATATCCATTTTTGTTTTCATTTCAAAAATCTTTTTTTTAGAAAGTAATATAAAAATGATAGATTGCTGCATTACATTTCCTGCATCTCAAAAATTTTAATTCAACTTCTAGGCATTTTCTCAACTATATACATTAACAGGATTTGCTCCTAATTTTGAATGGGAAGGGTATCTGTTTTCTGTTTCTTAACAGTGATATTTAGACCTTCTTTCTTCGTTTCTTCAAGAAAATGGTTGACATTGAGTTTGAATAGTAATTGAGTCTGGTTCAGAAGGTATTGTGCAGTTATAGATCTCTCTAATTTTGAGAGCCTGAGATATTCAAGTATCCAAGTATTCAGCTTCATTTCCATGAGAAGGTGTGTGGATAACCATTCTGGCAACTTGGGACGACCCTGAAAGCTATTTGCAAATCCTGTCCACCGCCTAAGCACTGAACTGGCTTTGGTCCCCACACAGGCCTTTGCAGCAAACTGGAGTTCAATATTGTCAGCTTCAGCCTCCAGTGTTCTACTGTGTTGTTGATCAAACATATACTCCTGCAACTTAGACTTGTCAAAGTGCCCTCAAAGTGCCGAAGAGCCAAACCATTTCCAGAACAAATGGCCCAAATCATTGTGAGAAAAATCAGACCTAGGATGTCCAATAAAATCAACCAAGCTAGCCTTGATGCTGTGTGCCCAAATACTGCCTGCAGTTTCATGACCCAGAAGAAAAGCAAGTTGGTGAACATCAATCCCACTATTCAAAAGCCCAGTGAAGATAAACCCTTATCCGTTTGGAATCACAAAGGCAGTGCTCACTTGTGCAGCACATACACTAGAATTGGAATTACTGAGGCATTTGTGTCAGCCACTTGAGTAATCCAGTGGATTCAGACACCCCTGGGGCATCTTTATTGTGTTTAATGAGATGATAATCCACTTTTTTAACCATCAACTATGGGGCGTCTTTCTCAGCATATCACTTAAAAATTCCTCCATCCACGCTTCATATTCCAGTTCTGACAAATGTCTGAAATGTTCTTTTCTCAAGAAGAGTTAAGATAATTCCTTCCTGGGAGTAGAATAAAACTCTACAAAAGCAATCCAAAACAATTCAACCCAGGGGCGCCTGGATGGCTTAGTGGGTTGAGCATCTGCCTTGGGCTCAGTTCCTAATCCCAGGGTTTTGGGATTGACCTCCAAGTTGGGCTCCCTGCTCGGTGGAGAGTGTGTTTCTCCTTCTCCCGCACCCCCTGCTTGTATTCTCTCTCTCTCTCTCTCTGTCAAATAAATAAAATCTTTACAAAACCAAGCAAACAAAAATACTCAACCCAAAGAATAACTTTTATTATTTTTTTCTTCCCTACACTCTCATTAAATAGTCCCTTCCACGTAGGGGGAAGGGCTTGCCACCATTCCCTTATGCCGCTGCACACTGATGTTGATCCTCCAGTAGTCTCTGCACTGGTGTAAGAATTTCCATCAGGAGAGGAGCTACAGCTGTTGAAATGGCTAAGGACAGAAACTCTGCCCCCCACTGATCAAGCAGGAATGACCGAAACTTCTTTTATCAATAGCTGCCTTGAGAAAGAGTCATTTCATGTGGTGCATTTTTTGGGTAAGGATCCAGATTTCCTTACTTTTGGTACTCCACAGGCATCCTGTTCTTCTGTAATTGAAAGTCCTATAAAAATGAAAGGATCCAGGCAGAAAAGCCAACCTATCACACTGATTCACTTCCAGGCCCTGACACTGATTACTCTGTGGTTAATTTGTACTTGAGGGCAGTCCCTGAGGTTACAGGCAATGTGTTACATTTTCTCCAGTTGGTCTACAGAAAACAAACAAAAACAAAAACAAAAACACCACAGCTTAGTAGCAGTCTGCAGGCCATAGATGAAGGTCGTTTTTGTTTGATTATCCTAGTAGTGGTAAAAGTCAAGATGATTCCTTCCAATCAGTGAATGTGTTTGTTGGCTTGCTTTTCTGAGTTAGTAAGTATTGTAACTGCCTCTTTCTCTTCCCTGCTATAAACTCAATGAGGGAAAGGATCATGACCTGTCACTATTATAACACCAAAACTAGGTACAATATCTGCGAAAAATAGATGCTCCGTAAGTATGCTGAAGGAAAGAATGCATGAGCCAGCAAAACTGTCTCTTAAATGCTCATTAGAGCACGGTGGTGAAATCAATTAGCCTTGACCTAGAAATCAAACATGTTCAAGGCATGATGCCCCCCGCCTTTTCATTATCTATCTTTTCCTAAATCTTGAAAGTTCTAAGCCTCAATCTCCCTAGCTGAGGAATAAACAGAAATCAGTGTGCCCAGCCCTTGTAAGACTTTGGAGCTTCTCCTAAGATAATGCAGATGAAAGCACTGTGAGTTATAAGCTACTTTATAAATGTACACTCAGGCATGGCATGTCACCCTGACACTGATCAGGGAAATAATTTAGGAAGGGAGCAAGGAGTGGAAGGAGGTGGAGAAGGTTTAATTTGCCAGAATTCTCTGGGGGGTATGGTATGGTATACAGATGGAAGAAACATTTGATAAACTACTTGAGGTGTTGAGTGAGAGCCTTTACCACTCCTACACCAAGAGGCATGCTCCAATTTCAAATAATGCTGAATGAAGCTTCCTTCTAAGAAAGAGTTCTCCACTTCCTTGCAGACTTTTGAATATAGAGTGGGACATAAGTATGGAGGCAGAGGTGCATTGCCTGTGGCACAGTGGATAATCCTCCCACCCCCCAGCAACTTTTCCTGAAGATTAAAGAGCAAAAATTTATTTCTTTAAATTAAGACTTTGAGGGATGCCTGGGTGGCTCAGTCAGTTGGGCGTCTGTCTTTGGCTCAGGTCATGATTTCGGTGTCCTGGGATCAAGCCCCGCATCAGGCTCCCTGATCAGCAGGCAGCCTGCTTCTCCTGCCCTGCCCCCTCTGTCAAATAAATAAATGCATAAATCTCAAAAAAAAATAAATTAAGAGATGATGTCTGCCTATCAAAGATAACAAAGTAAAAACCTGCCCGGGATGAACACATATTGTATATCCAACTTCATATATAATCAGGTCGGAGTCCTATTGGACTACACTGGACCTGAAGAAACTCCAGCCTGTGTATCAGAAAGTCAGAATATATTATATTCATATAGGAGGGACCAAGCTCAATCTTATTAGCCAAAAAGTGAAGCTCACATAGCAATGTTCGGACCGACCTGGAGTCAGAACCTTCTGGGCTACTGAATGTTTGAAAGGTGATTATATTTTAGGTATTGATTCAAACTCATCGAACACATTGCTTATTTGTACCACATTTTGCCATTCCCTGTCTCCAAACGGATAGACTCCATCCAAACTAGGCAAATGAAAACTGGTAACGGCTTGCTAATGGATGTCAGAATCTTAGCTCATTTTATTTGTGTTCTTTCATTTATTCCTTAATTCATCAAACATGTATTAGATGCCTGAATGGTCCAAGCATCTGGAGCTGCATAGGGAATTATAGTAAATACAAACAAACATTGTGTGTATGTGTGATCTGAAATGTTTACTAGTTGTGGTATGAGAGAAGAAACATACCATTAAAATAAAACATTTGGCTCTTGGGCTAATTTCCAAGATGTTTGGAAAAAAAATTGTCCATTTTGTGCGTTCCCTCTTCATGACTGGGCTAAATCAGGAATACAAAACCACCAGAGATCTGACTGCAGTATTTCATTTCTCTTATACAAGTTAAATAGAATACTGTCATTCAAATTATGCCTAATCTCCCCTTGATATTTTTGCAAGATTACCTGAAAACTTCAAAACAGTGTGAAATAGACTCACCTATTCATGAGTTAATTCAGCAAACATTTATAATACTTATCATGTGGCCAGGCACAGTGCACAAGTACTGGGGAGGAAAGACCCAAATAAAGAGTTCTAAAAGAACTCATCTTTTGAAAATAATTAGCAGTTGAATAAATAACTTATCATTCACTGTGGTGATTCAGTTTTATCAATTCATGCATATAGATCATGAAGAGCATATAGAGGCACACGGAGGAAGGTGAGGTTCATTGGACCCGGGTGTTCAGAGGCTTCCCAGAGAATGTTAAGCTTAAGTTATATTTGAAAGGAAGAATAGGGGGTGAAGGTAGAGATGGGCATGTCGATATGAAGGATCAACATTCATCAACAGACACCTGCAACAAAATGTGTGTCCTGGATCCTGGGAAATATAACCAATTCATGTCTGCTGGAGTAAACTAATGTAAACAGTACTTTTGTCAAAGTTGTTTTTTTTTTGTGTGTGTGTGTGTGTGATATTACTAACTTGAGTATGATGAATGCTTGTGATTCATTAGTTGAGATTTGCGCGGAGTCTTCCCCATTCTCTGAGTCTTCCACATTCTCTGTCTCTCCTTCAGACTGTGTTGCCTTTGTGATCGTAGAGTTATGATATGGTTAAAACCAACAATGTCCTTGTAAAAATGGTCAAATGATTGTAGAATTGACCACATGATGGCAAAGATAACATTGGGAGATTTAAATGCCTGTCTATGGTCACAGAAAGATTTGTCTAAGATCTATATTCCTGTTTGCCATCTCCTCAGTAGCAGCTTTTATTTTCTAATAGGCTTTTCCATCCCTCCCTTCCCCTTCCTCCTCTTCCTCTTCTTCCCCCTCCTCCTCCTCCTCCTCCTCCTCCTCCTCCTTCTACTTACCCTGCTCCCTGTCTTCCTTCTCCTCCCCCTCTTCTTCCTCCTCCATTCTCTATGACCCTCTATGTCTATGACTACATACTAAACCTGGACTTTCATCTGTAAAGTATGTGTGGTTTTTTTTTTTAAGATTTTATTTATTTATTTGAGAGACACAGGGAGAGAGAATATGAGCAAGGGGAGGGGCAGAGGGAGAGGAAGAAGCAGAGTCCCCACTGACTCCCCACAGAGCACGGAGCCCAGCCCGATGTGGGGCTTGAACCCCTGTAAAGTGGTTTTATTTATTTATTTATTTTTAAGATTTTGATTTATTTATGAGAGACACACACCCACACACAGAGGCAGAGACACAGCCAGAGGGAGAAGCAGGCTCCTTGAAGGGAGCCTGATGTGGGACTTGATCCCGGGACTGGGATCATGCCCTGGACCAAAGGCAGACGCTTAACCACTGAGCCACGCAGGCTCTGTAAAGTGTTAAAGTGGTTTTAAATCTGTTCCTAGAATTCTTTAGAACTTCCTGTGAAGAATCCTTGGGGATGATTGAGTCAATGGCATTGCAGACTTACTTTCTTCACAGATCTTTGACAGATTCATATAGATCTGCTATTTAAATTGGGGCTTTGGGCAAGATTTTATTTGAAAAAAGAGGATAAACTGAAGCAATCAGAGTGGCAGTGACAGTATCAATACTTTATAGCTACCCAGGCAGAACTACTTTCAAACATGGGTCTTTTATTCTCAGATGCTCATCCCATTCAGTTATTCCAGGCGAGCAGTCTCCTCCACCACATTTCCCCTTGTAGCAAAAGAAATCCCTGTCTGTGAACTGTAATAACAAAGAGGGTCATCATGTGATCCCTGTTTCCCCTCAACTGTAGACTTAACTGCCTCCTAACCTCCTTAGAGCTTTTTGTTTAGAGATTTTATTTATTTATTTATTCATTCATTCATTCATTCATTCACTCACTCATTGACTCATTCATTCATTCATTCATGAGAGACACACACAGAGAGAGGCAGAGACATAGGCAGAGGGAGAAGTAGGCTTCATGAGGGGAGCCCGACGCGGAACTCAATCCAAGGACCCCGGGATCAAGACCTGAGCCAAAGGCAGACAATCACTGAGCCACCCAGGTGCCCCTCCTTCTAGCTTTAATCAGAAAACCTCTGTCCATAACTTTCTAGATTTAATTCAGTTTGAAGATGCTAACCATGAATTTATTCCATTTATTATGCTCAGCCGTGGAAACACAAGGTTAAAAGTATATGTGTGGTCTTTGAAATGGAATTTCTCATCAACTCCTCTGGGCATGGGGGACATCTACGTGCATATATGTGACTTCTTCAGTGAAACCAGTCTGCATTGGAGGCATGTTTTTATGGGTTAAATTTGTCCCTAAAAAGATATATTGAAAAAAAAAAAAGATATATTGAAGTCCCAACCCCCAGTACCTCAGAAAAGTGACTTTTATTTGGAAATGAGGTAGTTCCTGATGTGACCTGTTAACCCAGGGTGATACTGGAGTAGGGTGGTGGTCCTAATTCCACATGACATGCCCTTATAAGAGGATGGCCACGTGAAGATACTGAGACACAGGGAGAGAGCACGTCAGTGTGAAGATGGAGGAGAGACTAGAGTGATGCATTCTCAGCCCAGGGAACACCGAGAGTTGCCAGCCATTATTAGAACTTAGGAAAAATATACGGAACAGAGTCCCCCTCAGAATCCTACCTAGGAAAGAACTAAATCTGCTTTCAACTCCCTGATTTTGGACTTCTGGCTTCCAGAACTATGAAACAATCAACTATTGTTTTAAGCCACCCAGTTGGTGGCACTTTGTTATAGCAGCCACAGGAAACTGATACAGGAACATAAAGTTCACAGGTTAAAAAGCTACTTTCAGCACTGCTGTGTGTCTGGCACACCACTGGGAGCAGGTGACATTTCAACTGGGGGCTCAGAGTAAGTTGGGGTTGTCCAGAGGGAAAGGGGAGGATGGGCTTCCATAGGAGAAGAGAAAGCAGCAGCAAAGGACAGGATTTGGAAAGATCTTTTGACGTTTGAGCAATGAATACTGTGTAGCCCTGTACAGCTCCCGCGTGGAACATGGGGTGCTTTGGGTAAAGACTGTTGCAATGCCCTTTTGCAACAAGACAGTTTACTTAAATAATAATAAAAGAAAACCTTCAAGTTTTGAAATCACTGTGTGTGTGTGTGTGAGCACGCGTGCGTGTGTTTAAATATGTATCTATCCCCAGATGGTTTTTCTTTCTTTCTTTTAATTTCTTTTTAATTATGGCAGCTATTCTCCAAACATGTTTTTGTTTATCTCAAACTAAGTATACAGTTTCAACATATGGAGCATATTTTGTTTTACTTCAGTTTATCTTAAGAAATCAGCTTTCCTAACTCTTGTTGGCAGTGGACCCAAATGATTTCTTACTTTTTTTCCCCCTCTTTACTTTCTCCTCTTCCTTCTTTTCTTTCAGTTACAATTGGTCTCTCTCTCTCTCCCCTTCTTTCTCCTTCTCTCTCTTTCTCCCTCCCTCCGTCCCTCCCTCCCTTCTTCCCTTCCTCTCTTCCATCCTTCTTTTCTTTTTCCTTCTGGAATGTTATAAAAGATTTCCCATGTTAATGAACTGGCTCATTTAGTGGCAGGGAGCAATCATTCCTTGGCTTGTGACATTTAGTCAGCCTAGAAAATATACAAAGTGGAAATAAGGTGAATAAACGAGTCAGGAGTCCTATTTGCTCTTCCAGTGATAACACCATGAACCTGGTATTCAAGTCTGTTCATCATCTGGACCCAAACTTTTTTTATTAGCCTTGTGTTGCATGATGCTTTTCCAAACCTCAGTGTCATTGGCTCCCTTACTCTTTCTTTCGTTAGAAAATGCATTTTCATCTTCTCAGCCGCCTGCACGCCACTTCCCCTTCAAGATCCAGTGCAGATGTCCCTCCCTTTAACACATTTTATGATGCTTCCTGGAAGAATTAATCATATTCTCCCCTGGATTCTCCTAGAGCTCTGTATATCCCTCCATCCTTGCTTTATTTTGGTTGGTATTTATTTTCCTATCTGTCTCTTCCACTAAACTGGGATCAGAAATAGTTTCTCATTGTTCCAAAATCTCCAGTCCAACAGAGCAGGGTCATAGAGTAAACAGTCCATAAATTCTCACTGGAGTGAAAAGAGATGGCAATCCTTCTACAAGGAGTAAAAAGCTTGTCTTTAATATCCATGCAACTCCTCTTAAAATTATTTGCACACTTCCCAATTTGAAGAGTGCTTAGAAATGTCAGAAACTGGGCATCGAAGACAGAGAGCCACCTGGAATGCTGAGATTGTAAGGAAACTTATCCTCATAGCAGAAACTGGGCATCAAGCAGACTTTAAATGTAGCGTGGAAGTGCAGTGATACATTCGTGAATATTTCTGCAGTGACACTAGGAAAAGTGTTTACCACTTAAGCCAACTCTGAAAACTGGAATCAGTTGTATTATTTCTGAGATGGCTTCTGAGGGTAAGTGTGCTGTAAATGATTCATGAGGTCTGCCAGAAGCATGAAAGAAGAAGTAGTGGCACATGTGATGCACTTAGCATGTCTGTACTCCCCTAAAATAAAGCTGGTGCCTTTCGTTTTAAGACCCCCAGCACATTACTTGACACGTTGAATACAATCGACTTATGAATGAATGAATGAATGAATGAATGAATGAATGAATGAAGATTGCCTAACCCGATAAAAAGCAACAATACAAAACTGCCAGCTTCAGAGGTACAGCTCTATAATTCTTGCACCCCTCTATGATTATTTAGCCTTTTCAATGACCATGTGATATCAGACACTTTAAATATTATATTTCATGATCCCTAATTCCAGCAACTGAATTCTAGTATCAATGACCTTATTGTGGCTTTGTTTGTCCTTTAAACGCTGCTCAATGGACATCTGTGCAGTGAGGAGGGTTAGTGGCCCATGAACTAAGCATACGTTCAGGCCATGTTACTTACAATAACTGGGGTCCCCTCTCTCTTCTCTGACCACCTTTTTTTTTTAAGAGAGAAAGAGAGAGAGGGATGCCTCAGTGGCTCAGTGGTTGAGCATCTGCCTTTGGCTCAGGGCCTGATACTGGGGTCCTATGATCAAGTTCCGCATTGGGCTCCCTGCGAGGAACCTGCTTCTCCCTCTGCCTATGTTTGTGCCTCTCTCTCTCATGAATAAATAAATAAAATCTTTAAAAGAGAGAGAGAGAGAGAAAGCACATGCAATGGGGAGGAGCAGAGGGAGAGAGGGAATCTTAAGCAGACTCCTCCTGCAGCACAGAGCCAACATGGCTCAATTCCATGACCCTGAGATCATGACTGAGCCCAAATCAAGAGGTGGGCCCTTAACTGATGATCCACCCATGCACCCCTGACCACTTCTTTTTTTAACAAGGGGCTTGGAAGTAGCAGTAATATAAGGTGGTAAGGAGAAAAATGCAGAGAGGATAAAATGGATGAGGGGGATGCAGGTAGGCATGGGTGCTGATGGGTGTGGTCAAGGAGGAGGAGCAGAAGAGGTACAGTACAGGGACCCAGTGGCACCAGGGTTCGGCCTCATCACACTGGGCCCCTGGACTTAACTGTGTTCCTCCTTGATCTCTCCTTCACTTCTTATGGGCAAATCAAACAGCTTCCTGTCCTGTTGTACTAAGACTTCTACATCTGTCTGGCACTTTCCACTGCAGAGCTGTGCACTGAACACTGATTAAGGTATGTTTGTGCCACATCAGTACTATGGGACTTTGTAACCTGGGAGAAATCATACTGGGTTGTGTCCATCTTTGTTGGAAAGGTGGTGTGTGAAGGAACTGAGATTGCAGAGGGGAATTACCAAATGTCAAATGCTACAGACATGGCTTTATCCTGTCCTTGTGGTAGGATATATTACTTCTCAATTGAGGAAGCTCTATCTCAGGCCCAAACCTAGAGATTGAAAGAGTACACGGTGTATCAGTGGCAGAGTTCTAGAACTTAGCCTTGTGGCTTTCACTGCAGTCTATATTTGTTTTTGCTTCCCCGACCCTCCTCTTTAGAGGCCAGGTTGACTCTGCTAGGAAGTGGTTGGGTTTTTGTTTGGTTCCTTTGTTTTTTCATTACAAAAGTGTAACCTCACTTATTAACTATTATAACTATTATCATTTAAACTTACAGTTAAACAATTTAAATAAGGGATTTATGTTTACTCTTGGGAGGGAATTTCCTAGTTAAACATCTCACAGATCTGGTCCCTGAAGTCCTGAGTGTTTGACAAATGGCCTACCCGATGACAAATGAACTATAGCGGCAGAGCGGGGGTGACAGCCCCTCGCTGATACAAGTCTCCTGGCCCACTGCTGCCTTTCTTTGAGAGCTGAGTAATCAAGAGATAATAATCTTTCTAAGCAACATTAAACACTTCAAATGGTAATATGACAGTGGACTCCTAAACCACCTGTGCCATTGAGTCGGGGGTCTTAAGAGCTTTTCCACACCGATGTGGCATCTGTATTTAGCAGGCAGTTGTTCTTGGTTCTGAGTGAAAGAAAATGGTTATGATCAGGAACGATCCCCATCCCCATCTCCATCCCCATCCTCATCCCCATCCCCATCCCCATCCCCATCCCCATCCCTATGCCCATCTCCTGCTATGGAGAGAGGGTGTGGTCCAGTCCTCCTTAGGAAGCAGGACTCCTACATGGGAATTTGTTATATTTTGCCACAGGACCACCCAGCTACCTACCTATCAGTCACCAGCTGACAGACTTCCCTCCCCTTCTTCCTTTGCTTTGCATTGGGGAAAAATCCCTCACTGTCCTCTGTCCTGGGAGACAGCCTGGGTTTCTCTGGCTCTTCCCCGCTTCAGCCAAGAAGCACACACTTATGATTAATCAAACTATGAATACATATTGTGAGTCTGAGGGTGGCTTCTTTAGAAACAGCCAGGGGCTGTGCAGTTAATGCTTTGAAGCACATTTTCACCCCAGGAGTTAAGCTAACTTTGTTGAGAATTGTCTCCAGCTCTGTCAAGGATGAAACAGAAGCTTCTCTGTAAACCTCAATTTCATGCCACGAAAAGATTGCCCTCTATGCTAAAGACTTTAAGAACGGTTTGGGGAGAAATGTTATAGACTTTTCAAACAGGAAACCAGCTAAACTCCCACAAATCTTCACATTAACATAGTGATTTCTAATTTACAAAGCACTTTCGGCTGGCTGGCCTTGTCTGTCTTTGACTTCAAACCACAGAACAGCCGCACTGGTTAGGAGGAGTCTGTCACGGAAATCTACCCCCCTACATGCCATCCAGCCCCACTGACAACACTCGGGCCCTTGAAAAAGCCATGCTCCTTTTCTCTCCAGCATCTGTTCCCACTGTTTCCTTTTCCAGGACTTCCCAAAGGAGTCCTGCCCATTCTCTCCCTGCCTGTTTAATTAACTTCCTCTTATCCTTCAGTTATGAGCTCAAAGCAAATTTTTCAGGGAAGTCTTCTTTGACCATCCTAACATTCCTTTGTCATCCTATTAGGCTACACATCATTTCTATGTTCAACTTACTATTATTAGCTTACAGTAAGTAGTGGAGAAGGAAGTGAATGACCACCCCCCACCTGCCTTTTCAGCTGAGATATTGGAGGCTAAAAGCAACATACCTAAGATCATGTTACTAATAAGAGTTTGAGGAGTCAGACTTGAGATTTCACATTTCAACATTTCACATTTCAACATTGCCATGTACTCACTTGGGTGATTTTTCTTTGTCTCTGGTTCTCTTTTCCTTTATTCGTTAAATTCAGATAATAGAAACTAAGAGGATATTTGTTAAGTTCTACAAGAGATAAAGTATATATATATAGTGCTTCTGTAGTCAATAAACTCATTCATGTGTTTTAAGTCTGTTAGCTGAACTACTGATTCTCGTCTATGAAATGATTTTTGTCTTGCTCAAAGACATCAGTATCTCTTCCTATACATGGAAAATGTAAAGCAAAAAGAAAGTCAGTGCCAAATGCAATTATTTTCCTCTTTTCTCCTTTAGCTCATAATATAGTAGCAGAAGAGATTGTGAATGAGACCTTTTGAGGCAATAGAAATAAGCAAAACTAATACTTATTTAGCTTATTTGTCATCTTCCCAAGTGCCTGGTATAGTGTTTATTGCCTTCTCATCTATTCCAATAGACAAAGACCCTTTAAAAGACAGGCTCAAGATGGACATGCAAATGTTCTGGAGAGAATGAAAGGAAAGATTTCTCATGGGGAAATCAGATTGAACTCACTGTGCTTGTGCTGGTGGATTTGCTAAGAGATGGGACTATGGAAACAGACAAGATGGTAGTTAAAGAAGTTGTCTAAGAGGGGAAAAAAAAGAAATAAAAAGAAAAAGGAAAAAGAAAAAAAAAGAAATGAAATAGAAGAGAGAATAATCACCAAACATCAAGAGGTATTTCATTCCAGATTCTTGACACTTGCTCTGTGTTTGATCCACCAGGCCACCTGGGTGCTCTATAATATTATTAAGTCCGAAGTATAATTGATGTCCTCTGAATCATATTCCTAAGCTAGTAAAAGTAGAACACAGACAAAGGACATTTATAGAAATTATAGTACTTCAATAGCAAGGGAATATAAAAGTACTATTCTTTAAGGATTCTATTTTAGGCTAAAGATGAGAGATAGATAATTGGAAAACTCACACGTATATGACTTAATATAAATTATCTAATTCATTTAATCTCAAAACTAAAATAAGCTACATAAAAATAGCTACATTAGAGGCAGTAATTACACATATTTAAAACTAGTTAGAGAGAGCTGGTTGAGAACATTGATCTGTATAGCAAGATGTTTTTATGTACGAGAACAGGCAAGGGAATTGTAGTAGAACAGACGTGGGTTCAAATTCTAGCCATGCCATTCATTGTATTATCTCTGTGACATTAAGGCTAGCAAATTAAATGTAGGGGTCATAATACCTACATTATAGGATAATATGATTAAATAGGATTGAAAATAATATGAGTAATGTCCATATACTAACACCTATAATATAGTCTATTTCACAAATTCTGTTTTCCCCCCTTAAGGCATTTGTTCTTTCTGACTCTGATTTTCTCCATACATTCTTATTTTTTAAACAGGAGAGAAAGGATAAAATATCTCTGAATACTAAATGGTATACAGTTGCCATGCTGCTGGAAACCAGAAAGTAAATGTGTTTTGTTTACCGGGATGGTGCTACTCTCATCCACTGTCCACCTGATTCCTTCCTCCTCCTCTACCTTTTCAACTCAATTTCTTTAATAAATACAGTGCTATTCAAGTTATCTACATCTTCTTTTATGAATGTTGGTATTTATTGACTTTCAAATAATTTTTCCATGTCATCTATTCACCAGTAGGTGAATTTATTGGCATGAAGTTGTATATAATATTCCATCAATATTTTTATATACATAACATCTATATTGATGTCTCATCTGTCATTGTAATATTGGTAATATGTGTCTTCTTCATTATATGTACTCTAACTAGAGATTTATCACACTTATTGATATCCTTAAAGAACCCATTTTTAATTTTTGATTTGGTTTTGGGTTTTTTTCTGTCTTTTTTTTCCTACTGTTGTTTTTCTGTTTTTTATTCCACTTATATCCACTGTAGCCTTTATTATTTCCTTTATTGCTAACTTTAAATTTTATTTCTCCTCATTTTAATTTCTTAAGATGGAAGCTGAGGTTATTTATTTGAGATTTTTTCTTAATATTTATATTTTATTTACAAATCATATTACAAATAATAGATATTTATTTCATTACAAATTAACCTCTGATTCTGCTTTAGCAGTGTCCTGCAAATTTTGAGATTTGGTGTTTTAATTTCATTGAGTTCCAAGTACTGAATTTTAAAAATTTCTTTTTTGATCTTTTTTTGGCCCAAAGTTATTTGGGAATGTATTATTTAATTTCTCATGTTTGAGGATTTCTCATGTTTGCGGATTTTTCAGATATCTTTGTTACTGATTTCTAATTTTATTTCATTGTGATGAAATAACGTATTTTTTTACTTGAATTACCTTACATTTTTGGGGAGAAGGGCCCAGAATATAGTCTACCTTGGCAAATATTCTGTGTGCACATCAAAAGAAATATCATAATGTTGTTGAGTATTGTGGTCTGTAAATGCCAATTAAGTTGGCTGATAGTGTTGTTTTAATCTTACCTATCTTACTGATTTCTGTGTACATTTTCTATCAATTAATGAGGAAGTAATCTTGAAATCTCTGATTTTTTTTTTTAAATTTTTTATTTATTTATTTATGATAGTCACACAGAGAGAGAGAGAGGCAGAGACACAGGCGGAGGGAGAAGCAGGCTCCATGCACCGGGAGCCTGATGTGGGATTCGATCCCGGGTCTCCAGGATCCCGCCCTGGGCCAAAGGCAGGCGCCAAACCGCTGCGCCACCCAGGGATCCCAAAATCTCTGATTTTAATAGTGGATTTGTCTATGTCATCTTGAAGTTTTACTAATTTTTCTTTCAGTATTTGGAATTTCTGTTGCTTGAGGCATAAACATTTAGGATTATTATGAATTGTTCCATTTTTTTATTATGAAATACCTTTTCCTTATCATAGTAGGATTCTTTGTTTTGAAATCTATTTTATTCAAAATTAATTAAATTAAATTAAGCAGCTACTCTGCTTTCTTTGATTATTGTTAATATATTGCTTTATTTTATCTTAATCTATTTTTATTTTAATCTTTTTTTGTCTTTATATGTAAAGTTGTTTTAATACAGAGTATATAATTGAGTCTTGTATTTAATGCAAATGTGGCTTCTCCTTCACAATGTTTCAGTGAAAATCTGCTGTCCTCATTTTGTTCCTTTGTATATAATGTCTTTTTTTTTCTTTAGCTATTTTAAGACTTCTTTTTATCACTGATTTTAAGCAATTTGAATGTAATGGACCATGTTATTTTCTTTGTGTTTTTGGCATTTGTGTTCATTAAGCTTCTTATGTATACAGACTTATTATTTACAGCAAATTTGGAATATTTTCAGCCATTATTTCTTCAAAAATTATTTTTCTCTCCTCTCTTCTCTCATTTGAGAACTCTAATTACTCATATATTAGGCCTCTTAAAGTTCCACAGCTGATCAATCCTAACAATTTTTTTCAACCATTTCTTCTCTATGAGCTTCATTTTATAGGTTTTACTGTTGTGCCTTCAAATTCACTAATCTCTTCTTCTGCAGTGTCTACTATGACATTAATCCCATTCAGTGTATCCTTCATTTCAGACATTGTCATTTTAATCTATAAAAGTTCAATTTAGGTATTTTAAAAAATATCTTTTATGTCTTTCTCTATATTTTAAATATCCCTTCTGGATTGATGAACATACAGAACACTGTTATAATGTCTGATTTAATGCATTTTCTACTAATTTTATTCTGTGTTCATGTTGTATCAGTTTCAACTGATTGGCTTTTTCCCCTCAGTATTGATTGCATTTTCCTGCTGTTTTTATGAACTTTTAATCTTTTTTGGATGCCACAATTGTGAAGGTTTTTTGGGGGAGTACTTTCTAAAAATATTCTGAAGCTTTGTACTAAGATGTGATTAGGTTATATGAAAATATTTTGTTTCTTTGAGTCTTCCTTTTAAGGCCTGTTCGACCAGAATAGGCAGTGTTTAATACAGGTTGAATTTTCCCCACTATTGAAGCATAATTATTCTGAGTGTACTACCTAATGCCCAGTTCATGATGAGACTTTCTGCTCTGAGTAGTTGGAACAGACACTATTAGTGACATTATGTGACCTCTGGATGTTGTTCCTTTTCATTCTTTTAGTATATATTTTTTCCCTCAGCTTTGGGTACTTTTCTTATGTGCTTATGCTTATCAGTATCCAGTGAGTATCTTGGATAATATCTTGGATAATCTTCACCAAACTCTAAGATTTTCTCTCTGTTAAGCTTTCTCTTCTCTGGTATTTTGCCCTGTGGACTCTTGCTGTCTTGTCTTTCCTGGGCTTCCTGCTTCATTTCCTCAACTCTGGGAGACAGGCTGGATTCCCTCTTCTTGCACTACAGTCTGGAAACTCTCTCCAGGCAATAATCTTTTTTTTTTTTTTTTTTCCAGGCAATAATCTGAGACAAGCATGAGATTCATCACATTTGTTTCCCATATCTTGGTTGTCATTGTCCTTTAATATGTGATGTCCAATATACTGAGAACTGCAGTTTCACATATTTTGACCAGTTTTCTGGGTTTTTTTTCCCCCTGATGTTAAGATAAATTATATCCCTTTTATTTCATTTCTCAAGAAGTAGAAGTCATAAATCAGATCTAGCTTTTGGTTCTAGGTCTATACTTTACTTACTTTGAAAAGTCAGTTAACCACAGTAGATACTTTATTGGTCCACATGGAGTTAAATATCTACTTTATTTCCAAAACTTTTTTTTTCTTTTTTCAAATCAGATATAACATTTATGTGAATGACTAGAACCAATTGGCAGGGAAATAATAATACTGTACTCTGTTATGATACAATATATTTATTCTTTCTTCCCTCCTTTAGAAAGTTCAACCACCTAGGAAAAATCATTTGAAAACTGAAAAAAAAATTACACTATGCAAATGATTTAATTTGAAATAATTAAATTTTAAATCTATATACATTTTGTTTTTTTGTCTTTATTTTCCTGGAGGGAACTCAGAACAGCCTACAGTGACAAGTAAGGACAATAGCAAACTCTTTTTGCCAAGTGACAAGTTTTATTTTCCATAGTTATTGCCCTCGATGTGAGAATTTTTAATTACCAAGCATAAAAAGTGATTATAAAAATCTAGCTGAGCACCTGGATATCTCAGCTGGAGGAGCATGCAACTCGATCTCAGGGCCATGAGTTCGAGCCCCACATTGGGTGTAGAGATTACTTAAATAAATAAATATTTTTAAAAAATCAAACTGAAAGATTTTGAAATTTTGCAAAAAATATATTATGGCTCTTCACACTTAAATCACACTAATACTTCCTGTTGGACTTCAAATTCAAATTCCATATGACTCATGTAATGCAGCCCTATTATCTTAAAATTTGAAGTCTGCATGGCCCACAGATCCTTCTTGAAATTATCTTTCTTCCCTGGGCATTTGGACTTTCTGTTTGTTGTACCTACAAAGTTATCTCCTACAGCAAATCCTTCATACACGTTATTTCTGCTGCTGTAGTATTTTTTTCCATGATTTTTATGTGGCTGGATTCCTTTCAACATTTAAGTTTCAACTCATATATTACTTCCCTAAGAAGTCCTTTTTGGCTATGCTAGTTAACATTGTGGGCTTATCTACTATGGTAGTGGTCAGAATTTTAAGATGACCAACAATTACCTACAACTTTGTATAATCTACTGTCTCTGAATATGCAGGCGTCCTGTGAATATGTTGGGAGATCCCTGTCATCATTATGCTATGTTATTTGGCACAAGGAAGTGTACAGATGTAATTGTGTCCCAAATAACTTGACTATAAATTAATCCAAAGGGCAATTATCCTGGGTGGCCCTGAGCTAATCAGGCAAGCCTTTTGAAAGCAGAGATATTCTTCTGTTATGTGGAGGAAGCAATCATTTTGTGAGGGTCTATGGAGGGAGACACATGGCGTGGACCTAAGGGCAGCCTCAAGATGCTGATATTACCTCCGACCAACAGCCAACAAGGAAATAAGGACTTTAGTTCTACAATTAATTGCAAGGAACTGAATTCCGCCATCAACATGAATGAGCTTGGAAGAATAACCTGAGCTCCACATGAGAATGTAACTCCAGTCAACATTCTGATAGGGGCCTGATGAGACCTTCAGCAGATGGCTCAGTTAACTGATGCCCAGACTCCTGACCTAGGAAAACTGTGAGTTGATAAATTGTGCTGCTTTAAATTGCTAAATTTCTGGCAATCTGTTATGCAGAAATAGAAAATGAATACGCTCCAAACCACTCTCTATCATGCTGCTTTGCTTTATTTTTCTTCGTAGCTGAAAACTCTTTGAAATTATCTTATATGTATTTCTTGTTTATTTCCGTTATCTACCCCTAGAATTTACATTCTACTAGAAAAGCAGTTTTGGTTGTCATTCAGCCAGGTTGATTCTGACTATTTTGGCTATTTGGGAGGTAGATTGGAGAGAACTATAAATCTGTTTCTGTTTTGCTGTTTAAAAAAACGAGAAGCTAATATATACTGTATAATATTGACATTTTCTTAGTGGGACAAAATAATCTTTCTTTGGTATTCTTCAATTTACTAAATAATTAAATATGAAAGAAAGACTAAAAATTCTTGAAAATGAGAGAAGCACCAAGCCAAAATTTCACATAAATCAGCGGCATGCAGCTCTGTTATTTTTCAAATAATACAATTGTTTATGGAAGCCATGCAACATTTCAGCACAGAATCTTATTTTGCATAATGAATTTCTTTTTTTTTTTTTTTTTTTGGATTTCACCCTCTGTAGTTATTGTGACCACATGTGGTACTGGTGCCAGAACATTCTTCCGTGGTGTGTTTCATGCCCAACATGATCCTCATATTCAGGGCTTCCAGCAGATTCTGTCTGTTTTGTGAATTCTTGCTATTGTTATCCTGAAAAGGTAATCAGCAACTGCCTGTGCCAAAGAGGAGGGAGAGAGAGCTACAGGATTGTCCTTGTCCTCTTATGGGGAGAACTGAACTATGGGGCACTCTTTCCTTTTTACTGAACTAGCAAGCAAAAAAATATACTGTTCATTGTTTTTAATCATCATATTTTCAGGTAATGTATTCCTTTGGGTAGAAATTCTTCAAGTCTAGAACTTTGTGGCCTGTTATATTCATGTTAAGTCTTAGAACTAAACAAAAAGAATGTTGCATTTGTTATCACCTTGAATTCCAATGTATTGCAACATTCAGGGTGTGCTCTTCCCTACTGTCTAATGTTTGTGGCTGTTAGCAACTATAAACGTGTGTAATAATCTCACCCTCAAATCCTAGGTCTTTAAAATGTCACCAATTATTTTGGATTAACATGCCTGCCTTCGGCTGGTCAATCTGTTAATGAAAGCCCTAAATCCTACCCTCTCCATTTAAACCAGTTTCAATAATATCATCTGAATCCATCCCGAGATTTCAAACCTGGCAAACAGCTTCAGACATATGTGTGGAAGTATTAATCAGTATCTTTTTGATATGAGTTAAAAGATCCTAGAAATCACCCTCTTTAAAAGAAATATCCTGATCCTCATTGGCATCTAAAATTTTACCATTGAATTAAAAAAAAAAAATTGTGCTCAAGATTTACTGCTTACAAAGTGATGGAGGTAATATACAAAAATCTCTCATATAATGCATTTTTGTTCCCTGAAACAGAAATCCAGTTTAACTTGGTAGGCAGAAAAGCATATTGAAAAAGGAACAGCCAGGGAGTCCTGGTTTAAATCTTGCCTCTATCTCTCATTAGCACAATCTTGAAAACTTCTGGGCCAGAGTTTCCTCAAATGTTAAAACCGAATACAATAGCACTTACCTTACTAGATTATCATAAATATATCAGATAACATAAGACAAAGACTAAAATAAAACATGATTATTAGTAGCTATTATTGTTATTCTTTTAGATGGTCACCTAAAATACTAAGGCATTTATTGAGTGTTTTCTATATGCAGTTCACTAGATATACACAGAAATGGAATAGGCTTTGTTTTATGTTTCTTCCAGGACAAAAGAAGAATCAAATAAGGAAACTCTAGGAAGAGACAAAGTTCACTCCATTCCAAAGAAAATAAAAGATAAATTACTATTTATCTGTGAAAATTAATACAGGGAAACTTCACTAAAATGGAGTTGAAAGGCCAGAAAGGGAAACTCTCGTGGCCCTACCACTTGTTGTCAAGCAGCCCAGCCAATGAATGAGAGACTGTCACAACTCAGTTAAAGAAAAGCCACTAAAAAAAAAAAAAAAAAAAAGAAAGAAAAAAAAAAAAAAGAAAGAAAAGCCACTACACTTCAAACTCGCACTTTACTTCCATGGTCTTTTTGTTTATAACAGCCCTTCCCAAACTCCCCCTTTCTTCTTTAAAAGAGTGTTGCTCTTCTTTGTTCTCAGGCTTGCCTATGGTTTTGCCATAGCTTGCTTATCCCTGACTGCAATTCTCTGCTTTTCCTGAATAAACATTTTGCTGGTAAAATAACTGACAATTTTATTCTTAAGGTTAACAAGTCATGTTAGTATTGTTGTTGCTACTATTAATTGACTGATGATTTCCTATAGGCAAGATAACCGTGCTAATTGCTTTCATGTATTGTCTTGTTAAATCTTCACAACACAATAGTTACTACTATTTTATGGCAAAACATACTGACCACGGTCAGAAAGAGCTATGGAGCTATGTATGATTTGACCTCAGGTATGTCAGATTACAGAGAGGATAACAAATGGGACCTATAGGACTGCTGACTTGTAAGTATGATGTAATTCTCAATTAAACTTTGTATAACTTCACTTAAATTACTAAAGATTTATTAAAGTACTTAGACTCTGGATTAGTTATCATGGAGGTTTTACCTGATACTATGACATTTATTCCACATGGATATTTGGGGAACTTTGGGGATTTCAAATAACATAATTGTAAATTTTGAAAGCATTTTGGAAAATTTGATTTCTAATAAAGAATATTTAGTCTTCTTCCCCTTTTCCTGCACAGAGCTCCCCAAACCCTTGTAATTTCTTAACTGGTGAGAGCAATGAAGTACGTTTTGTTATGTTAACGAGATGACTTTCAGAAAGCATCTGAGGATGGGGACTGGCTACCAGTGGATCTAACCTTGTCTTTAGAGAGTTGAAACGTTCAGTTCCACCCCACTGACCTCCAGAAATGGGAGATGGGTTAGAGAATGAATCAATTGTCACTGGCCAATGATGAAATCAATCATCCTGTATAATAAAGCCTCCATAAAACCTCAAAAGAACCAGGTTCAGAGAGTTTGAGTTGATGAAAATATGGAGATGGGAGAGAGTAGTGTGCTAGGAGAGGGCATGGTAGCTCTGTGCCTCCTCTCACATAGCTTGCTCTATGCATCTCTTCTATCTGGCTGTTCTGGGTTCCTTCCTTTTATAATAAACTGGTAGGATGACTGGGTGGCTCAGTGGTTGAGCATCTGCTTTCAGCTTTGGTCGTGATCCCAGTGTCCTAGGATGGAGCCCAGCATCAGGCTCCACACAGGCAGTCTGCTTCTCCCTCTGCGTATGTCTCTGCCTCTCTCTGTGTCTCTCATGAATAAATAAATAAAATCTTAAGAAAAAAATAAAATGGTAATTCTCTGAGTTCTGTGAGCCATTCTAGCAAATTAATCCAACCTAAGATGGGGTGGTCTTATAGGACTGAACCTTCAGTCTGTAGAATCTGAAGCCGTGTGGATAGTGTCAGAATTGAGTTGAATTCATGTTGCTGGTATCTGAGAATTGCTTGGTGAAGGTATTGGAAAACCGCCTCCCCCATGTTGGAATTGGGTCTCAGACATCAAAACAATTTGCAAAAATAAGAAGACATAAAGAGAAAGGCATAGTTGTGGATTAGAAAATGACCACAACATCACAAATAGTTACAAATACATGTTCAATGACATCTAAAGCATCCCATGAAATTAGTTAAAATGATGTAGAAACGTATTAGTGACTTTATAAGAATTATACCCATAAGAAGCCTCTAATAGCTGCTGATGGTAGTGATAATGGCTAAGCGACTTAAACCAACATGACTCAATAAAATTAAATGCATTTATTTGCAAATTTATGTATCTATGTATCTATCTAATCATCATCTCAGGGTGTAGCAAGCAATCCTATATGAATGTCAAGGACTGGAGCTGATTCTGTTCAGCAAGTATTTTAGTTAACCTTCACTCAAACTGTATTCAAAGAGGATAAGAAATCATCCTGCAAGGCTCTTTTCATTTGCTATTCAAATGTGACCTGCACAATTCTGGCTACAAAGGTTAAACTTGAGTGAGCCAGCTTGGGTACTTTTCTTGGTGGATCTTCTAAGGTTTTGCACACCTGGATAGATTGGACAACTGCCCAAGGTATATGGCTTTAAGGACACCAACATGAGCTCATATCCTGCAGACAGCCATCCAGTCTTCTGAAATGGTGGCACTGGGATCATATCAATGGAACTTTAATTTTTAGATCATGGTGCTAATTCTAGTAAAGACAAGCTGGATTGTTCTGGTTACAGAGATTTCATCGAGAGTTTTTGTTCCTTTTCTAAAAACAACTTTGATAAGAGGAAATTAAAAATCTTTAGTGGAGAGGAGAGAATTAGAAGAAGGAAATTAGGGCTTTCAGATTATGGGTATAGTTTGCAAAACAGGCATTTAGTAGAAAAGAAGAAACTTGAATCAGCAATCGATTCAATGTAAGGATTCAGTAGAGCTTAAATCCCTGAATTTTAACATTGCTTTACGCTAGATAACAATCTACCAAGTGAAAATTTTTGTGACTTTAAAATAAGTAATAATAATACATGCTTCATTGGATTTGTGGAGATCAAATGAGATAATTTATGAAAATTGTCTTCTACACATCTTTACCCTACCTTAATCAAGATAATTTATTTTTTTCTCAAATTTGCCAAAGTCCCAGAAATTATCTTTGTGGGTCTTTTATTCTTTTAGACATGATTGATTTTAACAGGTTATTGATTTTGTGTCCATGATTATTATGAATATATTTATCATATTTTCCAATGTTAAAGTTATTTTTATTCCTATCATTTCATTACTAAGCATTTATTAGTTCTATCACCAGGTGTTATTGCAGTTGTATGTGAGTTTAGAATGTCAAAACAGGACAAAAAACAATCGATGTTTTGGAAAAATGTGTTTTAGTTTGATGATCAAGTATTGATAATAACTGAGTATCCTCTGAAGGCTTACATTTGATACTTAACGAAAAATGAGTTTAACATTTATTCTCCTAGTATGACATTTTTTCCCCAAGATCTGTGAAAATTTATGAAGTCATGCGATTTTAGATTTTAAATCTGAACATTTGAGGAAATATTTAGTGCAACCCTTCAATTCATAGATGAATAAACACAGGCCCAATATTTATGATATTGTCTAATAAACAAGTTACAAGATAGAGTATGTACTTATATACAAATAATTATATATAATAATGAGGAAGACAATACACAACCTGTCAATGGACCACAAGGCTGTCATCTGGAACACTCTTCCCCACTCCTTCTTTTCACCCTTAAGCCATAAACCTCTCCTTATTTAAAATTTCTGTTCAGTTGCTTTTCCTTAGAGAAGCTCTCCTTGTGTATCTCTTGTGTGTCGAATACACACTTCCTTACATTGTCAAATGAAATGAAATGTATAGAGAACTTTTTTAGTGTCCAGTTTCACACTTAAAAAAATACATTGTGGAAAGATCACTTAACTGGAAATCTACTCAGCAAATACTCAGCAAATACTCAGCTATACAATATATTACTGTTTACTGTAGGTATAGTGTAGTGCAGCAGATCCCTAGAGCTTATTCCTTTTGCTCCACTGAAACACTATGCCCATTGATTATAATTTCACCTTTGCATGTATTACTTTCTCATTAATGTGCGTATCCCCACTAAACTCTGTGTTCCAATACAGCAAGGGCACTCCCTGCCAGATGTTTCTCACCATGGAGTTCCCAGTGCTGAACACAAATATTGGCACATTATATATGCTCAATAAATATTTATTGGATTAACAGTAAATAACAAGCAAAATGCAATCCAATGCTATTTTGAAAATAATGCTAAAAAATCTAGATTTTTAGGGGACATTTTTCTGACTACATTTGTCATCCTGGTGGTCTTTAGAATCATGTAAGTCCCCAGTTTATTCTTTTTTTTTAGATTTTATTTATTTATTCATGAGAGACAGAGAGAGAGAGAGAGAGGCAGAGACATAGGCAAAGGGAGAAGCAGGCTCCATGCAGGGAGCCTGATGTGGGACTCGATCCTGGAACTCCAGGATCACACCCTGGGCCAAAGGCAGGCACTTAACTGCTGAGCCACGGAGGTGTTCCCCCAGTTTATTCCTAATCATAAATATTTCTGGAAGAATTCTTAGATACCTCTTCTGCCTGTATTGCAGAGCAAATCTCTGTGTGTGTTTGTGTGTGTGTGTGTGTGTGTGTGTGTGTGTGTGTGTTGAGAGAGAAAGAAAGAACGAGAAAGGGAAGGAGAGAGAGGGAAAGAGAGGAAATAGAGAAGTAAAACATTAAGAAGCAGAGATCAGTTTGTTGCAAAGAAAGGGACAGGTTCCATAAAAGACAAAATGAATAACACTTGTGGTGAAACCCTAATATTAAAGACATTAAAATATTAAGTATGGGGAATGTGTGACTAATAGTCATTTTACCCTCACACCATATGAATCTATATCTTATACAATAGAGGATGTGATTATAATGTTTTTCTAACTATAAAATAACAGTAACAACTGTATTACTTTTTGAAGTTCACTCAGTGATGTGTGTCCATTCTGTGATTCAAATCTCTATTCTTATTAACCACATTTCGAAACAATAAAGTGAGGTTAATCATAATAACTCATGCAGTACTTATTATATAGTCAGATACTCTTGCTGAAGCATATATGTGTATTAACTTATTCCCGAATCCTCATGATGTACGTATACTTCTTTTCAAAATCCTGAAATTGGAACTGAATCTTAAGTACATTTATTGTAATGTCACAAAACAACGTGGTTGCTCATCATGAATTTCTTCTCTGCCTCCTTCCCACTAATGGGGAAATGTAGAATGGGATCAACATTGAACCAGCCTTCTTAAATCCAGAAAACAGGCCGTATTTTGAGGATGGCAGAGCCACTGCACAAGCCTGGATCCTTGGATAACCTGGAGAATGGAACAGTTTACCTACAGTTGACCACCCACCTAGTTTGGGGCTATTGCAGCTGAGGGAAAGAAATGCTTATCTTATTTAAGCCACTGTAATTGGTAGTGAATTTATTATCAGACATTACCCTGGTCTCTAATAGCAAGCAAACAAACAAACACACTGTCTACCCAGTATTTTGGGGATGGGTAGAAAGTTCTTGAACCAGGTAGAACTGAAATAAAGTTTCAAATAAAAGAAAACCCTCATGAACAATATCATGGCTTGTCAAATAGCAAAATCATAGCTTCTCATTTCTGCAAGGAAGAGATATATACTCTACTAAATGCACCATATCTCAGAATCTCAATGTTGCAGGCCAACATATCTAATATTGTCATCACATGAACATATCCATCTGCTGAGATAGATTAAAATGGACCAAGTTCTTGAGCCTGATGTATAAAAACAATGCCAGCTTTTGAATTTACAGCAAGAAATCATTGTCACACAATGAGAGATTGTCAAGTTCATGTAACCAATTTATTTTCCTCATGTAGTCAAGATGAACAGGATGCCAAATTATAATCAGAAGCTACTGCACAATTTTATGAGAACTGGATATACTCAAAGCCTATATAATCAGCCCCTTGAGTCCCTGTAGGCAGATGCACACGGGAAGCCAAATTTTAATCAGAGGTTGCTTCATGACCCTGGAATCAGTTGTAAGGAGTTTGATGATTCAGATGTCACGTGGTGCATCTCACAACCGTGATTCTCTTGGCAATGGGAACAGATACGCTCTTGCACATCTTTAGCTAAGATCACTGTCGTTATGGTAAGCCTTTTCCATCTGCATTTCCAGATTTGGAGTGATATTATCATGAGGATCAGAAAAACTCAAAGTCAAAACAAAGGCTAAGGGTTATCCACTTCTGCCCTATTTGTTTCCGCTTCATGTGTTTGCCTCATTTTCCTATGATTCCTCTTCTGATCCACTTATTCTGCTTTTAGCTCTGTGACTACATTAGTTGAACTAACTTGCCATACTTTTGCTGCAGTTTCCTTAGTTGATTTATTGCTTAGTTTTCAGAGGGGAACTTTGTTTCAAACATTTCTGCATTTTGAGGGCCCATAATTATAGCTCTCAGCTACTAACAATAAAATAAACTTTTCCAAAGTTACTTTTTAAAAGAGAAATATTAAGATCAAGTAATATTATGTTACTTCTCTTTTAAAATTACAAAATTTTATCACTCCTTTACTCTGAGATTTAACTTTGTTCTTAGCTTCTTTATGACATTTGAACCATGTATGCTTTAAAATTTTTCCCAGGAAGGTCTTTTGGACCCCTTCTTGCCAAACGATCTCTCAGCATTTTCTTTTTCACAGCACTTATTTCAATGCAGTTAATATAAGGTAACTATTTATTTGTTTGTTTACAGATGACAGAGATGCCAGTTCCCTGGCAGTACACAAGTCCTCTAGAATAATGGCATCATAATTTTCTGTAATTTCTACAGAAGTACAAATGAACTTGCACTCCACACACATGGAAGTCCAGATTATTCCAAATGTTTT
The DNA here is from genome assembly GCF_048418805.1 of Vulpes vulpes. NCBI lineage: Eukaryota > Metazoa > Chordata > Mammalia > Carnivora > Canidae > Vulpes > Vulpes vulpes. Next base: position 16,501,799 of record NC_132792.1, on the reverse strand, counting down.
AGGAATTAATAGGGAACTTAAATTTCCCTTGATCATTTCTGTGTACAAATTCCTATGATAGTACCACGCAAGCTATCTACATTTTGCTACCTGTATCTTTGCACATGTTTTTAACACCTCCTTGCTCCTTATAGGGTATGACCCCTCTTCTTTTATTGAACAGAGTAAAAGTATTTCAAACTTGCCTGAAATGTTGGGGGTGGTGATAATGGTGGTGGTAGAAGGTGGACTGGTTTCACATTCTAGCACAGCAAATTAAATACGCTCTTGGAATTACCTATTAGAAACACTTAGTGAGAATTACAAAAATCCTGTTTGGATCTCACCCAACCAATGAAATCAGAAGTTCCTGCAGGGGAGCATTGCCTTTTGGTTTTGTTTGTTTTAATTTACCTAAGTTATTTTAAATGCAACCAGGTTTGAGAACCACTAAGTCCATTAAATCACTCTAAGGGCCTGATTTTTCATACTAAGAAAGTTCATCAATGTATTTTTACAAATAAACAGTCTCTCTATAAGAGAAATACCTTCCCCTGGCTTCCTGGCTTTAATAAAATCATTCTTTCCACCATACGAAGTTGATTTGCTGTTTCATTTCTATTTCTCTTGTTAGATTCTAAGCTCCATGAGGACAGGTTTAAGATAATTGTCTTGTTCATTAATGTTTCCCAGGAAGGAAAAATGCCACAGTGCCTGAGACTTATTAATCACTCAATAAATGTTTGTTGAATGAGTCAATGAATTTACAGTTTCAGAAAATTTGTAACAAAGAAAGAATATTTATCCATTTGAAAATTGATGCGGAAAGAATTTAAAAAAGATTTTAGTAGTGAATATTTTTATTAGAAAATATTTCCATAGGAGTTTATTAATATAAATTTGCATTATGAGTAACTTTTATTTCTCATAAAATTATCATACTAGATTATTAAATTTGATTGCAGGCGAGGAATCAGAGAGGAAATAAACTCCCTTTAAACCTCTAGTTTTTCAAACACAGACTCTAAGAATTACTGAAATAAGAAAAAGAATTTCAGATAGTAGGAGATATTATTAAATATGTATTCCCAACAGGAAACAGGGTGAACAGATTTGGGAACTTCAGCAGGAAACTTCTAGCAAAGATTTGCTGCCGTATGAGAACTGAGAAAGAGGACAGTGGGCTAGCCCTTGCTGATACTTGTGTGGGTATCCTTAAAGGGGGGGAAGAGGGGAATGGACTTTTTTCACAGCTGAATTCCAGATTTATCCAAAGAAACACATTTTACGCTCACTGATGTCAACTGTCTCCTGACTCCCTCACTAATTATTACAGATTGGGCATTGTAAACTCGTCAATCCAGGCACCAATTCTCAATGCTTCTGGTGTATGGTGCCAGTGTGATCTCCACTTCATAGCTTAATAATAGCAACAATAAAAAATAGTGCCATGTAATGAGCACCAACTGTTTGGCATATCTTTGCATACATTATCTATTGTAATAGCACAGCTAAACCCGGCAATTACCACCGACATTTTACAGATGAAGAAACCAAGGACCAGAAGGTATAAAGAGGTTGTTGGTATTCGGAGTTAGTAAACAGCTCAGTAGCCTCTCGAACTGAGCATTTCTTTGTAGCAGTGTTTCCTGCTAAACCTAAGAGAGAAATCCTTAAAGAATGAAGGTCAAGATTAGATGTGAACATGTTAATTTCAGGTCTTCCTTCCAGTCTCTGGGTCAACATAAGGTCCAAACAACAGCTCTGTTCAGACCAGCCTTTTTGGATAGCTGAACTCTTTAGTTAACTGAGTAGCCCACAAATAAATGAATTGCCAATTTGATCTTTTAGAGTCACAACATATGATGTCTTAAAAACAAATCCATGGTTTTGTTGGTCTCAGTCTTGCAGTTGAGATAAAATTATTAAATAAATTAGGGCTTTATGGCTTTTGTGATTTCTATATCTTATTTGGTCTACTTTATGGTACTTCAGAGATTTAATGGTTAAAAAAATATATTTATCTTGTCCAGCCAAAACCGTGTTTCTTAACCTACCATCAAAAAGTTTTCAGACATAAGAGGCAGGGAGATGGCCAATTCAAGCCTTCTTCCAGATGTTTGGGTTTTGAGACAGCCAGTGCTATTTGCCAGCTGGAATGTAATTGGATTTGGGAAAGGATAATTTCCACCATGAAACTTGAATAACTCATTACTTTAGCCTTCAAGACAAGATCCCTGATAGAGATCTAATCTCAAAACTCTAGAAGGAAAAAGAAAAAAATCTTCTCTTAAAAAGAAGTATAGAAGCTTAGGACATGAGGTCTGGTTTCTCAAAGACGGTGATTCTGAAGGATCAATCAATGAGACACAGAAAATGCTTTATGCTATGATGGACACTTGTTATTTTCATACCGTAGTATCCACAATACAAGTCTCTGCCTGGCTGCTAGTCTTTGCTCGCACTGCTTCTCCAAACCAGAGCAAGTTCAGTCTAACTTTGAGGATTGATCTGGGCTGAGTCCTTAGGGATCTTTTAACTCAAGACAGAACAATTGTAACTAGTATTCTAGTACTCAGCCTCAAGCACTAATCGTGTACCCAGTTCAACTCTATTTCTGAGATGTGGACCTCTTGGTATTTCTTATTTGGTAACCATATCCCTATTTTGTTCCTTGTACTTAACTTTTTAAATTTGTGGTTCCATACCTCTAAAACTGGGATCCAAAATTATTCTTTTCAAGCCAGTTGCAAGAAACTAAAGTTCTGGCCTTGGCTCTTTGCCTTTACACTTGTGGCATTTTTACTCAGTTGCAGAGTTTTGATAATACCTACCCTCTACCTCAATGCCTATTACTTGCTCTGAATTCCCATCCCTGTAGTAAACTTCGTTATCTACTTTTCCCCTATCTCATAATAAATGCTTCTAGAAAATCATTTGTCTTTTTTTTTTTTTTTTTTTTGCATTTGGGTTATATGGATGGACTAGACTTACTTCTGTACTTGTGGTTGCTGGCTCACTCATCTTTCCCAGGGCATTTCTGTTTGCCCCATTTCATTGCATCACTAAACTTTGTGCAGACCTATGACACACAGGATCCCATAAATCCTAGCTGCTGAATACGCACACAAATATCCCATTCTGGTCAGTGTGTGGGATTGCATAACTCTACATGCCATATAGCACTGCTGGCACATTTTCTTGCAGGAACAATATTCTTCCTGGAAATAATCACAACCAGAAGTATTAAATTTTGCAACACCCTGGGAAACCACTTGAATTATTCCATGAAAGTGAGGAAGATATCAAGTGCCATTTCTGGAATCAACTTTTGTTAGAACAAGAAAACTGTATTTGTGCTATCTCGATCCCAGAAATTTCTTCCCAAATACTTTGAAAAAGATACATGTGCTTACATTGCTTTATATATTCAGGTATACAGTACCTAAATTTCCCACTTCAAATTGTGAGGATATCTGAGCAATGGAGGTGCTTTTCCAGAGGTCTTTAAAATTAAGATAGGTTCTCATTATTTGGGATGCAGCTCAAAAGCAAAATTCTACCCAAATTTCTGGCTCCATATCAAACCTTAAATCTCTAGGCTGCATTTTGTGGTGTTCATTTTGGTTCCTAAAGACCTATTTTATATAAAGCATTTATCATTAAAATTATAAGAATTATAAACATGTAAATATATGCATATGTTTGTATGTATGTAAATATATGTATATAGAGAGAAAGACACATGTATGCATGTACACATATGTGACTACTACATGGTATTTTACAAAATTCATTTGTGCGTTATGTTTCATTAAACGTCTTAATATACGTTGGAAATTAAATACTATCTCCATTTTATAGATACAGAAGCAGAAACCTTTTTAAGAAGATTTTATTTATTTATATGAGAGAGAGAAAGCATAAGCTGGGGGAGGGAGGAAGAGAGAGAGGCAGACTCTGTGCTGAGCAGAGCCCAACGTGGCACTCAATCTCACGACCCTGAGATCATGACCTGACCAGAAACCAAGAGGCTCCCCCAGAAGCAGAAATCTCAAGTAGGTTGATTAAAATCTCTAGCAAAACCATGAGCTGAATTTAGGTCCTGTGGTTCCAAAAGTCCCTCTGTTTCACCAGGTCTCACTCACCAAGCTCATTGCCTTAGTCATCACCCCTCTCTGTGTTGGGTATCAGTATGGAGTATGTTATTCTGACACATACACTATAAAAGGAAGACACAATCAATTTCAGCAACGTATCCAGTCTGGTAAGTTGTAATATTTTATATGTCACTTATCTTTGAGAAAATATTATTGACTCCATAGATAACCTAGGATGGAAAATTGTATCATTTCCTAGAATGGGAAAGGAGAGTAGCAGAGTCATCAAAACCTGCCCTTGAAAATCAAACATGGATATTTCATTTTTTTATTCATTTAGCCAAACAACACACTTTGATTAAGCATCTACTAAATATCAGCCACTGTGATAGAAATTGAGAATACAATGATAAGAAAAAAATAATGTCTATTCTGAAGCTACTCATAGTTTTGTGGTGAAGGCTGTAAATGGTTTTAATAGAGGTATCTGCAAAAGGTTATGCTGATGTAGAGAGGGAGACTCCACCCTATTTTTGAAATCATAAAAAGCCTTACTAAGTAAAGAGTCACTTAAAGAAGGCAAAGGAGAAAAATATACATCAGCTAAGTGAGGAATTCAGATTGAAGTAAGCCCATATATTAAGACTTAAAAAAATGAAATCATAAACAGCATTCTGGAATTAATGTGTTTTCGATACATAGTATCTTTCTGAGAAGAATCACACATGTCCCTGCGAGATTTTTCTACCTATTCCATAGGCAGTGGGGTGCCTCTAAGGTTTATAAATGGAAGCATGGAAGCATGGAAGGAGATCTGAAATCTCCTGGCCAACTCCCTGAATGTGATTTCCCTCAAAAGCAGAGCCTGAGACAAGTGCAAATAAGAACTGGGATGCACACTCAGGAATCGAGGTGAGAGAATGGTTAGGGAAGATAGGGAAAGGAGAAAAGCCAGTCATGGATGTCAAAATACCACAGTGGTGATATCTAGGGCTCAGTTTGGCTTTGGATTCACCAGGAGATACAGAATACACCAGAGTGTTGCCCTACTGCCTATGAGGAATCTGGGACATTCATTGACACACTCTACTCTTCATCCATTGAGGATAAATCCTGGGGCCTTAGCTCCCCAGAACTTCTCACCTGACCTACACTACACTAGAGCACTCCCATGTGAAAAGGCCTTTAGGTGGATAGAGGAATGCTAGCTCTTAGGGAAGCCATGTGTAGGTAATCACATAGGTGGGCCTAGTTTGGTAGGACTCGCAAGAAAATCGTGTGTGCGTGTGTGTGTGTGTGTGTGTGTGTGTGTGTGTGTGTGTGTATGTTTCTCTACAAAGTGTGAAACTAGCCTATTCTATCTGGGAGGCATCAGTGGAGACCCCCCTTGAGGGGGCTGTGAATTTTAAGTCATTAGGGTTTTCTTTCTCGTCATCTCCTTCCATGAGTCTGCCTCCATGCTAAATCTGAAACATGCCCAGGCTGTATGACCCATGATAGAATCTCACTGCCTGCTGGGAGGGTTGACTTTTAAAAGCTGGGGTATCCTAATTGCAGTCAACAGGCTTCTTTTGAATGCCTGTGGGGCTTGGGAAAGCAAACTGTGTGGTTGTTATTTGTCCTCCCTGGGATATACAGTATCAAGAAACAAGGCCTACCTTCCATCTCTTTTGTTGCTCCAGATTGCAAATGACATCCTTGTGTGGGATGCATTAAGATCCTTTGTATCCTGGTATCAGCCGGAGGCCTGCTCAGTGTACTCCCTGGCAGCTCTCATTATGAGGAATAATAAGCAACATGTTTCCTTAAGATTTGTTATCTTTTCTCACTCAGCCCCAGCCAATGTGTCTGCTGGGCATTTTCAGGGCCCTGCTTTGCTGCAGGAACGTAGAAAGCGAGATAGCAGAGCAGCATTTGTTATGGGATCTCAGCTGTAAGCCTGACATCTGCTGAGTATTCTCTAACTTTCTTTGAACATAATTAAATACAATCACTAGCCTCCCCCTTGGCCTCCCACCATAGACCCCATTAGAAAAGAAGAAGAATCTGACATCAAACCTATGTGGAAAATGCTGAACAATGAGGCTAATTCATCCTCAATGCATCCATCCGTTTTTGCTGAAGAAGCATTTGAATCATTATTGTCCTACAAATTGCTTTTCTTTTCTTTTTCTCTCTTTCTTTTTCTTTCTTTCTTTCTTTCTTTCTTTCTTTCTTTCTTTCTTTCTTCTTTCTTTCTTCTTTCTTTCTTTTTCTTTCTTTTTTCTCCTTTCTTCCTTCCTTCCTTCCTTCCTTCCTTCCTTCCTTCCTTTTTTCTTCCTTCCTTCCTTCTTCCTTCCTTCCTTTCTCCTTCCCTCTCTCCCTACCTGCTCCCCCCCCCTTTTTCTCTTTTCCTTCCTTCATTTTTTGGGGGGTGGAAGGGAGCCTACACAGTTCAGAAATCCTTACAGTGTTTTTTTTTCTCTTTTTCTTACATCCTTTCCTTAAACAAATATTTATCCAATACATTCTGATACCCATGCAAGATAGACATCTGCCCTTAGGAGTTTCAAGTCATCGTTTAAAATAAGTTCAGAAACACAGAAGTATAGTTAGTGGGAAAGTCACTGTCTGTGGAGTCAGATGTATGTGGGTGTAAATTTCTCCTCAACTATGTGCTGTTATTTTACTCCATGGGGCCTCCTTTCCTTATGTATAAAGTGGTTATTAGTTTGTAACCTCACTGGGTTGTTGGGATGCAGAAACTAGTTAATAAACCCCAGCATATAATGCAACACGTTATAGCTTTCCTTTGTTCTACTTGGCTCAGATGGTCCTTTGAAAAAGGGTGAGACACTCCCTGTGTTCTGAATAAATAAATATTGAAAGAGAATACAGGATGGTGTGTGGCCTGATTAATATATTCCCATACTCAAAAAAAAAAAAACAAAAACAAACAAACAAAAAAAAATGTTTCAGAGTCAGGGGGCACTTCTACTCCCTGTAGACAAGGAAGCAACTTGAAGCAATATGCCTCAAGTCATACAGCTAGTTGAAGACAGAATTGGCCGAAACCAAGTCTTATGGTTTCTTTTCCAGACCTCCTTCACTTTCATTGCTCTAGAGTCAAGTTGAAAATAGGAGCAACCAGTCCAAAGTGGAATGGAGTCTATGCTACTCTGTTCCAATCTCTCACACACCAGGACCTATCTGCTACTATTTATTTTCTTTCTAAAAAGTGTTTGTAACACAGTCATAGACATTTTTGTGGTTGAGAAGGTGGATTGCTCACACAGCTGTCACCCTCTTCCTCTTCTGAGGAGGACTTTGTACCACATAGATCTTCATGCTGAGAATGATCACTGCTTCTTTTTCTACCGTATTCTGAAGCTAAAATATTGGTATGGGATTAATACAAACTGATGGTATGGAAGGGGATGGGTTCTGTTACTTACAACTTACAAACTGTTTGTTAAAAAAGGTAATTGAAAATAAGAAAAATAATCCATAACATATTTGTTTGCATGTCTTTGTATATATACACATCTATGTGAACTCACACATACACAACACACAGATAGATGGCCTCGTGTGACTAATATTTTGAAAACTTTTCCATATAGTATTACTAATTTCCCAAACAATTGAAGATTCTCCTATCCCATTACTTTGACTCCATAATAGTCTAATTTGTGACTAAATGAATGTTTATTCAAACAACTCTCTATTGTTGATCATGTAGCTGATTTCCAACATTTTATTATATAAATAACATTTTCATGACCATCCGTAAAACTAGAGTTGTCTTTCTTTCCCCACAGCATGAGTTTTCTCAAAACACTGCATCTATAATGCATTACTTTATAAAGAGCCTGCAAGTAACAAGTCACTCATGTAGTATTACATTTTCTGAAATATTCTTATTATATTCAATATCTCTCTGACCCTCTCAGGGATCTTTTGAAGAGATCACTGTTATTAATTCTATTATTATCAGATGAAGAAACTGAGGATTAAGTTTGACTGGTTTTCTTTTCTTTTTTTTTTAAGATTATTTATTTATTTATTCATGAGAGACACACAGAGAGAGAGAGAAAGAGAGAGAGGCAGAGACACAGGCAGAGGGAGAAGCAGGCTCCATGCAGGGAGCTCAACGTGGGACTCGATCCCGGGTCTCCAGGATCACACACTGGGCTGAAGGTGATACTAAACCACTGAGCTACCCAGGCTGCCCTTGACTGGTTTTCTTAAGAGCTAAGCTAGTATATGGCATGTCATTAGAGGTTCTTTTTACCTTAAGGTCTAATACCTTACATCTTTCTTTTCTTCCTCTCTCCCTGCCTATATCCTTGTCCTACCCCACCACCATTTTTTTGAGAAAAGAAGTTATTACTCCAGTCCTGAGAACACTGGAAGAGAAAAGCAAGTAAATTGTTTTTTACATTATCTTGTGAAAAATGCAGTTATGATACAATGAAGGAGTGGCTCTTAAATCAAACAGGACTGCTATGCAGAGTTTCCTCGGAAAGGTAAAATTTAAGGTAGAGATACTTGAATCAAACTTATAATTCTCACTAAAGAGTTTAAAGTACACTCTAGTCAATTATAACCTCACTTTATCCCCATTTCTTTGAATTACAGTATTACATTCCAATAAGGCAGAGTTCCTCCCTGTCTTTGGCCATCAACACTTATCCTCACTTTGGCCATACCCATCTTCTTCCATCTGTATGCAATATGTAGCCTTTTTTTTTTTTTTTAAGATTTTATTTATTTATTCATGAGAGACACACACAGAGAGAGAGGCAGAGCCACAGGCAGAGACAGAAGCAGGCTCCATGCAGGGAGCCCAACATGGGACTCGATCTCGGATTTCCAGGATCATGCCCTGGACTGAAGGCGGTGCTAAACTGCTGAGCCACCCGGGCTGCCCAATGTGTAGTCTTATGAGCACTTAGCCCACTTAATTTAATCTTCCAAAATTTCTATCTCTCTAAATCCTATTCATTACATGGAACCCGCTTCAAGGTTTATGTCTTGCATGAAACCAGAATCAATTCCTATGGCCATGCTGAGAAATACCAAATTCTCAGAGCATCCTCGAGAAGACGTCATCATGTAAAATTTTCCATTCTCTTACCAGAATTAGACGCTAGATTGCACACTAGAATCAGTTATTGTGACTTGGACGAAGGCTACAGAAATATTTGGGTATGGTCACTATCATGCAAAAGTCATTGCAATAGTCCAGGGATAGTACATGATCCCTGAAATGACCTCTAGATGTGTCCTTTTTATTTTTACATATTTCTGTCCTTGCAGCTTTCTGAGAATGGTGGCTATCAAACTATAATGGTCTTGCACATTAATTTCTTAATCTCCTCAGAAGCTTAGAATAGCTTTACAACTGAGACAAAATATCAGAAGGCTGAAGAGATGCCACTCAGAGAGGAGATTGAACAAAGCTAGAGAATGGAAGAATGCCCTTCAAATATACAACAAAGAGGCAGCCTGAGAAGGTGTTGATTGACAAAGAAATCCACTCAATGGGCTTTGCCTTTGGAAGCCACTTCCCCTGATTCTCAGAGATTTCTGATAATGCTTGGCAACACTGTTGCTGTTGGAAATGGCATTTAGCTTTATGTCAATAGACTTCACTGTAATTAAAATCAATCAAAGCATTCAGGGGATTTGGGGAACTTTACCATCTTGGCACGAGATCAGTGCACTAGAGAAAAGGCATTTTGGTTGATAGCTAAGCCATACTCCTAGAAATATCACTCAAGAACCCAGAATTTTTGGCACTGAAAACAAAAGTACTTAAATATATTGCTGAGGGCAATTTCCATAAACTGAATCTGAGTTACCAGACCATTATGGAGAGCTCAAAGACAGGCAAGTTATGCAGGCCATTAAAGCTAAGTTGGCAGATATAAATAAAAAAATCAGCTCCAGAATGATTTTGTATTCTGGGGAACCTGTCCACACAGAGAAATACATTTAACATTATAATAAATACTTGTATTAGTTATGTCTTATTGCATAACAACCACAATTTTTTTTTAAATTAGGATAATGCACATTTATTATCCCAATGTTTCTGTGGATCAGGAAGCTTACCTGGGTTTTCTGAACGGCTACAATCAGTCGCCTGGGCTGCATTCTCATCAGAAGGAATGGCTGCTGAAAGTCTCCTTCTTACCCCTATGTGAAGATGTTCACATAGGTTTTTAGCAGAATTTATCTTTGTGTTGAAGGACTGATGGCCACATCTTCTGGCTGGCTATACATTCAAACCTGTTCTCAGCTTCTAGAAGTTACCACAATTCCTTGACATGTGGATTTTTCCAACATGGCCCTTTAATTTGTCAAGATAGCAAGAAGAATCTCTAGTGTTAGTTAATTAGCAAAGTAGAGTCTCATATATTTTAACCCAATCATGAGGGTGATATCAGAGTCATCCCCTTTGCCATATTTTATTGATTAGAAGTAAATCACAAGTCCTTCCCACACTCAAGAAGAGGAGATTGCAAAAAGCTATAAGGAGGCAGGGATCTTGGTTATTCTTTAGATGTGTCTGCCACTATAAGGAATAAAAAACTCATAGCTGTAGGGCTACCAGGTGGCTCAGTTGGTTAAGTGTCTGACTCTTGACTTCAGCTCAGGTCATGATCTCAGGATCATGAGATTGAGCCCAGTGTTGGGTTTGTACTGGCTGTGGAGCCTGCTTGAGATTCTCTCTCACCCTCTTCTCTTTGCCCCTCCCCTCCTGCTCTCTCTCTCTCTCTAAACGAAACAAAACAAACAAACAAAAAACAAAATAAAAACCTTACAGTTGCACATGGATACACTGAGCTCTAAACCGAGGAGTGGTCTTTAACCCTACACCTTTCTCTGCTGGACTACTACTTCAGTTTCCTCATCTGTCTCTTAGCTCCTAATTTTATCACTGTAAATCATCCTCCAGAGAACAATGTTTTTTAAAATCCAATTTTGGATTTAATTTCTAATTGGATTTAAAATCCAATTTTAACATGTTACAGACCTGCTGGTTCCTCCTCCCTCCCCTCTTCCACCTGCCTCAGGTTAAATCTAGAATGGGTGGAACTACTGAATAGGTACATCTCTCCAGTTTTATTTCTAGCATTTTCAGCTCTGCCTCTTATCACACTTCTTGCAGTTCCTTGCATACAGTATGCTACTTCTCTGAGCATTTGCCTATGGTTACCACTTTCTCTCAAATAATTTCCTCCCTTCCTCTGGTACTTCCTTCATTTGGAAAATTCTAACTTGTTCTTTAAGAAATTTCTGGCTTCACCTCCTGTAAGAAGGATTCTCTATGATTTCCTTGTAGAATATCTCAAATCATTCAATGCTCTGTATATCTCAACAACTTAGGACTAACCCATTATTTTTTTAAGATTTTATTTTTATTTATTCATGAGAGACATAGAGAGAGAGGCAGAGACACAGGCAGAGGGAGAAGCAGGCTCCATGCAGAGAGCCCGAGGTGGGACTCGATGCCAGGACCCCAGGATTACAACCTGAGCAGAAGGCAGATGCTCAACGGCTGAGCCATCTAGTCTTTCCTAATCCACTTTATTATATTGATCATTTTGTTATCCCATCTCTTCCACTTGGCTCCGCACTAATTCAGGGAAAAATCATGTGTTTTTTTTCCCCTTTTCAAAGTTCCTGATATTTAGCAATGTCATTTGAATAAATGGATAAATTAACAAAATTGCTCTGGTCAGTAAATATATAATATCAGTTTTGCTCCAAGACTTTTGTGGATTACATTCTTAGATGCAAGTGTTTCATAACTTTAGTAACAGTATCTGTTTCTACTTTATTGTTTGAATTTCACCTATTTTAGAAACATTTCTAAAAGCTTATGAACATTAGCTTTTTGAAATATAAGTTGCAAATATTCCCCCTTAATTTATTATTTATTTTTGCCTATTACCCATTTGACCCTAGTTTTTAATATTTTATAATGGCAAATATTTTCTGTGATGTTATCTTCTCTAACTGACATAGAAAATTAAATTGTCCATTGAAAGATGAATGGATAAAGAAGCTGCGGTCTATGTATACAATGGAATATTACTCAGCCATTAGAAATGACAAATACCCACCATTTGCTTCGACGTGGATGGAACTGGAGGGTATTATGCTGAGTGAAGTAAGTCAATTGGAGAAGGACAAATGTTATATGGTCTCATTCATTTGGGGAATATAAAAAATAGTGAAAGGGAATAAAGGGGAAAGGAGAGAAAATGAGTAGGAAATATCAGAAAGGGAGACAGAACATGAGAGACTCCTAACTCTGGGAAACGAACAAGGGGTAGTGGAAAGGGAGGTGGGTAGGGGGTTGGGGGTGACTGGGTGACGGGCACTGAGGGGGGCACTTGATGGGATGAGCACTGGGTGATATGCTTGCTATATGTTGGCAAATTGAACTCCAATAAAAAATAATTAATAAAAAATGAAAATTAAATTGTTCATGTGCTAAAGTGGAAGAGGGGTACTACTTGTTCTTTGGCTAACACTCATACATACCATATCAGAATAGCCCCAGAAGATGTCGCTTGAATAAATGTACATCTCACACTGTCTCACACACATCAGGTATCAAATAAATAGTAGTTCTGATCCACTATTATTTGCATTGTAACCATATGCCATCTATGCCTATAAACATGAACAAATAGAGAAATACAAACTCACCCATGCATATATTCCTATTTCAGAAGCTGAACATCTTTAGGGTTTTTCTGAAACTATTTCTGAAATATATCAAATATATAAAATACATAAATATATATTATATGTATTTTATGTTTTATATATATATGTTTTAAGCCATATATACATATACAAAAATTACAAATACAAAAATTATTTATCATGTCTCACCAGTCATTCAGTTTTCTGGGTGGTTCCCTTGCTAGGGCCACTTGAGGTCACATACATGACCACAGTCATCTGGATGTCTACCTGGGGCTAGAGGCTCCCACAGGCTTCACTCCCATGTCTGATGATGAGTGTGGACTGTTGACTTGCCCCTCTGTCCACATGGTGGACAGTGTTTCCTAAGAAGACAAGTACAGAAGCTACAAGGCCTCTGGAGACCCTTCTCAGATGCCATACAAAAATCACCTCCACTGTAGTCCACTGGTTAAAAGCATATCATGAGGCCAGTGGAAAGTCAAGGGGTAGGAGAACAGACCTCTTATTGGGAGGGGCTGCAAAGAACTGAGGCCTATTTTAACCCACCAGATGTTTACAACTGGACAAGAGGCCAAGTCCTATTGGGGTTCCATTCTGTCATTTGAGCAAATATCAGAATATCAGAGGAACTTAATATAGCCCTGAGTGAGCCAAGGAAATTTTAAGAATATTCTTCTCCTGTTCATTAATCATTAGGAAAATATTACATTGTGTTAGGTGCTCCCCACATATAACAGGGAGCACTTGCAAATTTCCTTAGCCTTTACATCCACCAACCTGGTTTCCTTTTAAACCTAACTTCACTTTACGTATAGCTATGTGTACGTTCATATACATAGGAATACGTAAACGTATGTATCATTTACATATAAGCGTGTTGTTATTCACAAACTGTATATAAATATATTTCCATAGTAAAAAATATTTTAAAGTTTCAATCCCACTTCTTTATTGTGATTACATAAGAGAGGAAAGTAATTTACATAAATATCGCATGAAAGCCTTTCAAAAATTCCCTATAGCACATTTTTGGCTTCTCCCATCATTTGTTGATATACTGTGTGTGATAAAGACCACACAAGATTTCTAATTGTATATATATTTTAAAATCACGCATACAAAAAAATAAGATAAAAGGCAAGGTTGGAAGCATTTTCTCAAAGTGTCACTTTCAGTAATTTTTCACTATGGGTTAGATTATAGCAAAAGCATGAAGGGCATCTTTGAGTAAAAATGGCACAGATCGGTATAGGAAGGCTTTGAAATTTGTGACTCATTTTTTGGAAACTTCAGCGTGTGTCTTGCTAACCCTTTATAGTTTAAATTGACCCAGGTCCTGTATCTGGCTTATTTCAACTTCCTGTATTCCTAACCCTAACCTCAAAATACTTTGATCTGCCTATACCTTCTTTTTTAGGAGGCAGGTAAGCAATTCTATTAGGCCAGAGATAATCATAAATTACAATAAGATACAGAATGATGCTAACAGCAGATTAACAAAGAACAGAGACGACTTTTGTGATATAATCATAAGACTTAAAAAGACATTGACAGAGAGTCTGAAAGAATAATGGCATAAGCAGATCAATGGGTTTTGAGTTGTATACATCACAAACTATATACATATCAGTATATCCAAGATCTTTGTCTAGATTTATCCAGTGCCTACGACTACAGCTGGTAAACTTGCCTGTGCTACAAGTCCAGCTCACCCTCTGCTTTTGTAAATCATGTTTTATTGGCACACGCTCACTTGTTAATGGATTCTCTGCTGCAGCTTTCGCTCTAAATAGCAGAATTGAGGACTCATGACAGAGACCATGTAGTCTGCACTACCTCAAATATTCCTGTCTCTTTACAGAAAAGTTTGCTGATCCCTGCTCTAGGGCCTTGATTTCCCTGTGGCTAAGTCAATGAAACAAAAAGTAGAGAATGAAGGCAGGAAATATTTGGGGCTTACTGAGAATAATATTTTTTTTTATCAGAGTATTGTCAAAAGTTTTGGGTTTGAATTTTGGACTCCATGCAAACTATTTAGCCTTGGATTCTTCCCTTTCCAAAGTCCCTGCTACCCAGAATGAAAGTTGATTAACATTCTCCAACAGCTTTGTGAATCGCAAATCTGCAGCGCATATGTGAATTATTATTCATCAGAGTAATCATTTAGTATTGTTGACCAATGTACTTCTATTTCTTTAGCCTTCCATAAGCTTTGTAAAATTGCACTTCCCTGTCTTCTGGGAATAAGGTATGACTGCAGAGCTTGCTTAGGCCTATGAAATAGGAATCAAAATGATCTGTGTCATTTTGCAAGAAGAGTCACTTAGTGGGATCTGGGAACATATTAACTAAAAATGAAGAAAATCCAAACTAAGTGTTAAGTCAATAATACCATATTAATAGTGGTTCATTAGTTGTTCCAAATGTACCATAGTTATGGTCAATGTTAATAATAGAGAAAACAGGGTGTAGGGTTTACGTGAACTCTGTCCCATCTTCACAGCTTTTCTGTAAATCACAAACTATTCTAAAACAAAAAGTGTTTCTTTTTTTTTTTTTTTAAAGATTATCTTGACAAGAATCCCTAGGGAGTCATATTTTCTCAATAATCAAGCCTTCAATATCAACCAGAGTTTTCAGGGTCATGTCAAAGCTTGGAACAAAATGTTTCATTTGCTGTTCACATATGTATCCATTTTATTAATTCAGGAACGCATCAATTCATTCAAATGAATATTGCTGAATAGCCGCCTTATAACAGACCACATTCCAAACACCATGCTAGACACAGGAGATACGTCGATGAACAGCTCATCAAGTTTAATCAGATTTTATCCTTTCTCGTTAATTGAAAAAAAAAAATCCTTGGGTCATTCTGAATTATACTTGTTTCTCTTCCACTATCATTATTATAGAATATTTCAAGAGTAAAACCCTCAGTTTTTAAAGGGTATAACAATTGAGTTCAGGGTATTTCTTATATTTTCTTCTTGCCAAAAAGAATGGATATAAATCTCAGCTTGGCCATCTTGGCTCAAAAAGCAGAACACAGAGATCATTGTTTAGAGGTGAAGATGTAATGCAGAAGGAGAGAGAGAGAGAGAGAGAGAGCAGAACAGTGCAACAGGCACAACTCAGTACAATTCCCCGGTGATAAGTCATTGCCAGCAAACTCGTTGTTGAATGTATTGAAGACAGAGAGAACCTTCTTAAATTCAGCGAATTTTAAACAAAGACCCAGCATAGTTAAAGATAATGAAGACTGAACTTTATTTGATTGCAAACTAGGAGTTGTGCGTTTTCCTCAATCCCTGATACGTGCTTGGATGCATAAAAACACCCATGGCAATGCAAAAACAACCAAGGCATAAAGAAAGGCAGTAGAATGTGCAAAGCGGTTAAGGGTGTTTCAATTCTCAGGGCTGAGATATTTGCAATTGGTATTCCTCTATATCATTTAGAGTTTGTTTTGGGAACAAACACGAACACATGTAAGATAAGCCTTCTGGTAGGCTTTATAAAAATTCTCAGACCATAGTGGGAAGTTCAGTTAGTCTAAAGGAGGAAAGTCTCTCCATGAAATATTGTGTACATTGACAGGCTCGTTGGAACAGATCTGACAGTTTCTTTCAGGGCTGTCATTTAGGTGTGCTGGAGAACCTTCTCTGTGGTTTTGTGTGCATTCTCACAATGGCACAGTCTGGAATTGCTATTTCCATTTAAATGAGGAAATGAGTCCATATGAGTAAATTAAACTGCCAAATATAATACGGCAAATTAGCATTGGATCCAGATTCAAACCCATCTTCCTAACGAGTATGACCGAAGTTCTGATTATCAGGGTAGGCAAAATTAATTATGATCCCCATCCCCCTAGAGAAGGCTGTTTTCGCTAGCACTGTATGTGTGTGGTACACTGAACATAAAATACATATATTCTCACCGGTGAAACTGCTCATGATGAGCTGGTTAGGAGCAGGAGAATAGGAGTCTCATTATTTGCTATGGTTTCTCATGAAACACACTAATGTTTTTAAGCTGGGATACATGGGGTAGATTTGAGTAGAATGACTAGGTGGCTGGACCAAGAAAAAAACAAAACAAACTTTCTTGAGAGATAGCAGTTAGTGGAATGGTGTTGGGGTTATCCAGAGGATATATATTACATCTATATTCTTTTTTTTTAAGATTTTATTTATTTATGACAGACAGAGAGAGAGAGAGAGAGAGGCAGGGACACAGGCAGAGGGAGAAGCAGGCTCCATGCAGGGAGCCTGACATGGGCTCGATCCTGGGTCTCCAGGATCATACCTCGGGCTGAAGGCGGCACTAAACCGCTGAGCCACCTGGGCTGCCCATTACATATATATTCAATCTCATTTTCCCCATCTACTACTCATGTTATTCTTTTTTCTCCTCCACCTTACTGATTTTGGGGGCATTTTTAATTTATATTGACATATTAAGCATTATGAAGCAGATAGGACACATTTGAATGGCTAAATAATAATGATAAAACAAATACCTGTGTAACCAATACCCAATCAACAGTTTTATGGCCCTCAATCTATCTTCTCTCATCTTTTCCTCCCTGCAAGGGATAACTCTAATCCTCAATTTTGTCTCAATTATTCCCTTGTGTTTCTCTGTACTTTTACCACCTACTTATATATCTGCACTTAATAAATTATTTAGTTTTGGTTGGTTCTGATCCTTTATGTAAGTAGGATAATCATATATGTTTATTTGCCATCGTTATGTGTTTGAGATTCATCCCTGTTGATAATGGAATGAATTCTTGTCTCCTGAGGCTACTACTTCAGCTCATGAGTACTGCAGTTTATTTAGTCATTTAGCTGGGCTGAGCATTTAGTCTTTTCCAGGAGTTTGCTGACAGCGTTGACAATATCTTGGTGCCTGTTGCCCAGGTGCAAGTTTACCTAAGATAAACACCAAAGACAGGAACTGTCGTGTATTATGCCATGAACATGTTCAAATTTACTAGGTAATTTCATTACTCACTCCTCAAACAGTTGTGCTAATTTATGCCCCACTAGCAAGGGATAATAGTCTCATTGCTCCACATCTTCATCAACATTTTATATAATCCAGCTGCATAATTTTATCAAACTGCTCTATGTGAAATATCAGCTTAGTGGTTTTATTTGTGTTTCTCTGATTATACAATTGAGCAACATTCTATAGGTTTATAGTCATATGCATTTCTATTTCCTGAGAAATGCCTTGTTTGTGTCTCTTCTCATTTTATTTTCATTTCTTTCATTTTAATAAATAGGAATTCTTTTTGTATTCTGGACATGAGCTCTTTGTCCATTACATGTGTTAAAAAAACATCTTCTTCCTGTGTGTGGTTTATCTTTTTCACTCTCTCCATGGTATCTTTTAATGATTAAGCATTTGTGTTTTTAATTTTAATGTGGTTACGTTTATCAAGTTTCCCCCTTATGTTTTATATTTCTAATGTTCATTATAATTTATTTAAATATCACTTTAGGGGGCTGTTTCTGGCTTGCTGGACTGCGTTCCTCTATCGTATAGGTCATATTTATACCACTGGAGCCTCCTTTAGCTAAGCCTTCAAGTTTTTTCAGTTCATTGCTTCTCAAAAGTTGTCTGGACTTCTCCACTCTCTTGTCTGAACCTCCTTTGTGGGGTATTGACGTCACTAATTGAAAATTACTCTAAATACCCCCAATGTCTAAAGAATCACTGCATGTTGGCTTAAATATCAGCTTCTTTCCACCAACTCTACCTCATATCCGGTACACTTCCTGAAAGGTCAGGAACTTCAGAGTTCTCTTTGCTTGTCAACTGATTGTAGTCTGAAATCACAGCAATCAGGCTCTGTGAGTACCTTCCTCTCATCTGGGCAGGAATACTGTATTTAAAAAAAAAAAAGAAAGGTTTTCTTTCTAATCCCACCCAGAGATACATTCCTTTTTGTAGCCAGATACACATCAAGATGAATCATTTGCTCTGATTTTTAAACACACTTGAAGGAATTGTTTACCTTGAAAATGGTACAATTAAAGATCTTTTCAGGTTTCTCTTCAGCCATGCAATGTGGCTCTTGGCCCAGGCTTGTTCCTAACCACAAGATCTCCTACCAAACAATAGATGCACAGATATATTTGCAAGCCTTACAAAGGATACGGATAATCTTCTAAATACTTTTTCCTTTGTGATGAAGTGAAAAGCAATAGTCTGGAAAAATTTTTGGATTGTAATTCAGAAGATGTGTCTCATAACCATAACTCTCATAGTAGGAACACTCCCTGTGCCTTAGTTTCCACATCTGTCAAATGAGGGTATTGAACTAACAGTTTCAAAAATTTTCTTTATTTTTCAAAAAAGATGATTTATTTATTCATGAGAGACACACAGAGAGAGGCAGAGACATAGGAAGAGGGAGAAGCAGGCTCCCTATGGGGAGCCCGATGTGGGACTCGATTCCGGGACCCCGGGATCACACCCTGAGCCCAAGGCAGATGCTCAACTGCTGAGCCACCCAGGAATCCCAGTTTCAAAATCTTTCATTGTTGGTTTTGTTTAAAATATATAATCATTGTTTTAACACTGCTTCTAGAAGTAAAGACCCCACATTTTCAATAGTCAGGATTTGTCCTCTTTATTGGTTAAGCAGATTAATTGCTGGATGAGGTAGTAAAGCCCTTCAAACCCTGGTACTTTGGGGTAGGGCTGGAGGCAGTTCACCAGGTTGGCTAAACATAACTGGACATAGTATCTTATTCCAGACACTGACCTCATTTGCCACTGTGGAAGGAAACAACCTTAATTCTGTCCAGCTGTATTTTCCAGCCATATTTTCATTGTCAGTGAACTCAGACAAAACTCAGTATTACTTTCAACATAAGTTGGTCTTGATTATACATTGGTACGCCAAATTTCAGATTCACTCCCAAAGAGGAAAGAATTTTCATTAAAACGTGTTTGATTTTAGACATTTTCAAGAGATCTTTTCTTCCTCCCCTCCCCCACAGGTTTATAAAAGAAATTCTGAAATACAAGATAAAAAGATAATCCTAAAGTCCTCTTTGAATGTGCAAAATATAGTGTGAATTCACATGTGAATGCTTACTATGGAGTAAGAATGTCAATAGTTGTTCTGGTCATTCATCTAAAGGTTTTATTGAAGATCAGTTTATGAGAAATGTGTCAGGCTAACTCTTGTCCCAGTTCTCATGAAACTAATGGGAGAGAAAGACTATGGAATAGTTTTAGTAGGCAGTATTGCTCAATCTAGAGATATATGAGAAATATAACTTCATTGTGTATCTATAGCTTAATATACTTTTCTAAGTCCCCACTCTGCTGAAGGAAAATGGCCTCAGTTCTCCTGAGGGTTTTATGTCTTTAGAGTTATGTCAGTGATTGTGGGTCATTGTGGGGTCACCATTATGGTCCTCAGCCCTGGTCTAGGATCACCATTGTCTGAGCTTTGTGGTCCCTTTGGTTTTTATAGTTTTCTCTGTTGCTTCTGTGCTGTTTGGGGCAGAGTCATATTTTATTAGAATTTCTATTTGTCTAGTCATCCCGTACAACCATCTTTTCCATTGGGTCTTTCTTGTTTCCCCAGTAGATCTGCCAGGAAGTGGTGTTCTGACATCTCTTCCTCCCATTGCTCTCTTTCCCTCACACAAGGCCTGTGTGGTAGGTAGGGTGGCTGGAATTTCTTTCTAGTCTTGGACAAACTTTCCTCACTTCCTGCTTCCAGTAAGACACCTGTCCTCTGAAGAGATTACATTTAAAACAGATCTCAAGATAAGAATCTAGTCATTCAGAATGCGAGGAAACCATTTTTCAAGTAGATCCAGCAAGGTTTGTTTGTATTTGGAGAACTATTCTAAATATATTACTTCCACTATTCTCTGTATTAACTCCATGAAATAAGCACTTCTGACTTAATCAATAAAAATTAAAGTCTGTATTGTGACGTAATGTCCCAAAGTCCTCAGCTAATAATTACAAAATAACTATTATTTTAACTGTGATACTTCCTAGGACCGAAAAGAAAATATGTGAGATGGGGTAAATTGGGGTACCTGTCTTTGGAGAAGAAGAAGAGATTCCTTGAGAATAGATGTATAAGTGAATCGCAAAGAATGAAGAAGAAGCAGTTGAGCGAAAAGTCAAAAGAAAAGCGTCAGGTTATGAGGACATTGTATGTGAAAACCCCTATATGATAAAAAGGTGAACTGTTTGATGAATCAAATGAAGACTAGAGTTCTAATACCGAATATGAGGGTGGCAGTGCCCCAACAGGAGCCTAAAGAAAGAAGGAACAGAGATGTTGCCTAGCCTCAAGAATCAGAATCAGGATTTGCAACTTCAGATTGTCTTATGGTTACTTTATTATACGATACTAACTTCACCATAGAGAAAAAAAGAAAAGAGGAAGAAAGAAAAAAAGGCCCATGTTAGTTTTCCATTGCTTCTGTGACAAATTCCCACAAACTTAGTGGCTTAAAACAACACATATTTATCTTATAGTTTTTGAGGTCAGAAGTCCAAAATTGTGTCTTATGGGATTAAAATCAGAGTGTCAGCAAGACTGCCTTCCTTTGGGAGGCTCCAGCAGAGAATCCATTCTTTGCTCTGTCCTGCCTATAAAGGCTGCCTGCACTCCCTGGTTCATGGACCCCTTCCAGTAATGACACTATTCTCTGATTCCATCCTCTTGTCATCTCCTTCTCTGACTCTGAGCCTCCTGTTGCCTCTTTTTAAGAGCTCTTGTGATTGCATATGGCTCACCCAAATAATCCAGAATAACTTCTCCATTTTAAGATCTTTAGCCTCATCACATCCACAAAATCCCTTTAACCATGTAAGGTAACATTCACAGATCCAGGATTATTAGCCTACAGATATCTCTGAAGGACCATTAAAATGATTTAAATAGGTACAAAGATTTTAGAAAGATTAGTAAGGGTTGTTTTGTACTTTTTATAGAACCAAATAGATTACACCGTATTGGCATAATATTAAATAGTAAACAAATGGAGTAGCAGAACAGTATTTAGTGGTAAAAAAAAAAAAAGGACTAGAATAGATAACAATGAACTAGATCCTATTTTACATAACAAGTAACTAAAATATAAAGAAAATATAAAAATTGAAATGGGTTAAATAATTTGAGGACTCATGAGGGACATTCATTTTTTTCTCCTACAAGTAAAACTATTCAGAGGGATGAGATGGTATCAGATGAGGATTATCTACTCTTTTATGAAAGAAAGAATCCATATAGAAGAGTGACAGCTGATTTAGAGATGTGTTGGGTATCTTCCCTTTGCCCTTGCAGATCTACTTTCTACCTTTTCCCACTCTGATCTCTATCCCAGAAATCTGACCTTCATGGGCTACATTGGAGAATGCCCTTGCCCCCTGACTTCTGGTTGGGCTAATACAATAAAAGCAGTTTCAGAAAGAAATTTTTAGGGTTGGTGAATCTATTCTCTCTGGCCCCTTCTCTATGAAGTGAGGTTGCTGCAGACTAACTCATCCCTGCATCAAAGGCAGCTCTTCCTAGAAACCTCTCTCCTATTGGTTTCTCCTCATTATTCTCTTCCTCCATTCCATTGGGGCAGCCCTGTTTGTTGTGGCTCCCTACACTCTACTCACAGCTTTGTTAATTTTGTTAAAGCTTCTTCAGATAATCTTATTTTGTAAAAGTCCATCTGTTTCTTGCTGGGGCTTTCACTGATGCAGTATGTCAGAAAGAACCATGCAACCAAACACATATGTAAAGAAAAGAAAACTGTGAGAAGAAGAGGTGATACATGGTAAAGAGTGCAGGAAGCGCTCGCAACTTGGAAGCAGATAAAATAGAAAGGGGGGATCCCTGGGTGGCGCAGCGGTTTGGCGCCTGCCTTTGGCCCGGGGCGCGATCCTGGAGACCCGGGATCGAATCCCACGTCGGGCTCCCGGTGCATGGAGCCTGTTTCTCCCTCTGCCTGTCTCTGCCTCTCTCTCTCTCTCTCTGTGTGTGACTATCATGAATAAATAAAGAAAATCTTAAAAAAAAAAAAAACTTTAAAAAAAATAAATAAATAAAATAGAAAGGGGAAATAAACATGAGCAGAAACAAGAGTGTCAGGTAAAAGTTCATACTTGAGAAGAGTCAAACCCATTTCTCACCTCCTCACACAGGATGCTAGCAGGCAGTCTATTCTTACCCATTCATCAGGAGACTTGCATGTAAGAAAATATATGAGAGCAAAATTTAAATATTTTTTCCAGATATTTGAGTACCCATAAGATTTATTTCATGGGTACCTGTTCTAAGTAAGGTACTGTAGGATGTGCTTCAGCAAAAGGGGGGAAGAAGAAATAAACAAAAATAATCAAAGAAGACAGGGGATCTGTAGAAGAGTAAGAAGAGTAAAAAGATGTCCCAAGATGACATCTATATCACTACATCAGAAAGCATCTGGTTCTTGGCAGAGCAGAATGGAAGTCTCCAAGAAATGAAAGATAATTGTTTATGTGCTCTCTTTGCCTTACTTGGAAGGTTCACATTTGTTCTTACTTTAACATAAATAAGAATAGACAACTATATATTAAGATATTGATTTTCCATGTTTGTGACAAATTATTTTCCAGTGTGTTGTGGACAACTAATGCTTCATTATTATCTTGTTGTGGTATAGAAGTTTGAAGTTTATATTTAGTTAAACACTTGAAATACTTCTTTTATGATTTCTTCTATCACATTTCTATTTTTTTAAGATTTTACTTATTCATTTGAGAGAGAGAGTACACAAGTGGTGGGGGTAGAGGGAGAAGCAGACTCCCGGCTGAGAAGGGAGCCCAATGCGGGGCTCAATCCCAGGACCCTGAGATCATGACCTGAGCTGAAGTCAGATGCTTAACCAGCTGAGCCACCCAGCGCCCCTCTTCTATCACATTTCTACACAGAAATTTTTACTGCTATAAAGTCTAGTCAAATATGTAACTATTATTTTTTTTCTCTTTCTAAGTTGGACTTAACTCTTTGATTTTATAGATATTATTTTGGTTTACAATAGAAAGGAGATAATTTACTTGAGTAGTTTTCAAAAATAATTTCCATTATTAACTATTCCCCTTTTTAATTGCTGTTATTGTTTATGAACTTACATATTGGAATTCAACACATATATAGTAAGTGCCTAAATCATAAATGTTCAATTTTCACACTATGTGCACATCTAGAATAAGGAATATATCGTGACCAATAGCCCCAGAGCCTCTGCATGCTTCTTCCCTGTCACCATCTCCCTGATATCCACAAACTGTTATATTGAATTCTAACACTCTACACTAGTTTTACCTGTTTTTGAACTTTATGTAAATGAAATAAGAAAATATCACAAATTACATCGAGTTCTGTTTACTCAACATTTTATATATTCTTTAATATCCAAACATTTGGGAATTTTCTAGTGATCTTTTTGTTGTTGCTTTCTAAGCTTAATTCCTCAAAACTCAGAAAATCTTTCCAAAAAAAGGGAACACACCGTTATTCAAATTCTTCCTTTCCCATCTGACAAGCAGTACAATTGCTGAGGCAGGGAACTCATCCTTTGGCACCATATTTGATTGACCATGGTGAAATGTCTTAGGCCATAGAAGAAAAGAGCATTATCCTTTTATATCCAAAATGGCAACTATCTTTGCTGAATTTGGCCAGCAGAATCCCTAGTCCTCCAAGGTATACTCTAAAGACAAACTCTAGGTTGGGAGAAGAAAGTAGCAGTATCTTTCTGTGAATCTGTGTCCAACATAGTTTGTCCCCTTAGATGAGCAAAAACAGTCACAGGGCATCTGCAACACCAGAAAGTGCTTGAAGTGTCTGTGTCTGCCTGCCATGGGCAGGGTGATGAAGTGTAAGTTTAAAGTCAGACTAAGTTTGTCATTTTAAAATGAGCCCTTAAATGTATGGTAAGACATTTAGTTACTCCCGATAAGTTGTGATTCTTCTTGTGAAATTCTCAGAAGCTCTAAATAATGCATTTTTAATGGACTCATAAAAAGTCATCCTTCAAAAGTGAGTGTCGGTTTTGGAAGTAGATTTGAAGTGCCTCATATAAAGATAGGTGAATGGCGTGGATAATATCATTTGGCATCAAAAATGATGTGAGATTACAGACAGGGTTGTGTCGATGATAACTGTCTCAGTCCGTCTGACTGCTATGAACAAAATGCAATAGATTGCATAGCTCACATAACAGACATTTATTGCTCACAGTTCTGGAAGCTGGGAAGTCTGTGATCAATGTGCCAGCTGATTTGATTCCTGGTGAGAGCCCTCTTCCTGGTGTGTAGAGAGACTCCTTGCTGTGTCCTCACTGGGCAGAGAAATCACCTCTCTCATGACTCTTCTTATGAGGGCACTAATCCCCAACATGAGGGCTCCATCCTCATGACTGAATTGCCCCCAAAAGCCCCATCTCCAATGCCATCACTTTAGGTATTCAGTTTTCAACACACAAATGTTGGAGAGATATAAACATTTCCCTCATGGCAATAACTGACTCTGAAGGCAGTTCATGAAACAAAAGCTCAGCTATCTTTGGAGAAATGATGTGACACTTCTGCCCAAATCTGGTCTTATTCTAATTTTCACCATCTTAAATAAAGGCATACTATTACTTGGCAATAAGTCACAAACTATAATTATTATTAAAAATTTATGTACTTGGCTACTGGTATATTTTCAAGCTTCCTAACATATGTTCTCCATGAGGAATGAGATCTAGTTTCTTATGTTCCCAGGTGTCATATAATAAGTATTAATAACTCTTCACTGTGTAGAAAAGTAAATAAAGTGTTTTTAGTCACATGAGTACCTAGTGATTCTCTTTTTTCCATCTTCTCTCTAGTGTTATGGGTGTCAGGGCAGCCTTGATCCACACAGCACTCTGGTGATGCTAATAGGCTCTTTCTCAAAAGCTTCTCTCAACACATTGCTAAGGCTGTGTTCTTGCTTCTGATCTGTCAGATGAACACAATGGCACTTCCATGAAAGCTTCGGGGAGCTTTCAACTGATACCAATGTTGAAATGTGAAGAATCGATTGAAACCAAGCGTTTTAGCTCTCAGACATAGAACAACTATCCTGGTTGTCTATTACTATTTAACTACAACCACAGAACGCTGTGGCTTAATATAGCCACTTAGCATTGTCTCTCATGGCTCTGGAGGTTTGGACACTTAGCCACGTATTTCTCATTTGGTATCTCTCATACAATTACAGTGAGGTTGCAGATGGGGCTGGAGTCATATGGAGGCTTTTTCACACACATGTCTGGAGTTTGAACTAGCACTGCTAGCACAGCTGGGGCCTGGTACATCTCTATACATAGTCCCTCCACATTTCCAGCACAATGGTCTCAGGGCACCAAAAAGAATGTTCCAAGGAAATGGAAGCTGTCAATATTTAAGGAGTTGGCCTGGAAACTGGCCGAGTGCCATGTTTTAAATATCCTATTGGTCATAGCTGTCGCACCCAGATTCAGAGTGGGAGGGGTTTTATTACATTTGGATTTTCATTGGTTCTGTAAAAACCAAGCTGCAAGTGAATGGTTACTCATGTCGAGCATGTGTTGGGAAGGGGGAAGAGGCTGACAGCTTCTGATGAGGTTAAGTATTCGTGTTTTAATTGGAAAATAACACCTAAGAAATCAGTGTTTTGGTACATAAATTCTCAAAATCTGAAGGAATTATATATGAGCCTTTGAATTATAAACACAATACACATTATATCAGTCTTTATACAAGCCTTAATTCAAAATCTGACTTCCACAGTCTGTTTGCTTTTAACAAGTTTAATTTAAGGTTAATTTAACAAGGTTAATTTTCAGAAATCCAATCTTGGCTGATGAATGCTGGGAGAAATAAAATATAGTGCTTGATTGGAACAGGGTCATTTATCAAATAATACCCACCCACCCCCAGAAAAAAAAATCAACCTGTGTTCTTGAATTATATTCCAACCAATATAAGGAAATGTTCTACAGTCACAACCAAATAGACATTGTCCATATGGGAAACCTGAGGAATGGCTAAAATGCTGTCACATAGCAGTCAATCTCTCCAACAGACACAAAAATGTGAAGTTATGAAATAAACTAGAAGAGATCTTTTGAGCCATTGGCAGCAGTTGAAACAATTTGTTGATTGCCAATTATAGCAGGAAAGGTCCAGCCTCCTCACTGCCAAGCAGATCATGTAATCTAAGAATCAGTGTGGCACTTGCAAACCAACGTTACCACTGAGAAGGGGATGGCTTGCATTGAACCTTGACATCAGACCTGGAAGATCTCCCCAGTGCCAGTGCTCTAATCCAAATTTCACTGTGTGTCTAAATTATTTTGAGATCCTGATAAAACATAGACTCTTATTTAGTAGATCTGGGCTAAGTACAGAGATTCTGCATTTCTAACAAGCTCCCAGGTAATGCTGATAGTGGACCACACTTTGAGTAGCAGGATTCCAGCCAACATACCATTTTAGTGGATTGTTATGACTGTAACTAAACTTGAGATGGGAGTTTTTATGACTCAGAAGTCCCATGAGGTGCGACAGCAAGTCTCATTATGGAACTTAAACAAATTACATGTAATGTTCAAGAATTCCAAACCTGATAGAGACCTCGCAAACTGTTTAATAAATTAACTGAAATTAAGGAAGATGACCCAGCCAATCAGTACCAAGTCACAGCAGTGCGATGTATTTGTGTTCTAGACTATTTCTGGGGACCCAAGATGGCTATACATACCTCAAGATTATCAAATTGTACGAGAAACTCAAAGAACTGATGACATCCATAACAGTTTTCTACAGAGCTCATCATAAATGCAGTGACAAAAATGTAGAATTACTACAATGATAGGTTTATATCATTCTGGCATATTCCACCCTGATTACAAAGAGCTCGCTTGTGTCATTATTATGATAAGGATCTCGCTTAAGAAAAGAAATATCACATACCCACTTACTTGTTTTGGCAAGCCACCCATACTGCTATTAGAGAAGAAAATGTAGCATGAGATAACAAGTCTCCACCCAGCCATGCACATCTGTCAGATTCTTTCTCATACACACCCTTTCTGGTGGGTTGAGTATAACATAGCCTCAAGCTATATCACTCTGTTCTTAATTAGGTGGGAAAATTGACTAACACATAAGAGATAGTGTAGGATTTAATATTAAGTTGTGTATGTATGTGTGCTTATACTCCTATCTTTGTATTTATTTGTATCTTTCTAAATGTCTGTCTATAGATAAACAAAATCTTTCTTTAAGAAGGCTCTGAATTTTGAATTGGATCACAATAAATCAGAAGTGAGCGAGATCTTTTCAGGATCGACTTAGGGGAAAGGGGATTTTTTTCCAAAGGAATTTTATAGGAGAATTGGTCATGTGGTTGAGTCTGTTTTTCCCAAAAAGGGCCTGGAGAAATAAAGTTCTAGCAACTTAAGTCTCTCTAGAATGATCCTCAGCTTTAGTTACCTGAAAAGGATCTGATCTTAGGACTGTGATTTCAAAGTGCAAAAAAGGGGATTGGCTTCCAGATACTTCCATTCCTATTACTAATGCCACCCTTTCATGTCACATTAAGAAACAAATTGCAGGGCACCTGGGTGGTTCAGTGGTTGAGCGACTGCCTTTGGCTCAGGTTGTGATCCCAGGGTCCTGGGATCTAGTGCTGCATCAGGCTCCCCTCTGCCTATGTCTGCCTCTCTTTGTGTGTATCTCTCATGAATAAATAAATAAAATCTGAAAGAAAGAAAGAAAGAAAGAAAGAAAGAAAGAAAGAAGAAAGAAAGAAAGAAAAAGAAAGAGAAAGAAAGAAAGAAAAAGAAAGAGAAAGAAAGAAAGAAGAAAGAGAGAGAAAGAAAGAAAGAAAGAAAGAAAGAAAGAAAGAAAGAAAGAAAGAAAGAAAGAAAGAAAGAGATTGCAAATGCCAACACCCCTGTTGGTTGTTGACTTATTTGGCTTCAAACATTCAGTTTAACTTAGTATTTCTGAATTTATGGAGGAGTATGATGTGCCCATCATTGTACTGGCTACCATGCAATCAGAATAAGTAAGACATCCCCTTGGCCTAGGTTCTCTAAAAGCAAAGCTCAGAGCTTCAGGTCCTCACTGCATCATGTCTCATGCCTTCCAGAATATCTGGCTACTCTACTACATTATGAGGCATCCATTCTATTTATGTTTTTTCTTTCTTGAGAAAATGAAGACATCTTTTCTTCTTCCCAAAAAGGATAATTATAAGTCAAATCAGATATAGAAGCTCTTTCAATATGTTACTTAGCTAGTTCTCACATCCTGGAAGCCTAAGGTGACAAGACACTAAAAAAAAAGCTCTTGTCTGCAGGTTATCTATAGGGATAAATCGATCTAGAAATCAAAATGTGGTTTAAGAAAGTGTCTAGAATCCAGTGACAGATGCTGTGTGAACACTGTGGCAATGAAATAACACTGAAACACAATGAAGCTCGCATTGTTTGTTATTCATGTAAAATGAATGAATGAATGAATGAATGACCAATTGGCCATGTGGCAGGGTTCACATTGATCATGAAATAAAAGTCTTTGAATACTTAAAATCATAACAGATATCTAAGAGACTTACATGGTTACTAAATCAGCTGTGCTGGATTTTCCTCTCATTGGCTCTCAGCTGTATCAACATCTGAGAAAAACCTCTGACTTGTTCTGTGAGAGCAGTGCTTGAGATAAGAGGGATTAATGTGAGTTTATTGCTTATGTTCAGAAATTTCCATACTATGAAGGCCATACCACTTCAACTCCACAGGTGACTTACTCTTCTGAATGATGAAGTCATTTGTGGCATCACTGTTCTGGATGAAAGCAGTGTCCTCAAATGTGAAACTGGCTTTAAGATGTCAAGCTATTCAATAGGCCACAGGCAGAAAAATGGGAAAACACGAGGTAGTTAAGTGTTCTGGAAAGTATCCCTTTCCTAAGGAATTAGCCTCTGCCGTGTGGAAAATGACCAGGACTTACAAGGTAGCAATAGATTTAGACAGAAGATGATATGCGAGTGATTAAAGTCAATGTAGTTATGTTTGTAGCACTCTTTGGCTTATCTTGACTATGGTTATCTTCTCTTCCAATGCTTTCCTAACAAAAATAAGGAAGTTCAGTTACAAAAATTGGTCCACGAAGATAGAAGTTAAACTATATAGTAGGATAGACAAGTTATAGAAATACACACATCCTTCCTGCTTCTTTCCACTAAGGACAAGCTGATCTCTTCAATATGGGGTAAAATTTACTCTAATTAAGGGGTAAGTAGCTCTCAATATGGTATCTGGAAGATAGTAGGAATCAGAAGCCCAATGCAAGTTCTTTCTTTTCCCTTCTGAATAGAAAGACAACCCTCACAGCACCAACACTAGCTTTTTACAAAAATTTATCTCACAAAGGCAATGGAGATATTTATTTTGGGCCCTAGCCATTGACTAAAACATAATTACCTCACCAGATAAACCATTGTAAACTTGCCAGGAAGTCATATAAAGGATAGCAGTCAAAGAATAATGAAAGATGAGTCTTGTGTTTTCCTCTACGTATAGCAGAGTTGGAAAGATAGCTATTGATGGAGGTCCAGAGGTTGGGAAGTTCTGGTCAGGGCAGCCTGATGTAAAATTGTGAAATCATGATTCCACTTTATATGCCTGTTATATTTTTGAAATCCATGGAATACTCATGCAATCTCATCCAAAGTTCAGCACAACCTGTCATTACTTCCATTTTTCGGATGAATGAACTCAGGATGGACAACTGACTTACCAAGGTCATATAAACTCTTACAGATAGAACCAGAACAAGAGCCTAAGCCTTCTGATTCTTTCTATGACTTTCAAATATGTAACAGCTACTTCTATAATAGTAGCTAAGTGAAGGATAGGAGATGAGACAAAAATCTGGACAGTAACTTAGTACATACTTGTCCCTAATATACCTTTGAAGTCTCGCAAGGGGCACACACCCCAAGCACTCTTTCCTCAGTAAGTAGACATATGTAAAGAGAATAACAGAGCACAAAGGACCTACGATAGAAGTTCAACACTGACATCACACGTAGTAGGAAACCTCATCACCTCCAGTGTTTAGAGACACCAGTTCATCACACTGCCCTCTGGTCCTATCCCCCATTCATAAGGCAAGGAGTGAGAGAGTTGGGATAGTGGGTTGCCTTCAGATTCCCTTTTCAATGTAGAGTGAACACTCTACAAGTTTGTACGGGATGAGCTGTGAGGGATTAGGGTAGTGAAGTGAGAAAGGGATTATGTCCATGTTCTGCCTAAGCAAGTTCAGTTGTCTGCCTTTTATTGGATCTCTGCTCAAATCCAAGCTGTGCTGATGTGTTGACATCTTGGATGCCCATGAAGCTTTTCCTAACACCTAGATGAGGCTATTGAAAGCATAGCAGAGGAACAATAATCTGTTTGTGAATTAGGTTTGATCCAGTGCTTGATCATAGCAGTATTTCATGGAAAGACCTCAATGTCATGCAGAAGAAGTGTGAAGGGCCCTTGGCTATGGTTCTGCAGGTTATCTATAGGGATAAACCGATCTAGGAATCAAGATGTGGTTTAAGAAAGTGTCTAGAATCCAGTGACAGGTGCTGTGTGAACACTGTGGCAATGAAATAACACTGAAACCCAACAGCAAGGAATGCAAATATTTTGTGAGTGATTGGAGTAGATAATATCCCGCTGGTAGGAAAAAAAAAAAAAAACATTTGGTAGATCTAGCACCCACAGAGACTCAGAAGACAATGTGCTGTTGACCAGATTATTCCAAAACAGATCCTAGCTCTGGCAGGGACTAAACCAATGATATCTTGTTCCTCCTATTCAGGCTTCTCACCTGTTTCTGGGAAGTGAGTTCACTAAGTATACCTACCTTGTTGAGTTGGGGTTAATTAATTTCCATTTTTATTTTGATTTAATTTTAAAGAAAATCATACCTGGAACCTAGTGTTAGAAATATAGAAAGTAATAGCTGTAAAAAGCCACCAACTAGTTTTTCAGATAACGAATTGGGGGTTCATAGGTGTCAAAGACTACTCCCAAGGTCTAGGCCAATAGTGACAGATCTAATGTGGTAAAAGTTGTATGTGCAGAGTATTTATTGTGTACTACACACTGCAAAGCACTTTACACAATGTTCTCTTAAAATTTCATCACAATCCATTTACTTCTACAAATAAAGAATATGAGAATTTGAGAAGTGAAATAATTTGCCTAAATTATAAGTTACAGCGATGAATCTCAACCCCAAGACATGATATGAGAGCCAGCCATGGTTGGCTCAGCCTATGGTCTAGGTTAAAATTCCAGAGCACTACTACAAGGTAGCAGAGCTGGAGAGCTGTGGTCCCATAAACCACTGGTCATGGAGTGATATGCAATGTAGCCCACCTCTTTGTATTATTCTTATATTCTCTTTTTCTCTCATACATCCCTGGCTCTTTTTTCCACCTTGCAATCATCTTCAAGCCAGCTGGTCTGGATAATGAAGTTAAAAAAAAACAAAAAAGGCATATTCTAGATATTGTAATTATATATTTTCAAGCTGTTTCAATACATTCCTTATCTTCATTTCATTTGGAACTCTTCTATTTTTTTATATCGCCTAAAATTATTAAGCATCATAAAATATCTTCCATTTTAGAACCCTTCATTATGCTTGCTTCTGTATCGTTCTCTGAAAGCATAAACTATTTTGCATATCTCCTCCTCTAAATAAACTTTCCATGCCTTTTCTTTTGCTCTGATTTAGTTTGTTACTTAAGCCTGGATTCTAGGACTCTTCATTACAGATACTCATCTTCCTTCTCATCCTGACCTCTTAGTGCCCTATGAATGGAGCATAAAGCCAAGCTCTCTGAATTTTACTTTTCAGGGTTGTATACCCCAGATCTCTGAACCTTTGATTATTCTATTTTCTCTCAGTATAGTAATAAACATTTCTTTCCCTACCCCTTCCTCCACCTCTCCCAGTGAAAGTCCCTTGTATCTGTCAAACCACATCACAAAAACCATCTCCCACATGCAACTTTTCCTGTCTCATCTTCCCAAAACAGGATTTGCCTTCTTCCTTCTAGGAATTCCCATAGCATTTTTTTTCTTGGTTAATTACCATAAGCCAGGTTCCCCAGAAGCAGACTCTTAGAGATTTGCATGAAGGAATTTTTTCTTTTATAATTAAGATTTAATAGGTTGGAAAATGTGGGATGAAATCTCATGCCATTTGTGAAATCTCATGCCATTCTCTTGCAGCGGCCATACTAATCTTCTCTGTATAGTTCCAATTTTAGTATATGTGCTGCCCAAGGGAGTACTGTGTGGAGTCATTTTATTGGGGAAGCAAGATTGTGCAAGCAGTTGGGCTACGGAACTGCCTCTACCAAGGCCACAGCCAATCCCTTGGGGGAGCTCAGGAGCTGTGAACAAGGGAGTCAGCGCCTTTGCCTCTCTCTGTCCACTGCCCTTGGCTGTGAGAATCTTGGGCAAGGAGCACCTAAGGAGTATTTAGCTATGAACTGTCAGCTGTCAGTACTCCTGGGGGAATGAATACTTGCATCTGAAAAGGACTGAAGACAGGAGTAAGGGATCAACCTCAGTAGCCACTGCATCATGCTAGAAAGACTCTAGCATACTCTGCTTTGTAGGTCGTATCTTTGTCTTCTGGAAACTAGAAATAAGTATTTCCTAAATATTTTCTGAATTTCTTGTAGCTGTTAGTACAGTGTATAAGGGATGCTAGGTAAATAATTTGCTGAGATCATTTATCTTGTGTTCTTTCACAGAACTTTCACTTTAAAGATATATTAATGAGATATGTCAGACACATACTATCTCAATTTTATAGAAAAGAAAACTAAGGCATATACTGATAATGGGAATTGGTCAATAGCACAATTTGTTTAAAAGTTTTCAATGAGAAAACCTGGTGTCAGGACTCTCAAGCCAATTGCCTTGCAAAAAAAAAAAAAAAAAAGAAGAAGAAGAAAGAAAGAAAGAAAGAAAGGAAGGAAGGAAGAAAAGCATTCAATTAACCAAATATAAATAGTAGCTCAAAAAAGGGCTATAGTTGGGTCAAGAGTTAATAACCTTGCTCCCTAAACCCCTTCTCAAAAATTCTTGCTTCTGGGCCTCCCTGAGGTGCCTCAACTTGATAAGCTATTAGACTTCCTTTTGGCACATATTCACGTACAAAGAGCCAAAGCTTTCAACTGAGATTTAAAACAACTTTGGCTCCTTGCCCAGGGTTCATACTGTGGAAAGAGCAGAGAGCATCCTCCAAGAATCTTTAAAACAATCACTATGGGGAAGATGACCTGAAGAATAATCCCTGAAATCATTTTTCAGGAGACTTGCCACAGTCATAAAAACAGGTGAAGTCATAAGCAGCCTTTTTAAAAGATAGCAATGTCCCCTTCTCTCTCCCATCCTTGTCCCTTGCGCCACCTCCCATAACTACTCTATTATCCTCACCCACCCCAAATCATAGCTTTAGCAGAGAAAATCATCTATGATGTAGCCTATTTCTAGGGAAAATAGAACCTCAGCCATGTGCATGAATCTGTTTATGTTACACAGATGTGGGCTGGTGCTTAGCAGGATTTCTTGTTTACGGCCACTGCTAAGAACCCCAGGAGATTGGGGCAAGAGTAGGCCTGCTTCTATTACCTGCAAAATCAAGTCTGGGCATCATCACCTTGACTAGTTACCTCCTTTTCTCTGGATTCTTGACATATAGAAAGAGACATATGCATAGAGATGATATATAAGTATTTGTGCCCTGGCTATATATACTCAGTTGTTCAAGCAGTGCTAGTCTTCAATTCATTGTCAAATCAATTGTCCTTAAATATGGCTTTTTTTTTTTTTGTCCTGCCCAAGGGCCAGCAAACACCCTTGATCACAACACCAAATAGCCTAAATCTGCTGACCCTCCACAAAGTAATTTCAAGCTCCTTTTTAAGTTCTTTTGCCCACTTCTCCTTGGCACAAGTTCTACATTTCAGCAAAAATCCTCCTATCTATTCTTCTATTAAAAGCATTTCCCAAGATTGCCAGGAAAGGTGCCCTCAAACACTCTGGCTGACGGGTACTTTATGATTCCCTAAATTCTGGAAATGTGGTTACAGAAACCAAAGTTTGCATTCTGCTAAGAGAAACTGTCCAGCAGATTTCCAACTCTTGAATTTCAATTTATAAACATGTTTCAGGGACAACAAATTCACCTGCTGGACTGGAGATGCCACTCACAAATTTCACATAGAAATAGGCATATTTTATATTTTCACACATGCACACACACACACACACCTTACATTTTCACACTTGCAAGTTTTTTGGTGCTTTTTTTTTCCCCCTGCTGAGAAGCCATTTCTTGTTACACTGGTTTTAATATTCTGAGGCTTCAATGTTTTATTCAGTTGCCATCTCTTCTTCGAAGATGTCTGGTGGCCCACTGCCTAGCCCACAGGTGGTTCACATCATTTTACGCTTTGTATTATTTGTGTTCACAACTCATCCTGTCTCTATTAATTAGTAAAATGAGGCAAGGGCAGAAACCAGAGGTCAACCATTCTTCTCTTCCAACCATTATTGGCATGATACACTGGGACAAAGTCAATATTCAGTGAAGAATTTAAAAAGCAGGAGGCATATCTTCCAATAGTCACTGAAATATATATAAAACAAATTTGGAAAATACTTTGAAACATTTTTGTTACCATATGTAATACGTAAATAACTACTAAATATACAGGCTGAAAATTTGTAAAAAGTGGTTTCAAGGCATGTAATCATCTCCAAGAATATAGAACATTATTTATACTCCAGAAACAACCATATCCCTCTGCCTTACAGTCAACTCCCAAAAGTAATCGCTATCCTGATATCTATCATCTTAAAATGCTTTCAGCTCTTTTTATGGATGGAATAGTATGGTCTGAACTCCTGTGTGTTTATTTTTTATTTCGTTTTGGTTTGGTTTTTTGCTCATTATTATTATTATAGATTTATCCATTTGATTGTTCCATAGCCTTTATTCATTCTTTTCATTGCTAAATGATATTCCATTATACGAATATGTAACAATTTATTAATGATAACGGACATTTGGACTATTTCTAGGGTTTGGAAATTATTAATAAAGTTCTCTGAACATTTGTGTATGGCTTTTGGTGCAATGTGCATTCATTATGTTTCATATTTAGCAAGACCTCCTCCACACTAAATTCCATTGGATATTTATTTAAAACTGTAGTCATTCTGGTGGGTTTATTTGCATTTCCCTGATAATAAATAATGACAAGAAACACATTTTCTTATACTTTTTGGCCATCTATGAAATGTCTACTTAAGTCCTTTGACATGTTTAAATTGTACTGTTGTATTTGTCTTATAAATTTGTGATGTTTTTAATCTACAATTTTTTTGTTCAATTTCTTTGTCAGATCTATGATTACAAATCTCTTCCATGCTGCAATTTGCATGATAGCTCTCTCAATGGTGTTTTGATAAGTAAAAATTATCAATTTTCATTAAATCTAATGCATCAATCTTTTACTTTATGGTTAGTGATTGTTTATGATTATGTTCTTATTTAAGAAATCTTTGCCAAATTTAAGATCATGAAGGTTTTCCTTCATATTTTCCTTAGGAGCTTTGTTACTTCACTATTCAATATTGAGTCCCAGGTACATATGGGATAAATTTTGGTGCATGGTAGAAGAAAGGTGTCAAATTAATTTTTACAGAATATGCAATTAATCTTGAGTCATTTATCTAAAAGGTCACTTTTTCCCCCACTGCACTGCCACAATACTATAAATCAGCGACAGTTTATGGTTGGGTGTAAAGCTGGGTATTCTATTATGTTCCATTTGTCTATATTTCTATCTTTGTGCCAAAATCATAGTTTTTAATTACCACTTTATTGTTGTTTTATTTTTAAATGTTAGTTCATGTCTTTCAACATTGTTTATTTTTTTGATTTTCTTTGATACTTGAGTCGTTTGGATTTCTATATATATTTTAGAATTTAGCTTGCCACTTTCCACAAAAAAATAACCATATGTGATTTATAATTAGAGTTTTATTGATTCTATAAATTAGTTTAGGAAGAATTGACATCTTTAAAATATTAAATCTTCAAACATATAAATCTGGTATATACTTCCATTTATTTAGAACTTTAAAAAAACTTTCTCTATAATACAGTTCTTAGTGTAGAAGTATCAAATGACTTTTGTTAAGTTTATTCTGAGGCATTGATATTTTTGGTACTATCATAAATTAAATGTTTTCTAATGTTCAATTTTGATTTGTTCCTAATAATTTGAAGTAATAATTGAATTTTACATATCACTTCTCATCCAACAATGCTATTTTTGGTTATTACATGTGCTTTATCTATAGAATTATTTTACATGTTTAATATACACAATTGCATTGTGCATGAGTAATGACAGCTATTTTTTTTTAATTCTTATACCTTTCACCTATTCTTCTTGCTCTGCTGTATTTGAAGTGCTATAAAAATACTGAGTAGATGTTATATTACTGGGTATCCATATCTCTTACCAGACTTCCATGTGTATCTTTACTATTTGATAATCAAATAAAATTTAGAGGCTTCTTTGGATAGCTATATTTTGTCAGATAATTAAGGAAATTTCTTTCTACATTTATTTCATCATGGATTAATCATTGGTGAAGAATTTTGCTAAAGACTTTTTATGTATCTTTTGAGGTTTTCACATGGTTTTTATCTTTTATTCTGTTATATTTGATTTATTTTCAAATATTAAACCAACATTTCATTCCTGAAATAAACTCAGTGTGATTGTAATAAAGTATTATTTTTCTATATTTCTGGATTTAATTTTCTAATATATTCCTTAGATTTTCTTGTGTGCATGCTCATGAGAGATGTTGGCCTCTACTTGCTTTTCTCTTTTTTGCATGGTTCTTGTCAAGTTTTGTGTTAAGGTCATGCTGGACCCATAAAATAAGTTTGCAAGTGTTTCTTATTTTTCTGGTCTCTGGAAGAGTTTGTTTAAGATTGTTTTCTTTTCTTTAAATGTTTAGGAGAATTCACCAATGAAGACATTTGATCCTTTAGACTTATTTGTGGAAATGTTTTCAATTAAGAATTCAACAATTTTGTGCATATTTCCTATTTCTTCCTATGTTCACTTTGAGTAAATTGAGTTTTCATTTAAATTGTCAAATGTTTTACAGCGAAATTTTCTTAGTTTCTTCTTTTGTTCATGTGTGATGTATGTAGTGACATGTTCTCTTTCACTTTTTAAGTGAATAAATTTTATTTTTATAGTAGTTTTAGGTTTACAACAAAATTGAGCAGAAAGGACATGGAGTTCCACATACCTCCTGTTCCCACATATATATGACCTCCTCCACCGATGTCCTGTGCCAGAGCAGTACATTTGTTACAGTAAATTTACATTGAACATCATTATTATTCAAAACATATAAATTACATAAGGGTTCATCCTAGGTATAATACATTCTTGGGGTTACCACAGCTCTATAATGACATGTATCCACCATTGTAGTGAGATGCAGGAGAGCTTCACTGCCCTAAAAGTCATTTGTCCTCTATTCATTCTTCTCTCCCCTCAAACTCTTGACAACCACTGATCTTTTGTTTTGTTTTTTGTTTAATTTTTTGTTTATATTCAATTTAGTTAACATAGAGTATATCATTAGTTTCAGGGGCCTAGAATTTAGTGATTCATCAGTTGCATATCACATCCAGTGCTCATTACATCATGTGCCCTCCTTAATGCCCATCACTCAGTCAGTTACCCCCATAAAAACAGAGAGGGGGGCAAACCATAGGAAACAAACTGAGGGCTGTTGGAGGGGAGGTGGGTGTTTGTTTGTTTTAAAAATTTTATTTATTTATTTGAGAGAGGGAGAAAGCACACAGACGGAAAGGGAGAAGCAGATTTCCCACTGAGTAGGGAGCCCAACATGGGGCTTGCTCAATCCTACGACCCTGGGATAGATGCTCAACCAACTGAGCCACCCAGGGACCTCTGTTTGTTTGTTTTTGACAACTGATCTTTCTTACTGTTTCTGTAATAATTACCTTTTCCAGAATGTCATGTAATTGGAATCATATAGTATGTAGCCTTTTCAAATAGACTTCTTTTACTCCATGTGTTTTCATGACTTGATAGCTCATTTCTTTTTAGTGCTGAACAAAACTGCACTATTTAGTGTACCACACTTCATTTATCTATTCACCTACTGACTAAGGACTAAGGACTTCTTGGTTGCTTCCAAATTTTGGTAATTATAAATACAGCTGCTATAAACATCTGTGTGCAGGTTTTTGTGTGGACATGTTTTCGATTCATGTGGGGATAAATAACAAGGAATGCGATTGCTGGATTTTATGGTAAGAGCTTATTGAGTTTCATTAGAAGCTGTCAACTATTTCCCAAAGTGGCTGTACCGTTTTGAATTCCTACTAGCAATGATGTCCTCCCCCTTAACTGCATTTAGTGTTGTTAGTATTCTGGATTTTAGCCATTCTAATAGGTATGTGGCAGTGTTTCATTGTTGTTTGAACTTGCATTTCTCTGATGACATATGATGCAGAGTCTTTTCATATGCATATTTACCATCTGGGTATCTTTTTTTAATGAGGTTTCCATTAAGAACTTTGGCCCGTTTCAAAATCAGGTTGTTTGTGTTCTTCTTGTTGAGTTTTAAGAGTTCTTCATAAATTTTTAGTTAACAGTACTTTATCAGATGTATTTTCTGCAAATGTTGTCTTCCAGTCTGTGGCTTTTCTTCTTCCTCTATTGACAATATCTTTTATAGAACAGAAATTTTTATTTACTTTTTAAAAAATTTTATTTATTTATTCATGAGAGACACAGATTGAGAGAGAGAGACGCAGAGACACAGGCAGAAGGAGAAGCAGGATCCACACAGAGAGCTCAGTGCAGGACTCGATCCTAGGACTCCAGGACCACACCCTGGGCCAAAGGCAGGCGCTAAACCACTGAGCCACCCAGGCGTCCCTAGAACAGAAGTTTTTAAATTTTAATTAAGTCAAGCTAACCAATCCTCCCCACCCCATGCCTTTATCGTTTGGTTGAATAAGACCAAAAGCAATCCAAGTGAAATAAGTCAATTGGAGAAGGACAATCATCCTATGGTCTCACTCATATGTAGAATATAAGAATTAGTGAAAGGGATTTTAAGGGAAAGGAGGGAAACTGAGTGGGGAAAAATTAGAGAGGGATACAAACCATGAGAGACTCCTAACTCTGGGAAACAAAGGTTGCAGAAGGGGAGGTGGGTTGAACTGAATTATTGTCAGTGTAGCTGAGAAAAGTCAATGCCTTTGGGATATGGAATTAAGAGAGCTTGATACCAAATTTTAAAAAGTAAAATAGGTGGGTGAATCTGGACATTCTTTGCCAAAAAAACAAAAACAAAAACAAAATCTGGTCCTCCTGTTCTGAATTATTTTCTTTCAAAAACACTGGGGGGATGGGCTAACAGCAATGGGCACTGAAGAGGGCACTTGATAGAACGCTGGGTGGTTATACTATATGTTGGCAAATTGAATTTAATTTAAAAATTTTTTTAAAAAGACCAAAAGAAATCCTTTTTTTTTCTTTTCTTTTCTTTTTTTTTCAAAAGAAATCCAATTCACTGATTGAGTAGTTGTTATTTAAAGAAATGACTTTTCTTTTTTTTTCCCCAATGAATATACTGTTACTCGGTGCCAACTTCTTTTCTGGACACTTAGTCCTAAAGGCACAACAATGAATAAATACAGCTCCTACTATCAAATAATTAAATATCTAATTGTGATAGCAGGAGGGGAGATAGGCATGTAACTAATCAACTAAAATAATAAAATAAGAATACATAACTAAAATATTTGGAACACAGAGAAATTATTGTTATAATTATGATCAAAATAAACATTGTCATCATTATCCCCTTTTATATTTGTATTATGTTTTTCAATGAGGTTTATGGAAAAAAAAGTAGCATGTCCCTGGCTAAGTGATGGTTATATGTATGCAATTTTCAGTAGAGGCAGGCACATTCCCTCATGTGGCTTCCAAGTTAATAGCTGCATTATTAGAACTTTTGGTAAACAATATGTTGGGTGTGTAAATAGTGCCACATAAAGAACAAATACTGAGAAAATCACCACCACCACTACCAACAACAGCAAAAACAAAAAACCCGTGGATCAGTATGAGGATAAAGTGAAATAATATATGTAAAGAAGCCTCAAAATTATGAAAAGTGTCATCCAATCCTTAGCTAATTTTATAATAGTTATCATATATCTCAGCCTTGCCTAGATTTACAAACTTTTAAAAAGAGTTATTTCTCATTTCTATAAAATAGATTCCTACATATTATGAGAAGCTTGGTTTTATGTATCACACTTTATGTCTTTTTGTTTATTCTCAGTATTGAGTGAGTACATGTGTCCACAGGTCACAGATTGTTAGGGTAATGAATCTGGTGCCTGAAGAATTATGATTTCAGGTGGGGAGCGTGAAGCAAATGTATGGACATAAGTCTATGCTCCCCCAAACATCTTAAGTCATAAATACTGTGGTGCTGAAAAGTCAGCAGAGAAATTACATACAGTCTGCACCATGTTATGGTGCAAAACTCATTTCTCTCTAGAATTATTGGAAGTTTGCAATAGAATGGGCTACAGTATTCTACTGCTATTACCGTTAAAATGTAATAGTAATAATGCTAATGCTCATATAATGAATTTGCATGAACTCATTTTATTAAAATTAGTTCTGTTGACAAAGTACATTACAATAATACTCAATAAGAACTTAAATAAATGGAAACTTAAATTAATAAAAAAATTTCTTCATTATTTTCTACTTTATGAAGTAGAAAAACCGGAAGGAAAGAAGAAAAGAGGGAGACCCAAAAATGAGGAAAGAAGGAAAAAAGAAAATATTACTTTCTTTGGAGGGTCCATGATGATAATCTGAGAGTGGATGGACTCAGTGGTTTGGCCTGTCTGAAGCAATAATACAAACTGCAAATACATTCCTTTGATTTATTCAATGCCTGTTGAGTAACAATGATAATTTACAGAACCATTACAGAATGTCAGGATTGGACAGAAAGAAGGAGGATGCTATGGTTGGGCACACACATTTTAAAAAGTACTTTCTTGGGATCCCTTGGTGGCGCAGCGGTTTGGCGCCTGCCTTTGGCCCAGGGCGCGATCCTGGAGACCCGGAATCGAATCCCACATTAGGCTCCCGGTGCATGGAGCCTGCTTCTCCCTCTGCCTATGTCTCTGCCTCTCTCTCTCTCTGTGTGACTATCATAAATAAATAAAAAATATATATATCTTAAAAAAATAAAATAAAAAGTACTTTCTATTTATTAGATCATTTAAAGCCAATAACTACCCATTATGAAAGCTATTATTAAACCCATTGTGCAAATGAGGAAATGGGACTCTAGGAAATTAAATGTCCAAGTATAAGGAGGAAGGATTCAATACACTCAGTTCTCCTTGAATTTAAGTCCTTGCTTGTTCATTGATACCATACTGAAACACATAAAACACATAAAGTTGAAATGGAAAGGATTTTGTGGTTTTTTTCACTTTAAGTGTAATATGAAGCCATCGGGGACTTCAAATAAAAGAGTGAAATGCTTCAATTACTAATATTAGCCAGAATGGAACTCATGATTAGGTCTTCCATTCTATGGAAAATAATATACTTATTAATTTGTGTAATGTAGCTAAATGATGAAAGACATGATATATGTTATAAAATAATCACCTCTTTTTTTCTGTTTGCAGAATTGATTACAGAGGGCATGAGCAGAAGCAGGAAGATCACTGCCAAGTAGGAACTGATAGTGACTTGAACTGAATTATTGTCAGTGTAGCTGAGAGAAGTCAATGCCTTTGGGATATGGAATTGAGAGAGCTTGATAATAAATTTTAAAAAAGTAAAACAGGTAGGTGAATCTGGATATTCTTTGCAAATAAATAAATAAATAAATAAAACAAAATCTGGTCGTCCTCCTATACTGAATTATTTACTTTCAAAAGCACTGGGCTGTTTTTCTTGTTAGGATTTAGCAAGCATTTTTCTCTATTCATTTTATATAGTGTCTTGCCATTGAGCTAGCATTAAAATGCAAACACACATGCACACACACACACACACACACACACACTCACACATACCCACACACACATTTTGGGGCATGTCTGAATGCAGGACATTTAACAATCATGGGTCTTTCTGAAATATACATTGGAGAAAAATATCAACAAAATGACAAATGGATTCAAGAGAAAGAAAAATGAAAGACTTAAGATGACATCATCAGCAAATAAATTATTACTACATTTAAATATAAATTATAAAAAATTCTAAATTATATTGGATATATAATGTCAAAAGACAAATAGATCTCTGTAAATTAAATTCTGAGATAGTCTTGAAATGGATGTAGCAGTGGCAGAGGGATTTGAAATAATGTCATTTCTTGTCTTATTAGTAAATAAGATACAATTGAAAAATGTCAGTTGAAAATTTGTTACTTCTCTAAGGGTAATCCCTAAAGAAAAAAAACAAGAGTATATATTTTGTGTAATTATAGGAAAATAGAATAAAGAAAAACTTTACTGATCCAAACAAGGTGAAAAATACAATATCCCATATGAAAAATGCTAAGAAGCATGTCAAATAAAAACCATTAGATAACATGGCAGGAACAATTCCAACTATATCAATAATTGTATTAAATGTAAATGGATTAAATTCATTTTATAAAAATAAGATAATATCCTGTTAATTAAAGAAACAATATTCAACTATATCCTATACACAGGAGATAGAACTAGAGCTCTTTGACGT
Source organism: Vulpes vulpes (assembly GCF_048418805.1). Taxonomy (NCBI): domain Eukaryota; kingdom Metazoa; phylum Chordata; class Mammalia; order Carnivora; family Canidae; genus Vulpes; species Vulpes vulpes. Next base: position 16,457,993 of record NC_132792.1, on the reverse strand, counting down.
CCCCACCATTATCTGTATTTTTACCATCATTTCCATGTTTCCTGTCCTCTAGTACATACTGAAAGATAGGCCTCCAAGTAAGTCAACTGTGAGGTCACCAAGCAAACAAAGTCCCAGGTCACATGCCTAGCTTTCTACTTTTAAGTAATATCTTATTTACGGTTTCTAGCATTTTTTTTTCTTATAAACACAACCATGTGTCTTATGTTTTGTTACTTCCCACCATACAGTTTCTTGCTTAAAAGCAAGAAAAAGCAAGTAGGAGATACCTTAATCTCTCTTGTGTGAGCTATACATTCTCTACTTTATTATATTTATAAAACAAGATGATGAGGAGTCCTGACATTCTGCTCAAGTCATACATTTTACTTTGAACAAGTTAGTTACCATTTCAGGGACCCAAGTATGTACAAATGGAAATAGGAAAATGATTCTTGTCCCCTTTACTCACAGGGTTACGGTCAATATCAAATGATAAAATATATGTAAAAGTGCTTTGGACAGAACAAGGTGTTACACAAATATAAAGAACTGCTATAACTCTGAATATTTTGTATTCAAAACCTATTGGAAATCTTCATTTCTTCCAATATAGTATAGTGCTTAAGAGTGAGAACTCTGGATTTGGGGTTCATAGTCTCTCTAAAATTTATAAGAGACATGATTTTGAACTGGGCTAGAAGATCTCTGTGGTTCTTTCCAGCCACAATATTTTGTAATTTTGTGGAGTTCATAAGGGACTCATAAGCTGTTGTTCTCCCACCCATTGACCTGTCTATAATATTACCATTATGCCCTGACCCTTCCAAATAGATACAATCAGAACTGGTCTAGAAGAAAGAAGAGATATGGTATAAGATGTTCTTACACCTTTGCAAGAAAGAGTCCATGACTCAAGACATCTCCTATTTGAATAGAGAAATCCAAAAAAACTCTTTTTCTCTACCAGCTTCTGCCTCGAGGATATCTTCAAATATTTTGCCAATAAACATGGGAATCCATCCATCTGTGCAGCTGAAATTGTGGGCAGGGTCACCAAAGAATGAGCACGCAGGGCAGGAACACATGAAAACATTTCTCAGAAAAAAAACAGCATTTCTCCCTTTTCGTTTAAGACAATGTTTTGTTTCTGTTTAGGAATCATAGAAACTGCAAATGAACAAGCTGTGTTGGGTCATCTAATGTGCCCTCCAGGGAGGGGATGAGCTGCTGCAGTTCATTCAATTCCCTTCCAGTTTCATGTGGAGACTCCACTGGGGGTTTTCACCACATACTCTGGCCAAGGCTCTGTGCTCCAAGTCAGTATTGCAGGAGTGTTCCTGTGACTTTGGAAAGAAAAGGAAAAAGAACCTCCAACAAAAACATTTGTTGAGGGGGACGATTAAAAGAGGTTAACTCTATACATAAATGTGAAAATTAAACACATATAATAGGAACTATTATCTCTTGATGTTGAAACAAGTAGGGTTTCATAATTTTCATTAACCAAAGATAAAAAGGTAATCATTCTTCCATTCTTCATTGTAAGTACACAATCTTGTCTTTGTCAAAGACTGTGAGATTAATGACTGTTTTAAGTTTCTTGATTTTTAAAATCGAGTTTTTAAAAACATATAAATAGAATCCTAAACACTTTAAGCTTGGAAGAAATTCAGTTATCTGTATGTTCTAAAATGGTACATATACCCATATTTTGACTTTTGTTGGATGTTTACTATGTGTCAAACTATCATGTTAAAATTTTTTAAAAGATTTTATTTATTTATTCATGAGAGACACAAAGAGAAGCAGAGGCATAGGCAGAGGGAGAAGCAGACTCCCTGCAGGGATCCTGATGCAGAACTCGATTCCAGAGCCCTGGGATCATGATCTGAGCCAAAGGCAGATGCTCAACTACTGAGCCACCCAGGTGCCCCCTTTATGTTAAATATTTTACATGCATTTTCTATGACACTCCTCATGAAATACTGTGATGTATTTTATCCCTTTTCCAGATTAAAAAAAAACAATCCAAAACTAAGCTTTACGAAGGCTAACCAGCTTGATTGGCTTCATAATGGTGGCAGAGTGGAGTTTTGAGGTCATTTTGGTCAGTCAGATTCCAAAGCTCTGAACCATTATCCTTTATTAACATGTATTCAAATAATTTTTTAAAAGATTATTTACCTGTGACAGAGCAAGTAAGCATGAACATAAGCAGGGGAAGGAGCAGAAGGAGGGAGAGGCTCTTAAGCAGACTCTCCACTGAGCCCAGAGATGACATGGGGCTCAATTCCATGACCCCAAGATCATGGCCTAAGCTGAAACCAAGAGTCCAACACAAGCGACTGAGCCACCCAGGTGCCCCTAAAGAATTTTTTATTAGGCTATCCTTTTAGATAAATAACAGGGATTAGATTATTAGATTTATTAGATTTCATGAGCATAGGGAACCTGCTTCTGTCCATAAGTATATGAAGACTATATTCTGTAGATTCCAGAACTTGATTGACTTCATCTATACACCTGATCTGTTGATCTGAACACTTTTGTGTCTGCCTCAGTTTTCCCATATTTAAAATGAGGGATTTTACCTTCATTCACAAGTTTTTACTAAGGAACTAAATAAGTGTATATAAGAAATGCAGATAATATACTGTCCAGCATAAAATTAAATACTAAGTCTAATATTGCATTATTATGTGTTTATGATTATATTAATATCTTCATTAATGTTTTCATTATTCAGTATGTTTATTATTTGTACTATATTAGATTTATGTACTTTAGTTAATTAATATTAATTATCACTATCATCATATATGGTTTGAAATCTCTTCATTATATACCTTCTGATCCTAAATCTTTTTAGTTTTGTATGATCTGTTAATTGAGTGGAAATACTTCTGAGAGGAATATTAATTTAGTCTTTATTTGCAACCTGATTGTGAATTAATTTGTCCTTCTAACCAGTCTGGAGAGGGATCTGAACAGATGAGTCTACCAGCACAGGGTTGCCACTCAGAACATGCAACAGGAAACAATGGCTATACTTGGAGTGATTAGATGTCCAGGACACACAGGCCCTCCTCACAGTTTAGTCTGTGCATTCCCTGAGTGGCTGGCATTTAATATGTGGGATGGCTTGTACTTTTGCAAGTAAAAACATAACTTTCATTCGCTCTCTCTGAATGTGAGAGTTTGGGATTTTTAGCAACTTCTAAAGCCAAAGATATTTAAGTTAATCTGCTGATTTTAAAATGCTTTTGCAGTTGGAATTCTAGAATTAAATATTGTATACACTTTTCAATATTATTGGAAAAAATTTTTAAAGATTTTATGTATTTATTTATTTGAGAGAGAGAGAGAGAGCACAAGCAGGCAGAGTGGCGGGCAGAGGGAGAGGGAGAAGCAGGCTCTCCACTGAGCAGAGAGTCCAATGGGCTCAATACCAGGACCCTGAGATCATGACTTGAGTTGAAAGCAGATGCTTAACCAACTGAGCCACCCAAGTGCCCCATAGAGAAATTTTTTTGTTATTTTTATGAAAAATAAAACTATATTTAATATTAGTATTTAAAATTTACACTTATGATAGAATATTAAGAAAAGGCATTAAATCAAAAAAAGAAAATCACTCGAGGCACCAATATTCAAAGATAAACACATTTAACATTTTTAACGTTTATTTTTATATTTTCTTTATTAAATGTTAACATTTGTTTTATTCTTATGCTTTGTCACTTTTATATGTATGATCATTTTGTAACCTCCTTTCACATCATTAAACATCACACATATTTTTCTTATTATTACATGGTGTTAAAACACTTCTAATGCTTGTATAAATCAGTTCAGTAGATGTGGTCTCTATATTTTATTTAACCATTTTCCTAATTGCTACACATTTATTTTATATACCATTTACATATTATTCTGATTTACTGTACTTAGAAATTATACTATTATGAACATTTTGTTTATAAACAAAAGCATATTAAGCCCTGAACGTGTGCCAGATCCAAAGTTTGGCCCTATGGGATCAACACTAAATAAGTCATGGCCCAGCCTGTGAGGACCTTAGAATCCACTGGGAAAGATTAACAAATCAGTAAAAGGCATTTCTTGGTACAGCTCAGTAAGAACTTTGATCTCATGTTCAAAAGTTGCTTTGGAAGAGAAGCTGCTTCAGGCAGCTTCCTGAATCAGGTAAAGCTTGAAGTAATGTTGAAAGTTGAGCTGAATTTAACTGGGTAAAATGGTAGGGACCGAAGAATTTCTTTTCAAGAGGAAAAGAGCTTGTGCAAATATGTATACCTTCTGAGGAATACTGACTAGTCCAGTATGACAAGAGGAAAAAGCTAGTAATTGAGAACATATCCTATTTGCCAGGTGCAGTATTAACCACTTTACAACTATTAACTTATTTAACCCCTACAGCATCCTTCTGTAATAAATGTTATTATATCCTCAATTTCAGATGAAAAAACAGAGGCTAAATGAAATTCTGTAGCTTGTTTCAAACACACAGTGAATTTGCAAGTGGTGCTGGATTTAACTCACACAGTCTGATTCCAGACACCAGATTCAACTGTTATTTTAATTAAGTGGTTGGAGATGATACCGTGAAGCCTTCAAAGATTAAACTGTGTCCCCAGAGAACAGCTTAAAGATTTTCAGTAGTACAGAGATATCACTATATATATATATATATATATATATATATATATATATATATATATATTCTTTTTTTACTTAGAAATACCATTAGACGATTATAAACGATATATTTGAGCAAGTAAAAAAAATGAATGAGTCCTAGCTTAAGGAAATGTTTTAGAGATGTATAGAAGAAAGTTTTATTTATTTTATTTATTTTATTTATTTATTATTTTTTTTGAAAGTTTTAAAAAGTAGGACAAAATTTGCTGGGCTTAGTTATAGATTGCCCGTGGGTGTTTGACTTCATCTCTTTATAAGAAATTCCTATAGCAGAAGTGTTTGTTCAGGAGATACACATATTTTTAAAGGTCTTGGGTGTATTTTCAGAAAGGAGTGTGTGTGTGTGTGTGCGCGCGTGCGCATGTGCACCAATTATTCAGCTATTATTTTCTCAGCCAAAATTTTCTTTTTAACCTTTTTTGTGATCTGGGTCTCTTTGTAAGCCATGTTCTCATTTGCCAGCTGGATTTCTGTTAGACATTTCACCTTGGCAGAGATATTCGGTTCTACTTTTTGGCATTTTTTTTGGTGCATTAACTCCCAGAACCAGCTTCACTGCACACTCTTAGAAGTACCACACCACTGGGTTCATCTCTTGCCTTAAGGTCTAAGTGTCAGCTCTGAAAAGCAACTCCACAAGCTTCTAGATTTTCTATATCCCAACCTCTTGAATCTGTGTGCAACTCTAGGATGGATGCTACATCTTTTAGTTTCTTATATCTGTGGTACCACAGGATCTGTTTTTGGCATTTACCATCTTCCAAGTTCTTTTTTTTTTTCCATCTTCCAACTTCTTATATTAAATTTTATCTGATAAAATAGCTGTTGTGAGTTCTATCCTGGTCAGAACCTGATGGATACTTTTTTAACAGGGAGACGATAATTTCTGTTAGCAGCGATGTATTTCTGCATTAATTAAACAAAAGCTTATCATAACAAGTGAAATATTTGTAGAGGATGTTTTGAAGAAGAAAAGTCCTCTTAGGAATTCATATCACATTCCATGTTTTCTATTAATCAATACTCAGTTATTAAATATCTTCACCAATCTATTAACTAGAAAACATTTACACACCCTATAGATTTGTATTGTGCTTTGTTGATTTTGACTTAACTCAATGAGCCTTAAATTTGCATCATCATCCAGGCTTATAAATCCATTCACTTGTCTGATTTATTAACGTTCAAAAATATTTGCAAAATAAGGGTTGTTTGGTTTGGGATTTCTAATATTACATTTGTCTTTGGAGGAAATTTAAAGGATGAAAAATGTTACTTAAACATCTTAATATTGTAATAGATTCTGAAATGATATTAAATTGACTGGTAAATTTAAATTAAATAGAAAGCTAGGAGAGGTATTAATAAGTCCCTATTTAAATACTTAAACCAGTTCCATAAAAATTTAAGGTGGACAGCAGAGAGGTCATGGATATCAGAATAGAAAAACAGAGTCATAGAAGGCTTAAAAAGGAGTTAAGGATTTTTCCCCCATTTTAACCTTTCTATAATTGGTAAACGAATTATGCTTTATATAATCATTTAATATAGGGATTTTTTCTTTATTTTTCCTCAGAAAATATTACTAAATTGTAGGTACATCTTAGCTTTTGAAGATATTTTAAAGTGAATGAAGTGTGATAAATATGAATATGTGTACATATATACATATATTCAATATATTATAATTTACCCATAATTTTTGTATACATTTTATTTTACTTTTTTGGGATGGCTGAAACTTTTTTATATATTTTAAATTTTGACTGCCTCCTCTTATTGATTTGACTGACTTATTAATTGCAAGCCACGTTACCTACCTTCTATGCAAGTATTCTACAATAAGAATCTAACCCAAACCAAGCAAAGGGAGAAGAAACCAAAAAGTTAAAAAATAATGTTAAGAGAAGGGTGTAATTTGGGGCTATGTACATTTGTAACTTTCTATGAATCCCAATTTTCTATACATGTATTTTCCCTTTCCAATCATTAGGAGCTAAGTTCCTTGACTTGGTCATGCTAAGTGAATTTGCATCTGAAGAAATGAAGAAGTTCTGATGGAAAGTATAAGGAATGTTAATAAACTGTGTTTTTTCCCCCTTAGAACTAATATGGAGGAAATTTTGCAATATAGGCAAGTTGCAAAAGGATTTAAAAAGAGTAAAAAATAATCTCTGCTTTCTTGAAGGCTAAAATCTAATGAAACAAATTGATGTGAATGCCTTGGAGTGTCAAAAAGGCTTAACAGAACACGGGAAGAATAGAAGAGCAAATAGCTTGCTATAAGATTATAAGTGTAGGAGAAAGTCATTCTTCCTAGAGCTCAGAACAGATTCCAAAGAGAAGAGCCACATTTCCCCACAATATTATCAATCCAGTTTAGTTCAATCTATACACTATTGCAAGTTGTTAGAAGTATATCCCAGGACACTCTTTATCAGACCTACAATATTTTAATATTGTGAATGATTTAAAAGAAACTAAAGATGTCAGGATCACAGAATATTATTAATTTTATGGATGTTCTAATCTCTAGGTGAACACTGTGGAATAAGGAAATGGATAGAGTCAGCCCAAGAGTATTTTTATATAAACTAGAGAAAATCCCCCATCTCACTGCAATATTTCACAAACTTACTTCAATTTCAGGCTATTCTGCTCATTATGATAATTAAGACCATCAGGATGGAGGAAAAAATGTATAAAGCTTAAAGAATAAACCTCAATGTCTCAATGTAAGGCACTGAGGGAAATCAAAATTAACTACAGATTAAAAAGGTTTTTGACGTGGGTAGCTCAGTCAGTTAAGCATCCTACTCTTGATTTCAGCTCAGGTCATGATCTCAGGGTCGTAAGACTCCGCCCTGCATCAGGCTCTGCACTCAGTGGGGAGTCTGCTTGAAATTCTCTCTTTCCCTCTCTCTCTGTCCCTGCTTGCACGCACATGTGCTCATACTCTCAAAAAAAAAAAAAAAGGAAAGATGTTTTAATGATTCTGAATTTATATGATGTGGTTAATTATCAAGCTCATCTAAACATTTCACTATTGAAGGAAACGGACATTTTTATGTATTTAATCAGAGCATGAGAAATGTCAATTTAATTAAACAAATATTTATAGACTCCATAATAACTGATTATAACTATGAGAAAGACCTAAGCCTTTACCCAAGAAGCTTAGATCTATATTCCCAGGAAAAGTGTGGATACTTTATCTTCTATTTTACCTGTTTCGTTAAGTAAGTTGTGCTATTTAAGCGCCTGCTACACTTATGGACCCGCTCTGCCAAGAAGAATACCAGCAAAGAGAGAGAATGGGGAAACTGAGTCAAGAGGAGGGCAGCCAAGCAAGATGTAATTGAGTTCTAAACAAGATTACAATTATACTGAGGTCTAGCTCTTTTGATTTTTTTAAAAAAATTTTCCTGTCGTTTTCATCTTTTTCTGTATTCATGCGATAATGTTCAGTTTTTTGTGAACTCATTTTTGCCAGTTAATAGCTTTACACTTAAGCATTGTAAAATGATTTGCTCTGGTGATCACTCTTATTTTCCTTACAAAATTAGCCTCAAACTGTTCGCTTAACTTGTCATTTGTGGTGTGACTTTTCTCCTCTCAACTCCTGCAGGTACTCGATTCTATGGAGGAGAATCAGAGCTTCTCACATTCTTTCATCTGCCAGAGAGTGAAGATGTACAAGGCTTGCATTAATCAGAGGAGAGGTATCAATTGGCTGGTTGCTTATAGGTCATTTTCAAATTGAAATAAGAAATATCTCTTACAGGTAATTGTGAGAGCTTCTTCTGTACAAGGTTACCACTCTCAGTATTTAAATTTGCCTCTCAAAGCACATCTGTCTGGCTTTCTACACAGACTCTATCCCTTTAGTGCTAATGAGAACCTCATGCCTTCCAGTCTGAAAGCAGGATTTGGAAAGATTTCTCCCTTGTTAATGTAAAGCATGTCATTCTGGGCCCTATGCAGTATTATTTGCTTTTCTTACTGCAGAATCTTGCCTGTAGGTGGTTTTGTATCATCCAGAAAGTTTCATATCTTAGCATCGTATTGATTCTTAATTTCCTGGTCTCAGAATTCAGTGAGCTATATTTGATTTACTAAGAAACTAAGCCTCTTTTCATATCCTGGTGAGATCTGCAAGAGATGGAGATGAGATTTAAGAGAATAAAAGTCCTTTTGGCAAGTCTATCTTTTCCTTGGTCTTACAAATGATTCTGTTTGGTAAGTGATTAAAGCTGGTCTGGACAGGCAGCAAACACCAGAGTAGATTTATAGCCTCTAAAACAATACCTTCAAAGATCTCCTCCCAGAAATCATGGCCCAGAGGCATGCTTTTGATTGATCTAAGTCTCTAAGGTATTGTGCCTGAAGCAAACAAAGACTTATTATGCTTCTTTACTAAGAGACTTTGACATTTTATGGTTTTCTATGAAAATATCGAACAGGAGTAAATAGTCAGGAATCCTATAGTCTTTCTTTGTCTGAATTGTAGGCATGCTTTGTCCCATAGCAAAATCAGTTATTTACTCTTGTGACCTTACACAGAGCACTGTCTATCCACTCTACTGTGTCAACAGTCATTATCCACATGCATTCCTGTACTGGGGAGAAAAACAAGGGAAATTATATATGACCACATTTTGGGAGGTGATAACTTAGTGACAGGGAAAAGTGAAACCAGTATTGTACTCTTCACCAAGTATCAAGAAAGGTAGAAAAAAGAAAGATGTTATTTTCAGTAATCTTCTAAGTCTTTGACATTTTCAGACTTAGCATAAAATATTTTTTACTGGGACACCTGGATGGCTCAGTAGTTGGGCGTATGCCTTCAGCTCAGGGCTTGATCCCAGGATCTGGGATCAAGTCCCACCTCAGGCTCTCTGTGATGAGCTGGCTTCTCCCTCTGTCTATGTCTCTGCCTCTCTGTGTGTGTGTTTCTCATGAATAAATAAATAAAATTAAAAAAATAACTTCTACTAACTTCATGTAAAATTTTGGACTTTCCTCCAGAAAGAGGTGCAATTTTTGAAGTGTTCTGGGTTTTTCAGAAAATTCTCATCATTGAAGAAAATTTCTGATTCATCGCTGTCTTCCTGCAGTATAGTTCTCCGCTTCGCCCTCCAGAATGTCATCTCTACTAGAGTAAGAAGCTTTTTATTTATTTGGTATTGTCTATAGACCTAACAGACTGTGTACTAGATAAATAGAAATTTTAATAAATTCTGGTTAAACTGAAAATCCTTGTTCAATTGTTGATTTCTTTTGATAGCATTGAATAAAAGCAACCTTATTTCTTTCTACACAAATGAAATCTTAATTCAATATTCTGTTCTACTCACCTAACGAGAGATTAGATTTGTGGTGATAAGCTCTGTTTTATTGCCACTATCTGTGTTATGTCTGTTGTTTCCACCCCAAATTATGATTTTCTGGAAGGCAGGGACCATGTCTAATTTTACTTTGTGTTCCCAGCATTGTATATGTCCATATAATGCTTGCTGAGTGAAGGAGCAGAATGATTCAATAGGATAAAACCAAGATTCTTACACAGGGATTAACCTCCTGATTTACGGATTATATCAAAACTCTAAATAATAGGCAGGCATAGTAACAAAAGATAGTGATAGTCTTGTTCATTGGTATGTCATACAAAATAGGTGTTATCATGAATCTATATTGTCCATCCTACAATCAAGTGTCCCTACCTAAACTCATCTCTGAAGTGTTTCAATATTAAAATATGCTTTGTTTAAATGTCAGCTAGGCTCAGCGGCATGAGAAGTACATGGAGCAAACAAAGAGCAAGGCAGGGAAAACATTGCCAGTGTCTGAATTTTTTTCCCAGTTTCTGTTTGGCTTATCTCTTCTGTCATGAGAAAGATCTTTCATTTCAAAGTAAAAAGGCTGTTATATATCAAGTAATTACATGATGCCTGCTGAAACACTCAGCACTTACATGGACAACGTCCTGTAATTCTCATCTCAAACTTGTGAGATAAGAACTATTATAATCCCTATTTTAAATACAAACAAAATAGAAGCTTTGAGTATTTAAGTAGCTTTCCCATTGCATAGCAAAAAACAGGTTGGAATTGGAACACTTTCAATTTTCTAACATTATAATGAAAGCTCCTAAGTACTATGCCATACTGCCTACCCTTAAGTTTGGTGATAGGAGAGCTAAAGCTTGTACTGTGTGGTGCTAATGTAGAAGTAGGGCCAGTGCCTGAAAACCAAAGAAGGAAGGCTTCCACTTCGAAGAAAGAAAGATATTTCCAAAGACTAGAACTATCCAGACTAGGTTCTTTTTGTAGCATCATGCACAATGCATTGTAGGTATTCAATAAAAGATTGATGACATGGGGGCAGGTTGCCTCCAGACACACTGAGATGAATCACTCTCAATTCTTTCAATTGAAGCTGTACAAAATCTTTTGGAAGGTATTGAGGAGGTAGGTCTTGTTTCATAAGATTCGATTAAGTGACATCTGCTTTCCAAGTCTGTGATCTAATTGTTTATGATTGAATGATAATCTAGATATTTTAGGAAAAAAATTAGAGGGAAAGGAACGAGAGGGGGGCCAAGAGAGGAAGGGAAAGAGGCAGTGGGGTAGAAGGGCAGGAAGAAAGAATTGTGAATTATAGAACTTAATGTTCAATTATTTCTAGTAGTTGGTATTTAATAGCCTAACGTCTTATGGATCTGCTCAAAACTTGTTTGGTAAGGTCATCCTACCTTAAAGTGAGGTAGCAGGGGATATATTCCTAATCTACAGAAGAGGTTGAGGCAATGATGGAAATGACCAAGCCTCCTGGGATCCCTCCCTCAAATGGGTCACAATTAGCTTCTCTACAAATCCCCCTCTCCGTATTGCCACATGTAATTCAATGAAAATCAGCACAAAGACTTCTAACCTCTCAGGGCCAGATTGCCCCATCGTCATGTAAAAGAGTGTTCTCCTGGTAGAGTTCTCTGGAAGTTTCAGAGTTTAGAAACCAAGTGAACTGTCAGCAAAGTTTCTCAAATAGGGTTGAGGTTATATTCAATAAGCCAACCATTTGAACAACTGAGAATCAGTGCTCACTTTGCTACTCTTTTGCCAAAATGTGTAACATCCACCTGCTTATGCTGATCTAGGTCAACTTTTAGTCAGAGTTTTGGGATCCTCTTCCAACAGAAGAGGGTCTAGACTATTTCAATAAAATGAATTAAGCTGGCTCATTTGACATACATTATCAAATATTATATTTTTTCTTACTCAGTCAATTTATGGCTGCTTTTTTTACAAGAGAAAAATCTCTCTGATTTAGATTTTTGGCATGAGTTTTTATTCTCTCTAACTTGGATCTAACTCCAAGGAACTCCCAACTCATTAGCATATGATGCCACTTCCCCTTAACTGATACCTTTGTTTTCAGTTTACTATGGATGTCTTGATCATGATGGATTTCTTTGGGGCCATGAGTTGATTGAAATTCTAATTGATGAGTGATACAGGAAGGGAGAACTTGTACATTGGCTAGCAAGATGCATGATGTGGTTATGAGTCTTTCCTAAACCTGGGAAGCTTAGTTCTCAACAGAATGATTATAAATATCAAATGAACTCAGAACCAAAGCTCAGAAAATAAAATGAGTGGGAAATATCAGAGAGGGTAACAGAACATGAGAGACTCCTAACTCTGGGAAATGAACAACGGGTAGTGGAAGGGGGAGGTGGGCGGGGGAATGGGGTGACTGGGTGATGGGCACTGAGGGAGGCACCTGATGGGATGAGCACTGGGTGTTATACTATATGTTGGCAAATCGAACTCCAATAAAAAATATACAAAAAAACAAAGTTCAGAAAATAATAAAGAATTCAGTGCTCAGGTAAGAATATGCACAATGGCACTGAAAAAAAAAACATTTTAGAATAGTGAAACCTAACATATAAAACTGAACTTTTACCAATAGTTACTGAGGGGTTATCATTTGCAGGGTGCTGTGTTAGATGCTGTGACATGACACCCAGACCCACCCTTAGCATGGAGTACTCATTGCCTAGCTTCCATGAACATAGGCAACTAATAATTCTCAGCTGACTTCTCTGGGAATTGCCTCAATTAAAAGAAGCTTTCTTGCTCAAGTGTGTAGCCTTCCAACATGCCAGCCCATATCCAATGGATGGTCCAAGGGTACAATGGCACGCTCCATTTGTTTGCAAGTGGAAAAATGCTGAAGAGTCTGCTCATTTCCAGATCTCCCTGTGGTATGAGTGAGGTCTCCATGACAATTGTTTGTCATAGCTCATTTTTCCCCTCTTGTACAGTCTTGCTTTTCTACACCTTTAGAGGTCTTGTTGCCAAGAATACTGCCTAATAATATTCTGCTTATTAATCTCCATCTCAGAGTTGTTTCCTAAGGAATCTGATTTGAGAAAACTACTTCTCTTGGTACTGAATGGTGATGCTTGGTTCGGACTACAACTGATGGATACTTACCGTGCCCTCTGCTTACTTAATGAGGTGAAGGAGATAGAATGATAAACAGCTAACTGTATTATAAAAAAGAAGACCAACAAAAGCAGATTTTGTTGTCCCTTTTCTTTGCTTCGTTGGTGCTCCATGCAAACTTCTACTTTGATTGTATCATATTATATTATACAATTGTGTTGTTGTCGTAAGTCTCCTGCAAAAGGTTTTGAGCATTATGGGGACAAGATTTCATCTTCCTTACCTTTATATCCCCGGCATGCTGCCTGCAATAAGCAATTTGTGTCGACTTGAGAAGTAAATTAATGAACAAAAATAAGTAACACAATTTGGAAGTTTGACACACAAAAAAGTATGAGTAGTAAATGATAAAAATTCAGAAAAGAGGTAAATTCAGAAAAGAGGCAGAATTTGAGCATGGCTTCAAAGAAATTTAGTAGATTTGGGGCATATGAGTACTTCAAACTGAGAAAGCAACATCAGGGTGCGTGTGTGTGCATGTGTATGTGTGTGACAAAGTGGATTAAGTAGTTAAATTTTGGCACCAGACTTCTATTCGAGATTATATTTGTATTAAACTAACACTACAACCATGCTGAGTTCTTCAAATGCATCCAGTGCCAGGGAGGAGAAGTGGTATTAAATAGAGAACCTAGCTTTGTAAAAATCACCTTGTCTAGGCTTAACAGTTGCCACATATAATCCTCAAAATGGACGGATCCCAAAACAAGCAGCACCTATAGAAGCCTTTTATGTGCAAAAACCCAGTGATAAAACAGTAAATATTATTCTTTTCTTCAAAAAAACATGGAGTAACAGGTGTCAGTGACAAGAGGTATGGGAAGCAGTGACACATGGAAGAGTCTAACATGCCAGGTACAGTGACTGAGAAAAAAGCAAAGTGCTTTGGGGGCATCTCTCCCCATAGGGGCCAAAAATATCTCAATATAGGAGGTGCTGTTTCATTTGGGTTTTCAATAATGAGTAGCCTTAGCCAGATGGAGATTGGGAAAGGAAATTTCAGCAAAGGATACAGTATGTGCAAAGCCTGAGGATCATGAAACATCGTAAATGAATAATGGTAAAAAAACAATTCAGTAGCAAAAACAAAATAGGTTTGCTTTGTGAGCAGGTTGGGGAAGGAAGCAGGTAAAAGAACAAGACAAGGAAAATAACTTTGAGCAAAATTTGGAGGGATTGAAGGGTTTCCATATTTTACCAAGGCATTCTGGTTGAAACTTTTTTTAGGCCACTGGACCCCAGGAAGAGACAAAGAGAGGGGCACGAGGAGATTTGCAGTGTGAGGACTCTTTAAAAGGGAATTCAGGGCAGAATTCAGGAAAAGTCTGTGTCTTTGCATAAAGCCACAGGAAGACAGGTCTTTGCAGTATGTGACTCTCTTGGCTGCAAATGGAAATCTCAGCTCCTAGTTTAATGATATATATCAAAGGAAGTTTATGTATTGGAAAGTGTATGTAGGGACACCTGGGTGGCTCAGTGGGCTAAGCGTCTGCCTTAGGCTCAGGTCGTAATCCTGGAGTTCCAGATCAATCCCCACATCAGGCTCCCTGCTCAGTGGGAGGGGTCCACTTCTCCCCCTGCTCCTCACCCTGCTCATGCTCTCTTTCTTTCAACTAACTAAATAAAAATCTTTAATTAAAAAAAGTTTATAGAGTGCCAAATAACCTGTCACATTTTCTCAGTATCTTCTCTTTCAGGCCCTCAAAATAACACTAAAAACAAAACGAAAGAGTTAGCTCCGATGTCTCATGTGCATAATTCACTTAGCACAATTCTTCTCATAAAAAAAAGGTCCAGGTGTGCCATCAAGGGGCAGTGTGGTGTCACAGCAAAGATCGGGGAACCTGGAGCCATGGGGTCTGGGTTAAGCTGCTGGCTTGCTGCTCTTTTCCTGTGATCTGAACAACGTCCTCAATATCCCTGTGCCTCAGCTCCTTGTGTATATGGTGGGAATAAGAAAAGCATGTTCTTTAGAGGGTTGTTGGGAAGATAAATGAGTTAATATGTGTGAAGTGTTCAGAACACAGCCTGGCACATACTCCGTATTACCTAAATTTTTGTTATTATTAGAAGGGGAATTTAAAAATGCTTTTATTTTCTGCCTCCATTTCAACCTCTCTTAAAGTAGTTATCATTCTTTTGCTTCTCCCTAATATCTCTCTTTCAAACAAACTCTCTTGAGAGGAAGGAAAAGTCCAGATAAATGCATCCTAACTGACTTAAGAATGTCAGATCTTGGGATGTCTGGGTGGCTTAGTGGTGGAGCATCTGCCTTTGCCTCAGGTTGTGATCCTGGGGTCCTGGGATTGAGTCCCGCATCAGCCTCCCTACAAGGAGACTGCTTCTCCCTCTGCCTGTGTCTCTGCCTCTTTCTTTGTGTCTCTCATGAATACATAAATAAATCTTTAAAAAAAAAAAAGAAAAAGAAAGAATGTCACATCTTGCTGGTGGCATGGGCAATTCCCAGTGCTTGACAGTCAGTGAGTGATTGAGGTTTTATTATCCATGTCCTTCACCTTTGTACCTCTTAGACTGCGGCCAAGCCTGGAGCAACCAAAGGTTTAGGGCCAAACATTTGGAAATGCTAATTGTGACCACTGATTTTGGCACCTCCTCATATATGGTCTGACACCCTTAATCAGATGTTACCCATTTGTTTGTTTCCAAACAATGTCAAAATTCCTCATGGGCAAAGTCTCTCCTCTGCTTCTCTATGTTCACAATACCTGGCCCCGTTGTGAGCCTAAAGCAGGTGTTCAGCAAATACATGCTGAGCAACCCGCAGTGGCAAAGCTTTAGAATGGGAAATCACCAGTTGGTTGATGTCATATACAGACTGTAGTTTCATCTTTTGCTGCAAAGCCCTCGTAAACGTTTCAAAGCTCCTCCCCCGACCATGTCCTCTAACCACAGACTTAAACTCGTACAGTTTTTCCGTCATCTGCACAGTTAGATTCTACTGCACCCAACCGTTTTAACCTAACAACCTAACAGCTAATGTTTATTGATTGCTGCCTAGGTGCTGAGCACTGTTTTAAGAGATTTACTTTCACTATCTCACTTATGCTCACAGCATTCTTGTGAGCTAGGTAATGTCGTTATCCTCATTTTATGGGTGGGGAAACTGAGTTTTAGAGAAATATGTCCAGCTATAGTGGTAGAACTTGATCTCCCTCAAGCCCCAAAGGCTGACTCCAGTTTTTCGCACTAAACTAGCATCCCGGTGCATCCAGAGGCAAACCATTCCACTTCTGAAATGTACCGTTATCATTCCTCTCTCCCTAGTTTCATTCTTGTTTCCCTGACAAGAAGAGTCAGGACATCTCTCTGCCTCTCTTTTGCCATCTACTGCTAAGGAGACTGCTCTAATGTCTCATCCATATAGGTTTTCACATTATCTTAAATCTTCTGAACTATACTGTGCTTAATTTAATGTATTGCTTATATATGTTCTACTAACAGGTTCATTTGGTAGGCTTACCCCTCTGGAAATATAGCCTTCCTTCCTCCATGCTATAGCACCAAGCTCAGTGCCGAACCCACTTTCAACACTCAGTATGGAGTTAACAAGTGGTGGATTCCCAGAATGTAATTGTAAGAATGCTGGATCCTGGGTTCCTTTATCAAATAGCAGCCTGATGGTTTATACCCACTAAAACTTCATCATCTGTGCATGCAAGTCTCCATGGTGGCAACTGTAGGCACAAAAGTGGATTGCCACAAGTCTGTGAGTTGACGGAGGCGTATCCAAGTGACGAGTGTACTTTGATGTGATCAAATGCCACCTAAAACAAAGTGACACAAAATTATAGGAGAGGCAATAGAAAAGAAAAAAACAGTATTTTTGGAGAGTCTGTATCTTTTCCCATATCCACCTAACATGAAGGATAGGCAGGCCAGAGATGAAGAGCAAAGAGCTAGGAGTCACAATGAGCTAGGTACACATATCATCTCTAGAATCAGTTCCCAAAAGTTTTTTTTTTTTTTTTTTAGCAGTTTTGTCTCAAATGTTTACTTTCTCTCTCTCAGCTCCAGTGGTAAAGGTCTGAATTTCATAACTGCAATACCAGTGCATCCAGCGTGCCTGTCAAAATTCCCTTTGGTAGCAATTAACATTTATTTTACAAGCTTTTTTTCTATTGGGGAAAGTTTGGGCTGGAATAAGCTACAGAAGTGAGTGGGGCAAAAATAAATGGATTCAGAGTTGAACAAACAATTAAAATCTATGAAACTGTAGAGCAAACTAATCCATGGTGAACATGCTGCTCCAGAAGCTTTCATTACTTCCATATCTGCTGTTTTTCATCTAGACTCCAGGCCAAGACAGAAGGGGGTCTCTGCTACCCCTACTCACAGATTACCCCATGTAAAGTAACAAACACACAAAATAAAAATTCAGGTCTGCTCTGTAACAAGGTTGACATGTGGTTAATCAACTTTAGTGTAGATTTTAGGCAAAAGTATATACAACCTGCTCAAAAATAACAAATGAACATATGTCAAGAATCAAACAAAAACCAGAATTGCAGGAGAGAAAACTTTAGAGATTCTCTCTTAAGCAAATTTATGACGTCAAGGATTAGGTTAGAAAAAACACTAGTCTGGTGGGTATTCAAAGGCAATTGTCATTTAGCCCGGAGCCAAGTTCCTCTACTTGCCTACCATATACTCCGCTCTATCAGTGACTTTATGTTACTTAAATGGAGTTAAAGAATGCAGTGGGGCATAGGTTTACCGAAGAAAAGTTAAAGGCTGATCTTAGTGGTTAGAAGCCACTGGGGATTAGAACAGGAGTGTGAAAGAGCAGGAAATTTAACAAATGGCCTGTGGGCCTGTCACTTTGCATCATGTCTTGATTTGATCTCTTTCTGTGGGTTATCCATTCTCAGGTCCCCTTCCCTCCAAGCACTATTCTGCTCTTTTATGCTCTTAAACCATTTCTGCTCACATTTCGTACTACATAATTGAGACCACATAGAAACCAACTAAGGATGATGTGAAACTCCTTTGTAAAAAAAAATCATATGTGACATGAGTGCAAAAAAATAGCACTAAGACAAGGATTCAACCCTAAAACTCACTGAATCAGATTCTTCCAGAGTAGATGTTGCTTTTTGGAGAAGATATTTTGTTTACTGTGACATGCACTGCCAATTCTTTTATGCCATCAGATGTGGCTTGTGACCTACAAATAAGTCATCTGACTCTCAGTTAAAAGAGTCATTCTCATTTGTGCATTTATGATGCTTCACCCTGCCCATCTTGATTACGCTTCCTGGTATTCCATATTCCATGACTTTGCAAAATCTCATCTGTTCCTGGAGTGTTGCTTTCCTTGGAAAGCTACATCTACTCTAGTTTTGTCATCTGTCTCTCTCCTGAACTTCTAAAGCACAAGATTTCATATAGAAGCTATTTGCCTTTTTGTGCTATAGACACGTCACATTCCAGCGTATAACTTATGAAATTCTAGAAAGAATGTAATATATTTTTTAAGTTCATAAAATAACATACATAGGATTACGATAGAAACCAATGTATGGTAATACAGTTATTAAAATACTAAACAGATTTGTGATATATAATTATTAATGCATTTAAAAATAAGTACTAGTAGTTACTATAATTTCAATGGTGTGGTAACTTAAATAATATTTTGAAATATCTGCAGCACTGGGGTGTGATATGAAAAACTAGAAATCCAGTGACAAGTCATAAGTGTTGCTAAAACCACTGTGTGTGTATGTGTGTGTTTTCTACATTCATAATGCAAAGAAACATGAAGTTTCAGTTACAGCCAAGTGAAATTTCTAAATTCTACCCAGCTGAGAATGTCCTATTTATTACTTGAAGAAATCCCTTATCATCTACCTTATTAATGCAACTAGCTGGTATAATCAAATCACAGACACACAGCTTCTTCTCTTTATACTTCCCTCAGAGAATGGGCTACTTCTTAGCTCTTTATAGTAGCTGAATAAGAAGTAACTGAGTATAATGAAATGAAATTAAACAACTTAGGCATAGCTAAAATGTGCCAAGCCAACCACACGCATTCCCAGAGTTAGTTGGTTATGTTGTTATTTGATATAATTTCTCTTTTGCTTTGTAATATTCTTAAGTGTTTGCCTTCCTGTCTCTTCCAGTAAATT
This sequence comes from Vulpes vulpes, assembly GCF_048418805.1. NCBI lineage: Eukaryota > Metazoa > Chordata > Mammalia > Carnivora > Canidae > Vulpes > Vulpes vulpes. The sequence continues at coordinate 16,438,627 of NC_132792.1, read as the reverse complement.
GGGTATTCTTAAGAGTGGACTCTGCATCAAGTTATCTATGTTTAGAGCTTAAATAAAGTGGCCATAACAGTACATCTGTGGAATAGGTTAAAATAATATAATGAGAAGGAAGAATTGATACATTTCCAAGAGAGTAAGAAAAGCCAAAGTTTGATGCAAGAATTTGGACTAGAGATTCTTGGAAAATTAATACAAATAGGAGAGCTAAAGTACAATGAGTGTGGTGGGGCTCACACATAATGTTCTTCTGTTCCTTTTTATAATTAAATTACTATGTCTTTCTCTTTTAGAATATAACACAATCTGTAATTGTCAGCAATGTGATAGAATATGAAATATTTCTGAGGATATTGTGGGAAAGAGAACGTAATAATCATCCTTGTGGAAGAATCTGAGAGTAAGATAAAGGAAAACCAAAGACAAATTGTAGAAGGAGTTACTGGACAGCAGAAATGGGATTATGATAATGTGGTGATATTTGAGTCTCATGGAGGCAAAAGTTTCAAGAAAAATTAAAGCTGAGAAATTGAATAATTGGAAGAAGACTGATAGAAGTGCAAGTTTACTAGAGATCTGAAAACATCATTGAAGAAAATGTAGGGAAACAGAAGTAGTAAATATAGAGCTTTTCACCAATGACTGTAAATAGAAAATATTAGACAGCAGATTGCAGGAGTGTCAAAGCATGAAAATCTTATGGTTTTGCTTTTGTATTACTTTTAAAATTTTATTTATTTTCTTGAGAGTGAGCAACCACCATAGGACAGGGGAGCGGGGCAGAGGGAGAGGCAGACTCTGACTGAGCCACCGGGCACCCCTTGTTTTTTTTGTTGTTGTTGTTGTTTTGAGACAAAGCAAAGTCTAGACAAGCCTTTGGAGAAGGGGTGGAGATGAGGGAGGATACAAATGAAATATGAGCTAATTGACCAAGATGAGATCATTGAAAGTCTCTAAAGGGATAGGAAGGAAGTGAATTTTGAGGCTAATTGAGGAATGAAGTTTCAAAAGGAGTAGAGATACATATTTCTCTGAGTCAAAAAAGAAAGACAAAAAATGGGTGTAGTTACAGAGAATTAAAGTTCGTAAGTTGGTAGAGGAAGAGGCCCAGGCGAGATTGCTTGGATGTCTTCATTAAAGTATAAGGTGTAAATGGAAGAGAGGAACATACTGCTGTCCTTCTTAGCCCAAGCCAAGCTGGAAGGGTCAACCTGGGTACTTTCCCCCATGGAAATCTCTGAGGCCAAACAAGCCAGGTTGGCATGCAGTTCTCCAGCTAAGGAGAGTGAGTAGCCATGGACGAAAGAACAGGACTGGGGTGAAAGGGACCATGTACGAGGAGGACATACTACAAAAGCAGAAGAACATTCTAAGTGGCAAGAAACTGGTGCATGCTTATGCTACAGTTAAATCAGGTTTGTCTATTTCTCAGTTAAACATAAATTCAAAGAGTTAATGGATATAAACTCTTTAGGATTTGAAGTTAATTCCATTTGACCAAATGGAGGAATAGTGTGATGGAAAAGAGTTACTTTCCTTTTGGATCTTGGCATGCAGAAGCCAAGATTTGCAAATGCCCCATATGAAATCCAGCTTTTAAAATGCTGAGACCCGTTGGACTTCAATAGAATTCTGACACATACGTGTAGAACAATTCTAATCCCATCCGGTTGTTCATTCCTTCTCTTGCATTATGCAGTGCTGACAGAGTGGCCACATTTCCCAAGAGCTCCCTTTTCTTCAAGGCAGATGTTGTTCCAGTTGTGATTTTTAAAAACTGAATGTTGCAGATTTACCCATTGTTTTCTTTTCATGCTGTGACTAATTCCAACTATGGCCAAAGGTTGACCTGGTCTCTGAGAAAAAGAGTCACATATCTTCCTTGTTCTTTGTCCATGGAGAACCCAGGGACTCAAGGGGACATCCTTGAAAATACTAGATACTCTCCTGTAGCTAACCAAGTACCAATTGAGACACATTTTTGAATACACGTCTACTTTCTGATTTTCATTATTCCTGACCTATGTACCATTCTTTTCCCTTAGAGGAAAATGCATTCTCTTAGATACTCACTGTAGATTTTGTTTTACAGAGTGTCTTCCTTCTCAGACTGAAAGAATAATTCTAATGTATTTATGATAAATACTTTTTACGTGTAAATGAGGCTTCTTTTTTTTTCCTGGCACATTTTTGGGTTAATCAGGTATATCTCTGATTTCTTTACAGAATGCAGGCTAGAGAGTTGAGTATAAAATGCTAAGAGATATTAACAATCCATTCAGATTACTGTTTTTAGAAAAGCATAGATGATAGAATGGGTAAAGGAAATTAAAGGAAAACAAATGCAGACCAGATGTTGGATGGCAAGTTTCCACTTTGAGAATAATAAATGCAGGCACTGGGCTGCCAGATGAGGTTAAAGAGCACAGATACCAACTTAATTTAATAAAGAAAGAGATGCTCTTCATTGGAAAGGCCGGTGCCAATTGTGACAAAGGATGATTTTATGAAACTGCATTTTCTTACCCTGTCCCTCATTTTTATTGTGGAAAAAATACATATAAATAGACAGGATCAGCATTCACAATGACTCCAACTTGCCAGAGCTTTAAACATTTAAACACTGTAGTAAAGAAAGCCTAATATCCCTATGATTTTGCTTCCCTGGGGGTCTTTACCAGGAGTGGAGCATGGCTTAAAAGTCCCAGAGGGAAGGAAGAAAGTGAGATAAAGGAGGAAACTATACATAATTAACAGAAGCACTTGGGTTCAATCAATATTCTTCTGAGCTGTGTGCCCAGGAACTGTTTGACTCAAACTTGGAGAGACTCTATGTGGTGGTTACATTTATTCGGGTTCTAGATGAGAAAACATGAGTGCAGAGACACTGTGTGTTCTAATGAAGTTCATAGTGCTAAATGGCAGATGAAGATTCTCTCCCCAGCTTCCAAGTATGACAACCAAAATGTCTTACTAAAAAAAAAAAATGTCTTACTCTTCTTCTCCATATTTGCCATGTAGCTGGTATCAGCACTGTGTTAGTTTCAAACACCTGTTGAAAAAAATTATCATAAACTTAGTGGTTTAAAATAGCATGTATGCACTGTCTTTGTGTTCTCTACATTAAAGTCTGATATGGGTCTCTATGGCCTAAAATTAAAGTGATGATCATGTTGTCTTTTCTTTATGGAGACTCTAGGGAATAAAAAATTTCCTTGTGTTTTATTTTTTGTTTTCATCTTCAGTGGCCAAGGAGTATTGGCCACCCATACTCCTTGGCTTTGGCCACATTCCTCCATCTTCAAAGCCAGCAATATTGAACCTCTCTGACCTTTAGTTTTTCATCACATTTACCTCTGCCTCTACTTCCCTGCCTCCTGCAACCACTTCTAAGAATAATTACGATTACATTAGGCTCACCTGAATAATCCAGGATAATCTCCCCATCTCAAGGTCCTCCACTGAATCATATCAGCAAAATTCTTTTTGCCATGGAAGGGGACATAGTGATAGGTTCCAATGATCAGGATTTGGACACCCTAGGACATTATTCTGCCTACCACTAGCTCAGACAATCTAAAACTGGGCTGGGATTCCACATTTTAACAAGCCCCTGGAGTAGTACTGATGTATATTTATGTTGGGGAAGTTGGAGTTGCAGCAACAGATCAAAAGAGTGAATTCGCAGAGGCAGTTTGCAAAACTTCACACTCACCCAAGGACAATTTTACTCCTTACCACACCTGACCCTGTTACACTCCTGAGCCTGTAAGATTTGCAAGATAGGAATGTATAGTGGGGCTGTCAACAAATCTCCTATTTTGCAAATATGGTTCGTAAAACAGGCTGAGTAAAGAGAAACTTGAACCTTCATACAAGCTACAGTGCTTTTGCTGGACACTATAAATGCCTCCTGGTGACTAACCTAAGAACAGATATGGGAATGAAACAGGTAGGATTTGAATAAACTGCTTTACTATCACCCCAAACCCCAATCCTAGGAGCCCATAACAATAAAGATGCATTTTTAAAAAGAAAAAAAAAAAAGGACAGACTCTCAGTCCTCCAATGAACCTTCTTTACCACCCCCCCATCTAACTGTTTGCAGGGTTCATCTTGCTATGCTATTTGTGTCTTTTCTTCTTTTCTTAGTTCTGCCAACTGAATGCCCTACTTGATCCTTATTTTCCAGAATAGATCCATGGTTAATAATTATTTCTCCTGATTAATTCCCAGTATGGCCTATGAGAATGAGTAGTGTCACTCAAAGACAGAGGCAGACTGAATGATTTACTCTCTTTAGATAGCTCATAATGCCAACAAAATACATGAGCAATATTGTTGCAACAGCATGGGCAAGCAGGCTCTGAGATGGAGTTTAATGTGTAGGTATTCATTCAAGAGTTGAAATGCATCTCTGAGGAAGAGAAGGAAAGGAAACAGAAGCGGGCAGAGGGAGAAGTTGAGCAATGAAGCAGGTCTCAAAATGGCCTCAGACAACCCAGTGGAGCCCTCCAAAACTGGAAGGATTCTTCAGGTACATCTTGCAGTGGGCTGGAGAAGTGGGCTTTTACCTCTGTACTCATGCGTTTCTGAATAAACATTGCCTCTCTCCACAGCTGAGGCAAGCCCTTTCCTGAAGGAGGGTCTCAGTGGCCAAACACTGTGCATACCAAATTCCCTTCTTCCCTGTTTTCTCTACTTTATTTTCTTCTTTTAATTGTCACTGTTGTTTCCCTTCAACTCTATTCCTTTACCTTTAATAGTTCTGTGTCTAGAATTTGTTGAGCATGAATACTGAATCTGTTCATTTTGCAGATGACACAGAACAGCTCTTATGGCTTATACAGTACACTCTTACTCTATATTCTATGGAAGTATATAATCACATCATAGGGGGACTCATGGCCAAGAGCATATTTAGTATGGTTTATAGCCCTCCAACAAGTATTTGGGGTTTGAAAGATCCTTGTGTTTTAATCTCTTGGATTTCCCTTTGCTGTCTCATCACGATACAGAATTTTCTCCATATTTTATTCATTTATTTTTTCCTTTTATTATGATATCCTTCTGCATTTTTCTGTCCTCCCAAAGATAATCATTTTAGGATGTGTCATGGGTATAGTTTTGTGGAGGTTTTTGTGCTGTTTCAAAAATATATTGTTTTGTACACTACCTTGGCTAAATCTCTCAGATAACCAAGTAAAACTTTAATTCTCCTGCCAGTATTGCTACACCTTCCCCAACCCCAACAACCAGCAATTCATCACACAAAGCTAGGAATCAAATACTGTAACTCTATGCCTTTACGGTTTCTTGCCTTCAACTGTTTTTTATATCCCCTTGCTAACTTCTCAGTTCAATCTGCAATTCTCTAACTTTTCAACTGCAGGAATCTCTATCCACTTCCAGATTCTGCTTACTGTTTTCCCCCAAAAGTTTCCACTCCATCAGTAACCAAAAGTGCAGTCATCCTGTTCCATAGAGCTAAGCATGCTTGAAAATCTTTACTAGTTCTTTCTTGGCTATTTTATTTCCACAAAATCCCTTGTGGGAACAAGAGTAGTTAGTAGTCACCAAATATGTGATCTCATAAAATACATTAGTTTATATCACCCAAATATATCTTTGGTTGTCTGGTTTCTATGTCTTTGTCTATGTGATCCTCTTTGTTTGATGTGTTTTTCCTGAATCTCTGATTTATGAATCCTTCCTATCCTTGAATTTTTCTTTATAATTCCTCCTCTCTAAATCCTGCCCTGAGTTCATTTCTCTCCCAGATGCTCATTATCTCTCTCTCCTGCTCTCTCTCTCTCTCATATTTAAGCATGTTTGCTTTTACTCTTGGTCTTGGGTAGCCCAAAACACATTCTACTTTGTATTGTATTAGCCAATCCAATTATAATATAAATACCATATAGACAAGGACTCATTAACTTATATAGTACACTCTTGACAGCATCTAATACAGAACTCTGGGAATATTAGATGTTAGATAAATTAATGTTGAGCTGCATTTAAAATGTAAACACTCCTTGGTGGGCAGAGCACAAGGTCTAGAGTTGTCCAATCACTATGTCATATACCTGAATCTAATGTAACATTGTATGTCAGCTCTACTTCAATTAAAAAATAAAAATAAAATGTATTCTTGCTGATTACATTGAGCTTAGTTGAAAAGAAGTTGGGAATTGTGAAATAGCCATTAAGTAATCAGAAAATCACCAGAGAAAATTCTACAGCCAGAGTATCCATCCTTAGAAGCCACAATTAGGAACTACTCAATTCTTTTCTAAGAATCACTCATTATTTTTACAGCTGGGGAAGCCTTGAGAAAATGTTCTAGTCTGAGAGATCACCTTTTTCACAGGCTGATGCCAAGCTAAAATAAATTCCATGAAAACAGAAATATTCCAAAGCGAACTAGGAAATAACAAACAGAAATACCCTTTTCTTTATCCTTGTGAGTTTATTTTTTTTTAGCATTGATCTTTTTCCTTTCCTCTAGTTTGGTGTCTCTTGTTAGAAAAAATAGGCACAAATTATATAGCTCATTCTCTATATATGTCCATTTTTCTTGTGTTATAGACACTGTAGTTAGATCATTTATTACAAACACTTTGCTACAGAAAATCTTTCTCTCTTCATTCTTAATCTCAATCAAAACTAGGACACCTCCCTCCCCTCTAACTTTCTTACACAACAATATCAGTTGGTGTCCCATGGTCATAATTTCTTACAGATTAGTAGTTGGTAACATCATAGCATTTAGCATGATAATTAGAAAAAAAAGGTTGAAACTATAGCCATTGTACTATGTAGGTATAGCTTATATAAACCATAAAATATGTTTTGCAAAACTCTATTCTGGAAAACACTCATCCTGGTTGTACGATCTAACAACAAACACGGAATGATATGTCCTTCTTAGTAATTCAATATTTTCATTAGCAGTTAAGATTCGGAGAAGTCCTACTTAAAAGAAACCTATTAAAATGTTTTCATAGCCAGGGTTTTACTTTTGCTTTGTATGGTTCCCGTCTTTTAAAAAAATGGATAATTTATTAGCATTTATAAGATGTTTGAGATCTGCAGATTTATAACAAATTAGACTTAGATAGATATGATAAGACTATCATAGTGTTTGGAAAAGACTGAGGTTTATTTCTTTTTCATGAGAAAACAAGTCCAAAAGTAGGTATTACATAGGTATTATGATGGCTCCATAAGGCTGTTGGGGACATAAGCTCCTATTTTTCTACTCCACCCTATAACATGTGATTTTCCTCATTACGGTCATGGCATAGTAAAAATTGACTGATGGTTCTCTGATGTCTAAATTAGTGCTAGATCCCAGAAGAATAAGAAAGGACAAGATGAAAAAGCCAAGATAAAATCCTTTTGAAGAGATCTTTCTAGAATTACCACTGATCACCATTACTTACACTACTTTCGTGCTTGGTCACATGGTTACACATAGTTCCAAAGGAGGAAGGAAATACAGTTTTTAATCCTAGGTGGGCATATTCCCACCGAAAATAAACTTCCATTACTCAGGAGAAAGAACAGTTTAGATGTCATGATGGGAAACTAGCAGTCTTTTCAACAATTACTGTAAATCTAAAGTGTTGAAACAAATAGCCATTCTATCAATTGCTCCTAGTTTTCCAGCCTTCCTTTATTCATGCCTTCTATTTTTTTTCCCACAGTGATTCTAGGTTGAACCATGTGAATTGCTTTGGCCATTAAGATAATTACAGACTTGCCATAAGTAGAGGCATAAAAAATACTTGTGTGTGTCTATTCCTCATTTGAATCCCTGTCATACCATGAGAACAATCCCAGGAAGATCTCTTGGAAAAAGAGAGACCATGCGGTACAAAGTCTTGTCATCCCAGTTGAAGATATCCTAGAAGAGTTAACCTTTCTTCAACTGACATAAATGGGTGAGCAAGCTCAGCTGAGATCAGCCACGCCTGGCTCAGATGGGCAGAACCACTCTGCTGATTCATAGACAGGAGAAATCATAAAGAGATGGTGTTTTAAGTCACTAAGTTTTTGTGTGGTTTGTTACATGGCACAACTAATCGTAGCTAGCTGATAGAAACCAGCTGTCTATGCTAAATCTTTCAACCAAACAAAGTAGTTGAGGAAAGATTAAGTAAACTATTAAATAATGACCTACCCAGGATATGTTTGAAAAGCTGAGAAATATGGAATTTGTAGCAAAAGCAAGGGCAACTTTGAAATAATGGGTCTCTGGGGTGGTCAACCATCCTCCCTATCTCTTCTTACATTCAGCGAATGCCCCTCTATACCAGCTGATCAGTGCCGTTAAGCAAGGTTCCCATCTCCATGAATGATCTGCAAACCCTATGCTCATTCTACAATATTTATTTGAATTTTACCTAACCCTGTTTAGTTCCCTTATAGTCCTCCACTCAAGTTGAAGCTAACTGATTAATTAAATAAAATACTCTCAGGATACCTGGGTGACTCAGCAGTTGAGTGTCTGCCTTTGGCTCAGGGTATGATCCTCAGGTCTGGGGATCGAGTCCCAGTTTGGGCTCTCTGTGAAGAGCCAGTTTCTCCCTCTGCCTATGTCTCTGCCCTCTCTCTGTGTCTCTCATAAATAAAATCTTTTTTTAAAGGTTTTATTTATTTATTCATGAGAGACACAGAGAGAGAGGCAGAGACATAGGCAGAGAGAGAAGCAGGCTCCATGCAGGGAGCCTGATGTGGCACTCGATCCTGGGACTCCAGGATCATGCCCTGAGCTGAAAGCAGGTACTTACCCACTGAGCCACCCAGGCATCCCAATAAAATCTTTTAAAAATAAATAAGTAAAATACTCTTGGTGTAATGTTATGAAACTGGATTATTTATACATAATCATATAGTATAAGATTTAGGCACTGATTTCTAAATTGCCCATATAGTAAAAATTATATATAAACTATATTATATATAATATATGACATATAAAGAAATGTTACATATAGATATAGATAACTAAATATATGTCTTCCTGAATCTTAATACCATGAATATTTCTAAGTGTTTATATTTGAAAAAAATCCACAGGAAATTATGAGGAACACTTAAGATTGAGAAACATTGCCCAAAAGGATATTAATCTGCATTGATATTTCTATTGTGGAATAACAAAAATTGAAGGATGGGACACATTAGTGTATGTTAAATCACTTCAAAAGATAGATGCTTATTAAATATGTGTAATAGATCATGCCTTGCTACCTGAAAGTTGGAATAATGCAAACTTATTCCTTTAAATAAAGACTATTCATTACAAGTAATTTTTTTAACACTTGACAACTGTTTGACGTTAGAATGCTTTTAATTTCAAGTAAAACCATCCAACAGTGGCTGAAACAAATAAGGGATTGCTTTTTTGTGCCTCTCTTCAAATTACAAGGCATCTGGAGAGAGCTAGCTACTGGCAGTGGTTCAACAGCTCAGCTGCATCACAGTGACTGTCAGATCTCCTCAGCTTTTACTTACATACATACAAGGTGAACTGCAAACTTAGGCATCATACCCATGGATTTCAAGGCAGAAGGAAAGAGAAGTAGCTTCGGGGTACTCTCTAAAGCAAACGCTCTTCAAAAAGCCTCTGCTTATGTTTCATTTGTCTAGTGCTGTGTTAAAAAGCTATCCTTGGATAAAAGGGAGGCTGGGGAGATCCTAAAAATCCCTAGGCGTTGTAAATGAAATACCTAAAGGAAATAAAGTGCTCTACAGACTGCCTAATAGATAATAAGCCTGCCAAAAGAGGCATTATAAAACCAAAAATAACAACAATAGCAACAAAAACCCAAAAAACAAAAAACTGTATTCAGGATTTTCAGTTGCATGGTAGCAATATCTTTCATTGTATCACCATGAAAATTAAATAAGACAATTTTAGAAAGAAATTTATTGAGCTCTTACAGATATCAGGTAGCCTTGGCTTTGGGGACAAGTTAGAATAGTACAGAGTCTCTATTCACAGAGCTCACTTTCTAATAGGAAAAACTGATTGTAAATCAATAGATTCAAGAATTGATAAAACCAGGAAGAAGACAGAAGTAGGTTAAATTGAAGAAAGGGATTTATGGTTGCTAGGGAGAGCGGGAGGCAACAATGGTTAGGGAAGATCTTTCTGAGGCAGAGGAAGACCAGATTATCAGGAAGTAGGACATTCAAACAAAAGTTTTTTTTTTTTTTTTTTAAATTAATTTTTATTGGTGTTCAATTTACCAACATACAGAAAAACACCCAGTGCTCATCCCGTCAAGTGTCCACCTCAGTGCCCGTCACCCATTCCCCTCCAATACCCGCCCTCCTCCCCCCTTCCACCACCACTAGTTCGTTTCCCCGAGTTAGGAGTCTTTATGTTCTGTCTCCCTTCCTGATATTTCCCAACATTTCTTCTCCCTTCCTTTATATTCCCTTTCACTATTATTTATATTCCCCAAATGAATGAGAACATACACTGCTTGTCCTTCTCCGATTGACTTATTTCACTCAGCATAATGGACATGGCCAACATGCACATGAGAAAATGCTCTGCATCACTTGCCATCAGGGAAATACAAATCAAAACCACAATGAGATCCCACCTCACACCAGTGAGAATGGGGAAAATTAACAAGGCAGGAAACAACAAATGTTGGAGAGGATGCGGAGAAAAGGGAACCCTCTTACACTGTTGGTGGGAATGTGAACTGGTGCAGCCACTCTGGAAAACTGTGTGGAGGTTCCTCAAAGAGTTAAAAATAGACCTGCCCTACGACCCAGCAATTGCACTGTTGGGGATTTACCCCAAAGATTCAGATGCAACGAAACGTCGGGATACCTGCACCCCGATGTTTCTATCAGCAATGTGGATCAAACAAAAGTTTTATCCAGGAAAAGCGGGTTGGATTTTGTGTGTGAAAACAAAGGTGGTCAACCACAGTGAAACCCACAAAAGTAGAATAAAAAATGTGTGAAGTGTGTATGTAAACCCACGAAAAGCAAAGTTGAAAGCGTTTTTCCAGTGACTGTGATAGAAGAGACTCCAGTGAATTGCTCATGTAATAAAGTCAATGGCATTAGAAGAGGAATTGTCTCCGTGTTGGTCCAGGCCTTTCCTCACTTTGAATAGTTAGTGCACAACATTTCATGTGCAGTTGTCATGTCGCAAAGGGACACCACGTGACTTGTGGGACATCTCTATCAAGAAACCAACGAATCACTCCACAGATGCTGTTCAGAGTGCTTGCTTGCTCTGATGGCTGCCCTACAGTGTCTACGTAAAGGCACCTCAGTTGATCCGCCACACAAATTGACTAGCTACTAAAAGAATACTTGTGAATGATGTGAAAAAAAATCCCAAAACTTCTGTTCAAACCAATTTGGTTGATCCTTTCATATTCTGAAGCACACAAAGAAGGTTTCCTGGGAGTCATTTCTGTTCAGTGTCCACATTTCATAACATTTATTGGATTTATGCAATTCTCTTGACTCCCCCTTGCCCCCCAAAGCACTTTCATATGTGGGCTTACTTTAGACTCAGGACATTTCACGGAGATGGATAGGATAGCTATATTCATCTGCTTTTCTGAGCCAGAAGCTTCTTCAGAATGGGAAATACTTAAACTATAGCCAAAGAAACATCCATTAATGACCTGTGGAGGACTGGTTTCAGTTGGAACTACCTGCATCTGGTCATATCCTAACACCCTAAAAGTATGTTCTTTGGCAAAATCACTTCCAATATTAGGGAATTGGAATTGCAGCCAAACATTCTTACATATACAGATATACTGACCTGGCAGAGATGTTACAGGAAGGGGGTGAAATGTAAATCCATACGGCAGCTATACAATTTATGTATTTTGCAAGATGATGTATTCCTCCTTAGGAAATTGAGAAATAATAGTTACTTCAGATTATCCTCGAAGATCATACTTTATTAAAACTAATTGAACTATTAAATTTACAAATATTTTTCTCCTATACAATAATAATTAAAAGCTGTGGCTGCTGCTCAAAAAAAAAAAAAAAAAAAAAAAAAAGAAGGAGGGAGGGGGAAGAGAAGAGAAGAAGAAAATAAAAAAGATTTTGCCTTTGTTTAGATATTTTTGTGGTACCTTTCATTAATGGTCATAAATAAAAATTTCTGATTATTTTTCTTCAAAGTTTTAATTTTTCTCTTTATTTAATTATAATTAGTTGTGATCTTCATTTTCTTTCATATGAATAAGAGAAAGAAATTTTGAAAGAAATTTTTGAAATCTGGAAAGAAAGAAAACAGGACTACAGAGAAACATATACTGTATGTCTTCTTCTTGGAAAACAATATTTAAACAAATCAACCCATAGACATATAGCTTGAAAATTACAGATTTGTTTTTAAGCTTCCTGTTTTTAAGCCTCTAAGACTGAGGTACCAGAAGCACAGTTAGCTATTGAAAAATCTTTACCTCAGAAAAAAATAATTTATTCCCTGTCCTCTTTTGCCACACAGTTTGCGTGTGTTTATGTGTGTTTCTTAATGTAGAGCCCAGTTGTGACATATTTGTTTTCTTTTGTATTCTCCCAACTGGCTGAAAATTAGCCAGATGAATAATCTGGCATCAGTCTTCTGGTCCCTTTTCTGAAGCCTGGTATTAGCAGTCCAGCTCATTTAAATCTCTCCTTCACTCTAACTTCAAGCTCTCTCTGCAGAACTGTACCTGAGCACCATGTGCTACTTAGTTGCCTAAAAGAAAAACTCTTTTGCACAGAAAAATTACATTTATTAAGGAACACACCTAAATACTATCATTTCTGATAAAAGTGACAGTTGGAATCATTTGAGAACCGTGCAGAATTTTTCTGGCAGCAGTTACCCTTAACAAATGTACTGCGATGCTGTGTGCTGGATGTAGATTCCCATGGAAAAGGGAGTAGCTCCAAAATCCTAATAGTACCATGTGGTCTGGCCATGAACTAAAGCTTTTCAAACCATATGGAAACTCATTACTTCAAAGCACTTCCACAGTCACCTTATTTTATTATTATTTTCACATTAGTGCTATAGCATAAGGGTAAAGCGGAAAAATATTCCCAGTTTATAGATGGGGAGACTAACATGCAGCAATCATTGTTAATTTCCTTATTTCTCCTAATGTCACCAATATTCTCTTGGAAGTTTACCTGTTCATTACTTTTTAATAGAATCGATTGAGCTATTACTAGGATTTATTCTTTCCCCTCCATTTCTGGCATTAACATTCTAGACCACAATTTCTCCCCACATGCCTAGATTACTTCCATAACTTTCTAGATTTCTCCCTACCTATGTTCTCTTCTCCTTTAAGGTTGTGTTCAGAATTGATATAGTTATAAAAGTTTGGCTCAGTAAAAAAACACAAGAATGTTCCAGAGAAAGGGAACATCAGCCTGGAGTGTTCTTGAGGAACTACAAGATGTTTAGCTTCCCTGGAGATTGTAATAGAAATGTAAAGGGTTTTGTAAGATGAGACCATAAGATAAAGTGAGGAGCAGGTTATATATCGGCTTTTATATTCCATTTCAAGGAATGCTTATGCTGAAAGCAAGGATGTTTTAAGAGCTTTAGGTATGAAAATTGCATAATCAAATGTGGATGCTTACAAAATCAACCACACTCATGCTGTAAAATGAAGAAAATAAATTAGTCCATTGGGAGACTAGTTTGGGATGGGAGGTAATTAATTTGGAAGCCTGTCAGTAATATGGCCAAGTGATTATGGTATTCTGTATTAAAGTGCTGGCAATGGGGTGAGTAAAGGTAGGTTGCTTTAAAAATATAGAGGAAATAGACTTAAAACACATGATTAACAATTGGATGTAGAAGTAACCTATTAAAAAAATAAAAAATAATTCATAAACTCTAACTTAAGCACTGGTTTTTAATGGTGTTTTTAATGGTTTTTAATGGTGCTTTTTCCTCAATAGCGAACAACAAGTTAGTTGGTTCTAACTTGGAAATGATGAGCCTGGAATGATTGGGTACATCCAGATGGGGATGTCTCAAGGACAGTTTAATGTACATGACTGAGGGTCAAGAAAGATATACACTTAGGTGTCATCTGTATAAATGGAGCAGCTGTTGAATGATTACACATATGGCTGTGTGTTATATGCAGGATGTTAAAAAGGGTGCTGTTTATTTTATCTATCTTCTCTACTTGGGGCACCAGTTTGGGGTCAAATATATAAAACGATTCTTTATCCAAAGTGGGTAAGTTTAATTTTACTAAAGCGATGAAAAAGGTGGTATAAAGCCTAAAAATTAAATATACATAGGTACTTATGATGAACAAGACACTGATCGAAATCACTTGCTTTTTGCGCCATGTAATCCACTTAGAAACTCAACAGTAGTCCCCACTTTACCTCAAAGACATAAAATAAAGGACCGTCATTTACCTAGAAGTCCAAGAATGGAGCCAAATCATGTATACAAGTTCTTGAAACAGCATGATTAATTCACATTTATTAATGGTTGCTGTATGTCTAGTATGACACTAGATGCTGTGTACTGAAGTCTCAGTTTATATTAGGTTTATATTAGGTTACACTACATAACCCCAAATAATGAATGGCACAGTGAAATGTAAACATAAATACGTATGTGCACAGGTACCCAAAGGAATCTACAACTCATTGGCAGCTAAGCTCAGTGTATTTCAGTCCCTGTTTTCTGAGAAGCACATAGAAGGGAAAGCCAGTCACCTGCTCCCAGTGCCCCTGAACCCTGATCCAGAAACAGCCTGACCTGGTGGGATATGAAAAGTTTATTCTCTAATAGTGAACAAGGTTTAGAAAGAGCTTTGGTGAACTCCGGTGATTTCCTATCCACATTTCATTCTTAAGGTAATTCTATTTGAATGGCCTTTTCAAAATTTAAGTTCTATATTCTCATGCTATTTCCTCATCTGGTTTGTTCAGTTGGACACTCAAAGGTCTTGTTCTGATTCCCCTTACCTAGTTACATTTGATAAATTGGCATTTGGCCCTCACTTCAGCTAGGCTGAATTACACTTTGCATTACTGATCTTTCTGGGGTGGGGGGGGAGGGTTCATGCATTTCTTTAGTCTCCAGGCTGCTCCTTTGCTTCTCTACTCTGAGATCCATTCGCCACTCTCCCTGCTTTGCTCTGTCATGGAAGTCCGATTGCCGCACACTGCAATTCTGGATGGTGCTAATTAGCAAATGGGAAGTGTTAGCAGTACGAGGAGGAAGGGACAATCTAGGGTATTTTTTCCCTTCACTTGGATTTGGGCGCCAGCCTCTGGGGTGGCCGTGTCTCCCCCAGGATTCTAGATTTTACTGGATGTGCTGCTGACTCCTGACCCCTGTTCTTTCTATCTCCTTTAACTCTCCTGCCCAGGGGTGTTACTAGCCCTCTGCTTTGTTAATCTCTGGTTTGTTTCATTTGTCGTCTGATTGGCTTTTCAGCCACCAAAACTTTTATACCTATTTTGCTGTATGCAATGTCCTCCACTCAACTACCGGGTATGAACCATGTTTTCTTGATCAGTCCCAGATTAGTATACTTTTTAATCCATTTCTAGCTGAAGATCTTCCAGCTGAATTTGAACTGAATAAAGACAAGATAATGATAGTCCAAAAATAAGTATTTTCCCTATGATCCAGCCTTGAGTTCTTTTCCATAACACTCTCTTTGGTTTTCCTTATCCTTTATATTCCTCTCTTCTTGACTATTTTCTTAGGTTTTCCTCACTTACTAGGATTGCTTTTGCTCATTTATTACTCATTTGTTTGTTCATTTGTTGCCATATCCCATGCTCTTCCATTATTGGGGTTATGACTTTTTTATACCATTTCTAGCACACATTTGCCAAGATTTTTCAGGCTGTCTTACAAAAAGGTTAAAATGCAGACTGTATATTCATTTTTCCATAGTAGATGTCAATTTTATTTTGAGTTCAAATATGTTTAATGTGGAAAATACAACTCTTAACTTCCATAGCATTCCCTACAAAATTGTTAGCTACAGCTGTCAGCAAATACTCAAAAATTCAAGAGTGGCTTTTAGATCTCTGCTAAAAGGGTGGCCTTTATTAACCTCCTTGGCTTTTGGCTTTTGTAAAGAAAAGATGTACTTCCAATGAATCTTGATTCGTCACACTTGCACAGAGTCATACACACGCACACTACAAAAATACAGCAAAACAATTTTTTCTACTTTTCCTTTTGCATTATTAAATCATTGTCTCTGCCTGGTGTTTATTTAACCACTTTTGGCATATCTACATATTAGTTATAGAAACATGTAACACATCCTGCCTTTTAAGGGATGTTTATCTTTTCTTCTTTCTTTCCCAATAAATAATGAACTTTTTGAATACCTTAATCCCACTTGAGTGTCTGACAATCCTTGCATAAGATTTGCATACAGTAAATGTGCAATAATTGTTGGTTAAATAGAAATAAATATAAAAACACTTAAATGTAAAATGTTTAAAATCAGAAGTAACTTCTTCTCATTTTGGAATACTGTTACCTATTCTTTTTTTTTAATCCATCTTCAGTAGATAATGCTATTAGGGCTCTGAAAGTAACAAATACTTTCATAATATTTTGCTTGAAAAATGCATGACCCAGATTCCATAAGATTATGATGGAAATATCTTCCAGTGCAAAACCTGATGCATGGCAGGAGATCAACAAGTGGATGCTGGTTGAAAAAAATGAATTGCCAGTCCCTGAGACTAAGTCTCATTTGTTTTCATAACTTCTACTTTATTCCTATTTTTATCCCTTTGAACTCTTAGCACCAAGTATTTTCTCAGTATGCTTTTACAAATTGAATGAGTGAGATAACTTTCAGATGTTGATTCTCACCTACTTTTATTGCTTTGGAGTCTAAACCAAGTTTTATTGGTGGAAGAATGGAAAATATTATACCATTACCTAGGAAGTGTTATGTGGATCCTATATTTGAGTCATGAGTTTTACAGCCGGACTTTTATCATGTCATTAGTAGATGGCTCATGATCTAATTCCTCCCTCTTGGAGCACAGGTAGAGGCCCAGTACACTCCACAGTTATATTCCTCCTATATATAGTTTATTGTGAGTATTTGAAGGCAGAAATGTCATCCTGTTCATCTTTGTGCTTTAAAGGTTCAAGTCCCATCACACTGCACCACTGGTACTCTGGCCCTCTGAACATTTATAAGAGCCATAGGTATATTGTTGATGTATAATAAATGTTTACTAGATGAATAATTTAATAAAATAATTGATTCATGCAATTGCCCTGAAAAGCAGGGGAATGAAGCAGCCAGCAGTACTTCCAGGAAGCAACTGAGAAACACCCTTTGGCACCCACCATTCAATCATCTTAACATCAGCCTTGAAGCTTAAGAAATAAAATTAAGGGCCAAGTAAGCATAGCTCAAGCCAACTACTTTTGCATTCCCCAGGCCACTGATTGCCTCACTAAATCTCTCACTTTGCTGAATATGTGAAATCAATTATTATTATAGGATACAAAAGACAGAAACTTTTTGGAAAATTGTTTTGATTATTAATAAAAGATGACAATGTCAAGGCATGAGTTACCACCATAAAACTCCACGTTAGCATTATTTGAATTCAGTAGAACAAAGACAGAAGTAGATTTGTCAAATTACAGCCCTGATTGTGTCTCTTATGCATCTCCATTATCCAAACCGGTGTAATGTTCTCAATAGTTCCTTTCTTCCAATAGGGGAGCCCTGTAAGGTCTTACAAAAATACCTAACTTTCAGGTTCCCACAGAAACTGAGGGAATCACCCCAGATCTAACCTCCCACTCACCTTTGTCAACTTCACTGCCATTTTATTTCTTTGATTTCTGCCCAGTTTCTTGGCCTCTAACTTCGGTCCTTCAGACCAGAAACCTTTGAAGCACTGTGCAGACTATCTGTTCTTGACTCTGTGCCAACCGTGGATATTGCCTTAAAGATTTGCCTGACTTGATTTCCAGCTTGAGAATTAGCATAGCTCTACTTTTATCGTGGTGCCCATCTCTGGCCTTTTAGAAGCTCAAACTTCAGCCAACAAAGGCCCAGGACCCTTTTGCTTCCCCAAGAGGAATGAATGTTCAAACAGAATCATCTCCTTCTGTAAACAGTGATCTGTGTCCTTTTCCTCACCCTCTTTCCCCATTTAAAACCTCTTTGTTTGCATACTTCATTTGTCCAGTTCTTACTGACAGCTCCAGACTATCTCAGCCATCAACTCTGGAAGCTATACTAACCAATTTGTAACTGAACATCTCAAGCATACCTTGATATGCCTCTCATTTTCCCCTTATCTCCTCCTGCCTCATATTTGAATAATCTTTTAAGGTATAAATATGTTATATTAACTCTGTGAATGACTGTGATTATTTTTGAGAGCTCTAGGGGAGCTATATTATATAATTCTTGGTATCTCTCACTGTACTTGCAGAGTGCTTTGCATACAAGTAAACCATAGAATGGTATACAAATGAATATTTAAATGTTTAGCTATTTTTGGCCAATTATTCTTAATATTGGCTTACTATGACTTATTACCTTGTGAAATGTTTTTAGTTGCATATCTAGAAAGGTTCATAAATTCAGATCAGCTCCACCATTCTTGTGTAATTATTATTATTTTCTAAATGTTCAATAATTTAAATAGTACTTATGTACAATTAATTCTTGATTTGATCTATGGCATAAGTCTGTGCCCAGGTGCTTGGGAAATTGACTTTGACATGGAGGTTTGGATGCAGGCGGCTAATAGGGAAATAAACTAGGCAATAGCACCAGTGCTAGTGTGAAAAACAAAGGATTGGACAGAAAAAGTTGAACTCCAATGCAAGTGAAAATGAGGCCTTGGGGCACCTGGGTGGCTCAGGTTGTGATTCGGGGGTCCTGGGATCGAGTCCTACAATAGACTCCCTGCAGGTAGCCTGCCTCTCCCTCTGCTTATGTCTCTGCTCCTTCTGTCTCTCATGAATAAATAAATAAAATCTTAAAATAAATAAAATAAAAAATGGGGGGGAATGGAGCAGCCATAAGGACTTGGAGAAAATATTAACTTTTTAATGATAGATTTAGTATATTAATATATGCCAAGTACTTAGTGTAATGCTTATCATGTGGTCACTGCTAGCTGAATTGAAGTTGCCTGAATCTAGCTTGGAGGCAGGTGTGAGTAAGTCATAAATTAACTATGAAATGACCTTTATGGCTTTAGCAGGTCTATAAGATCCCATAGTGACCACATTCATGATCAAGTAATCTGGCCTTAATCTTGATAACTGATTTTGAATTTATGATTCCTCTTTTATTCCCTCATCTACATCTCTTCAACTGCATTGTTAATTTTTTCAGTCCTGTGTGTGTCATATCAACTTCCTCCCGTTACCTTGTCCCATGATGTTCTACTCTATTTTCTTCCAGAAAGTGAACTGTCCCTCCTCTCTATAAAATCACATCTTAAATGTCCTCTCTCCCACTTGCATAAGGCTTCCTTATGCAAGGATTACTTTGTTTTTTAGACTTCTTTACCTCCTCCGAAGTCTTGCACTTATTAATATGTATTACTTTCTTATAAATCAGGATTTTGGAGATTAATTTAAATACAGTAAAATTCACCTTTTGAGTTTGTCAAATGGCAAAATGTCATTCAACCAAACTACCATTAAGTTGTAGAACATTTCAACTACCATGAAAAGTTTCCTCGTAACTCTTTGTGGTCAGTCCCATCCTCCTCCACCCACCATACCTGGTGACCACTAGCAGACTTTCTGTCTTCACAGTTTTGCCTTTCCCAGAATTTCATTTAAATGGAGTCATACAATATGTGTTTTCTGGCATAATGCTTTTGATGTCCATTCATTGTTTCTTGTATCAGTAGGTCATTCCTTCTAATGGCTAAGTAGTATTCCATTACATGGATATACCACAATTTGTTTATATATTTACTACGTTGATGGGCCTCTGGCTTGATTTCAATATTTAACTATTATGAATAAGTTCATGTAAATATTAATATACAGATCTTTGTGTGGAAAATGTTTCAATTTTTTCCCATTAATAATGCTGAGGGAAACTGCTGGATTATGAGGTATAATTGTTTAACATTACTTGAAAATTCCAACTTCTTTTTGTACATATTTGTACTGTTTTGAGTTATAACAAACTGTGTTTCTGTTTAATCACAAACTAGTTAAACTGGGTAAATATTTTTTAACTTTAGATACCTACTTGCTATGTAGTAACATGTCGGTGTGGTCTTAATTTGGATTTTACTAATGACTAATGATGTTGAGCATTGCTTCCAGCCAGCTATGTATCTCCTTTGGTGGAGTGTCTGTGTAAATCTTTTGCCCATTGAAAAAACTGGGTTTTCTTCTTCTTGATTCCTATGAGTATTCATATGTTCTAAATATGCCTCTATCGGGATCCCTGGGTGGCGCAGCGGTTTGGCGCCTGCCTTTGGCCCAGGGCGCGATCCTGGAGACCCGGGATTGAGTCCCACGTCGGGCTCCCGGTGTATGGAGCCTGCTTCTCCCTCTGCCTGTGTCTCTGCCTCTCTCTCTCTCTCTGTGACTATCATAAATAAATAAATAAAAATAGAAAATTATCTTCAAATGATTTGAGGAAGTATTCCATCTTCCAAATTAAAGATCTGATAAAACAGTTTCTTTAAAAAAATAAAAAAATAAATAAATAAATAAATATGCCTCTATCAAGCAGGTATTTTGACCATATTTTCTCTTCATCTGTAGCTTGTCTTTACATTCTCCTACAGTCTCTTTGTGAAGCAGATTTTATTTATTTATTTATTTATTTATTTATTTATTTATTTATTCTTCTTATTATTATTTTTAAGTTTCATTAGAGACACACAGAGGGAGAGGCAGAGACAGGCAGAGGGAGAGAAGCAGGCTCCATGCCAGGAGCCTGATGTGGGCCTCAATCCCGGGTCTCCGGGATCATGCCCTGGGCGGAAGGCAGGCGCTAAACTGCTGAACTACCCAGGGATCCCCCTGTGAAGCAGATTTTAATGTTGATTAAGTCCAGTTATTTTTTTCTAGGTTTCCTTTGTGTCCTATTTAAAATATCTTTGTCTAATCAAAAGTCACAAAGTTGACAAAGTCCTCCTGTTGTTTCTCCTGGAAGTTGTACAGTTCTAATTTTTATATTTTTAAGTCTGTGATACATTTAATTTCTTCTATAAGGTGTAAGGTAAGGGCTGAGGCTCATATTTTGCATGTAGATGTGCCATTGTTTCAGCACTCTTTGCTGAAAAGACTACTTTTCCCTTCAAATTACCTGGGAAGTTTTTTGTAAATCAACAGAATATATATGTATGGATGTATACCTTTCATTATGGATTAGTGAAAAGATCATGATTTTGGGGTTATACTAACATTTAAATCCTGTCTCTATCATTTTCTATGTTTTCTAAGGCCATTTATTATGAATCAGTTCCTTAATCTGAAAAAAAAATAATTAAAATATAAAATTTTTGAGGTTTAATAACTCTGTAAAATAAGCAAGATATATTAAATTTTTAGTGTCCAGGCAGTACTCAAAAGTGGTATTTGTGTTTATTTGTTTTTAACAATTTTCAAATCTTCCCTTTCTAGTTAGATGAGTAGTCTCTTAAGTCAGGGACTGTTTTGTTTTGTTTTGTTTTTTCTATTTCTACAATTAGAGCCACAATCTCCAGGGTAGATATTGTGTCCTATGGAGGATAAGATACTGAGGGTAGTTTGAATTCTCAAAGAAGATGATGAAGACCATGACCACTGGCTGTGTAAGCAAATTATTAAATTAATCAAAGTTCAGAAGAGATCAAGAATGTTGGGCTATCTCTATGCTCTTTAATCATGTACATACTGCTTTGTTTTATCCTCTCTCTGTTCAATAGGACATGAAATTCAACATAAATCCTACTGATTTAGACCAAAGATCAATAGCATTTTATTTACTATAAATTGCTTCATTATTTTGCAGGGTCTCCATTCTCATAACCTAAAATTAACCGTTTCTTTAAAATTGCCCAAATTCCAAAGTATAAGTCAAACAAAATTGTTGATTGCTTTGGGAAGGGTTTTATGAAGTTAAGAGGAGCAGAAATACGTTGCTTTCAAGGAATTTGTCATTTAAAATGAATGCAGCGATGTTTGCAGAATAGATTGTTGAACTGGGAGTCAAATTAGTTTGGTTCAAATTCCACTCTGCCTTTGAATAAAAAGCAAGTTGTTGAACTGCCTTAACTGCCAACTTTATTATCCACAAATAGGAGCTAATTCACCTCAAAAGGCCTTTGCATGCACGAATGAGATAATAAATGTGAAAGCACTTTGTAATCACTAACATCCTATACAAATAAAAGTCATTATTATTACAAAGATTCAAAGCCAACTCTAGAAAGAATATGTTATTTGTTGATCAATGAAAATGACCCCTGGAGACCTCCTTCCCCTAGTCAAGGAACACTCTACTAAGATGTAATACTACCTGTCATTTCACCATGTGCACTGCATTGCTTTATGTTAAGTAAGCCCTCTCAGATTTCCTTTTAAAATGGCAATACCTCCTAAAGAGTAATAATTAAAGTCACAGCTCAGAGTGCATAGGTCTCAAAGACTTTCTGTTAAATACCTGGCACCTGAGCAACTTTTACATGTGTCTTTTCCGCAGCTCTTTCTGACTAGGGCAGCAAAACATAAAAACATGATGAGTCCTAGAAGACTTGAGTAAATGGGGAAAAAAACAACCTAGAAACTAGAGAATATGTTAGAGAGAGGTAGAAAAGAACAAGAGTCTCTTTCCAATTGTCCAGGGTAAGCCTTGTAAATAGCAGACATTAAAGATATATTGCACTGATAATTATAACCAGTATGTATTTTTTAAATTACTGAGGTATAATTGACATAAAGAATTGCATGTATTTAAGTGGACAATGTGATGAATTGGGGCCTATGTAGATGCCCATGAAACCATTACCACAGTCAAGAAAATGAACAAAACCCTCAGTCCTCTGCCTACTGCAAATGTCATCCCTCTGGTTCCTCCCACTTTCCCTTCCCTGGCCTACATCCATCATTCCGTAGTACTTTGAATTTCCTTAGGATTTTATGAAAATAGAATCATATGATATATATTCTTTAAAAAATCTGGTTCCTTTTTAAAAAAGATTTTATTTATTTGAGAGAGAGAAAGAGAGTGCACAAGTGGGGAGAGGAGCCAAGGGAAAGGGAGAAGCAGACTCCCCACTGAGCAGGAAGCTTGATGGGGGGGCTCAATCCCAGGACCTTGAGACCATGACCTGAGCTGAAGGCAGATATTTAACCAACTGAGCCACCCAGGCACCCAAATCTGGTTCCTTTCACTCTGCACAGTTATTATGAGGTTGATCCAGGTTATACTATGTATGAAGTTAATTCCTTTTTATTGCTGAATAGTATTCCTTCGTATGACTATCAGTTTGTTCTTCTACATGTTGATGGATGTTTGGATCATGCCATTGTTTAACTTGTATGAATAAAGCTGCTATGAACACAAGCATACGACTCTTTGTATAGACACTTGCCTTCATCTATCAGGTAACTATCCAGGAGCAAGACAGCTGAATTGTATGTCAAGTATGTATTTAATTTTGTAAGATCTGTTTTCCAAAGTGGTTGCACCATTTTGCTTGACCACCAGCAGTTCATTGGAGTTCCAATTCCTCCATATTTCTCCAATACTTGGTATGGTCAGTGTTTTTTTGTCTTAACCATTCTAATAGGCATGTAGGGATATCACTATGGTTTGATTTACATTTCATTAATGACTAATAATATTTAGCATTATTTGATGTGCTTATTTGCCAACTATGTAAATCTTCTGTGGTGAAATGACTTTAAATTTTTACCTTTTTGTTGGTTTGTTATGTCTTCACATCATTGGACTTTGAAAATTCCTTATTTTGAATACCAGTCTATTATCAGTTAAATCCTTTTCAAATATTTTCCCCAGTCTGTGACATATCTTTCCTTCTCTTTGTAGACTGTTGAATCTATTTCTGGACTCTGTTCATTGACCTATTTCTCTTTTACACAAATAGCACATTTTTATTACTATAGCTTTAAAATAAGTCTAGAAATCGGTAGTATCAGTCCTCCAACATATTCCTTTTTTTCAAAGTGAGTATGGCTATCCTAGATTATCTTTCCCTACGTGTTTTAAATCTGTTTGTTAATTCAACAACAGAAGGAGGAGGAAGAGAATTCTGGTGGAATTTTGGTTGTGGTTTCTTTGAATATTTAGATCAATTTGGGGGAGAAGTGACATAATATTGAATCTTCCAATCTAACTTTATTTCTGAGCAATAAGTAAGGCAGTGTGCTATGGTTTAGTTTTCTTGTTTCTTGTGCTTGAGGTTCACTGAGTTTCTTATATCTGTGAGTTAATAATTTCCATCAATGTGGAAAATTTGCAGGCATTATTCCTTCAAATACATTTTCTCCTCTCTCCTTCAAGGGATCCAGTTTCATGTATATTAAACCATTTGAAATTGTCCCACTACTTGCTGATGATTTATTCATTTTTTAATAATTCTTTTTTCTGTCTGTTATTTATTATGGATAGTTTCCATTGTGTCCTCTAGTTCACTCATCTACTGCTGCAATGTCTAGTCCATCCTTATTCCCAGCTAGTGTAGTTTTTATCACATAAATTTTAATTTTCGCCAGTAGAATTTCCATTTTTTTCATCTTCCATACATCTACTTACTTTTTGAACATATGGAATAGGATTGTACTAACATTTTAATGTCCTTATCTGTTAATTCTAACATATGTGTCTGTACTGGGTCATTTCATTTGATTGCTTTTATTCTCATTTTTTGGTATACTTTCCTACGTTTTTGCAGGTTTCTTTTTATTTTTAAATGTATGTCAGATATTATGAATTTTATCTTGTTTGGTGTTGAATTTTTCTTTTCACTCTTTGTTGCATTTTGTAGTTTTCAGTTTTGTTCTGAGATGC
Source organism: Vulpes vulpes (assembly GCF_048418805.1). Lineage (NCBI taxonomy): Eukaryota > Metazoa > Chordata > Mammalia > Carnivora > Canidae > Vulpes > Vulpes vulpes. Next base: position 16,413,581 of record NC_132792.1, on the reverse strand, counting down.
AGTTAAATTACTTGGAAATAATATCACAGATTTCAAATCTTGCTTTTAAGATTTTTGGGGGCAAAAGATTTTTAAAAGCAGTGTTCAGAACAGGGTTAATTATTCCTCATTATTGAGGCATGATCCTTCTGTCAACCTTTTTTGATATCCTGTGAATCATGATGTTTTTCTAGTCTAGTTGATGGAAGCACTCTTCTTGGCTTTTTCTGACCTTTGGTTACCTTTACCTCTAATTCTTTCACGTGGATCTCTCCCTCTGTTCAGGTTGTTTCCTTGTGCATGTTCAGAATAGTATTCACCTGAAATGTGGCTTTATTTAGGAAAGGACGTCCTCTTAAGTTCTTCTGAGTTCTCTTCCCACACACCTCCCTCCTGTCTGAAACCCTGCCATTGGAACTCCAGTTGCCTAAGTCTTCCCAGACTCATCCCAAGGAGTCCAATATGTTCTGCCTGGGTTTGCCTACTGCAACTTGGAAATTCTCTCAAGGCTATGCTGTGGTAATCTTAGGGTTCACTCCACCTTTTTTTCTCTCTGAGATCACTCTTCAGTGATTCAGATGTCTCATGAACATTTTATAAATATTTTGTTGTTTTCTGGAGGTGTTAATCTGTTTCCTGTTGCTTCCTTTTATCTGGAAGCAGAAAGTCTATTGACTATATTAGGTAATTAATTACAACAAACCCCAACGTCTTTTCTAAAAATTAAGAATTATTTCTTTTGTACACAATCCAGTGTAGTTCTTGTCTGCCAAGTAGATGGTACTTCTTGATGTGGTAATTTATGGATCCAGGATCTTTCCAGAGAATGGTTCTAGCATGACCTAAGTCCCAGGAGTATTTTGTATTCATTGGTAGGCAGGAAAAGTGAGCACAAAGAGGATATATTATTTCTTAACTATCTGGACCTGAAAGTGATATCATTTTTGCTCACTTCTCATTGATGAAGACACACAACTGCAGGTAATGAGGACAAGGAAATGTAGTCCCTGCATGAATAGCCACTTCCCATGAGCAACTTTATGCCATGGAAGGATTTGGAGTAGATGATAGTATACCTATACTATGTAGTTCTTGTATTTTTTAAAACACACATTTTACAAAACCTTTGGCATACATTATTTTATCCTGCCAGTGTTGAGGTATATGTCATTCATGTCTTTATCATCCCCAATGTCTAGCTGTAGGAAATGAGGCTCTCAGACTGAGAGACTTCCTTAAACTCACTTAACTGATAAGTGGCTTTATCTGTGACAAAAGCAATGCCTTCTGATCCCAATTTAGGTACTGTCCCCTCATGTCATGCCATTCTCAATGGATCCTGGGGAATTCAACTAGGTTTCATTGTATATACTGAAAGCAACCCCTTCTCTCCCTGAAAAATATTTGAGATTGGTTTTCATAAAAGCTGTAAGAAAATTAAAACCATACTATTATTGTGTGATTTGTTTCTATTTGCTCTTGACTGTATTGGAAAGAAAAGTATTTGAACAAAGTGTATATATTGATTTTATGTACTATAAACCTTTTCATAAGTTCTTAAAATGCTGGGACCATATTATTTGTTTTAAAGATTTAATTAATTAATTTCTTTGACAGAGCAAGAGAGGGAGCAGCAAAGGTGGAGGGAGAAGCAGGCTGTCTGCTGAGCAGGGAGCCTGACATGGGGCTCCATCCCAGGACCCTGAGATCATGACCTGAGCTGAATATATACTCCTGAATGTATAGCTTGGATACAGACAACCAAAAATTGTTGAACTTAACAAATAGTTATTTAACCAGATAAGACTCCATAGTACTGTAACTGCTGTAAGATGATATAACTGAATGAGAGACAACTGTCTCTGAGCTGGTCCAGAAGTTCTTTTGGGGGGCTTTTAGGCACTTGGCAGATGGGCCATTTGAGAAGTCAACTTTCTTCTGCCTTGGATGCCTTCTCCCGCTTAATAGCATAGTTCCTACTCCACCGGAGAGAAATACAACTCAAAACAATCCTGTAACCAAAGAAATATCATGGTGCCCATCCAAGTTCTCAAGTGAGAGTAAGATGTATCAGCATGCCACCATGCTAGGATTTAGGGACAGTTGCATAATACATTTCACAATGAATAGACCCATCAACTGCCAAGATAATTTAATTCTTAAAGCAGTCAAAACCCATTAGCTTGAACTTAATTCAGCCTAAATAATATGTTCTCTCCCAATAGCCCAAATGGCAGAAAGACAATGCCCTAAATTATTATATGCTATACGAAGCCAAGGTATACATATTTTAAATTTATTCCATTTATCTTATGATTCTCTACAGCTTTATATGCCATTCTTAAATGTGTGCATAAATTAAGCAATTCATATTTTACCTTTCTATAACTCTATACAGTTTGGAATTTTTTTTTCAATTAGTATTATTCATTGCCTCTGATTGTTTGGGAAAATGTGGCTCAGAAATGAAATTAGGCTTCTGGTTAAGATGGAATAACAAGCAGTGGATTTACTCTGCTATGTGAGACAAGAAAACATTCTCAACAAATAGAGGAAACAAAAGTTTGGAACAACATTGGAAATCAAAAAACAAAGGGTGGTGGTCCCTGAGAGATGAGAACCAAAGTAGCTGAGCCCAGTGATTGCCCGAGCCTACTACCTTGAGAAAATCTTCAGGCTTCAGTGCAGGGACCAGAAACCCAGGCAGAATCCAGAAAACTCCCTCAGTTGAAGAGATGGTTCTGAGTCCAGGAAGAACAATGTTCTAGAATTTGTGGAGCAGGGTACTAGAGGGGTGACTGTTGCACAGAAAACCCTGGAGATTCTATGGCAGTGGTGATATAGACAAATGAAATAGAAGAGGGAGCGTAGAAATAGACTTAACACATTTGAACAACTAATTTTGAAAAGTACAAAGGCTTCATTTAGAGATTAGTCTTTTCAATAAATGTTTCACAAATGACTAGGTAACCATAAGCCAAATCAGTGACTTTGATCCATATGTTGCAACATATACAACAATGAACTCAAGATAAATTACAATACTAATTTTAAAATTCAAAATGACAAAACTTTTAGAAGAAAACATAGAAATTCTCTATGACCTGGGGTTAAATAAAGATAACTATAGAGATGGTTATCTATTTAAAAAAAGATAAATTGGAAATTCATTAAAATTAAAAATGCCTGCTCTTCAAAAGACACTGTTAAAAGAATGAAGAGGCTAACCACAAACAAGGAAAAAAAATATGCACAATTCAAATACCTGATATATACCTTGTATCAAGAATTCCTAAAACTCAATAAGGAAACAAACCAATAAAAAATAAGCAAAAGATATGAACAGACAGCAATTCACCAAAGCTAGCAATTTAGCATGTGAATTAGCATCTAATGATCAAGGGTAGGATCATTAGAGAGAAGCACATTAAAACCACACTGGGTTATCCTTAAATATGTATTAGCATGAGGGTGCCTGGGTGGATCAGTCGGTTAGGCCTCTGCCTTCAACTTAGGTCATGATCTCAGGGTCCTGGAATCAAGCCCCACATCTGGCTCTCTGTTCAGTGGGAGCCTGCTTCTCCTTCTTGCTCTCTCCTTGCCCCAACCCTGCTTCAGCTCTCTCCCTCTTTCTCTCTCAAATAAATAAATAAAATCTTACCACCACCCCCATTTTAGCATGACAAAAATGTAAAAGACTGAAAATACAAAGTGTGGGCAAGAATGTGAAGGAAATGAAATTGCATAAATACTGGTGGAAATGTGAAATGTAAACTATTTTAGAAATTAGCTTGGTAGGGTTGGGGTTTTTTTAGATTTTATTCATTTATTTGAGAGAGAGAGCGCATGAATGGTGGGGAGGAGTGAGTCAGAGGGAAAGGAAAGAGAGAAGCAGGACACCCCCCACCCACCCACCTACTCCCTGCTGAGTGCAGAGCATAATGTGGAGCTTCATCCCAGAACTCCAGCATCATGACCTGAGCAGAAAGCAGATGCTTAACCAACTGGGCTCCCTGAGTGCTCCAGTCTGGTAGTTTCTTAAAATTTAAATGTGTACTTATCATATAGTATAGTCATTCATCTTACATATCTATTCAAGAGAAATGAAACCAAATGCCCATACAACTTGTATATAAATATTTATTTTTAATAGCCAGAAACTGGACACTCCAATACTCATCAACAGTAGAATGGATAAAAAAAGTGGTGTATCCACACAATGGAATACTACTCAGCAGTAATAAGGAATGAACTATTGATACATATAAACACATTGCAAGATCTCCAGTTATGCTCAAGGATGCCAGATGGGTTAAAAAGAGTTCATACTGTATGATTATATTTATAAAAATTCTAGATAATGTGAAATAATATATAAGGACCAAAAGCAGATTGGTGCTTGTCTAAGAATGGCAGGTGGGGATAGAGCCGTGAGGAGAGACCAGAGGAAAACATTACAAAGAGGCATAAATTGGGTATATGTGATGGTTACACTCTTTGTTTTGATTATGATGGTTTCACACAAATATATATATATATATATATACATAAATGTCAACATAACAAATTATTCACTTCAAATATGTGCAACTTACTGTATGTCAATTATACTATAAAAAAAGGTTTAAACAAAAAGAAGTGTCAATTTTTTTCCCATTAAATCAACAGATATTTACTAAGAAAATACCATTTGCTATGAACTATGTAAGATACTGGTGATAGACTAGTGAATAAAACAGAAGTGGTCTAATGTCACAGAGGTTCAGCTACTGGGGAGAATGTGGATTCTAAGTCATTGCAGGAAAATGTGATACATATTGTGCTATGATTAAATACAAATTATTCAAATAACATAAGCATAACTATTATCAGCCCTGTTGTCCAAGTCCAGTCCTTATCCCAGAGGCCAGTAAATGTTCTAGGTCATCTGTAAATTTGATGGGCAGTTCCTGTATACTCAGGTGGATTTTTACCTCAAGCACCTGCATTTTTCTGCCTGAAGATTTTTCTTGATTGCTGGAACATGGCCAATTGGCACAGGGGAGAGGCCTGAGGTTCTAGGGGATAAGCACTATTGGATTCAAAAGATTCTTTAACATTTGGAAACCTGTAAAATCCAGTGTTTATACTAAATCTGTTATTGAACACAAAAATGTACTTCGCCTTTTTGTGACTTTGTAGTTGTACAATTAGCAAACACATTACACATAAGATGCATAGAAATTTAATTATGAACTCTGTAACTAGCAGTGATCTCCATAGAACAGCCAGAGTAGTAGTACAGTGCCATACATGTTTTGTTCTTGGTTTCTTTTTAGACTTTTTTGGGCACAACTAAAATTTGTAAAGTATTTAAGACTATAGAAAAATCAAGGGGAATAGTCTCTTTCAGAAGAAAGCACATCAAATCATATCTGTGATCATTATAATGTTCCATTTGATGCATGGAATTCCTTTGATTCATGGATGCTTTATTTCACGTTTTAAGTGAGTATTAACAAGCGCTTGCTATGTTCCCAGCAGAGTCCCAGGGCCTGGGATGCGATTTCAAATAGAGTGATAAGGGCAGGTGTCAATCAGAGAGTGATATTTGAGAAAATATCTCAAAGTAAAGAAGAGAGTCATGCAGGTACGTGTGTGTGTGTGTGTGTGTGTGTGTGTGTGTGTGTGTGGTGAAGTCAGGGGAGCACTGCAGGCAGGGAAAGCAGCAAGTATAAAGACTCTGAGTGTGAAGTACGATTGTATGGTTTGAGGAAGGGTACTAAGATCAAATGTGGTCAGAATGGATTGCACAAGTAGTAGAGTAGTAAGAAATATGCTTGTTAACAGGGGCCAGATCATATAAGGTTTGCAATATGCTGTAAGGGCTTTCAATTTTATCCTAAGCAACAAGGAGAATCATTGGAAAATTTAGCTAAGTTTTAGAGGGTTCATTTAAGCTACTCTCTTGAGATTAGACTGTGGCTGGGTCAAGGGGAAGGGACAAAAGCAAATAAGCATCTTAGGCAGTGTTTGCAGTAATTTAGGTGTGGTAGAATGATGATGTGACCAGAGTAGAAGTGTTTGTAGTGGTAGAAAGTGGCTAGATGGTGTATTTCTTTTGAATGCAGACTGAAGAGGTAATAATAATAGATTGATTGTGAGATGTTGGCAAACATGACAATATGACTCCAAGGCTTTGTGGAAGGATGGATTTATTACAAATTATAATGAGGAAAGGAGTGGGAGGGTACTTAATGGTTGGGGTAGGACTAAGAGGAAATCAGAAGTTCAGTTTAGTACAAGATTCTATGAGACGTACAAGTGGAGATATTGAACATATATTGAGTATATAAATCCTAAGTGTAAGAGAGAGGTCCTGGATGGAAATACACATTTGGAAGGTATCAATAAGTAGATAATTAAAGATATAACATTTGATGAGCTCATATAGAAAGTGAGCAAAGATAAAGAAGTTAAGAAGTATAAGTTAAGAAGTATAATGAAATGTCTTGGAGCACTCAGCTATTAAGCATTTTAGGAGATGAGAAGAGAAAAGCACAGAGACTGAGAAAGGAGGCTGATATTATAGGAAGGAAACAAAGGAGAGTGTGATGTCCTGAACACCATGGAAAAAATGTTTCAGGGAGAAAGAGGTAGTCAACTATATTAAGTGATTTGGTAAGTCAAATATACTGAGGAGTGAGAATTGAGCATTGAGTTCAGCAATGTGGAGGCCTTTGGTCGCAATAATGTGCATCTTTTTTTTTTTTTTTATGGAGTGATAAAGGCAAAATTCCATTTGGAGTGGTGGATTTAGGAGAAGATGAGGAACTGGAGACAGCTAGTCCAGACAATCTTTTCAAAGTTCTAAGCAAGGAACTTTGCTTTAAGGAGATGAGGGAGTTGGGGTGATAACCAGCCAGGGGAAGTAAAATCAAAAGAAGTTACTATGTAAAAAAAAAAAATGAGAGAAATATCAGTGTTGGTGCTGATAAGATTAATTCAGAAGGTAAGAAAAGATGATGATACAAGGGAAAGAGGGCAATTGATAGAGTAGCATTCTTAGTATGTAAAAGAGAATATAATCTAGCTCAGAGAGGAAGGGGTTAGCTTTAACTAGGGGCATGGGCAGCTCACTGACTTTAAAATAGGCGAAAGAAGAGTATGTAGATAGCAATATGGCAAAATGGATAGATATTTTCATATCTATAGGACTTTATAGAAATTCTATTCTGAATGATTCTATGAGAGGCAATGGTGTTTTATGCCCACTTTTGCCCTACAAAGGCAGAGTTCAATAGTTGTGGCAGAGACCCGATGACCCCAAAAGCCTAAAATATTTACTGCATGATCCTTTTTAGGAAAAGTTAACCAGAGTTTGGAGCTTCTAAGTTCCAGTCTACTCATGTATTCAACAAATTTTTTCTAAGTGTTTTCTATACACCATATTCCTTGTAAGGTAGTAGGACAAAAAAAAAAAAAAGCCTACTGGCATTATCTCCCATTATTTTTTCACTGCTCTCATGCCTGGTTATCTTCTTCAACACACCATTGAAGCAGTCACTGCCAAGATCATTGGTAAGCACTTAAATGGTATGTAGGCTGGAGAGTCTCTATCTTACTCGTTCTCTTGGCCAATTTTGAACATGTTAACACATACCTAGATAGACTGGATAGACCCAATTCTCAAGACCCTACAGTCATCCTTCAATCATCTTTATATGGGAAGTTTCAACTCCTATTTCAAGAAACCAGAGATAATCACAGATGATGTACAAATCACTGTCTTGGGAGTTTGGAAGGTATTCACCAAAATGAAATAATGGAGGAGATATTGGGACCATAGGAAGAAGTTAGAAATAGTGATTTGGGCCGGAAAGAAATGCAATTTTGAGAATCATTAGCATATAGATAATAGTCGAACCTATGGGAGTAGAAAAAAAAAAGAGAAACCTATGGGTTATTCAAGGAAGTTAAAAATAACCAGAGGACAATGGAGTAGTGCCATTCAATTCAATTAACTTACTTTCCCCTAGTTCTCACTATTTATCAGGATAAATGTAGAATTTGAGCAAAGTAATAGAGTCAAAAAGTAAAGAGGGAAACCAACCCCAACCTTCCATATTACTCAGCAAAAAAAAAGTATATTCATTGAATGAATATACAAAATATACTGTATCTAACTGTATTTTTAAGAGTTTTTACTTATTTGAGAGAGAGAAGGACAGAGAGTGTGCAGCGGCGAGGTGGGGGCGTGGGAGAGGGCAGAGAGAATCCCAGGCGGATTCTGTGCTGAGTGCGGAGCCCGAGATAGGGCTTGATCTGAGGACCCTGAGATCTGAAACCAAGAGTCAGACACCTAACCAACTGTGCCACCCAGGCACCCCCTTATTTAACTGTATTTTGAATACATTTCTATAACTATAAATTATTTAGTGCCTTGTCATTACATTTACATAGCCAAGTGACCCAAGTAATATTTTTACGCAACATTTTTCAATTTTTACAAAATTCATTTAGAATATTTTATTCCTTATCTAAATGCACTACTTTAGAGCTTATTTAGAAGTAGCATCTTGGCTTCCTTCAGGCCACTTTTCACATTACAACATGTCAAGAATGGCTGTATTTGCTGAATGATGGCCTGAATCTTTTTTTAGTCTTCAACTTTCCCACTTTTCTTTCTTTTTTTTTTTCTTTTAGCCTTAGCATATCGTTTCCCATGATCGCAGAATCAAAGCAATGTTGCCCTGTTATAATCCTTCCATCTTCTTGTTTCAATCTATAAAGAGCAATAAAGCTGTCAACTTCCTAATTCTTCCTCTGTCCACCTCTCTTTATGAGCCTGAGGTTCATTTATAAAAGGCGAAGCTGTTAGGTGCACTGTTGGTGGGCTGGGTTCTCAGAAGTATACAATTTCACAGAGAAAGCAGACTTGGGGTGTTTCTCTTCTTTAAAAAAATACTTCTAATAAAGGCAAGAGAAGCAGCTAACCCTATGGCTCATTTGATCAAAACGCTGCAAATCACGTAGCACTGGTTTTAAAAAAATTGTGTGAAATAATTTAAACTAAAAAATAAGGGTTTGACTCAATGCATTTTTTAAGCAAAACTTTTCCTAATATATAAAAATACTTTTATAATGTATTACTTTGGCCTTAGTTTCTCAGTTGCAATATAAGAGGCATTTTACAAAATGCCACCCCTTTCTAAAGTAATATTCACCTAGATGAGGGTTTCTCGATCTTGGTCCTACTGACATTTTGCACATTAGAAATGTGTGTTTGTGAGAGGCTGTCCTGCGTATCTCAGGATGTTTAACAGCATCCCTGGCCTCTTCTCATGAGATGCTAGTAGTGTCTCCCAAGTTGTCATAGTCAAAAATGTCTCCAGACATTGTCTAATGTTCTGGAAAGGAGAAAGGGGATGAGAATGAAGGGGGTAAATTTAACAAAACTGATTTTATATAATGATGATTATTGATGAAGAGGCTTTAGAGTTTTAGCTTGTTTTATATTCAGTCTCTGTCCCTCCCTCCTTTCCTTCCTTTCTTCCTTCTCTTCTGTCTCCCTCCCTTTTCTCCTTCTTTGCTTTCATGGGTAAACCCTTATTCAACAAGCACTTTATATGGAAATCCAATGTGTAAAACCGGACATGAATGTCCAAGTGTAGAAGTCGAACAGATGAGCTACACTCCTTAAAATGCATTTATTATGATTTTTATTTTCTGTATTTGATGATGTTTTGACATCTTAAATGATGTTTTGACATCCTCCCTCAGCTAAACCTTTTTAAGTAAAGGGCTTGACTGAGAACACTTAGATCATAGACAAGCCAACCAATCTGAGTACTTCGCCCCAACCACCTCCTTGGTTAATTTCACACACTAAGCCGGTGCCCTTTTATCCTCTGTTCTAGTATCCGTATCCAGCAACCAGAGATCACCCCCATAGCCCAGAGCCTGCTGGGATTATTCAAATGGATTATTCAAATCCCAAACTGTATCCTCTGCCCTGGCTTGCCTTTTCCCGTGGAATCCCCAGTAAAGGCTGTGACTTGGAATTTACCCTCACTCCTGTTTTCTGCCACCTGACCCACACGTGGCACTTTCCCTGGTGGCCCCGCATGACGTGGGTCCCTCCTGGGACAGGTGAGTAAAAGGAACTTCTTCCCTCCAAGGCCCATTTTCATTTCTTCCTATGGCCACGCCAACATAACCACAAAAGTCAATATCTACCTATTAAAAGTAAATGTCTATTTACTTTTCCACCAAATCCAACATGTAAAATTTTATGTGGAAGGCTAACGTGTAGATGTCTGAGAGAGGGGTTGCTCTCTTTGACTGGTGTGGTCCTAAGATTCACTATATTAATCATGCTTTTTAAATGCTCTGTATCTTATGATGATTATTTACATTCTTAGAACACTTACCCCCCTGACTCTGCCTTAGCTTCCAACTATCCAGTCAGTGACCACTGCCTGAACAGGTGCTGTCTATAGCTTGCCTTCTCTATCCTCATAAATGAACTAAGGTATGTATTGTCATCCCAAAATCAGAGAAGTGGCTGATTGCCCAAATTCAATTGTTATTTTTTTCCCATTGAATATACGTTCTTAACTCGAATCTTCTTTTTTTTAAAGATTTTATTTATTTATTCATGAGAGAGAGAGAGAGAGAGAGGCAGAGACATAGGCAGAGGGAGAAGCAGGCTCTCTGCAGGAGCCTGATGTGGGACTTGGTCCCGAACTCTGGGATCAGATCACGCCCTGAGTCAAAGGCTGATGCTCAACCGCTGAGCCACCCAGGCGTCCCTTAACTCAAATCTTGAATAAGAATGAGCTACTATATTAGGCTTATGCTATATACAGTATGCACAGCAACATTAAAGATTAAACGCTGTAAACCTGAAACTAATATAACATTGTATGTCAACAACACTCAAATTAGAAGATTAAAACCGAAAAAGATGTTTAAAAAGACTGTTGTCATCCTTTATTTTATGGATTAGCTTCAACCTTATCCATCTAAGTTGTATCAGTTTGCTTCCTCACAATTGACTGCCTTCAAACTAAAATGCAGATGTAAATGTGCCATCCTCGCTAAATAACATTCTATTATTTACCATATACAAAGTAAGCTCCTTAAGTAGCGTATGGGGTTCTCTAAGATACAGCTTTTGCCTCCCTCTCCAGATTTTTAAGTCACTCCAACAGCATCCAATAGTTCATAACTTTTTCAGTGTCTACTCCTACCCTCCATGTGTTTCTGACCTAAGTGCACATGCATCTTTGCTTGGAAGAGACCTTTCCTATTAGCTAATTCCTTTTTATCTTTTATGATGCAATTTATGGATTGTCAACCTTGGTAAAAAAAAATCTAACCTTAACTCCAGGTTATATACCCTTCTATTCTTAATACATTTACAATAACCTTTTATCTCTCTCATTATCCTTAATGTAGAGCAATAAAATTATCTATTTTGATGTGTATCTCCTCTATTATCTGATACATTTCTTAAGAACAAGGTTGTGAAATTAACTTTATTATCAATACATTTAATAGAGCTAGGAATATAGGAAGCATTGTATAAATCATGTGGATATGTAGATTAATTTTATCTAAGTAACCTCAACTTACAACTAGGTTAGATTTTTATAATGATAGTAGACAAAAAAAAAAAAAAAACCTCTTTTAAAAATAGGACAGTTTCCCTGGCTTGCCTAGAAAGTAGTATTGAGTGCAAATCTCAAGATGAGAAGGTGTGGAGAGATGTACAGAAATCTATCACCTTTTTTTGAAAAGCAATTATATGACACTTTTTTTTTTTACTTATTGCCATAGGCAGAATCATCTTTGAGGATAAAGGATGGCATATGATATTTCAGGGAAATTTAATAATAGTCAGATATAGAACATGACTCATCGAGCCTTTAAGTGGAAGGAAAAATGGTTTCAAGTTGCAGTTTCCAATTTAGGTAAATATATAAGACACCTGGAAGGCATATGTGTTTTAAACTTTGAAACTAAAAAAATAAAAAATTAAAAAATTAAAAAAATTTAAAAAATTAAAAAATAAAAACTTTGAAACTAAAGTAAATGAGAGGGTGGGGAGTCAGAAGTGAGAGAGTCAAATGGTTTGTGGAAAGCATAGGTTTAAGTGATTTTGTTGAAGTAAATTATATTCTTATAAGACCAAAAATGATGAAGTCTTTAGTATCTAAAAGCTTAAATGAGGTCAGTGGTTAGAAGAGAAAAAGATTTGCAATTAGGTAGGTACAGGTTTCAAGGTGGTGTTTGTTTGATGACAGCATTGTCCTGGTGTGGTTGCTTTGTCCTTTACAAAATCTCAGTGATTCCTCATACCATGCTCTCATTTCCTAAAATTATTCGTCTTTCCTTCCCGATATAGTCAGAAGACTGCAGACTGCACCGGAAAAGCAAAGGAAAATTATGTCCTCCTAAAACCACGTAAACTTCCTTTCTTGACTCTGGCAACAAAATCTAAAGCCTTGTTTGATTATACCCTGTAAATTAAGACTGACATATCATTCACCAAGGATAAATTTAAATGATCTATTCTCGGAAGGCATCTTTAGGCTAAGATCACAAAAAGCCCCGCGTGTACACAGTATCCAAGAGTGATGTAATGTGTGAACGATTATAATATGAGTCACTAGGATCCTCTCTACCTTTGCAAAAGCATTTCTTTTTGAAAGCTGTGTTTTCCAAAAACATCTTTCCTTCCTCTGCTCAGTAGCCTCCAGGGCTCAACACTCTACTACTAATCTTTTCTTTGAAACAAAAATCAATTCCTCAACTTTTCCAGCAGACCATGTTTGAACTTAATTGAAGGACACCTCTGCTACAATTATGTGGGAACGTTAGAACTAACATTTCCTAAGAGCCTATCGAAATGTCAGTCATTGTATCATTATTGTCATACCATGAGGTAGAATTTTTGTACCCATTTCACAGATGATAGGAGGAAGTATTAGTACAATACTGTGATTGCTTTCCCCTACCTCTTAGAATTGCCTACACAGCAAACTAAAAGAAAGGCACATTTCAAGGTCAGAGGGCAGGTAGGAATTTTGGTTTGGCAATACTCAGGAAGGACTGGTGGGGATGTCCAGTACACATGGTGCACTCTAACAGTCTCAGAGAATTCATTCACAGGCCCAAGGTCATATGGATGATAAGGAATAGAAGATCCCTTCAAATCTAGACCAGTTTGAATATAAAAAATCTGTTCTTTCTGCTCCATCATATTGAATTCGTTTCAGACTCTCCAAAGTGCCTTCATATTTGCTACATGTGATCCCCACTGCAGAGATTTATGGCCTATTGTTTATACTCTGTCTTCCCAAGTCTTCCTATTTTCCTTGTGATTCTAATTACATTTTACATGCCGACTACATTTTTTTTAAATTAAATGTCCCCGACGTCTGCTATGAAAGTAGAATCACTGGCTCTGAAATTATTTTTATGGAAGATGCTTTAAAAGGAAAAGAAGCTGATTTTCCCCCTTCAAGCATTTGGAAATCTCATTGGAGAAGCAGAACATAAATATCTAACCCATAAGGGAAAATTATTTGTGTATATGCACACACAAATTAATAGCCTGGATTTTGGAACTGGAGATTATTGGGATTCAGAGTAAATTTGAAGGTGCTCTGGGATGATATTAAATTGGAAAACTTTAAAAAAAAAAAAGTGATGCCTTGCCAGCTGTCTCTTGAAAGTATATGGATTTTTCTTCAGCAAATTGGATAAAAAATATTGTGAGGCACTCTTGCAGTATATCAGAGTGGGAACGACTAGACACTTCTGGGCTCAGTGTCATTAATGAGATAAGATTAAGACTAAGTTGAGAATCCAAATGTTTCCCAAGTGTTCACTGCTAGTTTTAATGTCTTCAATTTTTAGACTTATGCATTCAGCTGCCTATAAGACATAGATATTTCATTTTTTCAAAGGAAACTAAAACTCAACATGTTTGGGAGTTAACAACTCTTTCTCCTTTCCACATCGTGAAACTCTTGTGTTTCCCAGGGGTTCCTTGAGTTGAAAGAACAACCTCCACTCTAGTTGAAAAAGCCAAAAGTCCAGGAGCGGAAGTTAATAGTTTTCTCTCCCATATTCTCTAGGTATGACTGGTTTGCTACTGTGCTTCAGTTTCTTTCTCCCATTCATGCTTCCTAATTTAAGTTACAACCAGAGCTTGCACAGAATCCTGCAATTCCTTCCAGCTGTCCCTCCTATATTCATACTTGCCTTCCTCTAGAATGTTTCAGTGTGACAACAGGTGTATGGGTTGTTTTTTTCTTTTTGAAAGTTAAACTAATTTAACTCTGAAATATCTCTGCTGAAAACACTTGAGTGGCTTCCCAGAGGAAACTTCGACATGTCTATGAAGCCACAAAATCTGGCTAAGCCTTTGTTTCCAGACTCAGCTCACACCTTAGTCCTCCTGCCTTTACAGGCTTCATTCTCCCTGGCCTTTGATTTCCTCAGGGGAGATGAGTGGAGTCCCTGCCCACATAAAAAACTGAACACACTGCTGCCTTTGTTTGGGAGGCTTTCCCCTAGGAATCCCCGTGCTTTTTTATAACTAACTGCAATCATTGCTTGCTTTGGTCTAGCACCACTCCCTAAGGAAACTCTTCTCAAGTCCCTAGATCAACTCAGGTTATCTCTAGAATGAATCAAAGTAAATAACAATATGACAACAATAACAAAACCAAAAAGTAGATGGCTAGAAGAACTCTGTCCAGAGCTTAAATTTGATGTATTGATTTTGGCCTTATGGAACAGTTTTTTGGGGAAAAAAACCTATAGACCTTCTTCCTAGAAAAGCAGAAATAGCCATAGAGGTGAAAATTTGCATAATACTATTATACTATCTGTAGGCAAATTGAATTTAAATAAATGGGGATCCCTGGGTGGCTCAGCGGTTTAGCATCTGGCTTTGGCCCAGGGTGTGATTGGAGACCCCGGATTGAGTCCCACATCAGGTTCCCTGCATGGAGCCTGCTTCTCCCTCTGCCTGTGTCTCTGCCTCTCTCTCTCTGTCTCTCATGAATAAATAAATAAAACTTTAAAAATAAGTAAATAAATAAATAAATAAATAAATAAATAAATAAATGTATAAAACTCTTCTTGAAGACACCGTGTATTTTGTAAGCCCAACTTAAAATTTCTGATGAGTTTTCAGATGTTGTGGTTAAAATGCATTTGCACAATCCCCACCACAGAAACCTAGATTAAAGAGATCTAGAGTACACTTCAGGAATTGCTGGTGGTTGTTTTGTCTTTTTTAAAACACGTACATGTTCCCAGTATTCATAACTTTCACACCATTGTGAGAAATGTTACCAGAAAAATCATCTGATAGCTGAAACACAAATGATGATACAGTCTTTGAAAGTATTCTGGTTATTAGATAGTTTCTGGAGATAAAATGTACAGCATGATGACTGTAGCTAATAATACTATTTTGTATATTTGAAAGTTGCCAAGAGAGTAGATCTTAAAAATTCTCATCACAAGGAAAAGGAATTAGAACTGTATGAGATGATGGATGTTTGCTTGTTTGTTTATTTTGAGGCGATGGAGGTTAACTAAACTTATTGCGGTTAATCTTTTCATAGCGTATACAAAGATGAATATTATATTGTATACTTTAAATCTACACAGTATTATATGTCAATTATACCTCAGTAAACTGGAAACAGATATTCTGGATCAGGAAAAGAGGAGATCAATAAATTTAAGATGTCATTCATTTGCCACACCATGTAAATTTGTGTGCACACCTACATGCCAACCTGTACACAGCAAAACATATTGCTTTGTAATACTTTATGGTATTGTCAGATTTTTCTCTTCCTTGCGTACATCTTCACTGTATACCATCATGGTTTGCCTTGATTTAGCTGTTACCTCAGGTTGGTGCTCTGGGTTCAAGACACCCTCAACTCTAATCAGTAACCTGTCCTCTTGGTGCTCTCCCATGTTTTATTTAAACTCTAGGAAAGGCACTGTTTGCAAGACACTAGAATCAGCTACTGGAATTCTTATGAAATATGAATTTCAAAGAAGTCTTATCTGCCAGACATGATTACATCAGTTTCAGGTTTCTGACTGAGACATTTAGATTGAAAGAAGGAAGCAAATTTACAGATCCTGAGAAACTGTGTTGGCTGGATCCAATGCTGAAATTCTTGAGTCATCGTGTTACGTAATCATTGCCTTTATGTGTAACTACTGTCATCACCACCACATGGGCACTGGTAACTTCCTAGAGCAAGCCATACCCGAGTTTCGAACTTAGAACATCCAGGATATTCCAACAGCTTAGTGCAGATCTGGCACTTAGTAGGTATTTCCATATGTTGAGTGAACCAAAATGTGCAGACACTGAACACACAATGAAGGAATCTAGAAAATGAAGAATGTTGGTGTTTTGTTTTGTTTTTTTCTGCTGTCTACTCATACTCTGTTGCTTAGGCATCTGGAAATGAGTGTGGTTTGAGGGCTGTACACTAATATCTGATCACAATCTGGCTGGGTGAGCTTAGGAAATCATTTCAGTTGTCTGTGATTTTACTTATTGTAAAATTTCCAACAGAAGTCTGACTAATTGGAAATGTCCTGTTATCCGTTTAACTCACCAAAGGAGAATGGCAATATAAAAAGCAGACACATATATTTGAAAAGAAACTGTGATGTTTTGCCATGACTTCTATGCACCTTTAATTCATTTTCCTGTGACTTCAAACCCAGTGGCAGCAGGTCAGTATGAAGAACTCTGAGTTCAAAATTGTAACCCATCCTCCCACAAATCACTGTCATGTCTCTACAATCATTCAATACAGGATCATTTCTAGTCACCCTACTCTGCCTACAAAGGCTAGAAAATGCTGGTATATTTTAGAAGATTTCTCATAACGTTAAAAAAAAAAATGAGTATTTCGTAGTTCCTTACCTCCAGATATTGGGTCCACCAACTGTGAATTAGTTTATCTCTGGTCTTCCAGTAATTTGATATGCATTTCTCCTCACCTTGATTTCTCTTCCTAGTTGTTCCCTCTTCTTGACTCTGATTCCCACACACTGCCTCTTTTCTCCTCTGCACCCAGTATTATCCTCACTTCTCTGACTCTGATGACTCCTGTTGTGCTAATTCCACTCCACTTTGAAATATGCACACATACCTCCTGTGCTGAAGCAATGACAACCATCAGAAAAAAACTTACTGCTCTCCTGATTTTTTTAAAGGAAGGCTTGGGTTTTGCTTTCTTTCACCACCATTTTACACAGACTCTTATGTCAATCTCATCGTTTGCTTTTTCAACATTTATCTTGCCCCTTTAAACTCTCTACTCAAATTTCGTGACAAAATAGCCTAGTGATTAGAAGCATCAATTCTGGTGCCAGATTCCTGGGTTTCCAATTACATCCTCAGTTCTTTATAGTTGAATGATATTGGGTACCGGATATAAAATCTTAATGTTTCAGTTTTTGCATCTGTAAAACAGGGATTTAATGCACACACCTCAAAAAGTAGTCATGGAATTAATTGAGTTAAAGCAGATAACACAATTAGAAGTGTGCTTGTCACACAATACGCACTCAAGAGTTATTAATATCTTCATCATTACCATCACCATTATTATTATTATAACCATTCTCCCAATTCTACTGAAGTTACATTGTCAGTAACATTTAGGTAACTCTTGATGTGCATAAGTGGTTCAGCGGTTGAGCATCTGCCTTTGGCTCAGGTCGTGATCCTGGGGTCCTGGAATCGAGTCCCACATCAGGCCTCTCTCAGGGAGCCTATTTCTCCCTCTCCCTATGTCTCTGCCCCTCTCTCTGTCTTTTATGAATAAATAAAATATTTTTAAAAATCATTTAGGTTACTCTTAACTTTTAAAACCAGTAGATTTTCAACAATCTTTTTTCTTCCTGATTTACATTCACAAAATGTGGCCCTGTTGACCATTCGTGTCAATAAGAGTCCAGTGTAGAAATAAAGTGTATATTTCAAGCACTATGGGATTGAATACTGGGAATCAGTTGCTTACAAAATTATTTGATGGATTGGAGGAGTAGAAGTCAGAAAGGACACCACTGTACTACTGAATCCAAGAGCATGTTGTCATTCATATGACTCAGAGGTCAGGATGCTGCTTCTGCCCTACCACTTCTATCACTGCACATGCCCTTCTGCTCATGAAGCTGGGGTCTAGCTACTAGGATCCAAATCCTATGACTAAACTGTTCTAACATGTCACATTTCACCCTATTGCTTGTTAACAGAAATTGTAGCAGGAAAGAGATCTCCTTTAAATTTTAAGCAAAGGAGTTTGGGGCATGTAGTTTTTAGCTTCTTTTTTTCTTTTATTTTGTCCTGAAACTTTTGTTCTCCTAATTTCACTGTCACTTCTGCAGAGCTAACTACCAAACCTCTACTCACAGCTCTGGCCTCCTTTCTCTAATCTTGAATCTGTAACTCCAAGAAATATTGGAAATTTCCACATGTATATTATACCATAGCCTCAAACTCAGTATATGTATAGCATAATAAAACCAAAACCAAAACCAAATACAAAACTCAATCCAATTTTCTTTTTTTTTAATAAATTTATTTTTTATTGGTGCTCAATTTGCCAACATATAGAATAACACCCAGTGCTCATCCCATCAAGTGCCCCCCCTCAGTGCCTGTCACCCAGTCACCCCCACCCCTGCCCACCTCCCCTTCCACCACCCCTAGTTTATTTCCCAGAATTAGGAGTCTCTCATGTTCTATCTCCCTTTCTGATATTTCCCACTCATTTTTTCTCCTTTCCCCTTTATTCCCTTTCACTATTTTTTATATTCCCCAAATGAATGAGACCGAATAATGTTTGTCCTTCTCCGTCGATCCAACTTTCTGTATGATTTTAATTTGTGGTACACTTTTCTCCCTAGTGCTCAGGTACAAAATCTGTGTTTATTATACCTCATATTTCACCTACTCTTGTTTTATACCTAGTTAAATGATAGGAATTCTAAAAGAATAAAAAGACTGGTTTCCCATGAAAGGATCTTCATACATATCAAATCTCTTATTTTGGCTTTTCTTAGAAATGGTCAGTAACAGAATTTACATTTATTATCGCAGCATGATATTACAGTTAATTTCTTTAGCTCTGAATTGCAGTGGATTTTTATATTTAACCACATATAATTGGGAATGTTGACATCCCACTATGAAAATTGGGGAATCTAACAAAGAGACCTACTCGATGCAGAAATTGTTACAGCATATGAAATAACATTATTGACTAGGAATTAGATAAAATCAGACAGATAAAAAATTTTATCTTTGATGCTTACTAGATGTTTGACCTTAGGGAAGCTGCTTCATATCATTAATCCCAGGTTTACTTAAAGGTAAAATTGGTACCCACATCATAGAGAGGTCATCACAAAGATTAAATGTGATAATGCTACAATAAAGTGCTTATATATTACAAAGCTATAATCATCAAGATAGTATGGCACTGGCACAAAAACAGACACATAGATCTTTGGAACAGAATAGAGAACCCATAAATTGGCCCTCAACTCTATGGTCAACTAATCTTCAACAAAGCAGGAAAGAATATCCAACAGAAAAAGGATAGTCTCTACAGCAAATGGTGCCGGGAAAATTGAACAGCCATGTGTAGAAAACTGAAACTGAATCATCTTATACCATACACAAAGATAAACTCAAAATGGATGAAAGACCTAAATGTGAGACAGGAATCTATCAAAGTTATAGAAAATACAGGCAGCAACCTCTTCAACCTTGGCTGCAGCAACTTCTAGATATGTCTCCAAAGGCAAGGGAAACAAAAGCAAAAATGAACTATTGGGACTTCATCAAGATTAAAAGCTTCTGCACAGCAAAGAAAACAGTCAACAAACTGAAGGCAGCCTACAGAATGGGTGAAGATATGTGCAAATTACATATCAAATGAAGGGCTAATATCCAAGATCTATAAAGAACTTATCAAACTCAATACCCAAAAAACAAATAAGCCAATCAGGAAGACATGAACAGACTTTTATCCAAAGGAGACATACAAATGGCTAACAGACCCATGAAAAAAATGCTCAACATCACTCAGTATCAAGGAAATACAAATCAAAACCATAATGAGATAGCACCTCACATCTGTCAGAGTGGCTAAAATTAACAAGTCAGGAAACAACAAATATTGGTGAGGATGCAGAGAAAAGCGAACTCTCTTACACTGTTAGTGGGAGTGCAAACTGGTATAGCCACTCTGGAAAACAGTATGAGGTTCCTTAAGAAGTAAAAAATAGAACTACCCTATGACCCAGCAATTGTGCTACTAGGTATTTACCCAAAGATGCAAATATAGTGATCTGAAGGGGCACCTGCACCCCAATGTTTATGGTAGCAATGTCCTCTATAGCCACATTATGGAAAGGGCCCAGATGTTCATAGACAGATGAAAGGATAAAGAAGATGTGAATAAATATCCTTCCTGTCAGAAGGATGAATACCTACCATTTACATCGACGTGGATGGAACTAGAGGGCATTAGGTGAGCAAAATAAGTCAATCAGAGAAAGACAATTTTATGGCTTCATTCATATGTGGAATATAAGAAACAGCACAGAGGATCATAGGGAAGGGAGGGAAAAGTGAATGGTAAATAATTAGAGAGGGAGATAAATCATGAGAGACTCAACTCTGGGAAACAAAATGAGAGTTGCTGGAGGTGAGGTGGGTGGGAGGATGGGGTAATTGGGTGATGGGCATTAAAGAGGGCATGTGATGTGATGAGCACTGAGTATTAAATGCAACTGCTGAATTATTGAACTCTATATCTGGAATTAATTATGTACTATATGTTGGCTAATTGAATTTAAATTTAAAAATAAAAATAAAATGCTTAAATATGGCAGTAGTAGTAGTCTCAAAACAAACAATAAATTTTGATTAACTTTTTTGTTTGTTTCAATGTGTTGTTTTTATTTAAATTCTACTTAGGGGAAGCCCGGGTGGCTCAGCGGTTTAGCGCTGCTCTCAGCCGAAGGCGCGATCCTGGAGTCCGGAGATCGAGTCCCGCATGGGGCTCCCTGCATGGAGCCTGCTTCTCCCTCTGCCTGTGTCTCTACCTCTCTCTCTCTCTCTCTGTCTCTCTCTCTCTGTCTCTCATGAATAAATAAATAAAATCTTTAAAAATAAATAAATAAATTCTACTTAGTCAACATATAGGGTAATACTGGTTTCAGGAATAGAATTTAGTGATTCATCACTCACATACAACACCCAGAACTCAACACTACAAGTGCCCTCCTTAATGCCCATCATCTATGTAGCCTGTATCCCACCCACCATCCCTCCAACAACCCTCAGTTTGTCCTCCATAGTCAAAAGTCTCTTATGGTTTGTCCTCTTATGATTTGCAAAAGTCTCTTATGGATGTTCTCTTATGGTTTGCTTCCCAATTTTTATTTCTTCTTCCCCACGTTGATCTATTTTGTTTCTTAAATTCCACATATTTGTCCTTCTCTGACTTATTTTGCTTTGCATAATACATGCTAGCTCCATCCACATCATTGCAATGGCAAGATTTCACTCTTTTTGATGGCCAATATTCTATTGTGTACATATACCGCATCTTCTTTAACCATTCATCAGTTGATGGACATTTAGGCTCTTTCCATACTTGACTATTGTTGATAATACTGCTATAAACATTGGGGTGGATGTACCCCTTTGAATCAGTATTTTTGTATCCTTAGGGTAGATATCTAGTAGTGCAGTTGCTGCATTGTAGGGTAGCTCTATTTTTAACTTTTTGAGGAACCTCCATACTGTTTTCCAGAGTGGTTGCACCAGTTTGCATTCCCAGCAACAGCGTAAGAGGGTTCAGTTCTCCTTTCTCCACATCCTTGCCCACATCTGCTGTTTTTTGTGTTATTAATTGTAGCCATTCTGAGAGGTGTGAGGTGGTATCTCATCATGGTTTTGATTTGTATTTCCCCGATGATGAATGATGTTGAGCATCTTTTCATGTGCCTCTAAGCCATTTGTATGTCTTCTTTGGAAAAGAGCCTGTTCGTGTCTTCTGCCCATTTCTTAACTGGGTTATTTATTTTTGGGGTGTTGAGTTTAGTTAATGTTATCATTGCTGATATTGATGCCATCTTCCCTTCTTTTGAATATGTTTTAGGGTTATGCTGCAATTGGTATAATTTGATATTCATTATTAAACTTTGTAGATTCACAGCTATAAAACTGATTAGAATCACGCAGGGACCTGTGGCATAATTCAGTGTCAAATCCTAGAGTTTCATGTAGGTAGCAGATGCACTATGTTGCATAGATTGAAGATTATAGGAAACGTAGAGCTGGTTCAAGTCTTCACAATCAATTTATAAATATTGGTATTTAAAGTGATTACCTTTGTTTGTGGTGGGGGAGATTTAGGTGCTAACCAAAATTTGAAAACCATTAGCCTGAGTCATCAGTAAAAATTGTTCTTTTCTACTACACATAATGATATACTATGTTGATATTTACTAATAAAATGTGAGTTGCTTTTTTTAAAAGATTTTATTTATTTATTCATGAGAGACACAGAGAAAGAGAGAGAGGCAGAGACACAGGCAGAGGGAGAAGCAGGCTACACACAGGGAGCCCGACGTGAGACTTGATCCTGGTTCCCCAGAATCAGGCCCTGGGCCTAAGGCAACACTAAACCGCTGAGCCACCCGGGCTGTCCTGAGTTGCTTTTTTTTTTTTTTTTTTTTTTTTTTAACTTTGCTACACACTGCAAATACATTAAACTGAACAATGTAAGAAAAGTCTTACAATACTAAATAAAATACTCACTTATGTTTCTATTTCTCCATTTCAATAGTGGCTTTTTGATTGTATGTTGAAATAAGACTGAAACCCCGCTCTAACATTTTATTAGAAATCACCAGGAATTATGCACTTTGGGTCAGAAACAGTCTTCCAAACACATTGCAACTGATAAGATAAGGAGTTCCCTGAAACTCTATACATGGAGCTGGCTTAATAAAAAAAAAAAATTTCAATACATGAAGGAATTCATTTATTAATTAACTACTTAATGAATTTTAACTTAATTTTCCATTACACTTTCTTCTTCCAATTTCAATTCCAAAATTAAAAAAAAAAACTTTATTTTTTTACATTAGATATCAAATAACTAAACTTTGTGAAATGTGGACAATTTTTTTCCCTGTCTCAACAGATTTTAGAACCATTTTTCTTTCAGCTCCTAGATGTACCCACAGCATACAGTTGCCAAACAAACTTGAGAGGCCACAAAAGAACAGAGTTGAAGAAATGAGAACATCATAGAGAGGAGGAAGTCGTCACCAAGGAATGAGCACATGTTGTTCTTCACCATGCTGAGCACACCAGTGCACAGAGCACACCCTGTGACAATCCCACCGTAGACATATTTCTGGCTTCATCTAGGAGAAGCAACAAGTTCACAGTCTCTGCTTCCTCATGGCAGCAAGAGACTTTGCTGAAAACTGATATCATTGGGCTTGTCTCCCTTCAAGGACTAAAACATAATAACCAAAAGAGTCAAACATGTTCTCTCCACTGTGACAGGGGGTGTCGGTGGGGAAGCTCTGCCTGCTTGGCACAGACAGCTCTTTAATGGGGAGGGAGCAGAGTTTTGCAAGGCAAGGGAGCTGAGGGAATGCACTGAAAGCCACACCTCTGCCTTTTGGCATTTAAATCAACTGAAAATATTCTTTGGGGACTGGGTTTTGGAAAACTTTTGTTCATGATGAAAGCACAAGTTCTTTTTTTTTTTTTAATAAATTTATTTTTTATTGGTGTTCAATTTACCAACATACAGAATAACACCCAGTGCTCATCCCGTCAAGGAAAGCACAAGTTCTAACAGAAGTTCTGTCGCAGAGCTAGAGCTTAAGGAGTAAACTGCAAGAAGACATTATTAAAGAAATTCCAGGGTTCTCAAGAGATGGTAATGATGAAGGCTATGGTGGGAACACAGACAACCGCCATTATGGAGTCTACAGTAAAGCAGGAAGGTAAAATCACAGAAATACAACCCTGGTAGAAAGTAGTACATGTGAAAAGAAAGGTACAGAAAAATTGCTCATGGGATCAAAGAGTGGCAGGACAATTATTTCCATTTGGGAGAAATTACCTAAAGCTTTATAGAAGATGTGCAATCTATAAATAGTACATGGTAAAACAAAGATGGAGTATTAAAAAAAAAACTGGAAAACTAAGTTTGAAGCTTTCCCATCTCAAGGAAAACAATTGTGTGTCATGTTATTTTACCTTTATTGAATTAAAAGTAATTAGAATCCATTCAGCTAAAACACCCTATTGGAATTTTAAATGGGATTGTGTTACATCTATAAATTAACTTGGAGAGAATGGATATCTCACAAATATTTAGTCTTAGGCTACAGGCTTATCTCACTGAATTAACCCACATTTTTCTCTATTTGACCAAGAGGAGTGTGTTGGACTGTTTTTTCTTCATGTAATATCCATTTCCATTGTTCCATCATGCAGTTTGTTTTGTCTTGGTAAGTATTTGGATTTCTTGTCATTAAAATATTATTGGGATTGGAGTGTGGGATAAGATCATAGAATGACCCTGTCCAAAAATAATGTCTGCCTCTGGGGTGAGTGTAATAAAGACTATGTAGCCTCAAGACAGAAAATGTATTTTCCAGTGAGATTCACTCTTGTTGTGTGTTTTCTTAACCTTTGCCACACTCATCTTTCTATATACACTATGCCTTCTAAAGTGTGAAAACAAAAAGCTAAGACTCCTTGATTTAGAGTGGATTAAAGAGATGAATTCATGTTGAGAAATGTATTCCCTACTGAGAGAACATGTTTCTACCCATCTCACAGGGGCATAACCTTTGAGACTAGCAATTTCTGTGGAAAATCGTGATTATAATCAATTTTTAAATTTCAACTCACATTGCTTAAGAGATCATATTTTTGGAACCAATAAACTATGTCTGAATTTAGACACCAACACCAAAGCAGTATGGTCTCTAGAAAAAAAGGTAATGGGTCATCTCCCTCTTGCTTAAGTATTGAATTAACATATATATTCTTACAGGAGATTATTAACTGTTCATAGACAAATTAAGAAAAAGAGATATATGTGGTTTTGGATTCAGTTTGAGGTAAATGTATATTCTTGGACCAAGGGTCAATAGATGCAGGTCAGGAAACTATGATCTATCTTATTTAAGTATTAGCTTGCAGGTACATATGGTAGAGATAAGACCAACCTCAGTGTATATGATCGCAGCATTTGTTGAAAACCAGAGAGGGTCTAGAGAGGAACAATATCTATATTTAAGAACTCAGAAGAGAGCATTCTCCCAAACTCTACCCTCCAAAATGAAGAAAGAAAAAAATTTCAAAAACAAACTATTTAAGTCTTATTTATATGCTTTGAAAATGACTTATAAAACATTAAATAAGAAGAATTTTTGTCAAACTAGCTACTTTATATCATGTGTTCAATGCTAATTTTAACTAAAAATAATCAAGATTTTATTCTGTAAATTCAGCAATATTTTTCATTATATTCATCATCATATCTTACTCAAATAGAAGTTGGTCTCAACATATAGCTACTTTAAAAGTATATGGTATAAATTATTAATTTTGTTAACATTAAAAAATCCATCTATTTTATGCAGAGATTTCAGATCAACTTTCAATGTTACTGTTACAATCAATACTACATTTTTACGTGAAAATGTGACATGCCCTAGTGATAAGTGACAGGGGATATTGTTGGGCCAGAAAATAGAGCTTCCAGGAGCAAGCAGCATTGAAAGAGCGATTTGGCTGAAACCTTTGGTGTCTTATATGGGATAAGCCAATGTTCAGAGAACCATTTTCAAGTCTTGCTCTCACACCCTTAAGGTCAGAGGAAAGTTATTGGAAGCATTTCTTTGGTGTACAGGCTAATTTTCCTCACATCCTATCAACGTGCTCTAGCATGGTGATGTGGTTAGAAAATCTTGAGGCTGAAAACCTAGAAATCTTGATAATGAGGAACCCCGGTATTTCTGTCCTGGAAAATATGAAAGTCCTGGAGAAATAGCCATTCAAATCCAATGAAAGAAACTAAGCTTCCACCCAAAACTTTGATCAAATCACAGGGGAAAAAAAAATCAATGGAATAAAAGTAGTGCTAGCTCTCACTTAGAGCAAATACTCAATTTGCACTGAGTATAGAGCCAATATGAAAAAATCCAGAGCGGGCAGCCTGGGTGGCTCAGTGGTTTAGCGCCGCCTTCAGCCCAGGGCGTGATCTGGGGACCCGGGATCGAGTCCCACGTCGAGTCCCACGTCGAGTCCCACGTCGAGTCCCCCGTGGAGTCTCACGCAGAGTCCCACCTGGGCTCCCTGCATGGAGCCTGCTTCTCCCTCTGCCTGTGTCTCTGCCTCTGTGTGTGTGTGTCTCGCATGAATAAATAAATAAAGCTTTTTAAAAGAAGGAAAATATCCAAAGCAATGAATAATGCCAGAAGCACATCCAGGTTTTCTGTGGCCTGACACTTACATACTTCGTGAGTTCCTCCTTTAGAAAATTAACTTTAAATACCATACTTTGTGAAATTTACAACCAAGCCTACAGTGCTATGACCCCTGCAAGAGCCTTGGAAAGAGCCCACGCAGTTACAGACTTCTTTGCCTTTATAATATCTACCTCTGAGATAATCTATTGAATGGAGGGAGCAATATATAAGTTTAGTATCTACTCTATGCAAGTGTTACAAAGATTGTATGTAAAAATATATCACCTACAGTATAATTAGTACACATTTCAATGAATTTTCATTTCTATTTTACATAGTTATCAAGAATTATGCTGAGTGAAATAAGTCAATCGGAGAAGGACAAACAGTGTATGTTCTCATTCATTTGGGGAATATAAATAATAGTGAAAGGGAATATAAAGGAAGGGAAAAGAAATGTTGGGAAATATCAGGAAGGGAGACAGAACATAAAGACTCCTAACTCGGGGAAACGAACTAGGGGTGGTGGAAGGGGAGGAGGGCGGGTGTTGGAGGGGAATGGGTGACGGGCACTGAGGTGGACACTTGACGGGATGAGCACTGGGTGTTTTTCTGTATGTTGGTAAATTGAACACCAATAAAAATTAATTAAAAAAAAAAGAATTGATTTCAAAAGAGAACAACACAACAGGACTTTTTGAGGTAGTTCTATAAAGGAAAAGTCTGTAACATTTTCATATGGGTGTTTTGAAATAGCATCTATTTTACTATGGTTATGTCAAAGTTGGCATTCTCCAGCAGGCTGGGGATCTTGACATGTTTTTAAAAAGCACCTAAACATTGATTGATTGATGACTACTATTGCAGACCTGGTTCCTAGAGAAGCAGATTCCAAGATGGAGATTGGCATGCAGAAAGTTTATCAGGGAAAGCTCACAGGATTCGGGCTAGGAAGGGAAAGGTAGCGAACTGGGTAGTGAAGGAGGTTGGCAATGATGTAATCACATTGACGGCCTCAGTCAAGGCCATAAGGGGCTCTAAGGATGGAATTTTATTGTTAATACTACTGAATTAAGTAAAGAGAGTAGTGTTTTATATACCTACATCAACCATCATGATATCCAGGCTGCCTCTGGAAGCAGATGGGACCTCGATGAGATGGCTCTTTTTAAGCCCGGACAACTTCCAGAGAAGAGTTAATAGATTAGGGTTGTCATTCAGTTACTCTCTCAGCATCTAGGGGAATGGTTCCTTCAATCTTGCAAGCTGATCTGGGACACATGGCTCATGGTCCACTATAATTTACTTTTTGTACCATGCAGCTCCCCCTCTTCAAAAAATGTTTTCTAGAGTAGCTCCTCCAAGATCCTGGCTGATCTCCTGATGGAGGAAATGTACAAAAAAAACAACATTTAGTAGTGCTCTCCTCTCCCAGTAAACTTCCTTGTCCCACTGATACTGACATCATGGTGCTCATTCTCTCCTTCTTCTATCAATTCTAAATTCATTTTCCCCTCAACAGGCACCTGTATAGGCCTAGGTGGCTTCCCTGGTGGTATAACACAGATCCTTATCCCTGAAAGGTATCAGCCTCTAGTCATCATGCCATGTTCAGGCTATCACTACTTCCTCCTTCATTTGTCGTATAAAATGGCCAGGGGTATAATAAGAGACATTGAAATGGGGAATTTCTATGCCAAACATCTGTCTCTTTGCTAGGGTGCTGGCTTCTTTTTTTGTGGGCAAGTCACACATGGTAAGGAGCCCAAAAAACACACAGGAAGTAGCCTTAGCTTAAATATAAACAATACTTTTGCTATTTAACCCAGTAGAGCCAAGGAACTAAGAACAAGGAACTAAGAGCTCTAAACCCAGAAAGCCTGGAAAGCCCACATTTGTGAAGATAGAAAACACAAATTATTCCTTAAGCAAGTCATAAGAATGATGATAAGTGAGTGCATTCCTACTTTCACACCTTGGTTCCTGGATCTTTGCACCGTACATGTTGAGGGCATAGTGCCATATAAAATTTAGTGTATTTATTGAATCCACGAGGGTAGCTCTTAATCCTCACAAGTCATTATTGTGAGATGGTGCCTCATCTGTACCTTCAACAGGCCATTCCACCATTCTATCAGGCCAAAAATTTAGTGAAATAGAGAGGAATATTGGATCCCATCATCATATGCTCATTACCTCTTCTTTTTATTACAAAATGGATTCTATGGTCTGTTACAATAGCTTGTTGCAATCCTACATTAGTGGTTCAAATACTTTGCAAGCTTTAATGTTAATTGAAGCTCTGAGGGTTGCAAAGGTAAACTAAGGGTAGAAAAGGCAACACAATATCTGGAATATGTACCTATTCCAGACAATGGAATAAAGTCTTCTTCCTTCTATAGTGGAAGAGACCCACTGTAGTCAACTTGTCTTCAAATAGGAGATTTGTATCTTGAAGAAATGACACAATATTGGAGACTCTGCACTGGTCTCTGTTGCTGACAGTTTGGATATTTGCCAAGAACAACAGCTAGATCAACTTTTTGGGAATGGGAACTCAGATTTTGGGGCACATGAGAGCCTCCATTTCTGCCCAAATAGCTACTCCTTTCATATACCCTTTGTGCCAGCACCAGGGTGGTCAATGACAGAAAACAGCAGTTTTAATTATCAGCAGGTTTAGTCATTTATCTAGTTGGTTGTTTCTGTTTAATAGTACTTGCTTTCTACCGGCATTCTCTTGTGATAGAAAGACCTCCACACACTGCACTCCCATATTAACATCCAAATGTCTCTACCCCAAACCTCCTTTTCCCTCATCTTCCAATTATTCTCTTCCTAAATGCGTTGACAAACTAGCCAAGTCATCTGCCATCACCCAGAAGCACACATATATACTAATCGTGGTCATTTCTCTATCCACAGAAAATGGATAACCAAGTATACCTCTCAAAGCTCTGCACATGATTTAGGCTCACTAGGTGAATTTTTTAAAGATCACTGGTTACTGGGGGCTGCAGTATGTGCAATTTACTTTTAGTTTGCCCACACATACAAAGCCAATGTATTAGTAAATCAATATGGCTGTTTTTCTCCTCTGTCACCTGGTCATAAGGATCATCCCCATCTATCCACAGATAACAGTTGAGGTATAGGTACTGGTATAATAGTGTTGGATGCCATGGGGGATCTGGGCCATCAGTTCATACAACCTCTACCTTCCAGACTTGTTTGTGTCCAATCCCTGATTTACCACTTCAACCTTAATTTTTATTGATTCTGGACTGGTTTGAATGTATAATTTGGTGGTTTTGACAGACTCAGCTCTTGATGGGCCATTCTGGCACTTATTCAGGCATTAAGGTTAATATCAGGGAATAATACACCCTAAGGGATATTTTTTAGAACTTGTATAATCCTGGAACACAGAAAGCTTTGCTCCAGAAAAATAGAGATCTACATTGTGATTCTATTATTAGGGTGTTTTTGTTTGTTTGTTTGTTTTTGCCAGTACAGACATATTTGATCCTATTGTATTTGCTAGAATGATGGCACTCTATCTTGCACATAATACTGACCCCTTTTTCTGCTCTGGATCCCATTTAATCTTTGAAAGTAATTAACCATATACACTTTCAAGGTGTTTCAGGGTCCTGCCTCCTGGGGAGCCAGCCTATTCAAGAGTGGATTTCAAATCTGAAAATTCGTTCATGTCCGAAAAATAAAAAGGGATCATCACATTTTGCTGGAGGCAGATTTCAATTTCTTATTCATCCATCCATGATATCTTTTAGTTATTTAGATCAAGCATCGGCCATGTTAAGTGCAAATTCATCTTGTCCCTAAAGATCCCATCATTCTGTGGGTCAAGAATTTATGACTGAAATGTTGACTTGGCTGTTCATTACAATAATTGTATCTTCTTTCTAATGTTAAAGTACTAACAAATACTTTCTTTATTCTGAGGATCCCATCCTTCTCATTGTTATGAGTGAGGCCGGTTCTGTATTGGTATCAATTACTATCACCCTTCTCCTGCAGAGCAGAGCCAACACTGAATTTTTCAGTGAGGGAAGTGCCCCTCTTACCAGTAAATTACTTGGTTGCTTTGGTAAACAGGATATTCCATAGGTGCTCCTGCAGATTTTAGTAATCTGGAAGTTTAATAATCCTTACACAGGATATGTACTCCAGCATGTTTACTCAGGACCATTTAGTCATTTATTCCATCATTTCTCATGGCAATTCTGACTTAGCTTACCCTAAGTTATTCTTTTCTCCAAACTTTTAAGGCCCAACCTAACAATGTGCAAACCCCATCTTAAAAAGTTTTGATAGGAATTAAATAGTATTGCTCTTAATCATTACATTCTTCTTATCTTCTCAAGTTTTATGTTCTGCCCCTCTTCATCTCATATCCTCAAAATCCAGATCTGTATGTACTCTCTAAGTTCCCAAAGTACAGTATGGCTAGTTCCTAAGGATCCTTTAAATATACTTCTTTATATCCTTGGTAGTATCAGCACTTTCTGGGCAGGTTATCTTAGTCTAGTAGCCAGAAATGAGAGGGGGGTCTCCTAGAGAGATGGCTCATATTATTTTGCAAAAAAAGAAAGTGGTTCTTGCATCATCTTCATGCAAAAATCAGGAGTGATTGTCTCTAACAGGAAGGGGCAGACCACGTTTTCCCACTGACAGTATTTAAGAAAGAAGGGAAGAGTACCAAAAAAAAACAAAAGAAAGAAAGAAAGAAAGGAAGGAAGGAAGAGTACCAAGTCCTACTAAAAGTCTTTCAGAAAACAAAGGTTTTCACTTGTCGCATAAAGCCAAAGGCATCACAAGAAATGGAAACCACAGCCCAATATCTCCCATAAACATAGACACACACAGGTCCATTAATTTGTAAGTATAAAAAGCCACTGCTGAGGAAGATTGTGCCTCAAAGCCTAAATATGTTTATAATTTTGCGAGTTAGAATAATAAAATCACAGAAATCTAAAGAAAAATGCACCATGGCCATCCCATGTACTTTTTTATTTTGTATGTTTTAGTTGATTTCCTATAGAATTTTATGCTTTGTGCTATTCTAATGAGTAAAGATTATCTGGCCATTCTTGATTTGCCACTGAATTTAAAACAGAACTATTAAGAAATTAGCAATATAAAACCGGCTACTTGTAAAAATGTGAAATAGCTGTTTCTTTCATTGAAGGGAGTATGCAGTGTGATGTATTAAATACAATAGGATATCAGCTATTATTGCCAATGATCTACCTTCAGAAGAGACAGATGTTGAGTTGGAAGACTCTAGTTCAAATCTCAGCTTTTTTTAATGGAGTGCTGGGAATATTACACATGTTACCTGTTTAGGAGTGTATAACTCAAGGTGCATGGCCATATATCTTTCTTATTCAATTGTTACATAATATGCATTACTTCTTTCTAGAAACATACCTTCAGAAAAATATCTATGGTGTTTTGAAAGAGCAAAAATCAGCAGAAAGTTGGGATTTAACAATGTCATGGAATGTTCATTGCGGTACTTAAATTCTGATATGTCACCTACCACCTGCATATCTACAGTTTTCAGACTTTCAGGATCATTCTATTAGTGTATTTTCAGATTTATCAGTTTTCTCTGGCTATACTGCAGTTGTGGCTTTCAGAAACAGACAAGAAGGGAACCCAAACTAAAATCCTTGATTGGTTGAGTCTTCCATCTGATACTGTTGAATGTGTTTCCTTCTATTTGTTCACTCTGTCTGGGACAGGATAGGCAGATATCTAGATTCTATATTCCTTCATGATACTGAGTCTTTCACTTTAATTGAAGAAGTGTATCATCTATCTACCTATTTATCTATCATCTATCTATCATCTATTTATCTATCTATCTATCTATCTATCTATCTATCTATCTATCATCTATTGATCAATATCTCATAGCTAAAGCACTATTTAGATATAGGAAAGAACAAACTTTAGGAGTTGCCAATCAAAAGTTTTAGGTTTTTGTTTTGTTTGGGAGGATACATATCTCATTTAGATCTCAACTAAAACTTTTAATCTGGTGGATATAAATGTAAAATCTGTCATTTCTCACACATAGCATGTTATTTCCTTGTATGTTCCTGAAAGCACAGGTGTCTGTGCCTTTCCTAATTGCCTCTGGCATCAAATTTGCAAGTAAGATCAGCTGGGCTTCAGTTACAATTCTGACAGTTGGTTATAGTGAGACTCGGGTCTTTCTCTTGGTTTTTGAGTCTTATTTTGCTCTGAAATTTACACTTTCCAGGGCCAGCCTCGGGCTAAGAGATAATGAGCCCTTTCTTGTAAGATAGAAATTTGGTATTCCAGGAAGAATCTCTGTTAATGAATTCTACTGCCCCAAATGGGGAGGTGCTCTAGAGAACATATACTTTGTGAAAAAATTCTTAACCATTTTGTTCCAACAGAGTTGAATTTTCTTTGCATATATTTTTTTGTTAGCATATATTGTTTCATCTCTTTTGCACACTTTTTTAGTTATTCTTACCTATATTAAAATCAGCTGGTATTCTTACAGCTTTCTGATTTCCAACATAATCCTCTTATATAGATCTATTATTTGCTTTCCCTAATCTCTCCTTTATGTTACTGAGTACTCTACCATTTGCTTTACTTTTCCTAAAGTTTATTCTCCTTTTTTAAATGTTTGTTTCCGCTCACTGTTTGCTTTCTCAAGAAATTCACCATTAATTAACCCTTCCTTCCTAGTTTTTAACCAAACATCTTTTGGAATGAATATGGCATATAAAAAAGATATCATTATCCTTAATTTATGTAAATTACATATGAGATTACAAAGAACCATATTTAAGAAAACCTCACAAAAAGTCAAAGAAGGTACATTTATTAGAAACAAAATTGTCTTTTAAAAAAACTTCCAAAAATATATCAATCCATATTTCTCAAAAAGATTGTATAATAATCCTGAGCTTATTTGTACACATCATGTATGTTTACACATGGTGTGAATCAACACATCTTAGGAGGAATGGCCATAACTCTTATTACTGTACTATCTATTCCTCAGGTTTTAGATTAAACCAACTAAACAATTAATTTATCCACATAATTGTCAGAAAGAACTCTTAATTATAAATTTTTGCAATGATAAAATTCACTCAAACTAGGTTAGTTTGAAAAAGTGTGTATGTGTGTACGTTTGTATGTCTGCCTCTGTATTAAGAAAAGATGCACACTCTCAGTCATTGGCTATGTCTTTCTTTTGTTTCCTCCCCATCTCATGTGCTCTCTGTTATAACTTCTCTTTGTATTTGGCTCCCTTTCTACAAATCCAGTTTTCTCTTTTGCATGTTCTTTGCCAAACTTGACATCCTACATCTCCCTAACTTACAGGTTTTCCTCCAAAGTCACACTGTTGATAAAAACTAATTAAAACTAGTATGTCTTGATTGTATACTCCTAGGGCAGAATCTAATTAATTTAATTCATCCTGAGGAAACTGTGAACTAAAATCCTTTCAAACCAACTCTCCCAAGCTTACATACAACCATCAATGGCTCTTCTTGTAGATAATCCTCTGACTATTGGGTATATTAGAAGCTGATCAGCATACCCTATTAACAATGTCATAGGTATGAATTTTTAATATTTACCATGAATAGAAATGTGAAATTTAGGCTCTATAAGTAGCAGTTGTTAGGAATACAGCTACACTAAGGTAGCCTTAAAAGAAAAAAGCACTCTTTACTCTCTGGGACAACTCTGCAGCAGAAACACTTGCTTTTCCTATATTGATACTGCTGCACATGCTCAGAAGTGGTTTCTCTTTCCTACCTGGAAGAAGATGAAAAGAGTTCCTCAAGAGACCCGTATACTGCTGAGGTATATTACATTCTTTCCCTTCTGTTCATCAGTGTCAGCTATTAAGAAAGTGGCATTTTTGGGGCTTGCCTCCTGCTAGTGAGTACTCCTTAATGTCCAAAGTATAAAGTCTGAGTATAGGCTTTTGGTAATCATTGAGATATTTTGCTTAGATTATGCATCCAAACCTCACCTGATTAGTAATTGCCACAGGGACAACATCAATTACTGCGCACAACAACAGTTTTGGATGGCTGGGCTTCTGTGAGCACAGAAGTCACTTCTCAGAAAACTGAGGCATGAATAAGGAAGACAAACAAAAAAGGTGTGTCTACTACAAACACAAATTTGTTACTAAATCATTGCTCTTTCATGTATTGAAAATAGATCCCTAGCAGAAATGTTGAGATGCTAAGAAATCAACATCATATAAAATATTGGGTCCAAATGGCAATGGAACTCTGTTCAACTTGACCTTTTTTGCCAGAGTACTCCAAAGAGTTGGCTCAAAAAGATATAACTTTCCCAGAGTATTGACATCCTTCAACCATACTAAATTCTAATTTTAAAAAAATCTCTCTATATATATTTTTAGATTCAAGTGTTTTACTTTTGAATCACAGTGCCCTTTCAAATACATTTATGGGCCTCCACTAAATTCTAGGTACTGTGCTGGGAGGAGGGGTGCAGCAGTGAAAAAAAATGAGAGTAAAATATCATTTTTCCACATCCAAAGGACAAAAGTTTAGATGCTAAATTTTTCCCTTGGGATCATAAGCAATCTCTTGCACTGCTGGTACAGTATAAATTTTATCAACAAAATTGGTAAACAATGTGGCCAAAGTTAGCGTCATTTGATATTCACAAGTCCTGAAGCCCCATGATAATACTCTTGCCTCAAAGACACAGGTTCACCATGGCATTAGTTGTGTAGTGTGGTCTTATAGGTAAACTAGAATTGTATTAGTAGGCAAATGGGCAGTGGCTGGAGATACCAGCTGTATATACAGTGATAAATCTAAAAATTATAGTGCTGAGTAAAAAACAAGTGAGAAATGTATACCACAATAAAATTCATGCATATTAGAGGTTATACAAATATAAAATACCAAAAATTATTATACATGTACATGTATACATACATATGCATGCACATATGTTATATGTACACAATATATACATGCATGTAAATACGTAAAACATTTGAGTAGTTATCTCTTAGGAAGAAATGGTGCTAAGGATTAGTAATAAAGTAGGAAAATCAAACTAAAGCAGATCAAATTAAAACAAAAAGGTGTCCTTGTATAGACCAAAACTTCCAGAAGCATGGTGGACCTTGTGCACCTGTGTATCCTCCCCTTTCCCCACTCACACACCAAAGACATTTTTTTCAAGTGAGAAAAATGGCATAATTCTGACTTTCCTGGAGTTCTCATTCTAGCAAAGTAAATTCATTGACTCTAGGGGGTTGGAAGAATAATGTCACACTGTCCATAAAATGCTTACACATTTTGCCTGACATCTTCCTGAAATGTGTTAATCAAGAATCCAAAACCAGGAGAATCGAGTATATCAGTGTGTCCTGCATTTGTAATTTTTTTGTGGAGTCAGAGATACTGTTTCTTTCAAAGTTCTCTTCAGCATTTCTCCTGCTCTCCTTTCTTCTTTTTCTTCCTATTCTCTTCAAACATTCCTCAGGTGGTTGTGTTCTTGCACCACCTGATCTTAGATACATCAATTACTCATGGTCCCAGGAGCACTTGGATAGCCATACTTACTTGGAAGCAACTTGGTTTATTTGGTTTCATAACAAGACAGAGAAGTTTTTATTGACAAACAAATGTAAACTAGAATTGTTTTGTGGACTATTAAGACGTATGCCTGGTGTGACGTGACAAAATAGCCTCAGGCACTCTCCTTTGTGCCCTCATACTCTGAATATCCTCCACCATACTGTACTGCAATAATGGGCTGAGAACCCCACCAATGCTTGAAGACCTGGTAAAAGTGGCCCACAATTCAGATCCTGAGGCAGCTAAAATGTCTTTTCATGAATTCCCACAATTCTTTGTGCTTCTTTCATCTTCTGTGTTCTTGCACCCCTACTTTCTCTGTCTTCGTTGAGTCCTAAGTCAGTGGTAGGCAGACATGGCCCCCTTGCTTCCAGCCATTAGAAAACAGACTGGCTTTTACTAGTTCAGCAACATTACTGGGTATTTCAGGATTACCAGGGTAAGATCATATGAACAGTTCCTCAACATTTTGCTGGGCCTCAATTTACCCTTTTTCAAAATCCAAGCTCCTGAAACCTAGTTTTCACATTGTTCATTCAAGCATCCCTTTCAAAACGTATCCTTTTTACTCTATTCAAATTTTATCTCTTTCTTCAAATTGCTTCTCACATAGTACTGACAATAAGGTCAACAAAAATTGTTTTTTTTAATCTTACAATAGCTATAATTACTTATTAGCATATTGATTATCTGTGTTATACTGGGCACACTCTGGCAGCTGAGATCTTCACATATTTATCTCTGTAACCCCAACCCAGAACAGGTATACCCATAAAGTGTTTGTTGTATTAATAAATGTATTAATTCATGTATTAGGAGGGTGATTGCCAAAATAAAAAGGAAACCAAGAACAGTTAAATACCTCTGACATGAGACATTATAGCCATAGACTTTTGAAAAGTCTCTGAATTAAACTGAAAACAATATTATAAGTGAAATGAAAGGAAAGGTGTTTCAGTGATCCATAGAAAGCAGTTTAATGAAGTATAAAGGGCAGTGTGGTGGTCCCCAGTGTGTCCTGCTGTATTTCCATCCCTCTGTAATCTCCTCCCCTAGAATTTAGACTGGCTCTTTGATTCTCTGTTGAGAACTGGAATGGATAAGGCATGAGATATCTGGGGCCAGGTTCTATGATGCCCTGCAACTTAAAATGGATGTCTTGGAACACATGCTGTGGGGAAAATTATAACCCATGTAAGAAGTCTGACTACCTGGAGACTACCATATTCTGAAGAAACCCAACTTGGCCACAAGCAGAGGCCATCTTAAGAGACAGATGACTAGGCTCCAGCTCATTCCAACTGAGATGCCAGACCTGAAGGAACTATCTTAGACATACAGTCCAGTACAGATTTCACATGACTGACTCAGTCATGGATTTAGGCAGATTCTCTTGGATCGCTGATATTCTAAATGCATCAGGGTGTCAGTCATCTTAAAACAATATTATATTTGGGCAATAAAGCCTCTGACTAACTTCCTGATTTTTAACTTGTCTTCTACATGAATGAATTTCTTTCTCTGCCACATATATTTTTCAGTTTTTCTCATTTTTGGTCTAGATCATTTCTTAGGAGATTTTCATCTAAAATTGTATGGTTTTTTTTTTTTTGGCCTTAAGAAGTAAGCTTAGAATATTATGTTATCCTTAGCTCCTAAATTAAAATGCATTATAGAGTCCTATTTCAGTAATATTTATTTTCTTTTTTTAATAATAAATTTTTTATTGGTGTTCAATTTGTCAACATACAGAATAACATTCAGTGCTCATCCTGTCAAGTGCCCCCCTCAGCGCCCATCACCCATTCACCCCCACCCTCCCACCCACCCCCCCTCCTCCCCTTCTACCACCCCTAGTTCGTTTCCCAGAGTTAGGAGTCTTTATGTTCTGTCTCCCTCTCTGATATTTCCCCACACATTTCTTCTCCCTTCCCTTATATTCCCTTTCACTATTATTTATATTCCCCAAATGAATGAGAACATATAATGTTTGTCCTTCTCCGATTGACTTACTTCACTCAGCATAATACCCTCCAGTTCCATCCATGTTGAAGCAAATGGTGGGTATTTGTCGTTTCTAATGGCTGAGGAATATTCCATTGTATACATAAACCACATCTTCTTTATCCATTCATCTTTCGATGGACACCGAGGCTCCTTCCACAGTTTGGCTATTGTGGACATTGCTGCTAGAAACATCGGGGTGCAGGTGTCCCGACGTTTCACTGCATCTGTATCTTTGGGGTAAATCCCCAACAGTGCAATTGCTGGGTCGTAGGGCAGGTCTATTTTTAACTCTTTGAGGAACCTCCACACAGTTTCCCAGAATGGCTGCACCAGTTCACATTCCCACCAACAGTGTAAGAGGGTTCCCTTTTCTCCGCATCCTCTCCAACATTTGTGGTTTCCTGCCTTGTTAATTTTCCCCATTCTCACTGGTGTGAGGTGGTATCTCATTGTGGTTTTGATTTGTATTTCCCTGATGGCAAGTGATGCAGAGCATTTTCTCATGTGCATGTTGGCCATGTGTATGTCTTCCTCTGTGAGATTTCTGTTCATGTCTTTTGCCCATTTCATGATTGGTAATATTTATTTTCAAATTCAGTACTATTCTCAGCAAAGTTGCCTGCTTAGGTAGGCCTTTTATAACAAATAATAAATCTCCCTTCACTAAGATCTTCTTTATCACATTTCCTAAGCTTAAGAAATACAAATATAGCTAGGAAAAATTCTTTTATATGAAAAGAATTTAAAAATCAATTTATACAAATACTGTCTTAAATATAGAGAACAAGCTGGTGGTGACTAGGGGGAGGTGGGCAAAATAGGTAAAAGGAAGGAGTACTTAACATGATGAGCACTGAGTATAGAATTCTTGAATCACTATATTGTACACCTGAAAGTAATATAACACTATATGTTAATTACACTGGAATTAAAATTTTTTAAAATAAATTTATATGCATAATAAAACATTTGAAATAATAAAGAGTTTAATTCAAAATGTAAATTTTGAATTCAGTGTTTGTCAGAATCTAGTTTCTGTTTCAGCCGTTTTCTTTTTCTTTCTTTTTTTCTTTTTCTTTTTCTTTTCTTTTCTTTTCTTTTTTTTTTTTTTTTAAGCTCTAGAGAAAACTGAATCATTCCAGTCATTCCTCAGTTTAGGATCTTGAGGTGGTCATGGCTCTTTTCTAATCAGTAAACCTTAATATATAAGTCTCTGGCTTCAGATGAAGGTTATATGGATTTATTAGGCAAATTTCATCATCATTAAATAATTTCCTGACAGCTCATTTGATAATGCATTTACACATTTCTTTTCCTCCTAAAATGAAGTCTGTCAAAAAAAAAAAAAATCTACTGATTCAGGAGTTTGGTTATTTCAGCAAATACAACTGCAATATGATAAGGCTTCTTGGCTAAATATATTGCAACCAAAACAACAAAACAGGAAATAACAAAAGAATATGCAGGCATTTGTACCATCCCTGCTTATAATGTAATGGGAATTCAACCTGTATCTTATATTTCCATCTGTTAGTGGTTTCCAAAGCAACAATCTCCTGTTATTCACTAATTCTGCTGGATCCATGTGTTCTCTGTACTCTAATTCTGGCATGAGTCCCTAATATTTGGATTTATTTTTTGGAGGCAGTTTCCTATAAGTGCAATATTAAAAATAATGTGCCCATTTATATCTACCCTATATTATGCTTCCTTTATATGGCACTCAGTTTGGAAAGCAATAATAGTGTGGTTTTTAGTGTTTTTAAAAATATAACATTAATATCTGCTATCTCATTTTATTCTCCCACAATCCTTGGTCTGGGGTTTAGTCTAAGCAAATTGTCTAAGCTTTCAAAGCCAATCACTAGCAAAATAGGAACTTTTCTTCTAAGTATCATACCCTATCCAGGGGAATCTTTTCTAGCCAAGAATTCCTAAAGATTCCCTGACACATCTCCACTAGGAAAATTGTACTTCATAGACCTATTAGACTGACATGTTCAAGAGAATTTTCTTCTTGTTGACCTTGTTGGGGTGTGTGTGTGTGTGTGTGTGCGTGTGATTCGAAATTTTCATTCTAACAACAAAATATATGCCCCTTACTACTGTCTTCTTTTCTACTTTCCATTGCGTTTTAGTTTCTGTGTTTCCTTTCTCTTTCATGGACTTTCCCCTCACATTTATCTGGAATCACAGCACCTCTCTTATCAGTGAGGCTGCTTTTTCCAAGTAGGTGAGCTCATGCTGTTTCCTGGATACTGAAAACAGCCCAGTATGACAGTGTGATCACGTCTACTCTAAATGCTCTGCCAACTTAGCCACCTGCCACATTTCTTCCTACAAGTCCTCTGGGAAAGGAGGGTGCTTTCTTTGTAATCACAAGTTGATTGAGTCCTAGTCCAAAACACACCCCAAAAAGAGATGCATGCACTCTCTGATTGTCATATGCTGGGTTAATTATTCTTCCCTTGGGTTCCTAGAGCACTTTCTACTCACATCTGTTATATTGTATTTATCATACTGCATCCAAATGTATTTTTATTCATTAATTAAATGTTTATTAACTGTGTGTCTACTATGTGTCAGGATGAAAACAGAAAAATATCCCTGTTCTCAAAGAACTTCTAATCTACCAGGAAAAAAGAGACACAACATGGCGCATATCATGCATTTTTGATAGAACGTTAAGAATCATGGTCCTTTCTAGAAAAGACCCCATCTGGGAATCAGGAGAAAGTTCCCCAGAATGTTAAGAATCATGGTCCTTTCTAGAAAAGACCCCATCTGGGAATCAGGAGAAAGTTCCCCAGAAACAAATAATAAGAACTGTAATGAAGCTACAATCATCAACTTCTTTATAACACCTCGTAAAGATTCTTTTATTCCTTCCTTAAAACAATCTTGTCAGAGGTTTTTTTTTTTTTAATATACCCACATAGTAGAAAATAAATTAAGAGGCTTAGAAAGGTAAAAACACATATGGTGAACCTGAAAATTATTTTCAAAATCAAATATCCAAAACTCAAACATTAAAGTGCCCTTCCAAAAATAATATTAGAAAATCCAGTATATTGGTCTGTGCTATATTGCCTTATATATGAGTATTCCAGTAGGATGGGTAATTTCCTTCTTACATTAAACACACAGCCATAGTCTTGTTACTACCTTCCTAAGAATTTTCTCTTTTCCTCATGCCAGCAGCCCACCTCACCCCATCTCTTACAACACAAACCCTGGGAAAAAAGCAGAGTCTACCTAAATGTTAGTGTCTTCATCAGGGCAGGCTTCTTATGTGGGGATAAAAAAGAAGAAAAGATTGTGACAGGCCTGGAATTGAACACACCCAAGTAACCCACCCTCCCCTCTATCACTCTGCCCCTGTTCACCCCATGGTGGAGTGGAAAAGGTAGCATTTGTCCAAATGGAAGCCAGGTGTTTGGGGTAAATAAAGCTAGAACCTTACCCTGGGAAGTCATCTAGGTGAAGCAGCCAGTTCCTCAGATAAATTACAGATTTTATTAAAAAAACAAACTTTTTGAACTTGAGGAATATGGGTTCCATTCTAAAACTCTAGCTCACTCATACATCTTTTTTTAAATTTTTTTAAATTTTTATTTATTTATGATAGTCACACGGAGAGAGAGAGAGAGGCAGAGACACAGGCAGAGGGAGAAGCAGGCTCCATGCACCGGGAGCCCGACGTGGGATTCGATCTCGGGTCTCCAGGATCGCGCCCTGGGCCAAAGGCAGGCACTAAACCGCTGCGCCACCCAGGGATCCCTCTCTCATACATCTTACTGATATAACTATTTTAAAAATCCTGTCACCACCAATAGCATCAGTATCCCAGAGGGTCCCACTGTTCTTTCCATGTTCCCTGCCTCACTCTTCATTTTATCACTCAGTAGAGTGACTTCTTGTCTACACTGTCATTCTATCTCATGGCCTTGACTGAGAACATTAGCCTAAAGTAAAATTGGTCATCAGTGTAGATTTTTTAATTTTCCTTATTATGAGATTATACATGGTAATTAGAGAAAATTAGGTAAAAAAAAATAATAAGGAAAGGAAATCAAAACAAGCCATAATAAAATCACCCATATTATCAACAAGAGATACCACTTATACTTTGGTTGACAAATGGACTGTTACTGGTTTCCATTGTGGGATTATGGAAAAGGTTCTGGTTACCACCTATCAAGGAATATTGTTTCCTTCTTTTTTGAATCAAATATACATAAGATTCTGATGATGGTTTAAGTAATCTTTTATTGAGGGTACAATTAATTACAGGAGGTTAGAGGAAGAAAATTAGAAATTAAACCTCTCATCCATTGATATTATTATCTTATACCTCAACAAGTAAAAAGGTTTATTGCCTAAATCTTTAGAGAAGGCCTCCTGGGGTGTTCTCTTGGTCTCTAACTCTCTCCCTTCACTTCTCATGCCCCATGGTCTTCTACTAATATTTTCTTTCCCATTTGAGATTTTTGCACTATATCCTCTTCTGGATGTGTCACGTCTTCTCCCAGAAAAATAATTTCCTACTTACTGTCCATTTTTCAGGTTTTGAATCTCAAGAACATTTGGAATTCTCTGAAAGTCAGTGAATTCTTCTTCTGCCCAGTTTCTGCTGTGTGGTTTTAGGATAGAGTGAAGTGATGTTATGTCCAGTGTCTTTACCTACTTGGGGAGAGTCAGTAGGGAGTTTCCACTCTGGCAAGTGTTTCACATTTTCCTAAGGTTTCTGAAATCCTATACCTTATGACCATTAAGAATCATTGCTTTGTGAAATCTTCCTAACAAACATGATATTCATCACATATACTTAATGCAATCTGATCCTTTTTTTTTTATTTTTTTTGAGGGGGCAGGGCAAAGTAATGACTCTGACCCAAGGAAACATTTTCACCATTCCTCCCCCACCCTCACCCTACCACACACACTACTTAAAGTAAATTCCTCATTTAACTAGAATCACTTTTCATAATTCCTAGGTTTCTTTTTGATGATCTGAGAAATTTATAGTTCACTTGTTATTTTCTCCTTCATAAATATTTGTCATCATCATTTGGTTGCCACTGCATTATTTAACCAATGGTAAAGTTCTCAACATTTTGAGAGTATTGCTCTTGCTCCTATTCTAAACAATGCTATCATCACTCTCCTATTAGCTAAATCTTTAAAATTATCTCCAGTTTTGGCCTTTGAACAGTGGCTAGAAGTTGAATTCTCCATCAGACTATGAAATTTATAAGAATATTAATCCATATGGCCAAATTTGCTTGCTGACAGATTACATCAGTTTTCATTCTAACAGCCATGTTTCTAAGTTTTTGGAAAACATTAAATATCTTGGCTTGTTAAAATCTTTATCCACTTGGTAAGCAAATATATCATCTAATTGTTACTATAAATCATGCATTTATAAATAATGAGAAGGAGTTTGGGGAAAAGAGAATTAAAATAAGAATCAAGTAATGAATGTAATACATACTGTGTGAGTAATATGAGTAGAAGCATGAATTTAAATATTGATTTTTTTTTAATTCAGATTCCAGAGCTTCTTTCTCAAATAGCTGTTTTTCTCAAATCTGCTGTTTTAATCTATAGGAAACATTTTATTTTTGCTATTTTAGAAATTCTAGTAGGCAAAACTCTTTACATTTCTATACTTTTAATATGTTACTTTAGAAATTCTAGTAGGCAAAACTCTTTACATTTCTATACTTTTAATATGTTACAAAGCATGTTTTCAGCTGTGTTACCTTTGTTCAATGGATGATTTTGCTCTTATTTAAAAATGAGGAGGAGGAGGACATTGAGGCCCCCGAAAGTTCAGTGACTCCACCACAATCACATATCTAGGAAGTGCCAGATCCCAGCCTGTATAGGAAAAGAAGAGAATCAGTGCTTCTTTTTGCTCTACCTCCTGGGAAATTCCCACATTAACATTGGCTCAGTGAGTAATGAATAGATTCTTTCAGAAATAGAGTTGTCACAGTCTGATCTAAGTTAGCAAGCTTTCATTTTGCGTAGACAAAGAA
Organism: Vulpes vulpes; assembly: GCF_048418805.1. Lineage (NCBI taxonomy): Eukaryota > Metazoa > Chordata > Mammalia > Carnivora > Canidae > Vulpes > Vulpes vulpes. The sequence goes on along the minus strand of NC_132792.1, from coordinate 16,369,306 downwards.
AACAAAATGTTAGGCTGGCTTCTCAGCCTGAGGGCCTCAGAGAGAAGGAAGCTGTCTAGAGCTGGGATCCTTTCAGCTACACTGAGCATGAATTAGCCGACTAGAAAATACACGGTCTGCATGAATATGGGCACATCCGGATTGTTATTTACCCTCACTGGAGGGCAGGTAACCTGATGCGACCACAGACTCTGTAGACTTTAACAGGCTGAGGAGAAGAATGTAGATTTGGATCCTCTATTTGTATAGCACCCAGAAGACTTTGGGAACCAATAGCTCAAACTACAGGGAAGCTGTGAACACTAGCTACCCATCAGTAAAAATGCAGAAAATTCCTGGACAACAGAAGTCCCCTCTATCCTTTGCAGCCGAAGAGGAAATATCATGGAGAAAGGCTTATAAATAACTACTCATGTTTGATGTGGGGAACAAAAGCTCCTGGAAATTATATTTAAGGCCTGAGGTCTATAATTTAGTGTTCTGAAATCTATTTGAAGAGAAAAATCTCCAAGATGGTTCAGCCACAGTCAGGATCCTTTAAGCACTTCCAGGTTACTTACATCTAGCTCCTCTCCTCAGTGTTTTATACAAACACAATTGCATATATGCTAAGCACAAGCAGTAAGTACTCTTGTCCTCATTTTAGAGGAGAGTTAATTGGAACTTAGTACAACTGAAACAAATAATTGACAAATGCCATTACTTTCTAACGGAGGTGGATCCTGGTAAAAGAAAAGCCATTTTGTTTTAGTATACACCTTGGATTTGGATATAAGAAGGAGAACACAAAAGTGGTTGCCAGTGGCTGGGAGGGAATGGGCAGTTGTTGTACAATGGGTATAGTTTCAATCGTGCGAGATGATTAAGTTCTAGAGGCCTACTATATAACATAGCACCTGCAGTTAACAATACTGTATCATGTACTTCAAAATGTATTAACGGAGTAGATCTTATGTTAAGTGCCCTTACCACAAAAATAATCAGTAAGTCAGGGTTACAAGGAAACTTTGAGAGGTATTTGATTTGTCTATCCCCTTGATTTTGGTGATGGTGTTATGGGTATATTGGTATGTTATAAAGAAAAATGATAAAAAAAAAAAGATGGAAAAAGGAGGAGGAAAAAGAAGACTCTGGAAACCATCTGTGAAAATGTTACTCTGATAGGCTGGTTGAAGGTCCTTTAAGGCATCAGGTACAAGTGACAGTTACTTGTGTTTTTGTTTTGCTGTGATATAAAACCATCTTAATCTTTAGAAAACCCAGGCTTTTAGTAGGAAGTTATATCTGAGCTGAGCTATAGTGAGTAAAGTGAAATGGATGGAACTCACCTCTTGGTAGATCAGTCAGATATTTCTGGACTCTCAGTAAGGCCCGATCTCCATCTGCTTCCATAAATTAAAGACAGTAAAGTGTATCCTGCTAGTGGTTTTAGATGATACATTTTCAAAGGTTATGGTTTAATGCTGGAGATTTGTTTGTATAGTGGAACATTTTTTTTATGAGACCTTTGTAATGAAGACAATGAAGGAAAAAAAAAGAGGAAAAAGAAGAAAAATGAGGAGGAGGAAGAACAAGACAACAAGAAGAAATCATTGCATTTCATCGTGGAGAATTTTGGCTTTTGTAGCCATGACTGAAAATTACCATCTTTATTTTAACTCCCCCAACAATAAGATATCATCAAAGAAAATTGGCTGTCAAATTACTTCACAAATTAAACTGCAGCATAACATATCTCTCTGGGAACTAAAGAAATGAGAGACCTAATTTTTTATGACATTAGAGATCATTTCATCCAACTTTCTCATTTTACATATAATGAAACTAGTGCTGAGAGGGTTTAATGTCAGCTGCCAAATTCCACAGTGGATTTGCAGCAAAGTCTTATTGAAAAATAATAAACGTATTCTATGGAGATGTAGTGGTAAAATACAATAAGAAATGAACTCTGAGAAACAAAATTTGCAAGTATATCTGCTTCTATTATCTGATATTTTTCTGTGAACCACAACATCTTTACCAGTTCTAAATGGTCATGTATTCACTTCTTGTTCTTTTTTTTCTATTTGTTGTCCAAAGTAATTTGGAATACAGCTCTAATGCTACATCCTTTCATATCTTTCCCATCTCTGACCAATGAACCTCAGTCACCCATAAAATTTAGAATAACTTGCTCTACAAACAATAATGTGGAGACTATTGGATCTTATAAATCACTGAATGTCAGTTGAGAGAAAGGATATGGAAAACTCAGGTTGTTTGTTTGAGTTCTTGTATGTGGTGCCACATGACTGAAAAAGAGTAGTTAAAATACGTAATACTTCATTGTTAAAGTATTTGCAAAACTTTTCTCTCTTAAATTGGCTGTAGCCTAAATACTACCTGACTACCAAAGTGAAGTGAATGCCAAGTAGCCAAAAAAGTCCTAGGATTTTTCACATACACTATGTCAGCTTTCTCTTTTATTCTAGAAATATATATATGTTGAGCAATATCCCATTGTGTATATATACCATATCTTCTTTATCCATTCTTCTGTCGATGGACATCTGGGTCCTTTCCTTATTCTGGCTATTGTGGACATTGCGCATTACATACAACTGATAAATCACTAAATTCTACCAGTGAAACTAATAATACAGTATATGTTAACTAAATTAAATTTAATTAAAGAATTTTAAAAATTAAAAAAAGAAATGTGTGTGTGTGTGTGTGTGTGTGTGTGTGTGTGTTTGTAAATTATGTTCACTAAGGAAAGTGAGGAGATCTTGGTGTTTAGTTTTGTTTGAATGGCCCAGAACTAAGCTAAGATTTTTACATTTTTACATGTCTTGCTTTATTTATTATATTGATTTGAGGGAAGTATTTTTATTTTACAATGTGGAAACTGAGGCTCAGAGACAGAATCACCTTACCATAAGTGACATAGATTCCTTTAGTATCTAAAAACAAATGTCGTTACCTTGGCTTTGGAGCCTATGTGATTCTAAATAAATCTGGCAGTAGCTTAGGTCTCCCACCTCTCTCATACCAGTCTTTACTTTCTTTCTATATTTTAATTGCATTGGCTTTCCACATATCAGAGATTTCTCTGCCTTATAGCCTTGTGTCTGTTCTCTTGCCTCGCCTCTTGATACAGCACATTTCTCCTTACTCAGTTGTTGTTCATGCCCTCCTCTGAACTTCTCATCTAAAAGAGGTCTCAGAAACCTGTTCCTTAATAAGTATCACATTATACAATTACATAATTTTTCTTTTTATTTTACAATCTCTGTGAGGGCAGGGACCTTAGAATAATATTTAGAACAAACTATATGCACACAAAAATGTGAAGAAATGAACACATTTAAAAGTGGAAAAAATTAATAAAAGGAATTGAAACCAGGTGTGTTTCACAATGCCCAGGCTCACCCTGCCTTCACTGTTTTATTTGTTAGACTCCATTGCCCAGCTAATCTACACCTATATTTAGGCTCATTGGAATATCTTCTTTCTTTGAACTCTGTGCCCTAGAACTTACAATGAATTGATGAGACTTGTTGGTCAATAGCTCATGGGTTGATAGCTTATCTTCCCATCCTAATTGTACCTACACAAGCCATAGGTTGTGTCCATCATTGTGTTAGGTGGTTTCTCACCAGTCACATTCTTCACGGATCACTGACAAAACGATGCAGGATCCAATGAAAGGACCAGGAAATGGAAACCCACTATCTGTCCAGAGAGGAGGAGAAGCAGAAATATTTGTGAAGACAGGTAATGACTCCAAAGGAAGAATGAAAGAAGAGAGAAAAGAAGAGAGATAAGAAAGAAAAACAAAGCAAAGAGCTATGTAAGTGAAAATACTAACATAGTAACTAAGGATTACAGTTGTGTCAGCTCTTTGGACCTGTCAACTTGGTTGAGATAGTCTCCAATTATTCAATGAAACACTAATATAGGTGTTGCTGAGAAGAGATTTTATTTTTTTTTAATTTTTTTTTTTTATTTATGATAGTCACAGAGGGAGAGAGAGAGAGAGGCAGAGACACAGGCGGAGGGAGAAGCAGGCTCCATACACCGGGAGCCCGACGTGGGATTCGATCCTGGGTCTCCAGGATCGCGCCCTGGGCCAAAGACAGGCGCCAAACCGCTGCGCCACCCAGGGATCCCGAGATTTTATTTTTAATATTTTATTTATTTATTCATGAGAGACACAGAGAGAGCCAGAGACACAGGCAGAGGGAGAAGCAGGCTCCATGCAGTGAGCCCGATGACTCCAAGATCATGCCCTGAGCAGAAGGGAGGCACTCAACCACTGAGCCACCTAGGCAGCTCCAGAAGAGATTTTTAAAATGTAATTAAAGTCCTTAATCACTTGACTTTAAGCAAGGGCTATGGACCTAAAAATAAAAATAGCCAGTTATTTTACCAGCATAGTTTATTCAGAAATAGCAGAGGAATTGCAATTTGGGACCTACAAATGATGGCAAACCACAGGCAGTTTCCAAGAACAAAAGAGAGGAGAGTTCTTCTATAGAGAAAAGTATGGGGGTAGAGGAAGTGGTGTTGGGAGGAGTTGTTTTGAACAGAAGTCCAAACCATTGGAGGAAACTGGGGGTTTGAAGTGTATAGTTTCTCATTGGTTAGTAGATGAAAGCATCTCATTGCCTGGGCTATTGCTAAGGCAGGGAAAACTTTCTTCCTCCTGCTAGGGGGAAAGTTTCTTCCTGCCAAGGGATATAAAATAAGCAGGACGGGTGGTATATGCATGAGAGCTCCCCCTCAGGGATTCCTGATCCCATTTTCAGTGAGGCTTCCCTTTATTAATTTCATAGGGAGATTTTCCTAGATAATCTGGCTGGGTCTGACTTAATCAATTGGAAGTCTTAAATGCAGGGCTGAGGCTTCTCCTGATAAAGAATGGAAATTTGCTTCCATTTAACCTGTTGAATAAAATAAACTTCCTGTCTTTAGGCACTTTGAAGGACATCTAAAATTGGTGAAAATTCACATATTCAGTTAAAATTACTGAATGATCCTTAACTGCAAAAGGTTAATATTAATTGAACACTTGATCACACTGTTTTATGAAATTGGTCAAATATACAGTACCATTAAAAAAAAAAGTGAAAAGCAAAGACTATGAATTAGAAAGGAAGATATGAGAACCACTCAGGGAAGCTGAGAAAATGTTTCTTCTCCCATTCTCTTAAACAGCAAAAGCAAAGCAAGAACAAAAACAAACAAAAAGCAACTTTTTCTCAGGGTTGTTCAGTAAAGCAGTAGAGATAAATTACCAAAGTTCCCACTTCCCACCGTCTCCCTTGCAGAAATTTGGCTTTGAGGGACTTTAAACCTAGGAGCTGCCAAATTTTGATTCATTCATCTTGGCAACTGCCATGGAGACAGGCTTCTAAGATGGCAAACTCTACTGTTTTAATTGAAATAGATTATTGTGTTTAAAAGAGACACCTGAGTCCATCAGTGCCCCTTTCCCAGGGGTATTATTATGATGGGGTCTGAAATGTTCCAAGCCTTCTGAAATGCCACTGCATTTCAGTGCCATAACACCACTGCATTTCATAATGCAATGAGAAGGACAAAATGCGTGCTTGGAGAGAGAAAAGATGAAGGGCCAAGTCAGGAAGAACTTGAAATAAAAGGACATCAGAATGTGGGAAATTCTTTCTGTGAGCATCACATTTGAGAAACGTGGCCAAATTAACCCAGAGCCCCCATGCTCTCTGCTTCTTAGCAGAGTTCTGCAATGTGTTTTGCTCAGGGATAGCCTCTGAATGTACATTCTGAGGTCTTGGCACACATGTTCACTTAGAGTGGGTCCAAAAAAATCACAACTCTATGGGCCCTGAGTTGTTATGTAGAAGCAACCTGGATATATACAGACAAGAAAGTACAAAGGTGGAGAAAGGAACTAGGCCCTGCTTCAAGAGAAAACCAGCTTCTGACAGGCCATGGTAATGTTCCTTTGTCACCAGCCCTTGCTAGAATGAGAGCCTACATGTGTTATGGTGTTAGAGAGAAAAGATGTGGGAGGAACCCAAGGGCAGATCATTTCCTCACCATCTTAGACCAGTTTGAATCTGATTTCTACTAAAGGAAGAAGCTACAAGAGCATGGATAAAGACCTTGGCAGTGTGTTACAAAAGGTTAGGTGTTACCTGCCCTCATATCCACCCACTTTTTGCTAGACATTTGCCAAAATAAGGGGTCTGCAAACTATGACTCACAGATCAAATTTGGCCCATAGCCCATTTTTCTAAATAGTGTTTTATTGGAATGCAAACACACTCATTTGTTTATATGTTATGGTTGTTTCCTTGTTACAACCGCAGAGTTGAGAGTGCTTTGCAAAACCAGAAAATGCTTTCTGACCCCAGGCCTAAATGTTAAGGCTATGCAGAAGAATAAAACACGACCCTTTCTTTGTCCACAAAGATACAACAAATCTGAAAAAGGTTATTTTGAAATAAGCTGTTACATGTGAAAAAAAAAAAAGATATCTATACCATGCTACAGGAGCAAAGAAGTTAAATATGTAAGTCTGTCAGAGAATTCAAAAAACCCTTCCTAGAGGAGATAATTCCTGATCTTAGTTTGAAGGAGAAATAAGAGCTCTTTGGGTAATGAGCATTACGGTAAAAGGCATACAATATGTTAGACAAAGAAAAAAATAAGCAGATATTATTATTGTGGTATAGTAATACTATAGTAATAGTATCTTAATAATTAAGTAATGTAAATATGTAAAGGTCAGAAGCAGACTGAGGACAAAGTATAGATGGATCAGGGAAAGTCTACACTAAGGAGTTTGGACTATATCCTGTAAGATGTGGAGCCACTAAAAGGATCCATGATTGGATTTATGGTTTTCTCTAGCTAAAGTTGGTATAGAGAAAAAAAATTAGAACCCAGTAGAATAGTAAGGTCAATACTACCATCCACGTGAAAGAGAATTAAGCTTAGGGAGAGTTAATTAGGAAAGACAAGAAGGAAGACTATGAAAAATATTTAGGTACAATCAGCAGGTATTGATATTTAGTGGTTTTTAGGGGGGGAGGAGGGAGCATATCTAAGGATAAATCCTGGATTTTTGTGTTTGACCCAGCAGGTGGTCACATCCAAAATACTGCCTTAAACTTTTCCAATACAATATTTCATTGCTTTTCATTTATTTTCAATTATTTCCTTATGAAATATTTTATAATTACATAAAAAACTATAGAGAACCAAACAACAAACAGCCTTTCTTTTTTTTTTAATTAATTTTTATTGGTGTTCAATTTACCAACATACAGAAAAACACCCAGTGCTCATCCCGTCAAGTGTCTGCCTCAGTGCCCATCACCCATTCCCCTCCAACACCCGCCCTCCTCCCCTTCCACCACCCCTAGTTCGTTTCCCCGAGTTAGGAGTCTTTATGTTCTGTCTCCCTTCCTGATATTTCCCAACATTTCTTTTCCCTTCCTTTATATTCCCTTTCACTATTATTTATATTCCCCAAATGAATGAGAACATACACTGTTTGTCCTTCTCCGATTGACTTATTTCACTCAGCATAATACCCTCCAGTTCCATCCACGTTGAAGCAAATGGTGGGTATTTGTCGTTTCTAATTGCTGAGGAATATTCCATTGTATACATAGACCACATCTTCTTTATCCATTCATCTTTCGATGGACACCGAGGCTCCTTCCACAGTTTGACAAACAGCCTTTCTTAAAGTGTCTGTCTACTTCCTGCCCTCCCTGAACTCCTACTCCACTTTAACTTCTAATAAAATAGTTTCCTAAATTTTAAACTTATTATTCACATGTAAGTCTCCCTACATTTACTGTAAATGTATATATTCCTAAAAAATAACTAATATAGTTATACATACTTTTAAACTTTACGTAGTTGGAAACACCACATGCATACTTCCACAAGTTGCTTTACTCCTTCAAATATATGTGTTTGAGATTTCACAGTGCTTATCTACATGGATCTATTTTATTTCTTGTTCTTTTAAGTTTTACTCAGTATTCCATCAAATATAAATCTCACATTTTTATACGTCATATTTTTTGTCAGAAAGTTATTCCATTTTTCCCCACCATAAACAACATTGTTATGAATTTTCTTATGGACTTCTAGGAGAATATTACATTCTATTGCTGGGTCAAGGTGGATGTGGAACAACACATTTACTAAACACTGTTAAATTCCTCTCTATGGCCGAGTTCAAAAAGGGTGTTGCCTGTGTTCTCCTCTAGGATTTTGATGGAATCTTGTCTCACATTTAGATCTAATGCCATTATATAAGTCAAAACCAAATCAACAATATATAAGTGATCTTGGATCTGGATGTGCCACAACCTTGCTAAGATTTGTATTGTCGATTTATTAAATTTTTTCTCACACGATTATCATAAAAAATCTTATTTTGATTTTAACATGCATTTCTCTAAGCATAAGTGCAGTTAAGATGCTTCTTATATGCCTATCAAATAATCTGGCTTTCCTCTTTTGGAATTGCCCACACACCTACATTCTCCACTTTTCTATTCTTTTTGTTTTTGAGTTACTGATTTGTAGGAGTTTGCTGTATAAAAAGGGGAGACTATTGTCAGATTTTGAGAAAGAGAGAAGACAGAAGGAATTTAAGATCCACAGAAATAGACAGTTTTTTCTATTTATTCATTGATACATCTAGAATATCTAGAAAGGTGTCTGATATATAGTAAATATTCAGTAAATATCTTTTTTTAGTAAATATCTTTTGAATGACAAAATGTTTTTAGCCATATGTGTGGCTTAGCTTTTACATTTTTAGATTATTTTGGTGAAGAGAAGTTTATGTTTATTTACTTTAGCAAAGTGTGTCAGGAAAACATTAATGTAGGTATTCCTGTTCAGCCAATGCTATTCTTCATGTGTTGATTTAGGAAACCAAATTTCCTTCCATTCTTGACTCCTTCATTCAAATTACACATGGGAAAAATGAAAGTAGAAAATGCTCATATAATTCTTAAATCCCCAGGACACTCCCACACATATATGGACTTTACACATGCCACTTCAAAGGAAAGTTCAAGGATGGTGTTTGCAATTAATGAAGCTGAAATTATTGGTAACACAATTAGCAAAAAAATAACATTAGACTAACTCATACCTTACACAAAAGAATACACCTATATATGAAAGGCTATTTTTAACAATATAGAAGGATATTTTTATGACCTTACAGAATGGCAATATCTTCTGGAATGACACTAAAAGCACTAGTCATTTAGCCTATTGCTAAATCATATTAAATTTAAGAATGCTTAGAGACACCTTTAAAATAGCATTTAAAAAAAAAAGATATATCATAAAGTGAGAGAAAATAGTCGCAACTGTAGACTTCTGTAGAACAGAAGACTCAAATTTTTCTTTTTTGCCTTCATGCTAACTGTCTTAAAGGATTTAGTTAGAGAAGAACCTGTCCCAGGAAGGAAGCTATAACCATAATTAACCATAATATAATATGAACTAGGTATGGTAGAAAGGAACTTAGCAAGACCTGTTTGATCAACGTCCTCTGTGTCCCATTTTTTCTGAATGGCCCAGCAAATATTCGTTTATCATTTACTCTTTCCATTCTTTCTATGAATTGCCTTCCATCTCTTTGCAGCCCCAGACCCCTACCCACTTCTTCTCAATCTACAATAACATATATACTTCGTTTTACCTGTCTTTGGAATCTCTCATGTTTATGTGGATTCCCCATGCGTATGTAATTAAATCCAATTTTCTGTCAACCTGTCTCATGTCAATTTAATTCTTAGAGCCAGAAGAATCTTGAAGGATAAAATAAATATTTTCCTCCCCAACACAATATTTGTAACCAACAAGTACTAATATTCAAAATATAAAAAAGAATTTTGGGGATCCCTGGGTGGCTCAGTGGTTTAGCCTTTGGCCCAGGACATGATCCTGGAGTCCAGGGATCGTGTCCCACATTGGGCTCCCTGCATGAAGCCTGCTTCTCCCCCTGCCTGTGTCTCTGCCTCTCTCTCTCTCTCTCTCTGTGTCTCTCATGAATAAATAAATAAAATCTTTAAAAAATAATAATTTCTGCAAAACAAATTAGAAAAAGATTGACAACAGAACAAAAAAACAGCATTTACAAAGATTAAATTTGAGTGGTTATTAGATATATGTAAAGTGTTTAATCTCTTTATTATTAAGAAGAGGAAGTAAATTTAGGCCACAATAAGATAGGACTATCTACCTAGTAAATGGGTGGCCAGTTGAAAACAATACAAATATTGACAAAGATGTAGAGCAAGAAAAAGACACTTGAAGTCCGGATGGGTATGTAATTTGATAAGGCCATTTTGAAGTTCAGCCTTATCTAATAAATTTAATATACATATTCTCTGATCTACATTTCCATTACTTTCCATTCCTTAGAAAAACATCTTCTCATTTGCAGTACTTACATGAATAGGAGTGTTCATAGCAGCACTGTCTATTATACATAAAACTGGAATAAGCCCAAATATCCATGGAATAAGCCCAAATATCCATCAAAAAAAATCTATCAGTAAGTCATTGTGTATACCTAGCAATGAAAATAAATGACCTATAGGTGACAACACTGATTAATCTCAAAATATAAATACAAGTATAAATATGAAATAGTGAGCAAAATATAAGACCAAAAAGATCTATAATAATAATATATAATGCAATTTATATGAAGTCCAAATGTAGTATTTTCCTTGAATAAATAGGGTACCTCCATTGATATAAGTTTCCTTTAGTCTTTTATATATAATTTTCTATGAAGATTTATATAGATTTAGCAGTTGTTGTCTTAGGGTATTTTTGAGACATATATTATTCTTCTTTGAAATGCCATCATTTAAAAACTTATATTTATTTATTTTTTTCTTGGTTCATAGGAATTTGATTTCTTTTTACATTGCACTAATAGCAAGCAATCATTTTTCACAAGTTCTAATTATCTTTATGTATTTAATTTTTATAAGTAAAAAGTCATCTCTTTATAAATAATAGCTGTCTGATTTTTCATTTCTAATGCCTTTCTTTTATTTTGCTTTATTTTATGTATCTATATCTTTTTTCTGTTTGAGATGTCAGAACTTTAAAGCAATGAAAAATTAATGTGATGATAATAAGCATTTGATCTTTTTCCTAATTAAAATGCTTCTATTTTTCAAATCTCTATATCTAGAACTTTTAGCCTTTAACTATGTTACATGTGAAAAATGAACTATATTTTTCATGTGTTATTTTATTTCTTCAATTATTAACAACTTTGAATAAATTTCCAGTGTTTATCAATTCCTTTTATTATCTTTTAAGAGTTGCCTGTTTTGAGACAGAACATAAAGACTCCTAACTCTGGGAAACGAACTAGGGGTGATGGAAGGGGAGGAGGGCGGGGGGTGGGGGTGAATGGGTGACGGGCACTGAGGGGGGCACTTGACGGGATGAGCACTGGGTGTTATTCTCTATGTTGGTAAATTGAACACCAATAAAAAAATTAATTTATTAAAAATAAATAAATAAATAAAATATCAAACCGAAAAAAAAAAAGAGTTGCCTGTTTTTCTCTTGGGTTAATTCTTTTTCTTTAGAATTATTTAATTTATTTTAAATCTACTTAGTTTTTTTTTTTTTCTTTTTGTCTACAAACTGTGGCACAAACTGTGGCATCATACATGATAAATAATGATATAGTGATGTATCATACAAATGTGATTCATTATTTTATAGAGCTTTTAGTCTAACAGTGATAACACTTCTACATTTGGGAAATTAGCAGTATCAATCATATGTTTGTTGTAAATAATTTTCTCAAGTTGTCTTTTGTGTATTTTATATCTTGCCCTGTCTTCTCATCCTCCCTCTCTCCTTACTCCTCCCCTGCTCCTTCTTTCCTGTCATTTCTTTCCTCTTCTTCCTCAACCCTTCCTTCCATCTCTTATTTCATTTATTCTCTCTAATCTTCTCCAACTCTTTCTTCTTTTATTTCCATTAGCTACCATTATCTTTCCCTATTGACCTTTCACTCACTTGTGTTCTATATATAAATGAAATTTATCAATATTTTTCTATATGAATTCTGGGTTTTAAGTTATTCTTAGAAAAATCTACTCTATGATAAAATCTGATTATCAAGTATTAACATCTTATGTAAATCATTGTAATTAACAATGGTTATATTGGAATATATATCTGGAATTTAGATGTATTGTTTCCAAATGACCAGCTAATCCTTTATAACATTAGTATCATATAACTCATTTTTGCTACATTATTTGGAATTCTGCTTTCAATTTTCATATCTGTTTGGGTCTCAAGCTAAGTCTACTTTGTCTTATTAATCTTACATGATTCTCCTTGTGCCTGCCCCTTACATTTAACTAAATTCTGAAATAGATCTTAATACCTGGCAGCATTCTTTTGCTTTCATTACTCAATTTTCAAGTCTTAATTTTTTAAAATTCCATATTTGTTCTTATATACATCCTTTAGAATAATAAGGTTATCAAATAAATCTCAAAATGCCATGCTGCAGTGACTTTACTTTTTATTAATGGATAAATATGGTCTAAATTGACATCTTTTCAAGCTTGCATTTTTCTAATCAAAAACAAATACAACAGGGGTTTTATTATTTAGCAATACAGATGATTAGATGTTCAGAGAAATTTTCTAGGTATAAAATAGCTAAAACTGTTCAATGGACAGTTTAAAAATATATAGTTAACTTAGTAAAGAAAAAGAATATTTTCTGAAAAAAAATGTGAGAATGCACAAGTTCAGACAGACAAACAATTGTTAAAGCTTGCCTTTGTCCTGGGGATGTTGGATTGTTCTTGGTAGTTTAGCACAGTTGGTTTACCACTCCAGAGCTAAGAGATAAAGTCTTTTAAAGTCCATGCAAAATGACAAGTCTATCTGATAGGAGACCCCTACATAAAACCTGAACCCTGAGAAAGATAACTCACAGTGAATGAATGAGGAAAAACAAAAACAAAGCAAATGCTTACTCTCAGAAGATGTGAATGTATCTAGGCATGTGGAGAGTAGAAGGAATAGAAAGGAAAAATATCCCCCTGGGGTTTCCCAACCGAAAGTCTGATCTCATGCTTATGTAGAGAGAGAACTCACTCTTCCTTCACAACCTAAAAATATGGCAAGGAGATAATTTAGATTAAAAAGACCCCAGATAGGAATGCCTCTATGACTCTAGAGACACAAACACAAACTGTCCCTGGGGAAATGAACTAACTAACTAAATAAATAAAACTAAACCCAGAATTTAAAGGTCAAGTTTCAAGGATTATTAACTCACAATGAATACATAAGAAACAAGCAGACAGGACCAAGATTAATCATTAATATTAAATAACAGAATCAGAGACAGAAGCACTGCTGATATTGAACTATGAGACAAAGCACAAATAATTGATTTTAATATATTTAAATGTTTATAAAGTATAACTAATCCAGAGGCTATTAATAATAGTCTTTTGAAAAAAATTAAAAATTTCAAGAAAGTTTAAGAGCCGAAAAGAATTAAATTTAGAAATTTAATAGCAGTTTAAACATGGAGTTACACAAAGTCAAAAGGAGAGTGAAGCAATTTGAAGATAGGTGCAAGTTAAAAGCCAAGAAGGACTAAGTGATATAAACCACGGAAGAAATACTCAACTACATAATAAAATAATAAGTGTTTTTTAAAACATCTGTCTACTTAGGATTCCAGAGGAAATAGAATAATGAGATCAAGGACATACCTGAAATATAATTGAATATTTTCCACTCTAGTACAAAGATAGGAATAGCATTTTCAGGAATCTCTAATACTCTTAACATTGGCAATTTAAAATATTAGAGTGAAATCAAATAACATGACATTAAAGAGATGAACCAAAAAAGCAGCCAACATTTAAAAACAAATAGTTTACTTACCAAGAATGAGACAGATGATTTCACAACAATAAAAATATAAACCTTTGAAAAGTAGAATAATATCTATAATGTAAGACAAGAAAACAATTCTCAGGACACATTTCAAGAGCAAATTAAGAATTCAGACTTAAAAATTGGAAAGATTTGCTAAAAAATTATTAAAATATATTCAAGAAAAATACCAGAATAGAAGAGATGAAAAATGGAAGAATAATAGAAAAATATATATGGCTATGATAAGAAAAATTATTAAACAAAACAAGCATAAATACAATAAGTATCTAATTTTTGGACTTACAGTTTACAAGATGGAACTTAGTCACTCAGTTGCAATAGCATTTCATTCAGGAGAAAATACAGCCCACACTTAAAGTATTCTAATATCCTTGTATTGTTTAGAAGACCAAAAACCTGTTTTGTTCAACTATATATAAATTTTGTTAAGCCAAATTTTAAGGATAGGTAGTACCAGTATGGAAAGAGGATATAAACTTCAAGCTAATGAAGAGAAATAAATAATGAAATTGAAAAGAAAAATATTGTATCTAAGGAAAATGAACATTAATTATAGGGCAAGGATACATGTCTTTGTCCAGTGTTTCAGTGGGGCTCCATCCCTGGCAGACAAACTGTCTCTTGCTTTGCTCTATTTCCTTTGCCTTTTCAGTCTAAATTGTGGCCTACAAGGTGAGGCTGCCAGACCCCACCCTCGGAGCCAGTTTTCTTATGAGTTTGAGTTTCCTTCCAATTCTCTGTTCAGCTCTCAGATGAAGCTTAAATCACTAATGTTTAAATCACTTGGCATGAGTGTCACCAAGTACAGGATACAGAGAAACCTAGAAATGTAGAAACTTTTTACCTATGTTTTTTGAAATATAAAGAGCTAACCACAGCATGAGAGTCTTACTGTAAAAACTTTAATAAAATTGCCCATGGGGAAATGACACTTGGATTTATTAGGTGAGTAATATATCAAAGAGGTGACAGTAGCACCACCCTGAAAAGAGTAAATCTTCAGGTGGGACCATTTGGCAAGGACCAACTGTGCCTGAATGTGATGATGAGCCATGTCTTTACAGCAGAATAAAGTACCCTGCTGGGTTGCATCGACTTTTGTGTCTTCTATAAGCAAGAAGAAAAAGAAACAAACTCCATAGAAACCTGCTAAAACTCAAGCCTAGTTTCCCAAGTTTGTTTATTTTCTTGCTCTTGCTGGCTTTTAATATAATATAATCATCCAAGAATTTTTGCACTGAATTATCTTTGTTTTTGCTATTTCCTATGTAGATTTCTGACCAACTGGCTTCTCCAAGAACAGGTTCTGAAATCTAATCTTTATTTCCTTGACTGTTTACCTTGTTGTTTTAGCCCTACTATTCAACTTTGGTCTTTCCAGCCCATTCTGTTCATGGTATCAGTAAAATGGTGGAGAGTTCTAGAGATAGAGCCAAACTGCTTGGGTTGAGTTCCGACTTTTGCAACATACTAGCTGTGTTGTGTTTAACATTTGGGCAAACACCGAATCTCTGTAAAATCCATTTTCTCATAAGAACAATAGAGAAAAATAATCTGAACCAGAAAAACAAGCAGAAAGCGGAAAACAGTTATAGACATGCAGTTCACAGAAGAAAAACTACCAATTCTCCAACACATAAATTAGACATAGATTCATTCTTTTAGAGATGCATTTTTTTTCCTTAGGTTGTTAGAAATGATAGATACTGGTAATATCTTGTGTGGGGATACAAGAGAACAAGAACTCTAATAAATTTTCATGGAGAATGAAAAATAATTCTGGCTTTTTAAAAATAGTATCTCTCCAAAGAGATATTTTTAAAATGTACTTTATAGAAATATTTGCATGTGTGTAATATATATGTAATAGGATGTTGATTGAAAATTTCATTATGTTTGCAAAATTTTGAGAATATCCTAAATCCATCAATCATAGAATATAATAATATAATCATGCTACATATTATGAAAATAATATTTTCCTAATATATTATGAAATAGAAAATCAGGTCATAGAATAATACACAGGTACATATATATGCAACATACAAGAACAACATGTAAATAAGCACAGTTTATATTTAGTCATTCTCAGTGGTATGGTTAATTTTTTTAGAATTGAAATACAACCATAATGATTGGTAAATAGCTACTTTCCTAAACTCTACAGGTCAAAGCAATTGGGTATGGCTCAGTTATTTAATTCAATGCTTCCCAAACTTCCACTGATCAGAAAATTTGATAAAACTAAATACTGACATAGACTTGCCAAAATTTATTTCACTGAATTAAGCCATTAAGACATCAATAATGTAATTTCACCATCAGTTTCTTCAGGAAAATATTTCAACACCAAAATAGTAAAACAATACCTATCTAGGAAAAAACAAAAAAATCTTTAACCTGAAAATGACTTTCAGAAAAAATAGACGATTTTATTCTAGTTTTTTCTATTCCCACAGGAAATTTGGTCATAGATCTTGTCATTTATGAAAAAATGATTTAGATATCTCCTTCTTATTTGTGTCAATATCCAACAACTAGAGAAGCATTTGTGCAGCTGAAGAAATGTAAGCTGAAATTCACACATCCACTGAGATAGAAATGTAGGCAACATGTGAATGAGAAGATGAATTTTAATCTCAGAATCAAAACTTGCCTTGCCAATAATCCATGCCACTAATTCCCAACTCATGCTGTCGACTGGAATTACCTAGATAGCTTTAAAAGAAATGTGATACATTAATCCCATCTCTAGAGATTCTGATTCTCTTGGTCTGGTGTGGGGCCAAGCTTAGGTATTTAAGAATTCTTTGTGTGATTCTAATGACCAGCTAGTCTTGAGTCACTGGTCAAATTTTTTTAATATGCATAATGAAAAACAATAAATTAATAGAGTGAATTATAAGCATTCACTTTGAGAAATATGCTCGAAAAACAAAAAATAAACAGAAAACAATAAAAACATGAGTTTTTCACAAATCATATCCAAACATCTCATTTTGTCCTAGTAAACCAGGGATCAGATCATTTAAATTACTAAGAGTCACAGAGCTACATTAAAACATTGATATCAATGTCAAGTCTATACATAAACTTTTACCCTGCCTTTGAAGATGGTATTTCTTCTAAATATTATGATTATAAAGGTAATTTTAATTATATAATTAAATATAAATGTAATTATAAACATGATTATAATTTATGGAAATTGATGCAGTATCTCACATACTAAGTTTAAGGTAAAAATACACGGGTTCCTTATCAAAAAGTATTACTTATTCTCCATGCAAGAGGTGTGTTAAGATAGGTCAGGGGTGTATTTCCTGAGTGGTTAGAATTTGGAGACAAATATAAGACCTATAAAACCAAAGTGTAGTTGAGAACTGTTCTCTTTCCTCAAAACATACGAAAAAATTTTAGGGGATATTTCTTAAGATGTGATACTATAAATTACACCTCTATTAGTGTTGTAGAATAGTAAAAAATGCAGATTCATTGTCTGGAAACAAGGTCTAGAAAGGTGTCTATGTTACAACCGCCTCATGTTTCTTATTCAAACCAAAATTTGGAGACCATTACTCAAGGTCTGAATCAGATGATCCCAGAGCAGACTTTAAAAGCCACAGTTCTGTTTATGATACATCTTTCTTTTATTTGCCTATTGTGTTCACATGGGAGTTAGAAGAACTATTGAGTACAGGGCAACACTTCTGAGCAGGGTTTTAAGTAAACCACTGTACTGTGATTCATACTGAGAAGTGATGCCTCCCAGTTCCCTTACATAAAGTAGCTGGTGCTGAGTAGGGAGATTAAAACACCATCCTCTAATCTTTTCTAGACTTTCAGACTCCTGCCACCCAGAACTCCTCCTATCCTGCCAAAATAGAGATTAACAAGCTTTACTGATACACAATTCTCATTTTCCTGTGGCTTTTAAAATTCATATTAGGACTTGGTCTTTGAGTACCTGTTCTCTTATCTGTAGCTCCTGTACATCTATGTGGATAGTAAGGAATTTCTAACATTGCAAGACTATTGCAGAAATAGCTATATTGAAAATGGGAAAATACTACTCCAGGAAGGCATACAATCATTACAATGGAAAGATCAAGCCCAATTTGATTGCAATTTGCTTAGAATTTGTGGAATACCTTTATATCTATAATCATTTTTGACAGGTAGAAAATAAATCATACAAGTGTTCAGAAGAAATTAATTTCCCTTTTTTCACAATCAAGGCAACAGTGTCTAATATTAATTCCCCAATCAATGTTTACTCTAATCAAATGAATATCTACTAGGTTTCCAAATATATAATTTTTATCCATATTTTCCATATTTTCTCTGCCTTCCTAAATTCGAATTGCTTAGAGTCCAGCTTATTCTTACCTGGATGCAGTTTCCACCGTGTTTTTCCATTAAAATTGAGAGACTGGTGTTTCTGTCTCCTGGAAGGAGGAATCTACAGGAAGAATTCCAATATATATACATCTTACACATCTCTCTTAAGAGATTTAAGAAGTAGTTATGTGGTGGTTGTAGGAGATTCTACAATAGGCTAACAGAATTGACTATAAACTGGTATTTTATTTCTAGAAATGAACTTAGTAATATATGTTACAAGACTTATAACCATCTATACCCTTTATACTAGTAAGATCACTTTTAAAAGTTGGCATTAAAGAAATAGAGGCTATCAACATTTTAATTGGAAAGATGTTCATTCAAATTGGTACTTTATAAGAAAGCTATTGAAAACATCTAAATATTCAACATCAAAAACACCTATATAAATTATGGTTCATTTATTTTAAAGATAGTTAACTTGTAAAAGTATGTTTTTAATAATACTTAACCAACTGATTATTTCTCTCCACTTAATATAAATAAATATGACATAGAAAATTATAATTTATCCTAATCTTGGAAAGAGTGTGTATATGCTCCACTCTCTTCTGGGCTCTGGGAATATAGCAAAAACCCAAATTGACAACTCTATTCAGGTCATTTATATTCTACCAAGATGGAAAGGTGAAAGATTAGGAACCATGCAATCACCAGATAAAACTACAAATAAAGAATATAAGAAAGTCATTAAGAGAATAGATCTTAAACGTTATCACACACACGCAAACAAATGGTAGTTATGTGAGGAGATGTAGGTGTTAACTAATCTTATTGTGGTAATCATTTTGCAATATATACATGTATATATTGTATTATATACATGTATTATCATCTCATGGTAAGTCTCAAGCTTACATATGTTATTTGTCAATAACATCTCAGTAAAGCTGGAAAATTAAAAAAAAAAATCCAGTGTCTGAATTTCAGGTACACAGAAGCCACTGTGAAAGAAATTATACATAGGCATATATGCAGTTAAAAGATTCTAAGGGAAACATAACAAAGTATCTCTTAATGTGAGTAATTACAGATAATTTATATTTTTAATGTACAAGATTTCTGAGCATTTTATTTTAGGTCCCAAAATAATTAAAAGTGAAAAAGCAAATTGACTTTATAGTATAGGGGGGAAAGATGCCTTCAGTATTCCTATCCTCAAACCAAACACATTCCAATAATCAACTTTAGTAATGCACAACTCAATATCCAGACATAATCAGCCACTTCTTTTAAGGTAGTATTTTTAGATATCAAATGAGTTCAAAGGAGAGATGGGTTAGGAGAAGTCTTAACATAAAGAAGAGAAGATTGAACAGGATGGGTCTCCAAACTCTTGAAGCCTCTCCTTTAAAGGTGTGTTAACCATAGGAAGCCAACTAAAGGTTGCTGGAGGTGAGGTGGGTGGGGGATGGGGTAATTAGGTGATGGACATTAAGGAGGAAATATGATATAATGAGCACTGGGTATTATATGTAACTGATGAGTAACTGAACTCTACCTCTGAAACTAATGATATACTATATGTGAATTAATTGCATTTAAATAAATTAAATTTGAAAATAAAGGAGGTGTGATCTTACACCATTTGCTTCATGAAGCCAAGAAATTAACATTAAAAATAAAACTGAAGTCCTGTAAATTCTAATCTCTTTCTGAGACTCTGTGGTGCTAATTAACTGAAGAGGCTGAAAGAGTATAAACTCTGTAGGAAGAGACTTCAGCCTGTACACAGATACGCCAATTTTGTATTCCCCATGACACAAGGGTTAGTCTTACACCACTAATTCTCAGCCACTTCTACCTCCCTTTCATGTCACTGTCATCTTGTAGTATGTAAACTGAAACTTGTTTACATCTACCCATGGCTTCCTCTTACATATTTGCCATAACTAACAACTTACCAAGTCACTATAACATTCTCATTATAGCCCTTCCTTATCCTATTCTGCTGTTGATCTCATGGATTAAGATTCTTCTGTCTGGGTTTAGATGTTATCCTTATACATTCCCTACTGCTAAGTTTTTCATGAACCATCTTTCTAAAGTGCACATCTCATTACTTCATTCTGTTTCTTCATACAATTTGATAGTTTACCATTACCTAGAATTGCTTTTTGCAAACTTTTAAATTTTAGGTTGATAAATGACAAATGCTAGCTTAGTGCAATGACCAGCACCTAGTAAGTGCTCAACAAATATCAACTCTTTTTTTACGCCAAATAATCTCCAGACCTCCTCTATATTACACTGATTATGGTCATTTCTATTCATCAAGAAAATGAGTATTGAGAAAATAAAAATGAAATCCTGTAATGAATTTGCATTAATCTTGGAAGCACTTATATACATTTGAGAAATAGTAAAATAGGCATGTATATACAACATAGTTCATGGATAATGCTTGGTGAATCTATGAACTCTGTGTTCAGCCCCTACCTCTAAACCACTCTACAGTCCAAATAAAAGAATCCTTAGATTGTAGAGTAGTGCCACAATTTCTTAACATGTTATCATAATCCCTACCCAGTTATGCTATAATCTTCCAAGCCTTCTCTACCCCCATTTCCTTTCCATAATATCTAATCTCAAGGATGTTATGATTTGTCTCTTTTACCCTTCATCTAAGATCCCACTGAATTTATCCTTATGGATCTCATCATCTTATACATTTATCATGTGTTTATTTATGTCTTTCTTTACTGTAGAGTCCACTAGAGCAGGATTATGTCTTTTATAATTCCAAATATTAACGCATTATCACTTCCTGACCCATTCAGTATTTGGGCTACATGGCTGTTTTTTACTCAGGAATTTTCAGACTCAAACAAATAACATGTGGGGGTGGGGGGAGCCAATTGGATGGCCCAATAGGTTGTGTCCAACTCTTGATTTCAGCTCAGGTCATAATCTCAGGGTGGTGAAACTTAGTTCCATGGCATCAAGCTCTGCACTCAGTAGAGATTCTGCTTGAGATTCTCTCTCTCCTTCTGTCCCTCCCCTGACACACACACACATTCTCTCAAATGAATAAATAAATCTTTAAAAGATATATATACAGCCTATGTGTGGCACCTGGGTGGCTCAGTCAGTTAAGCATCTGACTTCAGCTCAGGTCACAATCCCAGGGTCCTGGGATTGAACACTGCATCAGGCTCCCAGCTCAGCAGGGAGTCTGCTTCTCTCTCTTCCTCTGCCCCTGCTTGTGCTCTCTCTCTTTT
The DNA here is from genome assembly GCF_048418805.1 of Vulpes vulpes. Classification (NCBI taxonomy): domain Eukaryota; kingdom Metazoa; phylum Chordata; class Mammalia; order Carnivora; family Canidae; genus Vulpes; species Vulpes vulpes. Next base: position 16,347,689 of record NC_132792.1, on the reverse strand, counting down.
GCTCACTCTGTCAAAATAAATAAATAAATAAATAAACAAACAAACAAACAAACAAACTTAAAAAAATATAGACAGCCTGTGAAAAAAATTATTCAAGCAAGTATTAGAAAGATGAATTTAAATGTTTTCAATTTAGACCATTTCTCACCTAGAACATTCATTTCTTCTAGATGTTAGGGAAGTAACTGTTTAATTTTATGGCTAGCATACACACTAAGTGATTATGAAAATGTCATCAAGGGACAACTTGGATCTGCTTACCAATATCTGTGTCCAATATGACTTGCTATGATGCTAATGGCAGTTTTGCTTTTTGCCAAAATTGTGCATTTGCCCTGATCCTTTTAGTTGGAAGCAAAAGATTGCTGAGAAAATCAAATCTCTGATAAGATTCAGAAACAAAATGTATTGAATAATTTATGGTTTTAGTTAAGTTCCTACTATTTATTCTTCATTACAAAATGACCGCATACAATTTGACGTTTATATAACATAATTAATAGCACCTGCCCTAGGAAGTTTGGCACAGCACAGCCTTCCATGGACCCCAATATAGCCATACACAGCATGAACTCCAAGTATTGAATGTCCCTCTGGAAAAAATAGACAAAGACTGATAATACATTTGAAACATACTTTCCCTCTGGAGTTTATGCAGAGTCAACAGAAAAGTCATCAGAAAAATATCTATACTTTGAAATCACTGATGGGTATACATTCATCCATCATTAAGTAAATTGTTACTCTAAGAAAAAAAAAGCAAAGACAATATATTTTGAACATTTTTGAGCAAAGCACTGAGAGAAATATATAGGAAGGAGGGTAATACAAATAGTCAGAACCAGTGTGAGAGATATCTAACCTCATGGGATATTTAGTCTATTGGTAGCTCAATATGGACTCTCTCCACTCCCCCACTTCTCATTCATTCTCAGTATCTGACATCCAGTTTTGGCCCCTATTTGACGGGAGACGTTGTTACTTACCTACTTTAATGTCTGTTCTGATTCTTTTTCCAATAGTATGAGAATTTTAATCTTTATCTGGTTTATCATTCAAGGGACAAAAAATAATATATTACTAGGAAAGTTTAGGGACAGGAATCATTAGAGATTCTTAACAATTTTATTTTTTTTTTCAGGAGTGGCTAATTGACCTTTAGATAATGTAGGTAATGGATTTTGTGATTTGATATGGAGGACACCTCTAAAATGGAACCCTTGCCTAAAATTCCCTTTGTACTTTCCCAACATTTTGTCACTGTGACTGAAATGTCACCACTATTGATATATTCCATGGCTTTTACAATGCATACAACTGTTCAAATTCAAATAAATATGGGTTTGTCATTTTTAACCTTCACCAGCAATAACATACAATCTTTTATTGATAGAAGAAACAAATCTAATTGGTAGAATGGAAGAAAATTAGAGATATTCTGAGAATTCCTAATCCTACAGAATAAATTAAGAAAATCAGTTGAAAACATACCTATAGCTATATTTCTTATATTGGAAATAGAAGATCTTTGCTCGGGCATTCACTAAGGAAAAAAAAATCTAAAATTGGGATATAATTATATTCTTTTCCTAAAATAAAATCTTTCTCTGTATATACTTTGGGAAATTGAAGTATTAACAATAACAGTGGGGAAGAATGGGGTCTCAGGATTTTATTTCAGCCTGAGAATCTAGAAGCCTAGGAAGAGATGTCTACTGAAAAATCTGCTTTCAGTATAATCATTTAGAATAGGAAGATAAGCCCTCTGTCAGACTTGTAGAGTGAAAGTGCTTCTATTTTAGAGGAAGAATTCTTTTTTATCACTTACATATTTAAAGAAGGGATTTGCAAAGATGTATTATGCTGATAATTTTAGGGTCTGAAGAATATATTCATGAATTTAATAAGATCCATTGAAATGAGGATCAGATTTATACTTGAAAGAATGAATGATGAGCAAAAGATGATATATAATTATGAGCTAAATGAGCTGCTTTCAGGCAAATATGAGATTAAGGCTAGTCAGACTCCATCCTCAAGGATTTTAGACCTGTTTAACTCAGAATATACTCAGGATATATGTTTTTTCCATCTAATCCACCTCTTTCATGTTCTTTTTAAGCTTCTAGCATGCATATCTAACCCTTATGCTCTTCAATAACATACACTTCACCCTCAATAATATCAATGTTCATGTCTTTCTCTGGTAGAAAGTGGTCGTCTGAGAATCACAGAATCTACAATAAGGAATAGACCTAAGTGCCATTTGTACTGCATCTGAAGTGCGTAAAAAAAAAGTCAACATGAATTGCTTTGAAAGTCTGAAGAAAACTATGGACTCCCCCTTTTCTGAATAATCACATGTGTCTGGGTGTGGATGTGTGTAGATACACATGAACACACACACTCCATACACACATCACACACATATATACACATACATATATCACACACACACTACACACACATATACACTTTACACACATACCACACATACATATACCACACATACCGCTCATACACATACACACATGTACACACACACATACCCATTTGATACAACTACTTCGTTGACAAATTTCCTGAAACCCTTCTACAAATTCCTTGGATTCCCAGATTCCAAGAGAATATCACTAATTTTAGGGATTTTACATCTTCTCAAAGTCTTCCACTACTATTTTATACCTGAATAGCCTCAATCAAACTGTTGTCCTTTGTTTCTGCAATTTGAATCTTACATTATCAAAATCTAAAATTGCCCCTTAGAAATAGAACTTGATTTTCTCCACCTGTTGAAAACCCAGTTTTCTCTTGATATTGTTGCTACATTTTTTAACTTTTACTTTTTTTTTGATATGACAACAATGGCACAGTAATAACTGCTATATTTCATAATTTTAATACATTAACTTTAAAGAAAAAATTGTCAACCATATTAAATTACAGAAAGAACAAATTTTTAAAAGATAATCAATTCAGAATTGTGGAGTTTGATAATTGAAGGAAGCAATATGTCACAAAGGAATGATCAGAGGACAGAGAATCAGGAAATCAAATTCTAATTCTTAATTATACAGTCACACACTAGCAAAGTCTGTCTAGAAATTCTAAAAAGTTTGGAAGACTTTATTACTTTTCTTTCTTCTTTCCTTTTCTCCCCTTCCTTCATTTTTTTCTTGTTTTTTTCAGCCTATGGTAGTAGCCTTTAAATATATTAATATACAAAAGCCCAAAATACAAGGTAAAAGTGGCATTTTATTAGTATAACCCTATTTTGCATGTACTGAAAACCATCATCTTACAACATTGACTTCATTAATATAAATATTTGAAATAAAGAATTATGGAAAGTGTTATAGTTTTATTAACTGTTAAAAGTGATACTCTTTGAATAAAAGGTTAGCAAATTCTCTAAAGCACATGATAGACTGATAAAAAGGCATGTTCAATTTGCTTAGCCTTTTGTGTGATATGAAAGCTCAGATAGATGGAAATTCCAAATCTGAATCCCAGCTCTGCCTCTTGTAACCCATGTGACCTCTGACAAGTCATTTAAACTTCCTAATTTTCTGTTTTTTTCTTTTAAATGAAGAAAATCCTATCTTTCTAGTATGATGTTAATATTAGACAAATGTCAAAAGGGATCAGCTCAGTGTTTCATACACAATAGTGAGGCAAAAACAAAACATTTCCTTTCCTCTTTGAAACAGTCACTTCTATTTTCTCAGTTTAAATTTCAGAAAATGTAAAGGAAGATGTTATACTAACTCCTCTATCCAAAGAAGTTCAGAATCCTTCAGCTAGTCAACTCCACAGCTAATTTGGGCTCTTGTACCTGGCCTACACTGCTGGCATATGTGCTACTTCCTTTAGCACACCAATATCACGAGAGACACAGAACAAATCAAGTTCCCATGCACTTTATCAGTGTCTGTAAGTGGCAGGAAGTACTGCAGAAACTGATACTAAAAACTAGACAAAGCTTTGGTTTCTTTAAATATCTAGGTAAAGGAAGAAGTCAGGGCAGAATCAGCATACAGCACTTTTCATGGATTTCCATTTCTCCATCATTATTTCAACAACATTCGAAAACACACAGAATTACTTACTATCAGAACTCAGCTCCCTTTGATTGGAGTGTTTCCTGGACTAATTTTTCTTATGCTGAAAATTAATTTTAAGCATCAACCTTTGTCAGCCATGATTCAGAGATCAGTCTGCCCTTTAGAGATTCCACAAAGAATACTTGCCCAATACTGGAAACTAGAGAGATCATTCAGCTCTAAGATATGGTGAAAATTCCTGTGGTTTGAAAACCAAGGCTTTCATGTGGCTTCAGGATGCCCTTTGCCTGCTGATTCTTTTGGGAAGTCTCTATGACTCATTGCCTGGTAGGACATTTCATGCCCTCACCAAATAGTTGGTACATAATGATCAAATGAATGTAAGTATCATTGCTGCATACCTAGGCCTGATATCAAGGTGAGGAAAACTTAATGTGAATACAGAATAGGATGGGAGAGGAGCAGTTTTGTGTGGTAAGATCCAAAATTTCATTAGAATAGAGTAAATGAAGAACCCAGAACCAATTTGTCATTAGTAGAATCGCTATGGACTTTAGGCTAAGTACTGAAGGTCTACCACCCAAATCAAGTCTAAGAAAATACTAATATCCTAGATAAAGTGGAGGCAGAAAATGAAAGAGATGAAATGAGAGAAAATTAATAATAGAAATTTAGTATTTGCCTAGCCTTGGGAAAGTCACCCTTTTGAAATACAAATTAAAATTTATCAATTTGGGATCCCTGGGTGGCGCAGCGGTTTGGCGCCCGCCTCTGGCCCAGGGCGCGATCCTGGAGACCCGGGATCGAATCCCACGTCGGGCTCCCGGTGCATGGAGCCTGCTTCTCCCTCTGCCTGTGTGTGTCTGTGCCTCTCTCACTCTCTCTCTCTCTCTCTCTCTCTCTGTGTGACTATCATAAATAAATAAAAATTTAAAAATAAAATAAAATAAAATTTATCAATTTATTTTTAGTCTATAAAGTAAATTTGACAGATGATCTGTGAGTTGTTTGTTTTGTTGTTTTGCTCAACTTCACCTTATTTTAGGTCTCTTCTGTGTCAATGACTTAGAAATTATTCCTTTTACCTGAAAATTATTTTCTTTTGGGGCATGTAGGTGGCTTAGTTGGTTAAGAGTCTGCCTTCAGCTTAGGACCTGATCTTGGGATCCTGGGATCCAGCCCCTGTGTTGGGCTCCCTGCAGAGCACGGAGTCTGCTTCTCCCTCTACTCCTTCCCCCTGCTTGTGATATCTCTCTCTCTCTCTCTCTCTCTCTCACTCACCCTCTCTCTCAAATAAATAAAATCTAAATAAATAAATAAAAGTTATCTTTTTTTTTATATTTTGTGGCTATGAGGAGCAACACAGAAAACACATTGTAGTAGAAAAAGAGGAAGATTTGTAATCAGGAGACATTATTCCCCAGCTCGGCCATCAGTATGCTCATCCTGTCGCAGGTGGGCTCTAGTTGTCTCATACTGGGAAAAGGTCAACACTGCACAAATTAATTCATCAAAGCATCATTTTTTTGAAAATTTAACTTGACAAATTAATCAATCTACCAAAATCTTCTTTGCTGATGATTAACATCCTCATAGATATAAAATCTTATTTTGAAAAGAGTGTTCCAACTTGTAAGAAACATTTTTAAAGGGCTGTTTGTTCAACTTTTCAAACCTGAAAATTATTGGATGACTTAGTTTTTCTCTTAAATTCCATATTTTGTAATGATAACTTAAACCTCATTTGATATGTGATGCCATTCTTTATGGATTTCTTCATCTTTTCAAAGTTGTTTCCAATTTTTCTAACACTTCAGCTCTTTTTAGGGATTCTTTCCAAATTTTTTTGATTGAAAATTTTTCCATATTTTCATATTTATGTACAAATAAAAACTTGTTCACTTTATTTAGACAGTTTGTAACGCTTAATATTAATCTAGTTGTTTTTAACTGCATTTGAAGATTTTCCCAAAGAGTCATTAAGCCTTAGTTTTTATTTTAATATCATGACAGCTAATCAGGAAACATTCACTGATCTTTGCCAGCTCCCTGATACTGAATCTTAAAAACTGGTGCAGAGCAAGAGGCCCCTCTGCTGGCAGAAAGACAGGCAGGAGATTCAATGCAAAACACCACCCCACCAACCCCAGAGAAGCTTTGGGGCAGAGCAGGGCAAAAGGAAGGGAGGCTAGCAGCAGGAGGGGGTATAAAGATGCCTATATCCCCAAATCAAAGCTCCAGAACTTTTACTTTAGCCTTGCCAATTTACCCCAGCTGAATTTCTGTAGACTTTAAAAGTAGATTAAAATATAAGTTTGGATAAACTTGGTCAATTAAGTGAACCAGTTGTTTGGCTAAATAATCCTATGGGCAATGTACATCTCGATAAATCAGTGTCAGAATATTCATTTTAATCATAAAATAAAAGGCCATGACTTTAAAATTTTACAACTCAAATCAGTATCCCTCTAAGGACATATTTGCTAAAGTAGTAATTTCATCGCCTTCCTCATTAACTCACTTACGCATTCAGCAAATATTTCCTAACTATCATGTGCCAAGTATTATTTTGGGTGATGGGATGCATTTTGTTAAGAGTGCACAAATTCAGTATTGTAGGTTATATGTATATAGAATACAGAAAGAACAAAAAGAATGGTATTGGTTAATTCCACTCTTGCTGGTGACATGAGAATTAAAAGGGGTGGCATGGTGTTTAAAAAGAGGCAGCTTTTGACATGATTTTTGCAATGAAGTTGGAAAAGTGAACTCAAGAGGAAAGTGCATCAAGGTTAAAGGAAGTACATAAGACACAGTCGGTATGATGAAAGGCTGAGTGCGAGGGATGATGCTGTGAGATCACAGACTACAGGGAAGGCAGTAACCCAATTAGGAAGAATCATGAGTAACTGTGCAAGGGGTTGGGGGGCGGGGGGAGATAACTAATAGGCCACTTTAATGATGGAAATGAAATCTTTTTGGAACAGTGGTAGATGACTGGAGTGGGCTGAGGCAAGATCTTAGGCAGATCCTAATGCACTATGGCAATAGTCATCAGGGATGAGCTCATGCAATAGCTTTCATGCTGCCATATGCAGACTGATAAGAAATTCAGGAGGTCAAAGATGGTTTATTATATGGTTTGATATCACAAGGAAAGGAATTCCAACTTGGCTATGTTGATTACAAAGTTCTCGGATAAAAAAAAAAAAAACAAAGTTCTCGGATATACTTTGGTGTATTGGTTAGTAGTCTGGCCACAAGAATAGTCTCAGACTCTAGCACATTAGCTCTCAGTACTAAACATGATCATACTCTTTGAAGAGATAGATTTTTAGTTAAGTGTGTATATCACACACTTACTTGTATTACTTATTTTTATTCTTGCTTCTCACCTACTCTTGATAAGGAAAAGGCAGATCCTAGCCAGTAGATCCTTCCAATATTGGAAATTGCAAAAAGGTTTCTTATGTTATGCTAATAGAGGGGAAGAAGAATAAGAGTGCAAGTCAGTGGTCTGTGAACCCTCTAAGTTAACAGGATGTATTATGTCTAATTGAAAGAGAATCTTTCCTTCTGCAGCAGATCCCAAGATATTCCGAAGGCTCTCAACAGATAAATCCAGTGAATTGAGCAGGGCTGATCATTCTCTCAAGCAAACTGTAGTTGTGGTTTTTTCAGTGACTACCAGGTATGTCTAGATGGGTCTTGGTTTATCCCATTCCAAAAACCTTTAATTCCACACACACACTCCTACATTACCAAAACCAGTCATTTCACTGTTTTAGAGTTCTACTAATTTAGTTAGTAGTCTAGTGATATTCTACAGGGAGACATTAAACTAGTGAAAGCAGAGTATACAATGTGCATATGATGCTATCAACAAAAAGATACTAAAATAATTCCTCAGGAAAGATGGAGGTTCTATTTATCACTCATGTTAACTGTCCAAAATTGCTATGGACCCATGGTGGTCAAGCAACACTGCTTCGTCATCCAGAGTTCCAAATTAATTCTATCTGTGTTGCTCCATGACTCCTTAGGGTTTGGACCTTGTCTGAAAAATTGAAGCTGCCAGCTAACAGGAAGCTCATGGACAGTTATTTAAGAAGAGCAAAAACTTATACACAACACTTTAGAAATGTGTAATATGTCATATGTATGGAAATATGCCTTGTATATAATATATATGTATATACATAAGTATATACAGATGTGTATGTGTGTTTGTATATGTTTATAACTGGAAGTAAAATTGTAGAGCTAATGAGCTCATCTACTGAGTGAAAAGAGAAGATTATCAAGAACACATTAAATAAAAGAAAAGAACTAAATTCTCAAAAGAGCAAACTAAGGCAAGAGTAAGAAGATTCAAAGTAGGAAAAACTTGTGGTCATGTAAATTGAAAGAAAAGAAATTTTGAGAAATTCTGGATGCTACGGGGAAGCCAAACAAAATGAGAACTGAAAGGAACCTACTAGTTTAGCCAATTAAGTGATTATTAGGTATCTTGGTCAATATCAAGTAGGGCATGGAACCATAAAAACAAAAAGCTATTTTTTTGAAGAATGAAGATAAGATGATTATTACATAGACCAAGCATATGTAAGGAGAGCTGCAGACTGAATTAAGTTTAAATGAAAAAACTGAGTTAAATATACAAAGATGTGGTGGCATTTGATTTGTGGCTTAGAGAACTGTGACAGATTTATCTTGCTAGTTTGTACTGCATTCTGGCAGACTTATATAATACACGTATCATGTAAGTATGTAATACATATATCATATATATACACATACATCACACATAATACATATATCATATAACATCATACATATATGTATATGTAATACATATATGCGTAATTATAATGTATTTGATACCTAACAATAAATTATGTATATAATGCATATATATATGATACACACTATACTCTGACACAGACTTACATAATAATATTTGGCTAATACTACTATAATATCCAAATTTTATATTGGAGAGAAGATTTGGAGAAATTTTCTTTTTTTTTTTAAAGATTTAATTTATTTATGCATGAGAGACACACGCAGAGACAGAGACAGAGAGAGAGGCAGAGACACAGGGAGAGGGAGAAGCAGGCTCCATGCAGGGAGCCCAACATGGGACTCAATCCCAGGTCTCCAGAACCACACCCTGGGCTGAAGGCAGCGCTAAACCGCTGAGCCACCCAGGCTGCCCCTTCTGATGAACTTAGTTCTCTCCTTATACCAAATTGAGCTAGAAATAATTTTGCCTCAAAAGTGCCCCATTCTGCCTTCCCAGATCATGGCTATCCTGTGAAAAGTGAGTTAACATAGTTAATGCAAGTCAAACTTTCATGGGGTCTAGCTTGAAAGTTAAAAAAAAAAAAAAAAAAGGTAATATAATAGGAGGAGAGAGACATAAAGTTTCAATGGAGTTTCTTTTCCTTAATTATTATATTTTTAGATTGAGAGCATGTTTATTCCCTAGGAAGAAAGCTAGTAGAGATTGAAAATCTGAGAGACATAAAATGTGAGAGGAAGGAGGGGAGAGGAGAGAGAGAGAATCAAAAAAGAATCAATATTTAATGGAAATTCTTAGAGCTAAAAAGGATAGATGAAAGTTTTGACAGTTAAAAAAAGAGAAGGGAAAGGTCTTTCTCTGGAATGAGGTGGATTTCCACACACAAGGAAATCTTACCATTCATCTTAACTCTTTCCTTCACAGGTGAGAAAGTGGACACCCAGAAAGGCACAGCAACTAGCAGGCAATCTGAAATAGAGTCTTTAGCCCCCCCTTTTTTGGTGCTTTACATATTTTTAATAATTTTGTCATTTTTCTTTGAGTTCTTTTCAAGTCCTCCTTACCCTATTTAAATTTTTGTGTCCTGAGTCAGCCATGAGTTTCTAAGGGAACTAATTGAATAAAATGCTAGGAGACTATGCTCCGTTTAGCATATCTCTTGGTCACTTTTTTTCCTTCTTAATTTTTCTCTCTCATAATTTATTACACATTTTAATCAGACATGACCTATCTCTAAGTCTCTAAATCTCTCCCTGTTATCAGATACTATCTAGACAGTGCTCAGGCTGAGAAGCTCTGCATGATGCCCACTGCAGCATCCAAGTTAAACACACACAGTATTATCACTCTCATCAAAATAGTGGGGGAAAAAAGAAACAATGTTCTCTGCATGGTCAAATGAAATCTTTACTTTTAAATACAGTGAAAGATTATTTTCTCCTTTTTCCAGAGCAGAAATCCTAGCCCTGCTTTATTGAACCCCATCCCAGTGACTCAGTTTTTTATAGGCTTGCTCACCAGTCCTCTGTTTCAGACATTAGTGACTGAGGTACAACACGCCATTTACTCCACCCCAAGGGACTTCTTGGTAAATATCAGGCAGTAGCACATGGGAGCTATTGGGACCCAACCCAGACTCTGCTTTTCCAGATCACTGCCTATAAAAACTTGAGTGTCATGAAGAAAGCAGAGCTCTGTTATGTTTTTCTTAATGGATAAAGATAAAGCCATCCTAAAAGGGAAGGATATTGACCACAAAATAGACTCTTCTAGTCAGAATTGTTATACTGTCCAAAGCCACTAAAATGTTATCATTTTAGATTTGCAACTACTTCAGTAAGCATCTAGCATCTTTATAATGTTTGGCTTCCACCTCTCAGCCATGAGGTGCGGTTGGCTTCATGTGCAGTCAGCTGGACTGTTATTCTTGGGATTCTAGGTAGGACCTTTGCAACATGTGATTTTTTCCTGAAAGAGGCCCTTACAAGGACTTCAACAAATGGTGCAGAGAAATACACAATCTTTTCTACCATTTCTCAACCCCCTGGAAGCCCATCAATACAGAGGAGCCTGTTGTGCCTTTCTGCCCCAGCTGGACTAGGCCCAGTCACCAGTTTCACCTCTGTGAACCCTTGGTACTTTTTTTTCTGTTTGACTTTTATTGATTATTAAATTAACATTGTGAAAAGGAGAAAAAAGTATAAAGAGGAAAATTAATGTATCTAAAATCCACTACCCAAAAATAACTGTTATAAAAATTTTAGTGTATTTTTCTTTTTTCCTCTCTCTTCTACTTGAAATGAGAGAAAATATGTGATACATTACAAGAAGTACATGCAGTTCAGGTTAGCGTGACAGGAGTTTGGAAATATGGGTAGGAATCACATACTTAACAATCTTTTATTTCCCTACGACATAATTAAAAGTTTAATGAAAGGCGGATATCTTTTACCTTTTAATAAAGCTTACAAATTGGAATGAAAAATAACATTTTGAGCTCTTGATCCACACTGGCAAAGTGCTTGAGAATATTGAGAAAGTATTGAGAACATTTTAACGCCAAAAAAGTAAAACTGGTAAAGAATATAAATAGATCACAAGCACACACATGCACAAACACACAAAATTCATAAGATGGTATGGATATCCAATCATCATCTATCAACAAAATGCAAATAAAACCAATACTATATATATATATATATATATATATATATATATATATAAAATACATAACATATGATACTGTATCAAATATATATGCATATATAATTGTGTATGTGTATGCTATTTATGGTCTTTATCAATTTTACTATTTCAACATAAAAATGTTTATATACTTCGGCACTATAAATCCATGCTTAGGAATCTATTCCAAGGGAGTACTTAAGGCTGTGGTCTGAAATATGTATTTAAACATATGCATGAAAGCATTAATTATGGTGGTGAACAATGCAAAGCAGTCAAATAATTAAAAATAAGGAAGTGAATGATTTTTAAAACATCCATCCAATGGGTTACAACTTTTGCTTCTTCAGCCTTTTCCCTACAGGTGTCTACTGTTCTATAGGCCCAAGTTCACAGAAATTATGATTGAGTTCTTTCCTCCAAGTTTTGCTTAGATTTCCACCACTTACCCAGAATAAGGAGTTTTCACTGGGTAAGGGAAGAAGCCCACCTCAAAACTTCAGTCCTTGTTTATTGATGAAGCATCCTTCATGTTAATCAGATAAAGGTCCATTCTCTTCTAAATGTTTTTATAAGGCACCACTAAGACAGAAAGAGGTAAGATTTTACACCTCTATTAGCAGAGTAAAACAAAGAAGACAAAATATTTTGCAATGAGCAATTAGTCAACAAGTAGAGCGTGGACTGATTTTTGGACCCAGGAGTGTTTATAGAGATGTGTGATGTTGTTTCTTCTTACTCCACTCCTCCATAATCTCCTGATCTTGACTCCAATGGCAGAGGTAATAATTGCTTCCATTTTATGGAAGCACCATATGATGGGGAACACAGAGCCAAGCCTCATCACACATGCCTATTACTTTACATAGTCTCTAGATAGAAAAGACAAGGATGTCATTTCTCTGAGGGCTTCAAGAAAGGATAATGATAGAAGAATATCACATAGAAAAAGAAGCAAGTGCATGATCCAGATTCAACAATTATGGATTTACAACATTTCTATCATTCATTTCTAATCCATGCTGTTTATTATAACAAAATTGACTAGCTGCCTGATACAGTGCTACATTTCTACCTGAGAAACTCCAAACAATGTTATACAAAAACCTGAGTTGTTTTTTTTTTTTTACTGCATAATCTAGCCAATTAAAATGAATGGCATCTTGTCCCTTATTATGTTCACTTAAAATACCCTGAGTTTTGCCATTGGTGGCCAGAGAAAAAATACTGTTATCCTAGGAAGCATTTCCCTATGCTGCCAGATTGTCACATCAAGGAACTCATTCTATTATCAGAGAGATTATTCCTTACCCTAAGCAAGAAGCAAGTGAAATCTTCTACACACCAGTTTACTTATTTACTTACTACCTATTATTTATTGTATGTAGGTGTGTGCATATTGTACATGTGTACACATCTGTTCTTGGAGATTTATTTTTTAAGATTTTATTTATTTATTCATGAGAGACACACAGGGAGAGGCAGAGGGAGAAGCAGGCTCCTTGTGGGGAGCCTGATGTGGGACTCACTGCAAGACCCCAGATCACAACCTGAGCCAAAGGCAGATGCTCAACCACGGAGCCACCCAGGTGCTCCTGTTCTTGGAGATTTAATGGGGTTCTCCCTGGACCTCTATAATTTGAAAGGTTTTTCAGTGGCTGTATGTTTAATTGTAGGGTACAGAATAACAGAGTCACATTTGATCTAACAGAGGCATGAAGATCACTTCAAAATCCTTTACTTTAAACTGGAAGCAAATACTGAATATGATTATAGACTGTCTCCTTAGTGAAGGGTAACAGTAGTGTGTGTGTTTTCAGCCTGCTGACCTACCCTACAGATTTCAGATTTGCCAGGGCCCATAACAGCATAAGGCAATTTCTTAAAAGCTCTCTTTCAATGCCTGTATACAAAAGTATACATACTCATGAGTACATAAACTTATATATAGATAGAGTATATACATTATGTATATGTATATGAATATATATATATACACACACTCATATGTATAACATATATATATGAGTACAAACATTGTTGTAAAACAATTTGGTAGTTTCTTTTTCACTTTTTTTTTGTTTTGTTTTATGACTTGGTAGTTTCTTAAATGTCAAATATACACCTACCATATAATCCAGCTATTCCGCTCCTGATATTTACTGAAGACAAAGTAGAGGGGCACCTGGGTGGCTCAATCAGTTAAGTGTCTGCCTTCAGATCAGGTCATGGTCTTGGGGTCTTGGGATGGAGTCCTGCATTAGGCTCCCTGCTCAGCGGAGAGTCTGCTTCTCCCTCTCCCTCTATCCCTCCACCCCATTCATGCTCCATCTCTCTCTCTCTCAGATAAATAAAGTTTTTTTTTAAGATTTTATTTATTCATAAGACACACAGAGAGAGAGAGAGAGAGAGAGAGAGGCAGAGACACAGGCAGAGAGAGAAGCAGGCTCCATGCAGGGAACCCGACGTGGTACTTGATCCCGGGTCTCCAGGATCAGGCCCTGGGCTGAAGGCAGCACTAAACCACTGAGCCACCTGGGCTGCCCAATAAAGTATTTTTAAAAAGAGAGAAAAAGAATGTCCAAAGACCTACATGTGAACATTTATTATGGCTTTATTTGTATTATCTCAAAACTAGAAACAACCTTCAATAGGTGAATGAATAAGTGAACTGTGGAAAAAATTATAAAATGGAATATACTTGCAATAACAAATAGAACTAATGGCACATAGTATTAATGGATAAGTCACAAAAAAATTATCCTGAATGAAAGATGCCAGACAAAAATGGGTACATACTATGTGATAGGCTTTAGATACAAGTCTAGTATACATAGGGGTTGGTATTTCTTACATACGGACTATGTACTTTTCAAATATAATTGTTGGTTTACAAATGGGCCTCTCCGTGTCACTCTTTGCTTAACTTTGAGGTCCTTAAGTACAGTCAAAAAAGATATTCGTACTTCTATTTACTGTTTTTCTTACTTTACCTAATATGTAGGTTTTTAGTAAATATTCCCTATATTATTGAGGCCCTAAAAGTTATTATCTTTCAAAATCTTACAAATAACTGAATAACCTATTATCTTTTTAAAAAGAATCCAGGAAAAAAATAAAAATAAAAAATAAAAAGAATCCAGGACAGCCCAGGTGGCTCAGTGGTTTAGCGCCGCCTTCAGCCCAGGGTTTGATTCTGGAGACCCGGGATCCAGTCCCATGTCGGGCTCCCTGCATGGAACCTGCTTCTCCCTCTGCCTGTGTCTCTGCCTCTCTCTCCCTCTCTCTATTTGTGTGTCTCATTAATAAATAAATTAAATCTTAAAAAAAATAAAAAGAATCCAAACTCTACTCCATTAAGCTGTAATAACTATTTTAAGTAAAGCTCAAATTTAAGGACACAATGAATTCTGCTACTAGGAAACACAAAGTCCTGATGGGCTAATTGGGGATGGAATTGGTCTCACTGTAACATTTGCTATTCATTTCTTAATTCATTCAAATATTGAATTCAAAACTTTTGGTTTCTCTTCTCCCTCATAGAAACAACCAGATGACAATGCTGGCTGTCTTCATGAAGGCCCATAGAGACCCTCAAGATTTCTTGACACTACGCAATCCTCAACTAACACAGGCTGCCAAGTACTGTTTGTAAAACAGAGGTAGGATTGTGGGTGCCATAGACCCATCTGTGGCTTTAGAACAACCCTTGTTTTAAGAAATGCCTTTTTTGGGCAGTTTAGCGCCGCCTTCAGCCCAGGGTGTGATTCTGGAGACCTGGGATCGAGTCCCATGTCAGGCTCCCTGCATGGAGCCTGCTTCTCCCTCTGCCTGTGTCTCTGCCTCTCTCTCTCTCTCTCTCTCTCTCTCTCTCTCTTTCTGTGTGTGTGTGTGTGTGTCTCATGAATAAATACATTAAATCTTAAAAAAAAAAATAAATGCCTTTTTTTTCTATGACCTGTCTATTTCAAAGAGAGAATATGTCAGTCACCATCAAGCAGATTTGGCATTAATATAGATGGAAGGGCTGAGGTGGTGAGCGCATGACTGGAAACTAGAAATCCCCATGGTAAAGTCTTCCCTACTCAAGTAAGAGGAGTCCTTAAAGACGACAGTGCAATTTGCAAACTTTGGTTGAGAATGTGCCCTTTGAGATTTTCTTTTGGAGCTGCATTTTATGAATTGCTAAAAACAGAACCCTAAGTAATACTTGTAGTGATCCCAGGAGATTTTTCTTCCCAACTGTTCACAAATCAAGTTCTAAATGCCATTAAATTCATTAATTTCTCAAAAATGTCCTGGGTTTGCTATTTCTGAATATAATCATACCAGGTTGGTTCTTCTATTCTTTCATATCTGTGTTTGTGTTTGGGACATTTAAAATAGTGTTAAATTAATCAAGTTAATAGAAGCAAGACTGAGTTGGCAGCACTGTATTAATAAAGACCATTTTGTATTTCTACAGTGTTCTTTCTTTAAGGAAACAAAAACTCAAACACTGGGGCTTTCATTAATCTTGAAGATGAATATCTTAAAAAAGAAAGAAGTATATTGTGCAAGGCATCTTTCTGGAAAGCACTCCAACACTCACACTTTCAATTACTAACTTATAATCAACCATGTGCCAGGCACTGAGATACAAGCATGTATAATAAAGAAAGCTTTAACCTAGCAAAGAGAGATAGTCAGGTAAACACTTAATTGCTGTAGAATTTCGTAGTACCATAATTATGTAGAAAATCACATTCAGAGGTTCTCAACTCCTATCTCTCCCCAACACATGAAGGATAAGATACAATTCCATTAGTAACAGTTGCTCCTGCAGTCAAAAATAGGAGAGAAGCCATAAAAAGAACATTGCACACAAACATGACAAGGTATAGAGACAACTAAATCTGACTCATATGGTTGGAATGCAGAAGGTAGGATATGAAGAAAGGAGTATTAATTGTGTGGAGACCTAGTGGGATACAAATTCTGAAGCATTTTATATGTCACAGTAAAAAGTTTGAGCTTAACCAAGGTAAGTAAGAGCCACAGAAAAACGTTTACATCAAGATAATACATTTCCATTTAGAAATTTCTATCAGGTGGCATTTGAAAGAACATTTTTAAGAAGGGCAGCTACAGCTAGAACATGGACAAAGCTGCAGGATAGTTTCAAAGGCATGGCACTAATATAGACTCAATGCTGCTTTTACTTCCTGATGACAACAGCACTGACATCAAGCTCAATTGTATTCTCAGTCATGACCAAAGTCATCTTTGCAGTTAACTAGGGAAATTTAGGGACTTATCTACCAGGTTTTTTTCTATTCAAGTATAATTAACATACAGTGTTATA
Source organism: Vulpes vulpes (assembly GCF_048418805.1). NCBI lineage: Eukaryota > Metazoa > Chordata > Mammalia > Carnivora > Canidae > Vulpes > Vulpes vulpes. Next base: position 16,330,789 of record NC_132792.1, on the reverse strand, counting down.
TTCGTTTTCAGGTATGCAATATGATTCAACAATTGTATACATTCTTCAGTGTTCATCAGGATAAGTGTACCGTAATCCTCATCACCTATTTCCCCCAGCTGCCAGCCACCTCCCCTCTGGTGACCATCAGTCTGTTCTCTGTACTTATAAGCCAGGGTTTTTGGTTTCTCTCTCTCTCTCTCTCTCTCTCTCTCTCTCTTTTTTTTTTTTTTTTAAGATTTTACTTATTTATTCATGAGAGACACAGAGAGAGAGGCAGAGACCTAGACAGAGGGAGAGGCAGGCTCCATGCAGGGAGCCCAATGCAGGACTCGATACCAGGACTCTGGAACCATGCCCCAAGCCAAAGGCAGACGCCCAATTGCTGAGCCACCCATGTGTCCCTTTTTTCTTTGTTCATTTGTTCTGTTTCTTAAATACCACATATCAGTAAAACCATATAATACTTACTGTTCTCTGACTTATTTAACTTAGCATTATATCCTCTAGATCCAACCATATTATTGTAAATGGCAAGATTTCATTCTTTTTATGACCGAGTAATATTCCAAATATATATACACACACATACACACAAACACACACACACACCTAAATCTTTATCCATTCATCTATTAAGTTGCTTCCATATCTTGGCTACTATAAATAATGCTGCAATAAACATAGGAGTGTATATATCCTTTCAACTTAGTGTTTTTGTAAATACCCAGTAGTGGTATTACTGGATCATATGCTAATTCTTATTTTTAATTTTTTGAGGAAACTCCATACTGTTTCCCATTATGGCTTCACTAATTTGCATTCCCACTAACAGTGCTCAAGAGTTCCTTTTCTCCATGTTCTCACCAACAATTGTTATTTCATGTGGTTTTGATTTTAGCCATTCTGACAGGCACAAGGTGATATCTCATTGTTGTTTTGGTTTGTTTCCCTGGGATATTTAGTGATGTTGAGTATCTTTTCATGTGTTTTTTGCCCATCTATATGATTTCTTTGGAAAAAGGCAGCCCGGGTGGCTCAGCGGTTTAGCACCACCTTCAACCCATGGTGTGATCCTGGAGACCTGGGATCGAGTCCCATGTCGGGCTCCCTGCATGGAGCCTGCTTCTCCCTCTGCCTGTTTCTCTGCCTCTCTCTGTGTGTCTCTCATGAATAAATAAATAAAATCTTAAAAAAAAATTCAGGTCCTCTGCTCATTTTTTAAAACTGGATTTTTTTTCTGGTGTTGTGTTGTAGAATTTCTTTATAAATTTTGTATATTAACCCTTTGTCATATATACCAGTTGCAAATATTTTCTCTATTCAAAGTTTGCCTTTTTATTTTGCTGATTTGGTTTCCTTTGATGTGCAAAAGTTTCTTTTTTTTTTATTTTGGCACAGTCCCAATAGTTTAATTTTGCTTTGTTTCCCTTGCCAAAGAAAACAGATCCAGAAAAGTGTTTCTGTGACTGATGTCAAAGAAATTACTTTCTATCTTTTCTTCTAGAAATTTTGTGATTTCGTGTGTCACAAATGTTTAGGTTGTTAACCCACTTTGAGTTCATTTTTGTGTATGGTGTAAAAAAGTGTCCCAGTTTCATCCTTTTGCATGTAGCTATCTAGTTTTCCCAACACCATTTCCTGAAGAGATTGTCTTTTTCCCATTGTATATTTTTGCCTTATCTACTAGTTAGTTTGATAAGTCCCCTTCTGTATCTTCCAGGTTACCTAAATGTAGTGTTGTGGAATTATTGATTCTCTCCTTGTGAAAAGGGTAGAGAGTTCAGTTACTCCCATATTTCTGAGAGGCACAGAGAATGAGGAAATATCACCATTTCTTTCCAAGTGCTCTCAGAAAGGACATTTCGTCTTCTGAGATGTGTAGGATGTGAACTCTGTCAAAAGGAATTCAGAGTGTCTGGTTGTTCCTTATCTAGAAAATGGGATAGTAATTCCTACCTTGCCAGACTACTGTTCACAATTACAGAAATGCATTCAAAGTGCCCAGATTAATGTCTTTTATAATAGATATTAACAAGTCATGATTATTTGTATAAAGTATTGCTTAAATTCTGTAAATTATTCCTATAAAAAGAGGCCATGAACCACAGGAACACCTGGGATAAGGATGTAAGGAAATCTAAAGAGGAAAGGGACATGAGCAACAAGGATTCAATTATGTTATTCATGAGATTTCATAACATTTGACAGAACTTCTGACATTCTGGAACATATGGTTTTTTAAGACATGCAGTAGTGAAAGATGGGGGTGGAGGAACTGGGGCAGATAAGAGTCTGTGTGTAGAGCTGTGGTGTCTGTCAGGATGGTAACTATCAGAAGAGATTAGCAGGCATCTAAGGAAGATAGCAGGGGTTGAAAGGACCAACAGAGGGAAGATAAATGTCAAGAAACTTAGAAATGAAGGGTAAAATCCAATGTTATCACTGGAGTTGCTGAAAGACAGCCACAGTGCTCCTATAAAGCTTCCGGAACTGAAGTAGTCAAAGGAGGTACATGAAGAAGAAGGGGAAATCCTGTGTAATAACAGAAGTGGAAGAAACCACTTTAGGAATCCCCTTTGGCAGATGAACTGAACAGCAGTCTCTGGAAGGCAGACCCCATGCTTGCAAGTTGCAGCCAAACAATGTCATCTCCAAACTTGCAAATTTGACATGAGAAGCTTGAAGCTCATCTGTGCTTATACTCAAATCTTTTCCCTTTTTACATGTAACTCTGAGATTATCGCTACAAACTCAATCTTTCCACCACCATTGGGTCAATATCTTTATATAGAGAACATATCTACTACTTTCTTGGGAACTCCAACTCTAAACTCAGGAAGAGCATCTGTTCATTTACTTAGCCAATGGGCTAGGCTCTATGCTGATTTCTGAGAATAAATGAAAAGACAAGCATGGTGTCTACTTTATGGAACACTGAAAGAAGAATAATATTAAATGACTAATCACACAATTACTCAATCCTTAAGTAATTAATGTGGGGATGTTATCAGAATGTATACCATTGTACTCATTATTGCCTTTTATTCGCTAAGAAATGGAAAGCCATTGAATAAGACAGGGCCTGTCATGATTATATTTGTTTCTTTGGAAGGATCACCTGGATAACCTGGTTAGAGCAGTTTATATCTGTTGATTAAAGCTCACTCTAGGCTGGTAGCCTGTCACTGTCATTCATTAAAGCACAGTTCACCTGGGAGCCATAGGTATTTATGCTGCTTGCTAATTGGAACCAAAAGTTCTTAGCTGTTACCCACCCTGGCCCCACCCTCATCTTCTGGGCTCCAATAATTGCATGGGAGATTGTGGTAGAATGGAGAAGAGTGGCCTTGCACCAAGCCCATGATTCACTTTTGCTTGTGCTTTGAATCTCAAACTTTTCTTTCATGAAAAACTCAAAACCTGTCCAGAAGACAAGGACAGGATAGATGGTACATCACACTTCCTTTTTCCATCTCTCTGATCTGTGTACCAAGACCCTATAAACACACACACACACACACACACACACACTGTATACCTCTAGATAAACTATCTTTCATGTATACCATTTCATGGAAATGATTAAATTTTATATATTTGTGTTTTGCTCCATTCCTTATAAAAGAATCTCTAAGAAACTCCCATAAGCACAGATTAAAAGATATTTAACTTTTTTCCCTTAAGTCATTGCAAAATAAAGGTGAAATATTAAGATAGGTTTTGACAAGTTGACACATCCTTTCAACTATAAGGAATTTCTGTTTACTCCTTTAGAAATTTGTGGAAGTATACATCAAATTGAAGAGTACATTGACCAATTCTATTCCAGGAAATGTATTTATTCTGTAACTCCTTTGATAAGAACTTAGTACACCCATGAATAAGGGGTTTCACAAAGGAGTATAGAGCATCCTACCTTAGTGGCATTTCAAGCCGGTCACAATTCTTACATAAGTCACAAAAATTGTAAAACAAGAGGCACCTGGGTAGCTCAGGCTTTTAAGCATCTGACTCTCAGTATTGGCTTCGGTCCTGATCTCAGGGTGGTGAGATGGACCCTGTGTAGGGCTCTGAGTTCAACATGGAGTCTGCTTGTCTCTCTTCCTCTGCTCCCTCCCTCTCTTGAATAAATAAATAAAAATATTTCTTAAAAGTATTTAATGATATATCTATGGTATTTCTTCGGAAAACATTATGTACTTTCCCCAAACACTTATTATTATCTGAAAGTATATATGTGTATATTATCTATCATCTATCAATTATTTGTCTTTTGGCCTGTTTCCCATCATTTAGATTGTCATATCCATGAAGTTTTCAATACCTGCAAGAATTTTGGACAGTAAACATAGATTGACTCCTCTGATCCATGAGTGTGGTACATTTCTCCATTTAGTGGGGGCTTCTTTTATTTATCTAATATTTCAGTTTTTCACAGTTCAGGTAATGCACTCATTTAATGAAATTTAAACATTCATGGGGTCCATAGGTGGCTCAGTCAATTAAACATCTGACTCTTGGTTTTGGCTCACGGCATGGTCCCATGGGTCATGAGATCAGGCTCCAATCAGGATCCACATTCAGTGGGGAGAGTGAGTACTTGAGATTCTCTCCCTCTACCCTTCCCCTCACTTGCACACATGCACTCTCTCTAAAACAAATGAATCTTTAAAAAATATTCATAATTCTTATGTTCTTAACACTGTAATTTCCAACTATTCATTGATAGTATATTGAAAATCAATTTATTTGGGGGCATTGATCTAATTCTATTTTTTTCTGCTTCTTTTGGATGTATTTTTGTTCTTTTCTTAGTTTCTTAAAATGCTAGCTTAAATCACTAATTTGATAACTTTGAAGCTATAAAATTTTCAAAACACCACTTTAGCATTATTCCATAAATTCGATATGCTGCATTTCACTTTTGCTTCAATTTAAAAGATCTTTGTATCTTTCTGTGATTAGCTATTTGATCCACAGTTTATTTTTAAGTGTAGAGTAAAAAATCCCAGTATTTGGCCATTTTCCACATATCTCTGAGCTCATGATTTCTAGTTTACTTTCACTCTGGTCAGAGAATATACTTTGTATTATTTCAGTTCTTTTAACTCATTGAGACAATTTTTATGGCCTAGGATATTCTTTGTTCTGCCATGAACATTCAAAAATTACATGTGTGTATATGTATGCATATATTATACATATATTTAGTCAAATTGGCTGATAGTGATATTTGTGCTTTCTATATATTTACTTATTTTCTATATCTACTAACCTTGAAGCATTGAAATATTCACCTGTAACTATGGATTTATTTAATTCTTTTCTTTATTTAAGTTCTAATAGTATTTACTTCGTACATTTTGAAGTTATTTTATTAGCTACGTAGCTGTCAACTGTTTTATTATTATATTATGTTCTTATTTAGCCTTCTTTATCCCTGATAATATCCTTATTCTGGAATACTTTTTCTGATGGAAACACCACCACTAATAATTCTTTTTAAAATTTTTACTGTGTTTTTCTAGAATCTTTTTCAATTCTTTTACTTTTAACATATATATTTTCAAATTTAAAGTGGTTTTTCTGTATGTAGCATGCAGTTGGTTCTTGGGATCTGTTTTTTATCAAATTTACTATCTTTTTTTATTGATATGCTTAGATCAGAGGTTGGTAAACTTTTCTGTAAAAGGCCAGATCATAAGGGTAGCTGTGTGGCTCAGTTGCTTAAGCACTGGACTCTTAATTTTGGCTCGGGTCATGATCTCAGGGTCATGAGATCGAGGCCACATCAGGCTCTAGATGTGGAGCCTGCTTAAGATTCTCTCTCTCTCTCTCTCCCCCTGCCCCTCTCCTTCATGAACTCTCTCTCAAAGAAAATGCCAGATTATACCTATTTTCATGTTCTCAGGCCATTAGGTCTCTGTCATAACAAATCACTTCTGTCAGTGCTATAAAAAATCAGCTATAATTAATATGTTAACAAATGGGCATGGTTGGATTTGGCCCTCAGTCTGCAGTTTGCTGACCCCTGATTTAGATCATTGCGATTTAATATGATTATTGATATGATTGAGTTAAAATCTTCTCAGCTGTTTTCTATTCATTTCATCTGTTCTTTGTTTCATTTACTTTTTTCTTCTTTTGGATTGAATATCCTTCCATTGTCTCATTTTATGTCTATAATCAGCTTGCTAGTTAGAACTGTTTTATAATAACATGTCCCCTTCAATAGATGTTGAATCTACAATATATGTATTTAATTACCTGTGGTCTATATTCAAATAATATAGGGCAGTGTAGCTGTAATCTAAGGACTTCAAACAACATATTCCAAATGCATTCCTCCTATCCATCATATGAATTTTGTATTACATTTTACTTTGACATATACTATAAACAGACGAATTTTCCTATTTTTTGAGTCATAATTAAGAGCAATTAAATGGAGAAAAGATTATTTTGTATTCCTTATTCCAACATTATTAATTTGTGTACATCTACTGTTTTTTGTTATTGGATACATGCTAACTGAAATAGTGGGATGGGAAGGGCATGCTAGGTTGCTTGATTCAACATCAATCTTAGCCAGGTACTTTTCTTTTAAGTAGACTCCACACCCAGCATGGAACCCAACATGGGACTTGAACTCATGACCCTGAGATCAAGACCTGAGTTTGGGTCAATAGGTAGAAGCTCAACTAACTGAGCTATCCAGGTGTCCCTAGGCACTCTCCTTTTAAATGTGTTAGTCAAGTCCAGTCAGTAGAAAGAGAGCTTACAGTATTTGAAATGGGGATTTTTAATATAAGGAGTGATTAACTATGAGCAAGGAGTTACATATTGCTAGGAAATGAAAGAGATCTCAAAGAATATCATTGAGTTGTTGGGGAGTAACCAAGTGTGAAAAAAATATGGAAGCCTGGGTTCTTCCCGAGGCTGGACTTCAGTCATTGTTGAAAAGGCTATAATTGCAGCCCATTGGATAGTGGAGAAGGCTCCTGAATTCCTCCTGGTCAAGAGATTTTCCACAGTTGGCATAGGTGCTTGTGGGATTAGATTGATGCGCAAAGCAGTATGAGTTTAGAATAGCATGTAAGAAATTCCCCCTTGGAGTTCCAGAAGGCCACATTGCGGGCAGGAAATCACTTTCTAAGGTGTTGAAAAAATATGCTGTGAGTCTGGCATGGGGATGCTTTCGAACTTGCTGGAAGGCTAGCCAGGGTACAAGCCAGATTCAAAAGAAAGCCACTGAGAAACAGCTGAGAAGAAAGGGAAGTATATGCAACTGTCTGGAAAGCTGGCTATGGAACCTGAAGAACTGAGTAACTGACCATGTGAGACACCACTGAACATGGGGAAGCCAGCTGGGCCACCCACGGAATTCAATGAGAATCTGCCCACATGGGTTGCTTCTAAACTTGCGAAGAAATTAGATGGATAACCCCTGGAACTTGCCCAGTTATTGTTCTTGGGGAGAACCAATGGATTTGCTCAGGGAAGTCAGGTGAGACACGTAGCACTCTCCATTGTGTGGAGTAGGAAATTCTGAACTAGCCAGTTGGGGCTTCAGATCTTACTGGGTATCTCTGTAAGTGATGCTGCTGAATACCTTGGACAATCAACTATGAGAGCTGCCGCTGAAATTCACTGAGAATTCACTCTCCTGGGTGTCAGGAACACTAGTCCAGCTTCCCAGCAGCAGAAAGAAACAAAGCACTTTAGAACCAAGATGAAAAGCTCTGCTTTCCCCGAGTGTCCCTCCAATGCCCTCTGCTGTTTAAACTTTTTTTTTTAAGTTCCATTATCATAATTGGCTGAATTTGGAGCTGAGAGGTAAGAAATTAATAAATGGTCCAGTCTATCCCTTGAGCCTAATCCCAAAAGCAGGATAAAATCAATCCCAAACATCATCGTTGTGAATCTAGCTCTTGAGACCACTTATGGTACAAATTCTGTATTATGTAAGTTTCATCAGAGATGGAAACCACACAAAAATATGGAAGAATCATGAACTATTTCCAAGGCAATGACTACTAAAAGGGAATAAAAGAAAATCCTAAAGAACCATCTACTGCTGAGAGAAAGTACCCCAGGAAGACAGACTTTGAAGGAGATAATCCTTCTTAAGCCTGGGATTCAGATTTCGTTGGAGGATACAGGGCTCCAGCACTATATCTGCTGAATTGCTTATGGTCCACAGCCTGTGAACTGAGTAGGTGGGTTGAAGACTACAAGCTGGCAGAACAGAAACCTCCCTCTGGAACACTGGTGATAGGAGGATGGTGAACAGAGAACCGTGGACCAGAAGTGGAAGGCAGTGATTTTTTTTTCCCCAAAAAGCTTATCAACAGACTGAGGTGGGCGGGTGGAAAATTCACCAGGAAGCTGTCAAGCTGTCAGGTGTGTTGTTGAACTTACAGGGAACCTGCCTGGGTACCAGCTGGACTCACCAGGAAGTCACTGGGAAGATGCCAGCTAAGGGGAGGGTACTATGATACTCTCTGGGGAGCTGTCTGGGGCTCCCAAGAAGGATCAAAAAAGATGGCCGTGGGGGAACCTCTTAGTGAAGACATTTCAAAATGCCACTGAAACTCACCGGGGTGAGCTCTAGAAGGCACTATCATACCAATATACCAGCCCCTGACTGGTACAAAAAGCAGCAAAAATTTCAGAATCAGGAAGAGAGGACTCATCTTCCTCCAGTGTTCTTTCAAGGAAACAAAATGTTTGAGTATCACTTAGGACAAGGTAGGACAGATTTGGAGTTTAGAAGCAATGAATCAGTGGTTCAAACACTGGATCTCCATGCAAGGTCTTCCTAGGGATCCTCTCCATAAATGATCTGGGACTGGATATATTCCTTCCCTTGATCTAGGCATAGAAGGTTTTCCTTCTATCAGCTTCCCTTCTGTCAGTTGCAGTGGTTCTTCATCCTCTCCAGAGAGTGAGAGGATGAGCTGCTTCAGGATGATATAGGAGATGCAAGGGTCCCAGGCCTTCCATCAGGCCTACCTCAAAGGGAGGCTTTCTTTTCTCTGAACTTGTCCTCAATTTTTCTTGTGAGAAGTTAGTGAGGTCTATGAAAAAGCCTTCAAGGCTCAGGGTGTCCAAACTGCCACAGTGGTCCACAATCAGCCACTATAGCATTTTGTTTAAAAATGCAGCTCAATTCTTCCTACTTTTTAGAATTCCTCCCCAGAAACCAATGACCGCTCCAGATAAGCAAATCCTCCTGTCCAATCCTCCTTAACAGTGCCTATCTTTGCTTTGATTTGAGGTCCATTGTTTTCACTCTGACCTCCACTCTCTGATGAATTCAAGAAAAGTTGTGACTTAGCAGATTATCCAGTGTGTGTTGTTAAGTCAGAAGCAGTGCTTTTTATATTTTAAGGGGAAGTGGAGAAACCTTCCCATAAAATGTTATGTTTGAAGAAAAGTGAAAGAATAAATACGAGTAATGCTTTAAAAAAAAAAGTAAAACACTTCTAGTCATCCAAATTAGAAGGTTTTTGGATCACCATTATTTCCTTCATCTGGGTACATACTAGCTATTTAATATTCCAGTTAAAATGTGTTCTTTTAAGTTTAATACAATAGGTTTGCATTTCATACAAACAGGTTTAACTAAACCAGAACCAGGAGGCTCTTATTTAAATATCCTTTTAGAACATCATGTTTGAATTGAGCACCTATAACACTATATTTAATTTTCAGTCCATTTATTATTAATTCATTTATCTGTTCATGTATTCATCTATTCATATAGTCACATATTTACACCCATACACGTTATACATGACAATAATATTAAATATTAGAGAACCAAAATAAAAAAAATTAAAGGAGAAAAGCATATTAAAATACCTATTCCACATCACAATTTAGGACTTGAATGTCTTCAAAATGTTTTTTTATGTGATCTTTTTCTTTTATCTTGGTTCTCAAGTTATCTCCTGCTCAGTGCTGGGTACTTTATATTCTCTATTCATCAAAAACTTGGCAGGCAGTTTGTATTTTTAAAATATAATAAATGTTGCTTTCCTTTTTTAAAAACTCAATATGGTTCAAATTATTCTGTAATTTAGCACTGTAATAAATGGATAACCACAAATGTTTGTTCTCCATTGTGTTACATACAGTCAAATATTCCAACTCCCTCACCTTAAATAATGTCTTCTAACTGGTCTCCATCATCCATTGTTAGCAGTCCAGTTTATTTCACTGTGTTGTATCTGATAATTCCATATAGGAAATTTGAACTTGAACTCTTCAGGGTTTTTCACACCAATTTGAATAAAGTCCAAAGTCTGGAACTAGTTCTAAAATTCCCAGAATGATCTGGATTTATATTCCAAGCTTATTCTTTACATGCTGCAACATTCTTTTTTCTTTCCCCGTTGCTTGAAAATTTCATTATCCTCCCTGCCTCTCCATCTATGTAAAAGCTGATCTCTCTGGCAATAATCCTTTCCCCCAGCCAATAATCAATACTTTTCCCAATTTCCTCACCAATCATCTCTCTCTTCTCAGACTTAACAACAGGGTCTACCAAAAAGGGAAAAATTTTAAATCCTGTTCATTTTCCCTGGTACTATGTGCCAAGAATACAGCATAATCACTCCTGGGACCTGCTTCCCAGTGCTTGTGTATCACATCATCCCTGCCAAATGCTAAGCAAACTGAGGGCAGAAATGGTATCTACCTTCTATGCCAGATTCTTTCTGAGGAATGCAAAATTTGGCAATATCGAAGATAATAAAAATTTGGAAATGTTATGAATAATTTTTAAAACAATAAAACCAGGGGCACCTGGGTGGCTCAGTGGTTGGGCATCTGCTTTGGGCTCAGGTAGTGATCCCTGGGTCCTGGGACCGAACCCCGGATCAGGTTCCCTGAGGGAAGGCTGCTTCTCCCTTTGCCTATGTCTCTGCCTCTGTGTGTGTGTCTCTTGTGAATAAATAAATAAAATATTTAAATAAAATCATTCTTATTCAAATATATTTCCCTCCCTTCCCTAATTGCTGAGTTTTTAAGATCTATTTTTAATATGTTAACTGTTCTGTAACCGTTGTTTACTATTATTTCTTTATAGCATGACTTATTTTTTTTAAAATTAATTTTTATTGGTGTTCAATTTACCAACATACAGAAAAACACCCAGTGCTCATCCCGTCAAGTGTCCGCCTCAGTGCCCGTCACCCATTCCCCTCCAACACCCGCCCTCCTCCCCTTCCACCACCCCTAGTTCGTTTCCCCGAGTTAGGAGTCTTTATGTTCTGTCTCCCTTCCTGATATTTCCCAACATTTCTTTTCCCTTCCTTTATATTCCCTTTCACTATTATTTATATTCCCCAAATGAATGAGAACATACACTGTTTGTCCTTCTCCGATTGACTTATTTCACTCAGCATAATACCCTCCAGTTCCATCCACGTTGAAGCAAATGGACTTAGTATGTGATTCTCAGTTGCTCAAATTATGTTCTAAAGTCATTTTCACATCAATGGTGATGTTTGGTTACTCATATTGGGCTACTTTTCTGGCAGGTGAGACTCGCATTCAGAAAAGAAAATACACAAAAGAGGTATTTTCTAAATACGTAACTGTGTTAGGTGCCATTGGAAAATAAGGAAGCACAAAAACATTAATAAAATAAAATGTTTCCATATCTGCCAATAGGTGAGAATGGAGATTGTATCAAGTCAGTAGTGGAAGTGGAGAAAAATATATTTTTCATAGGAAGAAGCAGTAGACTCATGTGGAAAGTTTTCCAAAGGACATGAGAGATAAGAGAAGTCAAGGGTATACTTAATCTTAAGCAGCAGGACAAGTTTTGATAAAAGTAAAGAAGCTGGTACACTCAAGGTAGAAAAAAAAAAAAGAATGATTTAATTAGAACCAGAAGTGCATGAGTTTTTGATAGAAGCTCACTTTGAAAAGCCAAGGTATTGACAAATTTTGAATGTTAGGCTAAGGGGATTGAACTTAATTCAGTGGTGAAAATGTACAATAGAAAATTACTCATTTCTGTGCGGCATGAAGTAAGCTGTGTGTGAATGGTGATGTGCTCAGGCAAGCACAAAGATAGGCAGTGTATGAAATAACAGAGCTCAGATTGAACGTGCAAATTGTACAAAGGAGAGACTTAGAAATCTCCATATACTACACTGAGCTTTGGGATTACTAGAGGGAGTATACAGGAAATAACATTGAACAGAGGAGGGAGAAGTTTTGAGCCTAGGGGAGGAGAAGGTTGTAAGTGCATTCGGAGTGTAATGTATACAGGATTATACAAAAAATGTATGTAAAGTGGGAAGGCATTGTGCAGGTGCATATAAGGTGAATCAAAACAGGATAGAATGAAGCCGAGAATTGTATCTCCAACAACGTAAGACTAAAGAATTTTTCTTCAGTAGATTAGTACAGCAAATATTTTTCAATATTCTTGATATACATGGTATTGGGCTAGATGCTGAAAATAGGAAGATGAATAATAAAGTTCATGGCTACATATAGATTCACAAATGTGAAATAAATACACATTTATTAGAATATTTCTATATAAAATAATGCATTTCATTACATTTCTCTGTGGACAAATGCTATGGTCTGAATGATTGTGTCCTCCAAAATTCATATGTTGAAACCTAACACCCAGGGTAATATTAGGAGGCAAAGTCTTTAAGAGGTGATTAAGTCATGAGGGCAGAAAGCTTACATATGGAATTAGTGTCCTTATAAAAGAAGTTCCAGAAAGCCTCTCTTCTGCCTTATGAGCCTGCAACAAATAGTCTCAATCCAGAAGAGGGTCCTCAACTCACCATGCTGGCACCTTGTTCTTGGGCTTTCACCCTCCGGAAGTGCATAAAATAAATACATTAGTTCATGGTATTATAATAGTCTATGGTGTTTTGTTATAGCTACTCCAACAGACAAAGACAAGCTACTCAGAAGCACATGGCAAAGAGAACTCAGCAACCCAGAAGCTCTGAGAAGACTCCCAAACTGAACAATGATAGAAATTATTACAGTCGTCTCTTTGGAATATACTAGTACTCACTTGTTTTCCCCTAGATTTGGCTAGAGCCTCAGATGCTCTGTATTTGCTCCTTGAAATGTTGAGCATCTATGATGCCCCAACCTTCCCAGTTTAAGATTTCTTACACCAATATCTCCGAAACCAGTTTTCAAGAATTGTTATAATCTGTAAATTTAGTCTTACTTATGTACAACCTAATCCTACAACTAGATGCAATAAATGTTTCCATCCTTCTATTGAAGTACAGTCCATTCTAATACTTAAATAAAAAGAAAGAGGTTCAACAACCAAATAAATTCTGGCCCACAATCATGTCAACACTCATTAATTTTGGTAACAGCCAAGCAGTATGTATGCCATTCTATGAAGTTAATTCAATGCTCATAAATAATTCATACAATTAGCCAGATCCTATTCTAGGCATTCTGGGAAATGGTTGACAATAACACAGTTGAGGTCCTAGTTTTTGAACAACTCAAATTCTAAAAGATGTAGTGGATAAATACATAAATTTGGTGTGATTGATAGTAATACAGTTTGTGATAAATATAAGTCTTACGAAGTTAGAGAGCATTAAGGGACAATGGGAATCAGATCTAGAATGTCTCTTATACAAAATAACATTTGAGCAGAGACTTGAGTGAATGGGGACAGATACCAACATCTATATCTGGTTAGTGCTTTTCCCCAGAGACTGCCAGCCTTTGAATCCTGGCTCTGCCACTTACTAGTGAGATAACTTTGGAAAACTATCTTCTATATCTATGAAAAGGTAATGATAATAATACACACCCACTAAAGCATGAAGTTTAGAGCATTAACTCATAATGCCAAGTATTATATTTAATGTTAACTGAGCTGAGCTTTTATCTACTTATATACATAGAGATGTGATTTAGGCTTTAGTCAGAAACATGGGTAGACAGAATTTTCAGTATGCCCATTTCCCTTCTGTGATACGCCCATTATAATCCATAGGAAACATAATACTATGTAAGGAATCAGAACTCTGATGAAGTTCAAGTACAAGGAAGAGTTGGAAGTGTTTTCATGCTTGTATCACTCAAAGTAGGAAGTGAATAGGTATTAACTGAAAAGAAATATAGAGCATAGGTTTCTTTATCCCTGATAATATCCTTATTCTGGAATACTTTTTCTGATGGAAACACCACCACTAATAATTCTTTTTAAAATTTTTACTGTGTTTTTCTAGAATCTTTTTCAATTCTTTTACTTTTAACATATGTATTTTCAAATTTAAAGTGGTTTTTCTGTATGTAGCATGCAGTTGGTTCTTGGGATTTGTTTTTTTAACAAATTTACTATCTTTTTTTATTGATATGCTTAGATCAGAGGTTGGTAAACTTTTCTGTAAAAGGCCAGATCATATATTAAGTATACACTCAAATTTCTCTGATAGTTTATGCAAACTACCAACATATAACCAAAATGCAGAAGACAATTTAGAGACAGTATAAGAAGAAGACTAACGTTTTACTTTATAACATTTTATATGACTCAGATTTTTCTATGTGCATGTGATTTTAAATGTGAAAAAAATATATTCAAAAATACATATAGAGAGAGTAGATATAAATGTAGCCTACTTAAAATATAACTATATTATTTAGTATAATAATGTGTTACTTATGACTATGCTAGTCAGTTTAAGGCCATCCCTATAAATGTGCTAAAAAAGCACAGTGAAGATGTAATTATCTAATAAATAAATTGTACATTTGAAGGGTATTCAAAGAGAAAGCCGTTAAAAGGGTCACATACAAGTAAGACTACCACAGGTATTTTAGTTGTAATATCTCTATCAATAATCTTCACTTTATTAATTAGCAATCACCTTGTAAGAAGAAATGTTTGTGAAATAATGTTCTGTTGAATGATTTCAATTGATAGATATCAGTAGAAAACCGACTCCAGTAGTGACACTCCTCATCCTTGCATGGATAAGTTATATTAAAATGGAGAGGCTTTCATTGGCAGCCATCTATAAATTCTGGATTTGATCTGCTAATGGTTGCTAATTCCTACATCTTTTACTTGACATTTTTCTCTAAAGCTTTCATGCAAGGTGATAGAGCATCTAAAAGAATTGAGACTTTCTTATCTTGCATGCAAAAAACCATAAAAATTTGGTCTGGATTTTTTTCTTACTTTATTTAAATTCAATTAATTAACATATATCATTAGTTTCAGATGTAGATTTCAGTTATTCATCAATTGCATAGAACACCCAGTACTCATTACATCACTTGTCCTCCTTAATGTCTATCACCAAGTTACCCCATTCCCCCCACTCATCTTCCCTCCAGGAATCCTCAGTTTGTTTCCTATAGTTAAGAGTCTCTTATGGTTTGTCTCCCTCTGACTTTGTCTTATTTTATTTTTCCCTCCCATCCACTATGATTCTCTGTGCCATTTCTTATATTCCACATATGAGTGAAACCATATGATAATTTTCTTTCTCTGACTGACTTATTTTGCTTAGCATAATATCCTCCAGTGCCATCCACATCATTGCAAACAGTAAGATTTCATTCTTTTTGACAGCTGAATAATATTCCATTGTGTATATATACCACATTTTCTTTATCCAATCATTGGTTAATGGGTTAATGAACATCTGGGCTCTTAGTCTGACTATTGTAGACATTGCTACTATAAACATTGTAGTACAGGTGCCCCTTTGGATCACAACATTTGTGTCCTTTGGGTAAATACCTAGTAGGGCAATTGCTGGGTCATAGGGTAGCTCTATTTTTTTCTTAAGATTTATCTATTCATGAGAGACACACAAAGATTGAGAGAGAGAGAGGGCCAGAGACACAGGCAGAGGGAGAAGCAAGTTCCATGCAGAGCCTGATGTGGGACTCGATCCCAGGCCTCCAGGATCAGGCCCTGGGCTGAAGACAGCACTAAACGGCTGAGCCACCCAGGCTGCACGGGTAGCTCTATTTTTAACTTTTGGAGGAATCTCCACACTGTTTTCCAGAGTGGTTGTACAACCTATACTTGAGGTTGTGGAGCAACAAACTTTCACTTTGCTGAACTTCTTTGATAGCTACATTTTTATTCCAAAAGACTTTTGGTAGTTTTACTTGGCTGGATTTTGTTAGTTTTCAAAACTACATTTTAATTTTATTATAATTCTTTTCTAGAAAATACAAATAGCGTTTACTGTATGCCTACATTATGATAAATGATGGGATGCCGGAGTGGCTTAGTGGTTAAACATCTGCCTTCAGCTCAGGGCGTGATCCCCGGTCTGGGGACTGAGTCCTGCATTGGGTTCTCTGTGAGTAGCCTGCTTCTCCTTCTGCCTATGTCTCTGCCTGTCTCTCTATGTCTCTTACGAACAAATAAATATAATCTTTAAAAAAAATAAAAAGGGGGTGGCAGCTGGTTGGCTCAGTAGGTTAAGTGTCTGCCTATGGCACAGGTTGTGATCCCAGAGTGCTTCTCCCTCTTCCTCTGCCCCTCCTCACCTCTGCCCCTGCCCTTTTGAGCACTGTCTCTCAAATCCTTTTTAAAATTGAAAAAAATAAAGTCTTTACAATCTGTAGCTCCATTTGGAATAGAATCTGAGAGTTCACCTGAAATTAAACCCTTGCTTGGCTTCTTTTGCCATCATGCTTCTCAGTGCCTTGCTATTTTTTTCTGCGAGAAGTTTCCTAAATAATCATTTCTATCTGAGTTCATGGCTCAGAATCTGCCTTTAGGAGAGGCCATCTAAAATGATTGAGACCAAGAATGATCCCAAGCAGCAGACCCTAATGATGAGATTCTGTGTGTTTGGATCACTCACTGGTGAGATGGGAATGAGGAGCCAATCACTGGTAGGAGGGGGAGTATCTACAGCCCTTAGTATACTCTAGCCTTAAAATTGTTAAAATTCTCAACTGTGGTGATATCAATGGAAAATATGCTGATTTGACTATAAAGTCTATGGGAATAGATGATTATCAAATGATTTTGATGTTTTGAGTAGAGAAAATGATTAATGAATGTTGGTCAGATACTTAAGGGTAAAGTGTGAAAAATCGGACAATTACCATCTAGTATTTAAAAGAACTTTATCAAAAAAAGTAAATAAGAGACTTTTATCATTTTATACCCTGAGGGCATACACAGCTAAGACTAGGTACAGAATTTAACCTAAGAGTGATGAAATTTGCAAACATGTAAAGAAAGCTGATTTGCAAACTTGGTCAAGTCTCTTATAACAAAATTAGTGTCCTAATGGAGAAGTGGGATCATGAGACTTGGAACGTGATTAGATGTGTGAATTTGCTTGAATACCCAGAATGACAACTTCTGAGTCTGCAGATATAGCCCACTGTGACAACCATACTGCAGAGTTGTATGGACCTTCAACCAAAATTTAGTTTGGATATAAAGACTCATGACATCACTTACATATCAAGAAGATATCAGAAGGTTGACTATTCATCTACTGAGATTTTTCTGGCAAAAGCAGGGCAGTTCCAAAGGAAGTCCAAAAATGGCTTTGGAAAGAAGAGAGAAGAGATTAGTTTGGGTATTCACAACAGTTATAGTGTGGGGCTAGGATGAAGCTTCCTGAGAATGGTTTGAACTTTCCACCAGCACCATTGAGGAGCACTTGGCCATTCTTATCAGCTGGCCAAGATATGTACCAGAAAGAAAGAGTGTGGAATTCAAACCTGTCAGCAAACATAAAAGACTAGAGTCACACTACTATACCCATTCACCTTTATTAGATTATAGCAACACCCTCCCCACCATTACTTGAATACTATGCAAAAGAAGTTGTCAAGAAAAACAGTGCTTAATATCTGTTCAACTCCATTCCATTAAACCAATAGCTAGGACTCAGCCTTATCATACTTAAATGCCAAAGTGTTGAACCTAGTGAAAAAGGAAAGCACAACTTTCACTAAAAGAATTGCAAACCTTGGACGAAACAGACCCGAAGGAACAGGTGGGCCTGCCTGGACAAAAATTTTTGAGATCATGAATCAGGAGGACTAGAACACTAATATGGTTGCAATACCATGGTGGTCCTTGAACCCACTGTGCTAAGTGAAATAAGCCAAGAAGAGAAATAAGAATACTATATGATCTCATTTATATATGGAACCTAAAAACTTAAAATCTAAAATTTAAAAATAAATTTTAAAACTCGAATTGGCGGGATCCCTGGGTGGCGCAGCGGTTTGGCGCCTGCCTTTGGCCCGGGGCGCGATCCTGGAGACCCGGGATCGAATCCCACGTCAGGCTTCCGGTGCATGGGGCCTGCTTCTCCCTCTGACTATGTCTCTGCCTCTCTCTCTCTCTCACTGTGTGCCTATCATAAATAAATAAAAAAAATTAAAAAAAAATCATAAAACTCGAATTGGCAGTTTCTAGATGCAGGCTGGATGAAATGGGTGAAGGTGGTCAAAAGATGAAACTTCCAGTTATAAAATAAATAAGTTGGGCAGCCCAGGTGGCTCGGCAGTTTAGCACCACCTTTGGCTCAATGCGTGATCCTGGAGACCCGGGATTGAGCCCCATGTCGGGCTCCGTGTATGGAGCCTGCTTTTCCTTCTGCCTGTGTCTGTGCCTTTCTCTGTCTCTCTCTCTCTCTTTCTCTCTCTCTCTCTCTCTCTCAAATAAATAAATAAATAAATAAATAAATAAATAAATAAATATCCTGGGGATGTAACGTACAGCATGATGACTATAGTTAATGATACTATGGTATATTTGAAATTGCTAAAAAAGTAGATTTGGAAGGTTCACATCACAAGAAGAAAATTTTTTAACTGTGTGTGGTGATGGATGTTGTTAGACTTATTGTGGTGACCATTTTGCAATATGTGTATGTATATAACTAATATAATGTTATATGTCAATAATATCGTAATGCAAAAATATCAATCTAGTTAAGGAAAAATTGGTTAACATGCAGCTACTCTTCCATGATTCAGGAATAATTACTAGGATGATTTTTGGAAGTTCAGGGAAAAAAAAACTCACATTAAGTAATGAAAAGTTTCCAAATATGCTTAGTTGGAATGTGGAATAAGGGATCAAAGCATCGAAGAATTAGTCACAGGAACACCTGGGTGGCTCAGTCCATTGAGTGTCAAACTCTTGGTTTTGGCTCAAGTCATGATCTCGGTGTCATGAGATGGAGCCCCATGATGGGTTCCATGCTCAGCGCAGAGTCTGCTTGAGATTCTCTGCCTCTGCTTCTCCCTCTGCCCCTCTCCCTGCTCATGTGCATGTGTGCATAATCTCTATCTCTCTCTCCCTCTCTCAAATAAATAAAATCTTTAAAGGAAAAAAATGAAGTCACAGTAAAATAAATTTATTTCTTTTTTTAAAATAAATTTATAAGGCCAGATATCCTATCAACTGTCATGAGAAACATACTTTTAACCAATAGTTTACTGCCGTAGTGAAGAAATGGCACTTTCTTAAAGGATTGACTTCTGACTTGCTAACAGACTATTTTGTGTTTTTGTTTTTTTACACTTGACTGGCTTTGATAAAGCAAGGTGCCATGTTGGGAAGATCACATGGCAAAGTCTGAGTATAGCTTCCAACCATCAGCCAGTGGGAGACTGAAGCCTTCTGTCCAATAGTTCCGATAGATGGATTACATTGAACCCCTTCCACTTTGGATAAAGCAACACAAGAGTACATATATATCTCTTCTGTCCAAGATCTCTAGTTATAGATCTGAAGGTAGAGTGTCTGGTTTATACAGGGGATCCTGCTTAGGCCAAAAGAACCCACCTGATAGCAAATGAGGTATTAGTGTGGGCACATGACACTGAATCTACTGATCCAAAAACATAGATAATAGTCAAGAAGAAGCTCTTAAATTATCTCTGGCTTAGAAAGAGAAGTTTATGTGTACCAGGAGTTATTCTTCAATATTCAGTGTATATCTTTATCTGAAGGCCTTTTTATAATTCTGTATCCCCAGTAGGTAAAACATATTGATCTTAGAATTCTGAGATAAAAGTAGGGATGGTCTTGCATATGAAGGGTTCCAGTAACCAGGTTGGGAATATATGTTTCCCATAGATGAAACTGTAAAGTCTTGGATCTAGAGGTCCTGGTTTCCAGAGAGAAGATACTTCTACCTATGAACACTGGGAAAATCCCACTAAACTTAAAGCTATGTCTGCCAGTTCACTCTGAGCATTTTGTAGAAGTATATCAGCAAGAAAACAAAAATTAAAACATCGTTACTACTATTAAAAAATAGTACTGGTCTGGATAATTAATACTGGGCATCATGAAGAGTTAGAGTTGCTGCTGTGTAACTGGGAAAGGGAGGACTGTCTTTGGCAATCAGATTATTTATTGGGGCATCTCTGAGTACCCTAATGCTTGGCTTTATCAGTGAATAGGCAACTGCAGCAAACTCAAATGGTAAAACATGCTAACTCGGGTCTATGACCCCTCTAAAATGAAGGTCTGGATCACACTCCAGTGAGAACTCCAGTAGGGGCAGAAGCACTATCTCAGGGTTGGAAGATTCCCAAATAGATGGTAGAACATGGAGATGATAAATATCAATAAATCCTTAGGATGAATTACATCTGTTGGGACTCTAGCTTATTCCACTAACCACTCACATACTTCTGATATTGGATTTTACTGTCTGTTTAATATCACAAATGTGACTGTCCTAACTAGAATATAACAAAGAAGCCACCAGGTTTGCCAGATATACATCCAGGACAGAGTAGGAAGATCTGATAAAGGTTTTGAGAAAAGTGGTAAGAAAAAATAAAATGGTTTCCTGAATGGTCAACATTGAGTTCAACCTGTTCAATGAACTGGCTCAAAAAGTTTTGCCAAAGCTAGTAGTTACTCTGTCTATCTATCATCTATCTATCTATCTATCTATCATCTATCTATCTATCTATCTATTTACTGTTTCATATGTCCTTAACTCTCTTTCCTGGTTCTTTTGTGAGTAGAGAGGATAATATATTTGCCCAGATCAAGGATCCTGCTGGGACGGAAAGGAAAATGGCCTCAACTTACCCATATCAGGTTAGCTTTTTTTTCTATGGTTTACAGAATATGTTCTATGTAGTCAGGCTCTCATTAATAAAGTGCCTATGTGCTATGAATATTTGCTTCAGAGCTTTCCTGAGAATAAGTAAAACTGTATAATATACCTTTCCTTTAGACTGTACGTGTTTTCTTTTTGTGTCAGATGTTTTTGTATTTTTTAGAAAATGTGTATAGTCTTTTATTCCAGTTTTCCCAAATTTCAGATATACTCTACCTGATATCATTATGCTCGATGCTTTAGTTGTATATTTACAAAATCATCCCAACACATTTTTAGTAATATAGTCTACATCTGCCTATCATGACCTAAGATTTTTACAAAATGTACCATAGTCTCCTAGTATACTAATTTTCAAACATCTAATACAATTGTTTCCCAATTCTCTTTTCCCAATTCTTTTCCAATCTATTTTTCATCCTGTAATGTGCTCTTTGTTTGCAGTCAGCTGCATTATTATCTGCATTTCCCACTGTCTCCCCTAAAAGGATGCCACATAAAGACACAATCTATTTAAAACTGACATTTAGTTTTCACATTTAGATCCTGTAGATTCCAACCAATGGGTTGTCTGCCAGTGGGTTGGTTACCCCATTCCAACCAATGGATTGTCCACTGAAATTATGAACCTGCAAACATCTAATTAATAGTAAGATGCATATATTGAATTTTGGTTACTTGCCCTTTGAATTTAAATCCTTAATTCATGTCTAGGGTAGTATATTTGCAGTGTTTGAGAAATTAAACTGCCTATAAAGATACACAAAATAGCCAAGGTTTCAACAAGTCTAGAAGCTGAAGAGTGAAGTTCCTGCTTTCCTCTGCATCAAACGTTGCTGAAGCAATCACAGCATAGACAACTAACTGCATAGGCAGAGCAATGAAAGTGGGGTTAAGTGATTCTTTTTCCATGCAACATTCCATGCCTAATGTATTTGAGCCTTCATTCCTTCATTTGTAAAATAAGGGGATTGGATGATTCATCACGCTCTCTCTCAGAGTTTGAACCCAGGCAACTGCCATTCTCTAGTTCAGATACTCCACTTATGGTCACACAATTAGGAAACAAAGGACATTTCAGTCCTTCTTGTAAAAATTAGAAGAGGTAGTAGTAATAAAAGAGCTGTTAAAATATTTAAGATCTGTGTAAAGTGAGTGTGTGATCTATTTTTAGTATTCAGTTGATGTGAAGAAATTTATTTAGTACTTCAGAAGGAGAATATTACACTAATATTCTAAAGTCTCAAGACATCAGACCTCCCCCCCGCCCAAGGCATTAAGGAGAGGGAAAATAAAAAACAACAACAACAAAAATGTATGTTGTTGTGTATGCTGCTTTCAGAGAAAATTTTCTTTTTGCCAGAGGAAATGGAAACAACTTATCTGGCCTATCTCATGGGCACCAACATACTAAACTAAGAAGTAAATGTGTTTTGTGTTCATATTCTTGGATTTGGGGTGTGGCTACATACATAGGTTAATCATGCTTATTTTGAGGATACACCAATTATTGCCCCACGGAGGTTCCCATTTCTTTATCCTTGGGAGAGGCTGTTATCTAAAGGTTGCTAGTTTGAGGATATTTGTATATATAGATAAGAAACACTATTCTTTAGTTGTTTTTTTTTTTTCCATCTGAGTCAGTTTTATAGTTTATCTTTCCAGAAATTTGTTCATTTCATCCATTATTTAATTTGTTGGCATACAGTTGTTCATAATAATCCCTTATGCTATTTTATTTCTCTAAAGTTGGTAGTAATGCTCCTTTAATTTCTGATTTTAGTAATTTGACTGCTTTTTTTTCTTGCCTAGTCTAGCTACAGGTTTGTCAATATTGAGTACTGTTTTCAAGGGAGTAACTTTTGCTTTGATTGTCTCTGTTGTCCTATTCTCTAATCCTTTATTTTCTGCTCTAGTCTCAGTATTTATTTCCCTCTGCTTGCTTTGGTTTACTTTCTCCTCCATTTCCAAGGTCATAAAGTAGAACTTCAGCTTGTTGATTTGAGATCTTCCTTCTCTTCGATGCAGGTATTTAAAATTATAAATTTCCTACAGTGTCATTTAAGTTTTAGAAAAGTATTTTCTAATTTCTTTGAAACATTAATAGGATATTCTTTAGTTCCCAAATATTTGTGAATTTACCAGATTTGTTTTTAATTTCCAATTTCATGTCACTGTGATTGAAAAATCTACTTTATAGGATTTCAATTCTTTTCAATTTGAGACTGGTTTCATGTACTAGCATATGCTCTATCCTATGAATGTTTCATGCTTGCTGGAGATACGTGTGTGTGTGTGTGCTGTTGCTGTGTGGTGTGTTCTATGGATGTCCACTAGCTCAAATTTGTGTGTCTCATTTTTCAAGTGTTCTATTTCCTTGTTAATCTTCAGCCCCTTATATCCATTACTGACAGTTGAGTATTAAAATCTATTACTACTGAATTGAACCTTTCCTCTCCTCTATTCTATCACTTTTTACTTCATATTTATTCAGTTTTCTGTTTTAAGGCACATATATATTTATCATCGTTATAATTCAATAATATATTGAATATTTTGTCAGAAAATATCCTTGCTTCTTATATTTTATCTAATTGTTATGACTGTCAGTACAGAGTTGAATATAAGCAGTGACAGTGAGAATCTGGTCTCATTCCTGATTTCAGATAATAAGCTCATTCTTTAGATTTAAAAATGCTGTTGTGTTTTATTTGTTGGTAATTTTCATAGATTAGGAACTTTCCATTCTGTTCTTATTCATGATATAAATTTTTGAAAAATCTTAGCAATTAAGAGTTAGGTTTGGGGATCCCTGGGTGGCTCAGTGGTTTAGTGCCTGCCTTCGGCCCACAGCGTGATCCTGAAGTCCTCGGATGGAGTCCCACGTAAGGCTCCCTGCACGGAGCCTGCTTCTCTCTCTGCCTCTCTCTCTCTGTATCTCTCATGAATAAATAAATAAAAATCTTAAAAAAAAGTTAGGTTTAATCAATATTTAAAATTTAATATCTGAATTTGATCTCAATTTATCAATGATATGTAATTTTTATTGTATTTTTTATTTTTTAATTTCAACTTATATTCATTTCTATAATATTTATATTCAATTTGTTCTATTTATGATTTACAAATGTTAGATTGTTAAAATTAAATGACCTAAAGATTTATCGTTTATTTTCTTGTATCGGATTTAAAGCTATAAACACCTCCCCAGGCACTGTTTTAGGTATATTGTCAAATTTTATTTTTTTTATTTTATTTTTTTTTTTACCTAATTCAGAATTTTTATTATTTTATGGTACTCTTTAGCTCAACTGACTCTTTTTTATTTTTTTATTTTTTTTTATTTTTATTTTTTTTAATTAACTTTTATTGGTGTTCAATTTACCAACATACAGAAAAACACCCAGTGCTCATCCCGTCAAGTGTCCACCTCAGTGCCCGTCACCCATTCCCCTCCAACACCCGCCCTCCTCCCCTTCCACCACCCCTAGTTCGTTTCCCCGAGTTAGGAGTCTTTATGTTCTGTCTCCCTTCCTGATATTTCCCAACATTTCTTTTCCCTTCCTTTATATTCCCTTTCACTATTATTCATATTCCCCAAATGAATGAGAACATACACTGTTTGTCCTTCTCCGACTGACTTATTTCACTCAGCATAATACCCTCCAGTTCCATCCACGTTGAAGCAAATGGTGGGTATTTGTCGTTTCTAATCGCTGAGTAATATTCCATTGTATACATAAACCACATCTTCTTTATCCATTCATCTTTCGATGGACACCGAGGCTCCTTCCACAGTTTGGCTATTGTGGCCATTGCTGATAGAAACATCGGGGTGCAGGTGTCCCGACGTTTCATTGCATCTGAATCTTTGGGGTAAATCCCCAACAGTGCAATTGCTGGGTCGTAGGGCAGGTCTATTTTTAACTCTTTGAGGAACCTCCACACAGTTTTCCAGAGTGGCTGCACCAGTTCACATTCCCACCAACAGTGTAAGAGGGTTCCCTTTTCTCCGCATCCTCTCCAACATTTGTTGTTTCCTGCCTTGTTAATTTTCCCCATTCTCACTGGTGTGAGGTGGTATCTCATTGTGGTTTTGATTTGTATTTCCCTGATGGCAAGTGATGCAGAGCATTTTCTCATGTGCTTGTTGGCCATGTCCATGTCTTCCTCTGTGAGATTTCTCTTCATGTCTTTTGCCCATTTCATGATTGGATTGTTTGTTTCTTTGGTGTTGAGTTTAATAAGTTCTTTATAGATTTTGGAAACTAGCCCTTTATCTGATACGTCATTTGCAAATATCTTCTCCCATTCTGTAGGTTGTCTTTTAGTTTTGTTGACTGTATCCTTTGCTGTGCAAAAGCTTCTTATCTTGATGAAGTCCCAATAGTTCATTTTTGCTTTTGTTTCTTTTGCCTTTGTGGATGTATCTTGCAAGAAGTTACTGTGGCCGAGTTCAAAAAGGGTGTGGCCTGTGTTCTCCTCTAGGATTTTGATGGAATCTTGTCTCACATTTAGATCTCTCATCCATTTTGAGTTTATCTTTGTGTATGGTGCAAGAGAGTGGTCCAGTTTCATTCTTCTGCATGTGGATGTCCAATTTTCCCAGCACCATTTATTGAAGAGACTGTCTTTCTTCCAATGGATAGTCTTTCCTCCTTTATCGAATATTAGATGACCGTACATTTCAGGGTCCACTTCTGGGTTCTCTATTCTGTTCCATTGATCTATGTGTCTGTTTTTGTGCCAGTACCACACTGTCTTGATGACCACAGCTTTGTAGTACAACCTGAAATCTGGCATTGTGATGCCCCCAGCTATGGTTTTCTTTTTTAAAATTCCCCTGGCTATTCGGGGTCTTTTCTGATTCCACACAAATCTTAAAATAATTTGTTCTAACTCTCTGAAGAAAGTCCATGGTATTTTGATAGGGATTGCATTAAACGTATAAATTGCCCTGGGTAACATTGACATTTTTACAATATTAATTCTGCCAATCCATGAGCATGGAATATTTTTCCATCTCTTTGTGTCTTCCTCAATTTCTTTCAGAAGTGTTCTATAGTTTTTAGGGTATAGATCTTTTACCTCTTTGGTTAGGTTTATTCCTAGGTATCTTATGCTTTTGGGTGCAATTGTAAATGGGATTGACTCCTTAATTTCTCTTTCTTCAGTCTCATTGTTAGTGTATAGAAACGCCATTGATTTCTGGGCATTGATTTTGTATCCTGCCACGATACCAAATTGCTGTATGAGTTCTAGCAATCTTGGGGTGGAGGCTTTTGGGTTTTCTATGTAGAGTATCATGTCATCGGCGAAGAGGGAGAGTTTGACTTCTTCTTTGCCAATTTGAATGCCTTTAATGTCTTTTTGTTGTCTGATTGCTGAGGCGAGGACTTCCAGAACTATGTTGAACAGCAGTGGTGAGAGTGGACATCCCTGTCTTGTTCCTGATCTTAGGGGAAAGGCTCCCAGTGCTTCCCCATTGAGAATGATATTTGCTGTGGGCTTTTCGTAGATGGCTTTTAAGATGTCGAGGAAAGTTCCCTCTATCCCAACACTCTGAAGGGTTTTGATCAGGAATGGATGCTGTATTTTGTCAAATGCTTTCTCTGCATCTAATGAGAGGATCATATGGTTCTTGGTTTTTCTCTTGCTGATATGATGAATCACATTGATGGTTTTACGAGTGTTGAACCAGCCTTGTGTCCCAGGGATAAATCCTACTTGGTCATGGTGAATAATTTTCTTAATGTGTTGTTGGATCCTATTGGCTAGTATATTGTCAAATTTTAAATGATTTTTTTACTGATTACTTGTTCTGAATTTTCTAACTTTCTCAAGTTCCTTTACAATTTATCCTTTATCACAAAACTTGAAAAACATGACACAGATTATTCTTAGCCATCCCAGCTCATGCCCTTCTACCTGTGTGAGCTTGAAAAAATTTATTCTGTTTTCATATGTTCTGAATGGGAAAAAAAAAAAATATATATATATAGTACATAAATTCATGTTACCATTTTATGTGCTGTTTTTATTTTCATTATTCTTAGTCTATTTTTATTCCATATGTGTTTTTTTAAATGTGGATAAGAAAAGGATTATTTGAATGTATTAGTGTGTCCCTGTGACTTAATTCATTATAAGAATGTATGAATGTCAGTTTTGTAAATGTATGTTTGTGACACTGCAATCTCAGATAATACAGGCTCAAGAAAGCAAACTTAAGAAAGTGAAACAATCTCCAAGCATAATTCTAAATCTATATTTCCCTATGCTTTCAATCAGTTGTTTTTAAAATGTTTACTTATTTGAGAGAGAGAGTGAACAAGCAGGGTGAGGGGCAGAGGGAGAAGCAGACTCTCTGCTGAGCAGGGAGCCCAATACAGGACTTGATCCTGGGACTCCATGACCTGAGCTGAAGGCAGATGCTTAACCAACTGAGCCAACAGGCATCCCTGCTTCTAGTCAGTTTTAAGTGAAGGTATTTGTTACTTTAATCTGTATTTGATTAAATCTTTTTCATGTTTACCAAAATATAACATCTCCATAATTTTGCCCTATATTTTTTACCATTAAATTATTACTTAGACTTGTGAATTATCATATCACTATAAAAAGATGCAGGAATGTTAAAAATAAAGTGTGCCCTCCTAGATAACATATAATAGGTACAACAATTATAATAGGTGAATCTTATCTGGGTGTCCTATTTCTGATCCAATTTCTTAACCTATTTATGTTTACTAATATAAATTTCTACATGGATTTATGTTTAGCATTTTATCGTTTAAAATTTTTTATACATTTTTTCTCACTTCATTTTTTCCTTTTCTTTCTATTGGCAAGTTTTCATTTTCTTTAATATATTTGAAATTTTTCCTTTATAGTTTTCCTTCTCTAATTCACCTGCCTTTTTAAAAAGATATATGTATACTCAGTAACTGTAGTTTCATAATCTCAAATGACATATATTCTCTTTCTCATATTGCACCTTACTGTCCATTCAGAGTAATGGAGTAATGGTCTACAATTTTAATTCTGAATATGCCGTAAGTTCTTTTTTTTTTTTTGTAAGTTCTCTTTTAATGGTGCCTCATTTTAAAGTCAAGATAAAGTTTTCTTATGTTTGTTAGCTATACTTTTTAACATATCTCACCTGGATTTCTTTCCTTATTTTGACTATTTTTTTCTGAGTGTTTTTGATTTGTTATCTGAGTACTTGCATTTCCAATAATATTAGTATGTTTTCCTAATTTAGATGGATTAGATTACAAAATATGATCAAAGCATTGGCCAACCTGGTGAAAGAAATTAACTCTTGGGGAGGACTAATGTCAAATAAATTAGTATGTTCGTATGACCTGCTCTTTGTCTCTTGTATGTACTCAAGGGAATTTATTTTTAAATCTAGTGTGTTTAAGTCTATTTTTTCCAATAAAAAAAAATCTAGTGTGTTTTGTTATCATCTTTTTTGTTCCTTTCTCAGCCCTATAATCGTGATTTTTTTCCCCTTAGAAATTCACAGCAATTATGCCTTGGAAATGTCTTTTTTCTCTTTTTTGACAATCTAGTTCAAATTCATTGTATTTCTGTCTGCTGTGCTTCACTATCTTTGATAGTTTCTAAATATTAACTCTGATTTCTTAAGGAGGATTATCTGACTTTATATTCCAGATTGCTAATCTGTTATTCTTTATAATTATTCCATTACTCCTTTTTGAGATCTTACTTATTTTGTTACTATATAATTAACAGTATTCCTATTTGAATAGTTATCTCCATAGTCATTCATTCTTCCCTCAACTATCTTATTTCTTTGAAGATTTTATGCTTAAAAGTATTGAACTTTTTTTCTATTAATTCTAATTTAGATGGATTATGTTGCTAATTCAAGATGTTCTACTCTCTAGCTTTTATCCCAAAAGAATAGTGAAAATATACTCTCCAACAATAGCTATTTTTTTAAAAGATTTTATTTATGCATTCATGAGAGACATGGAGAGAGAGGCAGAGACATAGGCAGAGGGAGAAGCAGGCTCCCTGCAGGCAGCCTGATGCGGGACTCCATCCCAGGACCCCTGGATCACGACCTGAGCCAAAGGCAGATGTTCAACACTGAGCCACTCAGGTGCCCCTCCTGCAATAGCTATTAAAATGTTGGGGCTTAGTAAAAGGAGATAAGGGCCAGACAAGATAGTTTAGGGTGCTGTGATCTACGTTTGGTTCATTTTGAAAAATGTATACACCTGTATAAATGCCACCATAGTCAATAAAATTTCTATAACTCTGGACATTCTCTCATGCAATTTCTGGCCTGTGTAGGTTGGGGGACTACAACAAACACTGCTCTTATTTCTATTACTATAGATTATTTTTTCCCTGCTATTCAATTTCAAAAAATAGATTCATGCAATATGTATTCTTTTATGCCTGGTTTCTTACAACAGTAAAATGTTTGAGATTCATTCATGCAGTCACACTTATCAGTAGTGTGTTCCTTTTGAATTGCTAAATAGCATTCCATTGAGTAAGTATACCATAATTTGCTTACCATTTCCTATTAGTTAGCAGATAATATTAAAGTGGATATAATGACACTATGTATGAATAAAACAATGACGTATATGTGAAGATGAAATGAGACATCAGCAGTGAAAGTATGTAGTATTTATACAATGTCATCTCTTGACCCTCAAGCCCACCTATGATATGCCACTCTAGTGCCAACCTCTCCCCAAACACTAACCCTCCCCATATAACCTACCTATATTTTTCTTTTTGCCTTCAACTCTCTTATTTTCATTTTTTCAAACTCCTCAAATCTCAATTTATATTTCACTTCAACAATGTGGCCTTCTATACTATGACAATTTCTTTTTCTCTCCTTGTTTTCTTACCTGTTTGCATTCCTTTGTTTTTGTTACACAAAACATGATCAACTAGCACAGTTATTTGTTTGTACTTACTCAAATTTTAACCTCTCTTAAATCTTTACAGATAAAATCATAAAATGTCTGAGGCTGACTATAAAATAATACAACACAGAGCAGAGGAAAAGGAAAGTAGCAATAGAGGTGACTACATTGGCCATATGTTGACAATTATTGAAGCTGAAGTATACATTATTACACATTATGGTCTTAAGTTTTTAGGTTTGAAAATGTCCACAATAGAGAAAGTTAACGTGAAAAGTAAATAAATTTTGATGGTAAAATTTGTGAGTCGAGGTAATGTCATCTTTTCCTCCAAACTATATGCCTACTGACTAGCAAAGTTCCTGGCACAAACTGGTCAGTCATCAAATAATTACTGTTCATTGTCCCAATTTTCTGATTCTGGGTAACCACAAGATGTAGTAGCATAAAACAAATTCTTGTTTCTGGGAATTGTGCTCAGAAGATAAATTTTTAAAGATTTATTTACTTGAGATAGAAAAAGAGAGAAAGAAAGAGGAAGAGGCTCAGAGAGAGCATCTTAAGCAGAACCAGTACTGAGCATGGAGCCTGACTCAGGGCTTGATCTCATGACCTTGAGATCACAACCTGAGCCGAAACCAAGAGTCAGACACTCAGCGGACTGAGCCACACAGGCACCCCAGGAGATAATTTTCTTTTCTTTTTTAAACACACACACACACAGAGGAAGAGACATAGGCAGAGGGAGAAGCAGGCTTCCTGTGGGGAGCCTGGTGTGGAACTCAATCCCAGGACCTCAAGATCATGCCCTGAACTAAAGGCAGACACTCAACCACTGAGCCACTCAGGCATCCCTAGAAGATAATTTTCATTTGAGATTTTTCATGTGGTTGCATTTATATGGAAGTGGGGTAGGAATCATAGGAATAACTTCTTTACATACATATGACTAAAACAGCTTTGAGTTGGCCAGGCATCTCTCTACAATGACCTGCTTACATATACTTAGAGTTTGGAGGTTACAGGGTAGTAGAACTTTGTTTTGTATGTGGTTTTCCGGCTACCCACAGACAAGTTTTCCAAGAGACTCGGGTGAAAACTGCAAGACTTTTAGTTATCTAGCTTTGAAAGCACCATAAAATAATTTGTGTCACATTCTATTAGCCAGGCAAGTCATTAAAGTTGAGCCTCATTCAAGGGAAGGAAAATTTAACTCCATCTTCTGATGGAAGTACAGAGATGGAAGAAATAAATGGCAGTCATCTATAGTGATTATTTACCAGAATTATTGTATAAATACATGAAAAAAATGACTTAATGATACATATAATCTTCAAAGAGAATTTGGGTATTGACATTACAATTGCCACTTGTTAGAATTCATTTTTTCCATTCCTCGATGTCTTGAGTTTGAGAGTTTCTATCTATGTGAAATGGAATAATCTACATCCATTGTTCCAATAGTGTTTTTTAGTGTCATTTTAGACAAAGTTGATATATTTAACTTTTGTAAGTTTCTTCTTCTAATGTGAGAACTAAATATTTCAAACTCTGGTTAATTGAAAGAAAAAACTGACATTAGAGCTATGTGTTTATAAAGCAGAGATCTCTTTCAGGTAAAGTTATCTTTCATCTGTTCTCATGATTCAAGCATCATGACCTTTGCTGAACTTTTAAAACACATGGGAGATACTGAAAGACTTAGATTCTTTTAGGCATTTTGATCTTGTTGATAATACTCTGATGAATACCCACAACTTTGTGGAGAATTTTTCAGCAGCCATCCCTGCCACCATTGCTACACTTATCTCCTTCACAATGCCACATTTGTCACCAACAATTCTATGAATTTAACAACTGAAGGTCTCCTGAGGGTTCTCCATTTCCATGGACCAAACTACAAACCAGAGCAATGCCATCCATTCCACCAGACATAGTGACAACTCTTAGACTGCAATGTATTAGCCACAAATACTAGTGAGCTGGAGACAATCGTGCCTCAATGGTTGGATTTGTGTTCAAAGAATTTTCACCTCCACCACTGTGACTAAGGTGTGATACAAATACCATGGAAACAAGTAGTAACAAAACTTTTCTAAGGGCATAGTTCTATAGTAAATCTGCTCAATGCACTCAATAATAAGACATCATTCCCAAATAATAAGTAACATAAGAAAATGGAACTCTGAGCATCTATCACCCATAAAGTATGCTCTTTTTTCTAACATAGAAAACAGTGATTTAGACTATAGCCTATGGGATCATATATTTTCAAACAGATGAAAGTCCTTGATTTGGCACAAACTTGTTCTGTCCTTACTTGAGACCTTATGCTCACCTATAAATGCACAAACATGATGTCTAACAGAAAAATAGGAAATACACATGAACTCTAGTATGAATAGTAATATAAAACAAAGCATTCCTTATTTCCTTATGATTTACTGATACTCATATATCATGGCATATATTTCATGTGCCTTGATTTCCATCATCTTGGAATACTTACGAACAGGACAGAAATAAAAGAGGAAAGTCTCACCCAGATGCCTCCAGCATTGCAAAATTGTAATAGTTGACAAAATATTCAAACACAGAGAATTGAGTTAACTGAACCCCCTTTTATAAGAAAGGTCAAGAAACATGAAAAATTATAGTAAAACCATAATCCCATTTTGAAAATCTAAGTTGAAGTCTGTTTTCTAAGTATTTCAGGCCAAAGATGATTATTCAGTGTTTAAAATTTTCCAGGAATTGTACTGAATGTTGTTTTTCCAATATAATTTCTGATGGCAAGTATTTTAAGTTTTCATGAGAAATGAGCTATTCTTAGAACAAATCCATCAATCCCATCAAATTCCAACAATTAATGCAACAATTGAGGCAAGAGCCAGATACTGTAGGATCATATATAAGAGGTCTAGATAAGATTTCTGTATTTGTCTACTGGTGTATGATATTTCTTAATGTTTATTAAATCAATTTGTTATTCTCTAGATTTGGCCATAAACCAATATTGCTATGTTCTTCCCTAATTGTTGGATTGCTGGGAACTTGCTCGTTACTTGCTCCAACTTGCCAAATTTACTGTATATTAAGATTCATTATGGCAATATCACTGGGCACAATACTTGGCAATAACATTATACTTCATTAGTTTTAGTTCTCTACCTCTAGTTTAGGAAATATTTTAAATGCTATTCATTTTATTATTTTATTAAAACTCTTTTTCCTCCTTTCAGGTGTAGAAAGGATTCCAACAAAAGCCCAGCCCACAATCATGACAGTTCTTTTCTTGTCTATGAGCAGTGGCAGATTTTAAAGGCTACATTGGCTTGTATCTTTCAAGAATGACACATTCTACTATTAGTCATCTCTGTGCCTTATATTGCCTTCTTATTTCTGTGGTATGTTAAATTTTATTTTTATGGTTTTGTTAATTTATGGGACATAATAGCTAAAGATTTGCCATATGTTCTGGCTATTACTTTCCAACAAACTCTCCAAAACCTAATAGCAGCCCAGCCATCATCTAACCGCATCATGTTAGAGGCCCCAAGCAAGAATTGCCCAGCTGAGTCAAACTACAGAAATGGGAGAGTATAATAATTTTTTTCCTACCATTATGTGTAGGCCCTTTCATTTAAATATCTCCCTGGGGTGGGATAACTGGAATGGGTGGGGGCTGATTGAGTATCTCAAGGCTTCTCCAGATAGCTGGCTTGGGCTTCCTCACAGCATTACAGTCTCAAATTATTCAGACTTCTTATGTGGCAGTTGGCTTCCCCCAAAGTGAGCATTCTGAGACAGGAAGCAAAACATGACAGTCTAATAAGGTCTGGGTTCAGAAACTGACACAGCTAATATCCTCCATATTATGTTACAAAAATCCATCAGATTCTATGAAGATTCAGGGGAAGGAGATACAGTCTTCATTTCTCAACAGGTGTGCCCAGAAATCTGCAGCCATTTTTTGATCTGTCAAACTTATAAGCTTACTCCACTGAATTCTATTCTTAATGAATAGATGAAGTGAAAAGACTTAACTAATACTTAAATACTAGGATTTGGATTCAGAGAAATTTGAAGATGTATCCTTGTATCTACTATTTTAAGTAATTATGCTCACCAGTTTATTTTTTAAACATTTTATTTTTATTTACTCATAAGAGACGGGGGTGGTTGGGCAGGTGCAGAGACACAGGCAGAGGGAGAAGCAGGCTCCATGCAGGAAGCCCGACCTGGGACTATCCCAGGTCTCCAGGATCAGGCCCTTGGCTGAAGGCGGCGCTAAGCCGCTGAGCCACCCAGGCTGCCCCCCTCACCAGTTTAATTTATTAAACTGGCATCAAGCTTATGTTTTCATATTCTTTACCAAAGTGGTTACTTTGCTAACAGGCACATCTCCCATTCTAACCAACAAGTGATTAAAAAGTGACGAATAAGCAATCCCTTTGTTATGAACATTATTCTCCATGCCAAAGGCTAGAAAGATAATTTGCAGTAAGGAAGAGAACAAAATTGGAAAGAGGCAACTTTGCACTTCCAACTATCATTTATCGTGTTTAAATGTCCTTTTTGAAAACCTATAGATTTTCAGGGTTTTTATTTCCTGTTTCTTATTCTATTCTATGTACTTTACTATCAGAGGTTGCTTTGTGAAAAAACACTTTCAAATAATAAAGTAGTATGGATAAATTTATAAGAGTTAAATAATGCCATAAACAGGATAGTTGTTCAAAGATGGGAATGGGACTGGCCTCTGATGACATGTCTGTCACTCTTCATATAAGTGTTTTTCAGAATCTGCACACTGGCTGATTATAGCTGACAAAATAGAGAAAGAATTTAAAAAAAAGCAAGAAGTTTGCTCAACTTAATGGCAGAAGAGATGCTGCAGAGAACCTAAATATTGAAGTGTGGGAGAAAAAAAATAGTAGCTCTATCATGAGGCTCGTTTCCCTCCCTGGAAAACATTACAAAAGCAAAAATTACAATGGTGTCACATCATCATTAAACAAAACAAATATTTCCAATGACAGTTGCCATTCATGGCAATTAATTTATCTTACTAGGAAAGGATTTGAAACCTCTTTTACTTTGTATACCATAATAAGTGACAAGAATAACTCAGAGCACAGGGCATACATACACATAGACATTCATAGGTAGTACATCTCCTCTATGTTTTATATATCAGAATAGCTTGCCTTTCTGAGAAAAGAATATCAATGTCCTAACTATGTCTCCCTAGTAATATTTAGTTGAAGTTTCTCTCAGATTTTCCACCATATGTTTTCTCACATTTATGCTTATTGGAAAATTTTTCTCTGATTTGAACATGCCATAACACTAAATGACAACTGACTAGCATTGAAATGGACATGACGGTAGTTGTAAACCATGGATTGATAACTGACATCTACAAACCTATATTTTAATACGTCCCATAGCACACTAGTATTTATAAGATTCTACAAAAGGTACACCATGACCTGAATAAAACCCATTTTGTTTAGATAAGTACTCTATTTGCTCTTTAATAACAGAAAGAAGTTTGGTATTATTTTACAAACTCAAGAGATTGAATGGAAATTGATAAAAAGAAATATTTTTTTCATTTATCTTTCCACAATTGGCCCAGAGTTATTTTATATATCATGAGGTAACTTTTTCAATTAGGATTATCCCAATGACCTGATAATGTCCTGAATTAGACCAAACTTCATATCCACACAGGTACTAGATCTGTATGTCAGAGTGTTGTGGAAGGGTAATTAGATATGACTAACTCTGCCTTAAGAGAGCAATAATGTCATAGCAATAATAAGGCATGCGTGGACTTACCACTGTATACTGAAAGGTATATGTACAATGGTCTATTATACAAATTTAACTTTTGAATATGGAAAACCTTGTGTTGAGATGACCTAATATAAGACTCTTCCTGTAATAGAGTCTGACATGTGGGAAAATCAAGGGTTCTAATCTCTAGATATTTAGAGCCCAAAGACAGAGTGGAAGATGGGGGTGGGGGTGGGAATTGAAAAAAACAATGACAAAAGTTTTCTAAATCTATAAACCCCCATATCCAGGAAGTTCATGGCATTTATTCCATTTAGCTTCCAAGAAAACTAGAAAGATGCATCAAAAACAAGTGTTGAATACTAGTATTAAGTAATAAATCTTAAAAGAAGCAAGAGAAAAAGCATCATTACTGACATAAGGACAAAGGTCAGTATGAAAGCAGACTTCTCATCTGAACTGTGCAAGTTGGAAGACAATGAACCAACATCCTAAATGCTATTTTTGTTGTTGTTCCTTTTAACACTGTCATCCTAACCTTTCTAAACCCAGTGACCATTCCTGAAGGAAATCAAGGTGAAATAAAACTTTTTTCGTAAAATCGAGAGTTGAAGACATTATCTCCCTATTTTATTTTTTTTTATCTCCCTATTTTAAATAAATTCTTCTATTAAAATTGGATGGATGTGTTTATTAATCTGTTTCAAAATGTGAAGATATTCACATATATTATATATTCATTTCTCAAAGTAAATTCCTAGAAGTATGGCGTAGCTAATAACAAATACACCTAAGAAATAGAAAAGTTGTATAAAAATATGATCATAATGTACTTAGGGAAAGCAGAGAATTACTGACAAGATGAGAAAAGAGAGCCTTGAGAGTACAAAAGATTTCAGAAAGGGAGTCAACTTCTGCATCTTCTGGATGGAGATCTACAGATAGTTGCCAATTCTGGGTATATGGAAGAACCCAGAGGAAAAGTGCCCTAAACATTTACCAGGCTGGGGGTGTGTTAATCATACACATTCCCCACCCCACCCGTCAGCCCCAGGACATTTGACACATGACGTGGGAAGCTAAAAGCAAATCAAAAAAGCACTTGTAGAGTATACCTGTCTCTGGAAACCAAATTAGAAATTAGGACACACAGGAAGAGATGTGATGCAGAATACATGCTGCTCTCGATAAAAACAGTAAATCATCAGCATGTATCACAGGTACACTGAGACTCATCAAAGCTACAGGGCATGGGCAGCCCCGGTGGCTCAGCAGTTTAGCACTACCTTCAGCCCAGGGTGTGATCCTGGAGACCTGGGTTCGAGTCCCATGTCGGGCTCCCTGCATGGGCTCCCTCTCCTCTGCCTGTGTCTCTGCCTATGCCTCTGTCTCTCTCTCTCTCTCTGTCTCTCATGAATAAATAAACAAAAACTTAAAAAAATAAAAAAGCTGCAGTGCAGACTGTATTCATCTCAGGTCCTGCCTGCATTAATAGTAAACAGTCACCACTCTACCTGTCCAGCAGAGGGAAGTGTAAACCCTCTCAAGATGGCAGTATATAAAGCCTATTCAATTTTTATGCACAAAGTCCAGAGAGCCTGTTCAATTATTATGCACAATGCCCTTACTTTTTAAAATCCACTAAGCATGTTGAAAAACATAGGCCCACATCACTGAAGAGAAATCCAAATATCATAAACTAAATTAGGTTTGATTCAGACTTTGAAGTTAGCTCACCAGAACTTGGAAACTATTATAATAAATATGATACATAATAAATGGTTAAAAGGAAGACCAATAAATGAAAAGGTGGGAAATCACTAAAGAATTAGAATATATATAAAAAAATCAAATGTTAAGAAACAAACCTAGTGTTAAAGAGTGTTATGTGTTGGGACGCCTGGGTGTCTCAGTGGTTGAGCATCTGCCTTTGGCTCAAGTAGCCATCCTGGGGTCCTGGGATCCAGTCCTGCATCAGGCTCCCTGCATGGAGCCTACTTCTCCCTCTGCCTATGTCTCTGCCTCTCTCTGTGTCTCTTATGAATAAATAAATTAAATAAGTAGATAAAATCTTTTTTTAAAAAAGTGTTATGTGTTTTGAACAATGAAGATTTTTCCAAGGTTATAAAATTGTTTTATTTAGAAAATCAGTCAATACAAATCACACTAAAAAGAAAAACCATATGATAATGATGAATATAGAAAAAAAACTCAAGATCTTTTCACAGAAAAATCTCTGTTAATATAATATCAAATAACAACAAAACTCAACCTGATAGCAATATGCCAGGAACAAATTATCAGAAAATGCAACGTTAAAAGGAATCTGTTTTTCTATTTCTGTTTTGGATGAAATAACTAGAAGCAGGTCAATATCTTGCCAACAACTGGAAAAGACAGATAAAATAATATACCTCATTGCCAGCAAAAAGAGCTGTTGATACAGGGGAAGGAATATGATTTCAAAAGAGAGAAATGTTAATTGCTGAGCTAATTTCTCTAGCTGTTTTCTGTAGGCATTTAATAAATCTGGACACAAGCTGAATAGAGTGAAGATTTTATACTCAAAGAGGACAAGGAAGGTAGCAGAACTTTTCAGGAAGATTTGGTAGAGGGTGACTTAATCATATAGCCCTTTTCATCAGCATTTGCTGAATTTTTGAGTGCCCAAGATGGCTAATTAAAAACCAAAGCACATTCCCACAGTGCAAGAGAGCTCCCCTTTCTCCACATCCTCTCCAACACTTGTTGTTTCTTGTCTTATTAATTTTCCCCATTCTCACTGGTGTGAGGTGGTATCTCATTGTGGTTTTGATTTGTGTTTCCCTGATGGCAAGTGATGCGGAGCATTTTTTTCTGTGCTTATCGGCCATGTGTATAGGTCTTTTTTGGAGAAATGTATGTTCATGTCTTCTGCCCATATCATGACAGGACTGTTTGTTTCTTGGGTGTTGAATTTGATAAGTTCTTTACAGATCTTGGATACAAGCCCTTTATCTGATATGTCATTTGTAAATATCTTCTCCCATTCTGTAGGTTGTCTTTTAGTTTTGTTGACTGTTTCTTTTGCTGTGCAGAAGCTTTTTATCTTGATGAAGTCTCAATAGTTCATTTTTGTTTTTGTTTCCCCTGCTTTCACAGATGTATCTTGCAAGAAGTTGCTGTGGGAGCTTTCAACTAGAAAGAAAAATACTTGAGTTTTTGACCTTCCAGAAGTGAACAACCATAAAGAATACAGAGGCTTCCAAATGAAAACCCTGAAGAACCAAAGGGACTCAAAACAATTCCATGCCTTACCACAGATTCAACTGAATCTTGAATCACACAGTCCTTGAAGTGTTAAAGTGGGAAACCACTGTTCAACTAGCTTAGAAGATTGGAACAAAGTAATACATAGAGCTCCTCCATCTTTTTATAAATAATTTGTATTAATTCAAAAATTACTAGGCAAGCCAAAAAGCTAGGACAAGATACCTAATAAAAATCAACAGTAATAACAACAACAAAAAACCTGCATTAAAACAAGACAATAGAAACAAATCTTCATTATATCCAGTTATTGGACTTTATTTATAAAAATATTTTACTTATTCATTTGAGAGAAAGAATGTGAGAGAGAGAGAACACAAGCAGGGGTAGGAGGAGAGGGGAAAGGAGAGGGAGAGGGACAGGGGAGAGGGAGAGGTTCTCATCAAAGCTGCAGGGCATGGGAGCCCATTGCAGAACTCCATCCCTGGGGCATCCTGGCATCCTGACCTGAGCTGAAGGCAGATGCTTAACCAGCTAAGCCACCCAGGCACCCCAGTTATTGAACTTAAAATAACTATGATTATTATGTTCAAAAGTAGAAGAAAAGATGATGGCCTATATAAAATTAGGGAGAATATTAACAGATAATTGGAACTTATATAAAATGACTGATTAATATAGCAAGAAAATAGAGGAAAAGTTGGACTTTATTTCACAAGGATTCCCATTTTTCTGTTGAAATTCTTTCTTTTACATATAATCAAATGGAAATGTCAGAGTGAAATATACAATATCTAATATTGGAAGTTGATTTGATACATTAATATGCAGACTAGACATAGAAGACGCATCAATAGAACATAACTAAACCATAGATAAAGAGAGAGAAATGTAGAGAAAAAAAGCATCTCAAGTGATACATGATGGTGTTCCAGAAAGGGAAGACAATATGAACAGAAGCAACAGTTAAAGAACTATAAATAGAGGAATAAGATAACATTTTCACTACATACTGTGTTGCATTTTTCAGATTCTTTTACTCTGATTTAAGTGATTGTTTATTCTTTATATATTCAGACATTTATTTGCTAATAGAAAGGGATTCAAATATTTTGCATGTACTTTCAGTGTCAAGCCCTCTCACCCCCCAAAAAAGTTCTAATAAGTAGAATATAAAAAGTTTAAATCTCAGAGGCAAGATTAAGCATTAGCTCAGTGGTGGTCGAGAGACATTAGGGTGACCTCATAGAAAAAAATATCAGGAAGGGAGACAGAACATAAAGACTCCTAACTCGGGGAAACGAACTAGGGGTGGTGGAAGGGGGGAGGAGGGCGGGTGTTGGAGGGGAATGGGTGACGGGCACCGAGGTGGACACTTGACGGGATGAGCACTGGGTGTTTTTCTGTATGTTGGTAAATTGAACACCAATAAAAATTAATTAAAAAAAAAAAAAGAAAAAAAATATTGTTCGTGGAACTCATATACTGAAACTGAGCAAGTGTGTCCACATTTACCCATAATTTTTAAAAAGATTTTATTTATTTATTTATTTGAGAGAGAGAGAGTGAGAGCACACGAGAGAGCACAAGTGGGATAAGGGCAGAGGGAGAAGGAGACTCCATGGTGAGCAGGGAGCTCTATGTGGGGCTCTATCCCAGGACCCCAGGATCATGAATCTGAACCAAAGGTAGATGCTTAATTGACTAAGCCACCCAGGTGCCCCAATTTACCCACAATTTTAAAAATAATTTTATTTGGGATCCCTGGGTGGCGCAGCGGTTTGGCGCCTGCCTTTGGCCCAGGGCGCGATCCTGGAGACCCGGGATCGAATCCCACATCGGGCTCCTGGTGCATGGAGCCTGCTTCTCCCTCTGCCTGTGTCTCTGCCCCTCTCTCTCTCTGTGTGTGACTATCATAAATAAATAAAAATTAAAAAAATAATTTTATTTATGTTTTAAAGAACTAACCATGACCTGGACTTTTGAGAGGTCATAGAGTATGCTGGGGGTGGGGGTACCCTAATCATTTGCTTGTTTGAAGAAGAGTAGAGAATGAATCTGAGAGCAAAGAATCTTTCCCTATATTCCTTCACAACTGGCTTCTGAGCAGATTCCCCTGTGTGTAGTACCAGTGGGAGATTCAAGGACCAAAGTAAATATTTAATTATTTTATCTTCATCTTTGATCAGCTTCTCTAAAAGGAGTTGTTTCCCCTTCATGAAGAGAACTAAGAGAATCTGATCTGTTGTTCTCTGATAACATCAACCCATTCCTCTATCCACCTAGCCCTAGAGCCAGCAGTGGGTTTCTCATTGCCAATCTCTGGATTGCCTCAATATCCCATTGGACTTTTTAGCTCTTTCCATTCTTTGGTAGCTCCTTCCCTAAATTAAAATCTTTCTACTGAACTACTCTGCCTAGGCTCTGTTTTCTTGAGTAAAATCTAACTGGCAATAACAATGCTATCAAAACTACAAGTGAAGGGACTAGCTTAGAGGAATAAGAATAATATTAAAAAGCAAAAAAATTAAAAGGACATTCAGAAGTATATAATTTATATAATATAGACCAGATTCTTGATGAGACACATTTTTAAAAATTTTATCCAATTCCCTTATTAATAAAAAGATGAGGGCAGCCCTGGTGGCCCAGCGGTTTGGGGCCGCCTTCAGCCCAGGGCATGGTCCTGAAGACCAGGGATCAAGTCCTGCGTCAGGCTCCCTGCGTGGAGCCTGCTTCTCCCTCTGCCTATGTCTCTACCTCTCTCTGTGTATGTCTCTCATGAATAAATAAATAAAATCTAAAAATAAAATAAAATAAAATAAAATAAAATAAAATAAAATAAAATAAAATAAAATATAAAATAAAATAAAATATAAAATAAAATAAAATAATAAAATAAAATAAAATAAAATAAAATAAAATAAAATAAAATAATAAAATAAAATATGAGCTCATTCATCCAAAGGGAGAAAGACTTTTACTGTTTGAAAAGAGCCTGGAAGATAATGACTAAAGTTTGTTAAAATTATATATATTTAAGGTACATGAATGAATCTAGAAGACACTATGCTAAGTGAAATAAATAGGACATAAAAAAATAGTGCTGGATTTCACAGGTAAAATCTTAAAAACCGAATTTATGGGAAGCCTGGGTGGCTCATCAGTTTGGTGCCTGCCTTCAGCCCAGGGAGTTTTCCTGGACACCCCAGATGGAGTCCCGCATCAGGCTCCCTGCATGGAGACTGCTTCTCTCTCTGCCTATGTCTGCCTTTCTCTCTGTGTCTCTCATGAATAAATAAATGAAATCTTTTAAAAATAAAATACATTTTAAAATAACTGAATTTATAGAAGCAGAGAATAAAAAGATTCTGAATCTTGAGTATGAAGAGTGAGAGACGGGTGTATCAGAATATTGAGACATAAAGTCACTCAGCCAATAATATATAGCAGCATCGATGAGAATTATACTGTTTATAAACATTGCATGAAACGTTTTCCCAT
Source organism: Vulpes vulpes (assembly GCF_048418805.1). Taxonomy (NCBI): domain Eukaryota; kingdom Metazoa; phylum Chordata; class Mammalia; order Carnivora; family Canidae; genus Vulpes; species Vulpes vulpes. Next base: position 16,288,209 of record NC_132792.1, on the reverse strand, counting down.
TTTTTATATAACCCAGAGCCCATCCATTTTCCAAAATCAAGAAATGCATCTGAACTAACCCAATTTATTATTTTTCTTTTTAATTATCATTTGCCTACAGAAGTCCATCTTTTTAAAATATACAAGTTGATGGCTTTTCACAGTATTATCACCTAAATACTACAGTGCAGATATAGAAAATATCTATCATTCCTATAAGTTTTCTCATGAGAGTAGGATAATGGTTACCAGAGGCTGGGAGAGGCAGGAAAAATTGAAAGTTTGTAACCTCTGACCAACTCTCCCAGTTATGCAATAAGTTCTAGAGATCTAATGTACAGCATGGTAACAATGATTAATAAAGCTGTGTTCTATATGTGAAATTTGCCAAAAGAGTAGATATTAGGGCAGCCTGGGTGGCTCAGCATTTTAGCACCGCCTTTAGCCCAGGGTGTGATCCTGGAGACAGTGGATTGAGTCCCATGTTGGGCTCCCTGCATGGAGCCTGCTTCTCCCTCTGCCTGTGTCTCTGCCTCTCTCTCTCTCATGAATAAATAAATAAAATATTTTTTAAATGTCCTTGCCACACATGAGAGAAGTGCTAACTATGTGGGGTAATAGACATGCTAGTTAGCCTATTTGTGTTAATTCTTTCACAATGCACATCAAAGCCTATCAGTGTATATCAAAGCATCACTTAATATATGCAATTTTTCTATATCAGTCCTACCTTAATAAAGGGGGGGAATGGTCTAAGATGAAGACCTCTACTTCTTAAATTTTATAATCAATGTGTCTAACATAAGGTGAATAAAAATGGTAATTATAATAATAAATATAATTATAATAATTATAATAAATGGTAATATATAATAATAGGAGAAACAAATCCTGATTATATTTTGTTATTTTGCACTCAGATTCTATTGGCTTTAGCAAAAAGCTAATAGGCAATGAAAATAAAGAGCAGACAGCCATGGCAGTGCCCTGCTGGAGAGGGGTGTGCACGCGGAGAACAATGGTGATATATATGAAGCAAAAGGTTTACATAGTTTTATGGTGTAGTGGGACAAAAGCGATAAAATTTTTTTCATAATACTGAAGCATGAAACAGGCACAGAAAAAGCTACAGGGATTTGTAAAATCTGAGACAAGATGCAAAGCCCAAGCTCTAGTTAAAAGGATGTGCAAATAAGCCTAACAAAACAACAACATGGTTTACTTTGGAAGGTTTGTTACCATCCAAATAATCTAGTTTCTAGGAGGTGTACAGTGAATGGGTAGTTCTTTTACTATGGTGTGATTTTTGGAGTAAATTTATTCTTTGGAATGATGTATTTAAATTATCTAGATCCATAGACCTCCGTATCTTACAAGATATTTCATCTTTTAATGAACTGAGCCACATTACCCCCAGGGATTCCAATTTCTCTCACTTAACTTCTCTACAGCTATGTTGTTCCTGTGCCTTGGCAATGGTGGGAAAAGGATCCATGGCAATATGCTTCAACATTAGTATGATGGGACTCACTTTTACAGGGAACAGGTATGAATGAGAGAATGAATGAGGTGTTCTAAAGAAAGTATCAACAATTCCCAGGGAGTAGAGAGCAGATCATGAATAGACATTGGCTAAACTTTTGAATCCTCATAATTGATCTATAATATCCTCTTTCCTATGGTCCTCCTCATGGTCTTCCCCAGAGACCTGACACACTCTCAAGAGCTTCATCTACAAGATCGCTATAAAGTCTTTCTATGGTATTACCTCACCATCAAATGTCCTCATCTTTAGGTATGTTGGTATGGTTAGGGCAAACTTGTATATTTACTTGCTTTTACTATATGTCCTGTACTGATGTTGCATTGCTTCCTAGCAAATCCCAATCAAGCAAAATCTTTAGCAGTATAATACATATTATATTGAATGTTCAGGTATCTGGATTTGAAACTCACATAATTCATAAAATGTCATAACACAAAGCAATGAAATTCAAATGGTGGAAGTGAAGGTCCCACTTAAGTCACTAAAATATGGAGAAATTTTCACTTTGCCTTATTATGGGAAACAAAATTTTGTATTACTATAACTTGGTAAATATTTTCTTTAAAAAGTAGAAAATATTTTTGCTATTATTCTCTCAAATTTTTCATCCCCAGCATTACAGAGAAAGAACAGGACTCTTTCTCGAAGGTAGTCATTAGTTTTGGAGAATTTTGAACTAAAATACTCTTGAAATGAGGAACTAAAAGATTTTATATTTATTTTTTAGAATATGCAGTCCACTGGCACTTGTTCTAAGTCTCTACAAATAGCTGAAATCCATTTAAGTTTAGAATCAGACTAAGTTTGCTCACTTAAGCTTTCTTATCATGGAAAGTTTCCTTAACCATAATTATTTCCTCACGTATAAAATACAAAATAACTGTTTTAGTCTACTTAATTTGAATATTAATATAACAAACACAAAATCATTCTGTGTTCTTTATAAAGGCAAGATAGCATACACATTAAAGATTTTTGCTATTAATATTAATGAAATATTATCAAATTGAACTGATTAATACACTATCAAATTTTACATTAGGCTTTCAAATTCAGAGAAATATAAACCTGAGTGAAGACAATTCTCTAAAACATATCCAGAAAAGTAAATGAGTAGACTGAGTGATGCAAAAATACAAGGCTTAAGACCTGTCTTCAAAAAGCATACAGTTCATTTTTTTAGATAATTTCTTTAAAAGGAAGAATTAGTCACTGGTAATATATTCACACATAAATAAGACATAGCCATAATCAATGGACCTTTTTAGTGATGCTGCCCACAAATGGCCATAGTGAGTGAACACATTGGGCTAGTTAGGAGATTAATATCTCTCAATTTCAAGCACTCTCTTGTCTCTGTGACTGATGCTAGAGCTAGAACTGAAATCCACAGGTCTGCTTTTCCAGCTGGTTCCCTGTCAACCCTTGCCAATAGAGGGAGCTAGACACATATTGCAAAGGTGCAAGAGGAAGATGAGACTTGCCCCTTGTCTATTCCCCATTCCTATGTTTGTATGTCTCCATAATGCCTCTTCATTCCAGTAGTGGCAACTGCTCCTTGCACCAACACAACCAGCTTTATAATGCACCCTGGTCCCTGGATGCATTTTAAGAGTTATAGCTGGTCCCTGCTCCCTTTACAAAGGCCTGGGTCTGGGCCATGCAGGGCCCCTGCTCCCAATTTAGAGATACCAGCACTAAATAATCAGGGCCACTTCCTCAGTGATAAGAGCTTCAGCTCTACTAAATCCCTCTTTTCAGCTCCTAAATGTTAAAATTCCAACTTCTCTTTGTTTCACAAGATCTATCAATGGTAACTGTTTCCTGCAATCATTTCCCACAGGACACTTTAGTGTTTTCCTCTTGACTTTCCAGTTTAACATTTTTACTAAATTATATGACAGAGTTGAATAATTGTAAAAAGCTAGAGACTATTTAAGTCTATAAAGCCTAACATATTTACTGTTAGACAAAATTTGGTGACCTCTGATGTGAACATCCATAGTAAGAAAATTTGGTATCATTTTGGTGTGGAGGGAAACAATAGTTTCAGGCAAGAGAGGAGCTAATAAAAATGCCAGTTATTATTTTAAATCTTAGTTTTGGCACTAGTAAGAAAATACTGGATGTACACATATAAATGCATTTAGGATGCACATAATGTAAAGGTAATATTGACTGGAATGGAAAAGATTCTATAGAAAAAAAAGTAATCAGAGTCGATTTGAAGAATTTTGCTTTAAAACATATCTCTTTTCATAGGTCCTTTATTCGTGGTATATTTATGCCTACTAGTGGTTGAGCTGCAACACTAGGTTCATAAGTACTGATAACTAGACGGTATTTTGCACCATTTTCAATAATTCTCTATGGATCCCTTCCCATCATGGTTTCCATATGTGTCTACTTCCTACCAAAAATGCAAATCTCTCTCTCATGATACCATAACGGATGAGGAAAGACGATGAACATTATTCACTTATGTATGACAAACTAGATACTGTTGTAGTATAGTGACACAGGACGAATCCAAATTTTACACTCACATATTTGGAAATTTCTTTATAGTGATCTACCTTGGCCAATATTTGCATGTGTCATTTTACTTAGATTTCAAAAATACCAGAACACATGTTTCCACTAAAAAGTAGTTATGCATATTAGCAATCCATATATTGACAAGAAACTTTATAATATTGAAGTTTATTTATATAAAGGGCATAAAAGAGGGCAGGCCGGACGGCTCAGCAGTTTAGTGCCGCTTTCAGCCCAGGGTATGATCCTGGAGACCCGGTATCAAGTATCATGTGGGGCTCCCTGCATGGAGCCTGCTTCTCCCTCTGCCTGTGTCTCTGCCACTGTCATTCTGTGTGTGTGTGTGTGTGTGTGTGTGTGTCTCATGAATAAATAAATAAAATCTTTAAAAAAATAAAAATAAAGGACATAAAAGCACTTATCTATAATGAATACAGATGAGATTAACAACAAATATCTTTTCTGCCTAAGTCAATGTATGAATTCAGTGCAACATTAATCACAACATCAACTAAGGTTTACATAAAAGTACATTTTTTTTAGAGATTTTATTTATTTATTCACGAGAGACGCAGAGAGGCAGAGACAAAGGCAGAGGGAGAAGCAGGCTCCCCAGGGGGAGCCTGATGCAGGACTTGGTCCCAGGACCACAGGATCGCAACCTGAGCCAAAGGCAGATGCTCAGCCACCCATGTGGCTCTACATAAAAGTACATTTTTAAAAGCATACAAGAATAGCCAAGAAAATGAAAGAAAAGAGATTCATGTATGCATGTGAGTAGTGGAAGTACCAAGAGATGGAGAGAAAATGGTGCTTTCCCAAATTCATTTTTCAAATGAACAGATTACAAATATGATATTGGCATAGAATTAGAAAAATTCTACTATCATAAACAATGAAACCAAAGAGAATTCATTCACAGTGCATGTGAAGATTATGATAGAGGTGGCATAAAAAGTATGTCAGAATTTCCAAGATCTATAAAGAACTTATTAAACTCAACACCAAAGAAACAAACAATCCAATCATGAAATGGGCCAAAGACATGAAGAGAAATCTCACAGAGGAAGACATAGACATGGCCAACATGCACATGAGAAAATGCTCCGCATCACTGGCCATCAGGGAAATACAAATCAAAACCACAATGAGATACCACCTCACACCAGTGAGAATGGGGAAAATTAACAAGGCAGGAAACCACAAATGTTGGAGAGGATGCGGAGTAAAGGGAACCCTCTTCCACTGTTGGTGGGAATGTGAACTGGTGCAGCCACTCTGGAAAACTGTGTGGAGGTTCCTCAAAGAGTTAAAAATAGACCTGCCCTACGACCCAGCAATTGCACTATTGGGGATTTACCCCAAAGATGCAAATGCAATGAAACGCCGGGACACCTGCACCCCGATGTTTCTAGTAGCGATGTCCACAATAGCCAAACTGTGGAAGGAGCCTCGGTGTCCTTCAAAAGATGAATGGATAAAGAAGATGTGGTTTATGTATACAATGGAATATTACTTAGCAATTAGAAATGACAAATACCCACCATTTGCTTCAACGTGGATGGAACTGGAGGGTATTATGCTGAGTGAAGTAAGTCAATAGGAGAAGGACAAACATTATATGTTCTCATTCATTTGGGGAATATAAATGATAGTGAAAAGGAATAAAAGGGAAGGGAGAAGAAATGTGTGGGAAATATCAGAAAGGGAGACAGAACATGAAGACTCCTAACTCTGGGAAACGAACTAGGGGTTGTGGAAGGGGAGGAGGGCGGGGGTGGGGGTGAATGGGTGACGGGCACTGAGGGGGGCACTTGATGGGATGAGTACCGGGTGTTATTCTGTATGTTGGCAAATTGAACACCAATAAAAAATAAATTTATTATTAAAAAATAATAAAAAATTTAAAAAGTATGTCAAGAGGTGCTAAACTATTCTATTAGATGATATTGCAAAATTCACTTTAAGGAAAGAGGAACACTTGTAGATATAAATCTCAGAAAATCCGAACAAAATATATAACCAGGAAAAAAAAAAGCCCTGTTTGAATGAACCAGGGCCTGATCAAAGAACAGATGGAGTGTTCTCCACTCCATAGTAGAGTGAACTCCACTCTTAGAAGACTGACAATACAGCAACATATTTTTTTGAGGTTTCTTCACTGAAGGGTACAGAAAGCAAGTTTCATTGGCTTAAGATTTCATAGATGACAGAGCGACTAAAAAGTTAGGTGTAAAATCCCAGAAACACACACACACATTTACATGCATACTTATAAACATACATATGTGTATGCACATTGCAGCTGTCTATGCAAACATATACATATGTATGTCTACATGAAATATGTACGTGTTGTACATGTCCATATGCTTTATGATGCATGTACAGAGATGTTATATGTGCACATATGTGTGTATATGTATGTGTACACATACACGTTTATATATAGGTATGTAGATAGGCACATATACACATTTATGTAGTCATTTATAACTATATATTGATATACATAACTCATAATGTTGAATATTAGAAAATTGTAGAATTATAAAAATATATCATATTTTATATATTTTTAAGCATTTTAAGCCTAAAATAATGTATAAGTCATTTATAACTATATATTAATATACATAACTCATAATGTTGAATATTAGAAAATTGTAGAATTATAAAAATATATCATATCTTATATATTTTTAAGCATTTTAAGCCTAAAATAATGTAATTTTAAGCCTAAAATAAAATTGGTCTGGAATAATACAGACCAAATTTACTAATGTGCTTGCTTCATTCTAGATCCTCTCGCCTGAGGCAAAGCTATTTATATGTCAAAGTAAATTTCATCCTACTTAATAGAATCATGTGCTGCAGTTAAACACTGCTCTTCCAAGGACACATTTCCTTTATTTGGTTTACAGAGTCCCATGGTGTTTTGGTTTTCTCCAAACTACTAATATTTCCTTCTTATATTTTCCTGGTCTTCCTTTCTCCCAAGAGCTAAACACTGGAGCATCCTAAGGCTTAGGCCACTAATTATTGCACCATTTACATACTGTAATTCACAAACTTTAATCATTTATCCTCAACTCACTTCATATAGGCAAATGCCTAATCAACAGCTCCACTGGTGGCAGCAATGCCATTCTGCTTGCTCAGTTCATAAAACTTTGTGGTGAGCTTTTTCTCTTCTTTCTTCCTTACTCTCATGAAATCAACCAGGGAATCCTTTCCGCTGAATTCCTAATCATGTTTTTTAAAAAATGAAATACTTCTTGATTCTTTCAAAACCTAAGTCAGCTCATTTCACACACTGATGTAATGGTTCCTGTTACAGGCTGGGTTCTTTAGAAACAGATGACAAAGCAGAGACAGTTTGGGGTACAAGATATTCATTGGGTAGCAACACGTGTAAAAGGAAGGGGCAGAAGCAGAATTAAGCAGAGGGCCTAACGTCTCAATTTACAATTTCTTCAAATAATTTTTTAAAATTCTGCCATAGTAGAAGAAATGCCACAGATTTATGGGCTTATTAATTGCCATATCTGCATATCTTTGAATCTTATCATTCTACTCTGGAGACACTTAGATTTCATCTTCCCCATCCTCAGAGAAATCCATACAATCTGTTCATATTCCATACTCCAATACATTCTTTAATGTCATTTTCTTAGGGCTTCAATTCTATCCTCTAAACAATTTATTGAAATTCCTTCATGCGTAACATGATGCTAATCTGTGCCATAACTGCAGCATATTGATTTTAACAGTTCATACATTTATTAAGGTTAGCGAACTATCACATGAAGTACAAATAAACTGCACTTCAGCTCACACAGTTTTGTTTCTTTCATTTTGGAGACAGATATCATAAGAACTCTAACTGCAAAGAAGCATGAAGGAATGACCTTTTGGAAAATATAGAAAGCCAAGGAAGTATTGGGCTGCTTCAAAGAAGACAAACCAAAAACTTGCTCACATGCATATTCTTAAGAGCATCCCTCAAGACAACCTCTCTTCCATACTTGAGTCAAGGTCCAATTTAAGTATAACAAAATCCTAAATATTCTACCCAGATATTTATCACTTAGTAAAACTTTGGTTCTCATATTTTAAACCCAAGTCACAACTCATTCTTAGCCCATGGTAATGGTTAGTCTTTATAATTTCGAATTTTTCCCTTATTTCTGAAATAGGATAAAGAATCTTCCTTTTTTGTTTCATACCACTGTTGCAAGAAGAGTGTATGAAATTAAATTATAAATATTTGAAAATCAGTCACTTTATCCAGAAAATTATTGCTCTGTCCTATAATTTCTAAGTAAATTATCCCAATGAAAAACAAAGGAAAAAGCAATGAAAAATACTGGGACAGTACCTCCAAGAAGGGTGAAAAAAATATGGAATTTTCTAAAATGTGTTTCAGAATCCAAGAAGGGTAAGAGAGAATGGACAGAGATACTTGAAAAGTTAGTATTTCTTAAATTTCCACAATATAATTAACATCTAGTAAAATAATTAGTAAGATGCAATGTGGCTTCTGCTGGCTTTCTCCCTCTCCTGGTTAGCCAGCTATCACAATGTGAGGACACTCAAGGGAAGTCCACATGATGAGGAACTTAGACTTCTTGCCAGTAATCAGCATCAACTTGACTGAAACCCTGGTGGCCAACAACTTGACTCCACCCTCTTTAGACCCAGAACCAGAATGACCCAGCTAAACTCTCTTCAGATCCAGAACCAGAGCTACCCAGCTAAACTAGTCTTAAATTCTTGAACCCCAACAAACCATGTGATATAAATATTTATTGTTTTAAAAGCCAACTTTTAAGATAATTTTTTATCAATAGATAACTAAATCACTAACATACCTAACAGAACAAGAAATAATCTAAGCAAGATTGAAAAAAGGAACATATATTACTTTTGGCAGTTTGCTTCTTTTTTTTTTTTTTTTTTTTTGGTGCAGTATTGTACACATACCTGCACTTATCTTAAAGATCTTAAAGATAGAGTTCAATGAAATTTAGCATATAAACTCACAGTGAAATCTATAACCCAATCAGTTATAAAGCATTTCATATAAAGGAACTTTTCTGAGTTAGTGATCATTGCATATTCAACTTGTCAAAAATATAATTTTAAATAAGTGAACCTCAGAAGTAAATGGGATTTGCTTTTGTCACTTCTCCTAAAACCCCTTTGGATTATGGGCAGACAGAAAAAGAAGGAGCAGAGAAATCATCTTAGCCTTTGACTTTTTGAATGAGGAAAAACTCTAAATTCACATGGAAACGGGTGTGGATACAGGGAGGGATAATACTCAAGGTCATTAATGTACATTTAATCTAATAATAATCTAAATCTGAACCACCCTGTATCAATTTCAGTTCATAATTCTTCACTTTTTACCACATAAGGCAACTCCATGTCTTCAGTCATTTTAAACTTTGATGAGTAACAGGATGAGGTGAGGGATTTTTCTTAAGGAAGTGATGAGTAAGATCTTACACTGTGAATTAAAGAGGATAGCAACAAAGCATGAATAATCTCAATACACATAAGAGATGTTTCTACAACACAGGTTTCTTAAGACCTTGAATCACTCTAGTCTTGCCACACAAAGACCAATCAAAATAAAAATAAAAATGGAGAAGGTTGTAATATTTGGAGTGATCAACTATTATTGTGTGAGTACAATATCCCTGATGAGAGGTGATACCCTCCTCATGTGTAGTCGGGGGCAGGCATGGTTTCCCTGTTTGATAACAAAGGACTCCAGGACAATCACTCCTAGCTAAATATGGGGAATGCCAGAAAGAAGACTGAAATCTCTTTCCCATTTGTACGTCTGCTTAGACCTTGGTGATCTGCATCTGGGACAATGACAAGAAGAAACATGAATAATAGGACATGGATATAAAATAGAAAGAGTAAAGAAGGAAAGCTACCTGACTTTACTACCTGTAGAAAGCATGAGGGACAAGTGGGCATTGCATAAAGTCCCTGAGCTTGATACATCTTGCTAATATCTTAACCAAGAAGGCTGCTTACCAGAGAAGGGAAAGGAGTATGGTGGATTGCTCTGGCAGGAGCTAATAGGAGAACGGGCTTAAAGGAGACAGGTTAGCCACACCAGCTAAGTATATAGTGGGAAGACCATAGCACAGGGTCCTTCCTTAAAACTTATATAATTGCTCTCTTCCCAGAAAAGCACCAACACTGAATACCTTTTTATTCAGTAGGAATCAATGTTTCATTAGTTGTAGCCAGAGCAACAAGAAATTGAATAATAATAACTAACAGGAAAAAAAAAAAAACAACCAACATCATTGTCCTTACCTATCTATACCTATCATAAAGAAAATGTCTCAGAAACAGATTACACACATCTCCTATTATTCATTCCGGATGCCAGTAGTTTGAATTGGAACAGACAATGCCTTCTCCATACCTGTAGATCTGTAAGCAGATGCCTCATCTATACTGATGAGGATCTGAAGATATTTAAATTAAATATGAGATCAGAGTTTTAACTGGTACTAGACCAGAAATAATAGAAACTAACTGTTCTAGCTTTGAGATTACAGAAATTATAAGAGATACCAGGATGTCTTTAAGAGGAAATGGGATTCCTGGAACACATTTAAAACAATCTTGTGAAATATAAAACCACTCAATGAGTTGAAAATGCTTAATATTGTCCTCAGTAAACAGTGAGTTTGGTAGTAATTTCCTCAATTTGTCTTCTCAAGGATTTAGGGATATATACTTGGGTAATAACCATGCACTATATTTTTTCCAAGACTATTAGACACTATATATAAAATGACATCACAGGCCAAAATTTCAAAGTATCACCATGGTCCTCTGTTAGAATGGCAGAACATATAGACTAGTTGATAAATGAAATTATGATTCAAGTATGGCTCACAGGGAGCTCAGTGACCCATGGATACAGTGTTCCCAGGCCTAACTTTATAATTGTGAGACTCAGTGGTAGCTGGCACAACACTAATAGATTCCTTAACCAATGTGGTAAGATCTATCATAGAGGGAGGGGATAGCAAACTGAAATCTCTTCCACTGTATTAGTTTGCAAGAGCTGCCATGACAAATACCACAAGCCAGATGACTAAAACAACAGAAATTTAGTTTCCAGAACTGTGAGGAAACAGTCACATTGGATTAGGGCATACCCTAGTGACTTCATTTTAACTTAATTATCTCTTTAAACGTCTTATCTCCAAATATAGTCCTATTCTGAGGCATTGGTGGCTAGGGCTTCAACATATAAATTTGGAAGGGGGGGGGTCATAATTCAGTCCATAACATCTACCATGACTAAACTAATAAATTAAAAGCATATGTGGTCAATCAATATTCAACAAAACAAGTGAGAATATACAATGGTGAAAGGGTAGTCTCTTCAATAAATGGTCTCAAAAAAAATGAACCCACGTGCAAAAGAATGAAAATGGACACTTATCTTACACCATGCACAAAAATCAGCCTAAAATGGATTAAAGACTTAAAAATAAGATACAAAACCATGAACCTCCTTGAAGGAAACACTGAGAGTAAGCTTCTTGACATTGGCCTTGGCAATGACTTTTTGGATTTGACATCAAATGCAAAGGCAACAAATACAAAAATAATCGAGTAGTACTATATCAAGAAATTTAAAACAAAACTATCATGTGACCCAGAAATCTCATCTTCGGGTGTGTATCCAAAGGAAACAAAAATCATTATTCAAAGATATATCTGCACTTTCATGCTCAGTTGCAGTAGTCACAATAGCCAAAACATGCCAATAACCTAAATGTTCATCAATGGACAAAAGAATAAATATGGTACATATGCCCAATGGAATATCATTGTGACAACATGGATGGACTAACCATTATGCTAAATGAAATAAGACAGAAAAAGATAAATACCATATGATCTCACTTATACGTAGAGTCTGAAAAACAACAACAACAACAACAACAACAACAACAAAAAACCCAAAAACAAAAATTAAGCTCAGGATACAGAGAACAGACTGGTGATTGCCTGAGTCAAGAGGTGGGTGAAATGAGTTAAGGAAGCCAACATGTAGCAATTTCCAGTTATAAAATAAATCAGGAGGATGCAAGGTACAGCATATTTGAAAGTGTCTAGGAAAGGAAATCTTGAAAGTTCTTATCACAAGAAAAAACTTTAGAACTGTACGGTGACAGATGTTAACTGGACTTATTGTATTGATCATTTGGCTATATATACAAATACTGAATCATTACATTATATTCCTGAAAGTAATATAACATTATGTCAATTATACCTCAACAAAAAAAATGAACAGTATGCTTTCTCCTCAATCTAAAGAAGGAAATATAATTTACTTAATCATATTGTAGAGAACTCACAGGCAATGGGAAATAATTTATAGATTGTAAATTTTCTATGCTTTAAAGAGAAAAAGCAACCTCTAATCTTTATACCTCCTGAACTTGGCAAAAGCATGAATATGGGCATTAAAAGCAGAAGGGTCAATCATTTGTGTTTTGTGCTGTGCGGAGCACACACAGGCAAATTATAAAGCAGACTCATGATCAGCATAGGCTGAGAAGAACTTGGGTTCTACACACTACAGAAATGTCTGAGCACATACCAGGAAAGGTCAGAATATGTTAATTCATAAGACATAATCATGCTTAATTTGCTTCTTCAAATTCCAGGCTGTATCAGAGATCTTGGATGTGAACAATGTGTATTAGTCATGTGTTTTTCCATCTGGTTTCTCATTTATGTGCCTCTCAAACTGATATAACCCATTGGTTGTTACCCAGAATGGGAAGAATGGTTAGATTTGTCATTCCTAACAGTAATACCAATGAACTATAAATATAAGGCTGTACTTTATCTAAAAAATTTGAAACGTTAAAATTATACATGACAGGCAGGGTTTTTAAAAGAGTACTTTTAAGACTTAAAAGTTGACTTAATTTTTAGTTAAAACTCACAGCAGTCCATCATGTGACAATCACAAAATTTATCATGTTCAATAACTTTCCTATGCTTATTCCTATCAGAATTCTCAACTCAGAATATGTATCTCTGGGGATCCCTGGGTGGCGCAGCGGTTTGGCGCCTGCCTTTGGCCCAGGGCGCGATCCTGGGGACCCGGGATCGAGTCCCACATCGGGCTCCCGGGTGCATGGAGCCTGCTTCTCCCTCTGCCTATGTCTCTGCCTCTCTCTCTCTCTCTCTGTGACTATCATAAGTAAATAAATAAAAAATTTAAAAAAAAAAGAATAATTCTTTAAAAAAAAAAAAAAAAAAAAAGAATATGTATCTCTAATGACCACTATGAAATATGAATAAAATGCTTCTTAGAATTAGATGGAATAGGTCCATTTAAAATGGAAATTAAGGGCAGCCCCGGTGGCTCAGTGGTTTAGTGCCACCTTCAGCCCAGGGCCTGATCCTGGGGACTAGGGGACCAGGGATCGAGTCTCACGTCTGATCCTGGGGACTAGGGGACCAGGGATCGAGTCTCACGTCGGGCTTCCTGCGTGGAGCCTGTTTCTCCCTCTGCCTGTGTCTCTGCCTCTCTCTCTCTCTGTCTGTCATGAATAAATAAATTAAATCTTTAAAAAAATATAATAAAATAAAATGCAAATTGAAGAAAAGGTATATAAGACAACAATTTTATTGCACTAATTTTTCCTTTTTTTATGGCAGGATCCTGATTCCCAATATTTAATAATGCTATAAAATTTAAATGTATATATTTTCATTGATATATGTCTGTAATTTATCTAATAACTATGTTAGTGAACATCCATCAAAGGTCAAGGCTTAAGGTTATGTTATTTGGCATTACAGGACATTATGCCTAGCTCTTCCACTCTGTGGGTTTATCTGGTATCCGTAGCACTCAGTGGTTTCCAAAAGGGCTCTTATTCCTTTCTGATGGCTCTTGTTCCTAAGTTTGTCAGCAAAATAAAAGCAGCAAGAGGGATCCCTGGGTGGCGCAGCGGTTTGGCGCCTGCCTTTGGCCCAGGGCGCGATCCTGGAGACCCGGGATCGAATCCCACGTCAGGCTCCCGGTGCATGGAGCCTGCTTCTCTCCCTCTGCCTATGTCTCTGCCTCTCTCTCTCTGTGACTATAAATAAATAAATTAAAAAAATTAAAAAAAAAAAAAAAGCAGCAAGAGATAAACAAGTGACTGGCCATAATAGAACCAGAAGAAATTTTAGAAAATCAGTTTGAGGTACACAACACTACAACTTATGCAACTCTTACATATGCATTAATTCTCCTCAACATTCTCCCGAGAAAGTGGTACCAAATTAGCATTCCCCTTTTAAAGATGATCAAAATGATCCTCCCAAGGGCTCTGAGACTTCATGTCACTTGCCTAAGGCTGCAAAGTTACTTAGAATCATAGCAGGTATTCAACTAGAAATACAAAGCTCTTGGATTTTATGTTCATTTTATTTCCTTCTGCATACTGGAAAATTATTTTTGCCACTCAGTAAAGATATCTATTTCATAAGAGAGGCTATTATGGGACAAGAAGCATCAGTTTCATATGCATGTAAAAAAGTGATGAAAAGTTGGAACTTGGGATATTCGCATAGACACTAAATAAATAGAATATGAGAATTTTAGCAAGGTATTTAGCAATGTATTCATGTCCTTCTGGGATATTGAAGTTTTAAATTGAACTTAAGGCATTACATTAGGAAACTGAGAAGGCACCTAACTATGTATTTTGGTGAGTTTGTTAGTATAGATCCTTTCAGTGGTGACTTACAATTTTTTTTTTTTTGTATAGCCATTATCAACCTCCTTTCATGAAATTATTTTATGCTCAAGTGAACTTATTTATATGGATTCAGTCAAGTGTTCCACTGGCTCAGATACTAGTTTTGCCAACAAAGCTCTAAAATCTAAAATATATTGCCCTAAAATTCACTCATTTCTGCTGCTGCTTGTTATATATATTCTTGTGGGTCTAAGAATCTGCTTCTTGCCAACTCTGGCCATATCCATATAAACTTCAATACTTCCTAGATGTGCAAAGTTGTGCAACTTAACCTCTATCATACTCAGGTTCTTTGTCTATCCAACAGTCATTTTAATACCACTTCCCTCAGTAGGTGTCAGTTATGATTCAATGAGAAAGAGCAAATGAGATTTTTTGAGTGCTCAGTAACTTCCTTGGTGATGGCACAGCAAATGAGGAATGCCTTTTACCCAAAGAAATGTTTATTAGTCTGAAGAACTCTGAGGAAATGCTAATCATTGCATTTGGTGCTTCAGGAAATAACATACCTTTTGGTCAAAGACCTCTACAAATTATTACCTGTATAGTTTATCTGGTTGTAGGACACCCACAATCAAAAGATCTTAAAAGTTGTGAAGGAACAAAATTATCAAAAAAACCAATCACTTAATTTTAATTATAAATGAAAATAACCAGGACCCTTTTTTCAGTTACTGTTCTATTAAAGTCTATGTAACAATTACTTGGAAACCATTAAATTTGGTTATAGCATTTACAGAAATGGTGCTTAATATGTGACATTTAAACTTATCAGTAAGAGTGGAAAGAATATGAGTTGGATTACTTAGGCTCTGGTTCCAGCTCTTTTTACTGGCTGGCTCTCTACTTATAAACAAATCCTTTATCCTCTGTAATCTTCAATTTGCTCATGTGTAGGCACATTACACTGTGAGTATATTTATTACACACACAAAAAAATCTCCTGTGGGTTTTCACCATGATGTTGCTTCGTGGTGTCCTGCCTTCTCAGTACCCATACCATTCTCTCTTATTCTGCCTCTGTATCTACTTATTTGTTTCTGAAAACTTCTCCATGCCTGTTTCTACATCTCAGTCTGTCTCTGCTCCCCACCCTGCTGCCTATTCCCTTTGTTAAATGTCTTACCCGCCTGTTGTATACCCACAAACGGGCTCAGAAATCTAATTCCAGGTATAATGACTTGATGTTGGGCTACTTGCAGGTACATTTTTTCTCTTCTATCAATGCAATGTGAGGCTTCCTGCTTTTCTACACAAGGGAGTATATTCCCATCTTAATCATTTCAAGATCAAATTCCCATCCCAATTCTCTGAGTTATTTCTTGATTTTTGCCAGTTTCTTAAAATAAAGATATTACATAGAAGCTGGCGGCTTTTTTGGAAGTGAAAAAATGTTGGTGTCGCTTAGGGAATAAAGAAATTCACTGAAGTTCATGCTAGTTCTGTGGGAAACTTGTTCTGTATATTGAAAGGCAGTTCACGATATGTTATAGTTTGGCATAAAGGGGATTTCTGATGATCAAACTGGTATTTGGAAAATGGATTTATGTTCTTTGATGTCCAACTAAAATGGTAAGATCTTATATCATTGTACAGTCTATACAGAGACTTAAATATATATTACTATAATAACATAAGTTCCTCAGGATGAGAAAATTCTCGAGTTAGAAACTAAAATAGATTTACTCATTCAAGTCTTGAACAGGATCATAGCATGAAGGCAAATGGGTCATTTTTGACATAGTCATCAGAAGAGTTTAGGTTTCTTGAATAGCAAGTCATATTTATACTGCATCTATTACAAAATAATTTCAGCTAATGTAATTGATTTCCCCTCAAAATAAAATTTGCTTTTCCTTTGTAAACTAAACTGTTTCTTGGTTATTAATGGGTCATCTAAGCTTCTATTAATTCCCTGCTAGCTGGAAGCCAAAGGACCCATATTCTCTAGTGACCAATCCAGAGATGAAAGGGCCTAGCTACATTGGTTTCTCAGATGCTCATCCTTGGTACACAGCAGAAAAGCAACTAGGTTATACATTATAAAATAGAAACAACTGAAATGATGAATTGGCACCAAATAAAAAACACTTTTGCTTTTAAGGTCAATGTCTATATATTTTGTATGTGGCAACAATTTACCATCTAGCACATTATCATAATTTTGATTACAGACAACTCATGTATGTGCCCTAACACCCAAAGGTTCTTCTTCTTTACCAATGTTCAAAAACTAGAGGTGATTGTGGGACAGAGGAAAAATCTGGGGAGCATATGCATATCTTTTTTCAAAACCGTGGAGATTTATTGAATGTCTACCATACTCCTAATCCTTTGTTATATGCCTCAGAAAACAAAAAAAAACATATAAGGTATCTTCCCTCTCCAATTCGATATTTTAAGCTACTTGCACAGACCAGATCTACACTCATCAAATAACTAAGAAATAAGAAATGATATATAGTATAGAAAATAAGGAATAAAGGCCTAGCGCTTACCCTCTGTATGTACAAAGTCATTACTGTGTCTGGTACTGTACTATAGAGTTTGAATCCATTGTTTAAGGTTCACAATAATTTACTAGCACATTTTACAACTAAGGAAACCTCTCCAAGTTCATACCACTAGTAGGAGGCAGAGTCAGGATGTGAACCTGTTCTTTCTCAATGTACCTTTAAGTATTATACTAATTTTTAGGATTAGCACATGGAAAGAAATTATAAAATAAAGAAACATGTGAAACAGAATTCTGATAATGTGTATGCTGTTATGTGGCCATGTAGGCACATACATGCGCGGTGTTTGGCCGCCAAGTATTATGATTAGATGGCAAAATCAGTGATCGCCTAGAGTTCTTTCATCTCCAAAGCACTAAGAACTTCCTTTGTCTGGAATCTTGGGAATACTGGTCCCAGGAAATTTAAAATGTGTTTAGTGTTGCCCAATGCACAGTGCATGAGTGTCTCGATGCACAGATCCATGGTAACCCCGGCAGCTCTGTCTTAAGCCCCAGGGAGAACAAAAGCCCAAAACATCCCAGGTCATTTCCCCTGTCAAGTTACCACATTTTCATTCATAGTTAATTCAATACTAAAGAAGGTTTACTAGTATTTATTTGGTGCTGCAACCATCTTGTTCTCCCACCCTCACCCCAAAAAGCAACAGTAGTCTCCCCACTCTTTTGTAGTGTTCTATTAATCTACACAAACGGCCTCTGTCCCGGAGAGCTATCCATTATTTACATATTCTTCCATTCAAGCCCTGAATTCCCACTCTCCTGAGAGAATATTTCATCTTGCTCTGGTGAATGTGGTTGCTAGATCTAGAATGAGGGTCAGTAGATGCCCTAACCTACCCTAATGCTCATGCCTGGAAATAGAGCAGCTGATTTCAGCCCTAACAAACTCACTAAATAATCCAGATTTCACCTGCTACTTTCACAAACTATTCTCTAAAGGTGAAATGTTTTCATTTGAAAATCTTAAGGAACTGAAGAGGGGAAATGAAGGGGGCTGAAAAAACATCATAAACATCTGTCATAAACATCATAATCATCTGTATGTTGATGACCTGGACATTTATCGCTTGTTTTAAGAATAAAAACTTAAAATTCAAGTGGCCAATTACTTTGTGACTCAGGCACCTAAACAGATTTATGATAGGACTTTTAGAAGTTCAGCATCAAGAACTGTTTAGTTAAAAATGATCCTTGCATCTGATAGGGGGAAGAAAAGCATGATTCTCCTCCACCGTATATCTGACAAAATGGAGAAAATTTATTGGATTCTCAACCACAAAAGGACCCTTGAGAGCTTATCAGACAATATAACCCTCTGTCCTCTAGGCAGATCTGCAGTAAGATCTATATGATATGAAACTATTTAGGAAAATATCAAAAATATAATTAACCATCAGGGATTTTGTCTACTTGAAATCAATCACCTATAGGTTTTGCAAATTTACTCTCCTTTTCCCATCTCAAGTAGATTTCTTTTTTCCTATGCAACCTCTTTACCCAATCATTCCAATGGTTGAAAGCCTAAGGTATTTAGATTCATTGGAACTCTAAAATAAGAACTCTGCTGAGAAATTCCTGTTAAAGTTATCAAGGTAAAATTCATTTCCCCAGCTCTTCAAATATCCAGATGTTTGGCATCCTGCAAGGAAGAAACATCAGAATAACTGCCTGCATTCTTCCCTAAATAACACATCCTTTATTTAACCCACTCAAAAAAAGGTCACCTGTCAAAATCTGAGACCCAAACTTTTCAAGATATCTCAGAGTCTGAGGTTAGAATGGCTACTTCCTTAGGGAAAAAGAATATATATTCCTTCACAACAGGGGCTTACCAAGTAATTCCTCCTCATTCAGAATGTTATAGAACCCAACCAGCTAAAATTTCATACTAATAGAAAGTAGAACTGAAGAGAGAAAGTGGTAGACTTTCATACTTTTAAATAGTTTGGTATTGTCCAAAATTAGCAATTGGCATAACTTATTTTCATAATTTTGAAAATAAAAATTTAAAATGATAGCTTTCTTTATAGGTTTCCATTAGCTATGACAATCATCAAGGACAACTACTGACTGATCTAATTGTGATCTGGCAGGATGATAGACTAGATCAGATTATCTCAAGTCCATTTGATAAATAATAGCAAGGAGGAGGACATCACCCAGCATTGGTCAGCTCCATCTTTCACGTAAAGGCTCAACTCCATCTTGGTCTTAAACCCATCTCAGTCAGGAAAGGACCCTGCTAGGAACATCCAGCTGTGGGTCTGAATTGTGGAATGCCACCATTAGCTTATATGTGTTGAGCCTGGAGAAACCCTGTATCCTTGCACACCCACTGAGCCATAGCCTTCTCTGTATCCTGTCCCTTCCTTACTGACTTGCCTTCTGCCTTGCTTTCTAGTTAGTTCCTCAATTCCTTGCTAAGAGTAGATTCTTACCCTGAAAGTTAGAGTCTGGATCTCAATAACCTATAAGCGTTCTTGTCAACCAATCCTCCCTGGCAAGTAGGACTTTGTGAGAACCTGTTTTTGGTTGACTTTTTATCTAGAATATTCTGTCTCCTCTGATTTTGAATATTATATCCATTCTCTAAGCCTGCAGCATGACATCAATTATAAACCCTTGAAAAATGTCACTACCTCAATGAAGTCTAGATTCTTTGTGCTGCATTGCCCATGGCATTCTTAGAATACCTTAAAGGCCATATCCATGCCAACAACATTTCCATACTCTTGTCCCTCCCCTTCCTATTTTGTTTCATTTATCACCAACCTATATAAATGTGTGAATTTGGGTGACCAGAAGACCAGAAAAGAGAGAGCAGCAGGAACATAAAGAAAAACTTTGTTTTAAAATATCCGAATTTGGGATGCCTGGGTAGCTCAGTGGTTGAGTGTCTGCCTTTGGCTCAAGGCATGATCACAGGATACTGGGATTGAGTCCCGCATTGGGATCCCTGCAGGGAGCCTGCTTCTCCCTCTGCCTATGTCTCTGCCTCTCTCTCTCTCTCTCTCATGAATAAATAAATATTTTTTTAAAAAAAAATATATCCAAATTTAATCTAATATTATACAAATGTGATTAAAAATATTCTTTTAAGACAAAATACTTAAAGAATATGATGACAGGATTAGACCATAAAGACGAGCCATATCACTAGTCCTGTCCCTCTAGGCTTGGTGCTGCCAGCTACCCACCCTTACTTATTAAAGATACAGAGGACTTTAGACGAACTGCAGCATCTCAATCTGAGTGTAGCTGTTGGAACTCAGAAACCTACATTCTAAATAATTAACTTCCCCATCTATGAAATGAAAGATTGTTTCTGGGGCTTTTAAAAAGTGGTTAACATCAAAATCACCTGTACAACTTGGATGTACACAAATGATTGGGGTTGACCACTGCAGGCTATGAGACACTATCCAAACATGTTCCATTCCCAAAGATTCCTTGCCAGCTAGCTTCTGGTTTGAGGTCTGACCAGTGGAAAACACTGATAAGAGTGGGCAAGAAGGGAGAAACCATAGTATCAGCCCTCACCCTTGCAGCTTTATTGCTTTTAAAGCCAGATTAGGAAATATAGATAGAAACATAGGAACTGGCATCTAAATACTTGATTTAAAGTTCAGACATCAGGACCTATTTAAAGAGATGAATAGACATGGAAAACCATCGACCTACATCTCATGAACATCTCTAGGTGGTATCCCTGCAAATAGCCGTGTTGTCTCCATGGCTCTAGTTCTTGCTGGACAGCTTCCAGTTCTTTGATCCCAGTTTCTACAGTAAAAACCTCCATGGAGATTCTAGCTGCCTGGACATCCTAGCCTCTGGGCACTGCTATTACCACCTCACATTTGTCCCTATAGTCTTAGAGGCAAGTAGTGATGTTCTTGTAATTCATCTCTGGGTGCCTTGCTTTGCCCTATTTGATTTTTCATATATTATCTCATTAGGATTCTTCTATTTGAAACATTTAAGGTGGGTTCTATTTTAACCAGTTCCTGACAAATATATCCTTTCTCTAGAGATTTGTATTCAGGAGGTCTACAATAGGAATCCTAGCTAAATACCAGTGAATAAATAACCTCTAGAAGATCCTCTTGCTCCAAATTATTATGAGTTTCATGAAGAGAGATAATAATTCGATACAATTTAATGGACATTTACTGAGCCTTTATCATGTACTAGACAATGCCCCATGCTATTTAGGAGATACAGGAATCTTAAAATAGGAGAAATAAATGCCATCATTGACACTCATGTAGCTGTTTTCCTTAGAAAATGATCACCATTGACAGAAGATTCTCCATCCATACCAGTATCCAGTTAAAAATCCAATTCATTTCCAACTCATTTTACTGGCTCAGTATAGGTCACTTGACCATGCCCCCTAGCTATAAGAAAGCAAACCGGGGTGGGGGTGGGGAATAAAGTCATTTCCTTAGGTTGGTCAACATTAAATAAGACACTTTTTCTCACAGGTATTTTTAACCCCAAATTATATTCCTAATACATTTAATCACTTGCCAAAGGAAGAAATCAACCATTTTTTTCTAATGCATCTAGCATAGGATCTATAAATAGAAAAAAATACAAACACTCCAGGCCTCTAAAAATTGATTCAATAACTGGGATGGGACTCAAGAATACACATTTTTAGAAGCACGTGGATAATAATGCCTGAAGTCCCTAGTTAAAATCCATCATTCCCAATGACCTCTAAACATCCATCATTAAAATGGAATGAGTTTAATGAGATTGTAAATTTGTGTAAATCCAAAACTCCATGATTATGAAGTGATAAAAAAGCGAGTATCTTAGAATATAAGAAATCTTTAATTCAATAAAAATATTGACAATATATTGTCAGTATTGACAATCCTTTACTACTCAAATCATATCCCAATTTTGCTTCAGTTGGCATCTCAGATGGCTATGATTCTTTACCTAACTTTATTCCTTGAGATTTAATATTTTGGATTATTCAGGTATAACATAGAGTTAGTCATTTGTAAACTTATGAATGAACCTGCCATAATTAGGGGATCTAGTGAACTCCTGAATTTTTTTTTAATCTTTCTCCCTTTTGTAGAAGCTACACCATTTCTATTTGAGGTTAAAGATTAATAACTTCTATTAATCCCATATCCCACCCACTTTTTAACCTTCATTTACCAGTTGCCTAAGAAGTTCAAAATGTCAACATTTGATGTTTGAGCTTTCATTTCAGGGTGTACACTGCTGAATTTTTGTATGTCCCTTGGGTGTTCAAAGTTCTAAGGCAATACAGACTAGACTGCCAGAGGAGAAAAACAAAATATTATGTCATTCTGACATTTTTGAAGTCAATTGCTTCTGGGTGATTGAGAAACCAAAGAATCATGAGCATTAGCTTGCTGTCTTACCACTTTTGTACCACAATGTGTTTCCTATTCCCAAGCAATATTATGTATTAATATGATCCCGTATTTATTATTCAGTAAACCTAATGTTAGTAGAGTTGGCAAAAGGTAATAGAAATAATAAATGGAAATTTACATATGAATGCCTATTCCAGACAAGATAAATCACTGTCCCCCTGACACACAAGTATCCCACTGAAGGAATAAATGAGGGGTTCCATTTACATGGTTACTTGATATCTCAAAATTGACTGTTTATCTTCTACTAAGACCCATTAGCAAGCCACAAACCATTATCTCTTAGAAAGGTGAGGGCTACTTACACTAAAAGAGAATAGCATTGCTCCAAAGCTTTTCAAATGATTTTTCCCAATGGACCAGCTGGTAGACCAATTCATTCAGGTCCTTTACTACCATAGTCATTTGGAATATTATAATATCTATTAATTCATAAGGCTGAATGGTAGAACTGTTTACATTATATAATCTTACATTTGGATGTGCTACTTTGAACTTCTTACTCCATGATCTTGAAGGTAAGAGCTGTTGACTTTGAGTGTTTTCCAAATTAAAGAACCTCCAACTATAATACATGTTACATTCATATTCTAACATGGTTCAAGAAGTACAGTGTAAAAAAAAAAAAAAGAAGTACAGTGTCTCCTTAATAGGAGAAGACACAAGGGGCAAAAAGTTGTTTTTCACATTAGGAAGAAAACAAGGCCTGAAACTTTATAAAGCAAAGCTGATATCACAGATCAAACTCTTGGTGACCACCCAGAGAGTTACATTTTCATCCAAACTGCCCAGAGAGCTTAAGACATTGCAGATGCCAATGTCAAAGATAGTTCATGGGGCCAGGGTTAGCTCTGCATTTTCATTGCCTCTTGGCTTATTCATGAAAGAATGACATCCAGAATCTGCAAAGAGGTCCTGCATAACTTTAGCAGGCTCTAGCCTAAGGAGACTACAGTCACTGCCTCTACCTTTCACCTGTAGAAATCTATATGATACAGCCTGCACCTACCCCTATCTTTGCCTCCTGATGGAATGTAACATAACAGTTCTGTGCTGCCCACTTTGTCCCATCTGCTGTAGTTACCTCAACAAATCCAGGGTTATTACATGGTAGACAATGTTATCTTGAAGTAGAAAATCTACCCAGAGAAAGTTCTAGCGTTCTCACACATAGAGTGTGAAACTCTACTCAGTCCTTTTTTGGAAGATGAATTTCATTGTGAGATGGTTTTGGTGATAGGTGAATCTATCTTTTAAAAGAAAGAAATCTCTTTTTTCTTTTCTAATTTCTAAAAGAAATTATATTTCTTTTAAAAGAAAGAATCATTCTTTTAATCTATCATTAGCACAAACTTCCATTTTTCTCCAAATTTCCAGTCTTCTACACCTTTTGAAAATAAATAAAAGGAAGCCTCACTAAAATGGAGTCAAGAAGCCAGCAGGGAGAGCTCTCAAGCCCACCACACTGTCAGTTGCAGATCCAAAAGGAAGAGACAGACTTTGCAGGTAGATACTATTTTATTACCCCAGTAGGAGGAAAGATTTCCTCCTTCTCCAGAAACACAGCCAATGAGGGAGTCACAACTCAACCAATGAGAGGACAAATATACTTCAAACTGTCAGTTTTCTCCAATGGACTTTTTGTTTAACAGCCTCTCCCAATTCCCCTTTCCTCTGTAAAGCAGCATTCCTCTCCTTTTGTTTCTGGACTTGCCTATGGTTTTGCTATAGTTTGTTTGCTTGCCATGGACTGTAACTCTCTGCTATTCCCAAATAACCTGAAGAAATTAAACTGCCAGTTGTTTTACAAAAATGGATGTAACAACCTTTACAACTACTTTTAGACAAATAGACACAAAAAGAATAAAGGAAGTGATATTCTGCAACTCAACATTTCTTTTTAACTATGACACACTAAGGGTCAGTCATGACTCAGGTTCTACCTTCAGGTCTCTACTTATGACTAGGGAAGGCTTTTTGGTTTGTAGGAGCTGGAAAGAGTTATTCTTTCCTTCCATCTACCTGCTTATTCCCAAACAAAATTCTATAGAATCAAGCTTCAGTTTTGGCTATTAATTATCCCCAGATTTGCTTCCTATGCATGATGACCAGCCATCCTGACTGAACCATAACTGGGAAGTTTCCTGGGATTCAGAACTCTAATCTAAAGCCAGTATTGTCCTGGGAAAACTAGGTCAAGTTGGAAACACTGTCCTATCCACCTTCTCAGCTGTGGTTTGGAAAATCTGACACATTCTCACTACAAAATTGATCAGATAAACTCTATTGATTAAATTTATCAGGCAAGGATAGCCAGATTCAGAAATAATCGGGCATCATTTCTGAAGTGGTCTTGGGAAGTTTCATAGCTTATCCTAATTAATTGAATAGAAGGCAGCCTTTCTTTTGTTTTCTGTCTTCACATTTAAAAAGGTTTTTTTTTCCCCTGTAATAGCAAGTGTGTGTTTTAATATGCTTAATTACTAGTGAAGTTAATATGTTTCAGTGTTTGAATTGAGATTATCTAAATAGAAGAGTAGTTTCAGTTGTGGATACTACTGTGTACTGCCTAGATCCCCAATTCAAGACAGAGGCACTCATTCCCCCATTGATAGCAGTATTGGCTATGGGAAGCTCATGGTGGAGTCCACCTTCAAGAATTGACTAGAAAATCACAGATTTGTCTCACCAAACTCACACTCCAACCCCAGGGGGTCCATATCCAATAACTGATTAACAATAAATTTGAAGGTCCAGCCCCTTTGCCTCAGTTCAGGACAACTCTACCTCTACTTCAGGAGAGTGGAAGTTGGGTGGTTCTTCAGTTTTGCAACTGTATCACAGTTCAACTTTTTGTCTGATCTTTCTTTTTTCACCTTCCATCACATGTTGAGCCTAAAAGCACACCATAATAAAATTACTGCATGTGATTCTCCATCTTAGGAAAGAGTCTTTGATTAAGATTCATAGAATGACTATTATATATTCAAACTTCTATATGCATAATTGGTAGGTCAGATGCTTTGGAGGTGAGGTGGTTAGAGATTATAAAACTGCCATCCACTTTACTCCACTGACTTCCCATGAAAATCATGAGAAGATATGACATGCAAAACATACCACAAATAATGCATTTACAGGTTTAGATATTTACAATAAATTTCTTACTATATAACCTAACTTTAGTTAGCAGATGCAAATCCAGCACCAAAAATTATAAATTATTATGTTTAAATAGGGTGATTACCCTACATTGACCACATAGTCTCAATTTACACCTGTTGTCTGGAAATTAATAGTGCTCCCCCTTTCATTGTCAAAAAGACCCCAATTTGGGCAATAAAAGATGTGATCACCTAGCTATAAAGGTCACCTAATTATATTTTATAAATAAATGAGAGCCTTATATGACATAGGGAGAGATGGACCTAGAAAAATTAATGTGTACTGACTGTCAAATCACAATATTAATCTAAGAATTCCTCTCTATGAACATCAGCAAATGGAAAATAAACTCAGCAACTATTTAAAGAGTGAAGATTTACAGATACATCTTGAGCCAAGTTGGGGTCCCCTGCATGCCACTGATATTTCTTTAATAACAGAGAAATCTACCAATTGTCTATGATTTTAAGTAATAGTATTGGCAAGCTTTTATTTCAAGATCATCTACACCATTTGAAAGCTATTAATGTGTCACCAGTCTATTATAGTGACTTGTGAAGCTGTTTTTAGAAGTTATGGGATACACTGAATTTTTCCACACAACTAGCTATTGATCCTTTTGGCTTTACAATGATGGACTTCAATATTTGGCTTCCTTTATGGCTCAAAGACAGGAAAATTTCATATCACTGAAGTAAAAAAAAATCACAAAAATTTTTACTCCTCCTCCAAAGTAAATATAGGGAACTATGGCAATATGTGAGCCCAAGACTATTCTTAGCTTTACTGACAATGCTAACAAGTGGTCTGGAAGAAGGACAAGTATGTGCTGGGGAAGAGGTAATCAGGCAAAAAAAAAAAAAAAAAAAAACTGTCTTCAGTTACCTCCAGCTTTTTACCTGATGCCCACCAAACAACAGTGATTGTTCAGAATCAGGTTTACCACTGTGGACTGTTGGAGAGCAAGTGGACAGATGAAGTCTATGAGCAAGAGCACTGGGAGGAAGAAAGAGGATTCATTTTTTTTTAACTCAAAAAAATACTCCAGGAAAATAAATAGGAGAAAGAAAAGGGAGAAATGCAAAGAGTTTCTAAAATGCCATTTACTCAAGGAAATTCAATGCCAAAATGTCTGGAGGTGATGAAGGGAGGAGCTACGAGGGGTCAGCTGAAGCTGAGCCCGTTAGTGCTCAGGTTCCAACATGGTAGTCACAGAAATGGTACTGTCCCTTTTTTCTCAAAACCTGAACTGATGCAAGGACACTAAGCATAATGGAGCAACACCAATAACAGAAACATCTCAAAGGATGAAAAGGTCTGACTTTGTGGTAATTGCCAGAGGAAATAAAGAAGACACAGGTTGGAGGCATTGGAGTTCCCGGAAAGAAGGAGCCCCTGATTATTTCAGATAGCAATGAAACCCAGGAGGAAAGCCTTTGCAGACCTTGATCTGGGATCCTTGTGTTTAAACTTAGATTTTTCCACTAACTAGCAAAGTAGGAGTTGGAGCCATCATTGAGAGAAAAACAACTGGGCACATCATGGTTCACTCTAAGAAATTGGAGAAAGTGTTAGTAAGCACTGTCATCCAGTGAGACTGATGTGTCCATTCAAGTCTATTTGGCATCAGCTCAAAGGATAAGTTCTTTCGACCTGCCTGTAGCCAGAGAGACCACACACACTCTGCAGAAGAAAAACGTCTAAAAGCTTGGCAGGGGAGTTGTTCAGTCATCGAGGCTAGCTCCTGGTGTGGCGGAGAGTCATTATTTCAGAAGACCCACAAGAATTTCACATAACTTTTTCCCAAAATTATTTTAGACAAAATTCACAATTCAGTAGAAATAGCATGTGATTTAGTGTCATACCTATGTTTTCCGGTCCTATGTTTTGTTTGGCTCTGGTATAAACTTTGAGATTGGTAGCTATTACATTATCATGATCATTTTCACTGTCAACAGGTCATAAGTACCTTTTTAATCACTTTCCATGTAGCACGTTTCTATGTTCCACTGTGGTAAGCACTGTATGCACATCATCTTGTTTAATTCTATAAAGCAGTATTATCCTCATTTGACACATGAAGAAACTGAGGCACAGAAAACAATCTACCTGAAGCCATATAAATAAGTGGATTTGCCAGAATTGAACCTAAATATATCTGCTCTCCAAGTCATTTTCCTTGTCTGATTATGTCACAGGTGTAAAAAACAGATGTCATTCTGATGCTAGGTATCATTAATTATAGCAAATAAAAGTAAAAACACTCCATTTAAAATAGTATACCCACTCAACAGGCAGTCTGCTTGTCCCTCTCCCTCTGCCCTTCCTCCCAACTCATGTTCTAACAGATAAAATCTCTTGAAAGGGGATGCTTGGGTGGCTCAGTGGTTGAACATCTACCTTCAGCTCAGGTCGTGATCCTGGGGTCCTGGGATCCCTGCGGGAAGCCTCCTTCTCCCTCTGCCTACGTCTCTGCCTTTCTTTCTATGTCTCGCATGAATAAGGAAATAAAATCTTTAAACAAAATCTCTTAAAGAGGGGAGGGCACCTTTCTGTGTCTTGCATGAATAAGTAAATAAAATCTTTTTTAAAAAATCTCTTAAAAGAGGGGAGTGGCTCAGTCAGTTAAGTATCTGATTCTTGATTTTGGCTCAGGTCATAATCTCAGGGTCATGACATGGAGCCCCACATGTGGCTCTCTGCTCAGTGTGGAGTCTACTTAAGAGTCTGTCTCCCTCTGCCTCTCCCCATACTCATGTTTTCTCTAAAAATAAAATCTTAAAAAAAATAGTACAGAAGAACAAAATACCTAGCATTTATGAGTATACATTGGACCAGGCATTGAGCTGGATACAATTAAAGCATTAATTGCCACCCTCCTAACCTGATTCTCCCTTATAGTTTATTTAATATCAAATGCAGAGGATACTCTGGAAAAGTCAAGAAGAGAAAAAGACATAGGATCTTCCCATTTTGACACTTGTTAAAGAGAGGTAAGAAAATGACATCAAAAGCCGTATTTTCCATCTGTCTTTTACAAGATTATCAAGTATTAAAGTCTATTTTTGAATGGCAACAAAATCCTCATACTTGAGAAATGAAATGATTGGAAATGGCAAATATGTTGTCATACTCCAGCAATAAAAATCTTTATTCATCTGGGGCACCTGGGTGATGCAGTCTGGTTAGGTCTCCAACTCTTGGTTTTAGCTCAAGTTATGATCTCATGGTTGTGAGATCAAGCTCAGGTGAGCCTCCATGCTCAGTGTGGAGTCTGCTTGAGATTCTCTCCCTCTCCTCTTGCCCCTCCTGCTCGTGAGCATGTGTGCTATCTCTCTTGCTCTCTAGTAAAAAAAAAAAAAAAACTTTAAAAAGAAATCTTTATTCCTTTAAAACTTTCTTTTCTCTAGATTGACCAACCCAAGTGCTATAACTTTTTCATTAGAGAAAACTACCATTACATCTATAATTTATACATCAAAATACCCCAATTTTATATGTATAGAGTACTATTTTGATACATATATGGAGATATATACATGCATGTACACACACATGCATATATATAACTACTGGGGAAAGGGACACTGAGCTGAATAGACATTAAGAAAGCTGAACGATGCTGGAAATTATTAAAGTTCAACAACCCAATTTGGAGAAATTTTGAACACCCTTAGGTGTTCAGCTGAATCCCAGAAAAGTTGTACTTTAAAATGAAGGCTAATGTGGTCTCCTAGGAAAAGGGGTACTGTAGACCTATCCAATAAAGCCTAAAAACTTATATAGTTAATTTGCCAACAAAATAGTTTTATCCTGCCAAGGGTAAACATAAGATCTCTGACAGGAAATCTAAACTCCTAGTAATGTAACAATTACAACATTGCCCATGTAATAAAAGAATTTCTTAGATGTTGCAAAAAAAAAAAAAGCAGGAAAATTGTTGTCATAATTTGGAGAGAAAAATACTGATTTAACACAGAAATTGGAATTGACAGGAAACTTTAAGTACTATTATAAGCATACTCAAAGATAAAGCAAAATATAGACATAATGAGTGAGAAGGAAAATTTCTGTAAGTAAATGAAAAGCATAGAAGAAAATCAAAGAAGAATTCAAAGCCTAAAAAATATAAGGTATCTGGAATGAAAAATTCATTGGCAAGTCTTAAGAGATCAGATATGCAGAAAAATAAATGCATGTATTTAAAAAAAAAAAAAGAAACCCTGCAATGTAAAATACAGAAAGATTTTTTTTAAATAAATCTCAAAATATCCTAACACAGAAGTACATACACAGTGTGGTTCCACTTATATAAATATCTAAGACAAAAAATTAAATTTATAGTGATCAAAATCAGAAAAGTGCTTATCTCTGGTGGGGAGTAAATAGGTGTATTGGTTATATGTACTCATTTGTCAAGGATCAAACTGTTTTCAAGGTCTGTGCATTCTGCTGCACAAAAATTATATTTGATAAAAATTATAAGGGCGTCATGTACAGGGAAGCAGCAGTCCCATAAGTTAAATGGGTTTTAAAGAAGTAGAATGTTTTGATCAGTTCTGAACCATGTATACTTTGATGAGGAATTCTTATGTTCCCATTTGACAGAGGAAATGAGTCTAATACCAAACTGAATATATTGGTAGGTGGAGCTTTCCTTTGAAGTGATCGTGTAGTTTCCAGACAGATGAAGGACTGGGTGTGGAGGGAAGTGAAGTACTAGCTTTGGAATCCCCATCTGCTCCCCACTTGGTGTCCCCAGAAGCATAACAGGGGGTTTGACTTCAGACTGACAACACATAAGAGGGAAATGCTCTGAGGGGAAATAGGATGAGGCTTCTCAGCCCTATGCTCAAGATTCCTGTGATAACCCGCAATGTCTTTAGTTGTTACCTCCCTTAAAAGGCTTCTTTGTGAGGTCAATCCTGTAGGTATGATTCATGGTGTCCTCAATCCAGCACTACCCTTCATGATGCTGTCTCAGCTCCATGACTGTGCCATTGCCTAATGGGCCAGATTCTCATGATATAGAGTAACTTGGGGAGAATCCAGGATGGAAGGGAGCCTGCGTTAGCAGTGCTGATAGCTACAAATCTTTGTCCAAATGCCTGTGTCGATTTTAGGGCTCCCACATAATGTGGGTGGCCAGAAAGTACATTTTCTTCTGTGGCTGCTGAACCAACTGCATGATTTCCCACTAAGAGTTATTCCTAGGGAACCCTGAATTGGACATATCTAGACTAAGCTACTGTAAATAAGATAGCTGCAAGCAACACATAAGCAAGACCAGTATTGATAGAAATGCTATAGTTGGGATCCCTGGGTGGCGCAGCGGTTTGGCGCCTGCCTTTGGCCCAGGGCGTGATCCTGGAAACCCGGGATCAAATCCCACGTCGGGCTCCCAGTGCATGGAGCTTGCTTCTCCCTCTGCCTGTGTCTCTGCCTCTCTCTCTCTCTCTCTGTGACTATCATAAATAATAAAAAAAAATTAAAAAAAAAGAAATGCTATAGTTTAGCATAGCGGTTACTTGCTCCAATCAATTGGCTGTAGCTTCCTGGGTCACATTATTGATCACACTTGCAAAGTCTTTTCAAGAGAAAAGACTGATTCATAGTGATCTCCATGAGGTAAAGTGGTGAAAATCATGATAGTGCACTGTGCTATTTGCCACTTCTGGTACCATTGAAAGGGCTTAGGATCTGGGCATGAAAAGACATGAATTCCAATCCTGCACCTAACACTAACTAGCTCTGTGACATGGGTAAGTACTACATCGTTGTGGGTCTTTATTCTCAAGAATAAATTAGGGATAAAATAATAGTTGATCTCTAACCACCACTCCACTGATATTATCCTGTGAACCATCAAAACTATACCACTCTCCTCCTCTAGTGTCAAAAAGAAAACTACGGGGCCCAAAACAGGGTCACTTAAGTGGAGTCCCCAAACCGGGTTCTAATACCTAATCTAATTGCAGCTTCAGCCTCCCCCAGAAATGTAGTCTTAAAGGTCAGTCAGGAATTTTCTATTCAGAGCAATGAGTCTGCCACTTGGGCCCTCTCCAACCCCCAGAGGAAGATGAGGTAATCTGCATAAGACTTCTTCCACTTCTGTCTAAGGGAAAGGGGCCTTGCTGGAACACTCCTTTCCTTCAGCTAATAACTTTCTTGCCCTACTCCCCTTCTTACAAAAAAACTTCCATTTTTAGAAGTCCTTAGAGCTCCCCTCTACCTGCTACATGAGAAGGTGCCCAATTCATGAATCCTCCAATAAAGCCAATTAGATCTTCAGATTCACTCAGTTGAATTTTGTTGCTTCATGCTAGGCTTTCACCCCATAATACCTATTAAGTGTACAAAGGAATAAACTTAGACAATAAAAAAAAAGGACACGTTATACTTTCTTATCAGTGTTGTGATATCATTGAATTCATTCAATTTCAAATCAACATGTTTTGGTGAAATGTCTGGTTTCTGTGACTCACATAGAGACTGTAATTATAAATTAATGTTATCGAAAATTTCTACCTATCATGTTTATTTCCCAAATGAACATTCTATGAACTCTTTCTCAACGATAATATTGTCACATGCTTTCTAGTTTGCAAGCAAACAGGTTTGGAGAAATGAAGCCATTTGCTTTGGCTGATCCATTCAGCTGATAACTGGCAGTGGAGCTGGAGCTGGAACACAGATCTGCTGGCTCATCTGAATGTTCTCTGCTCTGTGAGGACAAGATTGTGAGTCTCCTAACCTCACAACCAATATTCTCCCTGTTGCTTGAACTGCATTAAATTGTTAAAAAACTAAAACAACTGGCCATGTATCTGGAGTGATAGAGGTGAAGGCTCAGGATATAGTGGAATTCAAGCACTGAGAGAAGGATCAGAATGGGTAATCTTTAAGGCACAGCCCAAGTCTGAATGTCATCAGCTCAATGACAAAAATATACTTTCTTCTCATTTTGTTGAAGTGATTTTTTAAAAGTTTTTGTTGTTCTTTGCTTTTGTTATAGGAAAGAGAGAAACAAGACTGAGAAAGATAAATTCAAGGACACATGTGTGAAAAAGCTTGCCACTGCTATTGACCATTGCCAGGAAATGTCACAAAGTCCCCAAATCTTCTCAATCTGTGAATCTATCGCCTGCCCCATCATCTATCCCAGGGGTTACAAAATCCGTGGCCTCTAGAAAGATTTTTGTCTCTATGGCTGACAGATAGAAGAAGAGACATTTAGAAGTATTTGTTGTGACAAATTTTTGTCACTAAAATGGAGGATGACTGGGACATTAGAATAGTTTTTAATGGCCACTGCAAATTTTGGTTATGGGCATGGGATACATCTCTTTTTTTTCTCCTCCAGAAAAGTCATCAGATGGAAGCATTAATTGATTTGAAGATATACAAAACAACTCTAAGGTGCCATTCTTCAAATGCTCACTATGATAACAAAAATATTTAAGATTAAGGATATTGGGTTTGAAAAAGAAAATTTCATAAATCTAGTAAAGATACATTTAAGAGGAGTCACACTGCCAGGAAGGAAAGAAATAATCTCTTCCAGCAAAATACAAAAGTGACCAGTCAGAATGCCAGTAAAGAGTAGTCTATAAGAACAATGGAAATGTCCAGATGTGTTAAGGAGATCAGTTACCATTAAGCTATAACACAGGCAGAGGTAAAATGGGCAAAAAATATTTATACTTTCCAGGTATAAATAAAATCAATGTCTAGACAATCTCTGCATTTAAAGCTGACTTCTATTTTAACATGATTATAGATATTGTCATCATACATTCCAGTTTTTATAGACAAAGCCAATCTTAAATATTATGTTATGTTGAATGAACCATTACCAAAGTTTCAGTATTTCAGCAAAATGTAGCTGATCAAAGTAATACTACAAACCTTTAAATGGAAATAAACTTAAATCAAAAAGATTAATAGCTGAGAAAAGGAGGCACATAGCTTAAAGAAATATCTCCATTTTTCAGACGTGTTCACAATGCACACACACAATAACTATATTGTATGTTTCTAATTTTAAGTGTGTGCAGGTAGCATGACTCAGATCCTATGATTAGAAAAATACTAAGTATAAATATCCTCACAGTTATAACTTCAGTGATTGACTTAAAGTGAAATTATAACACTGGTGACTTTAACAGTGCTATTGTATTTACTTTAGCTCCAGTTTAAAATTATTTTAAGAAATTTGAAACATATTGGACTAGAAAGTCTCATTTTATAGTCCGTGTGAGTAAAAAAGAAAAACAGTGTATCATCAGTAAGGATTTTCAAATGTACTATCCTTCTTCAAAGAAATGTGGAAATCCGTAGGGAACATTTTTGCACTTAATATTGCAATGGAATGAACATTGCTCAGCCTGGGAAAAATATTATCACATCACATAATCAAAGACATGCAGTTATCTGACAGCTCCATAACATCCAGAAATCCAAGAAGACATTTTTTTTTAAAGATTGTTTAAAATAGAGCCTAAAGTAAATGCAACATTATTTGAAAGACATTTTAAAACTCAGAGTTTGAGTTTAAAACCTTGGATCAAAGAGTTTCATACCTTCAATCGTATTTAGATAGAAAAATAGGGAAACATGCCTAGAAAGGTAGCTTGAGCCATTGAATGGATAATTTTAAGTATCATATAAACAAATGTGTGCTTAATACTTTTCATTCGTCAAAGAGTTATTGAGCACCTGCTATGTCACAGGCACTGTGCTAGGGTGTTGGGGATATAGCCATGGCCACATTCTACTCAGTTCCTGCTCTAATGAAACTTACATTCCAGTAAGGACACAATCAGTGAGTTAAAAAGGAAATATTTTGAAAGTACAAAGAATGGGTATAGATAACTCCCACAGGCAAATGGAAGCCAAAAATACTGTTTCAGCATAAAAAGAGGACCATCTAAGATTTGGAAGTGTTTACCACAACCATCCTCCCCACATCCAAATTCAGAAGAAGTTGAAAGAGACACAGGAGGTAGATAAGTAGAAATGAAAATTTCAGCTTTATCACTATATTAAATTTGTACTGATGAAGTAGTTCAACCAGGTCCTGCTACTGGACTTCCTAAGATCCTGCATCTATCAGGTATTGCCCCAGTGTTTCTACTTTTACTTCCAAGCATCCATGGACTTGTTCTTGGTGGTCTGCAATTTCCTCAAAAGACAAAATCATCTATCATTAAATCTTTAATTTGAATTTTATTGGCCTTAAAATTTTTAATAATTTATAATTTTGTAGTTTTATAATTTATTTTAGTCATTTAAGAACTATAAGCATGAGTTTATAACTGGATTATATGCATAATATAAAAGTGGAAAAAAACTATCAATTCAAGTCTGTGAGACTCTTTTAAATGGAAAATACAGGACTTATATTTGAAAACTGTTACTCCACAATGCTTCCAAGAACACATTTGTCTGATAGAAAATTCCACAAACAGTGTGGTTTCTGAAGAAGTGACTAAAAAAACTGAGATTTTCATTTGGGGCTTATTTCAATAATAATATAAGAAATGCAAAACAACAACATTAAACAATGATGTATCAGGAACTGGAGCCAGATACCCTGGTTACAGCTAATGTAAAAATGTATGACAAGATAGACATTAAATGTAGTCAACTCTCATAATTCTAGTAAAGCAATGATCTCAAGGTTAATAAACATAAAAATGATTGATAATTCTTTTTAAATTTAACTGCCCATAGAACAACAGAATAGGTGTCTGTGGTTCCTCCTGAGAATTAAATCCCCGTGTAGAAATGGCTAGGAAAAAATATATTTAGTTTCTTAAAAAAATATATTCAGCATCTTAAAACTAGTATATATTTATGTGTGTATATATATATATATATATATATATATATATATATATATATCATATGCATGAGCAAGAGAACAATAAAAAGCAAAATTTCTCCAAGTCTCACCATTCTCCATGAGTGTGTTTATTTGTTAATGGGTTGACAGTCCAGCACTGTGCTGCCATGGAGTATTCTTAAACAGAGTGAAACTAAAAAATAATAATAATAGAGAAGGAAACTAAGTCTACAATACTTAGAATATAAAATCCTGATGAACATCAAGAAGTTTTACATCTGGACAGCCAGACTATTTCCTGCTTTATCTCTCTATTCAGAACGATCACTAGCAGATGAGGTAAAAATCTGGGTTGAGGGGTGGCAGGAAAAAAACCAAGTGAGCAGAAATAGCCATCTGGGACAAACATTTCACAGTGAATGTTTAAGAAAAAACTAACTTTATCCACCTAACTTTCTAGTTACATTGATTGGTAAGTTGAAATCTAACGACAATTAGTCATCTAGCATATACCAAATTGATAGCCACTCTAAAATGACTAAATATTCTAATAAAATAATTATAAAATTGACCAAAAACTACTTACAAGGGACATCAGATTTTTAGCTTTGAAAATCTGTTTACCCACTGAAGGTTTCAACATCTGATGTAGTAACAACAGAATATAAAACATTAATAACCCCAGGATGCCATTTAATTTAATTCCATATTTAAATGGAATATTTGACAAGTCAAAATAGGGAGAAAGGATGTCCCATTCTTTCGAAAAATAGGAATGTGTTAAGAATCAGTACTTTTGATGGGCCTACTTGATTGGTTTTCTCCAAGAGAACTGCTTTTACAACAGCTTTTGACTGATGGGTTTTACCATCCTGAGTTTCTATCCCTGGACCTGAAGATTCATCATCCAAACTCATACATCTTCTCAAAAATGGGCAACCCCAGACACTGAGCATTATATTCCAAATAGGATTGTGGGCAATGACTATTTTCCCAAATCCCAGAATCTGAAGTCATCCATCAAAGCACCCTCGGGGATTTCCAATCTTGGTAGCTATCTACAGGAAGCTCTTGTGTACCAGGCTCCAGGCACGCTGTGAAACAGCAGTCTCTGTGTACTGAATGATGAAGAACTCAAACCTCAGACTCTTATAGGCTTGAGTTTTCCTCCTGGTGTGTGATTCACAAAGCTTTATGAAATTAAATAAGTCACTAAGTCTCTCAGCCTGTGACCTCATCTTTAAAATGAGGATAATACCTACCTTGCACAGTAAATACAAGACTTAAGTTACATATGGAGGCACTTCAGGTAGCTACAACAGGGCATCAGAAGGACAGAGAGTTGCTGGAGGTCAGCTCCAGCCCTGCCTGCTGGTTAGCAGAAAGCAGAGATACTGGCACTTCACTCCATTCCACACAGATCTGTCACCAGAGATTTGCCATTGACACCACACATGAAAATGAAATCCAAATAAAGAAATGTAAAACCTCCACTACAAAAAGTAGAAAGAAAAATTTAGGTGGATAACTATGTGATCTCTAAGTGGCTGTGAGATTACGGGGAGGATTTTTTTAAATATGTAATTTCCTCTATTTCAAAGTTTTCTATTATGCATTTTTTTATTTTTCAAACTGAAAATTAAAAAGCAAAACCACTACCAAAAACATACTGATTGTGGGGGGATAATAAAACTTGTATAGTAAGTAACCTTCTGACTTTTTTCTTTTGTACTTTCTTCATCTGAGAAAGTTCTCATGTGTATGTGTTGTCCTATTATCTGACAGAGCAGCCTGGCAAAGTTTTCACTATTCTAGATCTATTCCTTCCCTGCTCCTTTGCACAGTCTTGAGCACCT
This sequence comes from Vulpes vulpes, assembly GCF_048418805.1. Lineage (NCBI taxonomy): Eukaryota > Metazoa > Chordata > Mammalia > Carnivora > Canidae > Vulpes > Vulpes vulpes. Next base: position 16,250,514 of record NC_132792.1, on the reverse strand, counting down.
TTCTCTAGTCATTGCCTAGACAGAGCACAGAATGCACATGACTCTTGACATGAATTTTTCATTGGCCTCATGCCTCAACCATGGAAGCCAGGTGTGGCTTCAACCAGGGCCTACTACATATACACAGTTCTGATCTGCCATTAAAACCTTAATACTTGTGAAATCTGCTTTCATGCCTCAACCATGGAAGCCAGCTGTGGCTTCAACCAGGGCCTACTACATATACACAGTTCTGATCTGCCATTAAAACCTTAATACTTGTGAAATCTGCTTTCATCTAGAATAGTTCTATACTTGGATAGATCCTTTTGGCAAGACAAAATCTTTTTAGGTCTATACGTAACCGAGGTACAACAGAAGGCTATATAAACTGTACACCCCTAATATCAAAACACCTGCCAGAAAAGCTTTGGCTGGAGTGCCAGGGTGGCTCAGTCAGTTAAGCATCTGATTTGATTTCAGCTCAAGTCATGCTCTCAGGGTGGTAAGGGTGGTAAGATCGAGCCCCACAACTGACTCTGCATTTAGCATGGAGTCTGCTTCTCCCTCTTCCACTTGTGAAAGAGAGAAAAAAGAAGAAAGAAAGAAAGAAAGAAAGAAAGAAAGAAAGAAAGAAAGAAAGAAAGAAAGAAAGAAAGAAAGAAAGAAAGAAGAAAGAAAGAAAGAAAGAAAGAAAGAAAGAAAGAAAGAAAGAAAGAAAGAAAGAAAAAGAAAAGCAAAGAAGAGAAAAGCAAAGAGCAAAGCAAAGCTATGGAGTTAAGCATGTTCCTGCAAGTAACAGCACAAACTATCTAGTACTCAAAATATTCTCTATAGTCATATGCAGACTAAAAGAAATTTCCATCTTTGTTTATAATCTTCTTAGACCTAGGTTCTTTCTTAAGTATATAGTTATTGAGAGAATTGGGAATTTAAGTAAAGCTTTATCCAGACTTAGGAATGAATTTAAAAAGACAGTGGGTATTAGAGTGAAGAATATGAAATTCCTAGAACCTTATCCCAAGATAAAAATATCATTTTAAAACACTTCTAATTGAAAATTTTGAGGATTAACATCTAATTCTGATAGTATGGCTGCCTTTGGACAATTGAATGTCTATCATTAAAGTGAAATATATAATACATATACATATGTATATATACATATATTAAAACATTAATGGATAAGATTAAATAGATAAGATTTAACACAAACACACACATTTACACACAAAGCAGTTAAACTGGAGAACTCTAAAAAAGAAAAGGAATTTTTAAAATAACCAAAGTACAGATTACCTAAAATCTATTGGTTATTATATTGATAGCTGACTTCTCAAGAACAATGGAATCCTGAAGGTAATGGAATGCTATCTTTAATGAGTGGAAGGAAAATAACTATACACCAAGAAGTCTATAGTCAAGAAAATCATCTATCAAGAACAAATACAAAATACGGATATTTCAAAAAGAGAACTGAGTACAGAAGAATGTAAACTAAAAATTAACAATGTAATTTTTAAATACTGTAATTATTTACAATATTATTTTTTTAAATAATTATAAAGTTAGTCCTGGCTTTGCACAAAAGTGCAGGATCATAAAAATGACCATGCAAGCAAAAATCTCATGAAGTGATCTTAATCAATGGGAAAAATTGTAATTGTTCCATGACCCTTAAAACTTGTCAAAACATTAACTACCTTCTTCCTGTCACGTATAAATAAGGAAATGAAAAAAAGAAAAAGGTTATTTAGTACAGTATAATTGAAAACATTAGAAACACTGAGAAATGAGGTGTTTTCTGGTAAAAGCTTATCAAGATTTGTTTAAGCAATACTTTGCCTTTATATTGTATAACTTACAGAATGAACATCTTTGTTACCCTTGCCAACTTGTAATACTTGTAATTCTGGATCGTCTTCAAACATTTTATGCATTGTGCTTTAGGAGTTGTTCTTTGCCAGCCTCACCTTCCCCTAAGACATCTTTCATCACAACTATTTTTTCATTTATGCTGACAAGTTCATCTACACTAAGTTCCTCTAACTTTATATATATCGTCTCAAATGGCAAAACAGGTCAATGTTCTAAAAGCAACTATTTGTTTTATACCTCCCTTTATATATGGTTCAAATTTTACTTGCACCCTTATTTTGTCATCTCTGTTACTATTCCATCTTAATTGGCCAATTTCCTCTTTTGGTTATCTATTTTTGTAAAACGCTCTATGACTATATCACTGAGAGAAAAGGAGTAACTCAACAAAATGCTTTGCTTTCTGTAAATCAACTGAATGGACGTGCTGCGAGCCATCACTTAGACTTTGAAAGAAATGATGTGATTGATACTAATCATGAGTCTGCATTTGTTATTAACAGTCACTTGTGCAATTAACAGCGAGCAGTAAGTTTATATTTTATGCAATTATTCACAGTTAATATAACATGGTAACTGAAATTTAAAATGTGTTGATGGGAGACTGGTGTTAACCCTGACTACGGCAATTTGTACATATTGAAAACATTCAAAGTGAAAATTGCCTACATGTGGTAATATATATTTTCTATAAGATTTTCTTTTTTTTTTTTAATTTATTTATGATAGTCACAGAGAGAGAGAGAGAGAGGCAGAGACATAGGCAGAGGGAGAAGCAGGCTCCATGCACCGGGAGCCTGATGTGGGATTCGATCCTGGGTCTCCAGGATCGCGCCCTGGGCCAAAGGCAAGCGTCAAACCACTGCGCCACCCAGGGATCCCTCTATAAGATTTTCTATATTTTCTACAATGAACATAATATTGTGATAAGTGAAACAATTTTCAGAAAAACAAAAATTAAGAGTATATACAACACCAACAGTCATTCAGAAATATAATCAAAGGATTGTGCTTCTGACTAAAACAAAAGGATACTAAATGGGAGATATGAGATACAAGATGGAAAGAGAAAAAAGATTGTAAATGTATGTATGTATCTTTTTTAAATGATTTTATTCAAAATGTATGCAGAAGCACATGATAGAATCTAAACAAAAATTTCTTTATTTTAGAAAGGTTGTCATCAGGGATAAGTTGTTCTAATATCCTTATTGTAAAAGAATTAAAATATGATCATTTTGTTAAATATTACATGTATGTTAAGAAAGCTGGAGTTGGCATTAAAAGGACAGATATGTGGCATGTACGTTTCAAAAAAATAGAGGGAAAAGATAGGAGATATTAGAAACTTAATCTAAAGAAAACAATCCAAAAAAAGCAAGAGAGGAGATAAATATAGAGAGAAAAAAAAATAGGAAAAAATGCACAGTAAAAAGGAAAAATATTTCACAACGCATGAAGATTAAATATAATGCATATGAAAGTAATCTTTGTGTTTCAGACCTCTCTCAGGTATTTGGTTAATGTAAATTTAATCTGAATCAGGCAGTTCATTATGCTTATGTAATGAACAAGGATCTCTCTGCTTCCATATTATCTGAGATAGAGCTTAGAGCCAAATTAGACTTCAGATAAAGTGAATGCAATATTTATTCTACAACAATGAAATGTCCAATTTCCTGAGAAACAGGTAAGATCTCTTTAACATGTAGAATTTGCATGTATTATAATTATACTTCATGGGCAAACATTTTGGAGTAAGCTCTAATAGAATCCCTGATGCTCTACCTGGCCAGACATGATTATAATCCTAAATTATTAAAACACATAGGACTCTGACTCTAAAAGTTACCACTAGAACTCTTCACAGTGCTCTGTAGGAAGGAAAATACACATACATTTTCCGGTAGGAAAATACACATACAGTGCCTCTCTATCCTTTCTTACAAATCCTAAGATTTGGAGCAAATAAAGTTTCGTTCTTCCTTTGATAATGACGAGAATTATTTTTGTTTGTTTGTTTGTTTGTACAATGAATATTTATTTTGATTCAGACCAGTATGAACACTAATAATTACAGTAATGGTTGGGCCAGATTAAGGGAACCAAATCTTGGTTCTTCCAAGAGGGGATAATTAGACCTGCAGTTTTCAATATTTGAAATCTAAGAATTTGACCTCAGCTTTTTTCTTAAGGACCCTTTTTCTTTGTTACCAGTTCTTAGTCTGGTTACCAGATCTAGTCAGTTTATGTACCCCAAGTTCAGAGTGAGTTTCTAATAATCACTCAACACAGTAGACTGGGTTAGAATGGACAACTAGTATAAAGCCCAAGGAAAGTTAAAATCATTAAATTTGGGAAAAGTAGATATCATGAGGTAGACAAAAGAATTTTGATTGCTTATCCTAGAAAAAGAGAAGGTTCAGCATGGAATGTAAGATACTTAACATAAATTCTCCACCCCACAGAAGACTGATGGTTGATATTAGTTTTTTTGGTTTTCATTTGAGATATACATGGCAGTGATTTTTATAAGGCATCTACCATAGATTCCTCAATGTAAAATTGAAAGAAAATGTGAGTTCCAAAACAAACTTCTTTCTCTGAAGTCATTTAGGAAAAAAGAAAAGAACTATTTTTTCTTGATTGCATATTTATTATGTGACAAACTTTGCCACATAACATAGGGACATATCTGCATCTAGCTATATCTATATGTAATAAATATATATAATAAAACTTCAAAGCAACCCTTTGATAATGAAGAATTAATTCCATTAATAATAGAGGAAATGAAGAATCAGATTTAGCGTTTAGCACTTTGCCTAAGTTCATACCACTATACAATGGAGGATCCAAGACTCAAACGTACGTCTCTCTTACACCACTTCCCCATGCTGCAGGTGTGTTTGGACTAATTTCACCAATTTCCCACCTCCAAGTAAGAGACAGAATGGTGTAAAACCTATAAGCTTTTCAAACTTGCTTTTAAGATTCTTCTGGTACAGAAAGCAGCAAACTCTTTCTATAAAGGACAGATAGTACTTTTAGACTCTGCAGGCCATGTGGTCTCTGTCACAACTCTACTTCATTGTTGCATGCAGACAGCCATGCAATCAAAAAGGAATGAGAAAGCTGTGTTCCCAAAACTTAGAGGCACTAAAATTTGCATTTCATGTAGTTCTGAGGCATCATGAACTATCATCTCTTTGATTTTTTTTTCCCCAACCATCTAAAAATGAACAAAACATGCTTAGTTCGTGGGCCATGAAAAAAAAAAAAAAAAGAAGGCAATGGGTTGGATTGCATTCATGGGCCATAGTTTACCAATCCCAGCTCTGGGAAACACCTATAGGAAGGCATTGGCCTCTGCTGCTTTTACTGCCCAGTTTGTGGAGAACCAAAGCAGTCTTCCCTGGCAAAAGAGTTTAGCAAAATCTGGACTAAAGCCTATTGGAAATCAAACCATTTTAATGAATAGTCTCCCTTTGTCTGTGTCTGGCAAGGTTGTTTGCAGCAGGCTTGTTCTTTGAATCAAATTTAGCAGTTGGAGTGTAAATACCCTAAGCATTGGTTCATTAGCTTCATAATAAGGATGTCTTAGCATCAAGGATTTAACAGTCTGAAAATAGCCTCTGGCTAGAAAGAATGGGAATTCAGTCTTTAATCCTAAATTCTTCGGAAAAACTAAAATGCCTGTATAAATACAGGTCTTTGAGAAATCACTTGTCAATGATAAGTATTTCTGGAGACAACATGAAATTCATGAAAATGGAAGTTTGACAAGTATGGGCATTCTTGAACTTGGGGGTTTTCAAAGGAGATAGGCCGTGTTTCTTAAGAGGTTTGGGGATTTAGAGAAAGGCACATCATCATCAGACTCGAAGTCCTCTGTGGTGGTGGTGTCAGTCCTTTCCGTTGTAATTCAAACAAAACTTGAGACTAATGATTCAAGCCCTGTGTGGTTCACAGCAGGAAAAGTCTTTATAATTTTAGGTTTACCAGTTTGTTCATATCATAAGAATTTTGGCATGGAATCAGAGCATAAAGCCCCAACTCTACTTCAGCTTCCACCTGTTGAATTAAAAGCATCTACCAAGAACAGCTTGAGATTTGCTGCTTCCTCGGAAATCAGAGTCCTGGCCCCAAACCAAAGTTTTATTCAACAGCTACCAACATTAGCAACCCTGCTAAGGAGGCACTGGGGCTACCTACTGCTTATGCCTCTGGCAAGAGGCACGAGGCCATTATTGGCCTTAAATATCCCTGCCATCCATTCAATAAACATTTACTGAATGTGTTCTGTGCTACTACAAACGGATAATATACTTTATTACTACCACACAAACAGTCCCTTTTTGCATTCAGGTGTTTGATATATTGTCTAGATGACGGATTCAATTAAATAAGGGAACTAGTGACTTCCCAACAAAAGATTTTTGTTGCCAAACTTGGATATTTGGCAAGTGTATTGTCAATATTGGCGTGGCTCCTCTTGTAGGAATTCTTATGCTTATAAATCGCTAGCAACTCTTGAGCACTACCTTTGTGCCAGAAACTCATTTTCCCTGTGAGAGAAGTGCTAATGTGATTTGGATTTTACAGATAGGCAATTGAGACTGAGAAGATAATTGGCCTAGATTGCACAGAAGGGACCAAATTAAGCCCCCAACCCATTTCTTTTTGACTCAAAACTCTATGGACATGGGCACTGCTCAATGCAGCCTCTTAGCCCACAAGCTGTTAATGTTTCTCACTGGAAAGCCAACCAGAGGATGATAATTTTCACCAGTTCACGTATTCTCTTTCACAAAGCTCTACCACTCCAATTCTACTTCATTCACTTCAGGAGAAACAAGGGACTCTCAGAGACATATTCAAATCCAAAATCCAGGAGAATAAAAGCAACTGAACTAGACCTTAGGTAAATAAGCCTCCAGAACACCTCTTCACTTTTACTTTTTCCTTCCCTGGTATAAACTATATATGGGCTCCATTTGTCAATTTCCAGCTCTGCCCTGTCCTTTCAGCATTTTCCAAGCATGCCTCTTGCTGTGTCCTTGGTGTTTAGGTCTTTCTTCTGGGTAGTAGAGGAAGAATGGTAGAAGCTGAAGAGGAAGAACAAGGATTCATTAAGCACTTAGACAAGAACATGCCAAGACTACGATCAAAGATGCAAACTTGTGCATTAGCCAAACACGTAATACATTTGAAAACAAAAAGTCCCTATGTTGAGGGTGGTGTAGGAGAAGGCAGTAAATGTCTCCTCTGTTCATGTTTTTTGGTGTTTTGTTTTGCTTTTATAGAAATCAAATCATTCTCTGTAAGAATGTGCTTAATAACAGGGTGGGGTCAACACATCCAAATACAGATAAGTTAAGCACCAAAAAGCATATAGGTTCAGCCAAACACAACATTCAATCAAGTTTCAATTTAAAAACGTTTAAAAACAGGGCTCCTTAGTTCAGTTTGTTGTGTCCTCTGAATATTTTTTCTTTGACATATCTGTGTATAGAACCCATGAAGTCATGTTTGTACATTCTGTGGAGTTTGGATCAAATGTTAAAGTCAAATGCTGAGTCTTTTTCAACAAAGTGCGCAGTAAATAATTGTATATCATCAACTAATAAGGTAAAACAGGACACACACAGGAACCCATGGGCCTGTTTTAAATAAAGGAGGTTTTTTTTTTTTAATTGATCCTTTTTTAAAGGGATCAGTTTTATTTTTTTAAAAAAAGCCTCAGTTTCTAATATTTCAAAATACACATAAAATTTAGTTTGTTGCCACACGGAAAACATCATTTAAGATTGTGTTGAGCCCCAGTCCTCTGAATAGATACAATGCATATAATCCAGTTCAATATTATGCCCAGCCTGGTAAACAAATGTACTTTACATATCAGGCCCCTCAAGAATTTGAGTTTTACAACTTCTGATGCCAAAACAGAAGGTAAGACTTTTCATGAAAGTATGTACTCCACCTGGGGGAAAAGAGAAAGCTTTAGAATTTTAGAACAACTCTGGGAAATTTTACATCATAAAACAATTTCCCCCTCTGCCTACCCTTTCCATATTAACTCCCTAGTTTAGAGTTGCTTCCATTAAGAGATCATATCCTGGGGCACCTGGGTGGCTCAGGGATTGAGCATCTGTCTTTGGCTCAGGGCGTGATCCCCAGGGTCCTGGGTTGGAGTCCCTCATTGGACTCCCCACAGGGAGACTGCTTCTCCCTGTGCCTGTGTCTCTCATGAATAAATAAAAATCTTTAAAAAAAAAAAAAAGATTATATCCTCTGGGTTGACAGGAAAAGTCTGAGAACATCCATAATTACTTGAATCAGCTAAGAAATAGACAAATTTGATTATCTGTTCTATATTCAGAAAATCTCAAGGATCACTGAAAGATAGTTCAGTTTCCAATACTGATCTATACTGGCAGAGAGAAGGTAAAAGGATTGAACACCTCTTGTGCTGATTCTATCACTGGGATAGTAACTTCTATATAATGTTTGGAAAGTTTTATAAGACAGGAAAAGTTTTCTCTTACAGAATCTTATGTAGTCCAAATGTCAAACAGATAAACACACAGCTGCTTTGCTGGATATAAGGAGGAACTTCCCACCTCTCCTGGAACACTTTGCACAATGCCTAGGGCACAAAAAATAAGAGGGAGAACCATGGGGGGAAAATATGCATTTTAGTTTCAGGTCACTTTCAGCTGTAAGTATCTATAATGCTTTGACTTTAGGATAATATCTGTTTCTCAAAGTCTTCTTCCTGGCCATATCACCTCAGGCAGGTAACTTAATATCTCTGAGCTGCCTCTGTGATTAAAAGAAAATAGGATACTTAAACTTATGCACATGCACAGTGTGTTTGTTGTGTATTTGGGGCCCATTCCTTCCCCCATTATCAGCCTAATACATTCAAATAAGGTTGACTCTATTCCCCAATTCCGAAAGTGACAAGACGTAGCTGGAAGCTGGGAAAAAACCATGCCCAGGAGCTACCAGTAATGTGCTTTATTTGGACTACTGAGCTAATAGAATATAGAAGATCTAGAGCTATTTGCAGGCATCTTTGTCACTATGTGACAGAGGACTATCTGAGAATGATGCTAACAAAAATTAAATAAAAGCAGAGGAAAGAAAGAAATCTCCCTGGTTCTATCACTTGAGCATCTGAACCCAACCATGCCCAGGCTATCCCAGACTTTAGGGGATAGTGTTTATCCTCCCATAGTGACATGAGCCAATAGATTTGCTTAATTTAAAGGCTAGTCCATTTGGAGTTTTCTGTCATTTGCAGCCAAAAGAGTACTAATAACTAATAATAATTATGTAGTGGCCCTACGGATTGAATTAAGCCATGTACATGAAAGCAATGTATAAATTAAGTGCTGGTATTAGTTTCCTTAAGTCAGCCTTTTGAGAATTTCAACATTTTCATACAAAGAGAATTTTCACCTTTTACCACATTCCATGTATATTACTTTTTCAGATTCAAGGTGAGCCAGAAAACATTATGTCTACTTACATAATTGTTCTTTTTGCTCACAAGCCACAGTCACCTCCATTTCTATTCAGTCTGTAATGTGTAGTTACAAACAAGAGGTCTGCCAATGCACTAGATGAAAATTCACTACCATTGTTTGCAAATAACAAATCAGTCACAAATTCTAGATGCCTGGACTTATTCAGGTTATTTTTTAAGGCTTTATTTTATTTATTTATTCATGAGAGACACAGAGAGAGAGAGAGAGGCAGAGACATAGGCAGAGACAGAAGCAGGCTCCATGCAGGAAGCCTGATGTGGGACTCGATCCTGGAACTCTGGGATCAGTCCCTGAGCCAAAGGCAGATGTTCAACCACTGAGCCACGGAGGTGTCCCTTCAGGTTACTTTTGATTTGCTAAATGCCAAAGATCTCTAGATTTCTAGACCAGGAAAAGTTGTATTATCAGAATTCTACTACATTTTAAAACACAGAAATGGACAAGATCAGAAAAAAGAGCATGGACTAGAATATAAAATAAAGACTAAAACAGAATCTGATTAATTCAGAAGTAGAGAGAGAGTTGTGAAGAATGTGAAATGCAGGGAACTAATGATGTCATAGAAACTAAGGGAGAGGACTTTCAAGATTTTCAAAAGTTACAGAAAACACAGAGATGAAAATGGGAAATATCCACTGGATTGGTGACCAAGGCTAGAACACATTCAGTAGAATTAGAGAAGGGAAAGAGATTAGAATGGGGAAAAAATAAATAAATAAGCGAGAAGGAGATAGAGGCAGTGATTTTTAACTATTCTTTTCAAAGCCTGAAGATGGGGGAAAAGGAGGAATTACTGAATCCAAAAGAGAAACATTTTTAATTGAGTGAACTGAATGGAAGTTGATCCATGCCCATGTACTATTCTAATTTCTTATAATAGTACAATTAAGCTAAAAACTAGAATATCAAACCGGCCTCTGGACTAACCTGATAATTCATGCATTTAAACAGACTACATGTTTCTTGAAAATAGATGATGATGTAGAAATGTTGGAGTTCAAAGTGAATGGTCAAGAAAGAATTGAGACATCTTTGATGCAAAAAGATGGCTTTATTAAAGTACAGGGACAGGACTTGTGGGCAGAGAGGGCTGCACTGAGGTTGTAATGGGTGAGTGATGATATACTTTCAGGTTGGGAGGGGGTTAGGGATAGCATATGTCTCTAAGGAATTTTGGAAGCAAGTTTTCCAGAACCTTGAGGCTCTAGCTATTTTTAGGAAAGGTCATTTATTACTGTCTAATAAAACCTTAATCATGAAACCCTTTAGATGTATAGTAGGCCATATTCCTGAAAAATGACTGCTAACATATATCTCAGAGGTTAAAGAAAAAGGAAGTTTCCCAAGGAATTTTTATATGTTAAAGTAGACTTACAGGATCCAGGAGGTTGGAATAATGTTAAACTCAGATTGCCTATTGCCTTTAACAAAGTGGCAACATTGAGGCAACATTGAGTTCATAGAGGAAGGTCATCCTATCTCAAGGACTTGTCATGGGCTGTCAGTTATAAGAGAAATTTAATTTTTTCTTTAGCCTTTGTTTCCCACATTATTCCCTCCTGAACGATTTTGACCCTTTAATCTTTAAGGTTGCTGAAGGTAGGAGGTTTTATCTTCTATAACTTCGTCCTGATGAATAGGGGTGTAGAGATGGCCCTACCTGTGGGTCAACATTGGTCAGTTGGGGGCTTAAATATATGGGAGTTACAAAAGACAGATGTAGCTGAATCCAAAGGAGACCATAAAGTATGGATCTTCCCAAGTGGAAAGGATCATCTGTCAACTTACAGTTCTGACAGTGAAAGAATCTTAACACCAGGTAGTGAGATTGGAAAAAACTCGAATTGTTACACAATTCGAGTAACAAAAAGATGTCCAACCAAGAGTCGTTTGATAGTTGACAAAAATCCTCCTCCAGTCCAGGAGTTTGACCAATCATTAAAGGAAAGAGAGGGATGGTTTAAAGCACCAATTTAAGTATTTATGTTAGGTAGAAGTCAAGAAATATTTTTGTGGTAATGTGGAGCATTCTGTTTGTTTGATAACATAAGTTCCACCATGTGCAGGAGTTAAAACATCTAATGCCACTCGATTTTGTAGACTGCTTTCTGCATTCAAGTTAGTTCAGTATTTAATAGAGAAATGCTATTTTGAGTGTCATTTAGGGCTTTGACCATATACTTATTAAGAGCTTCAATGTACCAAACAATGTTCTCCAGTCCCAAAGAGGAAACAAAGATGGATGCTAGGTGGTCATACCAATGAAACAAAGAACATGGCCACCACTGTTTTAAATCTGGAAGATTGGCTGGGTTGGTATGGATTTTAATAACACATCCATGTATCCAGGCAAAACTAAGAGTACAGCAGTCTATCCAGCCTGGGGGAAGCCATGGCCACAGGTCAGAGCCACAGAGCTACTGGCTCTGTTAGGAACCAGTCATCTAACTTTGGGCCTCCTTGAACTGCAGTCAGGAGACCAAGGGTCATTTGGTTTTAGAGAGCCACCTTATGAATTTGTGGGTGACTACAAGTTGGGTCTGGTCAAAGGTAACTGTTGTTGTCTGACTAAAGCCTCTTTGCAATTTTATATCAATTGAGATGGCTTCTAGGACAAATATAGCTAAGGAATAAAACCATCAGGAAACCTTCCTTGTTTGGGGTATCTTCATGGCTCAGTTGGTTGGGCATCCAACTCTTGATTCCAGCTGGGGTCATGATCTTGGGGTCATGGGTTTGATCCCCACTTTGGGCTCTGCACTCAGCATAGCCTGCTTGAGATTCTCTCCCTCTACCTCTGCCCCTCCCCACTGTGTGCTATCAGTCCCTGTGCCCCTCTCCGCCCTAACATGCATGACCTCTTTCTTTCTAAAATAAATTTAAAAATCTTTTTAAAAAAGAAAAAAGGAGCCTTTTTTTTGATGTTTACCATTAACAATATCCTAATTATGAGGAATCACTGGCAAGTGGGAGGAGACTTACCTGGGAATACAGGCATCCCCAAGTGTATCATCTAATCCAATCATAAGGAAAGTGGTGTCATCCATTATTTCCATAAGTGGGGTATGCTCCAGCTTTTAAGGAATGATTTTGTCATCCCAGCCATATAGAATTGGTCAACATGATATTTGAGTCATATAATTGTTGGAGAGTCTATTTCATTTTCTAACTGCTTAAAAGTATCAATTGCCCATGGGGTCCTGTTATTATCCCCACAGACTAACAAGCACAAAAAATGTCTATACATGAGCTATTGTGGCAACATCTCTGAAGTTAACCTCAAGCTGTCCAGCTTAGGGAAACAAACATTCAAAGACAATCAGAACTAGAATTTCACATTTGCAAAGATGTGTTAGTGAAACATTTTTGTCTCTATAATCACCCTTATTTCCAGAGATAGACAAATCAAGACTAATTCATTTGCAAAACAAATCCAGTTTTAACAAATTTGTTCTAATTATTTATAAAAACTCAGCAAGAATAGTGATCAGCCATATAGATCTTTTAAAATGTGCTTTGCTGAGACTTTTATAAGGAATTTAGATTGAACTTTCAGTAGCCTCTCTAGGCCACAAGCCAGGTCAAATATTTGTCATCAGGCATGCCTGCAATACCTATAGATTTGGGTGGATTTCTTTTTTTGAGGTCCTGAAAACATTCTGAGATTCTTGCACCTGCCAGGAAGTGACATTCTTTACTCACCCAGTGAGGCTGCTGGGAATTCTATAAGCAAGGTATCAGGCCAACATTTCCAGGGGACTTTGTTGGCTCCATGTTTCATAAGTCAACCTTAGTTCCTTGAAGCTATTTGGTCATATCTAAGTCTATGCATGTCTCTCTCAAATATGACATTCCAGTCAAAACCTTAGTAAAATAATGTTTCCAGTGGTGTCCTGTTATGAGCAGAACAGATTCTTGTTGAACTAATGAAAATGATTATGATTTCCATGGAAGAAAGAATATTTACTGAGACCTTCTGAATTTCAGAGCGTTCAGGTAGAGAGAAAAGTTAAATGCTTCAATTTGTTCACAAATGAATACTTTATCACATTTTTAAAGACATAGATATCTTAAGAGAAAGTTTCCTTAATCTGGAAGAACATAGAGAACCAGCAACATTTTAAACAAGAGTTACAAAAACTATAATCATCTTTTTTTCAGTTCATTTAGTTCCACGTTACTAATTCTTATTCAGTTTGAATACAGTCTTTCTTAGTTCTGGAAATTCTTCCCATTTCAGTTTTGATTTAGGATATCAAATATCTGTACCTATCCTAAAAGCCCTTTTTATGGATCTCCTTAAAGATGAAACACATTTTGTAAGAGCATCAGAACAATGATTATAAATGACAAAAAACTCAGAAATAGACACTTAAAAATCTGATGAGTCCACCATGATGCAATTGACAAAGAAATTCAGTTATTCTGTGACACAGAACACTTTAATAATCAGAATATTGAGTGCTGACTTTATATCAAAATGTAACATTACTTATTAATAGTGAAAAAGATGTCACCTATAATTTTAAATTGTGGGGAGAGTTGTTAAAAACCTTACAAAGTTTGAAAGCACATGCCTAAATAGGATTGCAATTTATCAAAGACCTGATAAAGACAAAACATAACTGTTTTTTTAAAATTTTTATTTATTTATGATAGTCACAGAGAGATAGAGAGAGAGGCAGAGACACAGGCAGAGGGAGAAGCAGGCTCTATGCACCGGGAGCCCGACGTGGGATTCGATCCCGGGTCTCCAGGATCGCGCCTTGGGCCAAAGGCAGGCGCCAAACCGCTGCGCCACCCAGGGATCCCAAAACATAACTGTTTTTTCTGGGTAGACAAAAGAGAGCACAACTTTGTTTATATTTTCTTATCAAGAGCAGACCAACAATCCAAGAAAACTTTGTCTTTTTAACAGAGAAAGCCGACTTTCAATCTTATACCAGTGTACTTTAAAAAAATCCATTCATTTCAATCTCAGTTGAACCCTTCTATAACTTTCCTTTGCATTCAGATTTTGTCCCTATTTCTCTCCAATCAGTCTCACTTAGGACAAAATTACCTTCTTTTATCTTCAACAGAAATGTATTTTCATTCTTTGTATCTTTCTTACACATCTACTTTTCTACAGAGTTGCTTCCCTTATTTCCATTAGTCTTAATTACATTTAGCAGAATTTTAACTCTTAGAAACCTTAGTCTCCAGTGAAAACTACGTAGTAACCGATTGTGAACTGTTACACTAGAACTTTTTAGATGGCAAATTTATGAATCAATTAATCACAAAGCATGTTTACCAACAGACCCAAACATTAGTTTCTGTAATAAGAAGTCAAAAGCACAAACCTACATTCAGTAATTAATGCATTAGCACCTTATCCTATTTGGAAAAGACCTAGATGTCCAATGGATTCAATACTAATTTATCATCCAAGCAAAACTTTAAAGTTTTAGGTTAGCAAAGACTACCTTAACAATTACCCTTAAAAACTTTGAGATAGACAAAATAAACCATCATTATAAGTCATCTTTTTTTGCTAACAAATTGCAACAGAGACGATACAAGCTTATTTGACCTTCAGTAAACCTTGGTAGAAAAAAAGTTTCATATTTAATGCTGATAACTCTAAAGACATGTCTATATTAATTAAACCACCAAATGTAAATAGTTTAAAAAGCAAATTATGTCCCACCCAGGTCCCCTTATAAGTCAATCAATTTGTTCCCCATTATTAATTTTTACCTGGGGCACTGGTGGGGAAATCTGAAGTAAGTGGTATTAACTCTAAAGCGGGTACTCTTCATTCCTTGACAGTAAAGGTAGGAAGAGGAACCAATGCAGCCAGAGGCACCAAGGATGGTGTAAGAACCAGTTATATTGGCCACACCCAATGTGGTGCAGAAACAAGAGAAGGAGGGGAAGGCGGAAGAGGTGAGGCGCTATCAAAGGCCAGAGAAATAGGGCTTCTCCATTCTAAACTTTGTCAGGTTGTACTGATGAGCAGATGCCATGTTTTTGTTTTTGTTTTTTCCCACCAAAGTGAAAATATGCAGTCCACGTCAGACTGGAGAAGATAAGGAACTTCCCCAAAAATAAAGGGAGTTCCAGCAGCTGTTTGGGAATATTCCTTAAAGTCCCCATTCCAAGGTAGACTAACTACAGTTGGTTCCAATTATAGCCATTAGCCTCCTCCCATATCTATTAGGAGGAGGAACAGTGAGAGTGGGTCAGTATCGCCTTCATTGGGAGAGTCAGTGTTTCCTCCAGCAACCTGGATTCTATCAGGAGAAGGTCTATTTAGATAATTATCATCCAATATGTCAGGAGGGAGTTTATCAGCCTAGTTCCGCAGGTCCATTTCCTGAGTTAGGGCCCTGAAGACCCAGACCTAGGGTACCTCTATCCATTTTCCGTTTCCTATAGAAGAGACCTAATGGACAGATCATAGTGAGGCCATGCAGTGTTAGAAGAGATCAGTCCTTTCCTAAATTTTGCAATCTGAATTGTTTCCAGTGCGTTAAAAGGAATTCCAAGGGAGAGTGCTTGGGAATTGAAGAAAAGAGAAGGTCCATTACCAAGAAAATCCCCCACTGATTCCTGGGTGGCATCCCACACAGGATAGGTCAGAGGTTCCTGGTGTCAAAGCGACCCAAGGTATCCTTTGAACAAAATCCCTATGATCACCACCCTGCCATAAAGGCCATGTAGGAGGAATTCTAGCATTCCCACCCCCCTCGCTTCCCCATCACATTCTAGATGGCAAAATGGACGCCAGCATATGGCCTGAGATACTTTGCCATGGGGACCAAGGGACTGGACAATGAAGCATGCACTGTTTTTTAATCCATGGAAAACAGTAAGGTTTCACAAGGGAAGATTACCACATTTTGTAATTTAAGTAGTTAGTAGAGAACATTGACAGACAACAGTAAGGTTAGAAATCCATCATGATCTAAATGACATCCCAACACATAGTCTTTTACAGCCAACTTCCCAAGAAATTACTCCCCAGTTGGGTTTTAATTCAATCAGGCACTAGTTTCAGCTGATTCTTAGTAGATGTCTCATGGCCAGAAATGGCTAGACTAGGGATGTAGAGGGGATCACATTAGACCAATGAGGAGGAAAGACTACAGCAGTCTTAAGCTTGGCAGCCATCCTAGTGACTTAGGTGGTTGTTCCATGCCCAAGACAGACAGCTTTGTGTAAGGACAGTAATAAAGAGAGGGCATCAAGTTTCTGGGTCTCATTGCCATTCTGGCCATGGTACGAACTTCCAACCAAAAGGCAGGCTTTCTCCTCCCCATAGAGTAACCACAGGCTAGAGAATTATAGTCTGAGCAATCAACATGAAAGTATTCCAATAAGTCTTAAAATCTCCCAAAATGAAGGTAAAGAAAGAGAAGAGAAACTATTCACCAAGTTTGCACCGAGGTTTAGAGTCCAAATAAGAAGACTCGAGCCTCACATTCTGGTGCCACAATGATGTGGAAACATAAGGGTTTGGAGCAAATGGCCCAGGATCCTGGGGAATCAGAATAATGTTAAGCTAAGATTGCCTGTTGCCTTGAGCATGGTACTAACAGGAGGCAGTTGAATTCCTAGTGTAAGTTCACTGCCTGTCTCAAGGATTTGTCAATGGGCTGTAAGTTATAAGGAAATTTAATTTTTTGTCTTTGTTTCCCACATCGGATAATAACTTCCAATTATTTGAAAATTCCACATTACTTAGTCTATAAATGGGACAGAGTGGCTATAGGATCAAAATAACTATGTGAATGAGCAAATTAAAAATGCCAATTTTGTTACAGTTAATAAAAACTATCTCAGACTTTATGCCTTCTGTAGAAGAAATATAATCATTCAACAAATGAACCGGACTCTTCAAATCTTCTACTGACAAAACATCCAGAACATAAGTTATAGTAATGGTCTTCATGGTTATGATTTCAAATTCAACAGTTTAAGAAATAAAACAGTAGCCCCCCAAAAAAGTATTCTTTTAAAGGAAGACTCTGAAGTAATGAAGCAAATTGGAAGAGACATTTTTAAGTGTTCAGAAAATAATAAACTTATAACCAGCTAGCATAACCTCACAAAATGTTTGACCCAAGAAAACAATGCTTATCCTTCTAACTGAAATACTGGATTTATGTCTGAAGGAAGAAGTTCTATGGATTGTATATTAGTGGTTTCCATAAAGCAACAAATGGGGAAGCAGTTACAAATCTGCACGTAAATCTTTCTTAACAACCCCAAGCCCATAGTGTTTTAGGTTAGGTTCTTAGAAGCAGAACCTAATGTCACACTTTGAGTATCAAGGCTTTCAGATTGATTCTGTATGGTTCTAGAAGGCTAGAACCTGTTTTTTGTAATCCTCAATTATTTTAAAGGTGGTTGATTACATGTATTAAATTCCTTACCACTTAGAGTACCCAAGGTGGTTTCTATTTCCTGGTTGAATGTTGAATGAACCCTAGACAATAGTTCAGCTAATTCACTGACAAATATTACTGAGAATCTATTAATGGCAAAATCTATTCTATGAGCTAATGCTAGAGTGGTAAACAAGGCAAGGCAAGATCTGTGTTTTCACGAAGCTTACATCCTATCACTGAAAGTCAATAAGTAGATCATGTAGTGAAAAGTGCTCTTAGGCAAAAAGTTCATAGGCTGATCAGAGACATAGGCTTAGTCAGTCACTCAATCTGGGGCTTAGAGAAGGAACAGAGCAAGGGTACTATGAGTTCATGCTGAGGAAGTCAGTATCCAAATACATAACAGGCCCAGGCTTGAGAAGTCAGTGAAGAAAGGCCAGTATATATCCCCTTCACCCTGAAGGTGATGGATAGGGGACATAGGTTTTAAGAAACTTGACTTTAACAGCCAGGCAACCCCCCAGGCAGATTACAGGGCTTTAAAGTCTGGTGAAACCTTTATAGTCATAGAGAATGGGCAGCATGACAATAAAAACAATGTGAAGCAAGAAAGAAGGATGAAAAGTTAGGAGGGAAAGTTGGAAGGAGGAATAAGAGGAGGAATCTGGAGGGGAAATGGGTGAAAAGAAGATTCAGAAGTAAATAGGTAAAGAAAAGAAAATGGTTGTCTGCAAGTCATGAAGCTCCATCTACTGGAGAAGTTTTTGCATTAAGTATTTATAGAATCTTTTCTTTCAGGAGGTAGAAAATAATCCAACAAAATAAATTGGATTTGGTGTCAGGGTCCCCCTCAAGCAAGCCACAACTTCAATGAGCCTTGATGGTAGAACCATTAGAGCCCTACCTCCTAAAGAGGATTTCAGAAAGCACCAGTTCAGGTGGCAAATATAGAACTTATGACAGATAAGACGAATTGATGGGATTTCCATGCCATTTATTCTTTTATTTGTCATTCTAAAGTAATACTTTTCATGGTGCTATTAGTCCCAGAAGAGCCTTCCCCCAAGGTAGAAGTATGTATTTTGTACTCTGAGCACCCAAAGTTGGGCTCCAATCCCCACTGTTTTCATTCTCTCTCAAGTCCCACTGCAGTTAGAGTCATGGCACAGCGTAGCACTTAAAGTTTGATTTTTTTTTTTAGCTTGGTTTCAAGTGAATTATGGTTAACTTTTAATTAATTGATTATATTTTATCTCATAAGTATTTCAAGACTGCTTTGAAAGCCATTTAGAATAAATCAAAGTATAAACTTAAAATATAATCTGAGCATAGAAGGTAAACCAGGTAGAGGGACATTAGAGTCATGAATGAGATTAAGGACATATACCATGGCTCTCATGCTTTTGGTTCTGAGCTTTCTAACAGCCGGATGTATGACCCACCATTTCCCAAAATGAGAAATCTGTCCATGAAGTGAAAACGATTGCCTATTAGGATAGCAACTCTTACTGCTAAGATCAGACAGGAAAATCTTACTAGAAAAAGACACTAAGAATGAACCGTACCCTTAAAAGATACATAATGGATATTCTTTCTTATAATCTTCAGGGTAGCCTCAAGTATCATGCTTAAAACTCATTCAATAAAACCAATTCTGGGATAATGGGGGCAGGGGAGAGAACAATACCTCCGTAAACAACACTTCATACACACTCAGCTGAAAATTTTAAAGTCACATAATGGTACTTCCTTGAGAAAAGAAGAGTTCTGCAATAAGATAATTCTGGATTTAAATACTATCCCTCCTGGTAAATTACTTTGTAATTGTAAGCAACCTTTTAATGCTGTTGAGCCTCATTTTCCACCTTTAAGAGGAGAGTAGGCACCATACACTAGGATTAGGTGATGTACAGGAAAGTACCTATTCTGGTGTCGGTCACATAATAAATTCATTTTTTTTCCTGTATCTTTCACGTAACCTAGCACAAGTGCTCACCAATGGTAGGCACTTGACAAATTTTGCCCAACTGCACTCAAGCCTCTAAGATAACCTAAAATTCTGTTCTGTACCCAGGACTCAGACAGACACAAAGCTAAATGTCTAGGACCATCCTCCAAATTCAGATTGTTCAATTCTTAAGCCCTGGTGCATTGCAAAACCCTAAAGTTTTAGGGTTCCTATGGTATTCAGTTTCTAAAAGGGGCCCCCATAGCCCCTGCACCTCTTGGTATTCATACCCTTCCCTTGAGGATGAGTTTACCTAGTGACTTTTTTCTAGTGAATAGAAAACAACAAATGTGATAGAACAGCACTTCTGAGATTAGGTTATACATGGCCAACTTCCTTCTTGCTAAAACCATCTCTCTTTCTTGGCTGATTGTTCTAGGGAAGCAAGCTGCCGTGTTGTAAACCACCCCATGGGGAGGCTCACACGGCAAAAACTGAGAGCTACCTCCAGCCAACATACAGTAGGATTTTGAATCCCTTAATCCAATTCAGTTCCTCAAGGAACTGGATACTACCAACAACCATGTGAATGAGTTTGGAGAAAATAGATCTTTCCTGAGTTGGGCCTTTATAGGAGTGCAGCTCCAGTCAGCATCTTGACTGTACCCCATGACAAACGTGAAAGCCAATGGCCCAATTGAGCTGTATCCAGATCTCAGAGTCATGGAAACTACAACATGGTAAGTGTACATTGTTTTAAGCTGTTTTATTTATTTTTTATGCAGCAGTAGATAACTAACATAGATACTTTACTCCAATGGAGTACATGGCCCAACCCCTGGATCTGATCTTGATCTCATTGCCTCCTAATGAGGACAAAATAATAATAATAGGTAACAATACAGTATAGCAAAGCTAATCTGCATTCTCCAGTCCTCTTGATTTTAGCTGGTGACTAAGGCAGTAAGGAAAACTCTGGGGTTAGGTTTAGAGGCCCTGACCTTGAATTCATAGGTGTCTCCCAATAGGACTAATGAGATTTGACCTTTATTCCATTTTGGAGTGGTCTTCCTACCATTCTCCACCTAAAGCTACCTGGTAGAGTCATTATAACGTAGCACTAGCACCATAGGCCTTAAGAAAATGGCGTTACTATTAGCCTTTCAAATGCATAGAATTCCAGATATTAATAAAAATCAATCCTCAGAACCAATCTATAAAACAATCTTTGAAGAAAAAAAGTTGAGAAGTTTTGTTCATGTCAGTAATAAAGTTTCCACTCTTTCATTTTTCTTCTCCGTGGGGTCTAGAATGATGCATCTACATCTCTTTCTGGTGATTCATTTCCACCTTATCGCACCCATATTGGTCTTTAAAACACAAACACACACCTGATATTTTAAGCATGGGAAAATAACTATTAGAAAAGCTGAATTAGCCAAATTGACATTCCTTAGGAGTGAAACCAGATGAAAACTGTCCCCTCATTAGAAATGAGTTATAGTCCTTGCCTCTTGCCAAAGGTGACATAACCCCCTGTGCCATTATGAGGACCCCAGTACTATGCCCGGGTCAGTACTACACTGGGAGAAAGGAATCCACTGAATCCTGACAACGCTGAAGGTCCAAGTGGCTGAATTTATTTTCTCTAGGCATGAATTTAATTCTTTATTTAAAGAAGGGCAAAAACTAACCTAGCTATAATTTCTAAATTATATGGAAGATTGTAGATTCGTATTTGTGATTCACTAGCTAACCAGTCTTGTGGTTGGACAAATCCTTCTGTGTGTATTCACACTGCACTGCATAGGTCATAACCCCATTTCATTGATGAGGGGAATCAAGCAGAGAGAAGTAGCTCCAAGCCTACACAGCCAACACACAACATGGTTCCTTGATATCTGTCATCTCTTTCTGTGGCCACAAGGTACTTCTCGGGCTCTCTTAATGGCTTCTTGAGCCCTTCTGCAAAGGGCTTTCTCACATCTGGGCAGGTATTCCAGTCACTTACCTTGTTCATCAGTATTTCATTATATCTTTCCTTATTCACTTTTGCATATCAGGAGAATCCATTTTATAACAAGTCAGAAAGGCCTGATGACTTACAGTCTCTTGGCAATGCATTTTGGCAGCAAAGTTGCCTGAGGACTTATATCAGGTTAACACGTGTGTGTTTCTGAATTTCTCCACTCTCACTCAGAGGAAGAGAGAGAGTCCCATGAGCATGACTATGTCTAGATTGAGACTAAATTAATTTGCAGGCACTTATCCCCTTGCCTAGAAAGGTAAGAAAAAAAATAGACATAGAAAATCCTATTGTGTCAGCAAAGAGCTTGTAGCATTGGCAGCCTTGGTTTTTTTTAACAAACCTCTGAAAGACTGTTTTCCTCATTGAGGAAGTTTGAATAAGTAGGTGCCTTTGAAGCTAGAGACCTAAAACTCCTTGTCCAACACAGTCCATGCAGACCAAAAAACTATTGCAAGAAAATAAAATGAAAGGCTTTAAGTTCATGATTTCAGTAATTTATTAATCTTTGAAATGGATATCTAAGTGAAGACAATAATTTCTTATTTTGCTATGGAGGATTTTCTCTTTTGGGGGGAAGAATATGGAGACTCAAACCTTATATCACACTATATCCCAGAATTAGTTTTTTTCTTATTTAAGTTACTAGCCCAAAGGGTCAAGTCAATCAGGCTTTGTGACCCTGCCAATTTTGAAATATTTAAGGCAATGGAAAACTGAATAAAAGATCAATAGAAATTTCTGTGCTGCATTAAAAACTGTTTAAGGACAGGATGCTTGTGTCATTTATCTCTTGAGCAGTCATGTTGACTCCTGTGTCCTTGAGACATGCCCCATTTAAAAAAAAACAAAAACACCACACTTTATTACCTCTTGATTCTTCAAAACTTTTAGAAGTAAATCCAGTTAGGTACGGACCTCTTCTGTTTGTAAACTCCTTAATATTCAAATCCTCTCATTCATGTCTGTCTTTATTTTCAATTTTAATTCCAGTACAGTTAGCATACAGTGTTATGTTAGTTTCAGGTATACAGCACAGCGATTCAACAATTCCCCATATTACTCTGTGTTCATCAAGTGTACTTTTAATCCCCCTTCACCTAGTTCACCCATCCCCCACTGATCCTCCATCTGATAAGCATCTGTTTGTTCTCTATAGCTAGGAGCTTGTTTTTTGGTTTGTCTTTTTTCCTTTGTTCATTTATTTTGTTTCTTAAATTCCACATGAGTGAAATCATATGGTATTTGTCTTTCTCTGACTTATTTCACTTAGCCTAATACTCTAGATCCATCCATGTTGCAAATGGCAAGATTCCATTCTTTTTATGGCTGAATAATATTCCATTCATCTGTCAGTAGACACTTGGGCTGCTTCCATAATTTAACTATCGTAGGGATGCCTGGGTGGCTCAGTGGTTGAGTGTCTGCCTTTGGCTCAGGGCATGATCCTGGCGTGCTGGGATCAAGTCCCGCATCAGGTTCCACACAGGAAGCCTGCTTCTCCCTCTACCTGTATCTCTCATGAATAAATAAATAAAATCTTTAAAAAATTTTTTTAGCAATTGTAAATCATGTTGCAGTAAACATAGGAGTGTATGTATCCCTTGAAATTAGCATTTTTGTATTCTTAGGGTAAATGCTTAGTAATGTAATTACTGGTTCATAGAGTAATTCTATTTTTAATTTTTTTGGGGGAAACTCCATACTGTTTTCCACAGTGGCTGTCCCAGTTTGCATTCCCACCAACAGTGTACAAGTGTTCCTGTGTCCCCACATCCTCACCAACCCTTGGTTTCTAATTTTTGCCATTCTGACAGGTGTAGAGTAATAGCTCATTGTGGTTTTGACATAGCATTTCCCTAATGAGTGATGTTGAGCATCTTCTCATGTGTCTGTTGGCCATCTGTATGTCTTGTTTGGGAAAATGTTCATGTTGTCTGTGCTCATTTCTTAATTGGATTATTTGGGGTTTTTGGTGTTGAGTTATATAAGTTCTTTCATACTAGCTCCCCACTAGGCCAACAAAATCCCAAAGAGGGAAAATAATGTTCTAACTCTATCCTCAGGACCTAGGGCACACTACGCACTCTAAGCACTATATGGTCATGTAGACAAATATACACACACACTCTTCATAAAAGGGAGAGAAGTGTTAGAACTGTATAAATATAAAAGAATCATTTCCCTGGATTCCAGTAGAGTGCTTTTTGCATAGCAACTGCTCAGTAAGCATATGTGGGAAGAACTGGAACTACTACGTAGAAAGAAGAGGGACAGATCTCTGAGCAGAAATTCATAAATATATCTGCAATGCTGGGCAATGAGGTATAGGATGTGAAAAAAATTTTCAACATGTGGTTTTTCTAATCAGCTGTCCCTTTTGTTCTGTCTTTTGCATGTGGTAGTGACAGGGTTTTTTGTGGCCAATGCCCAAGTTTCCTGAGTGACTCAGCCTCATTGCCCCACATGTTGCCAAGAGCTAATTGCCTTCATGCTGCTCTGCCTAATAGTAATGATAACCACCATGGTTTTTTTTTTCACTTTCTTTTATGTATGTTTTTATTATTTTTTTATTGGTGTTCAATTTGCCAACATACAGAATAACACCCAGTGCTCATCCCATCAAGATAACCATCATGTATTGAGTGCATTTTAAGTGCCAGGTACTGAGATGGGTGGTGACCCTCCTCAATCTGTTCCCTGAACAGGAAAAGGAGCCAAGGAGTATACCTTTATGTGACCCCAAATTATTAGCACTAAATCAAATTCTACCAGAAAGCCTTTTTTCTAATCATCTTCCATGGAGCCAGTTGTCTTCCCTAGTCAACAAGTTGAAGTCAATGTGGTAACTTGCCAGGTGTCTGCTAATAATCAGTATCATCTCCACCCTTCTATGCTCTCTATTGTACCATCAGGTATAGGGCGCCTGGAAAACACATATCTCTGATCCCTTTGCCAGGAGGGAAGTTAGATTCAGACAATGAGAGACCCTTGTGTGAAATTTGGAAGGTGGAAGAGAAGGAAATGCCATCACCCTCCTGCCAACACCTCCAGCATACATTCACTAACACCATTCCTTAGGAGCAAGGCTTTCATTGATTTGATTCTTCCTTTGCCAGGCAGCAAAAAATCAAGTCCTAATGATTACTGGATCAATTGATTTTACTGATCAAGGCAAGTTTTCTAAATCAAAGCATTCTGGCTGGGACATACTGACCTATTACAAAGTTATCTTTGATTCATGACATATTTTGAGCACAAACATGTTCACTGTTTAAATTCTAAATATTTGCATAAACTTTATATTTTCAAAAGAGAAAAAAAAATCATCACCACAGAGATTTAACACAAATGTTGCTGTCAGCTCTTTTTTTTCTTCTGTGGTTAGAGAATCCTCAAAATCCCAAACACTTGAACAACAGGTAGGTAAAGATGGAGAATAAAGGCATTTTAGATTTAGAGACTATCCTGACTAAAGACATGAAAAACAAGGAAAAACAAAATAGGATAGTTTTGTTTTGGGTTTCCTTTTTAAGGTGCTGAGAGAATAAATATATTCAAATACATTCAATTCAATTAGGAGTTCTATTCTTTTGACTTATAGCTCAATTGAATATCCCAGTATTATAAAAAAACAGATTTTTAAAATGTTCTTTGAATTCAATAAACCTAACATCTCACTTGTACAATGAAGCCTGCAGTTAATGTAACTAACCATCCAGGTTTGACCAGATTTGGGGGGAGGTTTCTAGATATAAGATTCAGTATTGAAACCAGGTAAGTCCTAGACAAACCCAGACAACTTGGTTACCCTACCTGCATGCATGAAACAAAGATCTCATAATGTCTTTATGGGTTTTGGTTTACTTTAACAAAAAGGCTAGAGGAAAATCTTGTATTCATACAATCTTTTTTAGTTTGAATGTTTTCATACACAATAATTATTGCCACAGCTCTTATATTAGTAATTCTCAACCTCATTATGTATTAGGGTCACTTTGAGAGAGATTTTAAAAGCTGGGTGTCTGGGAATTACCGCCCCCCCAACACACACACAAGTTAAATTAGGCATATTTTGTGAAACTCCCTGCTGAGTACAATATGCAGCTGAGTGAGTAAAACCATGACTTTGGTTTAAGTCTCAAGAGTTCCATTTTGAAGAAAAATATTAGGTTTGCATGAGTAACATCACACTGCTATCTTTTATCAGAGATGGACAGGGTCACTAATCTTCTAGAGGGATGAAGGAGCTACAATGATACCTGAAATTGTTCTGATTCAGATAAGAATCAAAAATCTCTCCCCTGCCTGACTATAGTTTGCTATGGGATAATTAAGAGGTTAAAGAAGGAAAATAATTGGAGTAATTATGTAGTCAAGCCTCATTGTTTCAGCAGATTTTCCCTTTGGAGGAGATTTTACTGAACACATAAGTTGTGCACTAGAGAGAAAAGGATGACATGCCTACCTTCATTCTTGCTACTTCAGAGCACTCTTCAGGGAAGACAAGGAGTTACATTTTGGCTAATGATGAGGTTTGGGTGTTATTGCATGAAATTCACAAGTTCAATTCAAAGCTGACTCATACAAAACTGGAGTTTTTAGGAGGAGGAGCAGCAAGCAGAAGCAGGATAAGAAAAAGCAAAGATAGGTAACAATCATAAGAAAACATCAAATTAAGAGATTGTGGAATCTGACTCTCCTCCCCTGTTTTCCTATAAAATCTTTGGTAAAATATTTCATTTTTCATGAGTTGTGGAATTAAATAAGTTTTAGAAGATGCAATTATGTGGACGGGAGAACTGTCCCATGTGGGTTATATTAGGAATGCTTACAAATCCCTATATTCATGTAGTAAATATTCACCAAGTATCTACTATGTACTAAACACCAGACTAATCTCTAGGGATAGAAAGATAGAGAATGCATGCTCTCTGCCCTAAGGAAGCTTATAAACAATCCAGAGTTTGAAGTCTTACCTTCTTAGTAAGAATTTAGTGTCTGATCATTCCACCTGAAATGGAAGACTCTTAAAAAACTGTTCCATCATTTCTGATAAACTACATACACCTCAAAATGAAGTATCCTCAAGTGGTACTGTTTCACTGTCTTACTTCTACATGCTTACTGTGAAGTAGTGAAAAGAATCAGGACCTCGGCCAGTCTTTCCACTGAGGCAAACATTGGCCCATTGAGCCTGAAACTGGTAGCCTGGGAGCAATTGCATTACACTCAACTGGTGAGCAAACTTCAAACAGAGCTCCCTGCCAGGATAGCCATGGAGAGTTGTGTAAGCATTATGCAAATACTAAAATTCAACCAATGCTCTGCTTGGGAAGTTTGGTACCCTGAAACAGAACTGCATCTTCCAGATAAAAGCCTATTGGGTTTTTCATTTCTTTTGTTTATTTGTTTTCAATTAATCTAATTCACACCAAGGCTCAGTTTGTCCTCAGTGGTTCCTGGACTGTGGGTGGATATGCTATAGCAAAGATCTCTAAGCAACTCTTAAAGATGGAACAGCACAGAATAGACACTTAGAAGCACATTTGAACTCTAGAAATCATCCCCTAGAGTTTAAATTAAAGGTTATTTAGGAAGAGTTCTCCTATCCCCAGCCCCTTAAATGCTCATTGGTGTCTCTGCAGCCACCTATGTGGTTCTGGGATTTGCACTCATCATAGGAAGGGTGCTACACACACAGAAAATGTAGCAATGGTCCCAATGGTCATTAAAGATGTAGCTGTGAACTTTACCCTGGAGGAGCAGGCTTTACTTGATCCTTCACATAAGAAACTCTACAGAGATGTGATGAAGGAAACCTTCAGGAACCTGGTCACGATCAGAGAAACGATGAGGGGAAGGTTTCACTTCTCATCTAGGTTCCCAAAAGCATGAAGGAAATCACCATGAAGAAAAACCCTATGAACGTAAGAAATGTGGGAAAGTCTTCCATTCTCATGAATCTTTTCAAGTACATGAAAGGATTTATACTGGAGAAAAACCATCCTAATGTAAAGAATGTGGGAAAGCCTTTATGTGGCACATGATCTTTCAAAGACATATGACAATGAATATGGGAGATGCATCTTACATATATAAAGAATGTGGGAAAAACTTATGTGGTTCCATCAAAGTGGTAAAAGACATGAAAGAAATCCTACTGAAGAGAAACTATGAATGTAAAAAATGTGGTAAAGCCCTCAAATATTACAGTTCCTTACAAATTCATACAGGAGAGAAACCCTATGAATGTGAAAAATGTAGTCCAGCTTTCATTTCTTCCAATCCTCTTCAAAAACATGAAAGAACTCACTGGAGACAGATCCTATGAATGTGAGAAATGTGGGAAAGCCTTCACTTTTCATGCAAACTTGAAAGTACCATAAGTGCACACACTGGAGAGACACCAATGTAAATGTGTAGAATGTGGGAGAGCCTTCTGTCACCCTAGGTGCTACTGAAGGCATGAAAAGATCCGGTGGATAAAAACCTCTAAAGTAAATGGTGTAGGAAAGACTTAGACGACCTACACCTTAAATGTGAAAACTTACTGAAGAGAAATATAAATGTAAGTAACAGGAGATAGCTTGATGGGAATTAATCCATGTATTTCATTCCAGAAAACTTTCAACATGGAAGAGTTGTTATTAAAGTGGTGTATACATTGTGTTTACAGAGCCTCTTTCTAAATGCACATCATCACAAGGTGAATTTCTACTAATTATTCTCAGAAATGAATATTGAGGTGAGAGAATTCTGAGTTGTCTTTCAACAATAGTACCTAACTTTATAGGTAGTACTTTTTCCTAAATCAGTTAATAATATGTTCTCTTTCCATTTTGAAGCCTGTTGGATCCATGGGTGAATTTAAGTCTATTTTTAATATGTAATTAGGTTTGATTTTTGTAATTTTTTTGTGTTAAAGGATCATTGAAAAATTACAGTTTGGTATTTGTTGGTATTTTCTACTGGTCTTATGCAGCAATAGTTCCTGGATATCCTTAACCCATTATATGTATTGTACTTTTCTTACTGAGAAAGTTGTTTTGTTTTGTTTTTAGGTGGTAAATATAGGAGCCTTTTTTCATTTTTGTAAAACACTATTTGTTTGAGAAAGAGAAAACATGAGCAAGGGGGAGGGGGAGGGGGAGAGGGAGATGGAGAACAGACTTCCTGCTGAGCAGGGAGCCTGATGTGGGGCTCTATCCCAGGACCCTGAGATCATGACCTGAGCCACTTGACCAACTAAACCACCCAGGTGCCCCTCATTTTCCACAACTTTAATGGTTTAAAGTTTTATTTATGGCAAGTTGGAAAAAAAAATTTAATTAACGTCATTTATTTAGGAGAAACTAAAAGGAAGAATTCTTTTCTAAGACACAAACATTATTACCACAAAGGAAGAGCTTTAAGAAGATTAAGTGTATCTAAAATAACACAACAATAACTGTTTAGACTATGAAAACAAGAGCAAACTTAGAGGTATAACATTTAGGAACCTCCCCTAAAGATATAAGTCTATGATTCTTAAAGATAAACATGTAAATTTTAGGGGGTACCTAGAAATGAAACCCCAAACTAGATACACAATCTTCAAGTCTGCCCCGTAGTCAATAAAGCAACCATCCGCTTAGATACACCTTAGGCTGAGGAGTTTAGCCAAGATCCTGAACTACTATGGCCATATTCATTTTAAAGTCTAACCATAGATGAAGAAATCCTGGAATTTACCAACCTTAACAAGACTAGATCCATAATTAAAAACATGTCAGTTCACAAAACCAGACACTAATCAGAAGAGACTACATACAACTGTACACTGGCAGAGGAGTCTTTGGTGATCAAACTTTCTTTGTATTATGTTCAAAAATTGTTTTAGAGGGAGGGAGAGTCCAAAAATTGTGAGGGAAAAAAAAAGAGAATCCTTTGGAAATGCTAAAAAGGAAATTTTGAACCATAAAATTATTCTAGAAACTGAGGAGTGGAACATCCCCAGTGACGTCCAGAAATAAAGCACCACAGTGAAAGGAGCTTGAGCTTCAAATTAGCTGCTTTGCTGTGAGTAAAATCACTTTGTCTTAATGTGTAACATATGGAAGCTATAAGCCATTAAGGAAGTTAGGATACAGTTGGCTCAGCTGCTGAAGGCGACCAAGCCCTGAGTTCATGGTCACAATTGGTAAGCAATAAATGGATGAGCAAGTATTTACACACCAGGTAAACAAAATCTATCTAGAGTTGGTCTATATCTTGTCATCAGGGATTGAGTCGATATCCTAGAACTAAGAAGGATTATTTATAATAGTTCCAAAGACTTGTAACCTTGAAACTAAAAAGTAATTTATAGGAAACCATACCTGTTAAAGCCTTTGTCACTTAAAGGATGCAACTACTTGGGGTGCCTGGGGGGCTCCTTCAGTTAAGTGTCTGCCTTTGGCTCAGGTCATGATCTCAGAGTTCTGGGATCCAGCCACATTGGGCTCCCTCCTCAGTAGGGACTCTGCTTCTCCATCTCTGCCTGGCTCCTACCCCCACTGCTTATGCTCTCTCTCAAATAAATAAAATCTTAAAAAAAAAAGATGCAATGATTGTCATAACAGGTTGGCATTATAACCAAATAGGCCATAACTAAGTCACTAACCATGACCTTACCGAGATCTAATTATTTTAATCAGTATGCAGATGCTGTTAAAGTTAGAAACAGAGTTAAAGGCATTTCTTTTTGTAAAAGTTTGTTTTTACAAGTTAAATTAAGGGCCTCTAGTAAATTTTAAAACACAACACAAAGTCTCAATTTGCCACTATAATTAGCATCATCCTTAGGCTGTTATAAGAATTAAATGAGATAAAGTCTGAGAAGTTCTCTAAGACAAGGGTAGGATTTACAATGGGCACTTAGTGTTGTAATAATGTTGGCCCCTCAACTAAGATTTTCTCTGCTATTCCACATCCTCAAATTTGCCTTGATTATATCTATCATTCTTTACTATGACATGTTACTTATCTAACTCTTAGTTTCATAAAAGTTTTGCTCACTCTTATAGTTGCACTTCTTAGCACAGTCTGGCATGTAGTCGGTGCTCAGTACACGTTGGGTGAGTAAAATACTGAAAAATCAAATCAGACTATAAAACAGCAAAGTCATTTCTTCATCACAATAAGAAAGCAGCTGGGTTTGTAATTGGGCCCATATATCACAGACTTATTCGAAATGGGCTGGTGTCAAATGATCTGATTTTCATTCTCAAGAATTGGTTTCTCAGGTTCTGCTTTCATATTTGAATGGAAGATTCTGATTCCCTATGTGTCTATAGCACAAGTCTGTGTACTGTCCCCTTTATAGGTTGTGGTTGGAAAAATTCTGCTCAGTTGATAACATTTAAACAGTATCATTGGGGCTAAGCAGTTACGGCCATCCGTTTAAGAAGTGGATCTATCCTGCTCTCAGTAATGTACCCATTCATTCATGGTTGGCTTTTCAAATGTCTCATGGTTGTAGTAAGAAAGTTCTTGGAAAGACCCTCTAGTTTCTTCTTGCCACTTTGTGGAAGCCTACACACACATTTAAATTTAATTATGTTTTAAAGTAGTATTAGTGCCTTCATTCCTTTAATTATTTTCACTGCTTATTGATTATGTTCTAGATATAAAACCCATGAAGGAAGGGAACACTCTTAAGATCTAGCCTTAGATACAGACAAAAAAGCAAACTGCAATTTAGGATTACAATACCTACAACAAAGCATATGGGGCACACTACAAGAGAATGACACAGGTGAAGACCTTAAAAGATGTAAAGACCATCTTCACAAAAAAAAAAAAAAAAAAAAAAAAAAAAAAAAGACCATCTTCACATAAAGACCCCCGTGGAGAGGAAGGTGTGGGCAGTACTTAGGCCGAAAACCCATGTATGTAGAGTCCCTGCCATGGAAAGAGGGCTGGGGTATTTGAGAAATAGGTTGGAATGGAGTGGCCCAGGAAGGGATTAGCATCAAATGCTGTCAGAGACATCATGTAGGGCTTTGTGGAACAGGGGAAAGATTTTTTTCTCCCCAATTCTAAGTGTAATTGGAAACATTTAGTGACTTTAACCAGAAGCATTTTGTAACCAGATTTGTGTTTTTTAAAAATCACTCTGGTTGCTGTGCAGAAAAGTGAGTTGCTGGAAAAAAATAATTCTGTTGGACAGCAAATTTGACTGAAAGTCAGTAGGAACAATGGGTTTAACATATGTTCTCATCATTTACTAGAGAATTCTTAAAATTCAGATCCAAATGGGAAAGGACTGACAGGTCTCAGATCCAAATGGGAAAGGACTGACAGAAACATAAACCCATGGGTAGCTTATGTCTATATACATGTGTGCATTCAAAAACTGTTGAATAAGAATTGTAATTCCTTCTCATTCCAAGGGGCAAAAAGACTCCATTTCCTTTCTATGTTCAATACCCCTTGAGAATTGGAGGAGAATGGACTATAGCCATAGTCTTTCCTTTGAATTCTAAATCAGAAGCAATAGGGATTTACAAGAGTCACATGTGCCATTATTACAGACATTTTGTGTGTACTCCAGGGGAACAATGAGTACGAACTTTGGATACAATAATTGATTCATTATAATAATCAGAGATTTGGACTGTATGCATCAGGATCAGTGCTTTCGATGTGCACAAACTATAGTTGTCCACCATGTCCTAACGACTATTTTAAAACAGAGTCTACTGAACAGTTATAGGAACCATTACACACACCTACAACCATGCAGATCCAGGGTTTAAATACAAACTAAAATTATTCTACTCAGTAAGTCTTGAGCCTCTCTTTAAAGCTTATGATTTCATCTTCTTGGTCCTGATTTTAATGAGATTCAACAATCCTCGCCTTTGAATTTGCATTTGTCTTTGTCCTTAAAGAATCAAGGGTTCTTTTATGTTGGGTTTAATTGTGATTAATACACTCAATGATAACGATTACCTAAGTAACACCAGAATGTTTGAATATTAAACTCAGCACATATATTCTTTCTTCTATATTTGAATAACTTTTCAAATACCATCACAAGTTTCAAAGGATCTCTCCTTAACAGGCAACTTTTATGTGCCTTATTTTATTAGTGGAAGTTTTGATGTTGACAGAGGACAGCATAACTAAATTTACACATAGGGCCATGCCAAAGAAAAAAATCAATTCTGGATTCCTGTAAAAGCTTTGGCAATTGATTCTAATGATGAATTAGGGAGAAGTATCATCAAATAGTTTTTCTTCTACAAAATCCCAAATTTTGTCAGTAGTTTTCAGAAATCACTCATAGATCACAAAACATTCATTAGTACTCACACAGGTCTTTGACTTCTTTCCAGTAATTCCTGTGTGCAAAGCATGAAGCCTGACAAAAAGATTAGAAAAGTTTAAAAGTATCAGAACTTCATCAGACTGACTTCCTGATTTCCTTTTTCTATTTTTCCATGAATACAGTAAGATTATGTTTCTCTTTAAGGACAACTTCACCTCCTCTCTGTTGGTCATATTGATACAATCATTCTATCACAAAAAAATGTTTGGTTGATGACCATTAACAATATACTCTCTGGGTATATGAAGTCACTTAAATGTTTAGATTCATTCCCTGAGTCAATGTTAGGATGCAATTTGTTAAGAGAAAGTTCTAAGAAGTAGCTCTGGATTTATCAATCTTTTCTTTTTTTAAATTGCTTGTATCATAGATGACAAGTAGGGGGAAAAGGAGAAGAGAAGGGGAAAATTAAAAGAGAATAGGAAGGTAAAAGAAACTAGGAAGATATATAGAAATTCAGGGGGAGGATAATATATATAAAATATATTTGGGCCATGTGGCTATCTGGAACTAGCCATAAATATTTTTAATAAAATGACTTTGATACCAATCATAGCTAAGAATTTTTAAAAAAGGAAAACTCAACCGATAAAATTTAAAGAAGTCAATGAAATTATCACTGAGACTAAAAAACATACTTGCCAATTTACTAGGTTTGACACTAACACAGTATAATTTAACTGGCCTTGCTGCTTGGAGACAAAAGTGACAAACCAACCTACCAATAATGTGTTAGCAATAATCAGCTCAAGGCAAGAACACTTCATATTAGCAATCCCACAACACAGACCAATATAAGAGAGAGGAATAAGATCAATGCAAATTATTTCTAATTTAGGTGCATCTTGGAAACACTTGTCAGCAGAGGCAATTTTACTGTCTAACATCAATAGTTTTTGTTGGCAAAAGGTATTTCCTTCCCAAACAACCATGAATATATACATCAGCTCTCTCACAAAGATCAAATCAATTGTTAGAACTAATGTTCTATTTTGATTTTTTGTAACAAAGTTACTTAAAAAATTTGAGACTCTCATCTGACGGATAATTATGAACATGGGAACCAGAAATTTATATTGGAATGAGAAAGACATGTATTTTTGTAAAAATTTGGAATGACCATAGTTCCATTAAATTTAGGCTACATCTTGCCAAGCTTTGTATTCAAGATAAACACGGCTGAGATTAGAACAGCCTGACATAGAGGGCAGTTGCTGAGATCCAGAGTCCTAGAGTTCAGTCCATGGTTTGTTCCTATGAGGACTTGATATGTGGCCAGGGCAAATTTCTTCATGGAAGCTTTGACACTACCCGTAAGACAGAGGTCTAAGGGGAATGAATGGGCTTATTCATGTGAGTCATAATCCTATCAATCATGGGCTGGTTCATTTTCTATCAGGTGTGACATGATAATTTTTAATGAATTCTTTGGTATCAAAATAAACTTTCCCTTATTTATATAAAGTATATTCCTTATACTGCAATATATTTGCTCTTACTACAAAAATAATCATCCCTTTGAGAGTGGAATGTCTTGGTTAAAATCAATCACAGAATAATTCATTTTGATTTTGACCCTGTCAAACTTCTGTGATTAACATTTCATCATTTGTGCCATTGGACAGTTTCTCTATATTCAAAGACAAGACCTGGAAATTGGACTTGTCAGCCTTCCTTTTAAGCTTTCGGCATAGCTATAATTTTATGGGTGTGTTGGGCAAACAGAGAAAGTTCTAACTCAAGGCAATACTGGAACCCTTTGAAATAAGGACTCTTCTAACATGTGTTCAGATTTTCTTCACATGTAGAAGCAACTGAGGAAACTCCCAGAACTTCAAAGTTTCCACATCAACCTTGTCTTTCAGAAGAACTGTAGTAAAGCTGAAGGCACTTGCCCATATTCCTTTCTTGGTAAGACACTAACCAGGGACTTATTAAGCCCCCATTATGCAGATAATCATATAAAAGCATGACAGTGTGGGATAGTTTTTAGTATTTCTATCAATTCATTTAGTCAACAAATACTTTTTGAGCTCCTATTAGATGTCAAGTGCTGGGTAGGACCTGGAGATACAATAATGGACTATATAGAATAGTTCCCAATCTTCTAGATTATGTAGTCTCACAGGGTAGGGAGATAAATAGGCAACTCTAAAACTAGGTGATAAAGACTATGACAAAGTCCAAGGGTAACCAACAAGAATTCTAACCCAGTCTAGAGATGGCAGTTGAAACCTCATTTATCTTCACTCTGTATTTGTGAAATTGCCCATCGCTAAAATTTATAACCCCAAAATAAATACTTGAGGTGATTTTATGGGTATTCACAGAGAGGCTCAGAGTATGAAAATTTTTGAATGTCCAGATCACACAATCCCAGCTGAGCTGAAACAAGATGGTGCTCTGCCTCCTTGTTTCAGTACTCAGAGATGAGCAGAGGGTGGAGGCTGTCTGTGGATGGCTGTGTAGGACAATGCAAGACACTCTGACACCAGCCAGTTAGACCAGATTTGAACCCCAACTCTGGTACCTGTTAGTGAGGGACCTCGAGTAAGAACATCAAACACTTCCAAACCTCATTTTCTCTTACTTAGTAGTATAGAGTCAATATCATCTTACCTGACTACTAAGGTATTTCTAAAAGGGTTTAGGAAAATTATAAAAGTGTTTTGTAAATGATAAAAGGTCATAGAAAAAGATTAGTTATCAATACTGACTGCCTTTCCCTTTTTATAAGCCATAAAATAGAAGACAAGGGTTTGAAGATAACAGCTTTGAAAAAGACGAGATCAATGATTACTCCAAGATATAACATTTGGACTAAATCAACCTGTTCAGGAGACTTGCTTTCTTAGTTTTATAGAGATTTTTATAGAGATTTAAGCTCACAATGAGTTAAACCCGTATGTTAAAACTGTGCGCTTATACATCTAGTCGGTTATGTGAGAAAAACTTAACAGTTGATTTTTGTTGGGATTTTTGTGCATTTTTACAAGAAAATGCAATGTTTGTTATGTCTGGCTGGCAAAATAGAAGATGTCTTTGAGGGTTTAGAGGGCTTTGAGGAAACCAAAGGCTCTTTGATCCAAAGAGACATAGGCTGGAAGAAGCACATCCTTTATATATCACCCGCTATCTATGGGAAAACACACTCTTAGGCATCCTTGAAGAGCTGTCCCCAATTCATAGACAAAAAGATAAATACCCTTAATGCCAACAAATGCTTTATTGACATAACATCATTGACTTACTGGTCCCTCTGACATTACTAAAAACTACTTTTTCTTCATTTTCTTCTTCTATACCTCCCCCTGCATGGCCATTCCCAACCCTAATCAGAAAATCTACATTTTCAACTAGAATTTGAGTATATTCTCTATATCAAGAACTAGGTTTGTCAATATTCTTGACATTTTAACAAACATCATCTCTAAAATTTACATCAAACCTTATTTTTTAAAGGTGGAGTAAAGAGGTTAAATAACTCATCCAAAATCACAGAGCAAGCATATATAAGACAGGAATTTCAAATCCAGATCTGCAGAATTCCAAAGGTATTTATTATCGAATTAAAATGGCTTCTTATTTTTGTTCTTTATCTTCTGGGTAGATCTGAAAAAGCTGATGAATTTCTTAGGTTCTGTTTTAGATAAACTAGATAGGACTTCCCTTGAGCAAAGTTTCATAGTCCTTACAACCATACATAGAACTGGCTAATAAAGTTGAGGAAATCCTCTTCCCCTCCCAAGAGATAGAAGGCCTCTTCTACTTTCTCTGGAAGGTTCCTTTTATTCTTTCATCTGCTCCCCAAAAGCAAATGCCTCCCACCCCCAATCACTATCAGAGGACAGATTAGTCTTGGCAGCTTCTTCCCTATCTCACTGCAGTGGGGAAGCTACCTGTTTCCCATGTGTCTCAGCAGGATAACACGTGTGAAATGGAGATAATTTTCAAAATATTAAATAGCAGGGGTTTCCTGACTGAAAGAGCTATAAAATTATTGCTATTTATCTCTGAATTCTGCCAACGGAAACAAAGACTGAGGCCTGATCGCTCTCTCCAGCAAGCGGACATTTTACTGGCTTCCCAACTATTGAAGAGTACAACTTAATTAAAGAGTATAAACTGCATTTGTTAAAAGAAAAAAAATCACAGAAATGCACTTCCAGCAACTATGGTTTATAGTGGCTCTCAATAGCATGGCTTTTATTCTGGACAACAAAACATGAACCATTTAACGCTACTCTTCTTCCCTTCCCTTGAATTTTGTCTCTTCTTACTGGACTCCCATCCTCATCCCATCCTAGAGTGTCTTGACTATAAAGCCGATAGGAGACAAAGAAGCAAAAAGTGCACCTGAATAGATAGATCTCAGTGTCAAAGATTTATTTGGGAGATAGAATAGAGTTGTATAGAGCCAAACACAGGAAGGAGGTTACATATCAGCAGTAGGGAAAAAAGGGGGCAGGATATGCAATGTCTAAATTGCATGGACCAGTAAAAAAATCCCTCATGTTCTTCCAACAGTTCCTATTTAGTATTATTATCCCCTCTTAATTGATGAAGAAGTTGAGAAAGGAAATGATGGGCTTGACCTTGAACCATGCAAGTGATACAGCCTGCTCATTCAGTTATGCGTGAGTTGGGACAGGGATAACTATAATAAACAGTAGCTCAATGCCCTATCCTAGGGCCACTCCTCAGTACCAACTGACGGTCTTCCAGGAGTCTTCCAACTTTCCAAATGATTCTGGAAATTGTTATCTGAATGTGAGATAGTCTAGGTGTATTCTCTATGAGCTGATACAGCTGACCAGTGTAGGACATTTGCTTTCAAAGATTGAGTTAGAGTAGATCCAAGCCCTAGGACACTCCAATCTTCTGGCTCTGGACCTGGTGTATTCTCCTTACACCACTCTCAGCCAAACACTACACCACATGTGTATGTGTAGAGGGTGAGGACAGGGCAGCCAGATGGTAGAGGGGCCTAACATGACAGTTCTACCAAGAGGCAGAAAGAGAACAAAAGAGGTACTTATTAAAGAAGACATTTTAGACATGACTGTCATCAGCAATAAGGTTAACTCCTCACATTTTCTCTCAACAAGATTCCTTCAACTTGATTTACTTTGGAGAAAAAGTACACAAGAGAAAACTCTTTAGTTTCATGTCAGTTGAAAGTCCATAGCAAAAGGCATTTGGGGACAGAACTATAACTGAAAAGTTAGGTACCAGAGACCTTTTATTGTGGATGTCAGGGGTCTCCATTTGCTCATTCATTGCCCAGTTACTGTGTGTTTCTAGAAGCCAGTCACTGGGCTCGATGGAGGCAGGCTAAGGCTGCTTATATTTAAGCAGCTCATGCTTTTGAGGCCAAAGACTCCATTAGAACACAATGAAAACTGAAGACTGTATGTGCTAGGAGCAAGATTGTCTGAAAGTTTCCCTCAGCTTGACTAAATATTAGACCATAGGCCACTGACCCACCCCCCCACCCACACCACCTTTTTCTTAGAACATTTACTTCAAGAAATTTTTCATTATAAATTTCCTGGTTCCCTTGAGATGTCAATCTTCTCCTAGCCACTTGCCAGATTTACAACCCAGGAATATCTTTCTCAAGGACTTGGGAGCCATTCCCTTGAAATGCAATTATCAAGAAAGATAGCATATCTCCCTGTTTCTCTGAGAAGATAGGAGCCCAACTTTAATAAGCAACAGTTAGCAAACAGAGAACCTAGGCATACTGGCCAGCCCCTTTCCCAGCACCATGCTTAAAAACCTTCCCATCTTTTCTGCAGGACTTTCAGTCTTGCTCCTCTACTGTAATAGTCTTGAATAAAGTCTTCTGTGCCCATTTAACTTGTCCAACCTAATTTTTGACAGCGACTGGCTTGTGAACATGAGGGGAGAGAGAGAGAGAGCTAAGTTATTGGTAACTGGAAGAGATTCAAACTTCATATTAGTGGCTATAAGGCAGGAATGTTCGAAAGACAGGCAGTAAACTACAGTAATCAGATGGCGTGGTATAAGAATATTCCAAGGGGCTGTTCTCCCTAGTACCGTTGGAGAGGCATGAGGGTAGTAAGTGTGGAAAATGGCTTGGAATAAGCAATGGGCTGTCAAAAAGCTGAAGCTATTAGGATGAGAGCTTCTGTGACTTTTACCACTGCTCTACTTCCCAGTTCTAGACTGAAGTTCATTTTAATAGTTATACTTAAAAAAAAAAAAAAACACTAAATCTACAATGGGAAACCATCTCAGCAAGAATCCATGTAATTCAGTAATTAAACTATTTATTGAGTGCCTACTGTATGCCAGGCAAACAGATACAAATGCAAAGGGTAAAAAGAGTTAAGGGCATGTGACCTGGTCTCTCATGACTCCATTTCTCATCTGTAAAACAGTGTACATGATTAAAGGAATTAGAACAGGAGAAGAATTTGTAACAATGCCTGCAAATATTAATTGCTTAATAAATATTACATACTATTTGACATTTATTAAACCAAGTTTAAGTCTTATGTATGGCTAGCTAACACATATTTCAAAGAACATTATTATTAGTAATGAAGCCTTAGGAGAGGGCACTACTTTTTTTTCTTCCTTAAAGTTTCGATTTTTATGGGGTTTTCTTTTTGGTTTTTTAAAAATTAAATATACTTAATTAATATAGAGTGTATTATTAGTGTCAGAGTAGTTTAGTAATTTGTCACTGGCATAGAATACCCATAGCTCATTACATCAGAGAAGGTGCTACTTTTTAAAATTGCCTTTTGCACACCTTTCAGAATATTTCACATTAGAAAGAGGGAGTCCTCTGCTAAAGAATATCCCCAACTCTCTACTCTCTCACTCTACCCAGCGCAAGCTCTGGTGGCTCAGTGGACTCATTTTACCCAGAGCTCAGGGTTTTCGCAACTTTACTCAGTTGGCATAGCTTTGCTACTTGCCTTCCAGAGTTAATGAAGTAAAGACCTTTTATTTAGCCTTCTTTCCTCATCATCTATGAAATGGGCTATGTCTTCATCTTTATTTTCTCTTCCATTCTACAATGGAAAAAAGAGAAACAGAAGGGGGTACAGGAAACAAAGAATGAGCATGAGCAAGCGAGGGTAATCCCCTGGTTAGCCTGAGAGCCAGTCTTACATCATGCTTAGTTAAACACTTAAGCTCCAGATCCAGGAAGCCTGGGTTCAAACCCAGGTCCATAAGCCATGTGACTTTCAGCAAATGACCTACTTCTCTGTTCCTTAGTTTTCTGATCTGTAAATCACAGAAAATAAAAGTAGCCACCATCATGGGATTACTGCAAAAAAATAAATTATATAAAGCACTTGAAATGACCTGAC
This sequence comes from Vulpes vulpes, assembly GCF_048418805.1. NCBI lineage: Eukaryota > Metazoa > Chordata > Mammalia > Carnivora > Canidae > Vulpes > Vulpes vulpes. Next base: position 16,210,041 of record NC_132792.1, on the reverse strand, counting down.
ACATGTCAGCTTTTATCATTAATCTAATTAGAGCTGCCTGCCAACATTCTTCCCTTTTCCGTTCTATGCTTCTTGATTCTTTTCCGATGAATTCTTCATTTGAAATGAATATCTTGTCTGAGTGCTGTGCACTGAACTGAAACCTTTGATTCTCTTACAAACCTTCACACAGACTGAAACAAGTGCTTCTTCATATTTATTGTTCTTCCCACTAAACCCTAAGTTCTTTATTAGACCATGCAGTCCCACACCTAGCACAGATGTGGTCAGTAAATGTTAATTAACTAAACTATGCAAACTGCTATGAACACAAATTGTCTTCTAAATTTACTATGCAAAATATTTTTGTTGTTGTTAAAGATTTTATTTATTTATTTATTCATGAGAGACACACAGAGAGAGAGAGAGAGAGAGGCAGAGACACAGGCAGAGGGAGAAGCAGGCTCCATGCAGGGAGCTCGATGTGGGACTCGATCTGGGGTCTCCAGGATCACGCCCTGGGCTGAAGGCAGTGCTAAACCACTGAGCCACCTGGGCTGCCCTTACTATGCAAATTTTATATGTAACATGATAGAAGTGTTAGCTGACACTGTGTTGGTAATCATATTGCAATACATAAATGTTTCAAATCAGTGTGTTACATACCTTAAACTTATACGAGGTTCTATGTCCATTATATCTTGATTTAAAAATTCCATTTCAAAAATATTTCTAAGCATTTCAGATCTTAAAATTTAGACAGTACCAAAATATATAAATTTTAATTCTAAGAAAAACCTCAACAGAAAATACATGCCTGAATGACACTAGCAAATGATTTTAAATTTAGGAATATACACAACAAAAATGCATGATAATTATTAGTCTATAACGCAATATGGAAAGGAACAATTTATATACCATTGTCCTTCCTGTATTTTGTCAATTCCATAATTTTTAGTTGTGTTTAGATATTAATGGAGGCTTTTCTCTGCCAAAGTTTTGCAAAGAACAAGGGTGAGCTCTGTCACCATGAGTTGACATGAGTGCTGCTTTCAGAGCTGTCTGGATTCTTGTTGAGACTAAGAAGCACACCTGCTACACCAAAGCAAGAATGCCCTAGGGATACAGTCTTGTCTCATAGTAGAGCCACTACCTCACTATGAATAGTCCTATCTATGGAATGGATAGTAGCATTGCTATATACTCTTGAAATTAGCAGAAGGGCCAGAAATATATGATTAATTAGAAACATTCAAATAGACTCAGTTGGCAGAGCTCACCAAAAGATTCACAAATTTAGTGCTTCCTCCAAACTGTTCATTGAGTTGGGACTTTGGGTAAAACCAGAAAGATAATGAGCACTGGAGAGGCTTCAAAGTGCAATAATGAATAGAGAATTGAAAAGATATGCCTATGAAGAGGACTTCAAAAGGATGGCAGGGAGTTAGCACAATGAACCAGCAACACTAGAGGAGTCAAAAACATCTGGATGAAAAGTAGAAACTATGATCAGACACCTGAAAATTATTAAAGATGAATTTATATTTAAGGAGACCGAAGTACATGTGTGTGTGCGCACATGCATATGTGTAGTTTTAAGAAAATGGATATGAAAATTGTAAAATCAATTGGACACTGGATCATGCAAATTTCTTTGAGACTCATAAAAACACATACTGTTTTTCACCAATTCAGTACAACTCACCAACAATAGGACAAATAATTTTTCCAAGAAAAAAAGTTTAAGATTCAACTTCATGCACCTGTCAGCTTTTTGTTCATTTCCTTAAATAATGAGATATAGAAGTAAAGTTATATCTTTATATGAGATGTAAAAAAAAAATCACACTATCGTTGTTTTTATACAGAGACAAATCAGTACAATGAGATAAAATTATATGTTATCTAACTCTTAAATTTTTAGGGAAAAAATAACCTGGGAATCAAGAAAGCTAAGCCACCTCTAGATCTTGAGTTATTTGTAGAAAGCCTAAAACATAGATTATTTAAGATACTTAGATTCTATCTTTTTAGACCATAACGGATGATTAGATTACAAAACTGGCATTTTTTCATACTTATTGAGTTTCTTTTGTTGTTGTTGAAGATTTTTTATTTATGAGAGAGAGAGAGAGAGCAAGAGCACAAGCAGTAGGGAGGGTCAGAGGGAGAAGCAGATTTCCCGATGAGCAGGGAGCCCAACGTGGGGCTCTATCCCAGGATCATGACCTGAGCTGAAGGCAGATGCTTAACTAACTGAGCCACCCAGAAACTCCCTTATTGAGTTTCTAAGACAATCCCTATGTTGTGCCAGGTATTGAGTATCATCTACAAATAGACAAAACTCTTCCCTCATAGAGTTTACAGTCTAGTGAGAAGACAATACCAACTAAGAACTCAAAGAAAGAGTTGCATAATTCAAACTGTGCTTATAACCTAGCTCTGAAATAGAACATTAGGGTGGATATCTACATAGAAGGATCTGGAAAAGGTGCTATAAATTAAACCTTGACCTAAAAAAAATAAGAAGAATGTATGCATATCATAGTGTGGAGGAAGAACACTCTAGGCAAATGGGAAAGCTTTGGAAAAGTTTCAAAGACAAGAAACAACTTAGTCTCAACTTGTTGGAAAGCTACAAAAAGGCACATTTGGCTAGAATCTACCCATGTGAAGCCTTGTGGGCCAAGATATTTGTATTTCAATCTATGCTTGGTCAAGTGATTTGAAGCTTGAAAGTTACCTGGTCAAATCCACTTCTGTAAAAGAATATTCTGGTACTATATCAAAAAGAAAGAACTGAGGGCAGAAGTAGAGAAGCTTATTAAGAGGCAACAGCAAGTTTAGATGAAAGAAGTTGGCTTGAACCAGGATGGGTATAATAGAGATGAAGGAAATTGAACATATTTAAGAATGGTTACACAGGAAGAACCAAAACCTTGATAGAATAAACAGTGGAAGTATGAGAGAAGAATCAAGAGGGACTTCCTGATTTCTGTTGAGTTGAGGAGTCTGTGATGCCATTGACTGCATTCCCAGTTGCATTCCTCAATTGAAGATTGGGGAATACAAATAAATCAAAGGTTCAGATTCAGGAGTGTTCAGTTTGGGGTGCTTGCTATTCACTCAAGAAGAAATGACAAATTTACAACTAGAAATATGAAAAGGGCAACTCTGAAAAAAGGTCCAGATTAGAGACTGATTTTTTTAAATCTATGTTTTAAGTCCTAAAATGGATGGGGTCATCTCATGAAAGGGTATACAGAGAGGAGAGAAGACCAGTTTCTGAGCTTTGTTGAATGGCAACATTAACAATTTCTTCCCCTTTTTTTCCAGATATGTTAACTTCCATTGCTTCTATCACAAGTTGTTTCTTTAACCTTACCTGTAAATATAATAAATAAACAATAAAATCAAATAAACCAAACATCTTTTTTACTTCAATTCTATGAATTCAGTTTTACAATAACTAGGAGATTGTGATAAAGATTACTCTTCCATATATAATGTAAATAAGAAATGTTTTCTTAAATATTTTATAGGATTTATTGAGAAATTACTCTTGTACCAGATACTATGCTGCCTTTCATTAATTTCCCACAATCTTATCAATGACATAATTGCTATTATCCTTAGTATACAGATAAAGAAATTGAGAGAGATTAAGAAATGTTACTTATGATTGCCTAGCTAATATGAGAGTAACTGGAATTAAATGTATGGATTATAACTCCAGAACCCTATTTTACCATTGAGCTAAATCACTTCATTTTAACTCTTGTTTTTTGAAATGTTTTCATATAATCCTACCACTGCTTGATGAAACAGGAAATAGAAGCTATCGATTTTAAAACTTTAAGCCTCACGGATGGTATGCAATTTGCCAAGGGCAGAGTATCAGACCTGAAGAGAATTTGCCACAGTGATGCTATGTATCCATACACAATTGGGCCAAGACTTGAGTGATATCAAAAAACAAGCATGGGGACATCTGGGTGGCCTTTGGCTCAGGTCATGATCCTGGGGACCTGGGATCGAGTCCCGCATCAGGCTGCCCTGCAGGCAGCCTGCTTCTCTCTCTGCCTGTGTCTCTGCCTCTATCTGTGTGTCTCTCATAAATAAATAAATAAAATCTTAAAAAAAAAAGTATGGACAAAGGTATATACAAGAAGGACAATGAATTATAACTAAGCGAGGTCTCGTACTATCCCTTTATTACTAGAAAATTCAAAGGCCTATCCAATTTAGTGGTATAAACAAATATTTTCTCATAAACCTAAGGATTTACATATCTCCCTGCTTTAAAAAGACTGCTGTATTCCTGACTTGCAAACAGCTCCAGTCCCAACAACGGATGAAATGAAGGAATGAAGAAAGGGAAGGACAGAAGGAAGGAAAAAGAAAGGCTTATATTTCGCTTAATTAACAGATTCATACATATCCCTTACTTGTAATAATCAAGTTCATTTTTGTTACAACACCCTGTTTCTTAAGGAAACATGAAAAATGGACATTGTTCAATAAAAATCTCATCAAAAGGGGGTTGTTTGGTCTGTTGAAGGCCAAATAACCAGCTGATGAATGAATTCTTCAGAAATGCATTATTTATTTAGGATTGTGCCAATGGGTGATCTCTATTTCTTTTGAAATTTCAGCTTCAAACAGTATCTTTTTCAGTTCCTTAAAAAATATATTTACCTTAATTAGTAAAAAAAAAAAAAAAAAAAAAAAAAAAAAAAAAAAAAACAAAAAAAAACGTGGGTGAAATTTTACAACACGCCTGGAAACCACTAGAAGCAACAACAGATTGGGAAATCCCTGGTGTAGCTAATAGCCTGAGTCACTCTGTTTTTGCTGTTGTATAGCCATCACCTTCAGGGTCAGTGATGGATGAGTGATGGAGTCAGCCTGATTCTTTACAAAATCCATGCCTGAAGTGGCAGCCAAGGTCAAAAGACAAAGCTGGCTGGATCTCTGCACCTAGTGTACTGTTCCTGTTCTTTCAAGGACTCTAGGGAGGCCCGTCAATGTGGGGGGGTTAGGGGGAAGGAGACAGACTTAACATAATCCACTCTTTACTTACTTCCCTACTCAACACACATTGTTACTTCATTTCCATGATAAACTCCTATGTTCTGGTTGCCATATCAAACATGCCACCCAGGTTCAGTGCCAAGATAGAGTGATTTTGTTTGGCTGAGGTAATATGAATCTATTCATAAAGCCCACATAACAAATAAAGTCTGATTCAACCACTCCATTTCTTCCCAGTCCCATTTACTGAGAAGTATACTTTGGCTCAAATGTGTATTAACAAGGAAATCTATGTTTGTGGTGACCTGCTCTGAATGAGCCCCATTCTCACAGAAAGTCTTCTATTATACCAAAGGAAAAAAAAAAAAAAAAAAGCCTGATGGGTTGGGGAGAGTAATTCATAGAGAAAGATGTGCTGACAGCTCTGAATGAATAGCTTTCCTCCTCTAGGGCTCCAACTCCAGTAGGCCCCCAGGCGAGGGAACATACTCACTCACCAGAATCCCAAAACGGCAGTCACATCCAACCAAATCCTGGAAGTGATTAGAGAAGAGACCTCTTTTCTGAAAAAAGCAGCCTTTCAACTAGCTGCATGCTATTTTTTTTTTTTTTTTAAGTAGGGGGTAGAAAAAGATGAAGTTTTCAGACCAGGTTTCAGTAAGTCTGATTTCTCTATCCACAATGGCTTCCTGTGTTTGGTGCGTGACGAGCCTAATGGAGCTACCATGTTGGAATAGTTATGAGCTATTCAAGAGCCTATAATGAATTGAGATTCGATGTTATCAAGTTGCTGTTTATCATGGCACCAAAGCAGAGAGATGGAAGATGCAAACATAATTAAGGGTCAATTCCCTGGATGGGGAAAAGTCCTGAATTCAAGTTCTATTTATTGTCAATAAATCTGGGGGACACATGACAATGTATTAAGATTATCTAAATCTTATTCCAAGGGAGAAAACAGATGGCTCCTTGAATCTAGGCAGCTGGCTTTCATTTATTTTATTATTTTATGTTTTAAAGAGCATGTAAGACAAAAATAAATTTGAATGCTTTAGGATGGTAAAATCTTTCCTGTTCTCTGCAGGCCCCCACTACTTCCTTTTGGATTTCACCCACCCCCACCCCACCATACATTAAACAAATTCTTATTGAGCATCTCCTATGTGTCAGGCACTAGCTAGACACTGGGCATTCAGCCATCACAAAAAAAAAAAAAAAAAAAAAAAGACAAAATCTCTTCTCTAATGGAGCTCACATTCCAGTAAGGGGCAAGGTCAGACATTAACAGATAAGCTATCGGGTGCATTACTTGCTTAAGTGTTATGGTGGGAAAAGAACAGGGTGAATGCTAGAGACAAGGGCTGCAATTTCAGATAGGGTTCTTGTGAGAAACTGACATACACAGTCACCCTTTCCAGAAGAAGCCTCACACCCCCCCATCAGTCCTAACATCAAAAGAAACCCAAACCAAATCCTCTTCCTGCAGGTCACAGGGATTTTCATGCCCTCTTGGCCTACTCAAATGGCAGATAATAAGACTAAAGCTCCCCAGTTTCCAAGAACCTACCAGGAAAGACATTTCTATTGGCAGAAGGATGAGAGGAAGACCAGGGTCAGTGTCATAAACTGGTTTGTTCTGTGATCCATCCTTGGACTTCAACTTACTGAAATGTTTTCTTGTGAAGAGCTCAGATATAGAATAAACATGTTCCTATGGAAGTGTTGAATTACACCTGAAACTAATATTACACTATGTTAACTGGAATCTACATGAAAGCTCAAGGGGCACTTGGATGGCTCAGCGGTTGGGAGACATCTGCCTTCAGCTCAGGGCATGAGCCCAGGTCTGGAGATTGAGTACCACATCGAGCTCCCTATAGGAAGCCTGCTTCTCCCTCTGCCTATGTCTCTGCCTCTCTCTGTGTCTCTTGTGAATAAATAAATAAATCTTTAAAAATAGTCAAAAATATTTAATAAAAATAAATGGAAAAATAAAAATAGCATGCTCCCACTTGTTCCCAACTCTCACCTAAATGATACCCGTTTACAGCATGCCCTTTAGAGAGGCTCAGAATTTCCCCAAGCTCTTTTCTAGAGTTTGGCTAAAGGGTCTCTACAATGACGAGGCATTTCCAAGTCCCACTCTTAACTGTGTTCTGTCATCAGAGCCTCACACCTTGTCCTGGGTTTTGTTTGTACTTTCTCTCTCTGTTCCCTTGACCAGTAACTCATGTCCAGCAGGTTCTGATTTAGTCTTTCCTGGAGATGCTTCTTCTGGTAACCACTTTCTGGGTCCAGCTGAGAAAATGGCAACATGTCCCTGCACTGTTCCAGGTCCCTGAGCTCTCAGGGCATATCTGAGGAGGAATACAGGGCAAGGTGCCACATGCCACACACAGCTCAGAATGCAGCCACATTCATCCTCCTCTGACGCGATAAATAATCATCTCATATTCTCCTTCCAGGCGTGTGTTTCCCCCATCAGCCTTTATCTCTAGACCCTTACTAGACACAAGAACTGGGGAGTGAGAATATTCCATAGAAAGTATATCTTGGAGGGACGTGGGGGTGACTCAGTGGTTGAGTGTCTGCCTTCACTCAGGGCATGATCCCGGGGTTCTGGGATCAAGTCCCACATTGAGCTTCCTGGAGAGATCCTGCTTCTTCCTCTGCCTATGTCTCTGCCTCTCTCTCTCTTTCTCTCTCTCTCTCTCCATGAATAAAGAATTTAAAATCTTTTAAAAATAATAATAATAAAAAGAAAGCAGATCTTGGAAAGAAGAACTCACATTGAAAAACAGTTAAGACTTTCAGAAAATGTTTCCATTTGTATCAGGAGTACTAAAAGCAAAGAGATGGGTTTTGGCAGGTAGGCTTATGAACTGATTCCAGACAAGTTGGTAGGGTGTAATGGACTAGAGCAAATAGTCCCCCTTATATCTTTAAGATGGAAACAGTGAATGGTTTGCACTGAGAGGAGATGCTATCCAGGTAGCCATCAGGATAATTTAGGGTCTGCTGCAGGACAGTGCTAATGCCTGGGTGCCTCTGTGTGTGGCTCTAATACTTAGGCTTGTGTTTTATGAGGCTAGTCCTCAAAACACTATTGACATCTTCCTAGCTGGGCTTTGGATGCGGCTAAGCTCTCCCAAGTGGAAGTGGCATCCTGAAGATAGGAGTGTACATGACAAGAGCATGGGCTAGAGAGCCAGATATGAACTGGAATCCCTTCTCCACCACTTATTATCTGTATGGCCCCTGGACAAGGACAAGTCACCCAGCATTTCTGAGCCTTAGCTTCACCCTCTACAAAAAAGGGATAATAGTGTCTACTTTGCAGCAATTTTGATAGATTTACAAGAAATACCTATGAAATCCCTGGCATGTTAAAGGAAGCTATTATGTAAAACTAGAACTATTTACAAGAACAGTAGTAGTCATTGAAATGTGCATAAACATATCTTGCTCTTAAAATGTACATTTTTAGAAATTTACATGTTAGAGCAAAATAAATGCCAATATGTTGCCATTCATTAATATTCACTAGATCCAGTCATCCTCTGCTCAGTGAAGCACAGCTATCTCCCTGGCTAGACTCAAATTTTTCTTAGAGTTAAAAAAATCACCAAGGCATGTTCATGGCTCTGGTGTCTCTGAGATCCAGAGAAATCTGGAACTCTAGTACACTAAGGAAGGAATTTCATTTAGGATGAAAAGTTTTAAGAATACATTCCCACCTTTTTACTTTTTCCTTAGCAATATATTCTTCTCTCCTCTACAATTTTTAGGTCAATCACTAATACATCAATTCCTATTCCTTCAGCATTTTCTTTCCAGACTAAAATTGGATTCTGCATTTTTGCAAAGGACACATTAAACGCTTACGTTATCCAAAACTCAAAGCATTCTGGGTGTTTACCAGATAAGTGAGGGCAGTGAGAAAGTATACTTTACAATCTATTAAGTCTCTTAACTTTAAAATTTTATTGAGAAATGGAAATTTTCAGTTTGAAGTGTTTCACATTTGAAGTTACGTGCATAAAGTGAAGACCTCATTAGTGTTTTTGTGGACTTACTATCCAAATCAGCATGATTCAAGTTACCATAAAATATGATCTTATTGACCCTATTTAAGAAGTTTTTTTCTCTTCCTCATAGTTAATTCCTGAACTACGTCAGAGGACCTAAGAGTAAAACTTGCTGGACTTATGACTAAAATGTGTCACTCATTGAGCAGGCACAAGGCAACAAGAAAACCTTTTGGGGCATCACTATGCCACCCCCAAATCTTGCCTAATATTATTTATTTATTTATTTATTTATTTATTTATTTATTTTTGCCTAATATTATTCCTTCACTTCACTGAATTATAACTTAACATTTGGTATGTGTTTACTCTGCATCAGGAACTCACCAAGTCCTTTCACATGTACTGTCACAATACAAGAGTATTCTTATGCTACAAATAAAAAGAAAACAAAAACAGATTGTTATATAACCAAGATCACACATGTAACAAGTAGCAGAAAGATACTTAAACCCAAAACCTCTAAGTTCTGCTCTTTTGAATATTCTACATAGCCCAGTGCCATTTATTTATACATTTATAAAAGAAAACTATAGAGAAAACTATAACAAAAACAGTTTTGAAATAAGAATAGTTTGAATTTTTGAATAACACATTGGTTTGGAGGGAAAAATTTTCAAGTTGGTTCTGGTTTAGTCTAGTAGTTGTGAGAAAACATGGATCATGTTCCAGCATGAACGTGTTCAGTGGTTTCTTGAGTGGAAAAACATCAGTTCAGTATTTAACTCAGATATTTAGTGTTTTTTGTTCATTGGTTGGTGGGTCAGTTGGCTAATCAGCTGGCTTATTGGTAGATGAGTCGTTTTACACCATTAGATTGAAAACGGTTATCTTTAATTCCCAGGGCTGTCTCAGGATCCTAGAGATTACTACACTAAAATAATCCGTCCTAGGTGGCCCCCTATCTTCTATGGGGGACACAAAAGAAAACAGAGACAACACTCTGTGAGGGAAGACTTTCTGTACAACCTGCCCTTTCCACCTTTAGAGCACAGTCCGGGGTAAGTCAAGACAAGGGCCTCACAATGGTACCATGTCCTTTCAACCCACTCATTCCAAATAACCCTACCCTAGCTCCACATATTATATCTGCTCATCCTATATATGTGTCACTTTCCTACACATCTGTCACATTCCTCTAGCTCCATTTCCATCCAGTTCGAGCTACCTTTTCTTATCTGGACCTTTCCACTAGCCTCATTTCTATACACAGAAGCCAGGCTGTCCCTCGGAGTATATTACTCTCCTTCTTAAACTCTCCAACTGCTGCTACACTCAGAATGAGATCCAAATTCTATACTTGCCTTATAAACTGTGTATGGCCTGAACCTTCTTATATCTTCATCTCCACATACTCCTTCAATTCGCTATCTCTGACCCCACTGGCTTCTGCTTATTGATTTCCATCTTATTGAACATGCAGAGCTCTTCATCTTAGAGGTCTTATAAGTGTTGATATTGCTTTCTTTTTTAAAGATTTTATTTATTTATTCATAAGAGACAGAGAGACAGAGAGACAGAGACAGAGACACAGGCAGAGGGAGAAGCAGGCTCCATGCAGGGAGCCTGACGTGGGACTCAATCCTGGGTCTCTAGGATCAGACCCTGGGCTAAAAGCAGTGCTAAACTGCTGAGCCACCCAGGCTGCCCTTGATTTTGTTTTCTAAAAGGTCTCCACCCATCCCCACCAATTTTATAAAACTAATACCTTCCCATCCTTCAGCTGTTCTGCCTCCTTACCCAAGGATGCTCTCTATTATATCTCCATGGCTGCCATGTACATTTTTGCAGACTGTATCCTACAAAAAGGCATCCAACCAAGGGGGGTAGGGATCCAGCAGGAGTTGCACTCTAGCTCTGTCTGCTTCCCAAGCTCTGTGCTTTATGCTCAGAGAAGAGAAGATGCCATTCTAATTGGCATGAAGTCACACAATGGGCCAACAGTAGCAGCACTACCCACCATCTAATTTCCTCCTTAGAATTTTCCAGTTTTTTTCTTTTTCATTTTTTTTTTTTACTATGGCTTTACTAGGTTGTTTCCTTATTCATTTGTATGCCTATTTAAATACCCTGCAAGCAAATTAAAAAATAGGTCCTGTTTCATTCACCATTGTTCCAGAATGGTCACAAGGGTGATGGTGTTTGACAGAAAAATCCCAACAGACACAGTAAAACTCCTACCATGGAGGAAACATATGGCACAAAGATGGCTACACAGAGCAGGAGGCACAGAAGTCTATGGTAGTAAGAGGAGCAGGCTTTCCTGGCCTCAGTGTCCCCATGAGGATGCAAAGCTGCCAATGATATGAACAAAAACAGAATCTCCCTAAAACAACTGCCAGATAGAATAGTACACTGTGCTCTTATTTATCAATCCCAGAACATGTTTTTTATCACACCAACTCCTTACCTGACCTCTTCACAGAGCCTCAAATCCCCTGCCGTGGTGTTAATCAGGGCATCCCAGAGACACTACTCTACAGTGAGGCCATCCAATGTTTTTATTGTTGCCTTGATTTGAGTCTTCCCACTTTCATTCCAGCCACATTACAGCAAAGGAAAAAGAAAAAAAAATCAGGGTCCTTTTAAGACCTTGTTCAAGATCACCTCTCTCTACCTCCTCCCAAGCCTTACTTCAGAGCTTTCCTAAATCAGTTTCACATTGGTCAAAAGTATTCTGTTGAGTGAAATAATCAGAGAAAGGCAATTATCATATGACTTCACTCATATGTGGAATATAAAAAATAGTCCAGAGGATCCCAGGGGAAGAGAGGGAAAACTGAATGGGAAGAAATCAGAGAGGGAGACAAAGCATGAGAGGCTATAGGAAACAAACTGAGCATTGATGGAGGGGAGGTAGGTGGGGGAGATGGGGTAACTGAATGATGTGATGACCACTGGATGTTACATGCAACTGATAATTAACTGAATTCTACATCTGAAACTACTACTATATGTTGGTTAATTGAATTTAAACAACAACAAAAAAAAACAAGTATAAAATTTTAATTATAAAGTGAGCATATTCTGGAGGTCTACCTTACAGTGTATAGTAATCAGCAATGTATTATAATTATTATAGTTAACAATACTGTATTATATACTTCAGAATTGCTAAGCAACTAGATCTTGAATGCCCTCATCACAGAAAATAATAATCATGTGACATGACAGGCATTAACTAACACTACAATGGTAACCATACTGCAACATATAAATGTATCAAATGAACATTATATAGCTTGAACTTACATTATGGTATAGGTCATTATATCTCAAAAAATAATATTACAAATTTGTCAACATCTCTTGGTGAGGTGGGGTGTGTCACAGATAAGTTTCCACATTCTTTGCCATTAAAGAAACCTTATTTTCTTTAACCCTATCTATGGTCATCCTCCTATCAACACAATCACAAGTTCTACATGTACCAGGGCCTTGACAATGGCAGGCACTCAATATATGTTTGTGGAATGAATAGAGTGTAGGAGGTTTGACACCGTGGCTTGGAAGGGATGCACAGAACTTCCTCCATTGGTTACAGCTTAGTAATATGGCCACATTAACTGCAAAGAATGTTGAAAATACCATCTAGTTGTATTCCCAGAAGGCGAATAGATTGGGTCAATAGCTAGTCTTTGTCACAGCCATGCCTGGTTTCAAAAATCAAACAGAAGGTTATTTAACTATTTAGCCATCTTGTTTCACCTAAAAAGGAGTTATATACATCAAAAAGGTCACCTGAGAAATTGAAATTTCCCAAACCTTGTAAGGAAAAGGATATATAGACCAATCAAATTGGGGAAAACAAGTTCTCTATTTCCCTGAACAACAACAATAACAACAAAACAGCTGAAAAAAATTAAGACTTTAACATGCTAGAGGAAAAGCAGATAAAGATAAATGACTCTGGACTGGATATTAATCACAGACTATAGTTTCAGAAGTTTAAAAGAAGTGGCATAAAACTCATTACCAACATGCTGTTGTTCTTTGATGCAGATATATAAAAATTTATGAGGAAGATCTATAGGTTTTAATTGTTTACTTAATGAATCTAGAAAGCAGCATGGAGATTATGTAGTTCTTCTGGGCTGCTTCCAGTGGATGGATATAAGGAAGTGTTGACATATTTTAAGAATAGAAAACAAGACTTGTGACCCTCCACAAAATGGCCTTAAAGGGAACATACCTCAATGTGATAAAGGCCATATGTGACAAACAAAAAGCTAACATAGTCTTCAATAGGGAAAAAAGTAAAAGCATTTCCTCTAAAATAAAAAAACAAGATATGGATGTCCACTCTTGCCATTTTTATTCAACATAATACTGAAAGTCTTAGCTGCAGTCAGACAAGAAATAGAAGGCATAAAAATTGGCATTATATATCAATGAAGTAGTAGGAAAAGAAATGTGGAACACAGTCTTATTTGCAATTGCATCAAAAAATACCTAGGAATACACTTGACCAAGGAGGTAAAAGACTTATAGTCTCAAAACTATAAGCCACTGATAAAAGAAATTGAAAGTGACACAAATGGAAAAATATACTATGCTCATAGATTGGAAGAATACTGTTAAAATGTTCATACTACCCAAAGCAATCCCACAGATTCAATGCAATCCTTAACAAAATACCAATAGTTTTTGTTTTACAGAACTAGAATAATCCTAAAGTTTGTATGGAAACATAGAAGACCCCAAATAACCAAAGCAATCTTTTTTTTTTAAATTTTTTTTTAATTTTTATTTATTTATGATAGTCACAGAGAGAGAGAGAGAGAGAGGCAGAGACATAGGCAGAGGGAGAGGCAGGCTCCATGCACCGGGAGCCGACGTGGGATTCGATCCCGGGTCTCCAGGATCGCGCCCTGGGCCAAAGGCAAGCGCCAAACCGCTGCGCCACCCAGGGATCCCCCCCAAAGCAATCTTAATAACAAAGCTGGAAGTTAAGACATACTACAAAGTTATAGTAATCAAAAGAGTACCAAAACAGAAACATAGATCAATGGATCAGGATAAAGCCCAGAAATAAATCCATGCTTATATGGTCAATTACGTCATCTACAACAATGAAGGCAAGAATATAAAATGAAGACTATCTTCAATGATTGGTGTTGGGAAAACTGGACAGCTACCTGGAAAAGAATGAAACTGGACTTTCTTACATCATACACAAAAATAAATTCAAAATGGATTAAAAGGCTTAAATGTGAGACCTGAAACCACAAAACACCTAAAAGAAAACATAGGCAATAATCTCTTGAACATCAGGTGTAATGACATCTTTCTGAGTAGGTCTCCTTGGGCAAGGAAAACAGGCAAAAAACAAACAAACAAACAAACAAACAAAAACTATTGGGACTGCATCAAACTAAAAAGCTTTTACACAGTAAAAGAAACCATCAACAAAATGACAAGGCAACTTACTGAATGAAAAAGATATTTACAAATGACATAACCAATAAGGTATTAATATCCAAACTATATGAAAAACTCTTGCAACTCAACACCCCAGCAAAAAATTCAAGTAATTGGCAGAAGAGCTGAATAGACTTTTTTCTAAAGACATACAGATGGCCAGATACATGAAAAGATGCTCAATATCAATCACTAGGAAAATGCAAGTTAATAGCATAATGTGATATCACCTCATGACGATGGCTGATTCCACAAAGATAAGAAGTAATAAGTATTGGCAAGAATGAGGAGAAAAGAGAACCCTTGTGCTCTGTTGAGAATATAAATTGGTACAATCACCAGTTGGAAAACAGTAGGGAGGCTCCTCAAAAAATTAAAAATTGAAATACCATGCAGTCTAGTTGTTCCATTGCAGAGTATTTACCAAAACACAACAACAACAACACTAATTTGAAAAGATATATGCACCCCTATGCTTATTGCACCATTATCTACAATAGCCAAAGTATGGAAGAAACACAAGTGTCCATTGTTAGACAAATGGATAAAGAAGATGTGTGTATATATATACACACATACACACTACATTTTGGATGATTACAATTTATATGTATATATGTATACATATAATGCAAAGTTACTCAGCCATTTTTTTAAAAAAGGTTTTATTTATTTATTCATAAGAGACACAGAGAGAGAGAGGCAGAGACATAGCCAGAGGGAGAAGCAGACTTCCTGCAGGGAGCCTGATGCAGGACTCAATCCCAGGACTCCAGGATCATGCACTGAACCAAAGGCAGACACTTAACCACTGAGCCACCCAGGCATCCCAGTTATTCAGCCATTTAAAAAAAAAAAAAAAAAAAAGGGAATCTTGCCATTTGCAACAACATGAATGACCTACAGGGTATTATGCTAAGTGAAACTAGTCAGATGGAAAGACAACCATCCTATGATTTTACTTACATATAAAATCTAAGAACACAAAACAAATGAATAAAAATGAACTTATAAATACAGATGACAAACTGATGGTTGCCAGAGGGGAGGAGGTGGAGGGATGGAAAAAATAGAAGGGGATCAAGAAGTACAAACTTCCAGTTATAAATAAGTCACAGGAATGAAAAGTACAACATAGGAAATACCATCAATATTGTAACACTTTGGTGACAAATGGTAACTATACTTAATGGTAATGAGCATTGCGTTACATATGGAATTGTCAAATCACTATGTTATATGCCTGAAACTAATATAACATTGTACGTTAACTATACTTCAGTTAAAAAAGAAAAAAATCATTTTGAAAAATGCCAGATGAGTCAAATAGAAAGGTCAAACTCAGTTCAATGAAGAGACCATGATGCTGCCTAATTTGACTCCTATAGATCCCAGGCTTTCCTGGTGAAACAAATTATGCAAAAGGGAAAGCATCATGCTTTCAAGGAGATGTCAGGCAGTGAAATTATCCCATGGTAAGGATTATGCTGGAAACCTCAAGGATGACATGGTCACTAAGTAAGAAAAAACAAAATGGTGTGCAGAGAGCACCAATCCAGAAGTCAGGAGACACACGCTTGGGTCCACATTCCTACTCATATTACAGCTCTCCTTCCATGATTACAAGAAAATTTCAGCCTTCTCAGGGTCCTCTGAATGTTAAAACTATCATCTCAAATGAATAAGTCCAGTCATTGCTGGTTTATGCAAGGTCATCACTATATTCCTTTTCTAAAAATGCTCCTCTTAGAATGTATTATTAAATGTTCAAAATGCGCAGAAGGCAGAGACCAGAGGTCAGTTTTGGAATACCACAATCTTAAGAAAATAATCCAGAATATTTGCTATTACTCTAAGAGGAAAAATAAGAAAAAAAATAGAAATTCATATAAATACTACATATACACACATAAAATGAATATTCAATTCAATTCAGGAAGTGATTCAACTATGGTAAAGAAAGAAAGAAAGAAAGAAAGAAAGAAAGAAAGAAGAAAGAAAGAAAGAAAGAAAGAAAGAAAGAAAGAGAAAGAAAGAAAGAAAGAAAGAAAGAAAGAAAGAAAGAAAGAGAAAAAAACTAGTTCTGTGGCCTAATGCCAGTCTCTTAAAGTCCCTGATTCTCTATTTCCTCATGCCTGAATTGGTGAAGGAGAGCAAGAGAGTAAATACAACGATACCCACATTAGCCAAGCAGCATCAGAATCAAGATGGGATTGGGCACACAACCCTATACAATGCTTCTGTGTTTAAGCATTGAAGAATCACCAAGCCAAAGACTGAAAAGTCAGTAAATGGTATTATTAAGATATTCTGTCTTTAAGATAATCAAATCGCTAGTTAAAGCTAAGGGGATAAGGGATTATAAATTGTTACTGCTCTCCTGCAGGGTTCTCCCCTTTCCCCCCACTTTTTTTTTTGCTTAGTCTAACACAAATCTAATAGATGTGCTGCGAGTGATTTAAAGTGATTAAAGGCTTCATATCAGTGTGTTTACATGTGTAATTGTGGGATATGGCAATTGATTATGTCTAAATTTTATTTAAATTTTTTCAGGAAACAACTTGGAGCTGATAAGTAAGTAACCCAAATTCACATCAATAGGAAAAGATCCAGGCTTGCTACCACGTATGCTTTGACCTCTGCACCATCATCATGGCTCTATTTTTCTTGCTTCTGAGACTTAGCTTGACCTTAAAAACACAAACTCAGGAAACAGATGGAGGACACACGTAGGTGCTGCTGAGGACACTCCTAATTATTATCTGGAACCACACTAGCTGCAAGTAAAGCTGCCACTTTGGGAAGCAAACCACAGCCTATCAAACTGATAATGTCCAAAGGTCTTTCTGAAATGGAAGCAGAAGCTTACCAAAACATTCCAGAAACTTGTCAGAACACCAGAAAATAGTGTGACTCAATCAAAAGACCCGCAGGTCACCTTGTCATTCATTTGGGGGATTTCTTGATCACTAATATGAAAAATAAAATCCTTGTTTACTAAGATGATTTATAGAATTGAAGTATTTCTTCTACTTAAAGAAAAAAGTTTGGTTTTAGTAAAATACAATTTTCTTGCCTAACTACCAAGATAAAGCCATCCATTCTTGCTTAAGTGGTTAACGATGAAGCTGTTAGAAGTATGGACTATCACAAACTGCAGCACTGAAAAAAATCCCCATAAATTGATGATAACATGTACTGGTACAATTAAGCCTATTAGGCAAAGATTTCCTTTATTAGTTATTCTTTGAGATGTATAGGACAAAAGTAAAACAATTTCTTTTGCACCGATATACATAATCTCTTCATAATGACTTCAGTAAAGCCTTCCAACTAAATTGTGCTGAAATTATAGAAAAAGAAAGAACTAGATAGATGATGGTTCATTCTCCTGTGGAAATGCCTTGTTACTCCTGAAAGCCACGTAAACAAAATAGATCAAATCTGAAATGTTCAGATTACTCTGTGTTTTTGTTTGGCAGACAACACAAGTTATATACAACGCAAAAACAGAGGCATCAATTGAACAAGAATGAAATTTCAATAGAAGATCGTAGGCTGTGTAATAAGGACTATTTTCTGCATCTGCATACGAGGTTCATGACCTAGGAGAGGTTCACTTAAAGTGAGACTTATGAACACCTGGGTTCTCATCCTGTTTTCCCTTTTCATAATAAATGTGTCATTGGAGATTCCAAAGACAATTTATTTGCTAGAGTGGCTCACAGAGCACAGGGAAATGCATTTACCAGTTAAAGGATATCATAAAAGACTAATCAACAGCCAGGTGTATATGTAAACAGGGTGACCTATGGGGATGGGGCTAGGAACTTCCTGCCCCAGCTGTGCTACTCTCTCTGCATCTCCACATGCTCACCAACCTAAAAGAGCTCTCCAAACTCAGCCCGTCTTGGTTTTTAATGGCGTTTTCATGACTTACTCATGATTGACCAAGTCCTTGGTCGTTGGCTGATTCTCCCCCGTCCTCAGATGTTACAGCGTAGGACTGAAAGTTCCAACCCTCAAATCACTTGGTTGGTCCTCTTAGCAACAAGCCCCCCCACCCTTAGGTGACTTTTGGACCCCACCTCAACCTCATTGACATCAAGACCCCCATTTCACCTTTATGGCTCTGAAGCATCTTCAGGAACTGTGAATGTACAAAATCTGAGAAGTATGATTTGGTCATCTGAATGGCCAAATATGTATTTCTTAGAAATCATTACCATTGACCTTGGCACAGGTTTGAATTGTGTGAGTCCACTTACGCATTTTTTTATAATACTGCAAATGTGTTTCGCTTATGATTTTAAAATTCTCTTTTCTCATCCTTATGATTCTCAACATTTTTCCTCTTACTTTATTGGATTATAGTATATAAAATATACATAAAATATTTGTTGACTGTTGGGAGTAAGGCTTCCAGTCAGCAGTAGGCTATTAAGTTTTTGGATAGTTAAGAGTTATATACAGATTTTTTTTTAAGATTTTGTTTATTTATTCAGGAGAGACAGACAGAGAGAGAGAAGGAGAGAGAGAGAGAGAGAGAGAGAAAGGGAGGGGCAGAGACACAGGCAGAGAGAGAAGCAGGCTCCATGCAGGGAGCCCGCCGTGGGACTCGATACCAGGACTCCAGGACCATGCCCCAGGCCAAAGGCAGGCGCTAAACCGCTGAGCACCCAGGGATCCCCTGTATACAGATTTTTGACAGCACCTCTGAAGACCCCACCCTCCACATTGTTCAAAGGTCAACTGTATAGCTCAGTCCACCCCCAGATCTTCAAACATGGATCCCTTGTGGCAAAATGATCATACCTGTTACAGCACTTACATTTGGTGTAGCTTTTATAGAATAGGTATAGCAACAGTACCAATACAAATAGCCCTAACATTTGGAGAAGCCAGTGTGGGGCAGGCATACATTAAACAAAACAGCTCATCTGTTCTATAAATCCATTACATTTTTGTATTTTATTGGAGTAATTATTCTTTTCCCACCTCCTCATCTACTGCTATTTGTATTTTATGATAAAGTTGTGCAAAGGGATTTAGCACAGAAATCAGCTGGTGATTAGTTAGATCCAGTTCCTCCCTAGACCAGTCATCTTCCAAAAATATTCAAACAATCTCCCAATAGATTTGATCAACATCTGTATTAGCAAAGATTTATTTACATGAAGTAGTCAAATCTTATCAATGATGCAATATTGCAATATATCACAGTACAGTCATGATGCAATTCAGTTTCATTACAGAACAAATCTGGAAATATGACAGGGGTGTTCACTTTGCCTTCCCAACAGAAGTTAGTCTTTGGTCATATGCCACATATTATTAAGGAGAGGAATCATTACAATTAACCATGATTCAGTTAGTTCTGGATTCCAGGTTGGCTGAGGACAAAGCCAATAACCACTCTGCCTCTTCTCACAGGTCTGTACTAAGACTGGTTTCCACTGACTAACTGTTGTATAGCAGGGGCCATCTCCTTCCTATAGTGAAGACACAAGTGATAGATGTATGGGGGCATGGGGGGAAGGAGACAAAAGACTCTGGCACATCACTCGAGTTCCATTTAGTCGTTGACATTTGGTCCAGTTCATCAACATATCTGATGATGATAATGTCTCCCAGAACAATGTCACTCAGATTTGCAAGTTGCCATTCAATCTTGTCTGGTTTCAAAAGCAGGGGTGGTCTTGGCAAACATAGCTTTACCTTTCCAAGCACCTGGTATGCTACAGATAACATTATGTTCTGAGCATCTCTTGAAGTATTAACAAAATGTTGGATTTCCCTTGTTGCATAACCCATCTATTCATCCCTCTACCCTCAGCTATTTATCCTTCTCTCTGTCAATTATCTTTATCCAGACTCTTCCATCTTTGGAAAGGACATTAGGGTTGGCCACTTTGCTGATCCAGATTGCTGGCAGCAGTGCTAGTCTGGCATGTGCCTGCCTCACAGTTCCCTCCCACTCATGTAACGTGGGGTTACACAGGTACAGAACTAGCGGGATGTTCCAACCAGGAGGCAACCCAGCAGTATTCACTGCCAGTCGCAACTTTGTCAGATGAGCAAACAATCCACCCCATCCGATCCACCCTTAAGAAATCTGGCAAAGATTTAAGGGTATTATTATAGTTCCTTGCTCAGTAATCATCCCTGCTTCAGTTGGCCACAGGGACCACTGTGGCTCTGGGACCACCACATTGGGTAGGAAAAAAGATGATGTGATATAGGGGGGAGAATTACATAGTTGCAACACCATCCTTCCACCCCCCCTCCTTCTCCAAATTTTCCAGAAAGGTAGAGGAATCAGTGGGCATCCTCCCCTATCCCCCTCAGGTTGAGTGTACACACATATGTTGAAGGCATGTAAGCCAGCCCCTCTTGCTTTTTTCTCCCCCCATTTTAGACAATAAATGTTTCAACTGCCCATTCCAATTTTCTATCCATTACTGTGAGGAGGATCTCTCTCTGGCCATTGTCAGATACTATGGGTTGTAGAGTGAGTTCCTTGGTCTGAAGAAACATGATTGATTGTGGATTATTTTCTGTTCTCTGTTGTAACTTTGAGCAGTTCTATCTACTACAAAACTCAGTCCAGAGGCAGCATCTATTCCTGTCAGGACCCATTTGGAGCCTTCATGGAGATATAGACACCAATCTAAGGTGCTAGCCACTTTGAGGGCCTTCCCCCAGGGAATCTGCCACATCTAGCAGTCCATCTGTCTTGCTGGCAAACAGTTCTTAATTTGTGCTTCACAAGGTGCAAGAGGAATATGTGCCTATCTCTACATTGCTGTAGCCCCTTATGTCCATCATTTTGTGGACCCAGATAGCCACCACAAGGTAACACAACAAAAGGATCAGTTGGTGGTTCCAATCACCTTCTGAACCTAGAAGCAGGAGTGGTTCTTCTGATGGACATCAACATGTCCTAGTTTAATGTGCCCCTCAAATTTCCAGAATGATTTCCACAGGGCCATGCCCCCCAAAGACAATCTTGTAGTAATTCAGTTTTCCATTCCCACCTATCTGATTAGATAGCCAGGCCATTGGCAATAACCAAGACATTGGCTACAGCCCATGAGCCAGTAAAAATCCAAGCATAGGAGCTTTTACTATTGCTCAATTCTTCCACCACCGCTAGGCAAAGGACATATGATTCAGGCTACTGACCAATTCATTTGAACCTTCTTCAGAATCTTGCCATCCACTCGTCTTAATATGGCAGCTTTCCAAACAAGATATTGTCCATTTATCTTGGAACAGCCATCCATAAACCAAACAGGTCTTTCTTCAGTGGATAAGTGTTCAGGTCCACATGGCAGTTGGTTCTAGCAATTTCTTAGGGGGCTCAAAAGTTGGTCTTAAAAGAGGCTACCTGTACGTGGATACAGTGGGTGCCTCCTTGCATTCCCTTGGCAGTTTTTTCCTGTATGAACCATTTCTATTTTATTATGGAACTCTTCTGGGCACTGCCTTCCTTACTTCCTTACTAGAGTATTTCCCTGACATCACTCAAGACATTATTTGAATCTCAAGTTTCATAATTATTTTATGTCCTTCAGTCATCAAGGCAGCCTCAATGGCCAACAGCAGGCTAATAATTATCCATCTGTTGATGTGTACTGGACAGCAGCATCTGGAAATGTTCTGGTCCAAAATCCCAGCAGTTGCTGCTCATGCCCCAGTCTGCATGAGTTACGGGTGGCAAACATTTCCAAAATCATATCTTATGGGGGTTCTAAAGGCCCAAAGGTATTGAGACAGCTACTGCTTTTTGTAATCCAGACATAGTCTGTTTTTGTGCAGGTTGCCACTTAAATATAGCTTTCTTTCAGGTAGCCTTATAGTTGGGAGTTAACATTTCCAAATGTGGAAGATGTACTCACCAAAATCCAAATAAACCACCAAACTCTGGGCTTCCTTTTTGCTCTTAGGGGTGGGTAGTGGCAGCAATTTATTCTTAGTCACTTGTAGAATGTCATTCCTGGGAATTCTACAGTTTGGGCAGGCCTTTGGACCTTTGCTGGATTAACTAGCCCCAGATGGTCAGGCATATTGGTGTCACGTTCAAATCAGTCTTAACTTGCTCTAAGATTTCTGATATTATTATGGCATGAATATAGCATAATACACTTGAGATGTGCATCAAGTCCAAATCCCCAACCATATAATAACAAGCTGGTAAGTTCCGATAACCCTGGGGCATCACAGAAGTAAACTGGGATCCTTCCCACCAGAAGGCAAACCGTGGTGGGCTATTTTCTTTTTTTTTTTTTTTAATTAATTTTTATTGGTGTTCAATTTACCAACATACAGAAAAACACCCAGTGCTCATCCCGTCAAGTGTCCACCTCAGTGCCCGTCACCCATTCCCCTCCAACACCCGCCCTCCTCCCCTTCCACCACCCCTAGTTCGTTTCCCCGAGTTAGGAGTCTTTATGTTCTGTCTCCTTTCCTGATATTTCCCAACATTTCTTTTCCCTTCCTTTATATTCCCTTTCACTATTATTCATATTCCCCAAATGAATGAGAACATACACTGTTTGCTCTTCTCCGATTGACTTACTTCACTCAGCATAATACCCTCCAGTTCCATCCACGTTGAAGCAAATGGTGGGTATTTGTCGTTTCTAATTGCTGAGTAATATTCCATTGTATACATAAACCACATCTTCTTTATCCATTCATCTTTTCTGAGACAGAGTAAGGTCAGTCACTAAGTGCCAACCTCCTTTAGCTTGACATGTTTTCTGTCTGGTTGGGACTGTATCCAGAACTGCTGAAGCTCTGAGAAGTACAACTTGATTAGTCTACCTCTAGTCTCTAAAAGCCATCTGCCTTTTTCACAGACCATGCAGAGCAACTCTACAGCAAACTCAATGGCACCAGCACTCCAGCTTCTAGCAGATCATCAGTATTTTTGCCCACCAGGTACTCTTTTTTTTTTTTTAATTCAATTTGCCAGGGCAGCCCAGGTGGCTCAGTGGTTTGGCGCCTGCCTTCGGCCCAGGGTGTGATCCTGGAGACCCAGGATCGAGTCCCATGTCAGGCTCCCTGCATGGAGCTTGCTTCTCCTTCTGCCTGTGTCTGTGCCTCTCTCTCTCTCTATCTCTCTCCCTCCCTCTCTCTCTCTCTCTGTGTCTCTCTCATGAATAAATAAAGAAAATCTTCAAAAGAAACTTCAATTTGCCAACAAATAGTACATCATTAGTTTCAGATGTAGTTTTCAATAAGTCATCAGTTGCACATAACATCCAGTGTTCATCACATCACCTGCCTTCCCTTAATACCTGTCACCCACTTACCCCCCACCTCCCCTTTAGCCACTCTGTTTTCCAGAGTTAAGAGTCTCTCATGGTTTGACTTCCTCTCTGATTTTTCCCCACTCAGCTTCCCCTCCTTCCCTTATGGTCCTCTGTACTATTTCTTACATTTTGCATATGGGTGAAACCATGCGATAAATGTCTTTCTCTGATTGACTTATTTCACTCAGCATAATATCCTCCAGTTCCATCCACATTGATGTAGGGCTGAGTAATAGTCCATATTGCTTTCAGTTATCCACCTGTGTAGGCTTTGGTACTTCTAGTGGTTCCCATTGAGCATGCCCAATTAAAACCAGCTTACATGTCCTCTGTTTTACAATATTAGATAGGGGAGCAATTCATCATCAGATATATTCTTCCTAATAACACATCCAATCAAGGATGTGACTACCTCACACAAAATCTGCTCAAAAAACCTCAATTTTCACTCAGACTTTTACTGAACTTACTTCATCAACTATTGTATTTCTGCATTCTCCAAATCTAAACTTCGCCCCTGCTAATACGTCACCAACAGGTTGTAGAATCATAATGCATTGAGCTCCTGTATCAAGCAGTCTCAAGTTTCTTCTCTTCCCTGCACTCCAGGACCATTTTACCCACAATGTGTGCCTATGGCCAACCATCTCTGGTTGGGGGTGGGGCCAGAAGACCTTAGCCTCTACATCAAACCACCCTAAGTAATCTTCCGAAGCATTGTCCAAGAGGATTGTTAGTTAAATTTCTCATTGTAATCTTTGCATTCTAACCTTTTAAATCCCTTCAAATTGGGGTTAATAGAGCAGACTTAGTTGGAGCCCTTTAATGGGAGTCCTAATTGTCCACCCAATCTCTGGTAATGCTGTATCAACACCGTTGTTTGAACTCCATCAATGCCTGCTTTTACTCATATCCCATTTCTCAATAATTGAAGATTTCTACTCCACTATGTTGAGCCCCTTGACTTTCCCCTTTGTTTCTCCCCATTTTCTTAATTACTTTAATGTTCTTGACAAATACCCACCATTTGCTTCAACGTGGATGGAACTGGAGGGTATTATGCTGAGTGAAGTAAGTAATTCAGAGAAGGACAAACATTATATGTTCTCATTCATTTGGGGAATATAAATAATAGTGAAAGGGAATATAGAAGGGAGAAGAAGTGTATGGGAAATATCAGAAAGGGAGACAGAACATAAAGACTCCTAACTCTGGGAAATGAACTAGGGGTGGTGGAAGGGGAGGAGGGCGGGGGGTGGGGGTGAATGGGTGATGGGCACTGAGGGGGGCACTTGACGGGATAAGCACTGGGTGTTATTCTGTAAGTTAGCAAATTGAACACCAGTAAAAAATAAATTTATTATAAAAAAAATGTTCTTGGTGTCTGTAAGACTCATAGAGGGAAGCTAAGGTACCAAAACTGATAAAGCTTCTGAAACTACTGTTCTATTCTATAGCAGTAAGGTTACACAAGGTGCCTATTTAATAGAGGACTTCTTACAGCATTTACCATAACTTGGCATGGGCATGACATGGGCATATTCAGAGGGTAATTATCCTGATCATCATAAAGTCATTTATCTGAGGTGTTCCAGTTCTTCCATAAGAACTGGGAAGTCCTCTAGCTCAAGATAAATACACTTGAAAGCGGCTTTTATCCACTCCACCAACGGGGGTGTTCCCTCAAGAATAATCTCCCATGTTTCTGGATCATGTACTGCCATCTACAGTTTTTCGAGAGTGAACTGCAGGTCCTGCATCAACCCAAACATACTTACTCTGAAGCATCTAAAACTAAGACAGGGCCCCCAAACTGGTATTTTTTCAGTCCTTTTCATTTCCAAAATGGTTTCTTAGGAAGTTGATGATACCGATCCACAAAATGAGCCAATTCCTTTAGACTACAGCATACCTCACTTTATTACACTTCAGATATTTCATGAGTTTCTTTTGTTTTTACAAATTGAATATTTGTGGCAACCCTATATTGAACAAGTCTATTGGCCCCATTTTTCCAACAACCTTTGCTCATTCTATGTTCCTGTATCATTTTAATTCTCAAAACATTTCAAACTTTTTCATTGTTATATTTGTTATGGTGATCCATAATTATGGCTTGCTGGAAGTTCGGATGATGGTTCTCATTCTTTAATAATAAAGTATTTTTGATTAAGGTATATATATATATATATATTATTTTCTAGACATAATGTTGTTACACTTAATAGAGTACAATATGGTATAAACAAACTTTATATACACTAGGAAACCAAAAAATTAATTTGACTCACTTTATCATGGTGGTCTGGAACCAAACCTGCAGTATATATGAATTATGCCTGTATATCCCCTGGTTTCAGTAGTTTCTTCGTTTTGTCCTTACCCTATATCAACTACCTTCTTTGTGACCAAGGTCTTAGGGTACTTTCTGTTGCCCCTGTACAATATGCCATTTCTAGGCAGCTTTGTAGCCAATGGCCAAAGCTCAGGTCAGCCTAGATACTGGGTCATGGTTCAGCATCAAGGTCTGACTCCATGTTCTTTTATTTTCATTTTGGCTATTTTCATTTGAGTTTTTAATGGAGGCTTCATTGCACAGGCACAATAACCATGACATTGTATATTTGGCCCACTTGTTATTTCATATTCCCTTATATATACAATGAGCCAACTCTTTCAGAGTCTGCCCTACTACCATTTCTAAATTCCACTGGTAATGTTCACATTTAGTAACAGCACTGTAGCTGCTGCTTCATATTGTCAGTGACTAGGAAGCCATCAGGGGTCGATGCTTCCTTATCCCCTACCTAGTATTCTTTCTCTTCAAAAACCACATGTTTTTGTAAGCCAGGGCCATTCTAGCAAATCCCACTTCACTGACACCAATGCTTATAGGGTTTTTCTGGACCCAATTCCAACATGAGGGGAGGGGATCCCTAACACATAACAGCAAGCAATCTAGCCACCTTGCTGATATCAGAGAATTCGACTCAATTCTGACATTATCCACCTAGGGATAGCATCAGATTCCACAGGTTATAAGTCCAGTCCTTCAAGATTGCCATCTGCACCCCATCTCCCACTTCAGATACCAGTCTCAAGCTCCAGAATGTTACCTGTGCCTCTGACCAATAAGCTACATAGTGGAGGTTCCAGTGACCTCTTCCTTAGGTTCAATTCATTTGCTAGAGTGGCTCAAAGAACACAGGGAAAGACATTTACAGGTTTGTTAAAGGATATGATAAAGGAGACAAATCAACATCCAGATGAAGAGATAGATACATAGATGAGGTATAGAGAAAGGGCTCCATACCCTCTCCAGATGTACCTCTCTGCCCATATCCCCACATGCTCACCAATCCAGAAGCTCTCCAAACTCAGTCCTTTTGGGTTTTTAGTGGAGGCTTCATTGCATGATCATGATTGACTAAGCCATTGGCTGATTCAATTCTAGCCTCAGGTCATAGAGTAAGACTAAGTTCCAACTCTCTAATCACATGGTTGATCTTCCTGGCAACCAGCCCCTGCCCTGGGTTTTGGATCCTTTGGTAGGATCCAAAAGTCACCTTCATTGATAAACGAGACACCTATTTCACCTTTGGGGCTCTGAAGCATTTTCAAGAACTATGAATCATACAAAATATATCTGAGAAATATGTATTTCTTATAAATTACATTACAGTATTTATTTTAATCAATTAAAAATCAGGATATTTCACATAAAATTTAGATTTTAGTTCTCTTGAAGAATCAAATGTTTTAGCAACACTGGCCAATATTCCTGTATAACACAGTTGTCTGGAAATGAGTACCAGCTGCTCCTTGACAATTTTATTCCCTACAGTTACCTATTATCTCACTCAGGAGCTATTTCATACATCCATATAACCCACTAGGACCCTGGAATATCAAGTTTACTTGAAAAATAAAAACATAAGGGAAAATTAAGTGTTAAAACCAATAGCCAGTGGATATTAAGAGAGAATGGCTTAGCACACAGTTGAGACTTAGTATTTTGGACTGATGACTTTACTGAAAAGGTTATTAGTCTTGAAAAAAAAAGGCAATATGCAACCTAAGTTTCTCAGAAATTATTGCCATCCTTCCTCTCAAACTACTGCTGCCTTAGAATTATTCCATCTGACCATGTCCAAATGTTCATAATAACTATTTATCTGGAATTCCACTGACTGTGTTAGTTTTTAATTCTGGAGTGTTTAGGAATTTTAAAGAGATGATTCTTATGCCACCCCTTATATTATAAAAGGGGGGGGGCTCAGTTTTTTTTTAAAAAAGTCCTTTTTAAAATATAGTCAGGCCTCCAAACATTAGGAGACAGTTAACTTTGCCAATAAGCATTGCAACCACTTTCCTAAGTTTAACTGCAATTGTCTTTAGGGAGGAAATGTAAAAAGCTGAAAAACACTATGTAGTTAGAAAATTATTTTAAATTCCTACATAAGAATTCTTAAAGCAACCATTAAATTTCAGTCAATAAGAACTTTTAGCTTTGGATTCTTAAATCACAGACATTGTTCTAAGCAATCTAATCCCAAACTTTGGTTTTTGTTAGTTGCAAATAATGTTTTAATCTTGGATACAGAAATTAACTCTTCTTCAATGTCCAAGCCAAACCCTTCTGACTAGTTTAATGGCCAGGGGAAATGAGTTTATTTAGACACAGTAAGTGCATACAAGTTCAAAAATGGGATTGCCATTAGAAGCATTTTAGATCAAAGTTAGCTATCCCTTTCCTTTCACCAGTGGAGAGAACCATGGACACTCCAGATC
This sequence comes from Vulpes vulpes, assembly GCF_048418805.1. Taxonomy (NCBI): domain Eukaryota; kingdom Metazoa; phylum Chordata; class Mammalia; order Carnivora; family Canidae; genus Vulpes; species Vulpes vulpes. The sequence continues at coordinate 16,181,405 of NC_132792.1, read as the reverse complement.
AATAGACATTGAGAGGTCTTAAGTCACAGGATGAAGGAGGTAGTGGACTCTGGGATGAGGAGGGCCTGGATGAGAGAGTCACCGGTTTAGGGAGGCAGACTGCCAGGAATTCCTGGGAGGACATTCATCTAGTATCTGAATGCCTTATTTGACTATGGGTGAGATCAAGTGCTTCTGGATTATGAACCAAATGGAATCAATTAAAATATATATGGCACTAAGTAAATAAGATATAGATGGGACTAACTCATCTAGTGGGATTTCTCTATTCTATTCCATTTTTACACTATTGCAAATATTCTCTGCTCTCAGGCTTCCAGATGTCAGCCTGCCTTTCCCTTTGTACAATCAGACTGTGTGATAGCACAGATCTACTTTCTGTGAGAGCCTCCTGGCTTCTGACACCACTACTACCAGGGACACTATCGAAGAGAAGCAGCAGTGAACAGCAGCCCTTTTCTTTTTTCTTTTTTTTTTTTTTAAGATTTTATTTATTTATTCATGAGAGACAGAGACAGAGAGGCAGAGACACAGGTAGAGGGAGAAGCAGGCTCCATGCGGGGAGCCCGACGTGGGACTCCATCCCAGATCCTGGATCACACCTTGAACCCAATGCGGACGTTCTATGGCTGAGCCATCCAAGCGTCCCAGCCCTTTTCTAAAACCAGACAACGGCTTCACTGGAATCCTGCTTCTTTTACAATATCAAATGATGAACACAGTGCTTCAACCACTTTTCTGTTTTGTTTTGTTTTTGTTGTTTTTGTTTTTTGTTTTTTGTTTTTTTATGAGAGAGAGACAGGCAGAGGCAGAGGCAGGTGGAGACACAAGCAGAGGGAGAAGCAGGCTCCATGTAGGAAGCCTGATGTGGGACTCAATCTCAGGATTCCAGGATCACGCCCTGGGCCAAAGGCAGGCACTAAACTGCTGAGCCACCCAGGGATCCCCACTTTTCTGTTCTTAAAGTCTGTTTTTCCAGAAAGATCAGCTCCTGCTTAGACTCCCTGTACCCAAACCAGCCAGGAGAGACATTAATGCAGAAGCCAAGATCTCTTCTGGCTTAGTTAGATTTTAGGTGGATTTTCTGACAACTGCCTTTCTGGCCATAGGTAAGTCACTTCATTAATTGGCAATTTAGTAACAAGAGAGCTTTACTGGCTATATATGACCTGGAAGTTGTTTTCTCAAGAGAAAATCCAGAAAAGAACATAAGACCTCTCCCACCACTAACGTGTACTCAGCAAAGTACAGAAATAGTGAAAAGTGCAGATCAGGAAGGGAGAAGAGGCATCAGTCTTAAATGAACTTCAAATTCTTTTGTAGAATACACACTAGTTCTTAAAATGTGGGGATCACAAAAACACACAGTCACTGAAGAAAATCATGAGCCCTCTCCTTACAAAAGCTCACAATATTGGGGCATTTAAGAATTCTCTAACCCATTCATGGGATTTAAAAGGTATACAGAACACAAGGGAAAGCCCACAGTGAGGAATGAGAAGAAAGATTCTTCTCTTTTCATTGAAGGTCTTGATAAGAATATTATTAACAGAGTTCATAGGTAGCCTGTAAGAGAGCTCTTTGAGTAATTATCAACTGAGAGTCTGGATACTCAATGCAACTTGAATTCAAAGCACTAATATACTGAAGTGATTTTCATTCCCAGTTGTTTTTTTTTTTCCAGGGGAAAGCGCGAACACAGTCCCCCACTACCACAAATTATGCAGTTGAGTTTCCCACATTTGGGAAAATCGCAGGGGTCAGCACATCCGGAGTGCAATGGATAAGCCTCGCCCTGGGAAAACCACCTTCATGATCATGGTATCTCCCCTGCCAGGTAAGTATTCATTACCAGTTTATAAGTGAAAACAGTAAGGTCTAAAAAGCTAAATGCACTAACAAGTTTGCTAGCTAGGTGAGTAGTAAAGCCAGGGCTCTAAAATAAGAATCTAGGCTAGTAGGTGAGCCCACTTAGTTTCACCTCAAAATATACCAGTGCATATTCAAAATACACCAGTACAATGACATGATACTCTGCATAGAAAACCCGAAAGAATCTACCAAAAAATTGCTAGGACTGACACACAAATTTAATAAAGTCATAGGATACAAAAATCAACACACAGAAATAACTGTTGCATTTCTATACACAAATAATGCAGCAGCAGAAATTAAGGAATCAGTCTCATTTACAACAGCCCCCCAAATAATAAGATGCCTAGGAATAAACCTAACCAAAGAGGTGAAAGACCTATACTCTAAAACCTATGGAATGGGTGAAGATATTTGCAGATGACTTATCTCATAAAGGGTTCATATCCAAAATACATAAAGAATCTGAACACCCAAATAATAATCCAACTCAAAATGGGGCAGAAGACAATAGACATTTTTCCAAACAAGACAGACAATAGACATATGAAAAAATTCTCAGTATCACTGATTGGGGAAATACAAATAAAAACTACAATGAGATATTACCTCACACCCATCAGAATGGCTAAAATCAACAACACTAGGAACAACAGATGTTGGCAAGGATGTGGAGAAAAAGGAACCCTCTTGCACAGTAGGTGGCAATGCAAATTGGTGTAGCCTCTCAGGAAAAGAAAAAAAAGCCTCTCAGGTATGGAGGTTCCCCAGAAAGTTAATAGAACTACCCTATGATCCAGCAATCACACTAGATATTTACCCAAAGAATGCAAAACTACCAATTTGAAGGGATACATGCACCCTTATATGGATTATCTCCAATAGCCAAAATATGGAGGCAGCCTAAGTGCCCAACACTGATGAGCACTGGGTGTTGTATGGACGTGTTGAATCACTATGCTGTACACCTGGAAAATATATATATATATATATATATATTATATTCACACACACAAATACATACTCCATGGGGTCAATAAGCAACAAGCTTTCCTTTGTTTTTCAAGATCACTTAACCTACACACCACAGTTTGTATCTAACTCAAAGGTCATGTGACATCAAAAAGGAATAAGGTGTATAAAACAAGGGAGATCATTTTATCTTCAATTAAGATAGGAACACCATTAACTTATTCTTTAAAGTATAGCCCAAAGATAAGATATAAAGGAAGACGCACTTCGCTGTCTAGATCTTAAAGTTCTTAGAAAAATTTTATCAGCATGGAGGCACCTAGGTGGCTCAGTCGATTAAGCATCTCCCTTGGGCTCAGATCATGGTCTCCAGGTCCTACGATCGAGTCCTGCTTAGCAGGGAGCCTGCTTCTCTCTCTCCCTCTGCCTCTTCCCGCTGCTCGCGCTCTCTCTCTCTTTCAATCCCTCTCAAAGAAATAAATTAAAAATCTTTAAAAAAGAATTTATCAGGCTGTAGCCAAATAATTCATCTGAACCTCAGTTTCCTGCACTATACATTGAAGGCACTGAGTGTTTTCTATGGACCTGTGATTTGAGTCTGTTAGAACTTTGGAAAACAACACAAACTACACGGTTCTACTAAAATATCATTCCAGGGAGTGGCCTTTGATTATCCAGGACTGGGTAAGTTACCTCCCCTAAGTATCCTTTAATTCTAATAGCACTTATTACACTATTTTGAAATCATCCATTTATCTACCTAATTAAAGAGTAAGTTCTCTGAAGACTGGGGCCCAAGTCTTTATGATCCATGAAAAAAGCAGAACAGCATACTGGGTAAGATCAGACTTTGAAGCTGTACTGGTTTGCATCTCAGATAGCTTTGTGTCGTTGGGAGAGTTACCCAACTATTGTGTGTCTTAGATTCCTCATATGTAAAATGGAGACAATAGAGGCACATGACACACAGAATCATTGGGAGACTCAAAACATATAAAGAATTTAGAAGGCTAACTGGCATATAAACACTAAAGCTAGGTGTTATTGCTAGTAGATGGTAGCAATACTAGCAGGTAGTAGATGCCCAGATTTTTGCTAAGTATGGGATAGATTGATAAATTATGTTCAGGACCTTTAAGATCTAAACCCAAAACAGTCCAAATTCATGGCAAACACCTGTAACTTGTCAGTTTAACCCAAAAGGAGCTGATTTGTTATCTAGAGTCAGTGTACTTGGCATTATTTAGGACATATTTAAAAGAGTTGTTGAAAAGTTAACAGTTAACATTTCGTGGCTTGTTTCACTCCAGTGAAGTTTTGCTCAAACTTTATACAGCAGAGATTGTAACATAGGGAATCATTCCCATTGCCAACCATACAGCTCAGGATATATTACATGAGCAAAGACTATAATGGAACATGGTTAGATAGGAGGTTTGGAAGCCCTGTTTGGGGGAAGAAGGTGGATCGCTATGCTGTGTAATTTTCACACTGGTCACGCTGGAGCATGGTCTCAATCCTTCTCTATAATTGGATACTGAGCCCTCACTTTTGAGTTTTTATTTGGTACATTCCCCCATCATTCTTCACTGAACACTCCACTTCTGTTTCTACTTCTGTTACTGGGTATGTGATAATATTGTTGTAGGTTTTCCCCACCATTACAGTACTGGCTCATTTTTAATAAATATATTGAGAATGCATTTGGCATGCAGATTGTTTTGGAATACTGCATCCTTAAACTTACATACACACAAAATTACTCAAAAATTTAATACAGCATCATTGGGATGGATAGCTCCATACTTTAGCTTGTCCATGCTCAAAAAATAATGCTAATAGCAAGTTCCTATTCTTTCATGAACAAGGATAGCCCTTTAAGAAGGAGTTTTCTTTTAAAGGTGTCATATATGAACTGCTATCTTTACAAGAAATAATTGCTAGGTTTATTAGCTATTATAATTCGTAAATAAAATTCTGTTCCAGTGTAAAAACACTTTCAATATATGCCTGAGTAGGACAGATCACCAAATAGGCACCGTACACTCCACATAAGAATAGACTCTTGGCTCTACAGGCTTCCTAGAATTTCAGCCCAAAATTAGAGGAGATAAAGGAAAAGAATGTCGGGCTGAAGATTTGAGCAAGCGTCCTGCCCTCTCTGGGCTTTCCTAAGAGGTGACTAGGGGACTGCCAAATTACCATTCCATTATAGTAGTCTATAATCCCATAATCTTACCACCCTCTAGTGAACATGTCCTGCCTGTAAAATGATTCACCTTCTCTCAGTAATTAGCAAACTACACTGACAAAGTTCATTGCACACATTTCAGCTTTGAAATATTTTACTACCAACATGGTTTCTTAAAAACAGTTGTGCTATAAGCAGCTTAATTTGTCAGTAAATTGACATTAAGTTGTTTTCTCAGCTGTTAAATGACAAAAATCAGTTCCACATGTTTATCACATAGACCATGATTTATGATTCTTGAAATGAACGTGATATTTTTTTCCCTGGAATACATTTTTAAAATTTTATTTCTAAAAAGAGCTTCCTTTAGTGACTGTGGGAAGGTAGGAGTGAAATCTTCAAATATACTCGTATACTTCAAAAGGTGTTTTTTACAGTTGTAGAAAATAAGGCAAATAATATTGAACATGGAACTTTACAAACGTACTCATCTAACAAAACTGGCAAAACTGCTTTAAAAAAAAAAAACTTCTTTAGCAATTGGTTCTGAACACTGTCACCAAGGCAACACCAAATGCTAACAGCCAAAAATACATTGTCTTTCTGTGTGAACATATTTTAGATAACCTTAACTGTAAAGGAAATTAGATCAGAGTCTGATTCTGTGAGAAAAGGCAGAACTGTACCCAAATTTCCCCCAGGCAGTGGGATGTGGTCTGCCTTCATAAGCTGAACAATCCCTAGACTTCCATTCAATGCTCACCATAATGTCCTACAAGACTCTATTTATCCTAAAGTCATCCCCCCTAGTAACGATGACAAATCCAGTAAAAAGTGAAGCAAGAAGCCTGGTGAAATCAGATGGTTAGCCTAAAGTAGTACAATATTCAAGGCTCCCTAAAGTATACCCTTTTGGTTTTGTTTTCAGACATTTCTCCAGGGCTAAGACGGGGGGACCCAGTCATGTTTTCAGCAGCAAGAGGTTTGATTTGGCTATCAATGCATGTAGCAATTGAAAACAGGTAACAGGAAGCAGAGGAATGGACGCTGTTAAAAATAAAACCTTTACAATAATCTGTAGAAAGTGTCAGGGTCAAATAGGTTTTCATTTAGGGATAAGAGGGGTGAAAAGCATTTTTCAAACTAAGCTATACATGTAGTATTTTATAAAGGGTTTCTCTGTCCTACAGCATAATACTAGGATTAACACAAGGAAGTCAAAAGTTTGAAAATAAGTGGTTTTATTATTGGTTTTGTTTCTAAGCACGCAGTAAAATCTATTTGAAAGTTATTCTGATGTTGTGACTAAAGGCAGTGGCTCTCACTTTACATGTTATGAACATAGATTTTCAAATGTTTGTTGAATAATGAAAAACCAAACCTATTTATACCTAGTGTCTGCAACCTCAGAGTGCAGTCAAGGAACGTGATGATGATAACATGTTCTTCATAGATCACACCCATGGGAAAACTTCCAAAACCTTACATATGATGGAAAATGAGGTGGGAGGGTACAGCTGAACCATTTAAATATCTCACAACTCCTAGTTATCTCTGATAGTTTACAAGCAGTAACATGAAGACAGACACATTCAGGGTCATCTGGGTTGAAAAGAAGTCATCACTTCCTATTTGGAGATGAAATAGTATTAATAGTAGCTGAAAGGTGAAAGCATACCAATAAAGAATTGCACATTAGTCTGAGAACTCAATAATTTGTTAATGGCTTACATTTGAGTGCTTACATTGAAGCAGACACAGTACCAAGCCTTGTTCATATATTATTTGATTCTCATGAATGTTTTGTGAAGCATTGTGCCTGTGACATAATGAGCACTGGGGGTTATACACAACTGATGAATTATTGAACTCTATATCTGAAATTAATGATGTACTATGTTGGCTAATTGAATTTAAATTAAAAAATAAAGTGTTATTCCTAATTTATACGAGGAAATTGAATCTAGAAGTAGTAATTTCCCTATACTTACACAACCTGGAAGTGACTGAGCTGTGATAGAAGCCAAATCCAGTAGAATTATCTTTGTAATCAAGCACTTTTAATCTAGTCCTTTGAGACTGACCTTGAAAGAAAAATATATTTTAGATGTTCTTAGATGGGAAGAAAAGGCATACCAGGCAAAGGAATGGTTGTTACCTCTGAGCATAACTCTGTGTGAGCCTAATCCAGAAGAATGGGAGAATCCATCTACATAATCAATGTTGAAAATCATAACCACATGTATACATGTACATGATTATTAGTCTCTATTCAAAAACGAAAAATACACACATGACCTTAGATATTTTAGTTTTTAATTGCAATTTGTTTTGGATAACCAATTCTTCTCCTTGGTTTTCCAAAGCCAAGATTGAGATGCAAAAACATAATGATGGAGCAAACATGGCAAAGAATCAGAAAAAAAATGGGGGGGGGTGTAATACATTTCATTTATAAACAGAGAGCTCCACTTGCCCTAAGAAACTTAAAAGAAAAAAAGATCCCAAAAAGGCATGGCATAAAATGGACAGGATTTTACTCAAGACTATGAAGTGGCTCTGAACCACAATATCAACATTGAGGGATGCACTGTTGAGTCATCTGCCCCTCTTCTTAGGAAAAAAAAAAAAGTTAGATCGGGTTTAGTACATGGAGAAAGAAATTCACAAATAATGGAGGGATCCATACAGGCCACTCATGGCTAAGACAGAAATCAGATATATACAAATTTCAGTACCTCAAAAGATAAAAGATTTTCAGATGGGAATAGAGGGTTCTAGAACCAACTCATATGTTTATAATTTCCCCATCACAACATTGAGTTGGGTGAGAGTCATTTTCTTCAGTAATCTGTTTACCCATTTGACCGAAAGTCAGATGATTATTCTTTTCAAAAAAAAAAAAAAAAGACAAAAACAAAAACAAACAAAAAACAAAAAACCCATGTCTTCCCCAAAATTCTTGCCCAGAAACTGACACAGATTAAGAAACAGACATCCTCCAATTATCCATGTAAATTGTGGAATTTTGTCTGGATCCACTAAAATAGGAGCTTTTATCCTCTTGGCAAGCAGAGGAAGAAGCCTCTGTGCATCTGTGTACTTCACTCTCTCTTCTCCAGAGGAAAAGGATTGGTGATCTTGACAGACAAAATCTGAACGTCTGGCTAGCAACCCTTCCCCTCTATTATGCAATCCACCTGCTCTTGGAACTCGGTACATTGGGCTCTGGTCTTTCACTCCAGAAAGTAAGAACTCATGGGTTACTGAGCTCACCTTAGAGGCTTTTCTGTGAAATATTTTTCTTTTCTTACTCTAGTGGTGCTTCTACACTAACATAAAGGTAACGACTGCTTGTCTTCTCTGCAGAACTAGACTCCATTTGCTAAATTTACTCAATGTCTAGAATTGGGGAGGTAGCAATATAAGAAGGCCTTATTTTTTGGGTAAATCTAGGGAATATTCTACATTTCAGCTATACCAATTATAAATCAAATTTTTTTTTACCTTGAAGCCAGTGACTCTTAAGCCTTTTTATTAATCTATTCTAAACAGAGGGTATAACAATTACCACCATCACCCCCCACAAAAAAACTTATGCAACACACAGACTCAAAGTTAAATGCTAGCAAATTTAAAAATCAGGGAAAAGAAAGGTCTTTTTTTTTTTTCCTATTTGTATTTGGATTCATATTTTGTCTGTCTCTTAATATCTTTCATTTTAAACAATATATTTATTTCTCTAAAACTCCCTTTTCTCATTTATAGAGAGGATAATTCTGGCCTCCGGTTGATTTAATTCAGCTAAGCACAATTAAATGTTTAAGTAAGGGATATATTTGAGCTAAGCAGTGGCTAGCACATATTAAGTACTGGGTACCTGCTATTAATAAAGTGTCTTATCTGAACAAAGACTCCTCATGGGTCCTCCTATTGCCCCAACTCCTAGAGGTGAAGATCAGGTAACAAACATTACTAGTACATTGAAGAGAAACAAATCAATGTTTAAAATTGTCCTCAGTAATTCACTCATAGACCATTAAGAGAACATATATCCACATCAGAAAAAATAGGTTTATAATTTCATGAATGTTTCTAGGACTCTGATACCATAGAGCCTCTCTTTTTCTTTTCCATTACTTATAATGCAGAGATTTTAGTTTACTCTTTAACAAATATAAAGAATACTTTAAGTTTTAATATTTTAGATCCGTTGATCTAGGTATAATTGGTATTAAATCAGAAAGACTTTATTAAAACAGATGGAATTATTCATTCAAATGATTAAGTCTCTAAGTGCCAGTTACTAAGTGCTGAGGAGAAAGCATCACCCAAGATAACCATGAGGGTAAACACATATGAGTTTTAATTCTAGGCAAGGGAGATCAAAAGTTTATTATCAAGATCGTATCAGATAATAAGGAGTCCAATGATAAAAATAAAAATCAGATGACAAAAACAGACAACAGTATATGGCATGTCTAGATGGTTCAGTAGGTTAAGCATCTGACTCAATTTCAGCTCAGGTCATGATCTCAGGGTTGTGAGACTGACACCATGTCAGGCTCTGTGCTGGACATGGAGCCTGCTTAGTATTCTTTCTCTTCCCCTCTGCCCTTCCCCATTCAAAAGAGAGACAGACAGACAGACAGACAACAGAAATGCTGCTCCTTTAGACTACATTGTCAGGAAAAGTTCTCTGAAAAGAGACCATTCAGACAAAGAACAAGTTCAGATGTCCTAAGGGGAGGGAAATCCTTTGAAGTTTAGAGATAAGCAGCTCTTTGCAACCTAGGTCTTCCACTAATTACTATCAGGAACTGCCTTTGTGCAATCCTGAGCCATTTATCTGAATATGAAAGTAATTATGTAAGGGGACACCATCCCAGCTACCTGAGAAGAGAATGGAGTCAGCAAGTGAATGGACATAAAGGAGCAATGTATAGGGTACAGTTGTCCAGAGAAACAGGAAAGACAGATCCAGGTGGGAAGCCATAGTAGGCCACTATGGAAAGGCAGTAGAAAGCACAGAAGGTGAAAGAAAAGCACACAATAGTTCAATGTGGGACTTAGGGAGATGAGTGCTGGCTACAGGACATACTTCAAAAGTTGAGATGAGCATAATTATTTTTCTAGTAGAAGTGGAAGAGTTGAATTTTTTTTTATCAAATCAGTACATGACAGCCTGTAGGCTTAATAGTAATTGCTTAGAAAACCACATGATCACAATACTAATTAAGTTGAAAGGCAGTACATTTTCAGTTACCATATTGCAATCCAAATAGGATTCGATTTGGATTAAGCTCATAGCATATTATAAGAAATCTAGGCAGGCTGTTGGAAGCTTCAATCCCTTGTGCCTCCACCATGTGAGAGTGGTAGTATGTTTTAGATTATCAAAAAGCAATAATGGACAGGAGATTTGGAGAGTCCAATTTCCCTGCATACTCTCTGACCCACAAGGCATTATAAAAGGAGATGGTAAATGTTGCACAGGATTGGGAAGACAGGCATTCATTACCCACTTTGACAATGGGTTACCCTGGCAACAAATATCAGGCATGTGACTCAAAAAGGATTAGACTGTACTTTAAAAGGAACTGAATTCATGAGGGTTGAAAAAAAATATTAAAACAGTGGGAAAACAATTAATGCTCAGACCTTGTTGGCAAAATGGGAACCTGCCCTGCAAGATTCACCTGACTTATCAGGCAGGAACCTCATGAAGAAATCTTAATATTACTATACTGATAGTAATAATGATATTCACCAGCATTTACTAAGTATTAATATTCACCAGGTACTAAACAAAGTGCCCACTTCTCCTAGAAGGCAAACATTATTGCCTCATCTTAAAATGGAAAAACTGAAGGTCATGAAGTATTTTACCAATCATACCATTTAATAGAAAGTCAAGATTCAAACCAAGACCATCTGATTTCAGACACCCACCTTCACCATTTGAATCTCATACTACGGGAAAAGGAGGTTTCATGAATTCCAGACCTCCTGTGCCCTCAGATGAAGTTAATACAGAGCCCAGACTGAGGAGATCTCAGAGTCTATCTATCTGCCATCCAGGATATTGGTTTTTTCAAATTCATCCAGAAAGCAATACTGAACACCTATGAAATGCCAGGTACCTTGCAAACCCCAGCTCAGTATAGTACATATGATCTCATATCATATCTATTCCGCAGACTGAAATTATGTTTGTGAATTCAATGAGCTTCTGCCAATTGTAGACTTTATTGTTATGCAAGAATAAAATGTCCTCAGCAGTGCCAGACCTCACAGTCTAACAATGCCCAAGTAAAGGAAGGCCTTTCTTTCCTGTGGTTCTTCAAGAGCATATCAACTCCTCACATGTCCCAGCTGGTTTCCTTAAGTCTTACTCTCTTGAATGAGATCACATGTCCATCCCAAATGAATCCGTCTTGTACAAGAAATGTCATGCAATGATTAAGTTTGAATTCCTGAGCCAATTAGAAAGATGAGATTATCCTAGAATTACTCAGATTCAACTCTCAAGTTATACAAGAGTTAGCTTCCCTTAAGGCATGACTGTTGGCACCAAATGGAATTTTATTTTGGAGCACAAAGGAGACTAGATTCAGGCTAAGGAGTTAAGTCCACTAAGCCTTGATTCTGCTAGAAACAGATTTTCAACTTATAAAAACATCAGCTCAATAATTTCAAGTTGGGAAAACTGTAGACATATACCTGTTTTCTCCTCAGAAATGGCTGGACTCCAACTCAGTGGGTCTTTGCTGGGAAATATTTTAGACTTAAAGAAATGGTTATTTGGAGCAGCTACAAACAGAGGATGCAGCCAGAGAGAGAGAGAGAGAGAAGCCCCCAGAGGCAAAACTAAAAAAGATGAATCAGTCATCAAGGTCCAAGGAAATAGATGAAAGTTCAAAGAGGTACTTCCAGATCCAAAAGTAGATTGGCAGAGAGAAACACAGCTGGGAATAATAGCATAACACCTAAGACTATAGCCCTTAACAGGGTTGTGATACCTTCTTACAACTTGTTCCTTCCTGGTCCTGGTTCTTGATATATGTGGAATTCAAGGTAATGCAGACAGTTTAGCTGTAAGCAACTCCTGTCCACTTCAAGACCCCATAGGTAAAGTACAGAGCACCCGGTTTCCTTGGGTCTGCCATGTGTCTGACTTACCCAGCTCTGTGAATTCAGCTCCTAAAAAGTAGGGCTATTTTGGATAGTGAGATTATCCTTACCTAACACCTAATATTCACCACTGAGTAGCCTTTTAGCTAAGACAATGATGGTTATTAAAATGCAAATATTGTAATGTCCTGTCAACACTGAGCCTTAAGTAGTGGTGAAGTATATAACATGCTGTGCTAGGGACTAGAGATCATGGCAGTCATGGGTGCTGCTCAGATCTTCCTTCAAGAGAGAACCACAGGTAAGGATTGTAAGCAGTATAATTACTGCGTTGTCCAAACCACTGTGGTGTTCACATGGAGGGTATGCTCCCTCTGGACTACCCCCAGCCAGTGGATGAGCACAGCAGGGGTACTACCACCAGGTCATTCCTGCCCAAAATAGGACTCCTGTAGCAAGGGACCTTTGCTCAGGGGTTCCCCATTAGCCTACCCAAGACTTTCTCAGAGTTACCCACCCTGTCATTGAAATATTCCTACTCAGTCTCCCTTCCTCTCCCCCTTCACAGTGGTCAGACCTTTACTATTCAGGCTTTTCTCCAACTCCTCCTACAACTTTATCTTTCACAGGCATTTCTAATTCTTAGTGTCTCCTCCATAGAGCATCCTAACTAACATAGATCAGAAATGTTAAGATTATGCATTTCAAGGCCCTTAACATGTATAAGGGGAAAAAAATCTTAACAGTTTGAAGAATTTTAATGTCCTCCAGCTCAACCTCCTCACTACCTCAGCATCTTCTCTACAGCATTGACAGATTTCCATTTGAGCATTTCTGAAGACTGGAAGTTCTACATTCCATAGAACAGTTTACTCTATGGCTGGGCTTCCCGTACAGAAACTGCCTCCCTGTTACTTCTTTGCAATACTTCTAGTTTTGTTCCCTAGAACCACTCAGGGTGAGCTCCTATCCTCCCCAGATAGTGACCCTTCCAACATTGGAAGGCACATACTTATTTAACCATCAGATCTAACACCCACTGTTACATATTTGGCATGGTTTGCAGAGTCAATCATGGTGCTTGTCCCTCTTTAGACATACTTCATTTTCTCTTTGCCCTTTTGAAAATATATCACTCAGAATTGCAAATAATCATCATTCTCTCTGCAAATCCACTGTCACCATAAGGACCACAGGACAGATAGTAAGTCTCTAGTCTTTGTCACATAGTTAACACATGATAGAAATTTGATGTACATTTATTGAATGAAAAAATGAATGTTAGTGCCAGTATCCTTAATTCCTATGAGATCAATATTCCATCTGGGCTAGATGCCAGTCCTAACAGGAGTTGGAAAAGATACAAAGCAGGTCTTCTTAATCAAGTCAGGGTGAACCCTCCAGATTCCTCTTGAAGTTAGACTGTCTTCAGGTAGGCCATCCATCACCTGGGTGGCTGCAGGGTACAATCATTTTTTAGTCCTTCATGTGCAAATTTTATAGCCATAACCTATATGGGAGCTACATAGAACCCTGACTTGATTCTATCAGTAACAATTTTTATTCTCTATTTTGGAAATAGAAAACTCAGAACATTACCCAACCTGTGACCCTCAGAATACTAGTTACATAAAATATCAATATACATTGCCTTTTAAAATAAAATCCATACTCCAATATGTTTGGGAAAGAGTTAACAAAGTTAAGCTATTGTGAGTTTTTTTCCCCTGTTGGTTTTTATAGAGATCTGTGCAGCCCTGGGAGTTATTCCCAGGGCATTCACTCTGCATAGGTATGTGCAACAGCAGATAGGATTCAAATCAGTAAAAGAATAAAAATGTGTTCCTGAACTTCATTGAGGCAGAAAACTGGGAAGGACTGAACTTTATGCAAACCTAGATGTAGAGAAAACCATGATTGGTGGTGAATTGTCAGCTCTAAAATATAAGTGCCCAGCCTGAATAAATCTCATCATGAACACAAGAGAGACAACATCAGACAGGGGATCAGAGACACAGAACAATGAGCAAAAAGAGGAAGAGGACCCAGACTAGAGCTGTGACCAGGGCCCCCAGCTAAGCATTCACCAAATGCTTTCAATGGCCCCATGAAATAGAGCAGGTAACACCAGAGCTAGTTTTCATTCAAGGTTACAATAAGACACATGAACACCCTTTTGAAAGTAGGTATGAGATTTTAAAACATGCACTTCAAACTGATCCAAACCAGATTCGCCCAATTGATTTCAACTGCCAAGGTCAATCATTCTACCAAAATGCAAAATGGCTATGTCTGTTCTGGGAGCATTTCAGATTTATCCAGCTTTTTTCCCCCAGTAATGTTTTATGTGAAAGGCTCAGGGCTTCTCCTCCCCCACCCCCCTTCTTTTACTTTTTAGGCAAATTCCATCCTTGGTAAATTAATTCATGATAGTTTTCCAGCCTCATTTCCTTAGGAGAATGTATGCAGGAGGAAAATAAATCTTTCTTCCTCTTACTCCCTTCTCCTAGTTCTGTCCCATGTTCCTGCTCCCTTGCAATAAATGTGTGCATCCACAAGTTTTATGTATGAAAAATGCTATATAATTGATCAGATTATTCTTTCCCACTTCTCAGAAGCTTCCAATGGTTTCTCCCCTCATGCAGAAAGAAAAGAAAAAGGGGTGGTATCCAAACTCCTTACTATAGCATCCAAGTCCCACAGGACCTGGACTTCACCTTGCTTCCTCTACTGCAAGGACAATGGCCTCCTTACCTTTCCCTTACGAAGCATGCTTCTGCCTTTGCACTAATTGGCACCCCTGCCTGGCATGCTCTGCCCACATAGCTTTCTACTCCCTCTTTTCCTTTATTCAGGCTCTGCTCAAAGGTCATCTTAGCAGAGAGGCTTTCCCTGACTGCAGATTGACATCCCACCCTAGTCGCATCCTTACCCCTTGATATGTTTGTGGGTCTGGGTCTCTCTGCCAAGGGATTATAACTATTTGGATTACAGAGGCTACACATAGTAGCTGCTAAATACACTTTGAATTGTTGAATGAAAGGTCTCTAATTCTTTCTCTATATGTCATATTGACTCACTTCTGCTATCCCCAGAAGTTATACGCAGGGCAAGTTAACTATCCCCCTCCCACTCCCACACACACCTGAGAACAGGCCAATGGAAGTTAGTCTGCCCTGGAATTATTAAAAAAAAAAAAAAAATCTCAGAGGGCTCCTGTCTTGTTTTTGCTGCCATGATCAGGAATTCTTCTTGTCCAAACATTGAGCTCCACCCTGCCAACAGGATCCTCCTCCCAGGGATCCCACACATACACACTCTGCTCACCCCTGAATAATAAACCTCTGATTACTTGCATTCACTGGTCCCTGCGTGGTGTGTACTGTTGTCGAATATCTGAACCTGAAATGGAGGGAAGGGCAGATCCAGCCACCAGGCAGCTTAAACCCTAACACCCTGCCACACTCACTGTGCCCTTCCAAGTGAAGGAAGCCTCAAGATTCTTCCTTCATCACTGAGTTAGAACACCTTAGGAGCCCTTCCTCAAACTGGAGTCTCTCCGTTCTCCCTCTGCCCTTTCCTCTACTACCTTATTTCTCATCTTGCTATTTTCTTCTTGCCTCTCCCTCAGAGTGGAGGTCAGGTTCATTTAGTCCTCTCAGGGAAGGAGTCCATTGCACTCAATTCCACTGCCACTAACCACGTGGTAGACATTGATTAGGGCTTTAGTTTACCTAGCACCTCAGGGAACACCTCTTTGCCCCAACAGAATTCTGCTATGAGGGTACAAGTAGGACTCTCTGCTTCCATAAACAGTAACTATTTTCAGCCTTTAGTGTAGGTTTTGTCATTCTCAGTTAATCTTACGTAGTGTTGAACTACAGAACCCCTCCAGGTACTTCAGTGATCAGAAATTCCAACCTATAGTAGCCAGGCAGATATCAAAGTTTGAAAAGCAGCTGGATGTAACACAACAAATTATGGAGATTGAGGCCAATGGAGTATAAGCCTTGTATAAGGGCTTTCTAATTCGAGTGTATCTATCATTTGATGCTGGCCAAAAAACACAAAAACAAAAAACTCAGATCTTTAGACTGGATTCAGCTCACAGGATGCTAGATTATGACCCCTGAAATAATGCTTTATGAATGATAGCTAATTTATACCACCTGATATAGATATCTTGACGAAGATAGCGTTTCTCAACTTTAGCTACTCAATCAGCTTTAGATTTCAAGAAAAAAACAAAAACAAAAACTAATGCTAGGATCCCATCCTTAGAAATTCTGATATAATTGCCAGGGGTAGCCTGGGCACCGAGCACTATTGAAAGATCCTGAATGATGATAATGTGTACCCAAGTAAGAACCAAGGGTCCTTTTAAGGAAACTTCCCATGCTGCTGGTAGCACAGATGAAGTCCACAAGTACAAGTCTCACTCCTAAAGTAGCGAACACTCTTTAAATAAAGAATATCATCAACTTGTAAGAGATATTATAATCAATTGTAAGAGAAACCAAGAGCAAGTATTTAAGGGACAAGAGATTTCACAGGAATATAGAACAGCATTAAATTCATAACTAAACAGCCAATTTCTAACCAAAAGTCTCTCAAAAGTGCCTTAGAACAATATGCTTCAAGCACATAATGTACCCGTCTCGGGATCCCTGGGTGGCACAGCGGTTTAGCGCCTGCCTTTGGCCCAGGGCGCGATCCTGGAGACCTGGGATCGAATCCCACGTCGGGCTCCCGGTGCATGGAGCCTGCTTCTCCCTCTGCCTATGTCTCTGCCTCTCTCTCTCTCTCTTTCTGTAACTATCATTAAAAAAAAAATGTACCCCTCTCATTGCATATCCAAAAGAGCTGGTATTATTTCAGGAAGAACAACTCATCTCTAAGGGTCTGCGCAACATTTCTGGAATATCTTAACATTAAAAGAAACCCTGTTTTCTTTAGAAGACTCATGGGCATACATACCACAAGGTTCATTTCAATCCAAGCCATGGATTTACCCACAGATGTTGTAAGCATCAACTCCCTCATTGCCTTGTGGTAAAAATGATGAAACAGAAATTCTTCAATAGCCAAAGGATAAGGAAATTGTGCTGCTCTAATGGAGTTGTGGGATGGGAAATAAAATGAAGTCAGTGAACCCGTAAAAACTTTGTTTATCTATGAACCCCACATTCTTTTCAAAAAACCATGATTTGTAACAATGTCTTCCATAAATACTCAGGACTTCACATTCTTAAAAATTGCTACATTCAGATTCCTGAATCCCTTAATTCTGGGTATCCTAGTACCATTTCAATCAAACCAACCTCATCTAGAAGCATAGAGTTTGGGAAGAATGAAGTTCTCCCCTTGAATGATGTCCCTAGAAAGAAATGGGCTATCATTTCTTAAAATGATGGGGAATCACTACCTGGCCTGTATCCACTCAGTGCAGTGATCATAAAGGTTTTCCTGTTTAGAATAATGTAAAAAAAGAATAACCCAAAGTGTGCTCTGTGAAATGTTCTCACAGAAGGAATGTATGGGAAAATAAATACAGGAAAGATGTGCAATATATTGCCCTCTTGTAGATTTACAATGCTCCTTAGAATAAAGACTCAAAAAAAAACCCCCAAAAAACCAAACAGGTAATGGGTTTCTGAAACAAGAATCCCAGAATTCCTTTGATATCATATTATTCTACAGGATTAAAGTTTTGAGGTGGGCAGTATGCTTTTGAAAACATTTATGTTTAGTGCAGAATATTGGGCTCAACAGCAGGAAGCCAGAGATCTGGTCCCATCTTTGATGTGTACAGTTACAGAACTTTAACTGTTAACTTTAACAAACCACTTAGGTTCTCCTTTTTCATTGTGCAAAACAGAGAAAGAATCTTGACAAAATTCTAGCCTGGTCCTCGGAAATTTCTGGATTCCAATAATTTACCATTCACTGTACTCCATATCTATAATCCTTTATCCATAATTTCAAGATAAAAAGAGGCTCTGAAAACCAGAAGGTTTTTGTAACTTAGTACCAAGTTTTGGTACTAAGTTGAACTAACGTAAACCTGTTTATATAATTTTCCCCAGTTAGCTTAAATATTCATCCATTTGGGGCTGCAGAGCTGTCAATATGTTTGATTACAGTGTGCCCAGATCCTGCTGTAGCTATTAGGTAAAACAGACTTCTGTCTCTGATCACCTTTCTAAAGTCTGAAAAATTGTCAATTCCAAAACATTTCTGTCCCTCAAGGTTTCAGATAAGAGACTACAGACCTATATAAACGCTTATTCTTATCATGTACCAGTTGCTGCTCTAAAATAAATGCTTTAAAAACATTAACTCATTCCTCATAATAACCCTATGAGGCAGAAACTAGCATTATTCCTATTTTCAGATGTGAAAACAGAGATATAAGATTAAATAACTCCGAGTAATACAAGTAATATGCAATGGAACTGGGATTCAGATCTAAGCATTGTTTCCATCTAGCTTTCTGACCATAACGCTAGTCTATAAGAATTTCTGAGTCTTATTTAAACAACCTTTGACTTCCTCATCTGTAAAATGGTATCACAGCTACCTTTCAAGGAAAACAAGGCCAACCCAAAATGGCTTCTGCAAAGGATAATCCATTGAATAATCAGTAACTTTTATATGATATTTTATTAGCCATATCCAAGACCACAAGAGGCAACACAGTTACTGACAGAAGGTCCCCTACACAGGGCTGGATACTCATTTTGATCTTAAAGCATTCCCACTCTCCTGTGTAATTTAGACCCCTACATAAAACTGGTGCCATGCCCAGAGGCACATTACAGATTACCTAAAAGCACATTGCAATGTGCCATTTAAAATTTAAATGAAACACTATATAATCTCCTATCAAAGCAGTTCAATATCAGGAACTGTGACGTTTGGGAGCTGACATAATGAAGGCATTGAGGGCCTTTTTACCAGCAGCTGCTCTAGCAGGCACCCCACGATAAACACCTAAAAATCATGCCTACAAACAGCCTGCCCAAACTGGGGTAACAGCTGGATAAGCCACCAGAGAAGTGGAAAGGCAATAAACTAAATAAGCTTGATTTATTTTTATATCTCCTTAGGGTTCTCTATGTTTCAGGGTTCAAGTATGTTTTACCTTCCAGGTGCATTTGGTTTCCATCTTTGTGTCTAATCTTTGAATCCACTTCAGACTTACCTTCTTATTTCCACACTACCTTTACCTACAGTCTGGTTAGCATTACCCTCCTGACCTTTGGCTGATTGTCTTCAATTAAGCCCAAGGATTTCCTCTTCCTGAACCAAAGTCAGGTTACAGAACAAGAATAATAAAAGACTAAATAGGACTCTACTGTCACAGCCAGAACCCCAGTGTCTAACTTTTGAAAACAACCTGACTTCAGATACCGCATCCCACTGGGAGACCCAATTACAGCAGCATGGCTGCCTACCAGTTTGGGAGAATCAGTATCTGTGCCAAGAAGTTTTTTCTAGGAAACTCATTTCTCATTTTAAAAAAAAGGGGGACAGAGGTAACCAAGAGGGAAAAAAATGGCAAAGTATGACAGGTTATTTAAAAAATCTACTGTGATTAATCATATTACATAGTCATTTAAAGTGTTTGGAAGAAATTCAGAGTGAGTGAATGCACTAGCTCTTTTAACAAATACAGACTCTAAAAACTAACACACAGAAAAAAGTTGAGAAGGTTTCTTAATAGGTTCAGTAATATTTACCTTAAGAAGTATAAAATGCAAGTTTATATAGCATAAGGAAATTGTGATTAGAATCCCTCATTGTCCTTAAAAGTAGAATCTGTGTTTTAAGTATAAAATCAGCATGATTAAACATCTAGGCCTTCCTACAAGCAGTGAAAGACTTAGCAGGGAGTATTTTAAATGATGAATGTTTTCCACAAAGTCCAAATGTGCAACTATCCCAACAGTAAAACTCTTCACAACACTCCTGGGAAATAGGCCAACCCTACAGAAGAGTTTCTACTCCAATTGTGACAATTAGATCAGTAAATTAAATATGGCCAGCTTTACCCATGAGCCTTTATACACAAATTTTTTCTCTCTTCTTTTACCCAACAAATTAGGCCACCTACTACCTTCACACACTTACCCTTTGGTGCTTCTTTCAATATCCTTCCAAGGCTACCATCACACATATAAAACAAATATAATCATTTTTTCTTTGTTGCCAAGGAAGTATAAATTCAGCCTCAACTAGGACTGATTCTGTCCATTTTGTGCAGTACCTATGATAAGCCACATCCTCCCAAGCAATATGGCCCCAGACCACAGTACCTAGCCACTAAAGGTGCCAATCACTCTTGCCTATGAACTTCCTGCTGGTTGTGTCTGTCTGATTTGTCCCTGCTCATTCAGTTTTCCTGATGCATTAGCTTTTGTCCTAGTGAGTTCAGGCTGCCATAACCCTACCACAAGCTGGATACCTGAGACAAAAATTTCTCACAGTTCTGGAAACTGGAAAATCCAAGATCAAGATACTAGGAGATTCATTTCTTGGTGAGAGCTCTCTTCCTGACCTGTAGATGGTCTCCTCCTTGCTATTTCCTCATATGGTGGGGTGAGAGCATACAAGCAAACACATGCCAGTTAGTGCACTCATGTCTCTCCTTATAAGGATGCTAATCCCATCATGAGGGTTCCACTGTCATGACCTAATTATCTTCCAACACCCTACTTTCAGTACCATCACAGTGGAGACCAGGGCTACAACATATGAACTTTGGGGGTACAAACATGCAGCCCGTAACAGCCTCTTTTGTTTTGGCCCTACTTTGTCAAATCTCTTCCTCAACTACTAAACAGACATCCTGCTTTTGGGTTTTTTAATACTGACCTTAGCACCTCTTTATGAACCAATTTTTAGTCTCTACCTTTGTAAGATGACACACAACCTGTGCTCACACCAGCCCCAACCTTTGCATTACTCTCAGGCAGGCTTTTCTTCACCAGAACCCTGTTCAAAAGGAAAGAAATTAGGCATCATTGTTGAATCTTAAAGCTGAAGGAGGCTCTCTTTGCAATGGGTTGAACTTTTCTGCTCCCCATAGAGATGTTTCAGGTCACAGGGTTCATGGATACCTAACCACTATTCTACAAACAGGAGAATATTTTTACCCATTTATTTGCCCTCATTTCTAACATAGGAGTTCCATCATGCCATTTGTCTTCTCTATTTGACCTCTGATCCACTCATTTAGAGGATTTAATTTCCAACACCGATAGCTTAAATTTTACCCTAGAGTTTAAAATGTGCATTTGTGGAGTTGTATGTGAAAACAAATACAATCTGTAAACTGAAAACTGATCAGCAGCCTAACAGAACCAATCTGTCTCAATGCACAAGTAATTTTAAGATTTTTTTGAGATTCAGCTTAAAAAGGCACCTGCTCCTTGATGCCTTTTTAATATTTCTATTTTGAGTATTTTATTCTTGTTTACTTCAGACATTCCAGAGAGTCCATTCATTTGGATGGATGCAGGACAAAAAAAGCTATTGGTAAAGGTAACCCCTCAGGTGCCTGTGTACAATTTCTTCTATCACTAGGGTACATGCTGACATGCGTAGGGTATGCTATAATGCATGGCTTTGCCTTGTCAGGATAACTATACAGGCTTCACTCCACTATTTAGATAGTAAAATGAGCTGCTACAGTCTAAGGGTAGATGTATAACTCCTGGAGATCAATCATGATTACTTGCCTCCCTATCCCCATACCCTTAATCAATTTATTAATGATAGATTGGTGCCCAATGAGTGGGCACTAATCCAAATTAGATCATAGTTTAACACCAGTTAAAAATCTTAAGAAAAAACGAACCCCCCCCTCCAATACAGAAAAACAAAATAAAACCTTTAAAAAAGGGCAGCCCCGGTGGCTGAGCGGTTTACCGCTCCCTGCATGGAGCCTGCTTCTCCCCCTGCCTGTGTCTCTGCCCTCCCCCTCTGTGTGTGTGTGTGTATGTCTCAAATAAAATCTTAAAAAAAAAAAAAGAAAACCTTTAAAAAATCATGAAGTAGAAGTAGTTGGTGAGAGAAAATGCACATGAAAAGGAGCACAGATGAGAGAGAGCTCCAATAGGGAGATCTGTTTTCTATTGTTCCCAAATCCCAACTGCTCCCAAAGCCCTTTCTGGCTTGTTGAAACTACACTTTGAATTTAGGAGACTATGAATTCCTCATTTCAACCTATGTAAATCTACTTTTGGTTTTGGCCAGTTAAATTATACACAAGATCTGTTGAGTATATAGGTTAGATATCTCTATGTAACAAACCACTCCAAATTTATTTTTTTAAAGATTTCTATTTATTCATGACAGATACAGAGAGAGAGAGAGGCAGAGACACAGGCAGAGGGAGAAGCAGGCTCCACACAGGGAGCCTGACGCAGGACTTGATTCTGGGTCTCCAGGATCACACCCTGGGCTGAAGATGGTGCTAAACCACTGGGCCACCAGGGCTGCCCTACTCCACATTTATTAAACAATGAATGCTCTCAGCTGGGCATTCTTAAACTTGAGGCAACTACTTTTCAATCCCAAAACTGATAAATGAGTAAAACAATAATGGGCAGTTAAAGCTCAGCCTCATAGAAAAAGTTAAATCAAGTGCATGGCCATCACACACAAAAAAATCTAATCTTAATCATGCATTAAGGCCATGATGTGATAAACTTAGTCATTGGCTCTTAATGAGCTAGTATGAACAAGGTTTTAGAAATATGTAAGACAGTTGTTAAACATAGCCATTATTTGAAATAACAAATTATGTTAAAAAGAATACTCAAAGCTCACTTTCTAATTATTTTGTGACATTTTGCTATTCTCTGTGCTCTTGAGGTTATTACAGCAACTCTGTAGAGGACATACTGTATAATCAGTGATTGTATCAGTCATATTGGTAGCTTGAAATGGGCCATGGTGGAGTATTTTCACCCTGGAATTCAGCAAGTGCTATTCAAAAAACTGAATGGGTCTTCCCAAACTCATCTGTTGAAACCCTAACCCCAGTGTGATGGTATCAGAAGGTGGGGCCTTTAGGAGGTAAGGAGGTCATGAGACTGCCAGTCTCATGAATGGTATTGGTGTAGTTAAAAGAAGGTGCCAAACAGCTAACTAGCTGTCTCCTGTGAGGATACAGGAGAAGATGACTACCTAAACCAGAAGAGAGCTTATGCCAAGAACTTCACCATGCTGGGCACTCTGATCTTGGACTTCCAGCCACCAGAACTGTAAGAATTATTTAAGTTTATGGTAATTTGTTAGAGCAGCTTGAATGAAATCAACTACAAATCAAAGTTTCTCCTCCATTACAACTCCCATCCCAACAACCAGAGAACCACCAGATATAAGTTGTTTCAAGTTGAAACATTTATCAGACATTGGTCTTAGAATGTCTAATGGGAAATAGACATCTCCACAATTAAGTAGAGAGAAAAATAAAGCAATCTAAGGGATATATTTGTAAGAACCATAGCCTCTATTGGCACATGAAGTCGACTGAGATTAAATAGATTAAGCAACTCTATTTGAGAGAATTACATTGCCAAAAAAACCCAACTTGGATTAAAAAAGGACTCTACTGTTTGAGACTTAAAACCAACTTTGAGTTTTTTTAATTATCTAAATACCATTGGTAAGCTAAGACAACATTCAGACCCAAAGTAGGGTGCGTTTGCCAATGCCTTCTTCAGATGTGGTCAAAGAGAATGATGGAAAAGAATGAACCCATAGAGGTTGGATCTGAAGTTCACAAATAACAGCTCAGTTGGAAGATGACCCCTACCCCTACCACCACCACCACCACCACCACCCCAGGGTTAACCAAGGAATATTCACCACCAAGGTAGATCTTCAGTGTCTGCCCAGTGAGATTTCAAAATCGCTTCAGAAAAGGGACTACTGTATCACTCTCATTCTTACCTATATGAACAAAAGTATTGTTGTAGTGTCTCTGTTCTACCTTATCCTTTATATTATGGTTTGGGTGGGCATAACAAGTGGTCTCTGGATCAAGCGGAACTAATTCAAACATGGTATTATACAGGTCACTACACACCTTCCCCCAGCGGAAAAAAAATAATCACCTTACATCATCTAGCAATCTTGCCTCTCAAGCTGGGTGCAGGGAATGGAATTAGTTTGTGGGTGCAGGAAATGGATTGAATTTGTGAGTTTATCCCTTTGTGGAGGAGTATATTCATTTTCTTTATTAAATGCAGAGTATTTTGTGAGAAGGGTAAATGGTGGTAACCATTATTTCAGTCTGCCAAATATCTCTACTTCTTCCAGACATTTAGTGTGATTGTACTTCTTCAAAACCTTGAAGGTGAGTGTGGTCATAGGACATGCTTTGGCCAGAAAAATGTGAGCATTTTTATGGGTAACTTTAAGAGCAGTAAGTAATGTATCGCTTCTTTTTCTCTCAACCACAATGACCAACAATGTTTCCAACAGTGACTGTTCCAACAGCAGGAGTCCTGGAAAGAAGGTGATGTAGAGAAAAGCTCTCAGCCAACCTGGAAGAACACGTAGCATGAGCAAGAAATAAACTTTGTGGTTTTAAGTCACTGAGATTTTGGCATGATCTACCCACTCTGACTGGTACAACCACAATTCCATATTTTCTGGCAAAGCACACTCAAGTAGATGAAGTTTTGTTATATTTGATTACTGAAACATAAGCCAAAAGATTTCCTATCACATATCAAACAATGCAACTGAAGGCAGGAAAAGTTGCCAAATTGCACAAGATAGTTTAATCTCAAAGCAATGAGGTAACTGTGTGACCAAGTTATGTATCATTCAGGGCCGCATTATACTGCCAAATTTCTATGTGTCAAAACTTCACTGACTTTAAACAAACTGTACCCTTACAAGAAAAATCAGAGTAAAAGAGGAAACAATATCCTGTTATAAGTTCAAGATAATTTGATCTCTCGGACCTAAAAGAATTTAGGCTTCCCCAGAGGGTCCCAGAACACATGGAGAACCACAAAGGTAGCCATAGCTCAAAGTTCTACCATTTAAAGTTTAAGGAACTAGATTATGTTCCAACTCGCATTCATGATTGTTTGAGAGTGCATTAACTCCCTGTAATTTCCAGCCTGCCCTGAGTTCAGATTGAGTATATCCCTCCAATCAGAGGAAAAGTCCAAGCAAAGAGTGGTAGGTCCTGGCATTATGGTGTCTCTGAGTCCAGGAAATACGTGCAGTGTACTGACAGCATCTGCCATACCTGAGAAACTGTACTTTAAACAAATCCCCTCCATAATATCTGATGCATATTAAAATACTAATGCACTAGGAACACAGTCTCCTAGGCCCTGAGAGCTTAAAGATGCCTCCTAGGCCCTGAGAGCTTGAAGATGCCTCCTAGGCATCTCCAACTCCATCCAGCCAGTATTCCTTTTTGTTTTGATCTTTCTAGTCTGTGCTGTGATGGTTACACTTTTGTATCTGAATATTCAATGCTACTTTTAGAGAACTATCCATCTCCCAGATTGCAGTTGTTCAAAGTTCAAGTTTTGTTAACTATGGGGTGTGTGTGTGGGGGGGGGGGGGTGTTCTCAAATGTACTTGAGTTCTTATGAGGCTTTGATTTCTGCCAATATGCTCTACAAAAACTCTAGCACTTGTCACTTATAATTCTAGAATTGGCTGCTTTATTAATTCACTGCTAGAACTCAACACAGTTTCTCCTACTCAGTATCCAATAAACCATGTCTGAGTGTCTCTGCTATGATGGGAGAGAAACTTACAACCTCTGGTATTTGGGTAAACATAATATCTTCCAGATTAGGCCCAAGGAGAAAATGATTCATCATGAATATTGGTGTCAGCTTCTAACATACTACTGTTTGTCCCAGAGAAAAATAAGTGAAGGCTTCTAAATTCTTCCAATCTACTTCACAAAAATCAGTCAAGGAGACAACATTCAAGTCTGGTACTCTTTGTCCAGAAATAAGAGTAAATGTCTGAGTTCAGGGGCTTTGCACTGGCAGACTCTGAGCACATGAGCATGGAAGATGTTGCAGGAAGATAAGGGAGAGGGTGTGCTGGAACCTACTTACACCAACTCATAACAGTTGGGTGTGCACATTTCTTTCCAACTCTTCCATCGGCAAGGTTTCATTGGTACCTTGAAACCAGTCACTGAAGGAATATTACAAATATTTATACTAGGAAAATTGCAAACAGTAAAACCCAGATTTTTAAAAAGAGATCCAGTTGATAAACATTTACCAGAACACCACAGGTAAGGAATTTCAAGAAGCTAAGGCTCTGCTAGAATGAGCAACTGTCTTCTGCTCGTGCAGTATCTTCTCCAAGCTTATACACTGTCCCATCAACCCAGGACAAACACAGCTCCAAGTCTTGAGATACTAGACCTGTATAGTTATAAATTCTTTATCAATGCCCACATTGCTGATGCTCTGTTTCTACAGCTCTGTGTACCTAAATACACAGATGCATTCGGGGTCTCCTACCATGGCAGCTCCAGTCCTCCTCTTGGAAGTCCTTTCTACCTACAAAAACCCTAAGAGAAAACCAAATATCCCCCCACTTCTCATTCTTTTGGGTGAAGGGATAGCCCTTCCCCAGAAGAAATCCATCCTATTTGTCCTAGAACAGGAAGGGAATCTAAGGAATCCCCAATTTACTTGATCAACACAAGGTGAGGAGGGAAGAGAGTCAAACCACTATGCTAGTTCTGATGAAGGAATTCATCATTCTCTCCAAGCCAAGAGAAACCTCAGCAAATCCTGTGACCCAACCCTAGAGTTGCTGTATTTTGTTTTAAGAAATGAAGCCTAGAACTCAGAAATAGTTTTATACTATACCCTCTCTCAGGTTCTCACATCTCCAACAGATGCGGAGTCCTGGAGATGGTGAAATATTAAAGCCATCGAGCAACAAGGCAGCACATCATTCTGTGCTACCAGGCAGTAGCACAGAATAGGATAAAACAGGACTAACTCTATCCTCAAAATGAACTAGTTTTATATTCCATAGAAGATTGGTCCTTCTGAAGGAAGAACAGCAAGGTCTAGGAGTTCTTCTGCTACTGGCTTCCCTTTGGCTTGACACAGAAGAAAGCCAAAAGGTCCTGAAAAACACCTTTATTTTAATTTGTCATCAAGTCACAACGTATGGTAGGCTTGCATTGTTGTGAGATCAGGAACGGCTGGTCTCTGCGGAACTTTCTGTCACACATATAAACCATGAAAATAACAGTCTTGACCAAAATACAGTGGCCAAACCAGTTTTTCTGAATTGTCCCCCTGGCCTGAATTGTTGACACAGCCTCTGTCTCCCTCTGTAGGCCAATCCCTCACGCCCAGGCACTGATCAACAAATGGAGACCCATACTGAGCAAGGATAGCTAACAAAGTGGTAAAACTAGAGTCTGCCAAGGGAAATCCTACGTCCCTGTAAATACAGACTATGACCAGGGGAGATCTGCAGTATCTCTTCATACTAAGCTGGGATTTGGAAAAAGTAGCTTTTCCATAAAAAAGCAGGATCAAAAAGATCAAAGAAAGCACTAAGCTTGACTCAGGAGGAAAAGGAACAAAATCAATTGACAGGAGAACAGTCCCAGGCTAAATGGCTAAATATACAATTTATCCTACCTCGAACACACACAAGAGAAGCCTGCATGCTCTGAGCAAAAATGAGGTCTCAGTAAGATCCCAGTTCTCTGATTACACGCCTATTGGCTTGTTACATTCGTAGAGGAGGTGATTTTAGCCCACATCATAATAAGACTCAGTGTTGCCTGCCTCCTCCCCAACCTCAGCTAGCACAGAAGCTGCAGCACATTAGGGAACCTACTCTTGGCAGCTGTAACCAGAAACTAAGTAAATAGAGCTCTGCAGATGCATTTCACATGGTGTATTCTTGCCTTATGGAGGGAAAAGCCTACCAAATTTTCCAGCACCGGGTCCGAGAGGTGCGTCCACCAAGTCCTGAGACCCTAGAGCTGCTCCTGCTTATCAGCCCAGACCGAGCAGAAGAACAAAGCACCTTGGAGGCTTGCCCTAAATGTATAGGCTTGTGTGCCTATGTGTTTAATGCTGGATGTTACAGAATTAAAGAGAAAACTTCACATGCACATGGATAGATTAGACCCTCCAACCTTTCCTCTAAACTGCACTACTTCTCTCCATCATTGCAACACACTCTGAAAACCACAGAAAGTATTTCCAAAGGCAGTAAGTCATTTCTTTTCAAATAATATTTAAACAAATTTGTGTCCAAAAGCACTAATTTTGGCAGTTCTTAGAGTTGACAAAAACCTTAGGGCAACAACAAACCATTGACAAGAATGTACTGAACCAGGCCTAACAAGCAAAGGGTTGGGGCAGTATTGTGGTCTGTGACAGCCCAGTCAGAACCAGGTTTGGATGCCATCTCTAGCACTAGTTGTAGACTTTGGTCAAAGAATTTAATATCTCTGTGCCCTCAGGTCCCCAGTGAAAATGGAAAACAACATCTACTCACTGCCCTGCTATATGAGAATTACATAAGATGATGCAGATGAAAGCTGATGATTTAATAAATCATTATTGTTGCATACCATGAACTCAAGACTCAAAAATGGACAGAAAAAGGTCAGAGACTATCATAATAATGATCTATTTCATTATATGAGGTCAGATTATAACCATAGGAAGAGACAGAATAGAATAACAACTTTTGTGTTATCTGCACAGCCTCTAGGACCCCATCCCATACACCAGAATGGCCTCTAGCCATCATATCTATACCATCTGCTTCTTCCTTCTTCACTGTAGCTTAGTCAATACAATCAGTCAGAAGAGGAACACTTGACCCAAGCCAACAAGGAGTTTTTGTCTTCTAGGAATTAGAATCTCAACCGTGAGTATCAAGCAAGTCTCCATGGGTGGCCTGGAACAATGAGATGTTGACCTAGGAAATAGCATGTGTAATAAAGAAATTTGGTCTTCAGAAGGAGAGAATAACTCAGCAGATACAAAGAAAGCAGAGAATAAAAGTGGATTTTTTCCATTCCTAGCTTGACTACATTCTGTTTTTATAGCCCTTGAGACAATCTTACACACAAAATGTCATGTGTACCTTTTTCTTGTTGATGCCAGAGCAAGGGAGTCTCTGGTACTCCCCACAGAGATGAGATTAGGTGGCAGGGTTAGAGTCTTTCTGGTTCAGAAAATTGAAAGACTATGGAAAGGTCAATGCTTCAATGTTTCAGGTCTTAACCAAATAGGTTGTTTATTAAACTTCCTTCAATACAAGTATTAGACCTTAATATGCCCATGTGTCCCAAATCCAGGCCAGACTTCTCCCCTAAGCTCCATACCTGTAAATCCAACTGCAAATGAGAATCATCATCAACATAATTTTTTCACTGATGATCTACTGGGGAACCAAATAGGGTTCCAGTAGGCATTTTACATACAAATTGTTTTTTGCCAAATCTTTACCACAACCCTACACTATTCTCATTTTACATATACAGAGACTAAAGCATAGAGAGTTTAAGTGACTCACCCAAAGACTTACAAAAAGAAGAAAAACCAGAGACTGTTGAACTCCCCCCCAAAAAAAGCTGGAGTTCTTTTCTACTACATCCTTTAGAGGTCCTCATAATCAATAAATTAAAAATGAGCTGGATGTGGCATGGGAAACCTGGAGCTTGAATCCAGTTTTGATTTCTTCACAATTACATGATCCCAGGCAGTCACTTCAAATCCTCAGACATAATTTCTTTATTTCTTTATCAGCAAAGGTAGTGCAAGAACACTACCCCCTACCTACCTACCCAAAAT
Source organism: Vulpes vulpes (assembly GCF_048418805.1). Lineage (NCBI taxonomy): Eukaryota > Metazoa > Chordata > Mammalia > Carnivora > Canidae > Vulpes > Vulpes vulpes. The sequence goes on along the minus strand of NC_132792.1, from coordinate 16,151,381 downwards.
TGTGGGAAGGATCAAGATATATGTGAAAACACCTCATAAATACTGAGGAGTTATGCCAATAATTATACTACTCTTTTCATCAAGGCTTTGTGATTTCAGCCTTTGTAAGATAAAAACATCTAATCTACATTCTGCTCAGTCTTTCTGATGCTTAAATAAGATACACATGAAACTAGAGTTCTAAAGAGATATATAAGCTGAAGGGATTAGCATATTAAGCTAACCTTGAATTCACTGCCTGATTTTCTTAGCCTGCTTCAACACAGATCTGGTCCATGACCTCTTGAAGTTTGTAATTTTCAGAGAAGGCAAAAGGTTTGAGAAAGTAGGGGCAAGCAGAAAGCTCTAAATACAGTGAAATTTCTTTTGTGTAAGAATCCCAATCTGCATCTCTTATTACTGATCTCCGACCTTAGCTACAGCCTTCCCGAACCTTCTGTGCAGCCCTACCTAGGTTCTCGGGCAGCTTCGTACTCAGTGTTATATGTATCTGCCTCACAAGGTATTTGCTTACACCCCTGCAATCCTCTGTAGACTATGCTTTGATTGAGAGAAAGCTGTAGTGTAAAATGCCTGACAATTGCCTTTTTTGATCCTAATGTAAAAAGCTTTTGACAGCTGAAACATCAACTTGAAAGACATCCATCTCCAATGGACACGCTGCCAGCTACACAATTTGATAAAGAACCAGGCTGCCTGACAGGTGAAGTTCCCCTTTTTATGAAGCTGTAGGTGATCTAGGTAATTGACTTTTTCAGTGACCCCACTTCTACTTCCCCCCCTTTAATTCCTGCCCTTATATTTTCAATTTGCCAATAAAGAGTAACTCCAAAGCTCCCCCACCCCTCTTACCCCTACCCATGACCCCACAGGGTCACACCGCCTACCTCTCTACTACAAATTTAGTAACTTAGTAACTTAAATGAGTTGCTCCAATGCTATGAAATATAATAAGGGTGTTCTCTTACAGTTTAACAGGCCAGAAATTCAATATCAGGTCTTACTGGCTAAAATCAAGGTGTCATCAGGGTTCCCTTCTTTTCTGGAGGTGAACCCACTTCTTTACCTTCTCCAGCTTCTAGGGGCCACCTACATTTCTTAGCTCATGGTCCTCTTCTTCCATCTTTAAAACCAGCAATATTGCATCTGTCTGAACTTCACCAGGTACTCACATCTTCCAACTAAACCCCTTCTGCCTCCCTTTATTCCTTCCCTCCACCCCTGCCTTTTTTTAAGGGCTTGTGATTACATTGACTACACCTGGATAATCCATGCTATTCTTGCTAGTCAGCTGATTACAAGCTTAATTCCATCTGCTACCTTAATTACCCTTTGATGTGTAACCCAATATATTCCCAGGTTCCAGAGATAGGATCTTAGCATCTTTGAGGGTCATTGCCACAGTGACATTTGAGCAAAAATGTAAAGGTTATAAGGAAGCAAATTCTGCGGAAACTTGGGAAGAAGAGCTTTCCAGACAAAGAAAAGTGAAAGCCAAGCCACTTACATATGTGTGTTCTGGTCTACTCAGGACTCAAGATTGAAAGCCTTGCATGCAATATTAGTGTTGAGTAACATTCCCTACAGTGAATGGATTTTTTTAAAAAAGAGCAAGGTATAATAAATTAGAAAATTAAAGCATTGTTTTGTCCAGAGAGTTTAAATTATTTTAGTTCCACCCCTGAGAAAGAATTTTAAACCTAAAGATAATTGTTTAAAATTCACAGATTCACCAGAACAACACTGACTACTTTGCCATCTTCCTGTAAGATCTCACAGAATTGCAGAATATTATGACTGGAAGAGACTTCAGCAGACATCTTATATCTTAAGCAGTTAGTATATAACATACACTAACACACAGTAGTAGATGCTCAGTAATTATTTTCTGAATACCCTCAGATGTGAGAATTGTAATGCGAGAATTGTAATGCCATAACCCCTTCACAAACTCCTCCCTGTTCTCGACTTATTTCATGGAAGCTGTCATATTTTTACTTGATCTCATGCCTCTACCTATGGTTGATTATCCCACCGTAAGCACCTAGCCCAAGCTGGGCCCATCAGATCTTTTTCCTTGGATTTTGAACATGGCACTGCAAAAGCAGTCTCTGCTAACTGGCGGAAGTTTGAAAATATACAATCTTGGGGGTTTCCTGAGAGACTTCAAGGCTGATACCCAGAAAGAAACTAATGAAAGAGTCAGTGGCATCATTGAGCACCTGATTCTAATATTTTTTGAGGCTCTGATGAAGTCCCTATGCTTCCAACATCTTCTTGGAATCCATGAGCCAATTAATTCTGCTTAATTGTGCTTCTCTCACTGTCTAAGGACTTGGAGCCTTAGACTCACAGAGGGGGAACATGGAAATGAGAGAAGGCGAAGTCTTATCCACAGGTAATATCTATGGTTAGTAAGAGAGCCAGGGAACACCAAAGCTTTCATTCCTCCACTGAATCCCCTTTGGGATCTTTCCACTATGATCCATGTGATGGACTCTGCCTTTACACCATTCCCTACATTTATTCATTCATCTACACTTCACTGCCACCTCACTAGTCTGAACAACCAGCATTTCTCACCTGGACTACTGTTTCCTGTTGTGACAAGAGAAAAAGCAACATTCTCCTACATTTCATGCAATGCTCCAGAATTCTTCCCTTTTTTAACCACAACCAGTCCTCTCTCCACCTCACTCCAGATGTTCCAGCCATGCAGGCGTTCTTTAAGTTCCTAAAACTTGAGTCTTTTCTCTCTTAAGAGCCCTTGTGTAGCTATGTCTTCTTTCTGGAAAGTTCTTCCCTTATTTTACATACTCCTTCTCACCTCTCACTTCCCTGCCTTCTGAGGCCTTCCTTCAGGACCTATTAAAGTAGGCTTTTGTCTTCCCTTTGTGTTTTCCATAATATTTATTGTAAACGACTTGGAAGAAGGGATTCAAATAGTGTTTGCTTTTTAAAACAAATTGCTCAGTAGACTATAAGCTCCATGTGGGCAGGAGCTTATCTGTGTTCCTCACAACTGCATAACCAGGACTTGGCCAAAAACCTAGCATTTAATGGACCCCCTCACTTTCACACACTACATCCAATCCATCAGCAAATCCTGTTGGCTCTACCTTACAAATGTATTTCAAAGATGGCTACTTCTCCTAGCATCAGCCATTACCACTGTAGTCCACAACAACGTAACCTCTTACTTAGACTAAATATTTCCTTCTGGAAGGTGCTCTTGCTCCCTCCATTGGTCTCCTGAAGTCTATCACCCCAAAACAGAGATTCTCCCAGGAATTCTCATACAACATAAATCATATTATGTCATTCCCCTCTTTGAAACCCACTGTGTCTTTCTATCACTAAAAAATAAAATCAAAATACAAATAAAAGGTAAGTTATCTAATTTTGTATTATATATTTGATACATACTCATTTTATATTTGCATCTTTCTAAGTTTTTGAAAATTTAACTTGATAGTTTTGGAGGTCTCACCAAGATGTCCAGGTGGACTCACCTGCTGGAGCCAGTTAAACTATAATTGCCAAAAAAAAAAAAAAAAAAAAAAGACACCTGGTAGGTATTTTAAGCCCCCCACACACTTTTTTTCCTCTTGAAACTATTTCCAAGAAGCACCATTCTTAGTCTAAGGCTACTATAACAAAGCATCACAGACTGGATGACTTATAAATAACAAGTTTATTTCTCATAATTCTGAAGACTGAGAAGTCAGAGATCAAGGTGCCAGCAAATTTGGTATCTGGGGGATCCCTGGGTGGCTTAGCAGTTTGGCCTGCCTTTGGCCCAGGGCCTGATCCTGGAGTCCCGGGATCGAGTCCCACATCGGGCTCCCTGCATGGAGCCTGCTTCTCCCTCTGCCTGTGTCTCTGCCTCTCTCTGTGTGTGTCTCTCATGAATAAATAAATAAAATCTTTAAAAAACATTGGTATCTGTTGAGTACATGCTCTCTGGTCCGCAGTACCTTCCCACAGTGTCCTCACATGATGGTAAAGATGAAGGATCTCTCTTGGGCCTCTTTTGTAAGAACACTCATGCCATTCCTGAGGCCCTGCCTTCACAACCCAATCACCTCCAAAAGCCCTATTTCCTTATCCCCTCACCTTGAGAGTTAGGATTTCAACATATGAATTTTGAGGAGACACAAACAGTATTTAGCACATTACAAATTTATCTTTGTTGATTTTTTTGTTTCTGTGAGCCTATGTTTTGTTTTTTCCTTTTGTTTTTGTTTCTAGTTCTTAGCCAGGTTTGGTTCTGGTTTCACGATGCCCTACCCTTGTTCAGATGGATTATTTTGCCTTGCATAATACTCAAGACTGAACCTCTGGACTACAAGTTTAATGCAACTAATTGTTAGAATAATAATATTGTCTAACATCTGTTGAATGCTTAGAATTCTAATCATTTTATATGTATGAATTACTTAATCCTCATAACAAACTCCGTGAATAGGTGTTATCTCTTCTATTCAACAGATGAAAAAAATACACACATTTCCTTTTGTTTGTTTGCAAAGCAATTATGACATGCATTTTTTCATTTTGCCTTGAGAAGGATTCTATAAATTCAGAAGCAAAGCAATCCTTTTTCCCATTTTTAGATAAGGAAGTAGATTCAGTTGTCAGATGGCTTATCCAAAGCCTAAAGTTTTCTGCCTCCAAAACCAGTATTTTTGCTTCCAAAGTCCACTCCTCAATATAAAAGAACAGAAATAAAGATATCACAATAAAACTAAAATATACCCCCAAAATTTAAGTGGTATATCCAAAAAAGATAGTACCTTATAATAAATTACCTAGAACCAATTCCAAAGAAAAGAAATAATGATGAATGCTAAGTCCTTTCTACAAGACTATTTCCTATATTTAAAACAAAAACACAACATACATATTAAACAAAATATTAAAAAGAATCTCTTTATTTTACCTTGGGCAGCACAAAGATGTTTTCTAAACTATCATATATTAATGGTATCAGCAATAGTTTTTGGTAATCTCTGAAGTGAACCAAGAGAAATCATTCTTTTTTTAAAAAATATTTTGACAGGCTAACACTATTTCTATGGAATTATTGCTCTAACTTGAGAGAGCACCAAAGGGGTTTGTTTCAATTAAGCTAAATTTTCCTTTGCAAGATTTAAAAGTTAATGTTTACCAAACTTCTTGCCAACTCTCCAGGAAGAAGTAACTAGAGGTCCAAGAATATGCTAAACGTGAGATCCAAGTAATGTGTCAATCTTAATGGAGTGAATATCATAACCCAAGAAAACAGAATCTGAGTTACATTAGGAGAACCTGCAGATCCACTAAGGAATTCCACCTACTGTATTCTGTCGTCATGACTGAGATTAAGGGACTCCTGTAGGGACAAAGCAAAACTTATGATTTCAGCGTCCTGACACTAAGAAGTGCTTTTATTATCAAGAGTGGAGTTGAAAAAAGCCTGGCATATGTGAGTGCTAAAATTGGAGTGATCTCAAATGCTTATCAACCTGTGACTCTACCAAACTCTTAGAGAAAATACCAGTGAATAGTGAATGGCCATATATTTTTGAATGGTGATTATCCTTTGATTTCATCCTTTCTCAAATTATATCCTAAAATACTTGTGCTGTTTTCCAGAATATTTTCTGCCTATGGTATTAAAAATTCTTGGTGCAATGTCTTCCTAAAATGACAACTCCATCACTCTGCTTAAAGTCATTCAAAAAATAAAAAGTATAAGCACTCATATATGCCAGCCAGGCTTCATTTTTTTTTAATTCATTTTTGTGGGTTTTTTTTACTAGATTTAACATATTTAGAAGGACAATATATTACTACTATCAATGAGCCCACTGGTATATTGTGAAAGAAACAGATGTGTTTATATGCATACCCTCACACTCGTATAATGATTTGTGATAAATCCTAATCCATATTCCTTATAAAGGTTTTCTCTGATCTTCTCACAAAGCAACTACTGCCTTCTCTTCTTAGAAAACACCATTAGCCACACTTCCATTTGGTTAATACTTATTAGACCTGTAGCCATTTTTATGGCTTAAAGTTCTAATCAGTACTGGAATTGATACACTGGAGATAGTGGGGAGTGTATGAAAGAAGCCAAGGCATCACCCAGACTAATAGCAGGAATTACAGTCTTGATTGGGGTGAGAGGGAAGAATGGAGATCTATTTATAAGTTTGTTGCATATGGCTTTACTTCCCAAACTTTACATGTGAAATTTATATTCAAACAAACCTGAGTTCAAATTCTGTTCTGCCCCTTATCAGTGCTGAGAGCTTTTAAAAGTCTTCAGTCTCCTAGCCTGAATTTTCCCATCTGTCAAACTGAGATAGTAAAACTTGCTGTGCAGTGTTGAAATATCAAATAATGAGATAATACATGTACGGGGCTTAGTGAAGTGCCTGGCACATAATAAGTACTTAATAAATGGTAGTTACAATTATAATTATTCATGCTGATTACCATGAATTCATTTATCCAGTCAACAAGGAAGAGTTAAAATTTTGCTATCATATTTTCTCAATTCAGAAACCAACATCTTTTCACATTTTAATATTTTTGAAATTGAAGTGACAACTACATTAATCATGCCCAGTATATAATTTTTTTCTTCTGAAAAGATGTCTTTTAAGTTTTGGTATTATCCTACAGTGACAGTATCCTAGTGCTAGCTACCATGCTAGAAGGTAGACAGTGATGAAAACAAGTAAGAAAGCCCTGGCCTCTAGGAATTTGCAGACCCTAATGCCTGGCAGAGAGGCCACGTGGCAGAAGAAGAGTTGAAGAAGAGTTGCTACTACCTACTTTGGTATCTTATTCTAATTGTTGCAAAGATTTAAGGTACCATAAGCCAATTAGAGAATCCGAAAAATATTACAGCCTTTCTCTTCAGGACAAAATATACATATATATATTAGTTTTATGTGCAATCTTGGGAGTTTTGCAGACTCTCCAAACATAATCCATGGTCTCTCCCTCCCCCTCAAAAATCTATGAAATCTAGATAAGAACTCTTGCTTACCCTTTTCCGAAAAATCCCTAGTTACCCTGCAGGTCACTTTTATGATTCTATAATCTCATGAGTTTATGCATAAGGATGTCCTAAAGATGAAGAGTACAGTGCAGAGCAAAGAATCACTGGCTCCAAAAAGCTCTGACAATAGTTTATGCTGGGCTGGGAGCCAAAAGAATCAAATTTAAGGGAAGAAAAAAGGAGGTTTATATAAACCTTAAGAAAAACAACGTACAACTTGTTACTTTTCTCATTCATTCAGTGCAGTTCAAGCAGCCACAGAGTCACTGTTTGATTTACCATCCTATTAGATGACCCATCTTTATAGCCCCATGCTCATTACTCCAAATCTCGACTTGTGGTTTGGCTGTGTATCAAGGCTGTAACTATAAACGTCAATATAAGGGTGATAAAAATCAAAGCAATCTATTCTCAGGAAGCCAGTGTGCAAATGCATCATTATAATTTAATTTTTTCTACAATTTATAAAACTCTGGCCAAAGTGCTTGTCAGATAAAAGTTCCTTTTAGCCTCGAAGTCCCACTCTAAGCACAGGTAATGACAGTGCTTAGTTACTGGATACTTAAATTACCGGAACAATTTGAAGTTCTAGGGTACTAAAGGCTGATAGTAGCAACACAAATCCAAATTTAGCTCAACACCTGACTAGACCCACTCAACCCCATACACAGTAACTGCCTGATAGAAAAAGAGGCATATCCATTTCTCAGCATAAACATTATTCACTTCAGTCTCTGTACTTCATAACATGATGTGCAGCAATGAATCAAAATGATGAGACACATTAAAAACAAAAAGAAATAAACAAAAACAAAATGCCACTGTCAAGAGATAAAGCAATCAACAGGACAAGACTCAGATGACTGAGATGCTGGAACCATCAGGCAGGAACTTCAAAATAACTATCACTAATATGTTAAAGAATATAGTGGAAAAGGTAGACAACATGCATGAATATTAGGGGAATTTAAACAGAGAGATGTAATATAAAATAAGAATCCAAGGGAAATGCTAGGATTCAGCAGCTGAAGAGGTACTGAATTAGGTAATTGCTGAGATGCTTTAACTCTGGCATTCTGTGACTACAAGACAACCACTCCTAGAGGGTAAGAGAAGAAAAATCAAAATAAGGAAAAGGATGGTTTATGTGGGGAAAATATGGGGTAGCTGATAGTCTCCCACTGGAATTGTTCCTTCACATCTGCAATTTAAAACATAAAAAGGAATGAGAAATTACTGCACACATCTCTGGTTATGAAGTAAATTCTATTAAAATTTAAAAAAATACCTAGTGGGATACCAATATGAGCCACTAGGCTCTTCTAACAAAGTCAATTCACTAGGCTGCATTTAAGGGCACCATGAGTCTGTACTGGCTCAATTTAGATGAAGGCTTGGAGCATCCAGGGAGTTCCTCTAGAGGTCTATACTCCAAAGAGAGAAAATCTCAATTCAAAGACCAAAGTTGGGACACAAGTACAGAATTAGGGTCTTAGAGTAGGAAATATTCATTTGTGGTATGGTGGCTACAAGAACAGTGAGATGAGCTAAGCCAGAAATCAAACATGGTCATCAAAATCCAATTATTAAATACAATCAAGAAGAATGAAAATTCTATAAAACACCAGACACGGACATTGAAGCTGGGTATAATCAAAATTTGGGAAAAAAGAGGGAATTTAGTAGTTTTGAATATAAACAGTGAGAATAGTAAATTGACCCAAGTTGGAAACACTTTTTCAGTTTTTCATGGAGCCCAATCCTTGAAGCTAAGACTGACAACAGAGACTCTAGAATCTAGATTCAAGAAGAAAGAATTCTCAGGTAGGACACAATGATGAACATTATCTACACCTGCCAAAAAAAAAAAAGAGCTGTAATAATTATTATCCTGTTGCTGACAATTTACAATGTTCAAAAACAATTAAAGGACAGGTCAAAAGTAAATGCATAGAAAATTCCTCAGTGGTTCTCAACTAGAGGTGAAATTACCCCACTGGGGGCTTTTGGATATTCAGGAAGGGGGCTGACTGTTATTTAAAAAACAGGGAAAATATACTATTGGCATGTGGAGGGTGAGTACCAAGGGCTCTAAACGTCCTATAGCAGGTGGTGTAGGTGAAGAAAAATCATTTTCCTTCTACCTTCTTAGGGTAAGGGGCCCACTAATCAAACTGGGAAAAAAAGGCAGGTTAACAAGAAAAAAAGTTTTAAGTATGTACAAACTATTTTTAAAAAGAGACAACAGATCCAAAATGAAGTCACTTGTGCTAACCCCATGTCAACAAACCAAGACTTAATACCTAACCTAATTGTAATTTCAGCCTCTCCCAGGAATGTAATCTTAACCAGTCATTCTGGAATTACCTGGTCAGCACTATGAGGTAATCCCCCAAAGAAAGATGACCTCGCCTGAAACAATCAGCACTTTGTTAGAATAACCTCCTTTGTCCTGCCTCCTTCTGCCCATAAGTCTTCCATTTTCTTCAACTCTTTAAAGCTTCATTCTGCTTGCTAGATGTGATGCTGCCCAACCTGAATTGTTGAATAAAGCCAGTAAGAACCTTAAAATTCCACAGTTGAATTTCATTTTTCAATAGTACACACAGGAGTTCACAAAGAAAGATGTGGCTCAAGGAGGCTTTTTACCTTCTTAGGCTAAGCAAAGGAAAAGAGTAAATAAAGACTGTCTTGCTATGCAGATGGGAGTCTCCCAGGTGATAAGAGTTGCCTCCAGAGTGTAGATCTCTTCCTAATATGGAGACATTTTTACAAGTGGAAATTTCCTTTTTGAATATAAATTTCCTTTAAAAGGGGAGAAATTTATATTCTACTTTTAGGCAGTTAGGAGGAGGTAAAGAGCTTTTCTGCACCTAGTGGTTCTCAGTGTCCCTTTACTTGAAATGATCTGTGTGCCTAAAAGGCAAAATTTGGGGTAGCATATCTTGATACCCTTAGTGGATCATCCCATGAAATGAAAAGTAGTCCGTGCCAAAATGCCAATATCATCTCTAGGAAGAAATCAATCAGATTGATTTGAGACTCAAAGCATAATAAAGAAAGGAAGAGCACAAGAGACTATGATCTGCCTTTGTGGCTTATGAACAAATTAGAAATGTAAATACTATGTTGAAAGATAGCTAAACATTATAATTAATACAAATTATTACTTAACTTTTCTGTGCCTGTTAGGAAATAATACTAACTACCTCATAGGGATGTTAAGATTTAATTGAGTTAATATATTTAGAGCATTTTGAGTACTTGGCACACAGTAATCCATAAGGAATACATTGTTTTTATTTCATTATTTCTAAGAAAAAATTAAATCATGAATGTTTCCATTAAAAAAAAAACACTTGCTTGAATAGTCTTGACTCCATAATTAAAAGTTTTCCCCATCACTACAGATGCTTTTTTCCTCTCTAGCTCCCTAACCCTACCCATTGAAGGAGATGTACAGTGAAAGCCCTTTCCACCAAACCCCAATGCTTCTCCAAGCAGAGACTGCACAGTTCAAGGGAATTCAGAAAAAACAAGCTGTCTCTGCCAAAACCTATTTCCCAAAAATCATCAGACCTGCTCTGGCCGCAGCAAGGTCACAAGTAACAGGTAGCTAGTCGCAGCTTTTCTCAGCCTGCTAATTACAAGTCCCATTCCTCATTCTGTGCTGCTCAAAGAACCTTGTGAGTCAACTCTGATGGCACAACATATAATTCTCAATCTTCTTGAAGGTCCTTTGTTGGGTTAGTGGGCGGTGCTCCCAAGAAAGGCTTAAAGGGGGCTCAGCCCTGCCTACCAGCACTACAGTGGCCTGGGTCCACTGCTCTGTTCTGATCCTTTAACATTTCCCGGGACATTGCCTACATCATTGGCATGCTTCAGTACCCAATGCCCTTTCTCAGAGAGATGCAATCATTTGCCTCTTACAGGATTCTTCAGCTTCATTTTACCACAAATGAAGAGATTTGGAAGATTGAAAATCTAGAGACAGTTTGGGGAATCAAATAATTAATATGCTGATTATGTCTTGATCCATGGACCTGTTTAGGAAAAAGCATGGCTATATAAATATAAGCCTATTTTATCATCCCAGGAGCCTAATTACAAGCCAAAAAAAATTACTAACAATCAGTTTAAGGGGAACTGAGTCTAAGGTAGAGAATATTTTCTGAACTCTGCTATAGCTTCTACCTCAATCTAAGAAAAAAATTCCCTGACTACAGAAAAACATATTTTCTTCTAATAATATGTATCACTAAGATAAAGTAATTAAAAGCCTAGGTATGGGTTTGAATCTTGACTCTATAATTTATAAGATATGAAACTTTTGTAAGTTTTTTGATGTTTCTGAGGTTCAATTTCCTCATTGTTAACTTAATGACGATAGTATTACCAACTTCATAGGTTTGCTGTGAGGATTAAATGTGATAATGTACTTAAAGCATTTAGCAAGTTCCTAGCATATAGAAATTTTTCAATGAATAATGGCTGTTTTTTACCGTATTTATTATTTTCATCAGCATGATGACCATTAATTACTGTATTACATGGCTCCTCAACTAATTAGGAGCTTGCTATTCATTTTATTGGCAAATATTTATCAATCACCTACTATGTGCTAGAAACTATCCTAGGGATTGTACATAAGGCAAAGAAAGTTTCTCCCCAGATGACGTTTACATTATGACACCTTGTATGTGTGTTACGATTTTAAAATATATATTCATTTTTTGTTCCTGGTTCCTGGCATGAAGTTTCTAAAACCCTTGGAATTTCCTGAGTGATAGAAGTGTATTTTGTTATTCATAATTATCCCCTTTTGACCATAACTGAATTTATACCATGGAGGTGACTCATGGAGAGGAGTCCAGATAGCTTCAGGATGGAGGCTGGCCACCAGAAAAACCAACCACATGATTAGAAGGTTAGAACTTTCAGCCCCCGCCTAAGAGGTAGAACTGGAGGTGGGGTTCTGAAGATTGAGTTCGATTATCAATGGCCAATGATGTAATCAGTAATGCCTATATAATTAAGCTTAATAAAAATTCTGAAATGATGCAGCTAACGGAGCTTCTAGGTCAGCAAACACATCAAGATGCTGGCATGTCCTATGCATCTCTTCCATTTGGCTGTTCTTGAGTCATACCCTTTATAATAAGCCAGTAATTATTAAGTAAAGCACTTTCCTGAGTTCTGTGAATCATTCTAGTGAATTATTGAACTTGAGGAGCAGCTCATGGGGACTCCTAAATCTGTAGTTGGCCAGGCAGAAATGCAGGTAGACTGGGCACCTCATTTTTAGCTTTTATCTGAAATAGGAGCAGTCTCATTGGACTGAGCCCTTAACTTGTGAGGTCTGCACTTACCCCAGGTAGTTAGTATCAAAAACAAATTAAATCGTTAGATACCCTGTTGGTATCAGAGAATTCGAGAATTGGTTGGTATTTCATAAAAACCATAGTGTATATGTATAATGGGAGGTGTTAACAAGATATAATAGACAAGGAGATGGACAGACTGATGAGAGAGACGGGACTCAATCATTTCAGATAATGGTAAGTGATTTGAAGAAAAGGATAGAGTGGTGGAGGGGAGGAAAATCATTTTCCCTCTACCCTTCTCAATTCTTATTTGACAGCCCTGTAATAAAAGACAGATTGACAAAACAAAAACAAAATATACATGAGAGATACCCAGTGAAAATTAGTAACTCTCTGAGGTGGCTTAGAATTCAGACTTAAAAACCATCTTCATTGGGAAAGGGGGAGGTGCGGTGTAACCCTTTTAGAGGACAGGAAATAATTTTTAGGAAAGATGAATGGGCCCTTAGAATGGATGAGAGGTGTGATAGTCTCTGACAAAGTTTGTCTGGGTGTGGTCAACGTCTAATCTCTTCTGAGATAAGTCAACCTTTCCTGGTTGATGAAACTCCTGGAGAGGGGATTTGAAACAATTGAGTTCTTTTGGAAGAGCTGTCTGATGGCAGGTAAGGGACGTTCAGAGAAAGCCTGTGCTTTCATTGACTACTTTACAAGTGCCTATAGTTCAACATAATCAATATACCAAAAGGGGCGTGTTTGAAAGTAGCATATTCTGCTGTTGTTCACTGGCGTGAAGAATAACAGGTGGTGGCCACATTTGATAAGGTAGTTGGGGGCAATCTCTCAGATGAAGTACAGCCCTAGATGCAGCAAGTAGATGACTCTCGCTGAAACCCTACACATTAAGCAGTATTTTCTTCATTTTATAAAAAGAGCTACTGCCGCAGAATGAGATTAAATCATTTGCCATGGCCACCCAGCTAAAAAGTGGCAGAGCTAGAATTCTTATCTCATCTGTCTCATCACCCCAACATTCCTTACCTATTTGAATCTAGTGCTTGCTGCCCAGAAGGATATTCCATAGGGACGAAAATGGTCTATATCTGTGCTGCCTGATAGTCCATATGTGACAACTGATTGTTTGAAATGTGGCTAGTATAAGGAACTGAATTTTTTATTCCATTTAATTTTAATCATTTAAATGTAAACAGCCACATGTACCTAAGGATTTCTATCTTAGACAGTGAAGGTCTAGGATTTCTCCATTGTATGATGGCTGGAATCACTTAGCTCTATTTTGCTGATATTCCAGCACTTTTTGACTCTACCTTCCTTCTGAGAAAGATGTTGTCAGCTGGTAGCAAACACACCTGCTAAAGATTAGCTACATTAAACCCCCCACAGGCCTGTGTCATTCTAATTAGTCACTGTGTCTCAAAAAACAGGATATTAATTCTCTGTCTTTATTTCATTTTATAGTTTATATACATGTTTTTTAATGTTGAAAAAAAATCAATGTTTCAGGCACACCCAAATGCCAGAAGCCTATTAAACCAAAGGTGCAAGGGAGAAAAGCTGATTGAGACCACATGGCACTTTCATAGAATAAATCTTAGAGAAAAGAAAGGCAGTGTGATGGAAAAGCCTCTGCCTTATCAGATGGTGGCCATTGTAGCAACTCACGTTGTCAAGTAAACTTCACAGATAGCTTGACTTACTCCTTAGCACGGAAACCTAAAACAGGAAAAGCAGCACTACAATGAAAAAGAACAACATCATAGTCTAGAACCGAGCTCTGGAACCTTCTCCATTCTGATGGACTGATGTGAGTCAAGCTATGGGGACACCGCAACCTAGCTCCGGAAGTGGCTAAAAAGACATGCTGCAGGGTCATACAGACCTGAGTTTCAGATCCAGCATATTTTCCTCACCCCCATTTCCTCTTTAAATTTGATGCTTCTGGGAGATTGCCAGATTTTGTCCCTTTAGCACTAACCCTTCAATATCAGTTTGATAATCACTTACCCTGGATGATTCCAAAAAAGTGAAGGAAGGTCCTTACCCTTGAAAAACTCTCAATCTGGTGGTATGCAGCTAACATGCAGGAAACAAGCTGAGATTAAATGCTTATAGACAGCATGGATTTGCCAGTAAGTGCAGGCATTTAAAGAAAAAAATCAGTGAAAGGGATAATTTAAGACAATAAACATCTTATAGATATCTTTGTTTCTCTTTTTTACCTTGGCTGCAGAAAGCTCAGAACCAGATCTGTAGTTCAATTATTTCATTTATAATATCCCATGAAGTATGCATGTTTGTGGTACTGCCATGCGCTTGGCACTGAGGTTTGAGGGGTGGTTAATTTTCAATTTCTATTTTATGTTTTTGCTATTATTTGTTCTCCAAGTAACACTTTAACGAAGCTATCTGAGTTAAAAATAAATAATAATATAGACAAACCATCAGGTATTACCCATCTTTCAATTTATATATTTAAATATATATTTTTTCATGAGAATACTCATGAAAGTTATGAAGCCATTTATAAAAGCTCCAAAATTCGGCAATTAGCCAAAAACACAGAATAAGAATTAAGTAAAGGAAGCAATGGTAACAGAGATTTCCAAGTGTTTGAGATTAACTGCATACTATAATTGACCTTAATATTTTCTCTAAATTTGATAGCAGCTCATATTTGAGAAAAGAGAAAAAAGAAGAAATGTATCCCTTTTCATTGCCCGACATAGACCATATATGCCAACATGCCCAACCCATACCATTCGATCTCAATGAGAAATCTTTGCATGCATACTGAGTACCCACAACAAGCTAAAGAAGAAGCAACACAACTCAGTACACCAGGAATTCACAATGAAGCAGAAAATTGGGCTACTTAAATAAGCAATGATACAGTTTTTGGTTCATCAGGTACGATTCTTCTGAGAGGCAACACACAATTACAGAGAAACTTCCATGACTCCAGCATCCTACTTTACCTGTTCAGTGTAATGTAACCTTAGCAACCAAATGAGGGGATTATTTTTCTTCTCTGTTTTCTAGAGTGTCTCTGGAAGTTTCCACCCAAAGAACTTCCATGTGACTGGGGCCCAAGGGAATGAATAGAAGTTCTCAGGTGGGATATGGGAAAGATATTCCTGAGGGGGAAGTAGCATGAGCAATGAATCAGACACAGAAGTTCATAAACCCCAGAATTTGCAACAAGGCATGTGGTACCCTGAAGCTTAAAAGTAGAGAATATGAAGGAAAGTGGTAGAAAAGGAGACTAAAAACAAAGAACATCATAATGTCTTCTATTTTCTTATGCATGCATCGACCTCTTAGTTCAATGATGACGTAATAGTTATTTAACACATTAAAAATTAACAGTCTTGGGGTGCATAGGTGGCACATTCAGTTAAGCACCCAGCTCTTGGTTTTGACTCAGGTTGTGATCTCCGGGTCATGAGATTGAACCTAAGTTGGGCTCCCTGCTCAATGCAGGGTCTGCTTAAGACTTTCTCTCTCCCTCCCTCTCTCTCTCTCTCTGCCCCTCCCCCTGCTCACACACTCACTCTCCCTCTCTAATATAAATACATAAATCTTTTTAAAAAATCAATGTTCAAAATCCAGAAGCCATAGGAAAAAACTAAAATGTACTAATTCATTTTAACTAAAGTATCTGCCATATATGCATGCACATAAAAGAGATTAATATCCACAATTAAGTATTTCTCATGCATATTTTTAGGCAAACTATATAAAGATGTAATTCACAGATATACGGACTGCCAGCTAATATATTAAAAGAAGATCAGCCTTATTGGTAATCATACAAATCTAAATTAAAACAACTAGAAACTATTTTTACCTAATAGATGGACAAATAAAAGATTGTTAATACATTGTAGGGGAGATGAAAATTTATCACCACCCAACTTAAGTTTTCAACTGGGGCTCTTTAACAAGAAGACAAATTAACAAAGGAAAACCAGTTTATAAACGCATGCAGTGCACATCTCATGGGAAAAACTTAGAGGAACCCAAAGGGGCAGCCCAGGATTCCAGCTTCTATAGCATCTTCAACTAAAGACAATAATTCATAGAGAAATGACAGGCCCAAATTTTAGATTGCTGCAGGTGGTGAACCAAGAGAAGGTAAATACGTGGAGGAAACTAATGGAGTAAGGTTTGTTTGCAGATTCCGCCGGTACTGTTTCTGGACTGATAAGACTCTGTCTACAGTAAAATGAGAGTTTATATCCTGCCTCCAGGCAGACAATGGGAAGCTTTGCTCCTTCTTTTTTTTTTTTTTTTTTTTTAATGCTTCACAAATTTGCATGTCATCCTTGTGCAGGGGCCATGCTGATCTCTATATCGTTCCAATTTTAGTTTATGCGCTGCCAAAGCAAGCAAGCACTGCTCCTTCTTAATTGCCTTCAGCTTGAACTAATTTTTATGTCAAAGAGGCATATTTTGGAGTGACATATTCTGGTTTTCTGTAATATTATTTCACAAATATTGTGACAAAATGGTCACTTTCTTTCACTGTAGGCGAAAATATAAACTGGTTCAATATTCTAGAAGAGTGTTGGGTGTTATTCACCAGAATTTACAAGGTGCATCCTGTTAGTTGAGCAATTCAACTTGAGGGAATCTGTAAAACCTATCCTACTAAAATACTTGCACTCAGGCACATTAATGGATGCCCACTGCAGTATTGTTTGCAATAGCAACAAGATGAATACAATGAAAATGCCTATAAGTGATATTACCATCATGTTATAGCTACAATATGGAACACAATGCAGCCTTGAAAAGAAAGTGGCTTTTAAAATGAAGAGCATTTATTTATATGTATCACCCAATGTATATTTATATATATCTCCACAATTAGTGCTAAATGACATAAACTAATGAATAGTATTTGTAGTATGATCCCATTCATGGTTTTTGAAAAACTAAATATGTGTACATGAACTTATGTAGGCACAGAAATTAATGAAAAGAAGTATGGAAGCCTAGGGTATAAAAGGTGGAGTCACTGTCTCTGTGGAAGGAATATGAGTGGGCGAGCCCTGTGAAATGGAGAGTGAGGCAGAAAGAGGGACAAGGAGGAAGGTAGAAAGAAGACTTTATTTTTATTCTAGATGCTTTGATAGTATTTTAATTTTTCCATAATAGAAATGCATCCATGGATCTTATATTATTTTTCAAAATAAAAATAAATTAAAACTAGTTATATCACAGCACGAACACGTCATCATCCTGGTCATTCTTGATTACCAAGGCAGCTACATTGCCCAGACTGGCCAGGCCTCATTCTGATTTAGCCACCTCAGAGAGGTAAGCTAAGCCCTTGTATATCCCTGAAGAATCATATATTCTCAGAATTGTAAAGCATTTTAAGTCATCTACTCAATCTCTTATTCAAGTGCTTGAGATCCCTATTGAACATCTCTGCATTGATCTCCCAGCTTTTGCTAGATTCCTCTTCTAGAGACAAGAACCATTGCTTCCCATGGTCTCCTATTTTATCTTCCAGCATCTCTACCAGAAAGACCTCCCTTGTGTTAAGCCAAAATAAGTCTCTATCCCTAAGCCTATCTACTTCTGTGAACACAGTTTACAGGTCTCTCTTCACTGAGGAGAAAAAAGGAGGTCCTACTATCCGCCCCAGGTAAATTAGAAGAGCTTTCTCTCCATTTAATGTTGGTCATACCACTAACTATGGTGTATTATAATAGTTTATATACAATCAGACTAAAAGACCTGAACATGAAGCACCTTTTCCCTAGGACCTAGATCAGGGTCAAGCTCATGGGAAGTTTTCAGGAAACGGTTGACAGATATGAGGGAGAATAGATGGATGGATGGATGGATGGATGGATGGTTAGATGGGTAGATGGATGGATGGGTAGATGGGTGGACTTTTTAAGTTATTGCTTACTGAGCACTAACTTCAGGCTTGGAACTCACTGTATCTGCTAAACAAACTATAAAGTAGTTATCATTATAATTATCTCCATTTCACTACTCAGAAAACAGTCCCAAAGAGTTTTGCTCATTCTAAATATGGCCCCATATTTAGCAAAGTTGGGGTCTGAAACTTGGATGGATGATTACAAAGTTTATACTTTTAATGACTTCATCACAGTGCCATGAATTAATGAATGAATGAGAAAAAGATTGAACCAATCTACCAATTTCTTAAAGGATACCACAGTTTTGAAATTTCTCCATGTGCTTTGGAATTCTGTTACAGCTTTCAAAAGAAAGTACAGCTTCAATTTGGCTAACACCAACTTACATTCAGTCAGTTCCAAAAAAATTTTTTTAATAAAAAGCAATCATCAACCAGCCACCACTCCCTACATTTATAGGTGTGAAGTGGATAGGATTTATCTCTAGCCCCTGCTTTGAACTTTGAACAAATCTGAAGTCTCGTCTTTGGGGATCTGACAGGTGCAGCAGTGGAATGTTAAAATTTACACGAACATCATTTAAACTTCATTTAAGCCCCTCCCTTACTTTGGAAAGCCTTATATCAAATTTTGTAACAAAAAGAGAACATGCAATTTAAATTAAAGAGTTACGGGAGGTTTGGGTACTTTCCAGCCTGGGTTAGCAAACCCCAAAGGCTTCTAATTAGGTTTTCCTTCTGTTTCTTCTTAGTCTGGTCATCAAAACCATGTATGAGAATAAAACAAATCAGATAGATTGCCTACTCTTCATTCAAGATATAAATCCATTATAGACAAAACATATCTTAAAGGATATTTTGCAAATACCTCCCAAATCTGCTGGATGGCCTAATGGTCTTTATTCTGATCTAACCCATCCTTATAACCAAGCATAGTAATTCTAAGGACAAAAATGCAAGATAATTTTAATATTGCACAGATCCTACCTTTCTTTAGTTTCTAATAGTGACTGTTCAAAGTACATTTCTTGTGTTCCTGAAGTATAAAAAGAGGAGAAATGATTCGCCAATCTCAGGCTGTGTTCTATTTTATAGCGACACCAAAAGATAGGGCAAGCAAGAAAGTTGTAGTCTGTAAAGTCACCTCAAAGACCTATAATTACTCTCTTAAAAATTCATCATTGGTATTGTTCATTTGCCTGTATTTATATGGCATAGCCACAGCTGACTTTCTCTGGAATGTCCAGGAGTCTGACTTGCCTAGTGAAAAATACACAGATGGGCTTTGGTGCTTCTGGTTCTAGGCAACATAACAGAGCTCCAATTATTCCTTATCTATGAAATGGAGCTTCAATGATACTCAAATTAGAACAAAGAAATAACTACCCTAAGATCCTCCTTCACTGTGGGTTTCTGTGGCTTGTATCTTGGTGGGAGCCACAGGCCCTGTATCATCTTCTCTATGGTTCCTCTACTTCTCCAACACTTGTTCACTATCAACCATACTAGTGAGGCTGAAACAGTTATACTGAAAAGGGGGGAAATCGCCATGCTGGCATCCAAGCTCAGGGAAGAATTGAATCAGTTGATTAGATACACTTGCCTCTATGTGACATATGTAATAGATCAAAGCAATCTACCATATATTTATCAATACCTTTTATTGTTTTATGTTTCACACAAATTTATAAAAAATTATTTTATGAGCTGTATTATCATATAAATGTTCTATGATAGCTATCTCTTCACTGGATCCTATCTTAAAATTTTTAAAAGGCAAATAAGGCAAATAGTAATATGTTGGGACACCTGAGTGGCTTAGTCAGTTAAGTGGCTGACTTGATTTCAGCTCAGGTCGTGATCTCAGGGTCCTGGGATTGAGTCCTACATTGGGCTCCCTGTTCAGTGGGAGTCTGCTTGAGGATTCTCTCTCCCTCTCTTCTGTCTCCCTTCCCCTACTCTCTCTCTCTAAAATAAATAAATCAATCTTTTTTAAAAATGGTAGTGTATCAAAGTCAAACAATTCTGTATAACTGAGTGGGAATGTAACTACCATATAAAGAAAAAAGAAACATGCTACCTTGGTCACAAATTTGTTCTACCTGTAAAGATTCAGTTTATTCATTGAAAAAACAATGATGACATAACAAATGATATTATATAGCATACAATAATTTAAAACATGACATTTTATCATTTAATCAATTGAGACTCTCAGTATTGTGTAGGTTTATAGAATAGACGTATATGTTATAAACAGACTCAGAATGCATCAGAGTGGTGAAGAGTCTTACACAAGCTCACTCAGTTATCAAGTGGTTAACAAAATCCACTCTTACTATTTTAAGCCTAGGACTTCTTCCCCAGTGTCAATATTCTACCTCCTGCTGCCCTATCATGAGAGAATCTGATCATGGTTCTATCCACCAAGAAAAGACTCTTAAATCATTCCCACTTTCCAGGACTGATTTTAGAAACATTCCAAAAAATTTCAAGTTCATCCAGCCTGTCTTCTTTGTGTTGTTTCCTCTTCACCCAGCTCCCTTTTTTGAGATAGAGAAAATGAGGCTTAGAAATCCCACAGCTTGCATATGTATGAATTGGGCATCAAAACCATGCCTATCTTGCTTTAAACCATGCTTAATAAAATGTACCAGAGAGTTGGATTTTGAATAAAGCTAATTTAAAACTCCAACTTCACTATCAATTGTGTGTGACTGAACCGCTAGAAGCCTCAGTACCACTTGTTGTAGGTACTAAATGAGATGATGCATACAATAGAGTACCTATGGGAAAAAAAAGAATAGCTAGTGTTATAATTATAATACATCAAACTGCTTTAAAGGAATGTATCATGGACCATAGGATTTCAGGCACCATATTTGAGATGAAGCTGAGGGATCCTCTCAAAATAGCAGTATGCACATTGCATATAAATATATCTTCTATAAAGAGCAATGAGGGACAGAACCAGAAACAGGTTTCCAGATTCATTAATCTACCACCGTGAGCAACCATGAGCCTCCTGTTCTGGAGCCCAGATTTCTTCCCACTTAGCATCCCAGTGATTCTCTCTATTCTGAAATCCCTGCTCTGGAAAATGTGGTAAGACTTCCAGATTTGGAAGGAGAGTTGGGGAGCAGTAAACATGATAGTGCTTTATGCTCAACCAGACCAGTCCCTGTAGTCAAGCTTTATGCTTAAAGATGAAAGTTTCCCTCTGAATAGGTCACCAGAATGGCTACTGGTGCTAACAATCAAAAGATAGTCTCATAATATGAGATAAACAATGACAGAAACCACTATCCGAATACAAGAGGACTCAGAGGGAAGGGTGAGCTTCCTCCCGCATTCCAGAGTCCTAAGCATATTCCCCAAAGTAAGAATTAACAACAGGGAAGAAGTTCCTCATGATCACTTGTTCTTCCCACATCCTTAATAGCTAAAGGCAACTGATGTGGATTCATAATGCCAGGAAAGCCATGGTCATCCTCCAGCCTCTGATGGAAATGCAGCAAGCCCTCACAGACAGATATGTATGTGAATCCCAAGATGCCATAACTTGGAATAAGTAATTTAAGCTCTCTAAGCCTCAAGCTTCATCTAGCAAAATTTGCTGTAAAAATGTACTACTATTAATACTATCAACTGTTACTATTCATATCATTTTTATCTATACTAAAAGATATATTATTCAAAATTAATTTGTCTACTATAATTTTTAGAATCCCTCCTACATTTCCCACTGGCACCTCAAGATCCACTCTCAATCCTTTCACTTTGCTCAAAAAAATCCTCTATAAACTATATCAACATGTTCCCTAGCCCTCGGTTTCTAGTTTTGTTGAATCAAAGAGTGGGGATGGGGATCCTATCAGAGACAGAAGAGAAAGAGGTTGGGCTATTTAGTCTCCTGAGACCCCCTCTGCCAGGCTGCTATGAGTTAGCTATATTTCTTTCCCAAAAGCCACGATTCCTACCAAGCAGCTCTTTCCTTACATCTCTCTCCAGGTTACAGTAATCATTCTTCCCCACCTTGCCTCTTCAATCCTGGGGGTGGTAATGGCACCACACCCATGGTAGCCCTCAGATCCTGCAGTATACCTTGTTGGTTCCTTACACCCTGCTTATATCTTTATAAACAGGCTCTGTATTAAATGGTCCTCAGTTGTCCAATTGAAATAAGTCATAATTTTCCTATTTTCCTACCAGATCATTGACAAATACAAATATTAACAGGCTAATTTATGTAAAACAGTTCAGTTTGCTAGGTCCAAAATATAGAAGCAGAGAATCAATAATTGACCTCTTCCTTCTCTACTTATAATTCCTCTCTTCTAAGTGCCTTTCAGTCATGGAGACCAATCTTCTGTCCCCTAATCGTGGCCCAGACTCTGAACTTTTGTTCAGTTAACTTCAGCCTAAAATTCCTCTTAATTTTTTTTGCAGTTCAATTATCTGTTGGGTTTCCTTCTTTCTTTTCTAAATAGTCTTTCTACCTCCTTCCATCTGTGACTGTCTATGCTGGACATTCTCCCCTTCTCCCCTCCTAATGGATCCCCAGTTTGGCGCTGGTATTAGGTTCTGGTATACTCAGGGAAGATGGTTCCAGGCCCATGGATGGAGCATGGTTGGCCTAGTCCAGCCATTTAATCCTTTTCCTCTCTTCCAGTGACTGTTTAGGGTAGTAACCAAATGACAAGATCTAGACTCATTGCAATTCAGAGGAAATCTGCAAAGGGATAAAGGAAGCAGTGTTTTAAGAGAGATGTTATTTCTTAAGAGAAAGAAAGAAAGGAGAAAATGTTCTTTTCCTTCCTTCCTTCCTGCCTTCCTTCCTTCCTTCCTACCTTCCTTCCTTCCTTCCCTCCTGATTTTGATGTTATTTGAAGATGAGATGTTTGGAGTTTAGTCGGTCACCTTTTTACCAAGAGGGGAAGGCAAGAGAATTGGAAAGAAGCTGACCCAGAGCCTTAACAGCATCGAGCATCTGAATCAGCCATCCTCAAACCCACTTTTCCAAATTTCTCATTACATAAGAAAATAAACCTGTCTACATTAACTGCTTTTATTTGATTATTGTTACTTGTAGCCAAAAGAATATTAAATGGTATACTACCCCAAACCGGCTGCATGCCCACTATGCAGGCATATTCCTCTTATCTATTTCCCCTACTCAGACCACCTGGCATATACATCCTGAAATTCCTAAGAAAAAGACTGGGTATGCTGGGCCCATGAAGAGTCTCCTTTATGCTAGAATCCACAGTCCCGCACAAGTAAGACTCTGGCTTCCTAATCCAAAGGTTAGTGTCTTCAAATCCTGTATCTTTCCTTTTGAGAAAATACATATGGAACAGATGAGACCATTCTGTTCCACAAATATTAACATCAGAGACCAAAATAAGGGGCCAGCAGAGACTTTGTACTATTTTATCCACATGTAGCATTTAGAAATCTTTAAATGGCTAGAAGGAACTCATCACAAGGGGGGTAGGATTAGATTTTGGCCAAAAAACAAAAAACAAAAAAACAGTGGACTAAACAAAATAGAAATGTGTCTCCTTTTCATGTGAATGGAGGCAGGCATGGGGCCTCCATAATTGGTAAGCCCTCCTAAGCTCCTTCTGATTGTTCTGAGATCTGCAACATGTACTTTATCTTGTGCTCTAAGATTTTTGTTCCAGTTGCAGCCATCACTTCTGAATTCACAGTGAGGAAAATGGAGATGAGAAGACAAGGGACACCTCCTCCCCTCAAGGAAACTTCACAGAGTTGCAAATCCACTCAATGCTTCAATTCAGTGCTGGATATTTTCTGTTTGTTCCTCTACCCCATCTACTCCCCACCCTTTTCTGCCCTGTTCTGTGCCTTGGGGAGTTCACCTGAATGAATGACAACCATGGGCTCCCTTGCCCTCTGGCTTCTGCTGATGTAGCCAATAAGAGACACACTCAGGAAATGGGATGATGGAAGAAGTGAGGTGAGGGGATCTATTTCCCCAGCTTGTTCCCTTCCAAGTGGCTAGGGGTTGGCTCTATCCCTCCATCTAATGTATGAGTGAGTATATCTACTTCAGGTTACTAACAATAAAGGGTACATTGTAGAGAATACAAAAGTGATACTAAAATCAATTTTTACAAAAAAAAAAAATTTACTATAACCATGCACAATTCTAAACGATGTCAATGATAACACACTCTCCCTACCAGGACAGACCACTCCCACCATCACTCCTCCCCCTTAATAGCCACTGCCTGTCCCAAAGGTCATGGCTCCTGTCAATTATCTCCCTCCACATGGTTTGGTAACCTGGGAGTAGCACCAGTTCTCTGCATATAATCCTCTGGGTTTCCAAAACTCCTAAACACAACTTTATAAATAATCACTTTATGAATCCGGTCAAATACCCAGTATGAATGTGTCACCATTTCTTGCTGGCACCCTAGGAGATCCCTGCCAGCAGAAACAGAGTCTTCTAATGTAGTCATGAGCCAAGACAAAATTTAGAGGTTCTTCACAGGGAGAAAACGATAAATCAGACATTGGGAGAACAGGCTCTGCTACCCTCATTTAGAGCTTTTTTTTTTTCCTTATTTGAAGTTGAAGATTACAGATCTACCAACTAAAACACTTTTATGATTGTTCCCAGTCAAAATGTTCATTCTCCCCATCACTTCTGCTGCTTCCCTCCAAGGAAACTTTCAAGAAAACCAGCTAGCTGGGAGTGACTAAACAATACATCCAGTTTGCTGTCCTAATGCCAAGTAGGAGGAATCTGATTCGGTCCTGCTCTCTATCCACCGGTGCCCTTCAGTAGAGGTTGTACTCACAGCATTAAGCAATCAATCAGCCAATGAGAATGGAACACCGGCCAATTGGAACAGATGCTCTCTGGTGTGCCATTCCCGTGCATAACTGCTGGGTATCTTCACTCCCTCTAGGAGAGCTAAAGGGATAACAGTTTGGCTTCATCCCTGTACCCACAGACTCTGGGCACCTCCTAATCCCCATGTCTGTTTTGTGAAGTCAGGCCTGTCTACACTAGCCCATCCTTGGCTCCTGGGCTGGATCAGCTTCCCAACAGGAAAGCCAACTTGACAGCTCCTATTTCTTAACCATGAATTCCAGCCAGCTCTCACTTTTAGTTGTCAGCATCCACATAGCCACTTCCTTGCAGTACTGGTTTTGGTGAGAAAAAGGCAATGTTAAGAGGCAATAAAATGGCCTAGGATGAACAATTAATTGGAGAGCTTTTGTTTCCTTCCCTAACCCCAAATACAGTAACTAGTAAATTTGGATTTCATTGTCTTCTTACAAAATAGTCTGCCCTGGGAGAGCATATTCTTTTCAGAGCTGTGTGTCACTGTCAAGGCAATCAGCAGATAGGCCCTGATTGTGCTGGAGCCCTGCTGCAGGCCCAGAGGGCAGGACTTCCAGAGAATGGGCTGCTGTTGTTGGCTTGTTGCTACAACAAAGCCTCTGAAAGGACTTCCTGGGGGCCAACGTTCAAAGTCCCTACAGTTCACCTACTTGTGCTTGGCTGGAAGTGTCTCACTTTTCCAAAAGTAAGACAAAGCCTTATGCAAGAAAATTTTGAGGATGAATTTTGTTTGGGCTGGTTGTTTTTCATCTCTGTGCCAGACACTTCACACGCACACGTCACCTCTCATCTTCATAAAAGCCCAGTGAAGTGTGACCATCCTCAGAAGCTGGCAGTGGCTGGACCTCAAGTTGGCCTGACTCCAAAACCCCATCAGACCATCTCCACTTCTGTTACCACCTTTCCCAGAACCATGCAGCGGGCCAGAGGGGAGGCATTATCAGGGTAGCATCATGACCATGCAGGCCACTGGCCTCGGCCAAGGGCAAAGTGATCATCAGCAGAGGATGGGGACATAGGAAAAGGTGGGTTTATCAATTATCTTTTGCCATATGACAATCCACTTCAAAACTTAGTGGGGTAGAACAACCACAATTTATTTCTTGTGATCTGGGCTTTAACTGGCAGTGTTTCTGCTCTACACCGTGTCCCTCACATCAGGCTGATGTCTGGGGTGGTTTGGAAGCTTGCAGAGCCCTCTCTCAAGGCCTCTCTCACCTTAGTGCTGGCTGTTGGTTGCCCAGCTGCAGGAGTTTTTCAGTGACTGGTATTAGTGTGAGGGATTTCAGTCTTATCTCTACACGTCCTCTCTCTCCAAGAGGATAAGGCTTAGACTTCCTTAGCATGGCAGCTGGTTTGGAGTGAATGGAAACAGAAGCTGCCACCTCCCCTACAGGCTAGTCCCAGAGCTGGCACAGTGTCACTTCTGTCCATTCCACTGGCTAAAGCCAGCCCAGGTTCTAGAAGAGGAGAAACAGACTCCATCTCTAAGCAGAAGGAGAAACATGTGTAGGGAGGCAAGAGGACTTATTGGCAGCCATCTTCAGAGAAAATCTACCATAGCGAATGTGTTTAAGATTCCCTTTCAGGAGACATGCCCTGTGGAGACAATGGGTAGAAGGCTTTCTCTGCAGCATCGTGGTGAATGGGTCTCATCGAGACTGCCAATCCTGATTGGTCATGGCTGCTTAGAATGCATGTGGAAGAGGATTCTGAGGTAGTATCTGGGTCTAGTAGGAAAAAAATCCCTCAACTGAGTCATCCATTCATCCATTCCTCTTTTGGTTCAAAAACTATTAATTGAGCTCCTGTCACATGCCACGCACTCTTCTAAGTGCTAAGAGCAAAGCAGTAAAAACACACACAAGCACTACATCCTTTCTCAAGGGGTTTATACTTCAGTGGAAGATACAGGCAATAAATAAATAAGCAAGTATAAAATATGCTAGGTAGAAATTAGTGCTAAAAAAGAAAAAGATGTGTATGAAGAGCAATAGGTGTATTAATCATGTCTTTTTATTTTCTGTATTTCTAATGCTTGACAACTTGGAGTCTGACCGACCCTGGAAACACTGCTCCTTCCAAGGCTAGCCCATTCCTGGAGACAGTAAGTGACTGGCCCAGAGGCATGCCTTTCCTATGCAAACTCACAAATCCAGAGCCCACACCACCACCCCCTTCCTCCCAGGTACCAGACAACTGAGGAGAGCCCTTACATTTCTGAGCCTGCTGAAATTATTCAAAGTAGCCAATCCTAAACCTGCTCTTTTACAAGGAAACCACAATAAAGGTTCTGGCTCACATTTCCTTTACTCCCTCTGCCTCCTACTTGACTACTTGACCCTCATGCTTCTTTTTTTTTTTTTTTTTTTTTAATTTATGATAGAGAGAGAGAGAGAGAGAGGCAGAGACACAGGCAGAGGGAGAAGCAGGCTCCATGCACCGGGAGCCCGATGTGGGATTCGATCCCGGGTCTCCAGGATCGCGCCCTGGGCCAAAGGCAGGCGCCAAACCGCTGCACCACCCAGGGATCCCCGACCCTCATGCTTCTTATGTGGCCTTGTGTGGCATCAAGTGCCCCTTCCTCTTGGGAGCAGTGAGTAACAAAATATCTTTTCAAAAGCAATTGTTCTGATCTGTTGAGTTCACCATACCTAAATAATAACAAAACCTACATTTTAAATAAAACATCAGGAGATTTCTAATAAGGTCATATATGAGCAGATGCACAAAGAGAAGTCAGGAATGAGGGTTTAGGCAGAGATGAACATTCCAGAGGGAATGGTAAATGCGAAGGTCCTAGGAAGTCGTTCTCAACATATCTGAGGAACACTATGGCCGCAACAGAGGTAGCAAGGGGATAGTGCTCAGAAATGAGATCTGAGAGGCAGCAGAGGCAGAGAATGAGGTCAGTCATGGGGAGGTAAGGACTGTTCAAGCAACACTGTGTGGGCGCTGTCCAGTAGAAATGCAGTGTGAGCCATGAATACAAGCCACGTATGTGATTTAAATTTTCCAGTAGCCACATATTAAAAAGTAAAAATAAACAAGGGCAGACAACTCTAATAATATGTTTTACTTAATCCAACATATCAAAATATTATCATTTCAACATGTAATCAATATAAAAAATATTAATGAAGGCCTTACTTTTCATACTGAGTCTTCCAAATGCAAGTGTGCATTTTTATCCTCACTGCACACCTCGTTTCAGAATTACCATAATTCAGGTGCTTGATAGCCACATGTGCCTAGTGGTTACACCATATCATCTAGACTAGTATTTCCCAGACTGGCCTATCTCAGAAAAATGTTCCTATTAACAAACAAACGGAAAGAACAGACAATCTTCTCTGTCCTCGCTATAGTCTGTGTCTTCCCATTCCAAAACTCCTATGTTGAAACCTAATCCTTAATGTGATGGCCTCTGGGAGGTGACTAGGTCATGAGAGTGGAGCCCTCATGAATGAGATTAGTGCCCTCAAAAAGGAAGCCAGCCTTCCACCAAGTGAGGACACTGAAAAGACAGCTGTCTATGAACCAGGAGGAGGACTCTCACCAGACAGTGGATCTGTTGAGATACCTTTGATCTTGTACTTCCCAGCCTCCAGAAGTGTGAGAAACACATCTTTGTCTATGGTATTCTGTTACAGTAGTGCAAATTGAAGTGCTCAAACAAATAAAGAGCACGGAAACACTAAACAAATTTAATTTTTTTTCTTTTAAAATGATTTTCAGCTAAAAGGAACACAACCATGAGTTAATTATGTCCCTTTATCCATTACACATTAGACAGACCCAGGGTTGGACTCCAGCTTGGCCACAACTGGCTGTAACCCAGGTGATCCACATAGCCCATTTGAACTATACTCTTCATGTTTTTAACATATAGGCTATAACACCTATGCCAACAAATTCTTCCAAGGCTGTCTGTGAAAGTGCCTCCTTAATCTCAAAACATTGTACAGGGAAGCCCAGGTGGCTCAGTGGTTTAGTGCCGCCTTCAGCCCAGGGTGTGATCCTGGAGACCCAGGATTGAGTCCCATGTCAGGGTCCCTGCATGGAGCCTGCTTCTCCCTCTGCCTCTCTCTCTCTCTCTCTCTCTCTCTCTCTCGAATAAATAAATACAATCTTAAAAAAAACATTTTACAAATGTAAGAGATTGCAATTACTGCATATGCCACATACAGGTGAGTGCCAGAGACAGAAATATTGACCTCCTTACACAACAGGCAAGCTGTCCATGGGAGTGAGCAAAAGTGCAAAGGAGAGTGAACATAAATGCTTAGTGTAGGAACCACTAAGCTGGGGAAAATGCTAAGGAAAGCAGCATCTGGACACTGATGCCTAACTTATATCAGTGGTCTCTACACATTTAAACAGTTTACTTTACTAGTCAGGGTCCCAGCAGAGAACAGAGAGCACACTCTAAATCATTTGAGGACAGGTTAATAGGACTATTTTCAAAATGTAGCATTTGGAGAAATTACATGAGAAGGAACAGTACCCCAGGACTAGTGGTTGTGAGGACTGGTACCATTTTTCATCCTGAAGAGCAGGAGCAGTGGGTATAATCTGGAGGCAAAGGGAGCCATGTAGAGATTGTTGCTAGGTGTAATCCTCAGTTGAGGAACTATTGGGGGGAACATACTCAGAGAGTAACATCTCAGAGAGGAAGCAGAGGGAATAAATATCCTAACTTCACTCTCTTTCCTCCCTTCAATATCCTGCCAGGGATCCACATTGGCCAAATCCAGAAATCAGAAGGCAAGGAAGACATTGACATGTTCCATGTACTCTCCTAAGGCAGAGTGGAGGAGAGTTCCTCCTTCTGGGGAGTATCTCTGGAAAGAAATACAAAGGACATCTAGTACAGGCACTCCCATGTAGAGATAGATCACAAGCACATTGGAAAGGCACTTGCTGTTTCTCTGAGTCCATGTGCTCTGAGGAATTTGAAAATCCTGGTGCCATCTTGCCATCATAGAGGAGTAGCCTACGATTGAGAACAAGTAGAAGTAGGCAAAGCTGAGCTATAGAGGAAAAGGGAACTCAGATGACACCTCTGAACCCCTGAATCCAGCCCTACCCGAAGCCAGAAAAACCCGCAGGGAGCCAGAGCTGAAGATAGGTTTTTCCAATATTGTGGGCTGTTGGAGTATACTTTTCTTAAGCTCATTCACATTGCCTTCTACCACTTGAAGCTAAAAGATTCCCAATTAACACTTCTTATTGTAAATGAAGAAACTAAAATGCCAAGAAACCAATTAACTTGAAAAATTCGCATGTACACTAAATGGTGGAGCTGTGATCCTATTCCAGTTTAGCACCAAAATCTACAGTTTAGCACTACAGCCTACAATGCCCTGGAGCCTCCTGTCCTCCTGACCTCTGTCATGGACAGTGATTTTCAGACATGCCTATTTCTACTTGGGCCACAAATGCTTTTGGATTACAGATCCCACTGGAGATACATTCCCATGGAACTCATCCACCCTCTTGCACTTCCCTTTGTCATGCACCTTACACCATCCTCATCTCCAAAGGCTGGTTTTCACCATCTAAACAACTCAAAGAAGTTAAGAGCTGTGACTGCATCATAAAGAGAGGAAAATAAATCTTGCCGATTTGGGATAGGACTAGAAGACAAATTTCCACAATAGCCTTTGGAGTAAATGACAAGTTCCATTCTCACCAATGGCAGGATGCCATATTTTGACAATGGTTTCAACATGAGCAGTCTTCTGGGAGGGCGATGTTGGTGAGGCTTCTTGAAAAATCCTTTTTAAAGATGCAATGCACTTTCCCACATGCCAATTTGTTAAGAAAAGGGAGAAAATGTCACGCAGGAAAAATGAGATGACTTTTGAAAACTCAAACAATGATAGCCATTGATAAAAGCATGAATGTAGTAAGGAAGAAAAAAAAAACAACAACACAACACTCCTTTTCCCTTGGTAGAAATTTCAGAACACATTGTGTTCCTGGCCATGGAGTACACTCTGTCTTGGAAACTGGATCCTCACCTTGCAGGCAAATCAGTCAGACAAGAAAAAGAGACAAAACAGAGTGAATAAATTTCCCCTAAAATTCCTCCCAAGATACTCACACATATGCAGACACACAAACACACACTCACACACACACACACACACACACACACAGAGTCACATGCATGCACACCAGGAAACCTACCCAAATGTAGCAGAAGCAGAGAGTGTGTTGGCTTTGGAGACAGACAAACCTGGATACGAATCTTGGCTCTGCCAATTTATAGTATGCGAACATTGGAAAGACCACTTACCCTCTCCAAGCCTCATCTATAAAATGGAAATAATAACCTACTGCTTTGGCTTGTAGATTGTACATGGCTACGTGGATTCAGGAAGATAACATATTTATGGTGTCCCATAAATAGTAGTGATTGTTAATTACCTCCCTTAGGAACTTCTCAGGTCAGTTCCCCTTCATAGGTCTGCAAGCATGGCATAATGGCAAGGCTTTGGTTTCAGACAAATCCAGGTTCCAATCCCAACTTAGACCATCCTAATTCTGTGACTTAGGACAATGCACCAGTTGGCTTTTGCTGTTTAAGAAATGAGCACAAAACCTCAGTGGCATCCAGCAAAAATACTGATTTCACCTGAATGTCTGCAGGTCAACCAAGAATTGGCTACTCCAAATTAGACTCAAATCAGGTGGCTCTTCTGATTCCTGTAGCACTTGCTCACATGCCTTCAGGATGACCAGAAAAGCTTTTCTGAGGCAGCTTTGCTCCACACATCTGCTCTATTCCTGGAATCAGCAAACTGTATTTCCCAGTATCTGGGCATGTTTTCATAACAATGGTAAAAGCACCAGAAAGCAAGCAAAAACACACAAGTCTTCGAGGTCTCAGCTGGACACTGGCATGCCATCACTTCTGCCAAGTTCTATTGGTCAAATCTTGTCTAACAACCAAACCCAAAATCAAGAGGCCTCAAAATACTCATATCTCTTCAGTGGAAGGAAGTCCAGAAGCACATGGTAAAGTCGCAAGAGGGTGAAGAATCAAGGAGGATAATATAATCCACCTCAGAATCATTACATAAAGTGCCTTCATTCCTTAATCTATAAAGTAGGAATACCACTACCTTCTTCTAAAGATATTTATTTATTTATTTATTTATTTATTTATTTATTTATTTAAGATTTTATTTATTTATTTATTTTTGAGAGACACAGAGAGAGAGGCAGAGACACAGGCAGAGGGAGAAGCAGGCTCCATGCAGGAGCCTGATGTGGGACTTGATCCCAGGACTCCAGGATCACGCCCTAGGCTGAAGGCAGATGTTCAATCGCTGAGCCACCCAGGCATCCCTATTTATTTATTCTGAGAGAGAGAGAGAAAGCAAGGGAAGGGGTGTAGGGGAGGAAGAGATTCTCAAGCAGACTCCCTGTTGAGTGCACAGCATGATGCGGAGCTCAACTCCAAAACCCTGAAATCATGACCTGAGTTGAAACCGAGAGTCAGATACTTAACCAACTGAGCCACTTGGGAGCCCCAAGAGCAGATTCTTTTAAATATTAATGATATATTGTGGGCCCAGCACAGCTCCATGCTCATAAAGAACACTTGATAAATGTTGCCTAATAGTAGCAATCGATGTTGTAGGAGTTCAATGATACTCCCCCCAATTTGTCTATAGTTTTCTGGGCTGTTTTGCTCATTCATTCATCTACTATTTATCAACCACCCACATAATTATCATGTGCCAGAAACTTTCTCAGTCTGCTGACCACACACCAACATGATTTTAATTAACATTTGCATAACATTTTCACATCTATGAACTAATTTGGTCTTCATAAATCCCTTTGCTGCAAGTCTTATTATCCCTATGAAATCAAAGATGAAGCTAATATCTCAGTGATCTTTAGCAGACAAGCAGCTGATAAGAAGTCATAGTGTTACAAAGTCAAAATTTCCAATCTGTTCAGTGGACACTATGTTAATGCTCATAGTGCTCCCTTACTGCCGTAACTTTATTCCCCACACACATTCACAGTGCCCGCCTGGCAGCTGCCTTCTGCATTCCGATCTGCATCCTTGCTGAACTGAGGAGTCTTCAGTCTGACTCCCTGATTCATACTTAAACATCAATATCTATGACTTAGGTCATGTAGTTCAAGGTCTCCAGGACTATTTCTCATCACTAATGTTAAAAGCTGTTAATATTGCCAGCTCACTAATTTAATAACACAATTCTCCAACATCCCTAGCAGAAACTGCACTTAAAATATACCTAAGGGAGGCCCCTTGCCTCTAACAAAATGCAATTGTTATCATAAATCAAAAGAAAATAGAGGGAGATGATAGAAAGGATAAATCTAAAGGCATACATCTGGGGCTCAGAGTCTGTTGGCAAATAACCATGTCTCCTTCCTCCCAGAGGTCAATGGGAAAAAATAGTATTAGCAGAAAAGGCTCTCTTTAGAGAAAGATTAGCTATGAAACAGGTAGCTCAAAAGACCAAAGGCAGGCACAGTGCCTTCTATTCGAGCTCTGAGTTGCCCCATGCAATTAGTGTCACCTCTTTGGGCTATGAAGCCCTGCTCTAGAAATAGAGGAAATCAGACAGGGTGAGTCTTCAGCTCTAAGAGTCTGTGATTTTAACCTGAAACCAGATTGAGGAATATTAGAAATCAAAGCTCATGACCACAGGGGAAATCAAACTGAGTCCCTAGGCTTAATTTAGTCTCTTTATTGTTTCTTTGCCTACTTTCTGGGTTTTCTTCCTTATGGGCCATCTATCTTCCCTATGGCTTGAAATTTTTTTTCTAGTAAAAAAATAAAAATGCTCCCAGAGGGAGATCTATGGGTTTGTGGGAAAATGGGACAAGGACGAGCTGTGCTAAGGCAGCATAGAGAATCTAAGCAGACCTGTGCTCCAGGCCCACTTCCAAGCAGGACGTGCAAGGCAATTACAGGACTTCTCAGAGGAGCCTGGGCTGCAGAACCACCCACAAATCAGTCCCAGGACTGCTCTGGCCTGTCTCCTGTTGCTGGCTGGCTTGGCATCTGCCGTGTCAGTTGAAGCCCCATGTGGTCTGCGCTGCACATAGATGCAGAGCCAGGCTGTCACTCAGATTCTCAGACATTCCCTTGGCATGTGAAGCCCTGGGAGCTACCTCACAACAGATGCAAAATAAAGGCTTCTGCTGGGATCTTCAAGGGATGTCAAATTTTCTGCAGCTTATTTTGAAATACATCTAAAAATCATTTTTGTTTTTCACAAAGATACCTTAACCAGCCCCTCAAATTGGTTAGATGTGTAGATTTAGAGAATTTTGACAATCCAAGGTTAGCCACAAAAACTGAGTAACTGAATAGTACCTAAAAGCTACAAAGATTGTTCTTACAGGAAGGGAGTTCTTATTTACAGTGGAATTTATATATTCTGTGCTAAGCATTTTACCCTCACAGCTGTCCTCTAAGGAAGCATTTTGTAGTTAGATTTCTTTTTTAAAAAAGGATTTTTAATACTACAGAAAAACTGAGCAGAGGGTACAGAGAGTTTCCATTTCCCTCTTATCCTCCACCCTCATTTCCCCTATTATTAACATCTTGCATTAGTGTGGCATATTTGCTCAAACTGATGAACTAGTATTGACACCTTATTCTTTAAAGTCCATAGATTACATTAGAGGTCCCTCGTTGGGTTATACATTCTGTGGGTTTTGACAATAATGTATAATGACATGCTTCCACCACTACAATATTATAAAGAAGTTTCACTGCCCTAAAAATCTTCTGTGCTCTGCTGATTCATCCCTCTCTCCCTCCCCATGAAGCTACTGGCAATCACTGATCATTTTACTGTCTTAAGGAAACATTCTCATCCACTTTATTTTTTTAATTGTATTAAATTCAATTAATTAGCATATAGTGTATTATTAGTTTCAGAGGTAGAGTTGAGTGATTCATCAGTTGTATATCACACCCAGTGCTCATTACATCACATGCCCTTCTTCATGTCCATCACCTAGTTACCTCATCCCCCCCAACCACTTTCAAAGATGGGGAAACTGGGGTGTACAGGAAGAAGAGAGTGAATGTGTGCTAGAAAGGACAGTTTTCACAAAGACCATGAGGTGGAGCAGAAATTGACTCTTTGGGAAACTCTCTCCCCTATACGAAGTGACATAAAGTCAGTTTTCCAAATTTATAACTAGTCAAGAGCACTTTTAAATATGAGATGCCTATGATCCAGAAAGTTTGAGTTTGAGAAAGTTCCAGAAAAACTTATCCTTATGCCCTAATACTAGGAGAGTTGCTAACCACTAATATTAGTAGTTAGCAATTCTCCTAGTTCATGAAGTGTTTTATGATAAGTTTAATAGGTTTGAATTTATCTTTATCCCCATTTTATAGAATAACAGAGGCCTAGAGAGAAGTAACTTTCCAAAAGTCATGAAGTAGCCACTGTTTACTGATCATGCGTCCTCTGTAGTGAAAAAGTAGCCTCCTAAATATCCATCCCCACATCAAGAAATAAGTGAGAAATGCAGTGCCTGGCACAAAGTGGTCATCAAATCAATATGTGAAGAATGAATGAAAGCATGCATGCATGCATGAAAGAATGAATGCCACTGGTACCCAAGGTCTGTCAAGGAGGCAGCTTGATAACATTGAAAGAGCCGTGGTTCTAGACTCAGTCAACTTGGCCAGCCATCTCCCCTTTAACAAATGACATTGTTTGTCTCTCTGGCCTCAGTATCCTCATCTGCTCATTAGGATGTCTATTATTTTAAGTTGAAAAGATAACCAATACATTTCTTTAAAAAGTAAACATAGTGATGTAACTATCAAACTTTGGAAAGACAAAAGAAGAGGGGTGGGAAGGAGGCTACAGGCTTATCTGGATTCCTATATCTGTGGATTCATGGTTGACTCAATCTAGCACTGCAGATACTCATAACAATCACTACCACTCTTCTTTCCTCACTTGTGGCAGACATTACTAGTCATTCATGGCATGATTTCTCATTGAGCCCATATAAAACCTCAGAGCACAGCACTCTAAGTAGCCACTAGGACACATAATCCGTGACTCTCAGGATGAAACCCATTTGGAAGCACAATACTAAAAAGAGACTTCTTTATTAATAGCAACTTCCACTGAAAACTGGAGATTGAGACTTGGATCTTACTGGTGGAACTTTAGCCAACTCTTAAATTCTCTAAGTGGGCACAGGTCTTCATCAGTGTCTCAATCATCCCTAGGTTTTCACTAACCTTGCAGTAATTTCTGTTTTCAAGAGTGTGGTAAATTAAGCAGATAAGACATCAAACATCTCTGCAGCCTAAAGTTACTAATGATATAAAGCTTGTAGTAAAAATTCTATTTCCCTAGAACCAGAAGTTCCCCTCTCCAGGACTCTTTGCCCTCTTCCTTTTCTGGTCAACTACCACCTCAGATTTACTCTTTAGCTTTTTCTTTCATGTTATTTTATTTTGTTATTTTGATGTGTCTGTCTCCCCATACAACTTGTGCAGCACTTGTTATATATATATGTGTGTGTGTGTGTGTGTGTGTGTGTGTGTGTGTGTGTGTTTTGGAGATCAATGTTTTAGAAATCAATCCATATGCTGATACATAATAGATAAAGTTGATTTATTTTTATTACTTTAAAACAATCCACAGTGTAAATACAATACAATCCACTTTCCATTGTTTTGTTGATGAACTTTTATACTGTTCCCAAATTTTATCTATTACATTAACAGTGCACTGGACCACCTTGAATATGTTTCCCTGTACATATGTACAAGGATTACCAGAAGATATGTACCTAGAAGTAGAATAGCTGGGTCACAGGGTATACACAGTTTCAACTATACTAGAATTTGCCTAATTTTTTTTTACCTGTAATTATTTCTTTACAAGTCTATCTCCTAGATTGTAAACTCCTTAAGTGACTAGAATACATTAGTAGGTACCCAATTAATATTTGATGAGTAAAATAATTTAAATTTCAGACAGCTGATTGTCAAGGAGTAACTGGGGCTGATTTTAATTTCACTCTTAATCCCACCTTTGCTCAAACCACCCTCAGTATAAATACTGTTGTAGGCCGGATTGTTCCCCTAAAATTCCTATTTTGAAGCCCTAGCCTTCAGAACGTGACTGTACTTGGAGACAGGTGATTAAGTTAAAATGAGCCTTTAGGGTGAGCCATAATCCAGTCTGACTGGTGTCCTTATAAGAAGAAATTTGAACACAAAAAGAGACACCAGGGATGTACATACACAGAGGAAAAGATCATGTGAGGACATAGCAAGAAGGCAGCCATCTGCAAGGAAAGAGGCTTTAGAAGAAACCAATCCTGTCAGCATCTTGATCTCAGGCTTCCAAGCCCCAGAACTGGGAGAAAATAAATGTCTGTTGTTTAAGCCAGTTAATACCAGTTTGTGGTATTTTGTTATAGTAGCCCAAGCAGACTAATACACAGAGTCAGTCATGTGCTAGGTCTACAAATTCAACCTAAATTGCCACCTCAAAGTCCCTCTTCTACATTAATGTTGAAGTCTCCTTGAACTGAGAGATCCAAACTCCTAGGATAGTAATCTTTCCATTGCACCAACGAGTTTCAAATGATTCTATGGGATTTCAAGCTACACATAGTTGGGAGGCATTCTGAGTATAATGCTGGTAAGTTGCAAACTTCAGGCTCCCTCACCACTGCCACCAAAACAGCTTCTTAAAATTGGCTTTCCTCACTACATTTTCTGAATAAAAGACTTCACTGGTTTTAAAAAATAAATTGGGAATGACATTAAGGAGGTCATAAAAGTAGTTTTTTTTTTTAAATTTCCAAGAAAGAGATTCAAGTTTGGAGGCAGGTAATGAAAATGTTCAAAAGGCAGTTTTATTCATAACAGAAACATTGTAAACAAC
This sequence comes from Vulpes vulpes, assembly GCF_048418805.1. Classification (NCBI taxonomy): domain Eukaryota; kingdom Metazoa; phylum Chordata; class Mammalia; order Carnivora; family Canidae; genus Vulpes; species Vulpes vulpes. The sequence goes on along the minus strand of NC_132792.1, from coordinate 16,113,256 downwards.
CCAAATGTTTATCAAAAAGGGAATGAAAAACAAATTGTAATTTTGCATTATAATTGAATACTACTCAGCAATAAAAATGAGCATTCTACTGATACACACCAAAACATGGACACATCTCAAAAACAACATGCTGAGAGGAAGAAGCAAACATAAAAGAGCACATACTGTCTGATTCCATTTATATGAAGGTCTAAAAAAGCCAAAACTAATCTATGGTGATGAAAGCAGATTGGTGGTTCCTGGGGAGAGGGGTGGGGGGGGGGAACAACTTTCTTGAAATGTGGCATTGGGGAATTTGGGGGATGATGGAAATTTTCTATATCTTGACTGTAGAAATTATTATACCAGCATACGTATTTGTCAAAACTCATCAAACATTATACTTCCTATGAGGTCATGACTAGGCAGTGTCTTCAGTGGCATGGAAGCAAAGTGGTTCAAGCTGTGTGTGTGTGAATGTGAATATGTGTGTGACTTAAATCTGGAAGGAATTGTCACAAGAGGAGGAGATGTATATCCAAGGGGTATTCTGTGGCTGATAGTTGGCAGTTATGTTGAATAGATGTAGACAAAGCCCAGCATGACTGAAAGTAAACAAACAGCAAGATCTCACCATGACACAGTCTCATATGAAACCCTGAGAGAGGAAACTGTGCTCTGTGGGCATGTCAATGTTACAGATACAAGGAGACCACATGTGAAGAAAAAAATAGAAGGTGGTATTTGAGCAATAGATTAACTACTCACTAGGATTCCCATCTAAATCCCAATCTACTTTTCTATAAAAGGAAATAATAAGAGGAACTTCTTGAGAATTAAATGGATGTAAGGCAATAAATACATGCATGGTTCATACAAAGTATTCAAATTGTCATTTTTATTGTTCTTATTTCTTTTTTTAAGTAGTCTCCACACCCAGACATGGAACCTAACATGGGGCTTGAACTCACAACCCTGAGATCAACATCTGATCTGAGATCAAGAGTTGGATGCTCAATGGACTGAGCCACACAAGTGTCCCTATTGTTCTTATCTCTTTTTTTTTTTTTTAGATTTTATTTATTTACTCATGAGACACAGAGAGGGAGAGAGAGAGAAGCAGAGACACAGGCAGAGGGAGAAGTAGGCTCCATGCAGGGAGCACATCGTGGGACTCAATCCAGCGTCTCCAGGATCAGGCCCTGGGCTGAAGGCTGTGCTAAACCACTGAGCCACCGGGGCTATCCTTGTTCTTATCTCTTAAACTTGTTAAAGAAATCTAGGGATTGTGGCTTTTGATTTTCTGGAAAAACAATATGGGAAAATATTTTTCTCATTATTCATAAATATTCTAACTGTAATTTTATGAAGAACCAAGTAGAATATAGCATATGGTTAATCTTTGTATATGTATTAACAAATATACATATAAAAAACTGCAGAAAATAAAAGTATAATCAATTTCTTTAAGAGTTTATTACTCCCTCTCCACTGAAGTGATTTTAATATTATTATGTGTATGCCAGACTCTATTCTAAGAACTGGAGCAACATCAAAGAAAAACAGACAAAAGTCCCCTTGTGCATTCAAATGATGGCAGTTGTTCAGGTGGGAAATGCTTAGAATCAATACTGAGAATGTATGTTTAAGAATGGAGAACAATAGATCTTACTTGACTATATGGCTTTCAATGTGGTTTTAACAATTAATATGAGAAACTGTGACTAGTAACTACCTCATGAAGTTTCTACCCAAAGAAATTAGAATATAGGAGGGCTAAGTGACTAATGAGGGGTCACTTAGCAGACATACCAGGGATGCCATTATAAAATAAAGCCCTCAGTATGCTTTGGAATTAACTGGAGTGCTTCAAATTACTTCGGTCCAAACCATTTTAATTTGTCAGGTGATTCTAATGAGCCAGCAAATTTGAGAATGACTTTATCAGTTCTCCCTGAATTGCAGGCAGATAGCACTAGCTAATCAGACATCAAACACAACAGAGGCAACAGTGCCTATAAATAAAGACTTCACTCCAAAACCATGAAATGATGGAGTTCAGAGATCTCTAAGTTCCCAGGTCAGAGCATTGATAGCCTATGAACTATTCCAGCAACAGACACAAAAAGACTCAACATTTGCTTTTATTACAACTACTTTAAAAACTCTAGCGGATCAGTGCATTTCTGCCACTGATCAAGCAGTTAAACTTCCAAATTCAGCAAATTTGAATTATCTGTGATATGTATTGATATGAATGATATGTTGTCATTTGGAAGTAAATGTATCTAAAGCTATGTCCCTAAAAGCAAACTGTTTCAACATGAAAGACCCAGAAACCTTTTAGTTAGGTCAAAATTTCATCAAATATTATTAAAGTTATTTTATGGTCATTGTTTTTCTCCCAAAGAGTTTGGAGGGTAGGCTCCCTTTAAAACAATCAAGATTATTTCTGCCATGTGCCAGAAAATGAGCATTCTTATTCCAGTTCTCATTGGCAGGAATGACTTTTTTCTAGCTGTGATTTGTTGACAGTTTCAGGGATCAATAACTCTCTAGAAGAATGGGCCAATTCAGAGGAGTGGGTAGTTTTCTACGTTATTTCTTCCCGTCTGTCAAATAAGTTAGGTAGTAATGAAGTGAAGCTCACAGAAAAAAAAAAAAAGTATTTTGTATTTCATAAAAGAAAACTCCTTCCCTTTCTGTCATACACTCCGAGTTAAATATGTCAGCCTAGTAAATGACAACTAGCCTGTAAGCTGGGTAGAGGCATGTCAGTAAAAAATGCTTAGCCCATATGAGCTCACTGGCTTTGACCTAAGAAAACCTTCTTTAGGCTTGGATACTACTTGGGGAGTTGTTTAATTATATCTGTCTTTCGCTTACTTCCCAGATTGAACAGGACATAGTCACAAAAACAAAACTGAACATCATCAACACACACTTTAACTTTCTGCTGTCTTCTTTCTGCTTTTGACATCTGTGTATATTCCAGGAAAGTTCTGGTCATAGCTCCATAAGAATGATAACAACAGAGATGGAGAAGGTCCAGAAAAAATTAAACCAATGACCAAAAGATTGGGCAAGCTGCCAGATGAAGACAAAGAGTGAAATAAAACAAACAACAACAACAACAAAACAACCCACATGCCAAGGAGTGATATGGTTGAAATCTATTAAACCATTACAGATGTGGACAAAATAACTATACATTAGTTCAGCAAATCCCAAATACCAGTATTACCGAACACTCACTTTGAATCCCTAAGGAAGAGATTTCTAGTGAATTATATAGTGATTTCTGATTATAAAGCAATAATTCAGTGAAAGTGGTTTTATATTTCCTCCATTTCACAAATAACAAATCTGAAGCTAAGATTTTAAGTGACATATAGGATTGTACAACTAGCATATGTGAATGTAAATTATAATAACAATAATGATATTAACATCTAGCTAACATTTTATAGCTAACATTTTTTAAATTTTTACTATGGGCTGGCTACTGTGGTAAGCATTTTCATGCACTAATTTGCTGCTTTATTCCCTGCAACCACTCTTTAAATTGGGTACTGCTACTATCTGCTTTATAAGTGAGGAAGCTTAGGCTCTTTAAGGAACTATATAAATGTCTCAAAATTACACAGCTGGTATGTAATGGAAGGAATTTTATAAACCAGGCCATCTGATTCCAATATTCACACTGATCAGACCAACTAACTGCAAATCCCCTAAACCATTTTACTTCTGTGTATACATATATGCATGTATGTATCCCCAGAAAGATTTGATTGTAGAAATGCAAATTGAGTAAGTAGCAATCCTGAGATTAAAATTCAAGTCGTCTGACCCAAGTCTGAGAGTTTCCTCTAAACCTGTTACTTTATTCTGAACAAATAAAGGGGAGTTTTTCCATTGTAGGCAATAAAAATCATGAACATTATTAACTTCAAAGAAATGGTTCAGGCTAACATATCACGTCGTTTCAGGAAGGGTTAAAACCTATTCAATGTTTGCCATGGGTTACCAAGAAAAGTTGGAAAACAGGAGCATACCTATTACCTATGACAGTCACATCCAAGAAAATAGCTATGCCCCCACCCGACCCCTTGTCAGAGATGTAATACTAAACGGGCTAGCTCACGGGTCCAGCACACAAAGCAGCTCCTCATAGCTCTGAGGAACCAAAAGTGAGAATTTCACAAAGAAAAATGGAGATATGGGTCAATGTAGTTGGCTTAGCCTCTAGATGAGATCTGGTTTCCAAATCATCATGCCAGGAATTATCAAAGCCCAAGATGTATGAAAATTATACAACTTTCTACTTACTCCAGCTGTAAGACTTCCTTGAGAAGAAAACAAGAAGGTTTGGAGCCCAGTTTCTTAAAGGGACTAAGTTTTCTCAAAGCCTATGCCTGTGCTCATACTCTAGTCTTGGACAACTTTGTTCCTTTACCTCTTTTGATGAGCTATTAACACAGGGCCATTGTCCAGGTCTCAGTCGTCTTATACTTCTTTCTGTTCTTGCCTTTTTAGTAATGTTGATGGCTGGCTCTGATTTCTCTTTTCTCATACCCAAAAGGACAGCAGAATTCCAAAGGGCTTATGGACCAGAGAAAAGGCAATAAATACAATAGCTTGAGCAAAACAATTTCTTTCATCTGTAGCTCTTGAATATAAGGTTTATGTTTGGCACAGTTTCAGGAAATACATTTACCCTCTGAAAACACCCATTGTTTTTAGAGCAAAATATTGCCATAAAAATATGGAAGACCATCATTAAATCCATTTATTTATTCAACAATAACCTAGGGAACACATTATGTGTCGATCACTGAGCAAAGTATTGTAGAAATATGAAGATGAGCAAAATACAATCCATGTCCTCATGAAAAATTCTGCCTTAAGTAGGTAACAAGGCTTTTCAGTGCACTAGTCACTATAATATGGAACAGAAAGTGCCAACAGGCAAGGCAATCATGCAACCACTCTGGTGTTGGGCTGATTAAATGAGATAATGTATATAAAATCTAGTGCTATGCAAAGTCAAAAAAAGAGCATACAATATTAAGGGACAAGGACCATAATCCCAGCAGCAGTAGGAGTGTGGGGGGCAGGAAGAGATTACAAGATGCCATTGGGAACATAATCTTCCCAAATGCATCCAAGATAAAGAACTTATAGTTTCCTAAAAATTGTAATTTTTTTCTATCCTTGCTTCTTTCCTAAATCTGCCGATCTGAAAGGCCCTGCTGTCTTCTGGAAACTTCGCCTGCCATTCAGGGAAGAATTTAATGGGAAATGCCTACACAATGGGATGGGGGAGGTTAAGAGGAGAGAATGACATCCATTTAAGAAAAAAGTAGTGGTCTTTGTGGAAGTGCTTTGCCTGGGGGCCTAGAATTTGAAACACTAACACTGTTTATAAGCCCCAACTCACAGAACAGGTAAGAAGGGTGTGCAGCAAAACCCAAGCTCCTATAGGTTCTACCTCCTTACCCCAAGATCAATGCCATCTAAGGATTGGTGTTCACCAAACATCATTCCTTCCAGTATGTACTTTTTCTCAGTTCAAGCCCTGATACCCAAGGATCAGAGGCCTAGGGACACCCTGGAACTGGGCTGCTGGCTGGAGTCCAATGACACCAGCAAGCTCTGGACAGAAGCCCAAACTATGGTCAATCAAGGAGAGGAAATGTTTGTATGCAAAAGTCAGTCCTCTCCCTATTTCCTCCTGCTTCTATCCACAAGTCTGGCCTTCAGTATCCACTCAGGAGACCTGAACCATTCAGTTATATTTTTTTCCTTTTCCATATAATTTCAACAGTTCTGCCTTAGAGATAAGAGGGAAATTATGGAAGTAGCAACACAACTTTCAACAGGACTTCATCGCCTACCAAACACTCATCACATACACTTCTCTTTCCCTTTGGTCCTTGTAACACTCCTACAGGGTCAGTTTTATTCATCCTATTTTATAGATGAATACCTGAAACTCAGAGAGAATGATGGGCTTACCCAAGTGGACAGACACCCTGATGTATGATATGGCATTCAAATCCTCTAACTCTAGACCTCAAATCCCTTTTCTATATCCAGGGTCTCTCTTGTGAGACCAACATGATTCCAGTCAGGTGGGAATGCAAACTGAACAACCAGGAAGTCAACCCTTCAAGGTAAAATAACTTAAAAAGCAAAGAATTATATATATTACTTAATGTAATATCAGTCAGAGGAGACAGTAAAAAAGAGGAATATAGAAACCTTTTGGGATAATAAGTTTCAAAGAAGATATTATGGATTCTCACTTATTTCTCCCCTCTCTCTCCTTCCATCCCAAGACCTTAGTTTCCCCTCAGAAATATTCACAAAGGAAGCACTTAGCCAAGGAAATCACTACAAGCTAGGTGTGTAATTCCATGCTCTCTCAAGGTGGTAATCCTAAACTCATTTTTTACATGAAAAGTTAGGTCCCTGGATGCATGATGATAAGAGCCACCATGAATCAAGGGCCTGCTGCAGGCCAAGAGCTGTTAGAGAGGTTCACACACTGGCTTGTGTGTCCAGGAATACAGATGGCTTTGTGCCCATCTGTCAGTAGCCTCTCGCCCTGACTGTGAAGTAGCTGAGCTGAGGAGCATGGCAGTTCGGCACAGAAGAGAGCAAGCCCTGTAGACTGCAGCCCACCCCTTGAACTGTGCCCACCAGGTCATCTCACCAGCTATAGACATCTTCCCACTTGCAACTTCTTTAGGGAAGAATCTTAAACCAGTGGGCAATGAGCCAGCCCAGAAACCCAGAGATCCAGTCTCATCATGAGAAAAACAACAGACAACCCAAATTGAAGTTCATTCTACAAAATGCTTGATGAGGACTCTTCAAAACTGACAAGATCATAGAAAATAAGAAAAGACTGAAGAACTGTCCAGACCAAAGGAGACTACAGGGTCGTGACTTAATGTAATGTCCTGTCCTTGATGAGATCCCTAAAGAAAAAAAAACAAGACACTGGTGGAAAAGCTGCTGAATCTGAATAAAATCTGGGTTTTAATTTATTATAATGTAATATTCTAGCTTTGATAAATATACTATGGTAATATAAGACATTAATGGGGAAGGCTGGGGGAAGGGTATGAAAGTTCTCTGGACCATCTTTGCTACTTTCCTGTAAATCTAGAAATACTCCAGAATTAAACATTTACTTAAACAAATAATTTTTAAATGCAATGCAAACATTTACTCAATATCTACTAAACACCAAGCACTGTGCTAGGCACCAGAGTCACAAAAGTGAACAGGGAAAGTTTTATCCCTACTGGCCTCCTGGTTCAGAATCAAATGGAAAACAACTACTCCCCAAGTGATCTCAAGTACCCTGGCCCTCTAGGTCAGACTTATCTTTAATGTGGAAGTAAAAATATTCAAACTATATCCCTCACTCGCCGCAAGAAATTCAGTCCCCTCACAAATATTTCTGAAAATTTTGGGAGGAGGATGAAGACATTGTAGATATCACCTCTTGTGCATTTTGGATATCACCTCTTGTATGTTTCACTACTTCTTGATCACCTCTGGACTTTTTGGTAACAGCTCCTTCTGGCACCTGCCCCCCTCTCTGTACTGTTCTGCACGGATGCAGCCCACCCCATCTGCTTCCTTTCCCCCAAAGTATTAACTCAAGTGGCAATTTGTCTAGTATATATAATTGTCTTTACTGATGGCATGGGGATAAAAGAATTGAATGACAGCACAGACCTGGAAACCCTAATATGGGCTGCAAACATCACTGAGTACCCAACTTAGACAAGGGGATTTCTCTCTTAGGTTGGATCACTTCCCTCTTAGGGCCTAGCACACAACGTGTTGCTAGATCGTTTCTCCCTGCACCAAGCCCCTTCCCTATCTAGCAAATTTCCTCTCTGTCCTCCTGCTTCTGCCTACTTGGGGGAAAAGAAATAAAAATTCCTATGGTTGTTTCCACAAAAGGATTCTAATGCTTTCTCCGTTTCAATCATTGGTAACTAGACTCTCTCTGGGGCTTGTCATGGAAAGCAAGGGATCCGTTAAGCTGTTTTCCCAAATTATGGAATAGTTCTCTCTCCAGGGTGTTTTTTTTTCTCTTCACCAGTCTTAAAATTTCAAGCAAGCATATAGTGAGTGCTATTTTGGTTGGTTGATTTTTTCTTTCAAATTAGCAGCCTTTATTCTCCATTATTAAAATTATTATCTCAGAAGTCATTAATAGTAGCTACTCATTCATGGAACTTTATGCAATGCCTTCATAAACATTACTTCAAATACTCCTCACATAAATGAAGGAGATTTGCTATCATCCTCATTTTACAGAAAAAAAAAAAAACAACCCTAGAGTAAGTGATTTTTCTGAACTAATGTAGCTGGTGACGGGGAAATCCAGGATTGACTATGAGATTGTGGATTCCAAGGCTAATGTTTGTTTTATTCCATACATGCCCACTGGTCACATAGCAGTTTGGCAATCTCAGAGTGGGAAGGCATGGTAGAGGCAAGCTATCCCTATCAGCTGGCCAATATAGGACATTTCTCCACAGTGTCCTAGCTTATACTACTTCCTGAGCTTCTCCATAGCACCATCAGAGGATGCGCTCCATGACTGAGTGCTCTTGTTATTAACAATAATGATAACCAATATTGGGATGACTCCTTACATCCAGGCTACAATGCATATTGATCTCTCAAGTAATCTGCACAATCTCCTCCTTCTAGCTGGTTATTATTCAATGAACAATAACAAATATTTGTTAGCCCCTCTTATGGTAGACTTTGAAGATACTAAGGTGGCTGAGTCTTAATGTGTCCAACTACATGTTTGAAAAAGGCTTTGAAGGATAAATAAAAGTTCATCAAACAAAGAAGGACTTTTTAGGAAGAAGAAAGATGGAAAAAAAAAAGAAAAAAAAAAGAAAGAAAGATGGAGTACAAATCCCCAGGGTCAGCCTAATCCAGGTAATGCAACATAAATGATGGTCATCATAATAATAATAGAAGTATCAGTAATAACAAGCAATGCATATTGGATATTCTATGCATTGCAATTTTCTGCCTTATACACATTATTTCATTGAATCCCCACAATAACTCCCTTATTTTATTATTATTATCATTGCTATTTTAAATATGTGAAACTCAGGGAACTTGGAATTTACTCAAAATCAGAGAGCCAGGGAATAGCTGGGCCAAGATTTAAGCCCAGGTCTGTATGACTTTGACCCCCATCTTTCAGCTTTATGCAGAAAACCTCTCATGCCTGAATTCTGCTGGTCACGGTAAATGCAGGGTGGAGAAGATTCCACCCTTAACCTCAGATCTCCCCGAGATCTTTCCTCTAACACATACCAAGAGATGTTCTACTCCCTGCATAGAAACACAAAAAGATACCAACACTATTAATTCTGGATTTTCCATTTATTCACTGAGAAATCACGAGGGAAGACAGGAATGGGGCTTCCTGTATTGTGAAGGTGCCAATGGTGATGGTGTAAACATAACCCACGGTTCTATTTAGCTTAGACTCACAGCAGGGTGGAGGGATCTTGAGGAGAACACTTGAAGTTTGAGACTTCCTCTTTTCACAGAAAGCTTTCTTAGCATTAAGAAATCCTGTTTGGATACAAGAAGGCTGAAGCTCAAAATGTTGAGAATTGCAGTTCAGTGAGGAAATCCAGGAGAGGACCTTACCTCTCCAGGGTAATTTTTCAAACGGTACCATGAAGTTTAACAGACATCATTACTTTACATGATTTTTGTACAGAGAGTCCTGAACATGCAAGGAGGTAGGAAGTAAATACAAGAACTACACGGGTATATGCAGGAGGGAAAAGGTCCAATTGTTGTTTCAAAGAATAACATCCTCTATTCAATACACATGGGTTAACTCATAAAATTATTATAAATATGAAATAATGCATGGATGGAATAATCTTTAGTATTATCTCATTTGAACATGTGAATAGTACTATGGCAAAGCCAAAGTATCTCAATTGTCCCTGTTTTCAAGATGAAGAAACGGAGGCAGGGATCTATAGCTACTAAGTCTTAAAAGTGACTCATTTCCTCCAAAGTAGTACCTTTTCTGACACTTCCTCTCTCTGTGCCTTTCCTAAGACTGGGCACTGTTGGGCTCTTTGATGAGGCTTTTTATTGCTCTAATACAGAAGTTTAATGGGTTCAAACTGGCAATCAAACTCACAAGCCACAACAGACTAATCTGTTAATCTAGTGCTATATTTTACTATTTTTACTATTGCTGTATGGAACAATACTGGCACAGAATCTTCAGTGCCTATGTGTATGTACACAGGTGTTTTCCTCCCTCACCCACACAGATGAAAGCTAAGGAGTGTGGGGTCATCTCAACCCACAGAAACTACAGTCTATGTTTCCCACCATTTCTTCCTTCAGGGTTCTAGTCACAGAGGCCCAAGGCCTGCATGCTACCTCTCTACTACCCCAACCCAGGTGCCATCCCTTAAACTGCAAAAGAGACATGGCATTCCACAGGTACCTTAAGTCAGTAGTTTCCAATGACTCAGAACTATGAGAAGGTAATGTCCAGGCCATTCTCTGAGATAGGCTTCTGGGTCAGCCCACACCTACTGTTAACACTTTACTCAGAATCCTATTGACATAGAATCTCTTTTCTATACTTGATTTCGCAATCAAATGAGAAATAGGATCAAAGAGAGTGCAGATGAGGCACTAAAATATCATCATAACCTATAGCATAATATTGGAAAGAATAGCTTATGTGTCCAGGTAAGTGAGTTCACAGCACTGAATCTTAGAATTAGAAAGACTTAACCAGCAGTAGGTGCTAAGACAGGACATGCCATAGCAGGGGCAGTGTCCATGCTGCAGAACAGCCTGGGTGCTCACTAGAGCAGGCCTACACACAAGAGGAGGAACAAAAAGCCAACATCCTGCATGACTTTCTTTTTTTTTTTTAAGATTTTATTTATTTATTCATGAGAGACAGAGAGAGAGAGAGAGAGAGAGAGAGAGAGAGGCAGAGACACAGGCAGAGGGAGAAGCAGGATCCATGGAGGAGCCTGATGTGGGACTTGATCCCAGGACTCCAGGATCACGCCCTAGGCTGAAGGCAGGTGCTAAACCGCTGAGCCACCCAGGGATCCCCTGTATGACTTTCTTCGCATCAGCACAGGCAGGTGGTCAGCAGGTCAGAATAACACACAATAATGATGAAGTGGGCAAAACATTTCTCTACTTAAAACAATAAAAAGTAGGAAGGGCTAAAGGAATTAAAATATGTCTTGTGTATATACTCATTGACTCCACAGATCTTTATTGAGCATCCCTGTCTTCCAGACCCTGGGCTAGGTTTCGGGGATACAACAAGATGTGGGATGGACAAAGTTCTTGACCTTGTCAAACTTGTATTCTCACTGGGGCAACAGGCAATAGACAAATAGACAATTAGAAGACCAACATGCTGACATGTCATGGCCAGTTCTATGTCAGGGATGGGAAGAGACAAATAGAGTGGCCAAAGACTGCCTCACTAGGAAGGTGATAGGGTCCAGCCATGCACACACACACACACACACACACAGAAGGTAGAGACAGTGTAAGGGTAGAGGCAAGAGTCTCAGGGAACAGCTAGGACGTCAATGTGCCTAGAGCTCAGTGAGCAAGGGGAAGAAAAAGAGAAAGAAGTCAGGGGTGGCTACAGGTCAGGTCAAGTAAGAGTACATAGTGGTTGAGTCTTTCCTCTGCTCTCTGCACCCCACAGGGTAAGAGAGGGAGGAGGGGATTGGACAATCAATAACAGAATACAAAAACCTAGACATTCAGTATATTAGCAGTAATTTTGAAGAAAATTGGTATATATATATATATTTTTTTTTAATGTCATTTCAGTGGAATTTAAAATGTGGAATTCTCACTGTTGGAGTATGTGATGTAATGTAGAACTGAAGAGACAAATAATGTCTCCCTACAGTCCAGAAGGAATCTGATACTACGGGTTATTAAAAGCCATCCCTTAAATCTAAACTAAATTCTTCCCGCTGTCACTTAGGACCATTTCTTCTTATTATTAACTGACAGCAGGTAATAAACCAGTGGGTTATTTGCAAAATGCCTTCTAAAGTACTGCATTTCCAAGAGAAATTTTTCCAGGTCACATATAACAAAAGAACAGAGCAGTCCAATCTCCATTTACACCCCTAGATGCTCCCAAAGACACATGCACATAAACATGTGCACACACACACACACACACATGTGCGATTATGCACACATGTAAATGTAGCACCAACAACAATGATGACAATGAATGCCAGGCTGTCTGACTGGGTGCCCAGTGGCTCTAAGCACGGTTTTTTAGTGATTCACACAGCAATCCACAAAATGGAAGTTTTCTCCTCCAAGAACATTCACTCCCTCACACACTCCCACCCTACGCTGCTTCTTAGGCAGCAACACCCCCCCACCAACCAGGTCAACAATCCGATTGCCCAAGGGCTCCTGATTCAAACCCTAAGAGGGAACAGATATCCACAAACACACTCTACCCATGAGCTAATCACAGGAAGTCTTCTGGTTCACGTAGTGCAGGTTTGAAGCATTCTAGAGTCTTTCCAGGTCACCCTGGTCCACCAATAATTAAAAATTCTCTCCTAAATGCAACACTTGGAGGCGTTCTGTTTTATTACTAATTTTCTCCCTTTTTACAACTACATGTGCTGTTTGATATTCACTCATGACTCTAGATTCATTCTCCACCTCTCCTATCCTACTAAGCCCCAAGACATTGACACTTGTAGGGGAGTTATATCACTCAGTACCCCCATCCGCTGGCTTCCCACCCTTTTAGCCAGTGGTTTGGCTAAATGGAGCACCATCAGAGGAAGACTCAGCAATCAGGGTGTTTCTTCCCTATCTCCATCCTGGCATAACTGTGGAGCTCTGGCCAAGCATTCCCTCCTCCATACTCCCATTAGTTTTGTCAACAGTATTTCCTCCCTTTTTTTGTTCAGCCCTAGAAGTGGTAACAGCTTCCCATTGTTGCTAGTCCCTAGGTACAACATTCTATACTGATTTCCTCAACCATGACCACACTGCTACAGACGTTCTTTTATTAAAATGTCTTCAGGTAAACTATCTGAATAGAATTCTGTTGTCTTCCAGAATCCTATTAATATACTAGACCTTATCTACTTTCAGTTCCTCAGTCCCTGGGTAGTTGTTCACTTTTCCCACTGGGCACAATCCAATTCTATTTGCTTTGTCTTTAAGTCAATGTTCTTGAGGCTCTACCTATGTTATTTCTTTCCCTTAGTCTTGATACTCAGCTTCATCCTGAGATTCTCTGTAATTATTCATTCATTTCATCAAATAATGTTTATTGAGGATATAAGGATGTCAAACATTATAAATGCAATCATGAATAAGACATAATCCCTGCTTTCAAGTAGCCTACTCCCCATTGAATAAAAAAAAAATGAATAAACCAGAAAAATATTAATAAGGAAGAGAAGAGAGGGAAAACATATGACTCAGTAAGAACAACTAATTTGGGGCATCTAGGCGGCTCAGTAAGTTGAGCATCCAACTCTTGGTTTCAGCTCAGGTATTGATCTCAGGGTCCTGGAATCCAGCCCTGAAGGGGATCTCCCCGCTCAGCATGGAGTCGGCCTGGGATTCTCTCTCTCTCTCTCTCTCTCTCTCTCTCTGCCTCTTTCCCCTACTTGCTCACTCTCTCTCAAATAAATAAATAATTCTTTAAAAAAGAAGGAGGGGACAACTAATTTAATCTTAGAGAACCAAGAGAAAGGATATCCAATGTGAGGTTTAAACAATAAAAACTATGGGGGGGGGGGCACCTCGGTGGCTCAGTCAGTTAAGCATCTGCCTTAGCCTCAGATCATGATCATGGGGTCCTGGGATCAAGCCCCACATTGAGCTCCCTGCTCAGTGGTGAATCTGCTTCTCCCTCTTCCTCTGCCCCTTCCCTGCTTCCCTGCTTGTATATTCTCTCTCTCTCTCTCTCCCCCTCCCTCCCTCTCTGTCTCTCTCTCAAATAAATAAATAAATAAATGAAATCTTTAAAAAGAAATAAAGAATAAGAAAGTATGCAGCAGGAGAAAAGTAAAGAGTAAGACAGAGAAGAACGTGAGCAAATCCTCAGAATGTGGCACAGAGAAGTGAGGGTATGCAGTAGGGCTGGAATAGAGAGAAAGCAAGAAGAGATGAGGCTGGAAGAGATGATGAGGCATTTGATGGAACGCTCTGCAAACCTGTTATAAGAGTTTGGACTTTATCCAAAAGTCACTGTGGAATCACTGAAGGGTGTTAAGCCAAGAAATATCATAACTAGATATGTGTTTAGGGAATTCCAAGGCAGCTGTGCAGTGGAGAACAGATGGAAGGGAGCAAGACTGATTGGGAATAAAATGGGGGTGACCTGACCTACACAGTTTCTGTGAAGTCTGGAAGAGGTGAATAGAATTATAAAAATGTTTAGATGTTGGGGTTAATAAAATTTGGTGATTATTGAGATGGAAAAGATGAAGGAGACAGAGAAATTGACAGACACACCCAAATCTATAGCTTAAGTAAGAGTATGCTGGTACCACTCACAGAGTTAGAAAACATAGGATGAAAAAGGCAAGAGCAAATATTCCTTAATATCTCAATTGAGTCTGAGGTCCTGACTAGACTTCAGCGAGGGTGTGTCTGTAAGAAGCATGGGTCCAGTGCTGAGCAGGGACATCTGGACATAGTCACCCATCTTGTTTGGCCTGTTACTTAGATCCCCTCATTCTCTCATTGCCTTTCTTTGCTCTAAATGTATTTCCGGTGGTTACCCCCATCACTTCTCTTAACTTCAGCTTAATCAGGGCCCTCATTGCTTTCTAGACACATGGTTTTCTTTTAAAAGAAAACATTCCTTCTCCAGAATGTCTACAAGTATAATTTATTTAAAATGCCAATTTTGGACACAATCAAATTGTCTCAGGGATTCCTTATCTCTTCACCCACCCCCAACCTCTACCTGTGGGCTGGCAAGGGGCTCCCATCTTCCAAGCCCCAAGAAGCAATTATTTCCCCCACACACATATAATTCAAGTTCCATCCCTGACTCTAGCCAAGGTGTTGACCCCAGATGTGCTCTAATGTTTGAGTAGGGGGTATTTCCGATAAGCCATGGCCCTGAGTAAAAGATAAACATTCCCACCCAGAGGCAATATCAATCATTCATTTGGAAAGTCAAGGGCTCCTGCTCTGAGGGTAAAACATTATGAAAAGCAGCAGCATCTTATGCTAAGAGCAGGTGTACCTAAGCTTCCAAATGCTCTCTCCCCTCTTCCCATTGAGCTCAGCCCCCAGAGGCCCAGAGTAAACCTAAATCAACCTTCCTCCAGCCAAAGCCAAATCTCTGCCAAGAGGTAACAAACGTATTCACTGGCCAAAGCTAAATCTTCAGCTCTGCTTTTCTCATCAACTACAAACTGCACCTGGGGCTGAGCCCTTAATCTCTCCCCAATGAAGGAACTAGCAAAGGAACACACAGGACTCCTTGGGAGCTAGACATCAGTGCTCCGCCGTCCTTATGGGCCAATGCCTCTTATATGCTTCACTTCAGTTCATCATGCATTTACTGAGCACCTGTTATGTTCCAGATTCTATGAGTAGCCCATCCCACACATACCCACAAAAAGCTATGTAAAGTTACTATCTCTGCATGAGAAGAGATTACTCTTTGGAGGGGAATAAAGGTGTATAATAAATAATTGTAATATATCATGATAAATATTAACTTTTAAATGCCTGAGGAATACAAGGAAGTAATAAATCCTCCCAGGTTGAGAGGAGGTAAGGTAGGGAGAGCTGGAGAAAAGTAAAAGGAAGGATGAAATTAATAAGATGGCAAAGGAAACAGAATACTAATGCACTGAGGCTGGACCATAGGACATAAGGGGCTTCATCTGCCATGAGAAGGAATATGAACTTCAGTCTGTAAGCATCGGGAGCCCTTAATCTAGGTGTTCTCAGAGAGTCCTCCGACTTGTAGAACAGTGCCACTCAAAGTGTGGTCCACAGACCACAGACACAGGGGCCAGCCCATCAAGATGAGAATTGAGAATGAGCCTTTTTAAACTTGACATTGATATCCAAGCATGTGACAGGAGACTGCTATCAGGGTATTGACCAGTTCAGATGTGGTCCCACTCATGGGGGAATCTTGGTGTGAGCTAAGAGCTAGTACTGACTTGTGGCAGATTAAAATTTTGAAAAATAAATAAAGCCTGTCCTTTACCAGAGATAATTTAAGAATCACTGTTCCTGGGGGCTTCTTGGTTGGATTTTAAGTTGTCCTTGGCATTATATGTAAAACAGTGTGGGGTTTGGGAGATTTTTCTTTCTTTTTCTATTTTTTGTTTGCTTGTTTTTGAGGGGAATGCTCTTAGCTTTTACCAGCTTCTCATATGGATTTCCAACATTGAGAAGGGGATGCTATGGTTTGTTCTGTGTATTAGGAAGACACCCCCTGGGCACTAGTCAGGAGTGGCTTGCCCCAGGAGGCAGGAGTCTCACCCAGGCCCTACTCAGTAGATGGCACTGCTACCTCCACTCCCCAGTCATCCAACCTTTCAATTTATAAATAATGAAATTAAGAATCAAATATAATGATAAGAACTTTTCTACAGTATTTTATACAGTTTTCATGCCTTTTTGTGCCTTTGCTTTTCTGTCTGCCAAAATCTTCCTCCCCTCCTACCTCTTGGCTGCCTAGCATATTCTTACTCATCCTGAAAGACCCAGTTCTGGCATTTCCACCTCTGAGAAACTTCATAACACATCTCTTTGCTGTGCTCACTAAAGTCCTATTATATATCTCTGTTGTAGCTATCATGGTATCTCATTGTAACTATTTTCATTTATGCCTCCATCTCCCAGTAGAAGACTTTTGAAGACAAGGTTTATGACTCACTCATCTTTCATCTCCAAAGGCTGGTGTAAATATTTTCTTGATCCCAAGAAAGTGGATTTTATTGACTAGCCTGGGTCATAGACTTTGTGTCCCCTAGAGTAGAGGGGGCACAACCTGAATCAACTGGCCCAGCTGCAGAGCATGGTCAATCCTCCGGCTGTTGGGGACAGGGGAAAAGACACAATGATTAAGAATTACCTGGACACAAGGGAAACTCCCTACAGGAAAAGTAGAATGCTGTCATCAGAGGAGATAGTCTTGCACATCAAAAACAGTAGCTCTCTACTGAAACTGTTCTATCCACTTATAAAATGAGATAACTAATTTTAAAGAATTTATCAATCCATAAAGTTTTGTAGGAATCTGGGTACTGAGCTACCTTCATTCAAAAGAAACCAAGCATAGCATTTTTGGTGTGGAGAGAATAAGGTGGGGTGAAGACTAAAAAAGAAGCTGCTGAGACACATTTTGTAGAAGGTTACAGGGTTTTATGACGTATCAAGAAAATCTGTAAAAATCTGGGTTAGGCTTCTAATCTACCCAATAGACAGCACAGTATCATTCATATTTTTGAGGCATTGTTTATAATTATCTATATAGGATGACCAGTTTCTTTGATACTATCAATTCCAAGGTTTTATCATTTATTGTTCATACCTGGGGTTTCTCTGAGATGCATAACAAGTGCCATAGCAGACGAGAGGAAAATCCAATTAATGCTCATAAGCTTGCAAAAATGGCAAGAGTCTGTAGTTGATGCATCAGCTCCCTTTCCAAGTACCATGTGCTTTTCATGCTCTGTTTTAGCTGTCCTATGAGGGCTGGACTCACTGTGGAGGCATGTATGGAGAATATCAAAAAATAAATTTCTTATCTCTCCTCTCCTTCTGGACACCAGGGTCTGAAACACTGAACAAATGTCACTTACTTCTAACCTATTCAGGTAACCTCCTGAAAATAGGGACTTTATCTCTCTTGCTTCCTATTATATCCTAGTTTCTTATGTAATCCTTAAAACATAGAAGGCACATCTTAAATAAGTGAATGAATAAATGAACAAGTTCTAAGAGTTCTATCCCTTTTTGTAAAAGAATTAGGTAAGAATTAAAATACTATGAAATTAATCAAATGTAACTCATCGGGAATAGTTATAAGTATATACACCTTACCATATATAGGTGATATGGCTATAGCTATAGTATGACTAGAGTACTACCTGAGGTGCTAGAGACCCCTCAACTAGGAATATAGAAGGTGCTATCTAGTTTGGCTATATATGTATTATGTCCTCTTGATCAGAAGGAGGACAGATCAGCTTGGATCAGAAAGAGATTGAAATGTGCATTAACAAGATTTCTTGAATTATAATATGTGATTATATAATCATTTATATAATCATTTGAAATGTAGTCTTTTCTTTTTACTTTGTTACCATTTTTTTTAAATAATAACATGCTCTTAGGAAAAATTTTATAGCCAGCTGGAAGTACAAAAGGTAGGGAAAGTACCATTCAGTTTTTTCTTGCATCCACTCAACAAGTAATTCTAAGCATTGTTCTAAATGTCAGGGATATTGCATATAAGATAAAATCTCCTTCCATGGAGAGTTTATATTCTAGGGGGTGAAGAGGGGAAACAAACTAGTAAACAAATCCAGATATAATTAGTAGGGTGTGTCTAACCTATATGCAGACAAATACTATAAATTAAGGCTTGGGCCAGTTTCATAAAGGGCCCTCAGAGAAGACTCTTCTAATCAAGGACATGTAGAAACAGAAGAAGTCCCAGGGAAAACATAGCAGCTGGTAGGGACAGCAAGCATAAAGGCCCAGAGGCAGGAGCACTCCCAACTTACTTTAGAATCATAAAGGAGGCCTGAGTGGCTGGAAGTTAGGGAATATCAGAGAGGGATACAGAACATGAGAGACTCCTAACTCTGGGAAACGAACAAGGGGTGGTGGAAAGGGAGGTGGGTGGTGGGTGGGGGGGACTGGGTGATGGGCACTGAGGGGGGCACTTGATGGGATGAGCACTGGGTATTATGCTATGTTGGCAAATTGAACACCAATTAAAAAAAAAAAAAGGAAGTTAGGGGCAGAGTGATTGGAGATGACTAAAGAGAAGTTGAGAGCCCACAGCCATGGGAAAGATTTTGGGTTTTACTGTGAAGTTGGATATAAAGCTATGGGAGGATTTTTGAGCCATTTTATCTTTAAAATAATCACTCTGGAAGCTGTAAAAAATAAGATATTATAGGAGACAAGGGCAGAGAAAGGGCCTCCAATTTGAAAGCTATTAAAACAAGGCCAAGTGGGAAGCCATAGTGGTTTGAGCCAGGGGGCAGCAGCGAACTATTAAACTAGCTGAAGTACGTAAAACATTTGGCACAGCATCCAGGACAAAGAAAACCCATGATATCCAGCAGCTGTTATTATTACTATTGTTACTATATCTCTTCTTGCCAAGACCTACAGATAAAAACCCCACAGATGGACCATTGGCTCCTTGGACCCTTAATGAGCCTGCCATTTGCTCTACCTTATATGGCTTTTTTTTTTTTAAAACATATGATTTTGGTTGATTAGAACCCTTTGCCTGATAACGACCTGTTATTTATCACATGGTTGGAATGAATGCCATTGTAGTGTGTCAGCAGGTGATGCCTGAGAAACTGCAGTTTTTTTCTGGGCTGTGTGTGTGTGTGTGTGTGTGTGAGTGCTTGGGTGTGTACAACCAGCCAAGGACTGTGCCACAAACACCCAGTAACCAGCAGAACCTGCAGCCGGCTTCTATTTGCTCCTGCCTTGCTGGTGGGACCAGCATCCCTGATTTCTCGGCCCCCTTCTCATCTGTGGAATTCCACAGACTTTCTTTCTTCCTCTCTCCCTTAACTCAGATTCTTACAGCAGGACAAACTATCCCAACCCCTTTCCCACTTTTTGCTTCTTAGCTGCCCCACTTGGCCAGGAATGTTGCTCTATCCATCTGGTACGTAATTCCCACTCACTTTGATGTCTTCCAAATGTTATCTCATCGATGTTGAGAACCCATCTGGGGTCAGGGAAAACTCTCCGGGAAGAGGTTGCTTAATTGAATATTGATTAGGGAAGACTGATGACCCCCTGAGGCTTGCTGGAAGCTATGGTTCTGCCTTTGGGATCTGCCGGAAAACCATCCTCCTTTTGACCTGCCCACCTTTTTCAGGTGAATTCTTTTCTCTCGCCCCTCCTAAAGCTTTCTAAATGCACTCACAACCCCGTGACCTTGTTTGTTTGCTTGTTTTGCAGTGCGTTTACATGGGGCCTCGGAGACACACAATAAAACGGGAATGATTTTGGAATGAATCCACTTGGAGTAAACTCTGAGCCCTACTCCCAGTGCCTGCCAGGAGAGCAGAGAGGAGGAGAATGTCATTGTCAGAGGATGAAACAGAATCGATGAGTAGAACTGTGACATTCTAACTGGGGAATGGTGAAACACAATGGAATGTGAGTCAAAATAACTGCAACGGAGTCCTGGTTTTATTCTGCAGTCTATTAGTCAATTCGTACTAATTGACCTAATTAATCTGTTAATGAATGACTCTGTTAGTGAATGCATCTATTTTCTCCTGTGTTTCTCAGGGCTGCTGATATGCATGCAATGCATTGGTATGGGATCCCACATACAGTAGACGAGGTGATATTTGGTAGGACGATGGCAGTGGGCTGTCACACTGGCTATCTGCTTGCACCTGCCTCTCCCTGGGGGAGATCTTGCTTAATCATCCATTTGGTTCTCAATAGTGACAATATTAAATCTATTATCAAAAACCTTCCCCTAAAGAAAACGTTGGATTTCATTGCCAAATCCTGTTGGACATTTAAGAAAAAACAAAAATGCCAGTCTTACACAAACTTCCAGAAAATACAACAAGAGGGAATGCTTCAACTCATTTAATGGGGCCAGCATACCCTGCCACCAAAACCTGAAAAAAAAAAATCTATAAGAAACTACAATACCACCAATATCCTCCACGAACTGGCCCTATATGTATGGGTACCATTATTCATCTCCATTTTGCAGTTGAGCAAAGTAAGGCTTAAAGAAGTTAGGGAACTTGCCCGAAGGCACAGCGCTAAATAGAGCAGATCTACAACATAAACCAAGATCCCTCAGACTCCAGAATTTCCACTCTCGACCAGTATGTTACAGGTTAATACAATGTAAGTATGTTAATATGATGCACATTGAACAGGTTTGAATGAAAGAACTGATTGCTACAGATAAATCTGGCCTCTGAACAAGGGAGGCATTCTTAGGACCTGGAGGTGACAGCCACCTCCACTTGAGAAGACCAGCTAGCGGCTCCTCCCCTGTCCTCACTGCTGCCTTTCATGGATCCTTTAAGCTCCTCTGCCTGGCCAGGACATGATCACCACCAAGAGAGACAGACTCTGGATTTTAAGAACTGCAGAGACAGCTCAGTTAAAGCCGCCAAAGTCACCACTGTTTAAGAGTTTCAATCCCCTGGAGACACATCTGTTCTAGAAAGACCCAGCTTGAAGCCAAATAAATACTGAGGTGGCTTGACACACAGCCAGTACATGTCTTGCTCATTAATGAAACAGAGCCCTGCATACAGAAAAACCAGAGCAATTAAGTCTCACGTGCTCTGCTAGAAGCGCCTGCAGTTTCATCTCCATGGCCTGTGTTCCCAGCCCAGTCCCTCAAGTGCCCTCTTCAGCAATTGCTCTTGAACCTCACCAGAAGAGAGGGACAGAGGCTGAGGATTTTGGAGCCGCATTTCCACAGAAGTGCCCTTCTGTTGAACAATCTATCATTCCGCTGACCCCAGACCCAGGAGAGGAAGGACAACCACCTTATTTCTGCCCAAGTCTGCAAAGCCCCTAACCAGAGCAACTTTTTACCTTCAAGCCCACAGAACCTCCTCCGAACATGTTAGAGATGACATAAAATTAATAACATCCTATTCTCAAAGCCACCCTCATTTCTCCACCGCAGGCAGAGGGGAGAGGGCACTCCTTTTGCATCAAGATAAGAAATTATCCCTAGAAGATGAGCCACTCTGAACTCTAAAACTGGTAGGGAATATCAAAATTCCACTGAGTCCCTAGGAAATTTATAAGATGCCAAGACAAACTTTCATTCACTTAAGTATTTGTCTTATACACATCTGTTAAGGACTCATGCTAGAGCTTTCTCCTAGCCCATAACCCACCTTCATACAAATTCCTGGAGTGTACCGCTTCCTTTAGGCAGGTGAAGCCCAGCTCCAGGGCCTGCCCAGTGGAGTAGGTACTCACTACAGAGCCTGAAGGTCTCACTACCCATCCCCCACCCTCCTAATCCCAGGCGATCATAAAATCGGCCCTCCCACCACTTTGTAATCTAAAGCATTTTAGTCTTAAACACCTAATCCAGAAACAATTCAAAACAGAATCTGATAGCCCGTATTAGCAGTTCAGAGAGAAAATACAAAGGAAGTCCAGAGAAGAGAATATTATTAGGTGTGAACTTCATAGCAGGTTAAAATGAAAGAAAAAGGGCCTGAGTTGGATGTGGTAACCAGTCCCCAAGAAGACCACCAGTGATCCCTACCTCCTGGTTTCCCGGCCCACTGTAGCCTCCTTCCACTTTCACTAGGACTAAATTGTGAAATCAACAGGACCCTGAGAAAAAGGGGGAGTGACTTCCAAGGCTAGGTCATCAAAGACAAGGCTTCTGTATTTCTCTCAGATCACTCACTCGGGGGTGAAAACCAGTGTGGAAAGAAAGCTGCTACCACCCACATGCCCAAAGAGCTGGGGCCAAACCATGCCTGAATTTGTATTCTCAAGGCACTTGAAATCCAAGAAGAATTTAGGTTGACTTCATCTACACAAGACCTTGAAGAAATCAAACACCTGGCATGACCATGGCTCAGTCATATAAGCATCTGACTCTTGATTTTGGCTCAGGTCATGATTTCAGGGTCATGAGACTGAGCCTCAGGTCTGGCTCCACACTTAGTGGGGAGTCTGCTTGGGATTCTCTCCCTCCTCTCTCCCTCTGTGCCTCTCTTGCTCGCTCTCAAATAAAAATAAATAAATCTTTTTTTAAAAAAAGGAGAGCAAACATTCACTTCATCTTGAGATGGAAAATTTGGAAAAAAGATGGGAAGGCCATATAAGGCTTTTAAATTTCTTGAAAGCATGCCTTAATAATCTTATACCTTTTAAATATATAAATTAATATTTTATGAATGTCAATGTTTTCAAGTTAAACTAGGCTATGGTATGTTTATTAGTTGATTGTTCGAGGAAGCCAGGTTTACTTAGATCACACATCATGGACTGGCCACCCTGGTGTAACTGGTAGGCTAGTGTAACTGGTAGGCTGGTGTAACTGGTAAGTAGAAGAGGGAGGTGAGGAAAAAATAGGCTACAGAGTCCATCAATACAAACCTACAACTGTATTGAGTCAGCATTGGTCATGATAACTGACGTGTATGGTGTAGGAGTATGAGCTGGCAAGGTCATCCTTGTTCTTCCCTACCCCAATTCTCTGAAGACAGAAAAACCACATTAAGACAACTCAATCATCCTCCACTTCTGGAAAAGCCTAAAAGTACTTAATAATCTCCAAAGCCAGCAGAGACATACCCAACTGCCTGTAGGATGATGTGACCCTAGGGAGGAGACTCACATGTGGTAGGAATAGTAACATCAGATATTTCACCACAATCTGAAGGATCCCAATATATAAGGCAGTTATAAGTAACTCTCAGTTACCGACATGTGTTATTCACCGAATGGCTTGTTAATATTAATTAATTAGTGGTAGATCATATGCTTGTTAAAATACTCACTGCCACCCTGGCAGGCCTATTTTTATCAGAGGATTATACTCCCACCCCAGTGGCATCATCCATGGAGATGTGGTGTTATTGTAGGCCAGACTGATTCTCGCCTTAGCTCATTAACAAGAGAAGAAAAGGGAACTGAACACCTCCCTGAGCCAAATATGACTGATATTAAACGTGTGGCTCCTTCTTCCCTCCTCCACAGAACACAGAACAAACACCTCGAGCTTGTGGATCATTTAGCAAATTTGACAACATTTCCTAAGCCTCATTCTTTTGCCACCTTGATAATTGTCACATATCTGTGTACCAACTATACTGTTATTTAATTAGCATTTTAACTTACTCCTGGTTGTAGTCTAAGTGTAGCAATATCAAAGAAAACTGTAGCGCTACATGAAACAAGACTGACATTTATCTTAAGTAGAGTTGGAAAAATAAGTATGTTACTAGTGAAAAGAACGCACTTGTGTACCATTTTGACTATATGCATCGCCTTATGGCAAATCTCCTGCACTGTGAAAACACCGCTGCAGTGGGCTGGGCACCAGAGGTCAGAGTCCTGGGTTCTAGCTGAAGTGGTGTCACACAGAGTATAATCTTGACCAACTTCCTCTGGACCTTTTTCCCAATCATAAAAAGGATTTATACCTAAAGGTCCTGCCTCACCCTAGCATTACATCATCTACTATTCTGAGCTGCTGGTCCTACTCCTCCTTTCTGCTACTGTGCCTGAGAACAATCCATATGTATGAAATCACCAATAACTCTAATAGTAAAAAAAAAAAAAAAAAAAAAAAAATTTAGCTACTCTACAGAAGGCTCTTATTTATGCTATGATTACAATTCTCTACCAAAGATCATCACAAAATGATAAAGCCCAAACAAGGGCACATCTTATTTCATCTCCTGTGTTATGCCAACCACTTCTTACCATTAGCTAGAATTCTCTCATGGTTCCAAAATGATATCTCTCCCATCCTCCCCCTAGGGTGACTTATCTCCCCCTGTCACTTAGGAGAAGGAAGGAAATCATGATTATATTTAACAGACAGTTGCTGGCCAGTAGTCAGAAATACATACCACCTGGTAATGCAAAGCAAAGGAATGTTGTCTGTTTAAAGAGCAATTCCCCTTCTACTAATAACAGGCCTTGAAATCCTTTTATTTTCCAAGTTCAGTGGATTCCTACTCTTCAAAAATGAACATATATAAAACAGGCCCCCATTAAATTTACAGATTTTGGAACCCAGAAGGAACCTTGCATCATCTGGCACAAGCAACTTGTTATACAGATGAAGAAATTAAGATCTTGGTCATGGAGCTAAGAAGGAGCAGAGCAGGAATAAGACTCAGGCTCCGAGCACCTCGGGCAAGGCGGTAGTGTATGCTGGAAACACAGGCTCCACCACATTCTGTCTCTTGGATGTTATTCAAGTCAATTACTTCTCTTGGCCTCAGTTTTTTCGTCTGTAAAATAGGGATCACGCTATCTATCTTTAAGGGTTATTCTAAGAATCAGGTAAGACAAACCAGTGGTCTCAAATCTGAAGATTTAAACAAAGCACCAGATTCCATCTAATTCAGTAGTTCTGGAGAGTGAACAGGAGGGTGGGGTACAAGTTTTGGCATTTCCAACAAGCTCCCAGGTAATGCCAGTCCTCTGTATAAGCAAGAATGGCCTCAAAAGCAACTCAACAGGAAGGTTCATGAAAACCTGCTGGTGTTACTACAGTTGTTGCTGCAACTGGGGTCAAAGCAAGATGGGGAAGGGACACAAGCGTTAATGGTGCCACAGAGGAGATGTCACAGGACTCTACAATGGGACCACTTTGCAGCTCAGACCCCAAGCAGAAGACTCTTCCTGCTGAAGGGGGGATAATGCATTCCTAACAACCCAGGAACAAGTAGAGACTCTGATCTTAACAGTAAGTAAAGAGCCAGACACCCCTTCCCCTGCCCAAAAAAAAGAGAAGGGAGAAAGAGAGAGATACAAAACTGGCTACAGCACCTACAGTCAATTATCATTACCTAATAAAGCAAGCAGGCCCCATCTGTACAGAACACCATTCTACTGGAGAGTGTTAACAACTGAATGGTTGTGTCCCCAAAATCCATATATAAAACACTAACAGCCCAATGTGATGTGTTGAAATTCTAATCTCCAATGTGATGGTATTTGGAAGTGGGGTTTTTGGAAAATAATTAGGTTTAGTTGAGGTCATGAAAGTAGAGCCCTCATGATAGAATTAATGCCCTTACAACAAGAAACACAGAGAACTTGCTCTTGCGCTCTTTCACTCTCTCTCTCCTCCTCTCTCTCTGCCGTGTGATGACACAGCAAGGAGACGATCATTTGCAAACCAGGCAGAGATTTCACCAGACATGAAATGTGCCAGCCCCTTGATCTTGGACTTTGGAGCCCAAGCTAATTAAGAGGGAAAAATGGTCTCTAGTTATAAATAGGTAAAGATTTGGGATTTAGGTGCTCTGCTGTGGACAAGTACAAACTCAAAACCAATTATCATCATCAAAAGAGTGCACCCAGCCTGGGGACATGTGTGAAAGTGAAAGGGGTTGGGACACCTGGGTGCCTCAGCAGTTAAGCATCTGCCTTTGGCTCAGGGTGTGGTCCTGGAGTCCCAGGATCGAGTCCCACATCCAACTACATGCATGGAGCCTGATTCTCCCTCTGCCTACATCTCTGCCTCTTTCTCTCTCTCTCTCTCTGTGTATCTTATGAATAAATAAAATCTTAAAAAAAAAGTGAAGCTATTGAATAATTAAGTCAGGACAAGAGGAGTAAACTAATACTGCTCTGGGCAAAAGGGGTCATATGTTCACCCTATAGAAAGAATACAACTGGGAAGAAGACTTCTCCTGGAACTTCATGACGAAACAGAAGAATTTCATAAGTGTTAGGAATGAAACATTATCTACAGCTATTAGGTCTGAACCCACAGTCTAAAGGAGTATTATATTCACTCAGAGGCAGCAGAACATGCTTGTGAAGACCCACAAGGGTCAGCAAACATTTTCTGAAGAGAATCAGATAGTAAATACTTGAAGCTTTGCAGGCCACATACAGTATCTGTTGCATATTCTTTTTATTGTTTTTAAACCTTTAAAGATGTAAAATAAAAAAAAAAATTCTTAGCTCCCACATCATACAAAAGCAGACTGCAGGCTAGATATGATGCCTGGTGAACAGCAGGGACTCTGTAATGAAGTGGCCTGGCTTTGAATCCTGGCTCCACCCACTACCTATCAGTTGAGTGAGTAGCAAGTCACTTAACTCCTTCGTGCCTCAGTTTCCTCATCTATAATGGGCAGGTAATAATAGTACCTGCCTCACTGGGTTGTGAGAAGCAAATGAATGCAAACAAAGCACTAGAATAGTGCCTATGTATATTACTTGTTATTGTTATTACTTTTGAGAAAATGTATAGTATCTATAGTGTGTGTGTGTATATATGTATACACATATATATGCTATATATAGTGTGCACATAATGTATACATGTGTGTGGACATGTGTATATACCGTACTCTCTCTCACACACACACAGAAACACACACATAATAAAGAATAGTCAGAGGAATTCAGATAGTAATTTCCAATTCCTCTTCTCAGTTGCTAGTATTTTACTAAGGAAGAGGAAGCTGCACTTTTATCACATCCAGACTCTTCTGGAAAGTTCTG
Organism: Vulpes vulpes; assembly: GCF_048418805.1. Lineage (NCBI taxonomy): Eukaryota > Metazoa > Chordata > Mammalia > Carnivora > Canidae > Vulpes > Vulpes vulpes. The sequence continues at coordinate 16,085,734 of NC_132792.1, read as the reverse complement.
GAGATATTTTCCTGGTGTGCTCTATAGTGCCTTAGTCCTATCCATATAACCAATCACAAATAATGACCAACAATTAGGTAAGAGGCCATCACTGCTGTATGTAAGAAATGAGATCACATGGAAACAAAATAGATTTTTATGTATGACTTTCATAAATAAGCTGTGTCACAAATACATTAGCCTCTATCTTATGCATTTAATTAAATTAAAATGTTGCTGGTCAGAGGAATGAGTAAATAAGCCAAATAATTTAACGAAATGACTGCACCATAGAGGGAGGGCAGCACTCCATTGTTTTGTTGTGTTTATTTTAATTTCATGAACAGACTGCTTCCGACTGCACAGTTGACCCAATAGCCCATTTTGGGCATGGCTTCAGGACAAACACATGCCCTTCATCTATCAGAAGACAAGAGAGGGAGGATGTAGAGATTTACTGGCACTTGAAAAGATGCCAGCTCAGACAAGAGTCCCTGTGCACAGAAAATTCCAACTGCTGAGAGTGCCATTTTCTAGGTGATGAGCAAATCACCAAGGAAGGTGAGATTAAGGACGCTACGATTTTTGTAAATGATGAGTCCTTACATTCGGCTCAGAAAAAGTACTTTCCAATTTTCTTTGATTGTTTCTCTAGAACTATGACTCTCACCTGGGTTCCTTTTAAAATCTATAGAATTAAGGAAGTTCTTCCCAGATCTCTCTAATCAGATTCACCAGGAGGGGGCCCATGGCTATGTGTGTTTTAAACCATTCCCATGATTCTGATGTTGTAGGGTTGAAAACCAATGTAAAAAGTTAATAAAAGAAAAATTATATCTAACTAAGCCATTCTGGAAAAATTTTTTGCATCATAGACTGAAGAAAACCTTACCAGCCATCAAAGCAGGGAGAAAACAAAGAAATGGACAAAGAACAAAAATTAAGGACAATTTTAAAAACACTAAGAATATTGAACAGCCCAAAATATCACAAGATAACTTATTATTCCATTAAAGCCAGATTCATTAGAAATTACCTCAGTAGAGACACCTCCTTGACAGAGTTTTAAGTGCCTCAGAGAGAGAAGTCAGAAAGGGGATGTTCATAGGGCTTTGGGGTCAGAACTCCAACGATTTCAGGTAGGTCTTTCATGGTACAGAAACTGGGCAAAGCTCATGATATATTTTAACATTGGTGGACCTAGAACAAATCAAGTAAATTCTTGTTCAATAAGCAAACTGTTTGCCCTAGTGAGCAGGCTATTGTCTCATAAATTGATCTGTAGGAATTTCTTGAAGCCAACAGTGAAGTTATCTGTAGTCTTGTATTTCCCAGGCAAAGCTTTCCTGGAACAACCAACTATGTTGTGTTCGCATAAGTAGCTACACCGCTCTATCAGAGTGCTCAGCATATCGTAAATGCTTATATCAATTTAGCTACTGCTGCAAAAATGCTGTATAACAGAGCACCATAAAATTAATTTGCTTAATAAATATTGTATTATCATTTATTGTTAAGCTTGCAGCGGTGTGGTTTGAATTGCATTCAGCTGAATCTCAGCTGAGATAGATAGATAGATAGATAGATAGATAGATAGATAGATAGATAGATATGCCAGGCTGGGGGCCCCACTCTAGGCTGGCTTGTTGGAGAAGTTCCACTGCACACTCTTCACTGCACCTCTTCTAGGACCAGCAGCATAGCCAAGGCATGACAATGACAGAATAGAAGAAGGAAATTAGAAATTGCAAACCCTCCTGAGGGCAAGGCTTAGAAGAGGCACAAAGGCACTTCTGTCTCATACTTTTGGTCAAAACCAGTCACATGGCTGAGCCCAGATTCAGTGGGTAGGGAAATAATCTCTGCCTCTTCAGTGAGAGGAAATGGAAAGATACATGGCAAAGAAGGAGTTACAGAAAAGGGTGAAACATGGGGACCATTAATGTTCTCAAGCACCGTGCTTAATAAGTATTCACTGAATAATCAATCATGCTGCTTGCAATCTTGGTTTGGAAATTTAGATCATTATCTTTTTTCTTTCTTTTCTTGTATATATTTATTTATGCCATTATTAGCCTCATACATTAAAGGTGATGCTGTACACAGATGAGACTGGTGATTTATAAATCATTCAACTCAACAACCACCCCTCTGTCATGCCCTGTGCTAAGAGCCATGCATTATAGCTAAGAATAAGACAGGCATGGTCCCCACTCTCATGGAGCTTTTAAATCAAGCAGAAAGACTGACTTTCAATAAGCAATATGTGTGATAAGTAGTAAGAAAACCAAAGTAGAAATGGTCATGGAAATAGCAGTCATCTTCTTGTGTACAGAATCTGTTTTCTGACATAGACAAAATGTTCTGTGAGTGGGAAGTCTATCATTAAGTCATCAGACCAGGAGAGGACATGCCGTCTCCTCAAGTCTCAAGGCTCCAACCCTCCATGACCTGAGGGTGTCCTGGAGACTATGAGTCTCTCTCCTAACCCACTTCCAGGTCCGGAGAAGAGATTGAGTTACTCTCTCCACATGTTTCCCAAGTGCTTGACATAGTTCATCATTTGGCTAGCTAACTGTCCAAGGCCTCCCTGCCTGCTGAGAGGTTTAAGACAGGTGAGAGGCAGCAAGGGAGGGGACTGTCAGGCCTGCAGAGACTTGTCCTCATCCCCCTGAAGTTGGCTCACAATCCCAGCCCCATGATCCAGGGGCCACTGAAGTGGTTGTTAGACAAGTGTGTGATTGTTTCAGGAAAACAGGACCCTGAGAGGTAAAGACTTAAAAAAGCAAAAGACATAGTATCCAATTTATCTTCCAACATAAAAGCTTTGGGCTAAGAGCCAAATAATTTTCTTGAATTTGACTTTTTTCTGACTCCTTAACTTAGCCAACTAGAATTCTTTTTTAAGTATCATCCTCTGATTCTAGTTTAGAAATGAAGGATTTGCCGCCAGTAACGATGGAATGTAATGTCCTTGGCTTTGTCAACTCCAGCACAAACAGGACTGTGTAGGTTTATGCCATAGGTCTGGCACGTAGCAAACGTATAGATTACAGAAAATCTGTCAGAAGTAGATGACTGGACTCCTGCTGAGAAACAGATTGAAGAGCAAGAAATACCAAGCTATGTTCCCGCAGGTTATGTGCTAGATACTAAACTTGCTGTTAATAGGAAGAAGATGGTAAGCAGGAAATTATCAGTCCTCCAGCGCCCCCATTCAATCACTGCACTAATATTTATCATGTGCCTGTTGTTAACCAAGAAAAACCAAAAAAAGGAGGGAAGAGCCTTAAAAAACAGCAAAGAGGGAGAGGATAATGGACAAATGCATGACTGAACAGTCTTACACGTTTTACCTACATTATTATATGTGGTCCTCTCAACAAGGTCCTGAAATGTTGAGAATTTGACCAAAGTCACACAGTTGGGCACTGTCAGAGGTGAGACCCCAACCCTTGCCTGCAGATTACCTTGCTCCTCATTCTTTTCTGCCCACATCTCAGATGGAAAAGGATTGAATGCTGTGACTCTAGTACCACTGAAGTGCCAGAAAATAGGCTACTAAACTGGGGCAAGAGACCCTAAGTCCTGAAAATCCTAAAGACTCTAGAATTGGTGACCATTTACCTTAGGTGTGACTTATGGTTATAACCAAAAATATGCAAACAAGTAAGAAGATACACTACAAGGGTGACGGCAGAAACCAAGCCAGCAAGAAATGCAAAGCTGCTGTCTTTCCTACTGGCCTCCCTTCCTACTGCAATAGTTCTTACCCTGAGCATTAACGATTCATTTATTCATTCATTCATTCACTCATTCAATATCTGAAGGAATACAGGGAGCTATGGGATAAAGATCTATGGAGTTTACCATTGGAGTTTACCAATGGAGTTTACCATTGGTTAAGCCAATCATCACAAAATAAAATGCATTAATATAAGTTGCTGTGTAGAAAAAGTAAAAGGTCCCATGAGACCTTGTGCCAGAAGACCTGATTTATATTGGCATCAGGAAAGGTCTGTCCAGGAAAGAACTATCATGCAGTGACAGTGTAGGCAGCAGAAGAGAACAAACCCCCAAGTGCAAGCATTTTTTTTTTCAAGTCTTTAACTGGTATGACACTTGCCGTTGTCTCACATGGCCAAGTGCAGAGCCAATGTGAGAGGACACTGCCTGGAGACAGGACATCCAGGGCCTGAAGACAGAGAGATGTGAATAGATTGGGGGCGTTCACTGCAGAGGTGTACCCAAAGTGACCAGAAGGGAGGCACTTGACCCTGCCTAATGAGTAAGGGTGAAGCTTCCCAGAGGAATAGGACACCTAAGCACAATCATCCAAGTGTAACACTAAAGAATGGGTGGGTAGGAATGAGTCAAGAGAGAGGGAGGAAGAATATTCCTGGGATCAACATGTTCAGAGGTTTGCAAGTGAAGTCTGAAAACTGGGTAAGGAAATTAAAGATGTTTAGTAGCTGCCTAGTAGTACAGCAGGAGGCAGAAGTGGTTAGGAAAGGTTTAAAAAAAAGACCATGTTAGGGATCCCTGGGTGGCGCAGCGGTTTAGCGCCTGCCTTTGCCCCAGGGCGCGATCCTGGAGACCCGGGCTCGAATCCCACATCAGGCTCCCGGTGCATGGAGCCTGCTTCTTCCTCTGCCTGTGTCTCTGCCTCTCTCTCTCTCTCTGTGACTATCATAAATTTAAAAAAAATAAAAAAAAAAGACCATGTTATAACAGGCTTTAGTAATATTATCAGATTTACATTCTAGAAAGACCTCCATTGCCTCCATTTGAAGGGCTAGGGAAACCCAGTAGAGGTATCCTAATGCAGAAGAATGAGCCTCACCTGGAATAGGAGCAGTAAAGATCAGGGGAAGTGTTCAGATTTTAGACATAATAAAAAGTAAAATTAATAGGACTTGATGAAAGAGTGTGTGTGGAAGGGAAAGTCAAAAGACCAATTCAGATTTCTTCTTGGGGAAACAAAAATAGGGATGGCATTTACTGCTAAAGAGACAGTGGGAAGAACAGACTAACTGGGGTGGGAAGATGAGTATCACTCAGGATACCCTAAATTGGAATTTCCTATGAGACAACCAAGTGTTTGGGAAGAAAGGTAGATATACAAGTCTGTCAACTAACACCGTCGGGGGAAGCGGTCACCACCAGGGCAGAGTGCATACCACAGAAAAGAGCCCACGACAAAACCTGGAAAAATACCAGCCTTTGAGGCCTAAGTTTGCAAGAGGAGCCACCAAAAGACATTGTGCCTTGGTCTCAGAGGTGGTGAAAAAGAAGAGGGGGCTGGTCACAGGGGTGACAGAGGAAGAAAACACTCCCATAGAGTGTGGGCAGCAGCATGTACTGAGGCTAAGGGGGCCTGTGAGCTCAGGACTCAGAGGTAAACCCTTGTGCTAATGACTCGGAACACGCCAAGCCTTGTTGGTGTTTTGGAGGAGAGGCAGCCTGGAGTAAATGTACAAGGGGGGAACATTAGAAAAATGTCCAAAGCCAGTTAGAGAATTCTTTCACCAAGTTGATGGTGAAGGGAGAGAGAGGCAGGTGACAAAGGAGAATGGGGGCTAGGAGGAGACTTACTTTTTCAAAGAGTAGAGAAATCTGAGTATGTTCAAATGCTGATGAGAAAGATCCAGTAGCAAGGAAAAGTATAATACACAGAAGAGAGAATGATTACCGCTTTAAAGGAAAAGGATAATTGTCCAAGACTGACTCCCTCTTGGACCCTTCCCCTGTGGGCTTCGTCTCCATCAGTCTCGGGCACCCTGCCTGGTCTCACTGTGCGGGTCCCTGGGCAGGGTGATTGCACGCTAACTCGGAGTGCTATGACCTCCTGGCGTGGACAGCCCCACCCGAGCCACTGGCCACTCACTTCACTGAGCTCACTGATCAGAACTTTCTCATTCTTTGTGATGGGTAGGGCTATTTATCACTTTAAACTTTGCAATGTGGCCTTGAAGAGAAGGGCTCTCTGACAAAATGCCCCAAGAGAGGCACCACCCAAAGAAACAAACAACCCCCACCCTCCACCCCCATTCATCCCACTACCCATGATTCCTCCTGTTTTCATCACTTGAAGGCAGCCCAGCAGAAACCACACAGCAGCATTCAAGGGCTGGACAAGAACGTTGGGTTGTAAACAGGGTACAGATGCCAAAATGTGTTAACCCTGTTTATATATAATGAATGAAGACCAGGAACAGCCATCATTGTAGAGCAAAGAAAAGGAAGGAAGAAGGAAAGCACATTTCCCAATACATGTGTGTGTGTCTTGATTATAATGGTTGTTTCTCATTCTGGTTGTTTATGAATAATAGTGACTTTGTTTCCTTAAAGATGCACTGAACAAAATAACCCATCTTGAAATGATCACCCATTCTGCAGGAAGGGAACATGATAGAAACCTAAAAGCCTGTTAGATTGCCTTTATTCCGACCTCTCTTTGTATTTAGAGTATTTGCCAAAACATATTTAATCCTATAAAGCCCCAAGATGTACGTACATTTTTTGGCTCACATATAGACAGCCTGACTCTATTGAAAAAAGATGCTGTATGTCTTCCATTTCCAAACCAAGCTTCTCAGAATGGCCTGGCTGGGCAGAGCTGGAGGAAAAACCACAGGGGAGGGTTGGGGATCTTTACCGTAATACGAGGCTGGGGAGGGGGTCACGGAAGGTAAAAGAAATCCTGAGAAACCGAGGCTCCTTCCACAGTTTGGCTATTGTGGCCATTGCTGATAGAAACATCGGGGTGCAGGTGTCCTCGGTGTCCATCGAAAGATGAATGGATAAAGAAGATGTGGTCTATGTATACAATGGAATATTCCTCAGCGATTAGAAATGACAAATACCCACCATTTGCTTCAACGTGGATGGAACTGGAGGGTATTATGCTGAGTGAAATAAGTCAATCGGAGAAGGACAAGCAGTGTATGTTCTCATTCATTTGGGGAATATAAATAATAGTGAAAGGGAATATAAAGGAAGGGAGAAGAAATGTTGGGAAATATCAGGAAGGGAGACAGAACATAAAGACTCCTAACTCGGGGAAACGAACTAGGGGTGGTGGAAGGGGGGAGGAGGGCGGGTGTTGGAGGGGAATGGGTGACGGGCACTGAGGTGGACACTTGACGGGATGAGCACTGGGTGTTTTTCTGTATGTTGGTAAATTGAACACCAATAAAAATTAATTAAAAAAAAAAAAAGAAATCCTGAGAAATAGCAAAGGTGATGTTAGCATAATAGCCATGGGGCCTCCCCAAGGAGATAGGGGTCCAGGATAGACTCTAGATCCTGGAGGGTGATCCCAGTCATAGGGCTGGTGGCCCCTGACCTAGGAAAGCCTCCACACACCTCCGATGGACCTGCCACCAAGGCACTGGGGCAAATTCCTTAGGCTGATTAATTAAACCTGCTCAGATTCCCCCAAATAATCATCAGAGGTTGTAAATGGCGACAACTTTCAACTCCCAGCCTTCCAAATCCCTCTGTAAGAAGGCTGGTGAAGAGGAGAGGAGAGCTCTCCTCAAGCCCTGCTGAGTCTCTCTGAAGCTTCAGTTTTCTTCTTCTCTCTCTCTCTCTTTTTTTTTCCTGAGGTTGCAGCAGCTTGGAGACTGGAGAGTCCACTTGCCAACACGCAGGGTGGCCTGGGGAAGTACCATGCAGGCACTCTAGCCTTCCTTCCCTCATCCTCTCAGGTACCTATCTTTTTGCCACAACTTCCTTTCTCTGTGTCCTTGACCTTGGGAAATATCCTTAACCAACTTCCTTTGTCTCAAATTCCTCATCTGTGCAATAGGGAAATAATAGTCCCTGCCTCACAGAGTTGTGGTCACGTCTAAATAAATCTGTATATCTGCAGCCCTTAGCATGATGACTGACACCACAAAGTGCTTAATATTAGCAGTTATCTTTATCATTATTTTTATTATGTTATTGGTGCTGCTATTTTGCCCTGGAAACTTCAAGCTCTTTGACGACAGGTAGCCTACCTTGTCCTTCCCTGTCCATCCCCATAGCGACAAGCACAATGTCTTATGGATTCATGTCCCATATACATGCTGTTCAAAGGAGAAGGAGGGGAAACAGGAGAAAAAGGGAAGGAGGTAGGGAAGGGGGAGGATGGTGGGTAATGAAACCAGCTCATATATGCAACAGGGGCAGCAACAGGAAGTGTAAACTCATCTAGACTCACCACAGCAAAAACCAAACAATCAAACTAATGGACAGGACAGTTACACATGGAATAGGAGCTATACAGAGATGGAGGCGCTCACCTGGCTCTGCCACTGCCTGATTGTACATACCTGGCCAAGTACTTTCTCTTCTGTAGCCCTTGTTTTCCGTATCTCTAAACAAAGGGTAAGCAGCACAGAAGATTCCTTCCATCTGTAAATGCCTTGGCTTTAATCTTGCTGCAGCTTTCGTGATGTGGGCACCAGCCTAGTGGAGAATCCAGCAGACAGCCCACAGTCAACATGAACACTTGTGGAGGACGAGCAGCATGGGGCAAGGATGACAATCACAGGGAGGAGAAAGGTCCACAGGGAATGAGTAAAGACAGGGAATGAGAATCGAACCAACCCAACTCCAGGGAATGCAAGCTGATAGTTATTGAGCACAGATGATGTTCTAGCCACTGCTCAAGACACTTTCAGCTGCGTTGTGTTTTTTTTTTTCTTTTTCTTTTTTTTTCTTTTTTTGGAAATCAGACTAAAGAAGTCCCCATTTGAGAAAGAGGAGGAGAGCAAAACACAACCAATGTTTCAAAGCCAGTAACACACATGGGAAAAGAAGAGGGAATAGGAAATAGAAATTCACAAATGTTGGATGACTTGGGAAATGTAAGGGAGAAGGGAGGGGCTGCTACAGGTAAAACCATTGTGGGATCAAACGACAGCTGTTAATGGGGCTGAATTATTCAACTAGAACCCTTGGTGGAATTATCTACCAGTTGACAAAACTGGTAGATAGAGCCAAGAGGAATTGAAGAGATTAAGAAAGTTTCATTTCCTTCTTTTAAGATTTTTAAAAATTTATTTATTTATTTAAGAGTTGGGATAAGGGAGGGCAGAGGGAGAGGGAGAGAATCTCCAACAGACTCTGTGCTGAGCATGGAGCCCAATGTGGGGCTCAATCTCATGACCCCAAGATCATGACCTGAGCCAAAACCAAGAGTCGGACACAACTTACTGAGCCACTCGAGCTTTGTTTTCTTCTAAGAAAAATCTGATTATAATTAAAATCTAGCCTTTATACTTGACTCTAATATTTCCCCACCTCCTTTAACCCCTGCCAAGGACCAAAACCACCCTCTAAAACATGGATGCAGCCACTTTCTCTGGCTTGTCAAATTTCAGTAGTCTTGACCTCCCACCCTTTACCTTAAAACTGCATTCTTGTCAGTATTCCTTACTTTCTTCCCAGCCCCTCCAACCTCAAGAGTTGACTCAAACAGTCTTCCAGAAGCCACCTTCAATTTGCTGTGTGCATGCCATCCTGCAGCCCACACCCATGCTCAACCCAAGCTCTTAGGAGGCCTTTCATCAGCCAAGGCTCTAAGCTCTAAGCCCCTACCAGGTAGAAGAATGTTTCACAAACTTCTCATGAATATTGGCATCTCATCTGGGAGTGTAAGCAATGTAATGAATGGATGAACTAGGCCAACAAATCCTCATGTGGTTTGACTGGATCCTTGCCCAGCGGATGCTGGCAAGGAGCAAGGAGATAGGCTTTCCTGTGGTAATTCACCCTAGGAGCAGGGAGACATGTTTTGAGCCCACCCACTTCCTTTTAATTTTTTGCATGGAGTCTTTGCTCATTACTCCCTTTTTTTCTAGACATTTCTGTTCTATTATCCCATATTCTTCTACCTTTTACCTCTTTTACCCATTAAATCCAGCCTAAGCATCTCCAACCCAGGAAAACTTCCCTGACTACCTCATCTGAGACAGCCTGGCTTTCAGTACTGCATTTCTTTATTTCAAAGGACTCATCTCAGTCTGCAAATATCATTCATTGATAGGACTATTTGACATCACTCCTTTCCCCACTAGACTACAAGCTCCATCAGGAGCTGTCTTTTTGCTCAATAACCTTGCACACTGCCAGACACACATGGTTTCAACAAATATTTGGTTTTGGTTTTGTTTAAAGATATTTTATTTATTTGAGAGAAAGAGCGAGTGACAGAAAGAAAGCAGGAGCAAGCAGACTCCCCACTGAGAAAGGAGCCCAATGCAGGGCTCAACCCCAGGACCCTGGGATTATGACCTAAGCCAAAGGCAGACACTTAACCACCCAGGCACCCCTCAGCAAATATTCATGGAATGAATGAAGGAAATCAGAAAGACAGAGAAGTGTCTAGGTCACTTCCAAACTGACCCCATCACCACTCCCTAGGGTGTGGGGTGAAGTGACAGCAGTAGTTACTTGGTCCACCCTCCAACTGAAGCAGGAAGCCCTACCACAGCACTGACAACTCCTATCCAAAGGCTTCCCATTCACTCAACTGCAGAGATGCATGTTGAAACATTTACAGCTTAATATCCAAAGAGCTGGGTGCTCCTATAGATAACTGTCTAAACATGAATGAAAATCAATTTTAGAATGCTATAAACCAAATAACCTTGACCATATGAGATAAAATGCCTACAACTCCTTAGAGAATGTCATCAAAGTAAACTATTAATGTGGAACAAAAGACCCCAACAATGCCAGCCCTACACATTCTGATCTTTCCCAGACATCCACCAAAGGAACAAGATGTCTATAAATACCATGACTTCCGAGAGTATTTTCACAATAGTACTAACATCAGATAAAGAGCTGTGCCAGAAAAAACACTTGATTCTCTGAAGGCTTGGGATAATGGCTGGATTGTGTGATTTACTGATAGGACAGCAAACCATAACAGAGCTAAAATTAGTCACTACCAATGAATGAAAATAATATGTATATCAAGATAAATATATATTGAATAATCTGTATAGAATCTGAAGAATACTTAACCCTGACCATTTAGCCATCCCTATCAAGCCACTGTGGTCAGCACAGTAGCACAATGTGCCAGGCATTTTTATGATCAACAGTTACATAGCTCTGTTGCTCTGGGAACCTTTGGGAACATTTTGGAAAGGAGATACATACTAGATTTCAAGGAACATAGGCTTTGGAGTCAAAATGAACTGGATTTGAATTTTAGGTCTCCTGATTACCAGCTTTGTGCTCTTATCTCATCTATAAAACATAGGGTCATACCAGGAATTGGTGTGGCCCTCAGGCCAAATCTGGCCAACCAGCTATTTTTTGTAAATAAAGTTGCATTGGAACATAGACACAAGCACACCTTTTTAAAACAGGTTTTTTTTTTTTTTATGGCTCTTTTCATGCTTTAATGGCAGAGTAGCTACAACAGAGACCATATGGCCCACAAAGCCTAAAATACTATCTTACTTACTACCTGGCTTTTTGCAGAAAAGATTTGCCTTCCCTTGATGTAGATTGCACACGCACTGTTCCCTGCCTGAAATGCATTCATTGATCTCCCTTCACCTGGCCAGTATCTTCTCATCTTCCAGAATCATTTCTTGAGAGAAGCTTTCCCTTACCACCCAGGTAAAGTTAAATCTCTGGCTCTATGCTCCCATAGCACCACTTTGGATAAGACTCATCACATTTATAAATACTTGTTCACTGTCTGCCTTCCTAACTAAATTGTTAGCTCTAGGAGAGTCAAAATGATGCCTGTATCCTATAGCCTTACTTAGAAGGTTCAAATAAGCATCTTCGTTGAACTCTACACGATCTTACCCTTCCATAATATTTCCCTGTCTTCAGTAGATATTCCCCCAGTGATCAGAGTTTTCTCGAGTATAGAAAAATCCTATTTTAAGTGAAAGTCATTAGAATGGAGGAGGCATTAAATTCCCTACTGCAATTAACAGTAGTGAGAATACTGGCAATGAACCAACACTGTCACTATGGATATTCTTACCGGGCTCTTCCTAGAATCCAAAAGTCATTTCATCAACCAATACTTATCAAACATCTGTTCTGTGAAGACACCATGTTGGTGCTATGGTACAAAGAACAATAAGCCCAACAAGTCATATCTAAGCCAAAGAGTACTTTGAACTTCAGTCATATCTAAGCCAAAGAGTACTTCAGATCATGAAGCTAGAATTTCATATTGGAATTCCCTTTGAAGGATATCTGTCCTCCAAATTAGCATACTATTTCCCAAAAACACTGATACCACCATATTTCCTTTAATTTAAGAACATATTTTATTATTTCCTTGTTTGAATGCCAGATGAAAGAGCCAGCTTGCTTCTGGGGCCGTATTGTGTGAAAATATACAACTCTAAATGACAAAATCCTATCCAATATAGAAGGATGGAAAATCAAATCACTAATAAGACTGACAACACTCATGTTATCCTTACTCCATGTCATTTGTTCATTGACAGTATGAAAAATGGAATTGTCCACATTTTAAAATTTCACACACACACACACACACACACACACTCACGTACTACAAAAATATAACTTACATAAATTAAAAATCTATAAATTAACTTACATATATTAAATATTCCTATGATGTTACTCTACTCTTCATTCATTCTTCCCCATCTGGTTACCTACCATTGCATGACAAATTATCCCAACACTCAGTGGCTCAAAGCAACCATTTTACCGTGCTCATGATTTTGTGAATCTAGAATTCTGATAGAGCCCCTCTGGGGGTTCTGGCTAGAGATCTCACCTACTTCACAGTTTGAATATGACTGGGGCTACAACTGTCTGAAGGCTGATGCCCAAAATATGTCACTCACATGGCTGGCAGTTGATGCTGGCAGTAGGCTGAGAACTCACTTGAGACTGTCAACCAGAGCAACCCCATGTGGCCTCTCCATGTGGTTTGAGGATCTCTCAGCATAAAAGCTGGTAGTGTCCTAGAGTAAGTGTTCCAATAGACCCGTTTGGAAGCTTCATGCTTCCTAACCTAGTGTCTGAAGTGACATAGCACCACTTCTGCACATTCTCTTGGTTATAGTCAGAAAGGCCAGCGTAAACCCAAGGGAGGGAGAATTAGATTCTGCTTCTCCATGGGAGAAGGATTTGTGGACACTTGTAATCAGCCATGTTCACACGTATGCCCCTTATTCCTGTTCTCATTTTTTATGAACTCTTAAAAATCACTTGTTAGTTATTTTACCCTCCATATAAAAAAATATTATATATACTATCATAAGAGAGTTTTTAAAATCAAAATAGTCAAAGTAACCATATATCCCAAGCACTCTTGAAGCTCAGCCATAACCTTCACACCTGCAAGATCCATGCATGTTCAGTTTAGGCCTCCAACAGGGAGCCATGCTACAACTGTCCCACCTGCTGCAATGAGCCTATCACAGGTCACATAGACATTTCTCTCTGTCACTGATCAAATAATAACAGCACCATATTAACTTCACAGAAATGGAATTAATACTTACATGTAGAGGGTGTATGAATGTTTTCCAAGTGCTTCCACGTTTTAACGCCAACAGCAGGCATGGGGCATAGGCATCCCTGACCTATGGCTTCCCCCAAAGCAGAGCCTGAGACAATAATTTGGACACATAGTTCCTTTGAGATGTGATCTCAGGGAACATTGAGAAGGATTGGGAAAGCAAGACAGGGAACAGAGGCAAACCAATAAAACAGCTCATTAGCAAATAGGCACTGTGGGCAACTGGGACCCAATTCTAGTGGGGACCTCCAGGGAATTGTGGAGTGCATTTTAGGATTGTCCCACTGAGGGGTGAGGAGACTGAGGTACTTATCCACCAAATCCTGCTCACTATGACTGTTCCTGGGACAGTAAGTCCTTGGCGCTCTAACCTTCCAGCCTGCCACACATATGAACTAAACATCTTCCCAAGACAGGAAACTGTCAGTATGCAGGCGACCTCCAGAGTAGACTAGGGGAGTGAGTGGAACCCCCACTGTGTCTACTGTGCTGTGCTAAGAGTTCTCTGAGCTTTATCTCAGTTCATCCCTACAGGAATCCTGTCATCCTTCATGTTGTTGCTATTTCCACTTTACAAGGGAGACAATTGAAGCTCAGAGAGATTAAGTAACTTGCCCAGGGTCACACAGCAGATACAGGCTGGCCTAATTCTAACCCTTACACTAAATTACCTCTGAGAGGCCCAGAAAGAGTAAGTGACTTGCCTGGAGTCACCTAATAAACATCCATGCCACAATCAGATATAAAAGCATTGTCACCTCTGGCGTGTCAGCACATTGTGCCTTTCTGTCCTCTTTCACTGAGCTCTATTCCTTGCAAATGCAGAGACTAATGAAAGCTTAACCAGAAACATTTGCATGGGTTTTGACTCGGCAAAGCAGACAATACATGCTCTAAGTCAAAACACGTGTCATCTGTGCTATACATTAAGCATCTCCCCAATCGGGGATGCTCTTTCTACCCCCAACTGTGTGGAAACAACCCAGAAGGAATCTCCTCAGAATCAGAATGTACTTTCGATACATGGAAGGGGGGGTGGGCAGGGAACACACAGACTCAGCCAAGTACAGCTCCATCGAGGGCTTCACTTTTCCTGGAATTCTACTTAAGAGCACTGGCTCAACACCACAGATGTACAACCTAAACAGAAAGACTGAGCAGCAGTCTGAGTCAGAGGGTGAATGTTTACTAGAACAAGGCTGGACCCCAGAGAGTGGCTCTCGTGGGGGTGGGGGCTAAGGGAGTACCCTCAGACAAGTGAGTAGATGGGCAGTTGTAAAGCAAACCAGCCAAGAAGGGTAAAAAGAGCTGACACTTTTTACACCGTGTCTAAGTATCCAACCCGTCCCCCCCACACACATCCTGAAATACCTCTTATCACACTCATTATAAATGAATGTCATTTGATCAGTCATTTGAACAGGTCACACTGCTAATGAGATCAGAGTCTAGATTGAACCTTTCCCAAGTGGGCCAGACTCCAGAACTCATTGCTTGACCCCTCCTAGCCCCCATCAGGTGATTAATGAGCACCTAAACAACACACCATAGTGCACACCCCTCTCAGATAGGCCTGTACCTTGTTAAACACTGTGTACTCAGGGATTTGCACACTGAGCTCCTGGCCCAGAGTACACAATTTCTGGAGTGGCCCAGCGAAGGGAACAAAACCTGCATGCAGAACCAAATGTATGAAGCCATATTGGAGTGTGTAGGCCCCAGGCACAAGAAAGCACCATGGGGCTTTCACAGAGAAGACAGCCCTGGGAGGAGTATGGGAATTGCCATGGCTGAGAAGAGAGGAGGTTCAGGTAGAAGGACTGAGACCCACGCTGAGAAATGGACATGACACAGTCAAAGCCCGGTGAGCAGGCCCAGCTGCCTAGAGTTTGTGGTTCGGGTAAAGAAGAAACAGGAAAGAAATGTAGAGAGGTTGGCTGTCATCACTCTCATCCTTGAATGTCAGGTGACACTTTGGAAGCTGTAGGAAATAATAATTAAAATCTAGTAAGAATTTCCCATGTGCGAGACACTGCTTCCCAACCCACAGCAAGATTTCTCATTGTTGGCACTACTGATATTTTGGGCCATTCTTTGCTGTGGGGGACAGTCCTGGGCATTGCAGAAAATGTTCACTATTCCTGGCCTCTACCCACTAGGTACCTGTAGCACCTCCAGCCCCTGGTTGTGATGACCAAAAATGTCCCCTGACATCCGAAAGATGTCCCCTGACAGGCAAAATCACCCCTGGTCAGGAACCAACATTCTACACATATTAAGTTATTTAATTTTTGCAACAACTCTAGAAGACAAGTGTTATTGTTAGCTCTGTTTTGGAGGTGGGGAAACTGAGGCACAGAGCAGTTATATAATGCAGCCAAGTTCCCTAGGTTTATAAAGGGCAGAGTCAAGACACTCAGCCAGAGCACACTGAGAGCCAATGACTTTACTCCCTATGCTTCATTTAACATGTTGAAATATTAAATTTAAAAGATATAAAATGCAGTAAGCCTTGTGTTTGCAATTACGTGGAAATCTGTACGAGGTTGCATGACAACCAATAATAGTACACAAAAAATCGTAATAATATAGGTTTAAATCACAGGGGTGAAATCATACAGGTTTTATTTCTTTCTATAATAGTGTTAAGTCATATTTTTTAAATATAGGTGAAGGGTTTCATAGACTCCAGGCAATACTTCTAAACTTATTTCTATCACCTTTTCAAGAATAATTGGCTGAAATCAGTTCACTCCCACTCATTCTCTGAGACTCGTCTCAGGCACCACCTCCTCCTTCAGGAAGACCCTTAACACAGTGTAGGGTAACGGGGTGACGGGCATCAAAGAGGGCACGTGAGGAGATGAGCACAGGATGTTATACTATTATGTTGGCAAATTGAATTCAAATAAAATATTTAAAAATAAGGTAATAAATAAATATTAATTTTTTTAATGCTTCTATCTTTAAAAAAAAAAAAGTGTGGAGTGTAACATAAGCACTCTGCAAAGGGACACTAGGATCCTTACCCCCTTTTTGACAGATCAGGAACGAGATTCAAGACATTGCTCGAAAACGTATGTGCCTTCTGCCATTCTGCCCCCTAAGTGATTTACCCATCAGAGGAAGTACCAGCAAGAAGAAGGGAATTAGTGGCTGACACACAGGGTTAGATCCCAGTCAGCTGGCTAAGGCCCAGCTGGTGCCACAACCAACCAGCAAAGCGCTGGGTCCCGTAGGCGCCGCCGGTGCCTTGTGCTTTGGTGCCCTCTGCTGGTCCAGGCCTCAGCGGCCGGGAAGGCGCTTGCAGCCCGGGTGTGGAGCCCGGGGAGGCCAGAGAACCCGAGTGTCAATCTGCAATTTGCAACAAAATCTCCCTAATACCTAGGTGCCTGCCCTATTTTCTTATTTTTTTTTTAACAAGGAGGAGCAGAAATGGCAGGGGTTCCAAAGCTGAGTAAAACAGAAGCCTTAAAAAAAAACAACAACCAAAAAACAGAAGCCTTAAGGGAAGAATATTAAAACTTAAAAATGTAAAACAAAACCCTTCAGCCATTCTTCCAAGCAAGGTGCTGTGCAGGGAACTGTCCTCTCCATGCCCCTCTTTTAATCCACTCTGGGCTGGTAGGGCAGTGGACTGTGCGGCAGAGGAGGAGCTGGAGGTCCCTGGAGTACGTACAGGAAGAACAGTGTTCGTTGCACACGTGCACACACATATGCACACATGCACACCTATTCTGATAGACTAAATGGATTCAGTAAGTTTTCGAAACAGCTGAGTTCAAATGCCCTGATGTTTGAGGTGTCTCAACTGGAAGTGTTGGATGGTTGCTAATAAGGCCAGTGGGGCTCCATAATGGAAGAGAAGGTAAGGTCTATTGAGGGTGGACACAGGGGCAGGCCCTTCACATGAGGTATTTTCTTGAACTCTCTAAGGAAGGAATTACCATCCCCGTCTTGTCAAGTTCTGAACAGGTAGGTAACTAGCCCACAGTCACGCAGCCGCTGCCTGCTGAAGCCAGGTGCTGGCCCCCTGAGCGCACATCACAGCCCAGACTGGCCCGACCACCCCAGAGGACAGGATGGATGTTGACGGCAATGGCAGTGGCTCTGATTCAGACAATTGTCTCCCAGTCCTTAAGAGGAGCCTTCACTGCTGCCTGTCAAGGGAAAGAGAAGAGCACATCTTGGAAGGGGGAAAAGCTTGATGCTGAAGATGAAATCAGATTAGCTTTCCTGGGGTGACTGGTTGTTCTGAATCATCCAGCGCAAACAAGTGTTTTGCCATCTGGTAATTACCTTGGGGCTGTGGTGTCAATCCCCTCGCCTTCATCCTGCCCTCCCTAAGAAAACACTGGCCCCTGGGTGGTCCAGATGGCCAGAGGCCTGTGTACAATGAACAGAGGCTGCTGATCCATGTGAGCCTTTCTGCCACAGGAAGTACTCCCATGCAAAAATACACTCAGGCAGATTTTCCTCCTCCTGAATGGGTCGTTAGAGAGTCACCGACTTCTGGGAAGGCAAGCATTCGAAGACTTGGGAACTCTCTGTGCACCCTCCTCCCCAGCTCCTTTTTATTAACCAACGGAGATACCATCGTCCTCTGCCTTGCCAGCATTGTGTGCAATACTGTGGGACGGCCTCCAAGAACCAGCTCCTGCACCAGAGAAAAAAGGAAGAGATGCTCTTGTTTTGATAACAGCCTTTTTGTCTTATCTCAGGTTGTGTCTACCATTCTTCCACTTTCTGGCCCTCCTAACAGTAACTGTTCCTCCAAAAGGACTTACTACAACAACCAGGGGATCTCCAACTTGCCCCCCAAACCGGAGAGTCCCTACCAGCCCTTAGGAAGGGGGAAATCCGGTAGAAGAGGCCAGAATTCACCAAGGAGTGAGGGGCAGATTTGATCATCCCCGATTGTCCCCATCACACTGAAGACAGAACTTTAACAGTCTCCTCGGAAGTCCTAGACTGCCTCCTGCTGATCGTTTTGTCCCAAACTTCTTTCTACTGCCATCAAGAACTAAGGTGATATATGAATTAGGTCCGGGCACATATTCTAGTGAACATGACTTGGGACTCAACCTCTCTGAGCCTTGTTTTCATCATACCTAAAAAAAAGGATGACAAAAGTAATTATATTTAAAAGGGATATTGCGATTATTAAACCCATTAATATATTTGCCTGGTATACATTAAGTTGTTCATTAAAGTTTTTGTATTAAATATTATTGATGATAATATTGATTTTGTTATGGATATATATATTATATATATAATATATATATCAGTATATATTGACATCAATATTACAAAGGTCAAAGCAGCATTCATATATATCTTTGAGCTCAAAGTCTATTGTTTATCATCTGTGGTAATGATTCTCAACCTCAACATTATTGACATACTAGGCTAGATGATTCTTCGTGTGAAGGGCTGACCTGTGCAATGTAGGATATTCAGCAGCACCCCTGGCTTCCACCCACTGGATGTCAGCAGCACCTTCCTACCCATTGTGACAACCAAAAATGTCTCCAGACATTGCCATTTAATTGTCTCAGGGGTGGGGGGGTGCGAAAATCACCCTTGGTTGAGAACCACTGATCTACCATATTCTGTGCCACTCAACTTCTGCAACTTTCTTTCATGGCAAGAGGGGGGGAAATCCATTTATCATTCAAATGATGACAAAGTGACAGATACTTTAAATGTTGGCTCACTTTTGTCCCACCATGCTCTAAGTCCACTTACAGATGAAAAAATTTAAAGCCCAAGCCCATTTTACCTGCAGAGGTGACTAGAACTAAGGAAAGGCCAGGTATGATACCACCTGAGAATGAAGAGCATGGAAAAGCCAGAACAAAAGCAAAAAGCAAGAGTCACAGAAAGCAAACAAAGGAGTAGACTAAAATGTCACAAAACTAAAAGAGACAAGAAGCCTAGGCCCAACCGGGATGCATTAATTCAGGGGAAAAGATCTGCAGGCTCTGGCAAGAAGCTCTGTTGGAGAAGCCAGTAACCAGCTGTGGGGTTTCATGGGGTTCTTGTAACCTAAAACTGAAGAGTAATATCCTCACACTGCAGAAAGGATCTCTCAGAGTCTATGAAGGTGAGTGTGACCAGCTGGAGAAAACAGGGGGAAGCCAAGGTGAGACGTCAGATGAAGGCCACCGTCCTTCTAAGAGAAATCTAGCTCTGAGCCAGGTACCTATGTTCACCTGCTTACATGGGATTTTCACCCTGAAATCCCTCCTGCTGGAATAAAGTGGATTATAAACACTGACCTATTCACTGAGACTGGTATTATTAGGTGACTCACCATGCAAAAAAAGAGACGGGAGAGAAAGAAATGGACCAGAGTGACTATCCCAGGGGAGAGCAGAGATGAAAACAAGGATCCTTCCTGTTGGTTTAGTCATAGCATCTTAAGTGCTAAGTGGGGCCACCTGGGTGACTGTTTGCCTGGTGCAGAGCAAAGATCGTGGGAATGGGGGCTCAGATGAAACTGTGTGGGGGCCTACCTCTGAAAGTGACTAGTTAGACAATGCTGGGTGGATCATTTCTCTCCTCTGAGCTGCAATTTCTTTCTTTTGAAGTCAGGTAACAGCCCTTGCCTTGATTAGCTTGGTGTGAAGTGTAGAGGAGAAAGAATTGCATGAAAGCTTTAGTATCAACCTCGGTTGAAGCAGAGTCATGAGGCCTGCCTCTATCACTAAAGCATTGAAATGATGTCAAAGGCCTGCCACCTAGATTCCCAATCTTCGGCAGAATCAACTGATCAATCATTCCACCTAGTGAGAACTTTGGCTTACAGAGTTTCCCTCATTGTCTTCTGATTCTGAGAATGTCCCTCTATCCCACTGGTTTATTAGAACTCTACTTTCCCAGAACAGCTGTCTGAGCATAATTCCATATTAAAATGAAGAAATAAAGCCCAATTCCAACTCAATACTCACTACTATCGTGCCTCGAGAATCCCACCACCACCCCATTCTAACACCTAGCCATCCCATCCTATCCCCAACACCTAGCCAAAGACTCAGACACAGGGGAACTTCCACCAACCTTGCCAGTGTGTACTTTTAGGGACAGAAGAGAAAGACCAGTCTCCCACTAGCTCCAGAGAATAGGTCCAAATACGTTCTCAAACACGATGTCAGAAAAATATGGTGCATTTGGTTAAGCACATTCCCCCCCACCCCCCCATCCATCTCTGAGTCCAGGAGTAACCACAATCGACATTTCATCCATATGTTTCTCATTCATTCAAATGTAACTCACTAAAACACTGCTAAGCAGTATAAGGCCAAGATGAGTTTGCGTGCTGTATCATTTATTAATTTTGTTTTCACTCCAGAAGCAGTAAATTATATTTTCTGAAAGCAAACGATGTCAACCCTCAAAATATTTACACTCGAGCCAAGCATAGAACCTTCATACTGTACCACGGCTGAATCATGCAGAAATACACATCTCAGCCCTGAAAGGGCAGAGATTCTTCACTAAGTAGTTTGAAAAAAAACATATTAAAAAAAAAAAAAGAAAAAAACATATCTAATAATTTCAGTTGGAAAAAAGGTGTATTTCCAAAATACAAAGTACAGAATATAAACAATAAAAGTTGACAATACCCTCTCAATTGCTGGAAATGAACAGAAGATGCCATGACTCTCAAGCAGACAGAGTTATGGTGGAGTATACATGTTTATGTTCATCAAAAAGAGGAATTGAAAGTTGAAAAACACTGGTATAGAAGAAAAATATTACCATTTGTCTTCCTCCAGAAATTTAAATATGTTTAATATTGAGGAGTTTGTTTCCTGCTTCTTAATTTTGCAGTTAAATCTGTTTGATTTATGAGTGGAAAGTTATTTTTCAAAGGTTTCTATTGTTATTACTAATATCAGACTAGATCTTTAGTCCCTGCTTATATAGTAATTCTTATGTTCTTCCTTAAAAGTGAACTCTCAAGGTTAGGAAGAGAAAGAGAGAAGAAGCTTTAGAGCCAATAAAGATTTGAGCTCAGTTCAACCACTCCTAGTTTGGACAAGTTGTTCAATCTTTTGAAACTTCTGTTGCTGTATCTGTCAAAAATCCCTGCCATCCTCTGTCTTCTAGTGCAGAAAATTTGTTACTTTTCTTAATGCCTTTAAAAATGGAGATCCCCAAAAGGAAAGGAAGATTAACTGAAAAGAGGTAAAATAAAAGGCCTCAGCCGAAGGCTAAAAGCACAGACCTTGTAGACCAAGACACAAAAGCCAAATTTCCCCAGTATTTCGTGGTGTCTCCCAGAGTTGATGGCTTTTAGGTTATTACTGCTGTGGATTATTAAGTAAAGGAAACCAGGAAGAAACAGAAAATCTGAGGTTGGAGTGATAGAAGGAATAGGGCCAACAAACCACCCCCCCCACACACACACACACACATACACACACAAAGATATCCATGTCCTTTTTTTAAAAAAGATTTTATTTATTTATTCATAGAGACAGAGAGAGAGAGAGAGGCAGAGATACAGGCAGAGGGAGAAGCAGGCTCCATGCAGGGAGCCCGACGCTGGACTTGATCCTGGGTCTCCAGGATCAGGCCCTGGGCTGAAGGCAGGTGCTAAACTGCTGAGCCACCGGGGATGCCCAGATATCCATGTCCTAATCCCTGAACGTCTAAATCTGTTACCTTACATGGCAAAAGGGAATTTACAGATGTGATTAAATTAGGAGTCTTAAGAAACAGAATATGCTAGATTATCCAGGTGGGTTGAGTGTAGTCATAAGGTCCCTCATAAGTGAATGAAGAAAGCAGGACAGTCAGGGTAAGATTTGGGGAGACAGTGCTGCTTGCTTTGAAGATGGAGGAAGGGGTCACAAGCCAAGGAATGCAGGTGGCCTCTAGAAGTTAGAAAAGATTAATGATCAGGGTAAAGGGAGAACCTCAGTGGATAAGGTTTATTCCAGGAAAGTTCCATCAAGAATATATCACCTCTTGACTGATTTACTCCAGTCTATCAATAGCTTTATTCACGTTAGCAACAATATTGAACAGCATAAAAGGAATCAATCATTAAAATCATATTCCACCATCTTCCAACTTCTGGCAAGTAAAAAATGTTCATGTCACACTGAAACTCTTGATTTCACCTAAATTGTCCCATCATGACATCCAGCTGATCCTCAAATTAAAAAGGACCATAAAAGGAAGGATCCCTGACACCCCAGAAATCATCAGATCCAACTGAAACACTGTTTGAAGGTGACTTCAAAAGATGAGTTTCAGATGTGTTTCAGCAAGCAGTGGTGAGGTGAGGCCATTGTATGGAGTCTGGGGAAAAGGCCTTGGAAGGGGATTAATCACATAAGTGTTCATTGTTCAATCAAATGTATTTATCCCATCAGTCATCACACTTTTGTTAATCACCCCTATTAAAGGAAGGAACTGATGAAAGGCAGGAAGAGTTGCTTATTTGAGTGGAAAACAACAGTTCCAAAGCAGAGTTCATCTGACATCAAAAGGGTGGCTCCCAATGGCCCTGCAAAGAACCATATGCTGGTTTTGGCACATATGCCGCATGATCCTTCTGTGCATTCTCTGTTTTACTTGGAGACTAAACATGGAGATGGATGGATGGATGGGTGGATGGATGAATGGATAGATAGGTCAGTCCATGATAACCAAGATGGACATTGTGGTGAGGAATGTAATTAGGGCAAGGACAGGATGAGACTTCATCACTGCTGTCAGTCTTACAAACCATCCAGCTAAAGTCATTAAATTTAAAATCACTTTTACATTTGCATCACTCAGTTTACTAATTTGGCTTTACCTCTTCTACTAACCAACCCCCTGCCCCAGCCTCACAAGATTTTCCTGCTTCCTCAGCTGTGGCAAACAAGTCTTCTGTTCTGTCCTCCTTACCTTCTTCACCCCCTTCCTCTATACCCTCAATCCATAAAAACTCAATTGAAAATAGGTAAGGCGTTCCATTTGCTTAGAGACATCATCTAATACAATGTTGAAATTCAATCACAGCTATTTCACTTTGTAACTTACATCCTTCCTCTTTTCTTTTGTCTTAATGTCAGATTTCAGGCTTATCAAACATGTAGTACCAATGTCCTCTTTTTTTTTTTTAAGATTCTATTTATTTATTTGACACAAAAGGAGAGAGAGAGGGAACGTGAACAATCATGGGGAGCAGCACGCAGAGGGAGAGGGAGAAGAAAGCTCCCCACTGAGTGGAGAGCCTGACATGGAGCTCGATCCCAGGATCCTGGGATCATAACCTAAGCCAAAGGCAAATACTTAACTGACTGGGCCACCCAGGCGCCCCCAAACACCCTCTATTTTATGTTGCAAATCCATTTAGGAAAAAAATGACTATGATTAAGTCCCCCCCACCCCAAAAAAAAGAAAAACAAACCTTGGTCCTTGGAGTCTCTTCTTCAGCCATTGCAATCAATTGTGGATTTTTTCATTTGTTTTTTCAACTTGGTCTTATAAGTGTTAGGTGTCTATTTTCTCCAAGGACCAGATATCTGTACCATGCCTCTGACCCTAGCACAAAATTTCTTCCCATGCCAAAGGCCTTATTACACTAACAATTACATCCAGATATATAGAATATTTATTGTGTACCAGGCTCTAGATGAAACACTTTTATACAAATTACCTCATCTAGTCCTCATCATGACTCTTTGAAGAAAACACTTTTATTATAACCTTACTCTAAAGATAAGGCACATTGAGGTTAAGTGAATGTTCCAACGCCTTAAGACTAATAAATGATAAACCAAGACTTGAAGCCTGCTGGTCCAACCCAGAACCCGTGCTGTTGGCCAGTACACCATGTAGCCTTAAAAGAGGAGTAGTCAAACAGCTGCCTCTTGAATGTTCTTCCCTTCTCAGATCAGCTCTTTTTATCACTCATCATTTCAGTGAATGTAAATGTAACATGTCATATTGCCTTGAATTTTCTCCTCTACCTCCTATCCCATCCAAACCTAATGATTCTGATATCTGACGTTCGCTCTAAAACATTTTTCATAGTCCAGTGGGTTTTGGAACACCTGGGTGGCATAGTCAGCTAAGTATCCCACTCTTGATTTCAGCTCAGGTCATGGCCTCAGGGTCCTGAGATCAAGCCCCATGTTGGGCTCCACACTCAGTGTGGAATCTGTTTGAAATTCTCTCTCCTTCTCCCTCTGTCCTTCCCACTTGTGCTCACTCACTCTGTCTCTCTCAAATAAACAAATAAATCTGTTAAAAAAAATAGTCTAGTAGGTTATTTTGTTGAAATTCTCTGCCATTAACTATTTACAACTATATCATTTGGGAAAGCTAACGATAAAAGTTTTATGATTATATGACTATTATGCTAGGTAGTCTGAAAAGTTCATCTGTAATGTCTAACTGGACAATAATAGTCTCTCCCTCCTCTCCTCATATCCCACTTTAGAACATCAGTGTTTGTAGTGGAAAGTCATGGTAGGACTATTATACTCAAAACTCAAGGAGGCCCAAGCGTATAACAAAACAAGAAACAAAGTATGGAGCCTCTAGTTACGTCGCTGTGATGTAGCAAGAAATTAAAAACCTAGAACATTAGGTCCAGGTAAAGTCCTCCCTGTCTTTAAAAGATGAAGTAAAGTGGGGCTGGAATCCTCTGACCTGACTGAGGCCCTTACTTTGTTTGAAGAACTAAGGAGTTCCTTTAGGAGTGTCTTTTTTCTTTTTTTTAAGATTTTATTTATTTATTCATGAGAGATAGAGAGAGACAGAGAGAGGCAGGCAGAGACACAAGCAGAGGGAGAAGCAGGCTGCATGCCGGGAGCCTGATGTGGGACTCTATCTGGGGTCTCCAGGATCATGCCCTGGGCCAAAGCCAGGTGCTAAACTGCTGAGCCACCCTGGGATCCCCTAGGAGTATCCTTATATCATCACACATCCTGGATCTCAATCATGTGCTTTGGACCATGGGTCTGCTATCCAGGCAGTAGAATGAACTAAAAGGAACCCAGTCAAGTCTGGTCATTGTTTTTGTCAATACTCAAACCCAGACCAGCCCTCATGATCTAAGCTAAGATGGTTAGATAAGTACACTTTTGTCAGTGTTTATGCAAACACGTATGCACACATTTTTCTCTCTAATATGGGGTCACACTGAATAATAATTACTATTTTATAAATATGAAGCTGGGCTAGCTTAAAGGTAATTATACTAAATTTCACATCCTCAGTTGAACTTTTCATATCATATTAGAACAGATGTTACAAACTGACCACTCAGTCCTTCAGCCCCCATGTATGGTACCTTCCCATGTACCCAGCTAGACAGCTAAAGGCTTAACTTCCCAAACCCCCTTGCAACTAGGATTTCCCATATGACCCAACTTCTCCCAAGAAAACACCCTATAAGACATGGGAGACAGAAAAGGCCATCAAGTAACACAGCTGCACCTCCTCTGACACACTCAATAATGGAGAAGTTGGGTTTCCCTGTAGCCACTGTCACAGGGTTGCTGGTGTCTGTGTCCAGCTGTGTGGCAGCAAATGCAACAAGAAGAGTCCTATTTGCATTCTGCAAACGCTTCAAAACATCTTTACTGTCCACACTTTCCATCCCAAAATTTTGCACCAATTTTCTTGGTTTGGTCAGTTACATCAAACCTGACCTTTTTGAAGTAAAATGCAATATGGTGCCCTTGAGTTCTGGAGAGTTCCTTTTCTGGAGCCTCATCTCTGAAGCCACCACCTCTCCAAAGAGTTGAATACAAACTAGGACAATTTGAATTTCCTTTATTGATTTCAAACTCACCTTAGAGTTAAGCCTGTTGAAGTACAGATTTGTGAAAGAAACAGAAATAGTGGTCACTTGTGCATCATTCTTATTCATTTATTCAAAAACATTTAATGGATAACTCTGCAAGGTTAAGGGTTACAATCCTTCCTCTTGAATCCCTCCTCTTCAGGAGCTCCCAGTTTAGTGAGGGTGACTTAGAAAAAAACTGAAAATGTTGAGTGAAAAAAGCAGAGAACAATGAGCTCTCAGCCTAGCCTTGGTGGGGTAAGAATACGTTTTCATATTCTATGAGGAAGGGACATCCATGAAGATTAAACAGAGTGGCAGTCAGGCAAAAGTGAAGGAGGGCTAGAAAAATCATTTTAGGCAGAAGGAACAGCATGTGCAAAGGCCCTGAGGTGACAGGGTAAAGAGAATACTTCACTCAATGTTCAATTCAAGCTGTCCAGAGTATGGCATGGCTGTTATATCAAGACCAAAGCTGTTAGGCAGAGTCCAGATTATAGAATTTTTTGGGTAAACTTGGTTTAAACTTGGTCTATTTCAATTTGAATGAAGAATTTTTTGGCAGAGTATATTTTGGTAAGGGGAGAGCAAGTATAAGCATCAGAGGAAGTAAGAGAGTAAGCAGAAGGATGCTAGATACCTGAAGGCAGGGAGGGAAGAAAATATTCCAGGAGAGATGAAAACTCCAACAAGAAGGAAGCACTGAGGAGTCATACTAGTTTGCACAGAGCTGGCCCCAAACATTTGGGGAAAAACATGGGGTCCAGAATGAGTGCACAGTTTAAGAGGAGCCAAAATGCTCCTCACAACTTTATAGATCTGCCATATGACAGTGACCCAGAAGAGTAAGGGATTCAGTGTTTCCTTCACATAACTTGCCCAAGCAGGGCGGAAAGACAGTGTCTGAAAGAGCAGGAAATATGTGGCATTTTCCCAGTAGGAAGAGCTGGTGCTAAAAAAAAACAAAAAAAAACAAAAAAAAACAAAAAAAAAAAAAAAAGGAAGAGCTGGTGCTCCCTCCTGGGCCTGGTTCAGCACCTCTCCAGGCCCTCGCTGGCTGCAGCCTGAGTGATTATAGTCAAGGAAGGGAAGCTCCCTTTTGAGCTGTGAGAAAGGAAAACCCAACATACGGTGCTGAGTGGGAGAATTTATAGTTCATCAACTCTCCGTTCTCTATTGAGATAAATGTCCCCACCACGGCTCACGCAAAGGCCTAGTCCACACCACCGAATTGAATGTGATGTAAAATTTAAAAGCCCTTTTTCAAAGATCTCATTCCAGAAAGCCAAAGCCAAGTAAAATACGTGATTACTTCCAAGATGAATGCCTCGCCTGGCAAGCTTTCCCGCTTTCCAGCTGTACTTTGGGGTTCCTTGTCTCAGTGCATTAATTGACGCTTAAACCCAAATTTTATTGTTTCTTGTATGAGGAAATGCCTCCCAAATCTAAAAGAAAAATTAAAAACCCCCTCACATACAAAATGCAATAACAACTTTGGGCCTAAGGAGTTCCAAAATCAAAAGAATATTTTCTTTCAACCCCTGGCAGTTCCAGGGGCAGGCTGTATTCCCTAGCTAGGATATAAATCAAGAACTTCATAGTTGCAGGGAGGCTGCCTTGGGCTTGAATTCCAGCTCTGCTGATTACTAATTGTGAGCTCTGAGAGACTCATTCACTTTCCTGAGTCTTGATTTCATTGTCTTTCATGTAGATTATAATAATCCTTCTTCTTGGAGTACTTGTGAGGTTTAAATAAACAAAGCAGCATTAGTGCCCAGCACAAGACTCAACTCACCAAGAGAGCTCAACACACAGGGTTGGCTATTAAATGGATTGGTTTTCTCTCTCCACAGGAAAAACCAATTGACAAAGGCAAATGCAAGAAGAGCCTGGAAGGTCATAGTTCACACTGTATTCTGATTCCCATTGGCCCACCAGCTTTAGAGGTACTTCCCAGCTGGTGCTTACAGAAAGGTAGAAAGATGGAAAATCTAAGAGCAGATAAGAGTGGTATCAGTCCACAATGTGTTGCTCACCCTGTGTCTTAGTCAGCTTGGGGTGCTGTAACAAAAGACTGGATGACATAAATAACATACCTTGATTTCTCACAGTTCTGGAGGCTGGAACAGCCATGATCAAGGTGCCAGCACAATCACTTCTTGGTAAAAGCTCTCTTTCTGGCTTGCAGATGGCTGCCTTCTTGCTCTGTGCTCACGTGACCAAGAGAGGAAATTGGTGTTTCTTTTTCTTCTTATAAGGATACTGATCCTCTCATGGGGACTCCACCTTACTTCATCTAAACCTACTTACGTACCTTCCAAAGGCCCCACTTGCCATACTGGAAGTAGGGCTTCAGCGTAAAAGTTCTGGGGATGGGGAGGGGCACATTCAGTCCATGATACCATATATTAATGTATTCATACACTGCCTTAACCTATCCCAAGCTCAATTGGAAAGGTCATAAAGGTTAACACAAGGAGAAGACAACAGCATGGTGCCTGGCTGTGTGGTTGCCCACATGAGCCACTTCACTATCCCTCCAAGAGGGAGATATCCTGGCACTCATTGAGTCAGAGGGAATTCCGAGTGCTGTCATGAAATTTATATGTTATTGCCTACTTTTCCTCTGTCAATTCAACCCTGGGTAGTTATCCTGATGAAAATTGTACATCTTCCCCTACACAACTCTTCCCCTGACTCTTTCCCCAAATATTGGTAAGAGGACGACAAAAGATCCTGGGGGGAAAAAATCCCATAGAGAACTAGAATGGGGTATAAGGCTGAGGTCATGGCGTTAGGGTTCAAGAGGTTTAGCACAGGCTTCTGGATATAAGAGAAAACCCCTAGTTTTATTCTTGCTCATCCAAAAACTGTAGTTATAAAGAAAATAAAACAGTGCCTCGCTCAGTGCCTGGCATATGATAGGCTCTCAATAAATGTTTTCAACTATGTTGAAATAGAAAATGGTTTCCAAATGAGCTCTATTGAAATATACGTACTTGCACATATACACACATGCACACACATGCACGTACATACCTCAGCATATCATCTAAAAGGAATGAAGCGCTGATAATACTACAATGTGGATGAAGCTTGAAAACATTACAGTAAGTGAAAAAAAAAACAAATTAAAAAGGCTACATATTGTATGATTCCATTTAAATGAAATACTCAGAATAGGTAAATCCATAGAGACAGACTATAGGTTGATGGTTGCCAGGGGCTGGGGGTGGGGGGAGGAGGACAGGAAGTGCCTGCTTAATGGACACAGGTCTCCTCTTGAGTGATGACAATATTTTGGAACTAGATAGTGGTGGGCGTTGCGTAGTATTGCAAATGTACTAAATGCCACTAAATTGGACATTTTTAAAGGACAATTTTCCATTATGTGAATTTCACCTCAATTGAAATCAGAAGTCTTCAGCCTGTGTTTTTAAGACCCACAATAAGTGTTCCTGGCCCCCAAAGCCTTCTTCCTCTATTCACACTAATCAACCCCTGCACAGCAGACACACATCTTCCTAATCCCTACAATATTTTACATAGGAAAAACAAAGAACTCTCCATTAGAAGCAGATCAGGTTTGGGGGAACTAAAGCTTATAAAAATTGGGGAGGCCATTTAAGGAAAAGAATGGAAAATTATTATACAAATTTGGATACAAAAATAATTTCATTAGCATAAAAAAAGAAAGCACAGTAAAGAACAAGTTTTCAAAAGCTAATACTATAAACTTCACAAAATCCACTGAAAAACCAGCTTGCTACCTTTTATTAATTAATTGCCTGGCATATATCTGTAACATTTTTTTCTAGGGTTTTTTAGCTACATACAGTTGATAGCCTCTATTTTACAGTATTATCTACACAGGGAACAGAAAGATAATTCAGTCTTCCATCTAGCATGCTGACTGAAAACTGTATTTTTATTGACGATTTAGAAAAGTTCCTTTCAGCCTCACAACTCAACATTGGTAATGTTGTGTACATTTTAGGACTGTGATGAAATCTGAGGAAACCTCTATTAAGTGTATTTTATATATGAGTTGTGAGATTTAGAGCTTTTAAGTTTTCTTAGGTAGTGACTAAATGTAAATATGCTCATTCATCTCCTGTGCCAGAAACCCTAGGACAACTTCAATTGTGAGATCACCTCTATCCCTGGATTTAGTGTCAGAATACCTGGTGAGTCAGCCCAAAGGATAGTTTGGAGGCCATCTCAATGGTGGGTCAGCTAGTAAAAACAAAAGCACACACAGAAGTAGCTGAGAGCTACATAAATGGATCCCAGTGAGTATAGGGCAGAGGCGACTCCAACTCAATTTCCCTTTAACTGGATCCCAATAATGCCTGAGACCCCTCAAGCAATGTCCTACAGGAGGAACTCTGATAGAGGGGGGTCAGAGTGAGAAAAGACAATGGTCTTAATCCACATCAATTCAAATACCATAATTTTGCAAATTTTATAAAAATCAATGGCAAGTAAACATTGTGGCACCCCTCCAGTCTCTGGCAGATGAAATTTGAGAAACTGAAGTTCTGTTGGCTTCACTGTAAACCACCTCTACTCTGGATAGGGAAGTGGAGCATGAGGCAGCTCACCTTTTCTTTTGTTCTTTTTTTCTTTTTTTAATAAATGTTTGATTTCTAAGAAAATAAAACATGCACATTGAAGTTTAAAAATCAAACAGCACTAAAGTAAGCTATAAAAATAGCATGATCGGTCCTCCTCCTAACCTACCCCCAATTCCTGGTATTCGAAGGCCACCACTTAGACATAGATCTTCTTTCTATTGTTGGAAATAGAAATTTAATTCTTTTTCACCAGTAAATCATCCTCTTTCTTCCTCCTCCCTCCATGTCCTCCACCCACCAATGGCTTCTCACCAGACTTAGAATCTAAGCTCCTTTTTCCTACGTGACCTAGTCCCTGCCTTCCTCAGTGGCCACATCTCCCACCACTCCCCTCCCTGCCCACTCCACCAGCTGTTGGTCACCTTCCAACTGTTCCTGCCCTCTGGCATCTGTGTATCAACTTTCTCCCCGATCCTATCTCCCATTCCCAGACCTAAACATTTCTTTTCCTATACTTGGTTGTATTTGAACATCCATTCCTCTCTTTACTCTATTGCATTTCTTATAAATTGGCCCTAATTTTTCTTGGAACAAATCAATATCCTCACTCATCCATTTAACAAATATTTGCTGGGGCTTAAACTAAGTGCAAGGGACACAGTGATGAAGGGAGACGTGTTTGCCCTCACTGCCCTTACAATTTCATGGGGAAAACTGACAGAAAGAGGAATTAGCACAGGGTATGAGTGGCATCATGATGAGAGAAGTTCATGGAAGAGTCAAGGACTCCCACCCTGGCCTAGGTCATCAAGGACAGTGTCCCAGAAGTGGCATTTACACTGAGACTTGAAGCTGGAACAGAGCCCAGCAAAGCAGGCTTGGGAGGGGGATGTTCTCGGTGGCAAATACAAAGGAAGAAAGAGAGAGAGTAGTGCCACCAAGGTATTGACATGGGCCAGCTAAATCTTCAGTCTGGATTTCCCCCTGGGGAAATGAGACAGGTACATTTCCCACCAGAATGAATAAATAAATTTATTGCTTATTAATTTGTGAGCCTTCAGTAAAATAATAGTCCTCATTACCAATACTCAACAAAATAACTAGAAGACATTACTAGATACCAATAACGTATCTCTGCAAGGACCAGACCCAACCTGGTGAAAATAATGCATCCCTACAAATTAAGAGATCCTTCAAATTAAGCATCCTGTCTACGTGCCTTTAGGAAATAAACCATCATATTGATGGAGGGAGGCGGGGGAGATGGCCAGCCAGCAGTTTTTGTGTACCACGAGTCTTACCTATGATACGTAATATTAATGTTGTTACTAGTTGTAGTGGAAGGTACCAATTTCTGAGTATTGGCCATGCCATTTTTCTCATCTTCACAATAACTCTCCAAGGTGGTTGTTATGATCCCTCTTTTCAACATGGAAGAAAGTTGGCTCAGAGAAGTTAAATGATTTCCTTAAGGCCACACTGCCAAATATTCAAAGTCCAGTCCATGATATCGTACTGGCCAAATGGGCCTTCCAGATCCCTCTATCAATCTTTCTTAAGGTCTGATTATGACCGCCTTACAGGCAGACGGTGTCTTCATGCTGGTCCTGCTTGCTGCTCTTCTAAGTATTTCTCCAAGCTTTGGAGTTATTGGTTTAGAGAGTAGGGGGACTTTCTTCTCATTTCTTTTCTTCCTTCTATCAAAATATATCTGTCCTTACTATCATTTCCATAGGACCCCGCTTGGAAAAGCAGTGTGATATTTTGGAAAGAATATAGTAGGATTGGGAATCAGGAAGCTGGACTGGTTCCTTGGATTTCCCCCCTGCTAAAACATTCAATTCCTACATCTGTAAAATGAATTCTTGTGCAGATTAAATGGGATAATAGATATAAAAGCTCTAGAGAAATCAGAGTGAGGGAGCTGATGTGATAAGCTCATTCGAGTAAGGTTTTAATGGCTGCTAATGTTTTAATTATGTTTGCATCTGAACTGAGCCTTCAATGCCTTAAGGGAAAAATTCAAATTAGCATCTCAGACTCCTTGGCAAGCCAGTATGAGAGGTACTGCTTGGGACAGGTGAGGGAATTACAGGTGTTCTAAAAAGAACATCTTGAATAGTCTATAGGAAAATCAGTCCATGAATAGGGATAACCCTGGTCTGCAGAGCTGATCCATACCCACACAGATCCTCTAGAGTATGCAATTCCTCATGAGGGCCTCCAATGCACAGAGGGTTCTAGAGTCAGCAAAGGGTTGGGAGGTAGAGATTCAGGACTCAGCTCTCCTATCTAGGTAATGCAAGTGACATAGTCCAGGTGAGTCCCAGGTTTACAGAATGTCAGGGCTGGAAGATAACTGACATGTGACCTGACCCAATGCCTCCTTCCACAAGAGGAAATTAAGACCCAAAGAGATAAAGCAAACCGGCCAAATCCCATCCCTTTCCTTACTTGTATGTAAGGAAAAACCCATATAGACATAGATATATAAATGTCTATACCTATATCTAAATATATAGAGATATATCACAGATAAAATTCATGTGACACTCTCTATGCTACCAGAAACTCAGCACAGTCCCTTATTCGTTCTCTCCCAACCGGTAGTTGTCCATCTCTCATTGCACAGAGAGGTTCAAGGCCTTGCTACATAAGAATCAGCCAGAGGACTAATGAAAAATTCTGGTTTCCGGTGGCTACTCCTGTGGATTCTGATTCAGTGGACCACAGAGGCTACCGGGCTTGGGAACCACCATGATATATGACTGATTTCACTGAAGAGCAACAGTGGGTAATAGAAACACGCCAAATGTGCTGATGGAAACGGAGCCCAGCCCTGTTGGAATGCTTCTGAATACCCTCCAGTAACACAGAGCATTTGGAAACACAGAGTTTGGTGTTTGATGAGAAACAGGATGTTGTTGTGCTGGTTTCTTTCTAGTCTCTAAATGTGATCTTTTATCAGAGGCACATATGTTTTCTATACCTTCACATGTGGCTGCAGTTAGGCAGGAAACAAATTCCCTACCAGTTGAAAGGTTTGGCCTCTCTTTCACGCCCACCAAGCATCATTTCTATCCTCTGTTAGAGAGACCCCAAGGAAATAATTAATCAGCTTGCCTGCCTGCAACACTTCCAGGATTTGGGTCATAAGAAGTACACTGTCCCAACAAATGGCAACAGCCTGGAGATCACCTCCCTCCTCCAGCTGCCATCATCTCTCTTGTCAGCAGTGCCCAGCTGGCTACTTCCACTAGCCTCCTCCCCATATGGCTCTGTGACCATAAGGAGGAACCCCCTCCCCCACATATCCCCAAGCCTTCTTTCTGGTCCCGCTGGATAATTAATGTTTCAGCCCAAGGCCTAGCAAGCAAGTGTGATGGGCAATTTCATTTAAACATCCATAGCTTTAGGGATTAGGCACAAATTTGCTTCCCAAGTGGCCAGGCCCCATTAGCTGCATAGGTTTGAGCTACATGAATGGCACCTGGAATCTCCATAGGCATGCACATCTAAGCCCAGACCCTACTGGAAACCAAAGGAGGCCCCAGATATTGCCATATTTTTAAGATCCCAGAATATTAAGAAGTGAAGAATTGTCAAAGCAAGGTGGCACCCTGACAGTTCCCTGAGGATGCATTCTTCATTCATTCTTATCAGTGTGCCTGCCTACATTAGCTCATTTGGAAGGACGGTCACAAGTCTAAACAGAGGCCCTTCCTCACACAAATCCAACCAGCTCTTCAGTCTAGCCCCATCTTATCTTTCCCTGAACTAGACCCCACCTAGAACCTCCAAGATAACCCTGTCCCCAGGAAATTGGTAGTTAAGGAAGAAGAGAGACCACCTGGGTAAAAGGCCTGAGTTTGATTTACTATTCAGTTTGAAACTCAAAGTCTACCCTAAAAAGTGCCTCCCACATTTTTTAATTATTCCATATTTTTAATTATAAGCTATTGTGAAATGGCCTGCGGTAAGCACCTCTTGAGCTTGGTGTTCTGTGGGCAATTTGTTTTTGGGTTTTTTTTAAAGATTTTATTTATTTATTCATGAGAGATACAGAGAGAGAGAGAGAGAGGCAGAGACACAGGCAGAAGGAGAAGCAGGCTTCATGCAGGGAGCCTGACAATGGGACTTGATCCCAGGTCTCCAGGATCACAACCTGGACTGAAGGCGGCGCTAAACCGCTGAGCCACCCGGGCTGCCCTCTGTGGGCAATTTGAAAGTCCGGAGCACTGGGTGTTATTCTATATGTTGGCAAATTGAACACCAATGAAAAATAAATTTATTAAAAAAAAAAGAAAAGAAAGAAAGCCCGAAGCAGCAGTTACTACTGATGTTCATGCCCTTAACGCTCCACACTCAGCACCTTATCTCTTGCCTGTGGAAGCCCTGTGGGCCAGTTGGTTACGGTGATAACTGTTATTCCCACTGCAGAATCAAGAACCTTAGCCTCAGAGAGTTTACATAACTTAGTAAAGCCACAGAGCTTGCAAATAGCTGAACCAGAATTCAAACCCAGGCCTGCCTTACCACCAGCCTGAATATCGCCCTTAATTGCCCGAGGTATGATAAGGACTCCTAACTGGCCTGCTTGCCTTCAGTCTTGCCTCATCAATCCACCCCAATATGGAGAAATAAATGTCCAGCATGACGTATTTATTGTTCAAAGTCACACGGCTAATTAATAACACATGTATGACTTGAATCTCCTTCAAATGTTCCTGCCACTATACTCTGTATTTGATCAGTGTGGTAAGTGATACTGAATAAATTGAGATCCCCAAAAAGATTTGCCTTGGCTGTACGTGCAATATAAATTAACCACATAGTGGCCAAATGTGAAGGGCTACCATCTTATTAGCATCAGTGTTACGGATCCACAGAATATACTTGAGCAGTTATAAATGTGCAGAGGGGGAACTGTTTTTTGACATAATAAGGCAACCACATCCCTCTTTAAATCCTTGTGGTCATTGGCAGGGCCCTCTGAGGTGGTGAGGGTTGGTTGGGGGGGGGGGGGGGGGGGAGCAAGCAATTCAGATTTCTTGAATATGTGGCATCTGTCTCCATAACATGGTGCTCGTGAATTTTCTTTCTTTTCATTTTCTCTGTTGAAGACAATTTACAACTTTATGTTGTCACAGAACAGTAGAAGCCATGGCTCTAAATTTTCCCAATTTACGTAGCTAGGTCTGTCAATGTCATTTTGACAGTTCTCCCACATTTCCAACAGGCACAAAAGCTTTTCTAGTAAGAAAGTGAGTACATCCCCTCCCACCCCCTGCAGCAGTCCCGCTGTCACTAGGCTCATGGCCATGGACTACCTTGACAAGATCTGGAAGGAAATCAAAAGAAAGAAACACACCCCACCCCCACCGCCCCTGGCCCCCAGTGCTTGCCAACACATATCCTTCCAGCTTGCAGACTGGCACTAGTAATCACAGGCATGTTTCTGCTTTGACGACCCCTGACTTCTGCATGAATCTCCTCTGAAATTTGTCCAGGGAAGGGAGCCGGAACCATGGGTTTAATGTCTACCCCCACCATACAGATTTCATTTAAAAACCCACTTGAAAAAGCTACCCCTCCGTCTGATGAATCCATATACAAAGGCAGCAATTGAACCTCATGCATGGAAATTAAAGCCCAGATTATTGAATATCAAAGCCCACCACGGGGCACCGCCGACCCTCCAGCCTGCTCCTCACCTCATCCCCAGCACTGCCTCTCTTCTGACAGCTTCCACCTGGATTCCCAAACCTCCCTCCTGGCCTGGCTTCCCACTCATAATTAAATTCAGAATGAATCTGGCTCACAAAGAACCCTTAGAAACACTTGATTCAACAACTGTTTCCTAAGCACCTACTATGTACTGGGCATTCTGCTTATCTCTGAGGATTTAAAAAGTAGTAAGACCCAGTCCCTGTTGATAGTCTAGAGAATAAGAGAAAGGTATGAGAAAAATTGCAATGTTGTATACAGTTACAGTGCAACTTAATAAGAAATATATCAAATCCTAAATTGTATTTGCTTTTTTTCCCAATTCATTAACGATGTGTGTGACCCAAGTGCTTGGGCTCTCGAATTTTAAAAAGCAGCATTCAAGTCTCTGCTCTGCAACCTATTAGCTATGTAATATAAGAAAGATCACTTAATCTCTCCAGGTATCCACTGCCTCATCTCTAAAATGAACATCAAAATGACACCAAGTGAAGAGAACCAATGTAAAACTCGAATGAGGTCCTATCTGTGAATGCCCTTTGTAAAATCCTAAAGGATAATATAATTGCATAAACCAGCCTGGAAATTCCAAGAGGTCAAGGACTAAATCCCTATTCACCACTGCAGTCCCAATGCCTGGCACCGTGCCTGGATGGAGTCTCCTGTCTACCAGCGGGCCCACACCACAGATTTTTGGACTCACTGGCCTCCATGATCACATGAGCAAATTCCTGATAATAAATCTTTTTACTTATGTATCCTATTAGTTTTGTCTCTCCAGAGAACCCTGACTAATACCTTGCCTTGGAGACACAGTGGTTATACCCGAAATGTGCGTTGTGTGGCATCGTATCAGGAAAACGAACAGAGCTTGCCGATTGTGGATCATCATACCAGGAACCTGCAGAGGAGGGTCTGGGGGTCCATTTCACACATCACATAAAAAGACAGAGTTGGTGTGTAGCAGTGGTTTTAGATGGAGTCTATGCTTTTCTCTTCTTATAGGTCTGGATATGCCTGAAGAATGGGGCTGCAAGAAGATAGCTCTGAGTCTATTTTGTAAGGGACAGAGAAACTCTCTGGAAAGAGATTCACCATCTCTAGAAGCCAGTCAGGCACGCACCTTGGGTCCAACATGTGGCTGTCCTACCCTGAGACAGAAGTGAAGGAGGGTGACCCAAGGGTGAAGAAGACAGAGTTTCCACACTCTGCCGGGGACACAGGCTCAGCAGGCTGCGCAGCTTCAAGCTGGCCCAGCAGTGGCCTTGGTGGCAAAGCGACTTAGCCTCAGAAGCCTAGGCTGGGGACATCATCTCAGGAACGCAAAGCCTGAACCAAGCTCTCCAAAGCAGGAAATTCTCAGAGGGCCTAGAGGCTCCACTTGACCAAGCAAGTCAGAGCCAGAATAAAGTACTGTCCCTGGCATTATCATGACTTGGTTTTTGTATCCTCAGTTTGGAGCAGCCTGGGACACCCAAATTGAAGCTTTTTATTCCTAGACATATTAAGAGGGCATTGGTGGGGACAAATTTGTCGTCTTGTAAATTCTACACCTGGGAAGTAAAGGGAAGCAAAAGAACTCCCAACATCCCCATGTGGCTTTTCCAGGCAATTCAACAGGTGAGGCTAAATGCCAGGAGTCCAGTGCAGTGGCAGAGGAGGGACACCGAGGAACACTGGGGCAGGACTGGGAAGGTAGCCATGGGAAGGCAGCCCGGAGACAAGAGTGGGCCCCCCCCCAGGAAGAGGACCTGCAACCAACAAAGAAGAGGAAGGCAAGGGCCTGGATGCAAAACTGCTGTGAAAAAAAACTCAACTTTTATCTCTACCAAGGAGAAGGCAGCCTGTAGGGTTCATGGATAGCAGGAGCACAAAGCCCTGGGGTCTCTTCGCCTGCCCACCTTCTGGAAGAAGCCAGCCATCGCTTTGCTGGCTCGCGATTAGGCTCTTGCCGCCTGACTCCGGCTGGAAGCAGAGATCGAAGGAGCTCATGCTCTGGGCATATTCCCTTTGAGCTCTCATCCCACTGTCCAGCGTCAGACATCTAAGCCTTCAGAAGAAGACAGACTGCCAGGAGGAGTTGGCTGGAACGCTTTAATAGGGCAGGAAGCCACAAAGCCCAGCTATCAGCCAAGCTCCCATTTAGTGCTGATTCTTGCCTGAAGCCTGTTCAAACAACTCCCTTTCATTCTTGATGTAGAAAGCAGAACTTCTTTCCCCCATTAATTTCTCTGCCCTGTAAAAAAATAGGAAGTCTTTCTTTTCCCAACAAAATCGAAACTTTCTTCAGACGTTTTGTACAATAATGGAGCCCAGCTCAGGCAAGCTCATGGTGGGCCTGTGATTAGAAGCCAGGGACTCACAAATGAGTCCGCTCTGCTCACTACAGAAGAGTTGCCCCTAAAATATTTTCTTTTCCTTCCAGAACAAAACCCTCTTCCTCTGAAAAAGGCAAAGCCATGGAGTCCAAGGCCCCTGTGAGTGATTGGTCTTATCTACTTCCATTTCCCTATAGCTTCTGCACAAAGCTCTGCACAGGAATTTCTGTAATATTGAACCAAAAGGAAAAGAATATAAAATATTACAGAAATAAAGGAGACAGTGCGTCCTTCCTTCTTCACCTCAGAGAGGTAAAGGCCTATGTCAAGAGTTAGCAATCTTTTCTGTAAGAAGACAGTGAATACTTTAGGTTTTGTGGACCCATAAGCAAAATCAAGATATTATGGGGATGTGTACATAACAAAAGAGAAACACATATTCATAATTTCTTCCAACCATTTGAAAATGCAAATCCATTTTAGCTCCTGAGGACTATGTAAGAACAGGCAGCAGGCTATGGGCCACAATTTGCCAACCTCTGGCCTATGTCCTGGGCTACTCCACCCAAGGTCCATCTGCCTTTTTCATGTTTAAATGTCTAACTTACAGAGCTTTGTTTGATCAAAGAGGAGGATAAGATGCAATGACTTGTCAGCAGTTTAATTTCCTATCTTTCAATGCTTTTGTTCAACTCGTGTTCAAATTACAAGCGCGAATAGCCAACGCAAATAGAATTAAATTCAGCTCCTGAGCCACACCAGCTATAACTGTGTTTCAAAATGTATATAAAACGGGAGCATGTGAGTAACTCAGTCAGTTGAGCCTCCAACCTTTGGTTTTGGCTCAGGTGTGATCTCATGGGTCATGATATCATGGGTCGTGAGATCAAGCCCCACATCTGGCTCCTTGCTCAGCGGGGAGTCTACTTAAAGATTCTTTCCCTCTGCCCCTCTCCTCCCACCCCCCCCACGTATGTGCACACTCTCTCTCAAGTAAATAAATTTTTTAAAAAATAAAATTTAATTTAAAAATAAATAAAATGTATATAAAACAATTGACAAACCACAGAGTTTTCTCCTAAGGAAGGACACCGATTTTTTTGAAAGATCCTAAGTCATCCTAATACATCAGGGGAAATGAATTACCCAGTACCACATCCATAAACCATTAGAATAAAAAACAATGACCAAATAAGGTAATCTTGCTCTTTAGAATCAGATACACTTGGATTCAAGAGCTGACTTGTCCCTCATCACCTGTGTCGCCTTGGGCAAGTTTCTGAACTTCACTGTCTTGTCTGGTAAAGAGAAACTAATAAAATCTATCTTACTGCAGGATTTAAAATAATATGGAGGTCACATTCTAAAAGTTATAATTAAAAAATATAAGTGTATTTTTATCAAGTACTCATTAATAATTATACAAAGTAATTAATTTTTTAAAATAATATAAGAAAAGCAGCAGTCCTGTGGGCATTCACTAAATGGTAGCCATTATTTCCATCAGATTTTTAGCAGTGAGGACCCTGGGTAGCACACGGCCTGCATCTTGGCAGGTTCGGCACATTCCTCCAGGATGGAATGTGAGAGGTGGTTGGGCAGCCCCACACTCCCCACCGAATATACTTCCCCATCAGCATCCTAGGATGCCAGAAAGATCCATTATTCTCAAGTCTTCAGGTGAAGGCATTAAAAACAAACTCTAGCTAAGCTTCACTGATTTTAATGCTATCTAAATAAGAACTTTTGTTTACACAAACTCATGTAATCCTCCCTGAAGCCCTGGAAGTTTATCAAGGCAGACATGATTATTTCTATTTTATAAGCCAAAAAACAAACAAAAAATTAAACATCAAGTTAGAGAATCTGAGGTTAAATCTCAAATGGCGCTCTATGAGTTGTGTGACCTTGACCTTGTTTGACCTCCCTTAGCCTCAATTTTCTTATCTGTAAAATGGGTATTTGGCATTATGAGAGATTCTTATTTGAAATGCCTGGCACAGGCATCTGAAACACGGTAGAGGTTAATAACTATTAGTTTAAACTGTATGGCAAGATGACAAAAATAATACTTAAATGGTGTATATTGACGTCAGCTTCTTCAGGCTGCTTGTGGCCAAATGCAGACAAGATGAGCTAAAATTCTCACAGTCTGCAAAAATGGCTCTCAGGGGGTTGGTAAATTCTTTGAGTCTCCAAATGCACAAAATTGCTGCCAAATCCCAGAGCCTGCTGACCTATTGGAATGCCTTGGTCAAATTAACAGACAGTCTTGGATTCTCAATATCTCCCCTTTTTCCATTCAAATCTGAAGGACTAATACTTCTGTATCATGCTATCCAAGTGGTCTAACTTCATTAGTGACCTGCAACTCAGGGGGAAAACATAAAACAAATACTTGGTCTTTGCCTAGTAATGCCTTATAGGAGTGTATCCAAAAAATTAGTTGCCAATTCAGCACCATTTTCCTGAGCACCTACTACATACCAGGTATACACGTATTAATGACTTAAGGCTTTTATTCTGTGAGACCCAGGCTGCCTACAGCATTATGAGGTGACACAACCTGATTTTAGGACATATCACTCTCTCATTTTTTTCCCATTTTCAGATCTCCCCCTGATGTCCAGTCTTCCACCTCATTTAGATGTCACATTTCCCCCAAGGTTCTATCTTCAGACCTCTGCTCCTCTTTCTCAGGCTTCAGCTGGCACCTTGTGCTAACAATTCCAAGTTAATATTAGTGACATTGATATGCCTCGTAAACTCCAGATGTCTATGTCTTTGTAGCTGGTCAGTGGTCCTCCCTACCTCCTCATTGTCTTTGCTATTGGTACCCTAACCACATAGATGCAAAATCCTTAGAGATTCTCTAAATTTTCTTCTCTTGACCTGGACAATAGATCAGTGACCATGTGTGGTCTTTTCTGCCTCTTAAATATCTCCCTGTGTCCTCTGCTTGCTCAGGATTGATCATTTTTTACCTGGGTTACTCAAATAATGTCCTCAGTGGTCTCTGGGTGTTAAGGATGCAGCACCTAACAGTGCAAACAAAAACCCCTGCTATCTGAAAGCCTATATTCTGGGGAGCAGAGAAATTTACTACATGGAGGCAAACAGAAATAGAATCTGAGGTGTAAAATGTCAACCTAGTCCATTCATTTGTTCCTTCTTTCCTTCCTTCCTTCCTTCCTTCCTTCCTTCTTTCCTTCCTTCCTTCCTTCCTTCCTTCCTTCCTTCCTTCCTTCCTTCCCTCCTTCCTTCCTTCCTTCCCTCCTTCCTTCCTTCCAACCTTCCTTCCTTCTTTCATCCAGTTAGCACCCATTTAATGAGCAACTACTCCCTATTGGTCACTTTACTCAAATACTTCACACACACATATACACACACACACACACGTACACGTGTCAAATACTGGCTTAGTGTCTATGTTTCCTCCCCACTCTTATACTCTCCAAAAATTGTAAGCAATGTGAATTGCTTAGTAAATATTTGTTGGATTCATAATATTTGAACAGATGGCTAACTATGAAAGGCTGGGCAGCAAGGCACAGTCTGCCCCTTCAATATGTTCTGATATATATCAATTTGTAAGGAAAAAGTTAGAAACAAAAGTAATTGCTCAAATAATAACCACCATCTTTGAGTGCTCTTGCTTTGGGAACAGTGGAGCTGCTTCCGGGGTCAGATGTGTTCCAGCAAAGCTGGGCACCTGTAAAATTGGCAGAAGCTTGGCCCCTGCTGTTCCTGAGAATTGGAGGGAGTCAGATTCTCAAAGCTTCCTTCTCAGATATAAGATAAAAGCCCAAAAGGACAAAATGAGAAAGCAGGGAGCCTGAAGTGCCTGGAATGGTGT
Source organism: Vulpes vulpes (assembly GCF_048418805.1). Taxonomy (NCBI): domain Eukaryota; kingdom Metazoa; phylum Chordata; class Mammalia; order Carnivora; family Canidae; genus Vulpes; species Vulpes vulpes. The sequence goes on along the minus strand of NC_132792.1, from coordinate 16,042,938 downwards.
GTGGAGCTAGCACCAAGGGAGCTCCAAGTTCTCTACAGGGCCCTAGTCTCTGGTGAACTCTTTCCAAGGGCAAAATTCCTGAAGTTCTATCTCTTTACTGGAAATTCCAGCACTGAATTCTGCATGTCCCCAAGGGAGACATACGTGTCATCCATCGTGATCCCATGGATCCTCATCCAGGGTTTTGAATCCTCCCAGCCCGAGAGCTCTTTGAAATGGATGGGAAATCCATCTCTAATTCCAAATTCCTCCCTAGGGCTCCTCTGTTTTCCCCAGAACTATTCTGTCGTTCTCTGATTAAGGGACACGTAGCTAAGGCTTATACAGAGTGCAGGCAGCTCAGAGGAGGAGCTCAGCGCTTCTTAGACTCAAAGGCTCTTAGAACTGGAAAAATGTTAACTTAGACATCCACCAGCAACAGGTAAGAAAATGCAACAGGTAAGAAAATGGGACTCCAGACATATTAGTCTGTGATGGCTGTTGTAACAAATGCACTGACTGGGTGACCTCAACAACAGAATTTGATTTTCTCACAGTTCTGGAGGCTCAAAATCCAAGATCAAGGTGCTGGTAGGGTTGGTTTCTTCTGAGGGCTCTCTTCTCGGCTTGTAGATGGCTGCCTTCCTACTGTGTTTGCACATGGTCTTCTGTCTGTGAGCACAAACCCATGGTGTCTCCTTGGTTTCCAAGTCTCCCCTTCTTATAAGGACACCAGTCATATTGGATTAGGGCTCACTCTATACTAGCTTTGGAACAACTTAATCAGCTATTTGAAGACCCTACCTCCAAATAAAGTCACATTCTGAGGAACCAGAGGACAGGGCTTCGACATATGAATGGCAGTAAGGGAAGGACACAATTTGACCTATAACTCCAAGCCCCAGGTCACCCAGACCTTCCCATAGTTATCTTCTTCTCAACATCCAGGTCTCAGAGAAGGCTTCTCTGGCCATCAAATTGAATATCGTTCCCTTCAGTCACTTTGTCCCCAAGACTTTATTTCCTTTTTTTCATAATCTTGATCATTTTTCCCCATGAGAATAGCCACACAGAAGGCTCTAGAAGGAAATCCAAATTCTTTATCTTGGCTAACAAAGCTCTAATAGGATGTAGCCCCTGCCAGCCTCCCCAGTGTCACCTCCCTCACCCTCCACACTCCAAACACCCTGATCTTTTTTCTGTTCCTCAAAAGAATATCCCATCTTCCTTTCCATCTCAGAGCCTTTGTACCTGCTGTTCTCCAGGCCTGACCCATGCTTTCACTAGATGGCTTCTTGTCATTCATATTCAATCATTAATATGACTGCTTTAGAAAGGTTATCTGTGATGAGCCATCCTAATGCAACCCCCAAGTGACGCATAACTGTACCAAAGCATCGGAACTTTCCACACAGCACACCATGCCACCTGATATTTTCCTTGATACTAATTCATTTTCTTGTTAATGTCCTACTCCCCTTCCCCTCCACCCTTCACTCCACACCCAAATATAAATGACATGAGAACAGGGGCTTTTTCCGTCTTCTTCCCCATCATACTCTCCATGCTTAGAGTAGTGTCTGGTCCATTATAGGTACCCATGAAGTTTGTAGAGTAAGTGATAAAACTAATGAATAAATAAATAATGCACTGAAGCAGGATTTGTTAACCTCACCACTATTGACAGTTTAGGCCAGATAGCTCATTGCTCCATGTATTATATGATGCAGAGCAGCATCCCTGGCCTGTCCCCACCAAATGCCAGTCAGGACCACCAAAAATATCTCCAAACCTTGCCAAATGTCCCCAATTCAGAGCCTTTCAGGGTGTGAACTCCCAGACGAAAGAAACTGTATCAAAAACTATCAGATACCCTATATCTGCATAGTAGTTGATCGATAAATGTTTACAAATGAAAGATTAGTTTCACAAGTTGCCAAAACTAGACCAAGAACTCTTCCAGAATCCATCTCCAATAGAATCTGGCCACCTACTATTTATGTGATCTTAATTCATTTAAATTAGCCAAGCCTCTGCTTCCTCATCTGCTAAACAAAATATCAAAAATTCCTATATTGTTAATGTACTTTCTAAACCATAAAGGATGATACAAATATGCCAGTATTTACTGATTCTGAGCTATGCATTTTTACTTCACCTCTTGCTAACTCTTGCCCAAAATAACTTCAAAAGATTATTTCCTTCTAATTGCCAAAACTTCACTTTAGTATTTACCTGATCTTTTCCTTTTAACAGCAGGAAGATGCACTTCCTGCATTCTGTAAAGCTCTATCCCTCCCTCTTACCTTGTCCAGGTCTGTTCAGACTCATCAAGCGAGGGCTTCATTCAACGAGATCTTAGGAAAAGGTCTGCCTTGGACAGTCCTATCACTAGACAACCTGAGTTGTTTGGGATGCTCCTATATCACAGACTTCAGAAAAAGTATGTTCTATCATAAATATTATCCTTTCTTTGGGCCCCATTGATGTCTCAATCTTCCCTCAAGGAGCTTCCAAGCAGAATTAACCTCTTCCTCCATCATCCAATGATACGATTTTTTTTTTAATCTCAAAGTCTACCTTGTATCTGAACAGTGGATGGATCTTCACTTCTAGCTAGACTGTAAGCTTCTTGGGTATAGGGGGAGATCCTGAGGTGTTTGAGAAGGGAGATCAGAACATGTGTCCTACCTCTCTTTGTCACCACATCCCAAAAGAAAAAAATAAGTTAACTGTCAGAAATATGGATATTCCTCTGGGAATCTTGAAAATACTTGAAATCTGCTTTTCAGATTAAGAAAGACAAGTCATATTTCCACGAATTCTAAAACAGGATATAATTTACAGTATGCATTTTTTATCAAAGCCAAAAAAAAAAAAAAAGCACAGAGGCACCCAGAAAGACAAGCTATGAGCGCCATCTCATGGAGAAGCCAACCTCTGCCTCATCAGCATATGCCCTTCCATTCTCTGGCCTTACCTAAGGACAGGAGTAAGGGGTATCAATGTCACTGACACACTTCTCTCTCTCTCTTTCTCTCTCTCTCTGTCTCTCTCTCTCTCTCTCTTTCACATACACACACACACACACACACACACACACACACATACACACACACACAAACTTGTTGGTACTCCTCCTGTATTTCACAGTCAACAATGAGGGCCATGTCAGTTGGCTGCAAAGCCACAGCAACACCAGGCATCATGGTCAAAGGTGAATCTTGCTGCCTGTAACTGATTCAATGGTACTGGGATGAACCTGGGCTCACAATATGGCCCGTAGACCACAGAAGCTTAATGTCAGACCCTGTAGTATGCTCTGACCATTCCCTAGGCCCAGGTCCCCTCTCCATTTAACCCTTCTCTGACCCTGAGCCTTCTAAATGAAATCCCATACCAATGTAGCTCACATTGTCTCCACCCTGCTCATGCCCTCAGACCATGCTCCCCAGAGCCCTGGAGTATTGCTAACCTCCTGGAACCTCCCACTGTGGCAAGGAGATCTTGCTTTCAGATTGGACCTCCCTGTCCAAACACATACCTGCACAAACAGACAAGAACTCACCACATCCACTGGACATCCTAGGGTAGTTGCTCCTGCCAGTTGACTTTCCCCAGCACCCACCTGCTAAGTCAGGTTTTCCCTCCAGGCTATTACATTCCCAACAGGCCTCACACCTGAGTTCATATGAATCCCTGCACATCCATCCAAGTCTAAGACCTCAACCTGCTTTATGTTTGTCCTCTAGCCAGTTCATGATAACAGAGGAGAGACTTGAGGCCAGGAAAGGAAGAATGGGCCCAGAAAGTCATTTGACTCCAGCAAATCAAATGGTTTCATAGTGCCTGATGAAAGTCTTATACATAATCATGAAGAGCAATACTGGAGTAAGGATCACAGACTTAAACACCTCCGAGTCAGGAAGATGAGTGAATGAATGGCATGGGTCAGGTGTCAGACAGCTTAGGTCCGACACCCCTACAGTGATAGCTGAGTTTATGTGTCAACTTGGCTGGTCTATGGTGCCCAGATATTTGGTTAGACATTATTCTAGATGTTTTTGTGAAGGTGTTTTTGGATAAGATTTGCATATAAGTAGGTGGACTACTTTGGGGTGCCTGGGTGGCCCAGTTGAGCCATCTGACTCTTGATGTCTGCTCAGGTCATGATCTCAGGGCCATGAGATAGAGCCTCATGTCGGGATTGGGATTGAGACTCTCTCTCTCTCTCTCTCCCTCTGCCCTTCCTCATTCATGCACTCTCTCTAAATAAAGGAATGAATGAATTAATGAATGAATGGGTGAATGAATAGGTGGGCTTTGAAGAAAGCAGATTGCCCTCCATAATGTGAGGAGACCTCATCTAATCAGTTGAACAAAGACCAACCTCCCTCTAGCAAGAAGGCCAGAAGACAGTCTTTGGACTCAGACCGCAACTCTACACTGGATCTTCAACCTGTTGGCCTATCTTGTAGATTTTAGATTTGCCAAGGCACCACAATCACCAATTCCTTAAAATAAACCCACGCACATACACATACACACATATCTTATTAGTTTTGTTCCTCTGTAGAACACTGACCTCAAGGGACCAGCCATTACTCAGATCCAGGTTATCCTGGAGGCCAAGTAAAAATGTGTTTAGACCACTACCAATCAGCCTATGAGCCATCAGTTAGGATGTCTGAGCTAGAACTGAGACAGAACCAGCACTAATCTTAGGCAAATTTGCAGCATCTCTGCCCATCCAACTCAGAGACATCATACCCTCCTGCTCCCATACCTCCTACGTGCCTACATCTTTCCCATTCTTTCCTTCTAACCATAGTTCTCCCCTCTTTCTTCAGCACTGGTTCAGGAAAGAAAATAGATAGCATAATATTTATACAGGCTAGGAACATAAGCATCATGATAATCCTGTGTAGTAGACACAATTATCCTCCCCACTTGACAAATAAGGAACAGAGAGAAGTTCAGTAATTTGACCAAGGTCACACAGGAAGCAGAAGGGCAAACAATCAGATCCTGGACTGTCTGGGTCCAGAGCTCAAGGCCTACCAAGATGGCTTAGTGGAGACTTTCCTAAAAATATCCATTTTTCAGCAACTCAGGCTGGTTTGCTCATCCCCAATAAAGGTGATAACAGCCTTCTGCTGCAAGCCAGAGGTACTGTCAGTGTTCACCGCATAAAACAGGCAACACACATGTGAAACTCATTGGGTTTCTCCAGCAGAATGACAACTTTATCACCACCGTGTAACCTGAACATCCTCCACACAGCTGCAGCTAGAGCAGTAAATCTGAAACTGAAATATGATCCTGACACAGCCAGTTTAAACCCTTCCTGTGGCTGAAGGACCTCCTGCCTCTCATCAGCATTTGTGCCCTAGAGCCAGGATGGGACTGAATCTTCAGATGGAGATCAAAGTGGCCACACTAAAGGGGGTAGAGGTGATTCGGAGGCCGGGCCAGGAAACCATGGAATCCGGAGATTTGAAGGGCAGGTGACCATCTTCCTATGTTGTTCTTCTTGCTTAGTTATGAGGATGGACTGTGGCCTGGTCTCTGTTCTCTGTGCCTTTCCCAATCTTCCATATATAATGTGCCATCATTCCCTTTCCGGGAAGAGAAAGCCACTGAGCTTTTTACCCTGCATTCCCCAGAAACACAGGTAGGGAGAGGTCCCCTATCTCTACATTGATCTTGTTTTCCATTGTAAGTGAAAGAGTTACTTCCCACCCCATCCCCTTTCTCGGCCTGGCCTCATATGGGACATCACAAGGACTACAGGTTGGCTCCAGAGTGATTTTTGGCAAGAGAGGGACTAAAGGAGGCCAGGCGTTCGGCCAAATTCTGTTCTTGTGAAAAATCAGTTAGCCCATTCTGACCAGACGTATAAAATAGTCTGTAATAAATGTTTCCTGAAAATGTCAAGGGAATGTTTCCATCTTTACATGCTAAGGTTATAAGAGAGTCACTGAAGCACAGAATTAGTCATGCAAGCTGTGGAAACCAGATACCTAATCAAGCCAAAAAATAACAACAACAACAAAGAAAATGCCCAAAAGCTCTGTTCCCCTTCATCTATGTTCCTTTCTATTTGTTGCAAAGGTCAAAGATTAACTTCATAAATCTGTTTGATATGTTAAGATGAGACTGCCACAGAATCTAATTGCCTGGAAAACATGGTTTGATGGATATCTTTAGTAACACATGCAGCTTCAGTTAGACAATCATTTCCACCTCCAAAAGGATGCCTGGAAATCAGAAAAGGGGTACCAGAAGCACCTCAGTGTTCTCTGAACCAGGAGGAGATTGATTCCCTTTTGGTAAAGTAACTTATATAGGGGAATGTAGTCAGTTATGAGCAAAATGAGGTATCCTGATAGTAGGGTCATTTGTCTTTTCCAATTACCTGTGGTCTTCAAGTTGGGCTATATTTACATGATGACCTCACGAGGTATATATGGGCAGAAATAAACTAGTTTTAGAGGGGGCAAGTTGCAGATCCACAATCTTCAAGTGGGTATTCTTTTATAAAATTGAGCTATGTGAGAAAGCACTTTGAAGCAGCATGCCAATTCCTTCCTAGTCTCCCTCCACATTCTTCACCCCTTCTTGGGGGGGAAAAGGGCACAATTTTCAGCTATACAAAAGATGCAACAAACCCAAAGCACCAAACAAGGGACAATCCAACATTGTGACATTTGCAGAGCTTCCATGAATAGGGAAATATAACTCCCACCCCATATTTATCGTTAGGAGAAGCGTTTCCAATAATATTTTACTCTTACAACTATTATTTGTTAAAACGTACAGTATCCACACATATGTTACTTTGATCAATTGTGAACTCGTAATAATTATAATGATAACTCAATCCAAAAGCAATTTGTTTTGAAACTTAGAGCCTTGGAGTCTCAAGAAATAATTTTTGTTTCAATGTTTAAACATATTTTTGTTGCAGAAAAATGTTATAGGTTGATCAGTAAGAGACCTCCAAATATGAAAATATGTTACAATAATAGAAAATTCTTATTGTGATGGAAGAAGAATAGAAATGTGATTTTTAAGGTAGAAAGATGTGATATAGAATTTCTTGCTATTAAGAAAAGTTTGTTCATGTGTGTGTTTGTTTTTTTAATTAAATGATAGTATCAGAGGCCTGTGGTATCCAGGCCACTGAATTACTTTAAAAGAGTGATGCATTATTTTATATTCAATATGTATAATGTGCTCAGTATTTATAATGGATTAGAAATTTTGTCCTCTGTAATCATTTAAAATTATAAAGAAAAAACTTAGTTAAGAATTAGGGCATAAAGGAGCAAAACACTTTGAAGGACATTGGTTTTTACTTTCTTGTTGGATGATCACTGGAATAGGAAGTGGAAAGAACTGTGGCCTTAGAAGCCTATCCTGTGGGATCCCTGGGTGGCGCAGCGGTTTAGTGCCTGCCTTTGGCCCAGGGCGCGATCCTGGAGACCCGGAATCGAATCCCACGGCGGGCTCCTGGTGCATGGAGCCTGCCTCTCCCTCTGCCTGTGTCTCTGCCTCTGAGTGTGTGTGTGTAACTATCATAAATAAATTTAAAAAATTTTTTAAAAGCCTATCCTGCTATTGAGCCAATATCAGTTTGAGTAGAATGTTTGTCAGCAGAGACCAGCTAGATGCCCAGTAAACTTGTTTTTTCTTCCTAGAAACACTGTTAAACCATATTTCCAATATTCGACATCTGGGTTAAAAAAAAAAGTCCTTTCTGCACATAGAAATTCATTTACTTGCTTAACAAATTAAATAGATACAGATTTGCCTTTTAAAAAAGGACCTTCTCAGCCATTAGAAACGACAAATACCCACCATATGCTTCGACGTGGATGGAACTGGAGGGTATTATGCTAAGTGAAATAAGTCAATCGGAGAAGGACAAACATTATATGCTCTCATTCATCTAGGGAATATAAAAAATAGTGAAAGAGAATAAAGGGGAAAGGAGAAAAAAATAAGTGGGAAATATCAGAAAGGGAGACAGAACATAAGAGACTCCTAACTCTGGGAAACGAACTAGGGGTGGTGGAAGGGGAGGTGGGCAGGGGGGTGGGGGTGACTGGGTGACGGGCACTGAGGGGGGCACTTGACGGGATGAGCACTGGGTGTTATTCTGTATGTTGACAAATTGAACACCAATAAAAAATAAATTTATTTTAAAAAATAAAAATAAATAAAAAAGGACCTTCTCAGAGCCTTCAATATGCTAATATTTAATTAAAACTCTAGCATCCCCCCCACCCCGTGCATCTGGGACCCTTTTTCCCAGAATATATATTTACATATTCAGATGACTGATTCCTCAGTAGCATCTGAAGATACTCCCAGCTGTCTTCTCTCCAGATACTTCCTGCTGCTGCTACTCCCTTCATAATGAATGCTCCTCTATCCTCCTAACCTCTGCCTCCATGCACCCAAAATTTCCCCATCCTTCAAGGCCTCTCTCTACTATTTCCCGCAGCTGCCCTTGGAGCCTACCTGCCAGCCCCAATCTGAACCCGCCCCACCCTCCTCTGTTTCCCCTCTTCTAGCAGAGAAGTGCTTCTCTGTTAGAGCCCTCCTCACACTCCACTTTGTCTAATTGTGCCATCACATCTTACCTCCTACACTAAGTGGTAAGGTCTCTAAAAGCCAAAAAATCATTTATCTTTGTAGCGACTCACCTGGCCCCAAACATTTATAACACAACATATGCTCAATAATTGTATTACTATAATGATTGACACTTCAAAGCATAAATCAACCCAGCTAACTTCTAATGGTCTACCTAACGCATATGGTCTGGCTTTTCCGTTTATTAGGTGACCCTAAAATTTTGCAATATTCGGTATATGCTAGTATGCCATGTCAAGGCCAAGTTTCCTTGAGCAATCACTGGCAAGTAATGCCTTGCAATATAGGTGGAGGGAAAAAAATTGCCTCATTACTTTAGTGTAATACATTTCTGGCCAAGAAGCAATTTCATGAGTCACAAACCTCTTTCTTATGGCACCAGTAGCCACCTTACACAATGTACTAATGAAGAACTGTCATGTGAAGCAGCAACAAAGGAAAGATCAAGTTCTGACCCACGCTGAGTTTTTGGAACAGTTAGCCTTTCTGCAAGCCAGGCCCACGTTACTGGGAATGTTTGTTCTGGCCCCAACTACCCAAGTCTTCAAAAAAGAGGAACTCATATTTTCCCCCACCCTTCAATCAGTTTAATGGTTTAACAAATGTTCTAATTCAATGACCCAGTTGGCATTCTCTGAGCAGTTAACTACATGCCCATCACAATCACCTGTGCCTGCTAGCTGCTTTTTAAGAAGAGTAATTCCAACACAAGCAGTCCTATGAAGATATGCAAAGGCCCCTGTGGCAGAGGCTGTCACTTGTCCATAATAACCATTTTCCCCTTCCTCACTAGAACAATGGCCCAATTTTATTGGGGGAAGAAATATAATTCTTGCTATAATTCTAAATTTCCTGACCTCCTTTTCAGTTATATGTGGCTATGAGACTAACTGTGGCCAAAGACAGTCAGCAGAAATATGGGGTCTTCCAGGAGAATTGCTTTATAGGAGCTGACTCAGCCAGGACAGCTGACTCAGCCTTTTGTCCTTCCTGCCATCCTCTGGCCTGGCAGAACTTGGGATGCTGCTATAACAGCCAGTACTCCAATACCCATCTTGAACCTTGAGGTGGCCTTGAGATGAGAACCTTGGAGCAGAAAGATAGAAGGAGGCTTTCTCATCCCAGATGATCCTATAAGGACACCATTACCAGCCCCATCATGCCTACCTTTGTTCTTCTTTAACACGAAGAAATAAAATCTTTAAGATAAACTATTGCCTGATGATTTCTGTTACAAAGAGCCAAATTGAGTTATTGGCCCTTGAACTTGGAAGGTTCATAGGCTGTTGTACCTCAACCTGAGTACTAAAGCAAATTTCAGACCAACCTTGACTGCTCCAAGGGGTTGAGCCTGGGTTCACCAGCTGATTCCTGATTCAGCCTCTTTCTCAATTCTTTCCTCTACATGCTGCCTTGGAGTCCTCCAATGACTGAAGTGAGGAAAACTTTCCAATATAGCCTCCAGCTGCAAAAACTCCATCAAAAAAGTTAGATCTTTTGCCTAGACACCACTTCAAAGGGAGAAAATCTGGAAGTAAATGCCAGAGCCAGCACATACAGTTTTGTTCAAATTGTACCTGGCACCATTTTGGGGGGTGCCATTCATATCGTAGTCTGCCATGTGTCTATGCATGGCCTATGCTGTATAGGTGGCCCTGTACTCACTGTTTAGTGGGAAAAAGCCAGAGTGAAGCTAACAATGTTGTTGGGCCCATGAGCTTGTCAGGCAAAGTGTCATTTCCTGCCTCTGTGAGTCCCTTACTGCTAATAATCCTGTAACATCCAAAACAACCAGGAAACTGCCACAAATGATATAGCTTTCTCTTACCTGTGCTGCTGTATATCAGGAAAACGGACTCATGTCATGCCCCCTGCAAATTGGAAAGAGTTACGTATGAACAGTTGTAACCGGAACTTTGAAGGAATTCATTATTGCCATTCTTAGTGATGACAATAACGGTGTAATTATCATAGCACATTCATCTGTTTAATCCTTGAATAATTATAACCCCCTTGGAAGTAGAAATTATAAATAGTATGATTTAGTAGATAGGAAAAGGAAACTCAGAGAAATAGGTGACTTTCCTAAGATTTGTCCACCTGGAAGAGGAGAAGCAGAGTTTAAACCCAGGACCTCCAGTTACAAAGCCAACATTCCTTCATTAATGTGTTCACGCATTAATGGTTTGGGAGCTAATCATTATTATCACCTCCATTTTATTATTAAGGGAAAGTTTTAAAATGTATAGCTTCATGACCAGAAAGGGAGAATCTAGACTTTGAACCCAAATCTTCTCTGGATCCTAGGCTCCTTCCATCACCAGCGTGTTACATTTTTCAAATCACTCTTACATGATCTCCAAACTAATTCATCTATCCCAATCCCATGGCTTCTTTTGTTGGATTATGGAAGGGCATCCCAAAAGGAGTTGAGCCATAAAGAATGAGCCTGATGCAGATGAGAAATGTCATTCAAGTGCATCTGTAGGGTTCACCAGCTCACCTTGTGCTTTCAGCAACTGGGCACTCAGCACAAGACCAGGCAAGATCCCTGCAGCCGAGGGACATACTCTACCAGAGAGACCAGAGCCAATCGGTGCAGACTGAGGCCAACCTGAATTCAATAGTAAACACTGAAGAGAAAAACCACATTGAAACCAACTTGTGAGACACTATCCAGGGCAGATGAAAAGGCAGCAGAGATCACCAATGTCTGTGATGGGGACACTGATCAAGCCTGGGAGGAGTGAGTACTATTATCATACAGGCCTGATGGCCCAGATACACAAGGATGGAGTGGTTCCTAATGCAGAGACACCTGAAATAGAGTACGAACCTCAGGACCATATCCAGAAAGGTTCTGGACCAGGGCCAGCTGGATTTTAACCTCAGAATACTCACCACCTGCCCTCTCTCTTCATGCTTCTCTGTATATACTCCAAACACTCACAAATATGCACACACACACACACACACACACACACATTTAAGTCCTATGAAGTCAGTCTAATTGAGCAAACAAAAGTCAGGAAAATCTTAAGAGCAAACAATTCACACAATGATTATGTATAGAAGGAGGCAACCAACTTTGCCTTTGTTCAGAGCTTATTAAAGAAAGAATTTTAGAAAGAAAACATTTTTATTGGACTTGACAGACATAAAATCCCAGGTAGGCACAGAGAGCAGGAGCAGACTTTGGGATCTGGGAGGCCCCTAAAGATTGAACCGCAGAGTCAGAGCTATCACTCACAAGCAGCACTAACATTGGCTCCAGCCCAAATCCCACACTCCAGACTGAAGTTAGGAACCAGAGAGCTATCTGGGCAAGAGCAAGGAACAAGGCACAGGAGGGCTAAGAAAAAATCTGAGAAAATTTTCCTGCTAAATCAATTTGTATTGGTCCAGGTCTCTGTCTTTAATGGTTCTTATCCTGGAGACATGGCCTGTGTCACAACAGACCTTTTAAAAGTCATGGTCCGATTTCCTCCACCAACTATCCCCAAGGGGAAGATGAGGTCCAAAAAGGTGATACAACTCATTCAAGGGTATATAGACAATTCATGGTAGGAGTCACGATCAGAAGTCAAAGTCTCAAATACTTGCAAGAAACCTGCCTCTTTACTCTTGATAGCTGCTGCTTAGACACACCATCTAGCTTTTCATAACTGCTCAACAGTTAGAGACTCCCAAAAGCCAAAGTGTGAGACAAGATCGGGTTTGGCTGCATGTAACAGAGAAGCTACAAAGAAAAATGCATATTGCTCAGGGATGTCAAAAAAAAAGTCAAAAATAGATAGTCTAGGGACAATATGGAAACCACGCAAAGTTGTCTGGGACTCGGGTGCCTACCAGCTCACCACGCCACCATCTCTGGAGTGTAGCTCTTGCTCTCATGGTCCAAGATGCTCGCTAGAACTTATACTTTTGAAAACAGAATGAAGGAAAAGTAAGAAAAAAGATCTACGTGCTTCCTATAAGGACATTTCTTGAATTCACTCACAAAACTAGTATCATTGGTTAAAACTTCAATCAATCAAACACAGACCATCAAAAGTCTCCTTCCCAGCTACAAGGAGACTGGGGAAGGCAGCCATGTAATCATTGGCAATATGCCCATCTCCTTAATGATGAAGGGAAGACAGATATGGGGGACAACATGGTACTGTGCCATACCCAGGGCCAGTCATTCAAGTCCCTAGCTGAAGGGAAATGCCTAAGAGAAGTCACATGCGTAAGTCAAAGAAAACTCATGCCCTAATGGCATCTGAAGTGAAAAGAACACGAATTAGCAGCAGGAAGGAAGTAGAGAGCTTTTCATGGAGAAAATCTCCCAGGCAAAGGCCCAGAGGAGGGGATATTAAAAGCTAATGCAGTGGGAGAAATACTTCTTAGATCAATGGCAATGAAGAATAATCTGAGGAACAAGGTAGGGAAGTAGGGTGGGGGGAGGTATCTGTTAACTTTTCAAGACCTAAATACTGATACCTAATTTTTAATCATCCACTCAACCAACATTTATTGAGTACAAACTATGTGACAAGACCTCTGCCTACTTGAGTGAAAGAATGAAAAAGACACTAGACTCATGGATCTTATGCTCCAGAAGAAAAGAAAAACAAAGAGTTCATGACAGTACAGGCTGATGAAGACTGTGCTAGAGAAAGTTCTGAGCTATGCAAGCACTGAGAAGAGGCACCTAATGCAGGTGCTCCTTAGCAGAGGTACCATAGAAAGTCAAGAGATGCAGGTGCCACCTGGAGGAAATGCTTAAAAGGCCCAGTAGCACAGGGTTAAGGGTTAAGGGTACAGGCTTTGCATCTGCTTTCTCAGGTTCAAATCCTGGCTCTACCTTTTGTGAGCTATATATCCTGGCAAGGCATTTATCTTTTCTGAACCCCAGACACCTGGTCTGTCAAATAGGCCTGCTAATGATAATAGTAGCACCTACTTGCTAGGATGGCTGAAAGGATCAAATGAGATATTCCCCGTGAAGCACACAGCATGGCATCTGGCATATAAATAAGTGCTCTGTATAGAAGAGCTATTCAAATGACTATTACCAATGCCAACTGAAGACTTAAGGATGAGCAGGAGTTGGTGGAAAGAAGGAAATAGATGTCCAGAGCTAAGGAATAGGATCTTCAAAAGACCTGTATCCCGGAGCATCAGAAGGAAAGGGCATCAATGGGAAGCATTAAGAGAGGAGAAAATCCAGGCCCGCTCAGGCAGGCCCTTGCAGGCCAGGTGAAGGCATTTGGACTTTACCCAAGAGCAGTAGGGAACCATCAGAGCAAGGGAGCTGATGTAATCAGGCTGTCACCTTAGAAAGATCACTCTGACTGCTGTGGGGTGAATGGATTGAGCAGACCCAACACTGAAGGCTCTGTGCCAATCAGGAGGTGGTAATCTTTGTGACAGATAGTGGTGGCTTGAACCAAGATATTAGCAATGAAGATAAAATGCATGGATTCAAACGATATTGAGGAAATGGGATCTGTACGACCTACTCATGGTTATATCCAAATTGACACATGCTCTTGGTACAGCCTCTTGAATAATCAAGATCCTAAATAAGCCTTGGAAGTTGTTCTAGTATCTGTTACCCTAGTCCTTGTCATCAGAAAGAAGAGTGTCACCTAGAGAGAGGATAAGTCTTCATCAGCAAAGGGCACATATAATTTCTGGCTGGTAGAACTGGATAATAACCAAGCAGATAAATATGATTCAGGAATTTTAGGGGGTGCCTGGGTGGCTCAGTCAGTTAAGCGTCCAACTCTTGAACTCAACTCAGGTCTTGATCTCAAGGTCATGAGTTCAGGCCCTGCATCAGGCTCCATGCTGGGCATGGAGCCTACTTAAAACCAAAAACAAAATTTTTTTAATGGTTCAGGAATTTAGAAATACACTGCTAGGAGCTGAATCACAACAAATCAAGAGAAAAACAATTCTGTAACAGCTCTCCATGCCTAGGGAAATGCCCCATTTCTGGCACTCAAGGCTTCAGGTGAATAATAGTGTCTATGTATATATGGGATGCTATTTAGTGGCCCCATAATTCATCCTCCAAATGAGGGCACTTTAAAGAATGGAGATGGTCTCTTTGATATCACATCACACAACAGGCAGAAAGTGGGGCTCTCTGCCAACCAAACCCAATCATACACAGGTTGGTTTTCCCCACTACCAAAGGGTGGAGCATTCCTAGGAAAACTTTGATAAATCAAAATGGCATAAAGCCAAGAAGCAGCTTCCATTAATTTATACAGAAACATTTTTGAGTATTCCCAGACCCCAAAAATAACCTCTGCCAGGCTTCTCTGATACCTTAGGACACATCTTGCTAATGGATGCACAAAATAAATCGAGGTAAAGCACAGATGCTCACCAGACACATGTCCACACTCTGGCAGCTTGACACGGAGATGCTCCGGCCCCTCAGGGCTGCCTCAGTAACGGCTGTTGCAAAATCAATGCTGAATGCTATTTTTGCTTTTTGCCTTTTGTCGCAAAAGTGAAAATCTTCCAGTTTCTTTCTGTTAGCAAGAAGGGGTACTATAATTATTATTTTTAAAAAAGATTTTATTTATTTATTCATGAGAGACACAGAAAGAGAGGCAGAGACATAGGCAGAGGGAGAAGCAGGATCTCTATGGGGAGCCCTATGCAGGACTAGATCCCAGGACCCCAGGATCACGACCCAAAGGCCGATATTCAACCACTGAGCCACCCAGGCATCCCCAAATATGGGTACTACTGTTGATCCTTCCTAAAAGTGAAGTGGCATAGGGTGAACTTTCAAAAAGCAGAGGATACCAGTAATTGCTCTTCTTTTTGGCTACCTAATTTTCACCACCCCCCAACACCACACACACACACACACACACACACACACACACACAGAGTTTTTGTGACAACAGTCCCTAATATCCTTCTAAGGAATCACTTATCTCCAATGGTAAAGTGGTTTTACTGGGACAGTTGCCAGGAGTGAGCCCATAATGCCATGTTAAGCCAGCTTAACTCAGGACTTTGAACTTGATCAAAAATGGAACAAAACATAAAACACCAGAAAGGGCACAACCACATTCCTTCCATCAGCATTTCCTAGTAAGAATATTAAAACATTCCTGGTTCCAGACCCCTGGTGCCCTGAATATCTGTCCATTTAGGAACCTGTTCTCCATTCCTTGCCATTGATTCTGTGAGCTATCTGATGCCACTGCCACAAATTCCCTTTCTGCTGTTAAAAATCCTAATGAATAGAATTACCATGAACTTTAGAATACATAATTCTGACTCTAAATTTCACATCTGGGGGCAGCCCGGGTGGCTCAGCAGTTTGGCGCTGCCTTCAGCCCAGGGCCTGATCCCGGAGACCTGGGATGGAGTCCCACGTCGGGCTCCCTGCGTGGAGCCTGCTTCTCCCTCTGCCTGGGTCTCTGCCTCTCTCTCTCTTTCTCTGTGTGTGTGTGTGTGTGTGTGTGTGTGTGTGTGTGTGTGTGATGAATAAATAAAATCTTTTAAAAAAAAATAAAAAATAAAAAAATAATAAATTTCAAGTCTGGCATTCACTAATTCTCTGTCTTTGGCCTTAGTTTTCTCACCTATAGAATAATAAGACACATACTTTATAAACTAGTTTTAGAAATAAATGAGACATTATATGCTGAGCACCTGGCTTACTACCTGGTTCAGAAGCAAGCCATTGGCTAATATTAATTGCCTTCCAATCTTTCTTCTTCTCAGTTAATGTTATGGACTTAGGTTTGATATTTCATATTAATATTTAGAGACAGGATAATCATTAAAAATGATTTTAAGTTTATTTAAGTCAAGGTGAATCATGATGTCCAACTAAGATTCAGCTGTGCTCCTAAAATAAGTATAAGGAAAAACACGTAGGTGAATGGGACAAATTATACCTAATTTCCATATCAGGAGGGATAGGGTAGGTTATGCTGCAGCACCAAACAGCACCATTGAGATTTTGGAATCTCAATGGCTTTTAATGGCAAAGGTTTTATTTCTTGCTCACTTTACATTTCCATTATGAGCTGGCTGGGTTTCTGCTCCAGTTCATCCTCACCCAATGTATAGTCAGAGACAAACAAAAAAACAGAACCAATAGGATACATACATAGAGATTTATTTTATCTTAAGGAATTGGCTCACATGATGCTGGGGCTGGCAGGTCCAACATCTGTAAAGCAGGCCAACAGGCTGGAAATTGAGATAAGAGTCAATGTTTGTAGTCTTGGGTCTGAATTCCACAAGACAACAGGCTGGAAACTCAAGCAGAGTCTCCATGTTATAGTCTGGAAGAGAATTCCTTCCTCTTTGAGAAACCTTAGTCTATTCTGAAAAGATTTCAAATGATTGGATGAGGCCCACCCACATTATGGAGGATAATCTGGTTTACTCGAAGTCTACTGATTCAAATGCTAATCACATCCAAAAAATAAAAAATAAAGCTCTCATAGCAACATCTAGACTGGTTGTTTGACAAAACAATGAGCACCAGAGCCTAGCCAGGTGGACGTATAAAATTAACCATCACATCCAGGCTAAAAAAATCATGCACTATCTCAAATGTTGCCTGTCACTGTGACAAAGGGAAAGAGAACATGGTGAATCACATTAGCTAGCTCTTAACATTTTCTACCAGAACTGATACATACCACTTTCACTCACATTTTATTGCCCACAGCAAGTCACAGAGCCATGCCTAATTATAATCGGGTTGAGGAAGTAGAATCCCACCACGGCCCAGAAGAGAAGCAAAATATCTATGAACAGCCTTAATGAACACCACAGCCTTATAATCTCATCCTCTTGATTCTTTAAAAAGAATACCATTGCCCTTGGTCCTTTCCTTCCTGACTATGCTGGATGAAGCTTTCTGCCTTCATAGTACACAGAGATCCCCTAAAGGAAGACAAAACAGGGAAAGTCATTAATATAAACACATCTCATTGGACTTCTTACCACAGAGTTCTCAGCCCCTGAGAGTCTGGTCAGAAAAGGGTCCAGGAGGTTTTGGATTATCCACTGTTAGAAGCAGTAATACCTCTTACTCTATATGCCATTCTGGAGTCTTCTAGTGCTTTGAAAATCCTATAAGAAAGAGGGTCATATTTCTTGGCAGAAATGGGACAGATGGGAGAAGCATCTAAGTTATGATTTCTGAACGGATTTTCAAACATCTTTATCCTGCTCTAGGACTTGTGCCAGATTTCCCTCCTGCGTTCATCTAGAGGAATTTTCATAGACAATTTATATGAAACAAGGATCTGTCTCTTGGTGCACAGTCAGCTCAGAAGTAGCCTCTTTCCCACCTTCTGCTTCCAAAAAGTAGATTGGTTGATTTATTTTATCCTGCTGAGGCAGCCAAGCCTAATTAGCATTGTTGGTTTCAAATAATCTGTGCTTCTCTTTAAAAAGAAAAAGAAAAAGGTCATCTTGTTACAGAATGTATGCAAATGTTGGGCTAATCATTTCTTACTTGACCCCTTTGTTGGCCATAGGTGACGCTGATAACCCACTGAGAAGGGTAGATAGAGCTGATGCTGGTGCCAATGATAATATGGCGATGACGTCTCCACACCATAGGGGTGCAGTAAGGATCGAATGACCTAATGCTTGTGAAGGGCTTAGCCCAGTGCCCAGCTGCAACTATGCTCAGTGGACGGCAGATGTTCTTACGGGCAGTTCTGCTGCTTTGCTGCAGGTGGCTGCGTGCTCAGGGCTCAGCCCCTAGGGGCAGATAATCTAGAGCTTGATTCCTGACTCAGCTGCTCAGTAGTCATGGGCCCCCAGGCATGTTACTTAAATCTGTGCTTCAGTTTTCTCCTCTCTAAAATAGAAATAAGCATAGAAAATACTGCATAAGATTATTGTGAGGATGAAAAATTGATATAAACAAAGCACTTAGCATAGGCCTAGCTCAGACTATGTGCATAATATGTGCTATTAGCCACAACTAATAAGAAAATCAGGGTCCCAGCTGGATTGTGGTCCCCCTGCTCAGTTCTTTTCTAAATAGCATTATCCTTTTAGGGGCAATGGTTTTAAACTCTGCCCAAGGAGCCTAGGTCTCCCAAAGGAAGAAGGGGAAAGAGAGACCATAGGGCGTCACTCCTCCTATAAACAAAAAAGTTCTGCTTTTATCTGTTCCAGAAATTGAGATGCTGCACACAATTTCATCACTGACAAGGTGCTGCTGTGGAAGAGTATTTGAAAATCTGTTCTTCTCTGTCACCTCTCACCCCCTCATCCTTAAGTCAGATCATCAGAAATGAGATAAACAGAAATAATCATTTATTCTTGATTCTTATATTTGTTCACTTATTCATTGTTTTCATTCATTCATTTGTGCTTTTTTTTCTTTTTTCTTTTTTTTTTTTTTTAGTTGGCCAGGTCCTCAGCCAGGCCCCAGAGTCACAGTCATGAACAAACAACAGAGTCCCTGGGGTCATGCAGGCCACTTTCCAGTGGGAGAGACAGACAAAGAAACAGCCCATGATGCCCAGAGTTAGGAGAATCATAATGTAGACATGTTCAGGGGTGGTACTGAAGGAAAAGAGAATCTAAACGTCTTTGGGGTCAAGGTCATCTCATTTAGGGGGAAGAAGCCTAAGAGTGTAGGGGAAAAGGAGAGGTAGTACATTTTCTAGGTAGAGACCCAAAGATGGGAAAGAACATGGTAAACTTAGGAAATGTAGGCTGAGCAGCTATTGGGAAGGCAAAAGGTAGGACAAAAGAGAAACAAAGTAGTTCCAAAAACTGAGCATCTAAAACCAAAGGCCAAAGCCCTCTCGTCAGGATGGATGCTTCCTTCGCAGCAGATCAGGTTATAAATTCATTATAAATTCAACCAAAAACCTAGCATCCCAACATGTCTTCTCCATGGAGCAGTTTCCTGAAAGATTCTTAGTCTAATCTTTAGCAAAAGCACACGCTTTGCCTTCTTGAATTTAAAGACACATGCTGGGACCACACAAGGACAGGCACTCTGGGAGACCCCTACCTGAGGAGAGACATGGCTGCAGCTGACACAGCCTTTTCCTCCTTTCACTAGAGTTCCCCCACCCCCCACCCTATGGAACCAGTTCCTAAGTGAAGTCACTGAGCCATTTCAAGGAGGCATTTGCAAGACTTTCAAAGCTGAGCTCTTCCCAGAGCACAGACC
Organism: Vulpes vulpes; assembly: GCF_048418805.1. Classification (NCBI taxonomy): domain Eukaryota; kingdom Metazoa; phylum Chordata; class Mammalia; order Carnivora; family Canidae; genus Vulpes; species Vulpes vulpes. Next base: position 16,023,107 of record NC_132792.1, on the reverse strand, counting down.
AAGGCTGGAGAAATCCAAAATCTGCTGGATGAATCCAAGCTTCTCCAAGCAGGTGCGACAAGTGTGAATGTTCTCAGATTGTGAATGAGGCCATGACTAATTCTCACTTCATATGCCCAGAATCCCAGCCAAGAGTCAAAAGGTTCACTTATTCCTGCATCTCAGTGACTAGCAAATAACTAGGCCACCCCTCGAGAAGGAACCTAGGCATAATATCAAGGTGGAGAAGTGTTGTTATCCTAATGATGTTGAGGTAATAATAACTACAATAACTAACATTTACCCAGCACATACTCTGTGCCAGGTACTATAATAAGCACTTAGTATAAATTAAATTAACTCATGTCAGGTACTCCATGGAGCCATTAATACCACTACCCCAATTTTACGAAGAACAAAAAGATGTCCGGAAAAGGGAAGCATAGGTGGAGGTAGGAGGCAGAAAATTACAAAGAGTTTGCAAAAGCTCTAAAACAGAACAAATAATATCCATACATAAAAATACTAGCATTTTTACCAAAATCGACTGCATAGGCCTCAGATTACCCATCACACAGGAAACTACCCAGAGGCACCTATAGCATATCAGGGCAACCTATACTGGCATGAGCAACTATAAAAGCCATGAGACAAGTTCAAGAAAAACACTTTGGCTTTCAGAGTGAATCTATCTATCCAGGGAGTATTGAGGATGGTTTTAGGAAAGAGGTGACCTCCAAGATCTTGAAGAACTGACAGGACGTCATTCCAGGTTAAGAAACTGGGAGGGGGGAAAACAGGGAGGGGGGAAGAGTGGACTTTGTTCCAGGAAGAGCAGAAAGTGGATTGTGGATAGAGGCACGGTTCCAGGGGATTCCAAGCACACCTGCAGAGCCACAGTAGGCTCCAAAGCCCTGTCCCTCTCAGCTTTTTATTTATTTTTTTTTTAATTTTTTTTTTTGCACACTGAACTTTTACACGCAATTGCATTTGAAGAAACAGTTCAGTTGATCTCCATTTTCAGACCATAGCACCAAAGGTTAGGGAAAGTATTGAGGAGGAAGGGAATGGTTGGTTGTTCAATTTGAACACCGAACCCACCACACACACACCACCCTCTCCATTCTCTGCCCTCGGCAGACGTCACTAGAGGAACACATAATTCTTTCCCACCATTCCCAGAGACTCAGAATCCTTCCATAACCAGCACCCCAGACATCAGAAGTGCCATATCATAGAGCTAAGCAAAGGAATGAATGCAGGCTTTTTCCTGGAGACAATAGAGAACCATATATTTTTTAATCATTGTCCCTAAAGATTCCTCCATTTTTAAACTGTGGTATTGTGATGGGGCCATGAATCTATGGCCAGGCCACACTTGTAGGCAAACCTCATCTCAAAGAAACCTGCATAGGTGACTTCCTTGGTTCCTTGAGCTTCCCTCCCACAACAATAAGTTCCAGATCCACAGCAATAAGTTCATCAGTGGAATAAGAAGTGAGAAGGGCTTTCACAGTGTCCCAAGACCCACCCGAGGGTGATTCTTTCCATTAGCACTTGGTGTGAGGTATTCCTCAGTTTATTACACTGGTACCAGGAAGTTCGGGGATCCAGGAGAGGAAAGGAGTTAGAGAATCAGCCTCACAATCCAGAGATGGCAGGCGACGGAGTGATGGGACCCCTTCGGAGGAGAGGTAGGAACCAGAGTGACATGAGCACTGAAAAAGGAGAAGGGGCTGCCATAAACACAAACTTCACCTACTCTTGGGGGCACCTGGGTGGCTCCATTGGCTAAGTGACCGACTCTTGATTTCAGCTCAGTTCTTGATCTCAGGGCTCAAGCTCCACATTGGGTTCCACATTGGGTGTGGAGCCTACTTAAAAACGAAACAAAGCAAAACTTTACGTACTCTTTTTGGTAGAAAGAACAGGCTCTGGAAATATAACTTTGCTCAGCTATACGTTTATAGCTGTGACCTTGGGCAAGTTCACTTCAACTCTGTGGGCCTCAACTTTCTAGTTTATATCATAGAGGTAATTGTTTCATTCACAGGGGACATTTGTTACTTATTCCCCTGTCTTTTGTCAAAAGAATTAGAATTTGCTTTGGATACAGCCTTCAAGGACCTACACATCAAGATGCCTCAATATTCCTCTAGTCGAGGAGTGTCATGTGCTCCAGGCTGGGCCATTCAGACACCTTCACTCTGGAATGGGTTTCCCAAGCAAAGTAACACCGTGAAAACATGCAAGACAAGGTAGAGTAGAGGCAGAGCCCTGAAGAGACTGCGCTTTCATTCCTACTCTCTTGTCCCAGAGCAGCTCTGGATCCTGTCACTGTGGGACCCTACAGGCTCCTTTCTAAAAATGTCCTCTCAACGACCAGATGAACCAGAATCACCAGGAACCCTGGCTGACACAGAAAGTGTCAAATGAGGGGAAGATATGTGGGAAAGTGCTTAGAGAATGTTAAGGATGTAGACAATACTAGATGGTGCTTTCTAGGACAATCCATAGCATCTACTACCTAACAGCTTCATTATATGATTATTGAACCAAGTTTGTTGAGTGTGCCCTCTGTCCTTGGACACAACCTTCCAGAGATTCTTCTGGCCTTTCGTGTTCTCCTGAACGGAGTTACTCATCATTTCCCCTTTGCATCATCTGCAAGGTCACAGGGCACTGAATCACCAGAATGTCTTTATCACACAATGGTCAAAACCCTCTATCTCTTCTCTCTCTGCATTATTTCCTTTATTCCAGACACTTCCTTCGCAGACTAATGTAAGATGAAAGGCCATGGGGAAAAAAAAAATACTTTCACCCTCAGTTCACACCAAAAGTCTGTGGGATATTGGAAAGAGTGATGACCAGATACCTGTGGGGCTTTGTTACTAATCAGCTGTGTGATGAAGCAAGTCATTTGTCCCTCCAGACTTCAGTGTTCTCGTCTGTCAGATACAAGTTTTAATGAGAAAATCTCTAAAGATTCCTCTAGAGCTGAAGGTCGTGAAATAATTTAGCCCCACCTGGCTTTTATGCCTCTTCATCTTATGTGCCTCATCTTTGGTGCAAGGAGACCAGGAACCCCTTCTCTGCCTGGGCCATTTGGGATGGATGCCAGCATTTCTAAACCCTCTTTAAACCCTCGAATACTTAATATGTTTCCCTGAGAACATCTACCTCATTCTTCCTCAAGGAAAAGATCATATCTTAAAAGAAATGAAACCTAGGCAATAAAAACTTAATCAAATGATTTAATTAGAGATCATAGAAAAGAAATATAAAAAAAAAATCAGATTTTATTACAGAAAACATATAACTGAGAATTTTTCCAAATGCTGGTAGCACATTTGCAAGCTGTTCAAACTAAGAAAAAGTGCTCCACGGCACAGTGTTGAGAAATAATAATAAAAAGAAACTGTCCAACGTTTCACAAATACATCCATCCCCGTAAGATGCGTTGTCAAAATAGATCATTCTATCTGTCTCAACAAGTCAGTCTGCCCTAGTGATAACTGCATTTCCAGTTCCTGTAGCTGTAGAAAAGGAAGCACTACGCTTTGAATGGCCTCACACTGAACTATGGAAGTGGTTAGGGCCTCCTGATTTTTAGAGAGGGAAGGAAGGGAGTAGGAAAAGATGAAGTATCCTTCATTTACTAGCTCTGTATTTTGAGGCTTCACGTGTGAAACCAGAGTAGCCTCATCACCAGATTGCAGCCCTTCAAAGCCCATCTTCTCTGCTTCTAGGACAAGCCCATGCATCAGGAATGACCAGGGTGCCAGGAGCTGAGCAGCCTTGGCCCCACAGGGGTGGAATGTACTCCCCACGCCCTGACTGTAAAAGTTGCCATCAGGTGAGGAGAAAGGAGAACCAGAGCTGTGCATGGATGTGAGCTTTGAGGTTGGCAGAGCCTGTGCTGACCCCTCCTTGAGGGCTGTGGGCCTGACTGCATTACCTTTGGAGGGCAAGAGAGGTTTTTCCTTTGCATTTGGGTCCCCCTAGTGGAACAGTGGCTGGGTCTCCTTAAAGGAGGCATGTGGGGAGATGGAATTGCCCAGGAAAGTTGAAACCAGCCACTAAAAACTTGTGGCTGCCTTTCCCACCACCTCTGGCATATGAAGCCAGCCAAATAACCAATCAACACATAATTTGCTCCTGCTGTTTACCCAGCAACGGAGGGCGGGGAAGTGCAGGAGGAATGGGGCATCACCCCTTTCTCGCAAGGTACTCATAATGTCGAGGAAAGGGACAACAAGGCTGATAAATATACAATGACCAGCAAATACTATTACTCATAAGGGAAGATGTGTACAGGAGGTCACTTATAATGTAACAATTCAGAGGGAAAGCCTCAAAATCAGACTGCCTGAATTCCTGTGCTAGCTCCTCTGCTCAGTGATCTTGAGCTTGTTCATTCAACAAATACACACTGAGCACTTCATATATACCAAGTACTGATCTAGGCACTAGACAAAAAAAAAAAAATTTTATTCCAAAAATTAAAAAATTAAAAAAATCCCTGCCTTGTGGACCTTGCATTCTTCATCTGTTAAAAAAAGGATGTTCAAAGCCCTATCCCATAATATTATAAGGTTAAATAAAATAACCTTAGCACTTAGACCTGGCGTAAGATGAAAGCTCAGTAATGCTTGCTTTTGTTATCATCCTCCTGGTAAATTCTGGAGTCTATATTCTGCTTCAAGATCCTTTCAAAGTCATAAGTCAAAGGGACAGACATCCTGGGCTAGAGTTGAAGCAGCTCAACTTCTAAGTAATCCTGAACCCCAAATATCTAAGGAAGCCTCCACTTCCTTATAAGTGGAATATGGGTGGTCAGAGAAAATGCTTTCAACAACTTGAGCAATGCTTCATCTCCAGAAGTGCTGACCTGGTGGGTCAAGCTGTCACACTTTTCTGGGCCACATTTAGTGGTTGAGGAGTTCCCTACGTGTAAATAGATTATACATCTGTCTATCTGTCCAGCTCACTAAATCCCAAAGTCCCCTCTGTCGGTATTGGTAATGAGTCCCAGTTACATCACTCTTCTCATCACATAAGCATGCTGGTCATGGTTCTTGCTCCCATAAGGGTGGACATAATGAAATAAGATCCCAGCTTATAGATTTGAACTTGTTCTAAGATAGGAAATCTGATAGGCCTAAATGTGTGAGGTGTAATAGAGCTTTACTGGGGAAGACTGTCCCAGGAATCATTATCCCAACTAATAACAAGGTCCTATCATTTGGATATCTCTTGCCTTCAGAACCTCATAAGGAAGAGGAGTAATTGAATTGGCAGAGCAAGATCTGGCATTTCTGGGTCCTATACTCAAGCATCATTACACATATTTAAACCCCAAATTTAACCTTAAGAAAGGAATTGGTCTCTCTCAGATATCCTAAATTCCTTTGAGCATTTATACTCTAAGACCCAACATTAAGAGACAGAGTTCAGGACTATGTCAAGAGAAAGCAGAAGAAAAGGATAGAGAGCATGATTGTTTTCCAGGATAGGTTAAACATTAGAAACTTAATAAAAATTAAAATGTGAGTTAAAGAAGCGTATCTGGCTGGCTTAGTCAGTGGAACATGTGACTCTTGATCTCAGGGTCATGAGTTCAAGCCTCAAGTTGGGCATGGAACCTACTTTTAAAAAAAATGTGAAAAAAAAAGAAAAAACATAAATAAATTAATTAATTAATTAATTAAAAATAAATTTTTAAAAATGTGAATCAAAGAGTAAAATGTGACCTGCCATTGGAATCAGAAGTCTAAATTCAAGACCTAATTCTACTTTTGTGGTAGATAATAGAGCTACTCACAAATGTTTCCATTTTTCTTTCCCAGTACATTGGAGAGGTTACCCTTTCCTTCTCCCTTAAACTTAGATGAGGTCTTGTGACTTATTTGACCAGTGAAATGTGAGTGGAAACAATGTGATTCATTACCTGGCAAAAGCATTGAAGAACCAGTGCATGATTTTCTAATGTTCTCTTTTCTCTTCTGCAGCAACTGTAAAGGCAGTCTTAATATACTTGAAAAGCCTGAAATTCTGAGCCATCACCTAGAGGACAGCTTCTCCAGCAGGTTTCCCAGAACCACAGAAAATTTTACAGAAGTAAGAAATAAATGTTTATGTTGTAAAGCAACTGAGATTGTTAGTGTTATTTGTTACCAAGCATAACTTAATCTATTCTGACTGATAAAGCCTCTTACTAACTGTATGATTTCAAGTAAGTTACTTAACTTCTCTAAAGCTCAGTGACCTCATTCATAAATGGGAGTAACAATAGTTTTCAGCATTCTTGTGAGGATTCAATGTTAAATGTATCTTCCAGGACTTACTAACTATCAAGCATTATACACATTAAATAAATTAACTGAACACTTCCGGTTGTCCAGACACCATTCTAGACAAATAGAAAGATAAATGAGGGAGGTCTCTACCCTACAGGAATTCACAATTTTTGTGTAAATCACTGTGTTTGTTCTCCAAGTATCAAAGATAAAAATATGGTCTTGGGAAGCTTATGGTCTCAGAATAAAAAAAAGATAAGAAGAATCATCTTTCTCACCAAAGAATCAAAGGAATAGAAGCGAATGGTGTCATTCTGTCTGTTTTATTCAAACCTACAAAAGGATGCACGAATGACCTAGCAGCTGTCTGAAAAATATTCAATAGGTCCATTTCAATTAATACTTGAACTCCATTCTCTATTTTTTACCTTAATCTCATTGCTTCTTTTTCTAAATGTGTATCTCTAATCTGAACCTCTTTTCAGGATTTGGACAGGCAATCCTAATTTCCAGTTTAATACTTCCACCTGGATGTTTAATACAATCTCTAGCTCAGCTAATCTAATACCAAGCTCAGCATTTTTCCCTGAAATTCCAACTCCTCTTCCTCCTCTGTCCCCATACACCTAGTCTCTGAGATTAGAAAACCCATTGTCATCTTTAATTTCCTGCTTTCCATATCCCAAGTCCAAATAATTTTCCAAGTCCTAAAAACACCATGTCCAAAATCTTTTGCTGAGAGTTTCTGCCTTTCTATGCCTACCACCAGACACATTTCTGTACTATTGCCAAAACCAGAGTCCCTTGGGGTGCCTGGCTGGCTCAGCCGGTAGAGCATGTGACTCTTGATCTTGGGGTTGTGAGTTTGAGCCCCACATTGGGTGTAAAGATTACTTAAAAATAAAAACTTTAAGGAGATCCCTGCATGACTCAGCAGTTTAGCGCCTGCCTTCAGCCCAGGGCCTGATCCTGGAGTCCTGCGATCGAGTCCCAAGTCGGGCTCCCTGCATGGAGCCTGCTTCTCCCTCTGCCTGTGTCTCTGCCTCTCTCTCTCTCTCTCATGAATGAATGAATGAATGAATGAATGAATAAATAAATAAATAAATAAATAAATAAAATATTTAAAATATAAAAAGAGTCTTATTTTAGTGCATTCTACACTCTTCTCTAAGTATAGCCCTGATTTCTGTTATAAAAATCTTTAATAATCTTCAACTTCCTGCTAAAATAATTCAAACAACTCATCAAACTCAAATTCCTCCACAATCCATTCCTGACAATGTTTCAGCAAATATTTATCAAGTGCCTTGTGCTCCGGATCCAGCCCTGTCTAAGCCCCAAGGATACAGAGGAAGACCACTCCCTACCCTTAAAGAGCCTATAGTGTCGATGGCAACACACCACTCAGATCCCCTTTGAGAAAACTTGTTGCAAGGAGCATAGTTGACAGCCCCCAGCTGCCCTCTCTATGGATATCATGAAATCCATGGGTGCTCCCATCTAGTGACTGAGCAAGTGGGGGGGCGGGTACCAAAGCCAGCCCATTCTTACCCAGTGTGAGGTTCTTCTAATAGACAACTTTGGTTCAGCAGCTCTCCATTGGCCTAGCCAAAATTCTCTCAGAACCATGCTATGGTCTTTGGCTTTTTATCCCCATCCTTCCTTCCCTTTTTCCTTTCAACTTGTAGTGCTGAGTATAATGTGAGACAGACAGGCACAAAGTGGCATAGAAGCATAGAAGAGGAAAACCTCAAACTGAATCCAGGGAAGGGGAACTTCAAGGGACACTAGGACATGAGACCAGGCTGAATCATTAAGGTTAAATGTAAAGTTGATTTCATTTGCCTTCACTTTGTTAATAATACCCTACACTCAAATTTTGCATACAGAAGAGCCTGGATTTTCATTCCATATACCCACAAATTTCCTCTACCATCTTCGGCATTTTGAGGGAACAATAAATAGCTCCATGTTTCCACATTTGAATTCTAAATTGAAAAAATAGGAGTTCTAGGTGGGAGTTCAAAATATTCCATTACTAAAAAGATGGGAGGATGAGACTTCCTGTGAAAGCCAAATAGACCTGCTGGCTGGATTCTGCTCCTTTTGGGAATCTCCTGAGACCATTGGTGTACAGTTTAGGTTTTGCTTCCAGAACTTTCTGAAATGGTTAGAAAAAAGGCATAGGTGGACTAAGTGAACTAAGTGGACTTATCCATCCTAATCCAGGCAGCTGGAATGGTCAGGGCAAACCTTCCCCCAGGAGAACCAAGAGAAACACCTGCTCCCTGAGGGAAGCTCATTCCCAAGGTGAAGAAAGGTGAATATGATCCAGACAAGCCCAGTTCATTCTTCCCACAGCTCCCGATCAGATAAGTCACCCTATCTCCCCAAAGCAGTACAGAAATCAAGTTGAATTTCCTTAACACGGAAGGAAACATCAGAAGTTGAGGAAGAAATGTTCTTCCCTACCTTGCTTTAGCTTTTTGCTCTCGATTCAGCCTGCTTCATTGTTAAGTCCATGCTCAACTACAGTGTAGCTATGGCCCTCAGAAGGAGAGCACCATAACATGGAGGCTACTACACCAGGCTACTACACCTTCAGTATCGAACCCACTCCTGGGACCAGAGATGAGTGGTTTAGACATTGCTTCCAGAAGGCTCTGAAATGTATCAGAACAGAACCGAAATTCAATCAACGCCAGACCCAAGGCTAAAAATTCCCTCTCTGTTCCATTTTCCAAATCACAATATGTGCAGTCATGCTGTCCAACACAGCATATCCAAGATTCAACAATGAGATTAGATGACAACCTTATAATGCACCAATAACGAACTGCGTGAAGACACTCACAGAATGAATGATTACAACCCAGAGATGTCCCATTATCAAAGTCTTAGCATAAAATACACATTCAAAAATCAAATCCGCCTTTAAAAAAAATCAAATTCTCCTGAAAGTTGACTCCGAAGATGTTCAAATCCAAAGGAATTAATATCTAAAACCAAATCACTTTGTCCTTGGGTATTAAAAGCCTCATCTTGCTTTCTATTATACAGGGAAATATGTGTTTCCAGCACCTGACATGCGTCTGTCACCAGGAAGACATTTAATAACATCTTGTTTCATAAGTGTATGAAATAAATAGGTATTCACTGCTAAAGAACCAACCTAGCTAACTTCCACAGCAAGGTAAGAGCAACCAACAGAATGGTAACTGAATGGTATTTCTGTTTATCCTTCTCTCATTAAATTTAATTATTTTAGGAACTGCTTCTTTGATTATAATCACTAGCAAATGAAGCCAGGCTGCTTAGCATAGCTCCTGGCATATATTAGATATGCAGTGTTATTTGGATTGGATTCTAATTTCACAAATCTTATATTAGGTAGGAGCAATGAGCATGATCAAAACCTTTTGCCATCTAGAAAGCTAAATTACTTGCTTTTCATTTTTGCAGCTCCAGGGGATGGGGAGGGGTACTGATTTTTTACATCAATAACCAAGAAAATAAAGTCAGAGGCTTTTGTTTCTGCCTGAACCTTTCCTCGGGCCACCCTTCGAGCTTTTGCTCTTTCCTGTGTCTCCCTTGTCCTCTGAGCAGCTTGCTCCTCACTGGCCCCATCCCTCTGCCCTGGCACCTGCCAGAGAAGGAGCAGATGCTCATCTTGGCCAGTCATGCTTGGCCACCGCAGGCATCCAGGTCCTCTCTCCACTCCCTGCAGCCTGTGCATGCCCAGGCATTACGTCAGGGAACCCCGGGAGCTAAACAAACCCTTCCCAAGTCAGTCAGATATAGGCAGTCCTCCAAAGAGTCAGTCACGACATTCTGGCACCTTCTGATCTTCTCCACCCAGGAATCCCCACTCATGTGCCACACTGCCCCTTCCAGTGCCCTCAGATCCCTGATGGCACACCTGCTCTTCCCTCATTGCCGTGGGGAAACCCTGCCACCTCTGCAATGCCTGGTCAGGGCATCTGTCCCTCCATCTCTCCAGCTGGACTGCTTTCTTGGAGAGGACGGTGTAAACCGAGAGCAACAACCATAGGAAGTGTCTCTTCTCAGCAATACACAGTGCTCCCTCTGTCTCAGGAGCTCCACACTCCCATCTGTGCTCCAGCCACCTCTTCCCCCAAAACACATCCTTCCCTCTTTTTTCTAGCAAGGTCCCTTCATCCTTTGCCCAGTCTTTCCATTCTCTCCTCTGACCCCAGTACCATCTCCATTTCTCCCAATGCCTAGGGTTGACGAGAGAATTTCTCCCCTGTAATCCCACAATATGTCCCTGGAAACAGGTTTTGAGATGGAAATTCACACTCAGAAAGTTTATTGGGGAATGCTCCCAGCATCAACACCTACAGGAGTCAAGACTAGGTAGGGGGAGAAGCTGAGCTGTGATACAGTTGCATGAAAGCTTCCGTCCAACCCTACAAGGGCTCTGGAGCCAAATTGGCCATTCAGAGCTGTCCAACTTCAAAACATGGAGGTCAAGCCTTTGTAGCTTGTATGTCTGGTCATTGGCTGTCCTTGGAGAGAGAACATTGATCTTGAGTGAAGCTGCTTTCTTCCACCCAAGGCAATTCCTGGAGAGAGTCTCAACTGAGAGCCACGAGCAGCCGACACTCCAGGAGGGAAGAAAGAGTACCCAGGAGGGACTGGGCACTGGAGGGACCTGGGATGGAGGGATCTCCATAACACATCACTGCATCCACCGCACACTTACTATGTTAACGTGCAGAATCTTCATTCTTCCTTTCAATCCACAAATGTGTATCAAGCATGCAAGACCCTGGAGATGTATCAGCAGGGGCTCTCACTGGACTGGCAGCCCATCAAGAACAGGAATCTTCCTTTTCCTCTCTGTCTCTAGGGGGCCTATGTCTGGCACGTAATGATCACACAATAAATGGTTGGTGAATAAATGAATAATAATAGGATTACAGAGGGTTGGGTAAATAACCCTTCTTTCTCCACCAAGGTTCAAAATGATTTGAGAGCTGGACAAGATCAGACCTAGAGAAGCCGAAATATTACCTTTATTACTAACAACAGGTGCTGCTGGAGAATGGGGATTCTACATGTGGGAACATAGAAGAATTAGGAAATAAGTAATAAATAAAAAAAAAAAACTCCAGAGTTAAGCAGACTTTTCCAACTAGTCCTGGACGGTAATAGAAGACCACAGTCCTGCCTCCATGCACATGGGACGGACAGAGAAGGACAATATTCAGTGATATTTAAAGAAGTGGGAAAAGCTGAGCTGGGAACAACACCCATATCATTATCATAAATTAACAATTTATGATAAGGAATAAGTCACCCTCCTTGCAAAGTGAAGGACAAGGAAAGGCCAAAGTATTAGCCTACTGATACCACCTCCACAGGTAAGAACGCATCAAGATTAAGGAAGATTTTACCCCTAATATACAGGTACTGCTCAGACCAAGCACTGCAGGCTTGTTAGTCCCTGAATCCAGTTATTATGGAAGCCAGGTTCAACCATGACCTTCGCATTTACCTGAGCCAGGAAACTCCCTTGCTGGGAAACAAATGCTAGCAGGGTTCACCTGCAACCTTGAGTTCTCATAAACATAAGAACTTTTTTTTTAAGATTTTATTTTATTTATTCATGAGAGACAGAGAGAGAGAAAGAGAGAGGCAGAGACACAGGCAGAGGGAGAAGCAGGCTCCATGCAGGGAGCCCGACGTGGGACTCGATCCTGGGACTCCAGCATCACGCCCTGGGCTGAAGGCGGCACTAAACCGCTGAGCCACCCGGGCTGCCCAACATAAGAACTTTTAAAAACTTTTTTAAATGTAAACATCAGTTATAGGAATTCGCATTGTTAAATAGTTTAAGCTTAAATCCATGGATAGTGAATTTGGAGTCAATGACTGACCCATCCCTATGTGGTTACTATGGAAATGGTTCTCCTCTAACTTCCTGTACTGGATACTAGGAATAGTTTCTTTGTAATCCACATGAATCCCTGATGTGAGGCGTGCAGCCAAATGCCAGGGAAAGCCACCCTCATGGTAATGATAGTATAATCCTCTTGACGGGATTTCAAGATTGGGAATTGGCAATTCTCAAATCTGAATTAAACAGACTGAATTCAGTCTGTGTGTCAGGAAAAACAAAATCAGATTTCTCCCCAGCACTGTAGTGGCAACAAAAGGTACATAACTCAGTCCCAGAAGAACAAGGAAATTAAGTTTGCACAGGGACTGAGGCAGAGTGGGAAAGAAACATGGTTTCAAGCCTGAGGGGAATCTCAATTTATGGACTCCTGACAATGGCCTCTCTGCTTACACAATTAAGGTTGGCAAAAATTAGTGTTGGCTTGGCTTAATGTTTGGGGAAAGCAGGTAGTTTCACAGATTGTTCACTTAAATGGCAAGCTAGAGCTTTCATTTCCCAGAGATTTGGTAGCATTCACATTCCTGTACTTTGAATTACAGCTTGAAGAGGAACTTCTAGGATTTAAATTGCTCCCTTGGCTCAAATTAAATCAAATCCAGGACTATGACACCTACCAGTTCAAAAGCTCCCAGTGGCACACAGCTTTCCAGAGAATTATAGACAGAGGGAAAGGCTACACCCTTGTAGTTTTGGGCAGTGGGCTGAGAGAATGAATATGAAATACATATTAATAAGATGCAAATTATAATGAGTCACATAGATCTGTCCTTGCAGTGAAAGACTGTACTGAGGTCTTCCCTCAGCACTCTTGTGCCCTTCTGGAACCTGTGTCTATCCGTGACTCTGTCTTGAATTAGTTCCAAAACCTTTGGGTAGATTGCTCAACCTCTCTGGATTTCTCATTTCCATCATTTATATAATCTCTGACAATGATAGCCCAAGTCTTTCTCTTCTAAAATACTATGCCTATGAGATGGGGTGTCTACCACTGAGCATAACTACTCGTTAAATGAAGTAACCAATAGATGAGAGGAAGAATAATTAAATGAACAAATACCTTAATACATGGAAACTCAGTAACTTGAGAAGAGTATCTCTGCCCACATAGACATTCTCAATCAGGTTTCTGCAAGGGAATTAAGGTTTAATGTTGTAAGGCATCCACTGTAGGAATGAATTTTCTCGACCCATCTATAATGGTACTAGCTACATACCAACTTTGGAAGAATTGGAAAATAGTCACCCTAATCATTGTCTGTGTTCTGTAGTCCAGTTCGAAAGGTTGTACGGTTGTTTAATAGCCAACAGATTTGTCAAGGAATCAGAATTTGCCGATAAGCCCAGGAACATGCTAAAACTCCCCATCATAAAGTCTTGCACATGCTGCAAGACCCGGAGACTGGTCCACCCACCAGCTCTGCAATGTGGTACGTAGAGAAGAATGCAGGCTCAGGACACAGAAAGTCTGGGATTCCTATCCTTGTCTTCCTCTCCTCCAAGCTCTGCAACCCCATCAAATCACTTTGTCTTTTGGAGCTTTAGCATCCCCCTTGTCTTAGCTTTAATATCCCCCACATTGTCCTCCAAACAGAGACCCCAGACAAGGATTTTGGTGCAAGTAATTTATTTGGGAGCTAATCCAAAGAAGCGTGGCATAGCATGAGTTTCTCAGTTCTGGCACTGTTGGCATTTGGAGCCAGATCATTCTTTATGGTAGAGGACAGTCTTGAAGGAGCCCTATAGAATATTTAGCAGTGTCCCTGGTTTCTGCCTACTAGATGTCAGTAGCAAACACTCCCTCCAGTTGTAATAACCAAACTGTCTCCAAATAATGCTAAATGTCCCCTGGGAGACATAATCACCCTCAGTTGAGAACCACTGGTATAGCAGTTACTTTGGCCTATGGCCCAGATCCCTTCCTCAGGACTCATTCTCCCAGCAGCTGGGAATGTTGGGTTGCTGATTGCTCACAAAGGCACCCACCTCTAGAGATTGCCCTTGGTCAAAGAGACCTGCCTCACCACCCCCCATTATGTCCCCTCCCCAGGGGCAGCCTATATCCTGTGACTGGTCAGTACAAGGACACAAAGACCTGGGTCCCTTTCTCCAAAGCAGAACAGTCACAAAAAGCTACTGCATCTCCAGAGTTTGCTGTGTGATCAGCAGGTACTCTGGTGGAACTACATGATGGCGTACTCTCCCCCTCTGCCCAATTCTGCTCTCTAGCTTTTCTACAGGGGCTGCTCCCAAGTGCATTCTCCAGTAAAACTTCTACATGCAAATCTCCACCTCACAGTCTGTTTCTGTTTCATGAACTACAACTTGCTGGCAAGAGGTGTCCTAGAAAGTCGATTCTCAAATGGAATACTGGGAGTTGGATTCCCTGCCTAGCTTGCTAATGAGTACCCCATCACCATCCATGGTGGTGGAATTGCAATTGTTAAAGGTGTCCTCTGTTCTGAGCTGGCTGGGATACCTCTGGAAGGAAAATATGCTGGCTGGTGAATAAATAAATCTTTTAGGAGGCCCAGGGCAAGAGAAGCAGTCACTATAAGTGAGTGGACTCAAATGGCTGCTGCTAGGTGCTACAAATGCATTAAGGGAGGGACAGTGAAAGGCTGAGGTGATTCATCATCAAGAAAAAGTAAGGAGTGAGGGTCACTGGGCCTCTGTGGCAGCAAGTAAAGAGAATTTCATCTCTTACAGCCAGAGAGCAGGAAAAAAAAAAAAAAACTGAGCATCAGGGCCAGGACTTAATTATAAGGTAGCAGAGCCCCCAGAGAAGGTTGGAATCCCAACTGTAGCAGGGCTTCTGTGTCCAGGTTAGAGCTCTGACTGGGAAGGAATGGGCCCCTGACATGTGGGTGGTGACAACTGGGTCAGTGCACCCAGAAAGCTTGAGCTTGAGCTATTGGAGCATCCTGAACCCTCTGGGGTTCTCTCCTTGTTATGTATACTCCAGGGCTCCCCCTCTTTGCTTCAAGGCAGCCTGAATGCTGAGGCCTTCGCCTCCCCAGACAACTTACGCCCTCCCTAGATCTCACTCCTGGCCGCCAGAACAAGAAGTGGCATCAAGTCACCACAGGCATCCCAGGGAAGTGCTCAGCCTGCTACAGGAGGCAGGCATGCCAAAGGAAATGTGGAAATCAGCCAAAATGCACCAACAGGAGCCAAGAAGGTATACAGAGGATTGGAATACTGAATATGTCCCGGGGGAACAGACTAGAACGTTGGATAAGGAAGAATTTATTGACATGGAAGAATGATTTAACACCCTGGCAATAACAGTAGGAGATGGTACAAAGATGCATCCTGGATGGCTCTCGTAAACTTAGGAGAAGTGAGGCAGCGAGGTGGAAATGCCAAAACTACTACAACAGACAGCAAAGGGAGGGATAAAAGGCTCGGAGAAGGGGCGCCTGGGTAGCTCAGTCAGGTAAGCCTCCGACTCTTGGTTTCAGCTCGGGTCATGATCTCAGGATCGTGGGTTCGAGCCCTGAGATGGGTCCAGGCTCAGCGCAGAGTGGACCTTCCCTCTCCCTCCACCCCTTCCCCTCTCTCTTCCCCTCCTGCTCAGGCACTCTCTCTCTCTAAAATAAATTAACAAATCTCTAAAAAACAAAAAAACCAAAAAGGGCTCAGAGAAGCAGCCTTGCTAGAGTGGTTATATTGCTTATGCTGGGCTCACCCTAAGGTGATCCCAATGAGTCACACCCTTGTATACTCCCCTCCCCTGAGTACAAGTGGAACATGTCACTTGCTCCTAGCCAGTGGTGAAGGGCAAAGGTGATGGGTCGGTCACCCTGGTGATTCTGTTACATTACATAATACTGCCTTAGCCTCCCCAAGGGAGAGATTCTCCTGCTGGCCTGAGGCAGCTGCCGTGTTGTGAGAGGCCCATGCAGCAAAGAGCGACAGGCCACCTCCAAGAACAGAAAGCAGCCCCTGGGGGACGGCCAGCAAGAAAATCAGGATCCGAGTCCTACAGTGGCAAAGAACTGAATTCTCCCCACTACCATATGAACTTTGAAGAGGATCCCAGGCTCCAGATAGGAATGCAGCCTGGCCAACAGCTTGACTGTGGCCCTGGGAAATCTGGGAAAGGACTCAGTTAAGCCATATCCAGACTCCTAACCCTCACAAACGGTGAGATAATAAATGTGGGTTGTCCTAAGCTATTCAGTTCGTGGTGTTGCTATGCAGCAGTATCCACTACCTAAGGCCAAAAAACCTGCAACCAATGAGGTTCCATAGGCGGACCCAGAAGACACCTCATTTACCAAAGCAATAAGCAGCATGTCCACGGGGCAGGGCACCAGCATTGCCGGCCAGCTCAGCAGTGGTTACCCTGTATGGGTCTTGACTGACACTGCGACAGACCCCCTAAGAACAAAGGGGATGACCCATCCTTGAAAAACAGAGACCATGTGGCAATGTGGAAGCATTAAAAGCAAAGTGGCCACAATTGCCATAATGAGTGGCAAGGTTGAAATGTCGTCCTATAAATATTCCCCTCGGCTGGTTGGTGTTTTTTTTTTTTTTTCTTCATGTAGGTAGGTAGGAAGGAGGGGAAAGACTTTTAAATCAAATAGCAAAAGGATATCATGGCCCATAAAAGGTAAAATTTCCCTGGGTGGCGCAGCGGTTTAGCGCCTGCCTTTGGCCCAGGGCGCGATCCTGGAGACCCAGGATCGAATCCCACATCGGGCTCCCGGTGCATGGAGCCTGCTACTCCCTCTGCCTGTGTCTCTGCCTCTCTCTCTCTCTCTCTCTTTCTCTGTGACTATCATAAATAAATAAAGATTTAAAAAAAAAAAAAAAACAACTATCCATTCAGGATACATAAGTTTTAAAAAAAAAAAAAGGTAAAATTTCCCAGTCAGATATGTACATACAGAAAATGTTACCCTCCTCGTAAATATTAAGGAGGCCGGTAACAAATGGTTCTGCAAGGCGGCAATTCTAACTCCCCCAACATAAATAGCACTTGCCCTTGCCACTGAGCAATCAGCTCTTTGCAAGACTGTATCATAGCAACATTGAGCCGGAGAACTTTCAAGAGTATTGAAACGTCCTTCTGGTGGCTACAGTTGTCCTAGCAGCGAGATGCAACAGAAAGAAAATTCTCAGCTGAGTGGTCAGAGGGCCGGATCTCAGAGGCCTAAAGCTACCACTAACTGGATGCATGACCTTGACCAATCCCTTGATTTCTCTGAGCCTTGATTCCCTCGCCTGTAAACTGAGCACTTGAACTGTATTCGCTCATTCATTTATTCATTGATTCAACAAATATTTGCTCAGCATGTGCTTAGGCATCAGGCTCAGAGCCTCTGTGCAGGGAAGGAGGGGTGAATTAGACAATGTCCAAGGTCTTTTTCAAATCTAACTGGGGACTTGGAATGCACATCTATAGAGATAAGGACGCATTTCCCAAAATTAGCATCTCCCACATGGCATCCACATGCCATCTCATAGCCAGACCCTTGATCCTATTGTTAATGACCCTTTGGCACATTCCCTCTCTTGGTTAAAAAAAAAAAAAAAAAGAACTCAGTTCAGAGTCTTCCCCTCACCCCCTGAGAAGAGGTCACAGTGGCAAAGAATGAGGAGGACGGTGCATTTGAGGAGGCTCACTGAGTCAGCCAGACTCCTCCCGTCTTCCCTCCCTGCAGCCCGGGGTTCCCCACCCTCCTCTCTTCTCCAGAGAGGCACGCCCCCTCTGCCACTCTGCTGGCCATGAAGCTCATTACCATTTTGCACACTCCAGCAAACGGAGCTTTGGAATCTCACTTGTCCTCTCAGCAAAATATCAGATGAAAGTGGAGCAGATTTTAATGCAAAGGACAATTATATAATTTGTCTGAGTCCCAGCACAGAAATGCCACATGACTTCACTTCTTCCCTTTTGCGCTTCTCCCTCACAAGCCACAGAAAGTAATCCCACAGCCTAGAACCAAGCCCACACGTAACCTTTGGGCCACTGAGGATGCTTTCTTCTCATGCTGAGAGGCTGTAGCACGGCTCCAAAACAAAATTCCTTTTGCTTCTTGTCACTATATTGAAGAGTTTAAGGGGCGCCTGGATGACTCAGTCAGTTAAGCGTCTGACTCCATCTCAGCTCAGGTCTTGATCTCAGGGTTGTGAGTTCAAGCCCCATATTGGGCTCCATGCTGGACATGGAGCCTACTTAAGAAAAAGTAAAATAGGGATGCCTGAGTGGCTCAGTCGATTAACTGTCTGCCTTTGGCTCAGGTCATGATCTTGGGGTCCTGGGATTGAGTCCCACGTTGGGCTCTCTGCTCAGCAGGGAGTCTGCTTCCCCCTCTCCCTCTGTTCCTCCTCCCTTTGCTTGTGCTCTCTATCTCTCTCTCTCTCTCAAATAAATAAAACATCTTTTAAAAAAATAAAATAAAATAGAGGGCTTGAGATTATAAGATATATATAAATATATACACATATGATTATACCACTGTATGTATATATAAATTATATATATGAATGTTAAATTATGCCCCCCAAATGGCCACCATTTTATATTCTATCCCTGACCTAAATGTACTCATAAGCCCCATTCCACAAGGGAGCAGGAACTCATGAGCTGAAGGCTTCTCGGTCCTCTCCAGCATCTTTCAAACTGAGTCCCTGGGAGGGGAATGCTGGTCTTGCAGGCTTCCTCTGTGATGGACACTGGAAACAATTTTCATCTCATGGTGACCAGAAAGGAACATGCAAGTCTCCCCAGGGAGTGCCACTGGGTGAGGCTGGGACCCTGGAGCCCAGCATGGACATGTCCTCAGGCATAGGAGTCCCTTCCCATCCTTTGAGGCATTGAACTGCTACCACATCCTGAAATCTGTAATCATGGCCCTGTGCCTCCAGTTAAGAAGGCTCTAGAACACCGGTCCAAAACCCAGGCCTCTGCTGGGCCCACAGGTATCTCAGGTTCCATGTCTCTCCTACTGTGTTAGTTTCCTAGGGCTGCCACAGTACATTATCACAAACCAGATGGCTTCAAACAACAGAAGTTTATGCCTCCATATTTCTGGAGGCCAGAAGTCTGAAATTAAGGACCACACTCATCCCAAAGCTCTGGGCTCAGAAGGAAGGAAGACTTTCTCCTTGCCTCTTCCAGCTTTGGGTACCAGTGGCCCCCTATACCTGTGACTGCATCCTTCCATCTCTCCCTCCTCACATGGCCTTCTCTGTCTCTGTGTCTCAAACCCCGCTCTGCTCTCTCTTGTGAGAACACCAATTTCTGGGTAAAGGGCCCACCCTAAATCTGTTATGATCTAATCTCTACATCCTTAACTTGATTATATCTGCAAAGACCCTGTTTCCAAATAAGGTCCCATTCACAGGTACAAAGGTTAGGTCTTGGTCATATCTTTGGGGAGGGGGTGCTCAATTCCACCCATTGTACTTTCTGAGGGCTACCTGGGAACCAGAGAACTCTTACTCCATTGGCCCCCATTTATAGGTTCCAGAGAACCAGGAGTCCTGCCTCTTCTCATCTATGGAGACCCCTCCCTCATCTGTTTCCCAGCCACACCAGGTGCATGATGAGGCTGAGCTTCTCTGAAAGGCTGTGGTCTCTGAGAGCACATCCTGGGATGCCTTGACGAGCGTTGCTTCTGCTCTGAGAAGACTAAAAAGCTGTCTGGAGTTTCTAGCAAACCCCCCCATACCTGCTTCTCTGTCCCTCTGCAGCTACCTTTCTTCGCTACTCTGAGGCTGAGACAGGGAATCCCAGAGGAAGCACCACTAAGCAGAGTTATGAAGAATAATCGGGAGTTGGGAGCGTTGAGGGGAAAGCGCTTTCATTCAGAGAGAAGCCTATACAGACACAAAAGTGGAAGGAATTGTGGCAGGAGGTTTGTGCAGACAAAGTGGAAGCTGTGAGGCCACAAGCCCCCAATGATGATCACCAATAACTCCTTGCCTCTCTGTGCACATACAATGTTCCCCCCACCTGCCACCCCCTTGCATCTTCCCACGTCATGATTTGCCTGTAGAATGTGACAGAAATAATGCCTTCCAGGTCTCGTGTTAAATCTGAAGACACCAGGCAGCTTCCTCTCTGGCTCTGAGAAGCCAGCTCTCACCTTTAAAGAAGCTCAGCTCCCTGAATGAGAAGATTCCTGGTGAGAAGAAAGAGGCCAGGTGGAGGAGCAGGGAGGTGCCAGACATGTATGTGAGGCCTTCCTGGACATTCCAGCCCAACCCAGGTGCCAGATTGGATGCAGCTGAGTGAGCAACTTCCAGCCCATACCATGTGGAGCAGAAGGACCTCAAAGCCAAGAGCTGACTGGATTCTTGACCCACCCCCCACCCTCCTCAATCCCAAGAAATAATAAATTACTGCTGTTTAAGCCACTAGGTTTGGATGATGGGATAGATAGCAATAGGTAATTAAAACGCATTTCATTTCATTTTCAAAATAACCACACAAGGAAATGCTTCTCTCTCTCTCCTCTCTCTCTCTCCTCTCTCTCTCTCTCTCTCTCTCTCTCTCTCTCTCTCTCTCTCTCTCCATTTGAGGAAAATGAGACTCAGCAAAGCTTGAACCTGCTCAAATACGGGGAGGTACGAGAGATTTTAAGAAACATCCAAGATCGAACTCAGCTTTTACTGGCTACGGGGTCCCTATTCTTTTCACCAGATATGAAGAACAAGCCTAATATTCAGCTAAAATGTTGGGTACAGACAGCCCTTATCCTGATTGGTCTGGTGTCTGTTCTAATTAGTCAAGGCCTATTCTTGACTAGTTATTAAATGTTTGGAGTACTGCCCTTGACTGAGAGCAAGAAGGCAAGAATCACAACCAACTTTGAAAAAATGTTGGAAGTATTTCAAGTTTATATAAAACACCCCCCGGCCCTGCTTTCCTGGCCTTACCAACAAACCTGGCTTGCTTTGGATGTATCAGTACCTGAGGCCAAGGCACAGAAGTGACATCTGGTCTTCCCATGTGTCCATGGTGAATCTCCTGCACAACCAGAAGCATTTTTCAGTGGGCATACCCCACAGGCTGAACAAAAAATGCACGAGGTAACAGGTGCACATTTCCTTTTCCTGTCCATATCCTGCCTTTTTCTCCTTTGGTTTCATAGGTTTTGCTGTCGGGTTTATTACTTTGGAATGCCCCTTGGAGTATTGTTCTGGAGTAAAATCACCTCATTTAATTCAATGTATTGCTCTTGGAAGCAGATTTTATATCCTATACTTGATGTTGGACAGTAAACAAGACGCTTCTATTTTTCCCAATCCTACTTCCCTGCCTCCTCATGTGTCTCCATGGTTAAGGGGGCTAACAAATTTATAACACACCCCATCATTTATAAAGACTTGGCCTGGAGCCTGGATGGAGAGAAAAGAGAGATTTCTGCAAACATTTATTCCATAGACTCACAGAAGAGAAGGCAATGAGCCAGTTATGCTCGGATGGCTGATTCAAGTGTTTAGTGGATTGTTTCCCCATGCTAAGTGATCCAAAGAATAAAGTACAAATTATTTAATTCGCTGACATTTTCAACAACTCCATTCTGTACAAGAGAACCTTCCATTCTACACAGCAAACCAAGGGAGGACTGGACTTTGAATCAGA
Organism: Vulpes vulpes; assembly: GCF_048418805.1. NCBI lineage: Eukaryota > Metazoa > Chordata > Mammalia > Carnivora > Canidae > Vulpes > Vulpes vulpes. Next base: position 16,001,296 of record NC_132792.1, on the reverse strand, counting down.
AGGACAAGTGTGCTCTTCTCAACCCATTTACAATAAGTCTTTCACCCTTAGGTCACCAATGGCATGTCAAGGTCACCAGTGCCTGCACCTAGCCAAATCCAACAATGGATTTTAATTCTTACCTAAGCATCTCAGTAGCAGTCATACTGTGGATCCTTCTCCTTATGAAATGCTTTTCCCCCTTGGCTTCTGGGTCATCCCACATACTTTGTTTCCCTCCTCCCAGTCTGGCTCTTCCCTCTTCCCTCTCTTTTATTGGGCTCTCCTCTTCTTCTGTCCTTTGTATGTTGGCATACACCACAGCTCAATCCCAGCCTTCCAGTTTCCTCTGTGTGATATTATCCAGTCCCATGGCTTCAAAGGCAGCCTATATGCTGCTAACTCCCAAATCTTACCTTCAACACCAAAACTTCTCTAATTGGGAATCTCAAACCCAATGTGTCCAAAATGGAATTCCTAATTTTTCCCCTTAAAGCTGCCCTACTTTTAGTCTTCTCCAGCTCAGCAAATGATACCACCATTGTGTTCAGACCAAAACCCTGGAATATTTCTTAAATCTTCTTTCTTTCATACTTCACATTTACTAAACCAGCAAGTTCTCCAAACTCTATCCCAAATCTGAATTCTTGTTATCACCTCAACTGCTACCATTCTCACTAGCTTCATTTTTGCCTTAATTATTGCAATAACCTTCTATAGTAGATTGCTCCACAGTTTCCAAGATTCCCCACTCCTCTTGGTGGAGGATTATACTTCCCCACTCCACTGATACCAGGCTTAGCCATTTAACTTGATTTGGTCAATGAAATTTAAAGGAAGTGATGTGTGTCATTTTCAGGCAGAAGAGTTCACAATTAGCATGTGATTCACCATAATCTCTTTTGTCTCAGCCATAAGACCAGTAAGATTCCAGATAGTGAAGATGATGTGTGGCAGAACAGAAAAACATGAAACATTGTTACTACAGCATTACTTAGCCCATCCTGACTAATTTGACTAGCAGTTTGACTCCCTAGTTCCACACCGCTGCCCTCCCTCACCACCTGTCCAATAAATTCTCCACATAGTAGATAGAAGCCATTTTGAGAAGGTAAATAAGATCATGTCATTTCCCTACTCAAAGTCTTCCAATGGCTTCCCATTTAACTTAAAACAAACTTTTTTATTGTTCTCATCTTGTTCTATAAGCCCCTTTGTCGTTAAGTCCTAGCCCATCTGACACCATCTTTTGCCCATCTTCCTCTTGCTCACTCTTCTTAGTCCACACTGGCTGAGATGATTGATGTTATATGTCAACTTGACTAGATAACAGGATGCCTGGATATTTGGCTAACATAATCTGAATGTGCCTGTGAAGATGTTCCTGGATCATCATTTGAATCAATAAACTAAGTAAAGGAGATGGTCTTCCCCAGTAATTGATTGAGAGGCTAAACAGAACAAAGAAAGTAGAAGAAGGGAGAATTTGCCCTTCTCTGCCTATTGGGCTGTAACATTGATCTTCTACCCTTCAGTTGGGATTTACGCCATTGGCTTTCCTGAATCTCAGCCCTTTGGACTCAAACTGAATTACACCACAGGCTTTCCTCAGTCTCCAACCTGCAGAAAGAAGATTGTAGGACTTCTCAACCTCCAAAATCACATAAGCTGATTCTTTGTAAAAAAAAAAATATATGAACATGTATATACATATACATACATATGACACACACACAGGAGAGAGAGATCTGGTTGGTTCTATTTCTCTGGAGAATCTTAACTAGAAGGTTCTGTTCTACTGTTTCTTAAATATGCTGAAAACTTAACCACTCTACACACACACATACACACACACACACACGTGCTGACATCATAATTCTCCTGAAGAATCAAACCAACCAAACCAGCTTACCCTTTACAATTCATTCTAACGAAGTCCACAATTAACAAGTTCCACCCACACACAAAGAGCTTCCAGTTAGCTTTTAAGAGTCCCACTTTAAATGTGACCATCAGGGGATCCCTGGGTGGCGCAGCGGTTTGGCGCCTGCCTTTGGCCCAGGGCGCGATCCTGGAGACCCGGGATCGAATCCCACATCGGGCTCCCGGTGCATGGAGCCTGCTTCTCCCTCTGCCTGTGTCTCTGCCTCTCTCTCTATCTCTCTGTGACTATCATAAATAAATAAACATTAAAAAAAATAAATAAATAAATGTGACCATCAGCCAATGATCTCAAGGAAATCTTTTAACTTGAAAAATAGAGGTCAAAATATTAGGGTTAGGGAAAGCAACTGGTAGAAAACTATGCAGGAAGATAACAGATTGAAAGGAAATTATCATTAACATCCTCAGAGAAGTAGGAGAAGTTATTGTATTTATTAATAAAAAAAACAATTCTATCAAAAATAAAACAAGTATAAACCAAAAGAGAGTTCTTAGAAATTCAATGAAGTAGAATGAAAATTTCAACAGAGGAATCAGAAGATAAAGTTAGGAAAATTTCTTAGAAAGTAGAATGAAATGTAAAAGAGAAGGAAAATATGATAGAAAATAAACTTTTAAAATCAGTTTATGAGTCCTTCATCTGAATAAGTAAAGTTTCAGAAAAAGAGAATGAAAAAATAGAAGAAAGGAAAATACAAAAAAAAAAAATTCAAGAAATTTCCCAAAACTGGAGGGCATGAGTTTCTAGATGGAAAGAGTATGTTAAATAACCAGTACAATAGACAAAAACAAGTCCATACTAACATTTACCACCATGAGTTTCCAGAACAATGGGGACAAAGGAACAATATTAAAGGCTTCCAGAAAAGCTAAAAAGGTCACTCAAGAAATCAGGATGACCATGGATTTTTCAGTGGCCACACTAGAAGCAAAAAGATAATGGAACGGTAACTTCAAAGTTCTATAGAAAAATAATTTCCAGCCTAGAATTTCATACCAAACAAAGTTACCAGTTTAATGTTAGGGTGGAACACAAACATTTCAGACATGATAGGTCTCAAAATATTTACCTTTCATTCAGCCATTCTCAAGAAGCTATTGGGAAGTTCATCCAAAATTAGAAGGTAAACCAAGAGAAAGGAAGATATAGGGTCTGGGAAATATAAGAATCAATCCAAGAAAGAGCCAAAGGAATCTCAGGGATGAAGATGAAGGGAGATCCAAGAAGAACAGCTGCACATTGAGCTTAGAAAGAAAATAGTTCAGATTGTAATAGCTCAGAAGAGCATGGAAGACCAAACAGATGGCCGTATAGGAATACCTGATGTGAGTGAATGTGCTGAGAGGAGATTTAAACAACTGAGAAGAGAGTTTGGGATGAATTGGGATTAGAAAACAAAGCAGGGGAGGGAAAAAAACAATACAACTGTTAACTCCAGGAAAACCTAATGGTCATGCAAGAAAACAAAAATAATCATGTCCAGCTGTAAATAACGTTTATATAGACAGGATAATATGCACAGTAAATATTAACTTAAGCAAAATTATGAAATAACAGTAGCAAGAAAATGGGAAGGTGGAAGATCAGGAACTGCACATGATAGAGCACAGTGTGGGTGGTTAAAGAGAGCTGACACAGTGGCAAGCCAATAGATAATGCCTGAAGCTGAAAGAAGAAAAATGAAAGTAGTAGTGTAATCATAATATAGAGATAAGGAGATAACATCAAAATAAGCATCTAAAGTAGCCAAACATGTTGATTCTAGAAAGCAGGGAAACGGTGGAGCAAGGAGGAGCTGCTGTATTTTAGAGTACCTTGTGAAATTATTTGACCCCTGTTATGGACTGAATGTCTGTGTCCCCTCACATTAATGTGTTGAAGCTCTAATCTCCAATTCAATCTTATTTGGAGGTGGAGCCTTTGGCAAGCAATGGTTTAGATGAGGCCATGAGTGTCAGTCCCCATAATGGGATCAGTATCCTCATAAAAAGAGGAAGAAAGATTAGGTCTCTCTCTCTCTCTCTCTCTCTCTCTCTTTCTCTCTCTCTCTCTCTGCCATGTGAGGACACAGCAAGAAGGGAAGCCAGAAAGGAGCCATCATCAGAAACCAAATCTGCTGGCACCACGATCTTGAACTTCTCAGCCTCCATAACTGTGAGAAATAAATGTCTGTTGTTTAAACCACCCAGTCTACGGTATTTTGTTATGGTAGCCCAAGCAGACTAAGACAACTCCTAAAATTATGTAAGTGCATAACTTTGATGAAAATGAAAGCTACATTTTAAAATGATCATGCATCAACAGTGAATTAAAAGGATGGTTTTAATTTGGCTTCCCTTTGTTATGTGCACACATAGACACATAGCACCATTTGGGCAATACATTTTGCAAAGCATCTAAATGCATGAAAATATTTCAGGGAAGTGTTAATGATGGCCTGGGCCAATCTGTCTGTTGTAAATAGTTCTCAGGAAAGTATACTAATTAGAGCTAGGATAGGCAAATGATACAACAACCCATCAATCAACAGCACTTGCTGCTCAACTATTGAATATGTAGCAATAGATAGTCAACATTCTGTGGGGTAAACAACCTAGTGTAAGATAGAGTTTCTGGCACTAAAGCTTTTATTATTCAAGAAAAGACATGGGACATAAACTTCTGTAAAGTTAAATGGCAATACAAATTTATAAATAATGACTCATTAAAAAGGTAAAAAAGATGCCACAAGATAATGCATGATTTTTGTTAAATATATGCGAGAAGCTATAGCTGCGTTACTGTTTAGAAGAGATTAGGATGCAGGGGAGGAATCTCAGAGGAAGGATATTAAAAGTAGGTCTTGAGGGAAGGGCTGGACTTGAATAGACAGGGAAAATGAGGAATTCAAAATGCGGACCCAGGAGAGCAAGATGTGGTTTTGGGGACTGTGCAGAAATTGTGGGATCTAGAGCCAATGCATTTGAATGAGTTTGCTAACCAGAGTGGGCAGGCAGGCCAAGTTTTAGCCTTGGCCTAAGAAAACCCACATATTCAGAAAAAAAATCATTGCATCACCCACGGTGAGGCCAAGAATGCAATCAGGTATTCTGTGAAGATGTGTATCCATCATGTCATGGGATCAAAAAAAACCCCAGAGATAGTTTCTGATCCACGTTACAGGCCCAAATTCCCTGTAAACAGAAATTGCCTCTTATAAAAATCATTAATTAGGACATTGCCTCGATTCTATTGTGAACGATAAAAATATGTTCATGGACTTCTCTACTTGGATGAAAGCAGTAGCGATTTATTGGGAAGACTATTCTCCAAGGGTATATAAAAATGTAAGGTTTACATATTTATAAAGTTCAAATGTGTTACCTCTTCAATGGTGAAATAAACTAAAGTAACCTCTGTTCAGACAAATAAATAGAAGAGGCATGTAAATTAGCAAAAAGTAATGGTCTGCCATTTATGAGAGCCCTTGGAGCCCACAATGAAAAATAGCTAGAACAGTGGGAAGTCCCAAGTGTTTTCTATATGTCGCTCTTACCAGACAAACCTACACATATGGTTGTCACTCAGACAACAACAACAGCAACTTCCGCTTTGGTTTGTAAGTAATTAAGGGAGACCGGGGGCAAATACAAGAAGAGAAGCCACATCATGAGGCTGTGACCTGTTTATATCCAGTTCCAAAGAGCAAGTAGCTGTAGCCACGAGTGCCCAGAAGAGGGCAGACAAGAGCTGCTCAGGTGGAAACTTCCTTAGAAGGACGTCCAGTTGGTACCAGTCAGGGAAAACCATCCTTTCCACCTGCTCAGTGAAGACCAGAATCAGCCCAGAACTGACTGGTGAAAGGGGTGGGGCAGAGAGAAGCACTGGTGGGTAACATGGACCAAATTTGAGACCGATGAAGAGTCAGGCCAAGAAGAATCATAGAGAAGCCAGAGAATGGAAGATAAAGACAGAGGCCAGGAGTCAAAAGGATCTAGACTTTGGCCATAGAAAATCTGATCATGCCACTCTGGCTCAGGAGCTTTCAGTAGCTCCCTATTTCCATAACACAAACCCAAACTCCTTAACCTAACATTCAACGTTGCCCTACAATCTAGCCCTAACTCACTTTACAATTTACTGGAATGTTGTTGTTGTTTTCTTTTTAAGATTTATTCATTTCAAAGATAGAGCATGTGTGTGAACAGGAGAAGGGGCAGCGGAAGAGGGAGAGAATCTACAGCAGACTCTGAGCACAAAGCCCAACAAGGGGCTCAATCCCATGACCTATGACACATGATCTGAGCCGAAACCAAGGGTCAGATGCTCAACTGACTGAGCCACCCAGGCGCCCCAGGACTTACTGGGTTTTTGTAAATCACACACTCAAGATTCCAACCAAACCAGAGGTGACTTCCCTCTTCTGTGTCTTTGTTCCTGCTGTTCCTTCATTCACTCATCCACACACTCAGTGGCCACTACACACCAGTGAGGGGAGGGATACAGGATCAATAAGATGAAGTACCCACTTTTGAGGAGCCACCAGGAAGAGACAGACAGTGATACACAGAGACAGGTGCTACAGTGAGAATAAGCAAGGGAGCTAATGGGGTGGAGAGAGGAGTGGCTAAATCAGGCCATCAGAAAAGACTTCCTAGGGGAGGGGACTATCTCCCTGAAATGCCTTTCTCTCTCCTCTCCACATGTCTAAACGTCAGTGCCTGCTAGAGAGCCATCTGTTGTTTTCATCTGTCCTCCCACCTTCCCACCCTCCTGGTAAAAGTATCCCCTCTCCTCCTTTGGAAACTGCTTCTCATTCTCTTTTCCAGATAAGCTTAGGTGGCACAGACCTGGTCAGCCATATTACTTCAACCCCTTGTCCATGGTCATTGGCCTAACGAGTATCCTCCACACCGATCACATTTCTTCTCTGGATATTTTTTTCTTCCCTTTCGGCAACAGAGGGGTTAGCTCCCTCTTTCCCCTGGATCGGAAGCTTTCACGGTGCATTCCAGAGCTGCTGGTGTCATGTCCTTTGCCCCATTGAGGATTCTGGGAGAATGAACTAGAGAGATAGAGAAACTTGACACTATGAAATCCTAGACTCCAGATGCACAGAATCAGAGCTGGCCTGGGTTGAACTGCATGTAATAAGAGCCCAACTCCAGGACTGACCCAAAGGGGAGTTTATTTTTCTCAGGTGGCATCTGATTGAAAGGCTGGCAGGAGAGATCTGGTATGCAGGTTCCATGGTGACCGCAGAGACCCAGCCCTCTCCTGCCATTTTGACTTGACTTGACTCATCACTTGACTCTCCTTCTCACATTCCAGGATGATTCCTGCATCTCTGGGTGTCATATCCACATTCCAGGCAAAAAGGACAAGAAAGCATACGCCAGCTAAGTGTGAGGATTCTCAGATGGGCCAACCTGTGCACGTCTACTTCCATCAGAGAAGGGTCACGTGACTACCCTAGCTGCAAGGGAGCCTCAAGAGCTGAGCGCTTTTAGTTGGGCACACCGAGAACATGGAGAGAATGTACATCGGGTAGGAAACTGGGTGTCTGCCACAACTCCCCAATCGCCTTGTTTGCCTGTGTAAGTCCACAAATCCTCCTTTTTGCTTAAGCCAGTTTGAGATTGGTATTTATAACTTTCAATAAAAAGCCATGACTAATACGCCTGCCAAACGCCACCGCCACCACCTGATCCAACTATATCAGAATAATCTTGACTTCGATTTCCAGTTGGAATACGTGCTTTTCCCACAGCAGCCTGAGGCAGGGCAATCACAGGGACAGGGTTAATCCCACAGGTGGTCAAAGCAGGCAGAAGGACGCGCTGCGACATGATTGCTGGAATGAAATGCCCCTCGTCCCCTTGCCTGGCCTGCGGAGGACTAAGGAGGGGCCATCTTTCAAGCCATCAGTAGGATGAACCTCTACCTAGGCACTGTTATTGACCCTGTCCTCTGAGCCCAGCAATGCCACCAGGGTGTCGCTGGTAGCAAAGTGGGTAGAGCAACAGCCCTAGGTGCCACTAAAACACTTCCATACAGAGTGGCACCTCTATGTGATGGGACACTACACCACAAAGAAGAGAAGGGGGGAGTTCTGTGTGTAGTGATGTGAAACACTTACCAAAAGGCATTAACGAGGGGGAAAAAGGCAATTTGCAAAATGGTGTGTATATATAGGAGATAATCATTTGTGTTGAAAGGAAGAAAAAAATATGTGTGTGTGTCAATATTTCCTCCTGCCTAAAATATCTCAAGAAGGATACACACTACAAGAGACTGGTGCCATTTGCCGCCTCCAAACTGAGGAACAGAGAGCCTCAAAAATAGGAGGGAGGTGGGCAACCAAGTAGCTCAGTTAATTAAGCACCTGCCTTGGGTCATGATCCCAGGGGATCAAGTCCCTCATGGGGTTCCCTGCTCAGGGAGGAGTCCACTGGTCATTGGCCATGGTCATTGGCCTAAGGAGTATCCTCCACACCAATCACATTTCTTCTCTGGATTTTTTTTCTTCCCTTTCAGCAACAGAGGGGTTAAGTCCCTCATGGGGTTCCCTGCTCAGCAAGGAGTTCATCTGGTTTTTTCTTCCCTTTCGTCAACAGAGGGGTCAAGTCCCTCATGGGGTTCCCTGCTCAGCGAGGAGTCCGCTTCTCCTTCTGCCCCTCCCTCCTGCTCATTCTCTCTCTCTCTCTCTCTCTCTCTCTCAAATAAATAAAATCTTTACAAGAAATAGGAGGGAGGCATTTCTTCCCACACCCTTTAAACCTTTTGAAGTCTGGACCTTGTGGAATCTATCTAAACCTACTTGCACCTATTTGGATCTTGAAAAAGAATGAAAGCATGTTTCTTAAAGTAAACGCCTTTGTGGTCTGTGGTGGTAATGCCTAGTTTTTTATTTGGTTTGGTTTGGTTTTCCAAGGCAGAACAACAGGAAGGAGGAAGCTGGCAGCCAGGGCTGCAAAGAAAAAAAAAAAGAAAATTAGCATCCACTTAACAATAAAATAGAAATAATATCTTTTGATTAATGGATGCTTTTTTCATATTACTCTCAAAACATTTACAAACTTCGGCTCACTCATCCTCTCTCTTTCTCTTTCTACAAGGTGTGGAAAAAATGATTGAATTCCTTTCTGCTCAGGAGTAAGGAGAGGCTTGAAGAACCCAGGCTGGGAGCCTGGCCCGCTCCTCTGTCCTGGAATCAGGTCACCGGGCCTGTGGCCAGAATTCCCTTTCTTCGGCTCTTTATTCCCAGAAGCCGATCCGACATGCTTCTCTATTGAAAATAGCTGTCCCCTGCCTTAGACCAGGGGCCTGAAAACTTTTTCTCTCAAGGGCCAGATAGTATGTAGGGACTTGAGGCTTTGAGGGCCATTCACTCTCTGCAAGTACTCAGCTCTGCCGTTAGGGGGCAAAAGCAGACGCCGACAACACAAACAAACCAGCCTGCTGAGGGGCCAGCCTTTTTCACTTACAAAATATGGGCCTTGGGCTGGATTGGGCTGTGGGCTGTTCTTTGCTGAACCCTCCTTTGGACCCGAAGGAAATCTGCCATCAACTAGACATCATGCTCTGCATTACATTTTTTATATGCATATTTTTTATTGGAGTTCGATGCCAACATATAGTATAACACCCAGTGCTCATGCCATCAAGTGCCCCCCTCAGTACCTGTCACCCAGTCACCCCATCCCCCTGCCCACTACCCCTTGCAATTGCATTACATTTTTGATTAGCAGTTTACCCTCTGTCTTCCCCCTGGATGCAGATTCCTTGAGAGTGAAGACTTTTTTCATTTCCTGGATATCCACTGGGTTGGCCAGAGGTCTCTCAACCCATTTGCCGAGAACAGAACCCAGCTCCTAGCTGAATTTTCCAGGGATGTGTCTGTCACACCTGACACCAGCTAGTAAAGTCTAGAGAAAAACAATTTTTGAGTTTGGAGACCACAGAACTTTATTAAACTATCTTACTCGCCTGTTCTTTTTTTTTTTTTTTTCAAGTAAACTCTACATCCTACCTGGGGCTTGAACTCAGGACCCTGAGATCAGGAGTTGCATGCTTTACGGACTGAGCCAGCCAGGTACCCATGTTACCTTTGTATTCTAAGATGCATTTCTGCACTAACATTTCTATGCTTCCAAAGTCAAGGCCTCTGTGTTCCGAGGCTTGATAACCCCAAAAAGATCCAGTCTTTCTTTGACCCCTGCCAACGGTCCTCCAGCCCACAGCATCACTGACTGCCTCCAGCATGTGAAGGGCAAGTCTACAAAAGGCAGCCTCAGCCCCTGTTAACTCTCTGGTGGCTGCAGCCAGGCAGGTCCTGTGGCTCTCGGTAGGGGGAGCAGCTGATCCCTCCGTCAGCTCCAGGGCCCTCCGCAGCGCCCTCACCCCTTTCAGTGGTGGGGGGAACCTAGGAGCCTCTCCCCAGAATTTCAGTCCTCCGTGGCCCCCCAGCAGGACACCACCCTCCAAGTTTAATGATGCTGCAGAAAATGCAGACAAGTTTCACCCCACTGAAGACTGTCCTGGAAGTGAGCTGAGCCTCCCACCATGACTGCCATCTGCCTTCAGCCCCAAAAGTCTTAAGGAAAATAAGCGCAATGTATATTTGGAGAAGCTGCTGTATATTTGGCTTGAAGCTGCCACCACCCTTGAGAGCCACTGGGCTTTCTTCCCCTGATTCAGTCACGTCTTCTCTTCCCTCCCAGCCCTCCTTCTAGAAACTGCATGGGACTCAACGAGTACACTTGAGAAGTGGCCAGCGTGACTGAATTTGTATTTTATTTAAACTCATCTAAATTTAAAAACAGATACTTAATTCAGTTATTGGAAAACTTTATGTTTGGAAGGACGTGGGTGGATGGGTCTGTTTTTTTCAACGGCAAATTTTATAAAATTGAAATACACATCAAGTATTTTTGATGAAAATTGAGTGTCCAGATTGAGATGCACTGACTATAAAATACATATCAGGTTTTGAAGGCTTAGTACAGAAAAAAAGAACCATCTCATTCATAATGGTTTGTACTGATTGCATGTGAAAATGATATTTTGGATATCTTGGGTTAAATAAAATATATTATTAGATTTCACTGTTTCTTTGTCCTTTTTCTCACATTATTTTTCCATCCGTCAGCACTGTTCTAGACCTTCTTCTAGTTGTCCTTTGTACTGGAACACTGGCTAGAATATGGCCACCCCGTCTTCCTCCACTCCCCAGCAGGGCTGCCCTCCCGGTGTTAAGAGGGTGGTGTTTTCAGAAGAAACTACTCAGTCTTCTGAGACTCACTGTGATGAAAGGGGAGAGAAGGATGGTGAGCAGGTAGAACCAGGTCTGAATTCCCACAGGAAACCCAGCTCTGATGCCAATGCAGCACCCACAGTGGGATGATAAATGCACGGGCCTGGCCCTCCAAAGACACACTTGGCGGAGGGCTCCCACAGTCGAGGGCTGAGTGCGGTGGCTCCAGTACACACAGGAGCATCTAACTCAGCCTGTGGAGCAGGGAACTCTCCCCAAGGGAGGTGGCAGTTGAGCAAAGTTGGAGCAGAATCAGAAGGCTCTCCAGCGCCCTGTGTAGTAGCTCTGCAGGCCTGGTGGTGGCCATGCCTACTGCTAACCCAGATGCACCAACTCGGCCATCATTACCCCTCTCCCAGGGCCAGGCCTGTCCCTTGCTCCCATAGAGTGGAGCCACCCCAGGAGTCCATCAGCATGCCCAGCGCCGAGCCCAGGCCTGCTGGAAACTCAGGCCAACCGCTCAGTGAAGAGACACAGAAGGGAGGGGGGCTGGGCCCTCCTCAGCAGGACCAGCGCTGGGACTGCAGCTTTCTGCAGCTGCCTGCCATGTCTCTGGGGAGCACCTCCCTTCCAGGAGGCTCTGAGTTGGAAACACACAAAATGGATTTGGGCACACATCCCTAATCACAAATGCCAGGAGGGTTGGAATATCCAGCAAAGTGCTTTCCAGGCTTCTGGAAACACCTGGGAGGAGGGGCTGGAGAGCCAAAACCCAGGAACCCAGGGATGCCTGGGTGTCTCAGCGGTTGAGCATCTGCCTTTGGCTCAGGGTGTGATCCCCGGAGTCCTGGGATCAAGTCCCGCATCGAGCTCTCTGCATGGAGCCTGCTTCTCCTCCCTCTTTCTATGTCTCTGTCTCTGTGTCTCTCATAAATAAATGAATAAAATCTTCAAAAAAAAAAAAAAAAACCAGGAATTCAGCCCTAATTCTAACCCAGCCAAAGGCTCACTGAGTGCCTGGGGACATCATAATAACGTGTGTATGTGTGTGTGTGTGTGTGTGTGTTACCTGCCATGGGCCAGGGCAAACAAGAGTAGAAACAAAATGCAATGGTGACGAGAGATGCCTTGTTTACCTCCAGCTACAGGGATAAGGAGGGACTTCCTGGCAGGGTGGCATTTGGGAGAACAAGTAAGTACAAAGCCTGAGAAGAGAGGCCATGGAGGCTTAGGTGGGGCGTGTCTCCCCTTGCTGACTGCCAAACTCAGTTTCCACCTACCTCTTCTCAGACACCCTCTGCAGCAGTGAGCTGACTCACCTCCATTCTCTAAGACATAAAGCTTGTCCTGTACACTCAGCCCTTGGTTATTCACACTTAATGTTATTGCATTTATTACCATTAAGAACAATTTCGATGGTCTACCGCTATCATGCTTCATGTCTTGTCTCTCCAACATCACAGTCAGGGAACATAATCGATACTTTCTCGTATTCCCTGCCAGCCTGCCATCCGATCTCTGGATTGGAAGGGACCCTGACAATCTTTCTATCCAGACCCCCGTCCTCTCTCCCCGACATGCCTCTGCAAGACTGAGGTGCATGCTGGCTGCCTCTTTATTCTCTTTGTGCAAAACAGAATGTTGAGAACAGGTTCCTTCCATTTCAGTATCAGCTGATACTCCAAGACAAGAGCCAACTGCTTCCCATTTCAAAGTGAGAAGTGAGACCACCAGAACACAGGATAAGATGACTTGATTTAGTCAGGTTTTAAAATCCCAATCCAGAGGCACCTGGTTGGCTCACTTGGTAGAGCATATGTCTCTTGATCTTGGGGTTTTGAGTTTGAGCCTCATGTTCGGGTTAGAGTTTACTTTTAAAAAAAAAAAGCCCAATCTACCCACCTCTAGAAACTTAAAGAAGTTGGAGAGGCAGAGGTAGGGGTTGGTGTCAGGCAAGGATTTGAGAAGAGAACTGTCAGTGTCTAGATTCCCACCCTCCCTGTGGGGGCTCTGTCCAAGGCACAGGGGCTTCAGTGAGACCTCTTAGAAGAAGGCTCAATGCATAGTCCCTGGAACATGCAGAACTCAGTTGACTGGTATTCCAATCCTGCTGAGGGATCCAAAGGGCCAGTGACTGTGGCTGACTAGCAGCCCTGAGGGTGGAGTAAGGAGAGGTTATATTGAAGGTGGCTCACTTTCCCCAAGTCATCAGGGCAAAGGATGTATGAAGGTTTCCAAGAACCCGAACTGGCCAGATGCTGGGGCAGCAGGGGAGGGAGAAGTCGTGCAGCAGCCACCAGAAGAGACATAAGCTCCCAGTCAAGCAAACTGCAGGTGCCCACCAGGAACAGGAAGGGACCAGCTGCAAAGGACCCATGAAGGAAGGCACGAGAAAACCCAGGTGGCTAGAATAACACCAGTCGGGTGAGCCTTTTCCTGCCTCTTTCTTTCCCAATTCTGGAGGAACCAGAGGAAGTGTTGGACAGAATGGGGGGGGGGGACCAAAGCACCCAGTGAAGAGAAAGAGACATAACAGCCCCACCCCCCTTCTCACTACAGGCACCAGCCTGACACAGTTGAAGAAGGAAAGGGAAGAAATATTCATTTTCAGTGAAGATTGGAGAATCTGAGCTGTTCCATGGAGCGGACATATTCATTAGTAGAGACTGGGTTTTTGTGACTGTGGTGAGTAGATGACTTTTTCTTGGATGAGAGTGACAAAAGAAGCCCTAGGACTTGCTCCAGTTTTCAGAACTGGGCACAGAACAGGTTTGGCAGGACAGCAGAAAACCAAGACTACAATTCATCTCTGCTAGATTCTAGAAGTACCTCCTTGCTCAGGGTCATGAGGACATACCGTACACAATTTCAAAAATTCGGAACATACTCTATATGGTATCCAAATATTTTTTCTTCAAAGAATAATATATCATGAAGGTTTTTCCCTTGGAGGAAAATATTCATCTATGAGTTGAACATTCCACCATATGGACATGCTGTAATTTATTTATCCAATATCTATCCAATGTTTGCTCTTGCAAATCATGCTAAAATCAAATATCTTATGCATAAATCTTCATACACATATTTGCTTCCTTCCTAAAGATAAATTCCAAGGAATGGAATTGCTAGACTAGCAGGTAGACGTCTTTAAGGCTTTTTAACTCAATCGTCAAAGAGCACAGGGTCCGGAAATACATTTTTCCCTGAGTAGGATTGAGTGGTCCAGCCCAGCAGAGGCTTGAGTACTTCCTACAATCTGTATAGCTTTTCTGACGTGACCAGGGAAACAATGTGACTATTGGAGGAAGTTCTTCTCGTGCACAGATATGTAAGGGGAGCGAACATCACATCTGAACAAGCCTATCCTTTTTTTCCTACTATAACACACAGAGAATTCATTGCATGTACTTATATGGTGTCTCCCTTCCTGTCTCTTCTCGGAACCAATTTCTTGGGGACACAGTATGGAGTATGTTCAAAAGCACAGATTCTAGAGTTGAACTTGCTCTTCTACCCAGTAAATGTGTTACTGAAGCAAGGGTTACCCCCACCTCTGTGTATCCTCCCTTGTAGGCTTTCTGTTATGGCTGAATTGTGTTTCCCACAAATTCATTTGTTGAACTCCTGACTGCCAGCACCTCAAAATGTGACTATATTTAGAGAACTGGTTTTTAAAGAGGTAATTAAGTTAAAATCAGATTGTTAGGGTAATTCAGTATCACCAGAGTCCTTAAAGAGGAGCTTAGGGTAGAGACAACATACAGAGGAAAGACAATCTGAGGAGACAGCCATCTCCAAGCCAAAGAGAGAGATCTCAGAAGAAACTCACCCTGCTGACACCATGATCTCAAACTTCCAGCCTCCAGAACAATGAGACAATAAATTTCTGTTATTTAAGTCACCCAGTCTGTGGTACTTTGGAATGGCGATACTAATACAAACTAATATACTTTCCAAATTGGCTCAATTGCTAAAAGTATTTAACAAGAAGCCTCAAATTCAGTAAGTGTTCAGTAAGTAATGTCATTAGTTATAAATTTCTGTTCTTACCTTACCAAAAAACTGAATCCAGGTCAGCTAAACTAATGGTTCCCAACAGGGAGTGATTTTGGACAATGCCTGGAGACATTTTTGGTGGTTGCAAACTGGAGAGAGGAGTGTCGCCAGCATCTAGTGGGTAAACTCCAGAGATGTTTCTAAACTTCTATGCACGGGACAGCCCCCCCACAACAAAATGTCAGTATCATGGAGATTGAGAAGTCCTGAGCTAAACCAACACTGGCAGTCACCTGGGTGTCAAGCTCTTCCATCCAGATGAGCCTCACACCCCTGGGTTGGGGAATACCCCTTTTGTGTGGTATTTCCCTCACATGTGCTATGAAGCTATCTAGTCTACCAAACAGGTAGGCTTGGCCAACCCCACCCATCTAGCAAGCACAGTGTGACATGATAGGAATCTAATCACCAGGTATATCAGCAAGCCTCTACTGCAGTGCTCCTGCCTAACAATCACCAATCTGCGAGGCGAACAAAATGAGCATTTGTTTATTGCTTTATGAGGTGGCTGGGTTAGTTCTTTGTCAACCTGTGGATCAAGTGCAGGTCTGCCTCATACATCTCAGTCTGGAGCCCAAGCTGAAGGAACCCCAAGAACGGGGGCATATTCTTCCCACGGTGGACGTTTCCAGAGGGGCGAGTAGAAACAATGGTGTCTCCTAAGGCTCAGAACTGGCACACTTACCTCAGCCCACATTCCAGCGGCCAAAACCCACTAGTGGGCTCCCTGTTACCTACAAGATAAAGTCCAAATGTCTTCAACTGCCTTCAATTCTTCATTGAAATCAGACAGACTAGAATAGACAAGCATCTTTCCAAAGTCTTTAGCAGACACCAAAGGGCTTCATTGCCCATCTCTTTAGCTTTCTCTGGCTATGCTTGCAGCTCCCAAATGGGTCTGTCATACTATTTCACACCAATGGGACTTTACAGATGCCACCACACTTCTCAGTCCGCCCACCCAGAATGCCTTTTCTCCATCTGCACTTGGAGACTTCCTCATTCTCCAACTCCCCGTTCATGTGTCCTCTTCTCTGCAAGGCTCCTCAGCCCAACCAGAACTATTTTTTTTGCTTTGGCTATCACTGGACCTAGACCCATCTGTCCGGTCGCTTCTCACATGCCATTGCCCTTATCTCTACACACTTAGGGAGTACTCTGCAGGCAAAAACAGTTCATTCTCAGGTCCCTAGCACACAAATACTCAATATTTATTGAAGTAGTGTAGGAGGAAGCAAACAAATGATTCAATGAATGAATGAATGAATGAATGCTGTGTCCCATTTCAGCTATGTATACTTCTAAGTTACTCAGACAATGAGTTGCCTCTCAAAAGTCACTCTCCTCCTCTTCCTTATGAACCAAAACCCAAATTTTAAACTGAGAACATTATCACTCATTTCTCAACCGCCCTTGCAGTGAGGTGTGCCTATGAAACTAAGTTCTAGCTGACAACACATAAGCAGAAATGTTGTATGTGATATGCTGAATGGCTTCTTAATAGGAAAAGAACAAGCCTTTTTCCATTCCTCCTTCCTGCTGCCTGGAATTTAGATGTGATGGCAGGAGCCTTAGCAGCGATCTTGAACTATAAGAATGGAAGGTACATGTGGCAGAGTAGAAAGACAGAAGGTGTGCGGGTGTCTGACAATTCGTAGAGCTGTCTTAGCAGCACCCACTACTTACCTCCAAAATTCTTTTACATAAGACAAAACATTCTTAGATGTTTTAGTCACTGTAGTCGAGCCTCTGAGTACTAAATAAATTTAATTCAAAAGCACACTTTATTTTTTTTTCATTTTTTTTATTTTTATTTATTTATGATAGTCACAGAGAGAGAGAGAGAGGCAGAGACATAGGCAGAGGGAGAAGCAGGCTCCATGCACCAGGAGCCCGACGTGGGATTTGATCCTGGGTCTCCAGGATCACGCCCTGGGCCAAAGGCAGGCGCTAAACTGCTGCGCCACCCAGGGATCCCCAAAAGCACACTTTAAAGATTCCTGTGTCTTCACTGGGTGAACACATCTTCACCTCAGTGCATATACACCCACTTTCCTATCAGTGGCTCTGGTTTCTCTACACAGTCGTTAGGGATTGGTGAAAAAAGAAATCTGCTCATTTCCAGCTCACTCTTTGCATTGCTGCTATTGGTCTCCCTTTCTACTGAACACTCAGTGGGGAGAAAGTAAGGTTTTACCACTGAGGTAGGGCCAGGAGATTTTTATAAATTCAGTTACTAATCCCTCTGGCAACAGGTAAATTCTATCACTTTTCTCCTGGGTAATATTAATAGTTTACAAATGAAACTAAAGTCCTTGAGTACAGCCACCTCTCCAAACACCTCTCCATCTCACATGGGGGACAACCCTTTACGCCCCATGATCTCCACAGGCTTAGCACACACGGCAGTCGTTTGTCAGCCCGCCTCTGCCTACTTGATACAGGCCGGTCCTCTGGCTGCTGTCCAACTGCAGGGACTCCCTACTCCCTGCACCAGCCTCCAGCCAGCCAGCCCTTTAATCACTGACTCTAACTCCCCTTATCCACACCTGCCCTGTACTAATCCAGTATCTCTGCGGAACAATTAGCCTTCCAAATAGAGGTAGTTTCTTCTCCTACCTATTCTCTCCATGGACAATGGACTGGTAGATAGAGGTATAAAATAGGGCAGAGATCACAGAGTTCATCTAGAGCAGTGATTTGCAGAGTATTTATATTTTAAACCCTGGAAGCCTTTGTTCGTCTGAAATCTTAGGGGAAGCCAAATATGGAAAGTAGATAAAGTTAGAGCCACTTGAAAGGCAAGAGAGTTTGAAGGGAATCCAGAGAGTGGCTTGCCCTCCCTCCCCACCCAGCAGTTTTAGGGACTGCTCCTCTCAAAAACCCTGGTCTCTATGCCTCAACATGTGCTCTTCTTCTTTCTGCCCAAGTACACCTCTTCCGGGTGTCTGTGTGGGTCATCCTGCCTTCCAATCAAATTCCTAAACAAATGTCACCTCTTCTGAGAGGCTTTTCCTGCCACTTATCCAAAGTCACTCCAACCCCAAGTCACAGCCTCTTATTTCAGGCTGCATTAGCATTAGCCCAGGTCCTCCAAGAAAGAGATGCTGAGATGGAAGAACAAAATGCAAACTTTTATCAGAGTGAAGGTGTGAGACAGTAAAAGAAGGGATGTGGGATGAGCTAGGAGAGCTGGTAGGCTGCCATGAAGAGGTGTGCCTGAAGGAAGGAGAATGTGGGGGGCGGGGAGACAGGAGGGAGAGAGGGTAAGAAGTCTTAGGCCACAGTACATTTCTAAGAAAAATTGAGCAAGACCACTAGAGAGTATCCAAACTCAAGGATTCCTTCACTGAGTCTTGTGCCATGCTCAGTTATTGCTGAGGAACAGCCCCTGAGAAGCATGGTCCTAGTCAAACACAGTGAGGGATTTCAGAATAGAGTCTCTCTCGGTCACTTACACACCCTGCAGTCTGAGATCAGAGAGGCCCATTCTTATGGCTGCCACATTTTTCTTCACAGCACTTTCACCATCTGATGTTGTTACATGTAGTGTTTGTTAATATTATTCCCCAGATACAATGTAAACTCTGTGATAAGAAGGACATGCCTGGCTTGTTCACCACTATATCCTCAGCTCCTAGAAAACTGCTGGCAAATAGAATGTGGTTAACAAATACTTGTTGGATGGATGGATGGATGGATGGATGGATGGATGAATGGATGGATGGATGATGGATGGGTAAGTGGATGGGTGGGTAGATAGAGTTGGATAAATGGATGGATGGAAGTTGAGTGGATGGGTACTTGTGGAGTAGATGGGTGCATGAATGGGTAGATGGGTGCATTGGTCAATGGATGGGTGTGTGTTTGGGTGGCTGAATGAGTGCGTGAATGGATGGATAAATGGATGGTCTGGGCCACAAAGGAGGTATGACATGAAAGGAACAGTGTAAAAGTCTCAAAGTTGTGTTGTTGATCAAAGGAAAAGCAAAAAGTATCATCATGTGTTACCAGGGATACAGGAGAACAGAATGTAACTGAGGGGCCTCCAAGAATGCTGTTTCCTTGAAGAAGAGAGATAGGATTCAGGGAAGCCATACAGGTGATGAGAGCTCAGCCAAGAGTTTCAGAACATAGGGTAGTTTTTTGGCCATGTGTTGCAATTCATCCAGGCTGAGAGACTTATATTTACTTTTCTGAAACTAAAGAGATGCAAACTCGTGGCCATGAAAAAAATGAAAAGGTAATCTAACCTCCTTTCCTTTGAAAACACACACCCCACATATACTCAGACATTGGGCTTCTCTTGGGTATGACCATTAATGACTTAGGCATAATGTTATGGCTCTCCTTCCCACCCCACACACAAACCCACCACCCTAACACCACGTTGTAGAAGTCACTTTCCTGGCTACAAACGCTGAGACTCTAGATCACATGGAGATCTAACTCTACCATCTAAATTTCAGTCAGGAAGATCCGAGGAGATTAGATTTAAGGTAGCAGGGATGTGAACATGCGAAAAGGGGAATGGCTTCTCCATGAGTCAATACTAAAATCTAAAGTGATCTTCCTCCCTTATTAATGAAAACAAAATAGCACAAGCCCCATATAAGAATGTCTGCTCTTAATTTATAGGGCTTTCCAAAATACATGGGCTTTCTCTGATATGACAAGTTCAACTGATTTGTGTAACAAACCATAATATTAAATGTATGTACTTAAGGGACTGGGGTTGCCAAATGGATTCTCCAAAGTAACTGCCTTTTTGATTCGCTGCACCATTTTTAGCTAAAGCTGGTATAATGCTCTGAACACTTCAATAAAAATGGAATCTCACAAACCTCCAAGAAGCTAAGGGCAACCTCCAACTTTTAATAATAGAGTTTAGGCAGCCACTAAGGACCAAGAGAAGTCTACAGTGTTTGATGGATTTGAGTTTATGAAAGCAGCTATCATTTTTGTCCCATTGACCCAGGGATGGGGTCAGAAAGGGGCCTCAGGGACCACAGCAGGAGATGAGAAGGCATAGCATGACAGAGGGGGGCTGTAAGCACCCACTACCCCTTTCCTTCTCCAATCAATACACCACACTTTCATCTGACATACATGCTGGGCTTTGTAGTAAGCTTTCATGGGTCTGAATCAACAATGTGAATAGCACTAGTCACTGAGATGACATAACATTTGTATCAGAACCTTCCCATAAGTCCCCAGGGGGTTACCCATATAAGATTCACTGACATATTTCTCACTCCCCAACACCGAAGGCCGATCTCCTAAATAGAACAGACATTGTCTGGCACACACTGTTTACTGTAGCTCTTAATGGAAAAGTTATTAAAAAAAAATAAATAAACACTACTTCAATGAACATTTGTTGAGTTCTGACCCTGTGCTAGACATCAGGGATACAAAGGTGAGTATAAGATCATCCTTTCTCACAAATAACTTACAGAAAGAGGAGGCACAAAGGCAACATGAACATATGTTGAATCATTTAGAATGTATTCACCTGAAAGTAACAGAATATCTCCCCAAATGTGACTTAGGCAACAGGAGGTTATTACTATACCTCACATAACAAAAAGGATGAGGGAGAAATCTCCTAATGTGGTTCAGCAGCTCTGGGATGGAAGGGATTTGCTTCACTCTGTCTGTGATTCTCTTGGCTTTCCCCTCATAGTTGCAAGACGGCTGCTAGAGCTCCAAACATCACTTCTCAGAGAATTACATTCAACAATAGAAATGGAAAGGCCGGGTGTTCTCTGCATTACTCCTTTATTGTCATGGAGGAAAATCTTTCCCAAGAATCCCTTAGTTGATTTTCTTTCTTTCTTTTTTTAAAAAAGATTTTATTTACTTATTCATGAGAGACATAGAGAGAGAGGTAGAGGCACAGGCAGAGAGAGAGGCAGGCTCCATGCAGGGAGACTGATGTGGGACTCGATCCTGGGACCCCAGGATCATGCCCTGAGCCAAAGGCTGGCACTCAACAGCTGAGCCACCCAGGTGTCCCCCCCTCCTTAGTTGATTTTCTATCTAATCCCTGTGAGCAGGAACAGATCACATCCCAAACCTTAGCTGCAAGGCAGGCTGAGAAAGAGAATGTCAGGTTTTCTCAGCCTCTGTAGGGAGAGACAGATTCTCCCACAAGTAAACAGGAGAAGGAACCATTGTGAGTAAGCAATCAACAAGATCTGTCAGGCGTAATGACAAGGAGGTATAAGGCCAACTATGGGAGCTTAGAGGAAGCACACCTGTCCCACCAAGAGAAGAATCCCTGGAGCTGATAACACCTGAGGTGAACATTAAAGAATAAATAGGATTTAGCAAGATAAAGATGAAGAGATGATAAAAGGAGTGAGTGGACCAAGATTCCAGGTAAAGAAGTTACATTAGCAAAAGCACAGAATGGTGAAGAGCAAAAGGCCAGCACCAGGTTAGCAATCTTAGAGCATCTAGCAACAAGAAATGAGTCTCAGCCAGTGTCAGAGGCATGGTCACGAAGGCCTCCTAGGCTGTCTGCAGGAGCTTGAACCCGCAAAATAGGCCAGAAATTGCAGATTCCAGAGCCAGGAGGCCAAAACCAACCTCCAGATGTGTTCTGTTTGGTGAGCACAGTGTTTGCATTCTGAATATAATGGCTAGAGGCAAGGCACTTCTCACCCACTGAACCCCTTTCTATTGTTTTCCACCTGGCCTCCCTCCTTCATATAAACTGTCTCCCTGTTCTCTTAAGACTTTTGAGCTTGTCTCCTCTGAGTAGGCTCTGGGGAGCCATCAAAAGATCTTACATAGGGAAATGGTACTGCCATTTCTACATCTTATATTAACCTCTTAATTCCCCTAATGGGGAAGTTACAGTTACAAGAACATGGCTGGAGATAAGAAGATAGTAGAAGGTATATTTTTCAGGACTCTTGATAGTGAGTGTCAAAATGCAGCTCAAACCAGTATAAATTGTTAAAAAGGATATATTAGTTTACACAACATTCTCTTTAAAGTAAGCTCTATGCCCAACATGGGACTTGAACTCATGACCCCAAAATCAAGAGTCCCATACTCAGGGGCCTAGGTGGCTCAGTTGGTTAAGCATCTGTTTTCAGCTCAGGTCATGATCCCAGGGATTAAGTCCAGAATTAGGCTCCCTGCTCAGTGGGGAAACTGCTTCTCCCTTTGCCCTTCTCCTTCTGCTTGTGACCTCTCTCTCTCTCTCTCATATAAATAAATAAAATGTTTGTTTTTTTTTTTAAAAAGAGCCCCATATTCTATGCACTTAGCCAGCCATGTGCCCTCAACTTCAAAAAAAAAGGGAGGGGGCAGGAAAAAAATAAATTGAATATGCATACAGAAAGGGAATCCACACCAACAAGGAATTCCAAAGACAATGAGGCAATATGAACCCTGCATGAGCTAAGGAAAAAGGTAGGGGCCTGAGGACACAAATGGAGAAAATTTGTTAGCAAGGAGGTAAAGGAGATGTTTGGAAAAACAAGATTGTTCTATCATCCAGATGAGTTCTTTTGGCAAAGGGGGCGGGCGCTACTTTATACTTGTCTTCCAGTTGCAGGCTCTCCTTCCCAATGTAAATTTAGGCAGTCAGGGAGGAAGCAGAGCACTTCTCTTGCATATGCTGGGTTTTTATTACTTTTAACTCAAAGTAATCTTCATGCCAAAGCAGCACATTTTGGGGCAGTCTGCCCTGTGACCCTACAGAATTGGGCTCCTGCCTGGAACTTCCCTGGAAGTTCTACATATTAAAAATTGAGCTGGAAAATTGTTCCATCCCATGGAGCTAGTCTTTTTTTTTTTTTAAGATTTTATTCATTTATTCATGAGAGACACAGAGAGAGAGGTACAGACATAGGCAGAAGAAGAAGCAGGCTCCATTCAAGGAGCCCAATGTGGGACTTGATCCCAGGACTCAAGGATCACACCCTGAGCCAAAGGCAGATCCTCAACTCCTGAGCCACCCAGGCATCCCTCATGGAGCTAGTCTTACTCCTGACCATAGGTTATTTCAGTTAAACTCATTTCAGGATACTGATGTGTTCTCAAAGTTAGGCCTATGCATCAAGAAATAAGGGATTGGGGATCCCTGGGTGGCTCAGCGGTTTAGCGCCTGCCTTCGGCCCAGGGTGTGTTCCTGAAGTTCCAGGATCGAGTCCCACGGCAGGCTTCATACATGAAGCCTGCTTCTCCCTCTGCCTATGTCTGCACCTCTCCCTCTCTCTGTGTATCTCATGAATAAATAAATAAAATCTTTAAAAAAAAAATCAGGATTACACAAGAGGCATTTCTATGGGGGAAAAAAGAAAAAACAATGGTTAATGATTAGGTCATAATATAAATCGGTTTTTAAGTCCTGAGGATAGCCAGTGGAGAAGAATTCTAGATGTCAAGCCCAAAGCATCATCAGATACAGTGAGAGTAGGCATGGCAGTCAACAGATTTTCCTGGTTTGTAGTTCAAATATCCCAAGATCTTTGACGATCCCACACAGCAATAGGCATGAGACTGTCTACACATGAGCTGTTGTGGTTTCTCTGAAGTTTATATCAAGTCGTTCATATTCAGTTTGCAGGAATTCAGGAAAAAAAGGGCAGTTTTAGTTCTTAAATGAATACAACTTACAAGTGGGAGGAAAATAAGACGTGTTTGTTTGGAGAGTGATAGGCACTATAAGAAATCAGGATCTGGCCTAATTTATAATAAACAGCATTAGAACCTAATAATTACTCGGGTATGTTATCAAGACATTTTTATCGTTCTATAATCACCCTCATTTTTAACAAAGATACGCAAATTAATGTGTTTGCAAAGTAAATCTAGTTTTTAACACCTAGCCCTAATTATTTACATAAGCAAAGCAAGAATAGTGATTGGCCATAGAGGTTCCTTTATTTTTTTTTTAAGATTTTATTTACTGGGGCACCTGGGTAGCTCAGTTGTTGAGCATGAGATCTAGCCCCACATAGGGCTCTGTGCTGGGCTCGGAATCTGCTTGAGATTCTCTCTCTCCCCCTGCCTCTCCCTTTCCACCCCTCCCCTGCACTCTCCGACTCTCTCTCTCTCTCTAAAATAAATAAATAAAAAATTTTAAGCAAGATTTTATTTATTTATTTATTTACTTACTTACTTATTTATTAGAGTGTGTGAGCAAGCGAGCAGGGGGAGGGGTAGACAGAGAGAGAGAGAGAGAGAGAATCTTAAGCAGAATCCACACTAAGTGTAGACCCCAATGAGTGGCTGGATCTCACAAGGCTCAGATCATGAGCTGAGCCAAAATTAAGTCAGTCGTTTAACCAACTGAGTCACCCAGGTACCCCTATATTGAACTTTTAATAGCCCAACCAAAACTTGCACAAAATACCTGTCAGACTTTCCCTATAGTATCCATGGATTTGGGTGAATTCCTCTCTTCTCCACGTCCCTGGTATATCCTGAGATTCCTGCCAGGAAGTGACCTTCTTTACTTACCTGATAAAGCCGCTAGAAACTGTATGCAAGGTATCAGGCCAACATCTCCATGGGGTTTATTGGTTCCATAAAGTCAACCTTAGTTCGTTAAATCTAACTGGTCATATCTGAGTCTGTACATGTCTCAAATGGAACATTCAAGTCAAAGCCTTGATAATATAAGCAATGTTTCCAATGGTACCCTGTTACATGAAGAACAGATTCTAATTGAACTTCTATAAATAAATATATTGCCATTAGAATATAAGAATACTATATATATGTATATATGTATATAATATATATATGAATATTCACTGAGTCTTTTAATTCTAGAGGGTTCAAGTAGAAAGAAAGGATAAATATTTCAATTCTGCTTATAATGATATAATTTACCAAATTGCTGTAGGTCAGTTAGCTTAAGAGAAAATATTTACTTAGATCTAGAAAAAGACATTTTAAAAAGCCAGCAATGTTTTAAACAAAAAGTCGGGGATCCCTGGGTGGCGGCTCAGCAGTTTGGCGTCTGCCTTTGGCCCAGGGCGCGATCCTGGAGTCCCAGGATCGAGTCCCACATCAGGCTCCAGGCATGGAGCCTGCTTCTCCCTCTGCCTGTGTCTCTGCCTCTCTCTCTCTCTCTCTCTGTCCATCATGAATAAATAAATAAAAATTAAAAAAAAATTTTAAATCTAAAGAAAATCATAAAAATTACTATTCTTTTGAGTTTATTCAGTCCCATGTTATTAATTGTTGTTTTGTTTGAATCCAGTTTTTCCATTAGTTTTGGAAATTCTTACCTACTTCAGTTTTATGATCATAAGATTATCAGAAACCTGCACTCAAGAGGTTTTTTTTTTTTTCAGGGCATCTGGGTGGCTCAGTGGTTGAGCGTCTGCCTTTGTCTCAGGGCGTGATCCCTGGGTCCTGGGATGGAGTCCTGCATTGGGCTCCCTGCAGGGAACCTGCTTCTCCCTCTGCCTATGTCTCTGCCTCTCTCTCTGTGTCTCTCATGAATAAATAAATGAAATCTTTTTGTTTGTTTGTTTGTTTCCTATGCATCTCACTGAAGAAGAAACACATTTGTAAGATTATCAGTATAAATCCTAACGCAAAGGATAAGACTTAAAAATGGCCATGGTTAAAGATTTTATTAGAATTCATTATAATGCAATCAGCAAGGAAATTTTGCTATTTCTGTGACATACAACACTCAAGATAATAACAAATAAGGATATCAGGTTTCTAGGAATTTTATACATTTTTTTAAAACTCTTGCTTTAAAAGTGCCTACAAAAATTTAATCTTAACAAAGTTTAGTATCACTTATTTGACAATGCTTCCTGTTTAATATACCAAATAAGTCTAATATTTCATAAAATTCCTTAAGATTTCCAGGAGTCCCCTGGAACATCTCAGACTGTAGTCAAAAGATTTTATTTTATAGAAAAGGAAAGAAAACTTCCAAATTCATTTTATGAGGCCAGCATTACCCTCACACCAAAACCAAATAAAGGCATCACCAAAAAAGAGAACTACGCGTCAATAAACCTGATGAACATAGATGCAAAAATTTTCAATAAAATACTAGCGACAGTACATTAAAAAGATCATTTACTACAATCAAGTGGGATTTGTTGCTGGGATGTAAAGGTGGTTCAATATTCACAAATCAACGAACATGGTACATCACATTAATAAAAGAAAGGATAAGAACCATATAATCATTTCAATAGATGCAGAAAAATCATTTGACAAAGTACAACATCCGTTCATGATAAAAACCTTCAACAAAGTAAGTGTAGAGGGAATATACCTCAACATCATCAAGGCCATATATGAAAAATCCACAGCTAACATCATTCTAAATGGGGAAAAACTGAGAGCTTTACCTTTACAGTCAAGAATAAGACATGGATGTCCACTTTCACTACTGCTCCCTATAGTACTGGAAGTCCTAGCCACAGCAATCAGACAACAAAAAGAAGTAAAAGGCATCCAAATTGGCATAGAAGAAGTGAAATTTTCACTATTTGCAGATGACGTGATACTATATATAGAAAATTCAAAAGACTACCAAAAAACTGCTAGAACTGATGAACAAGTTATTAAAGTTGTGGGATCAAAAATCAACACACAGAAATCTGTTGCATTTCTATACACCAATAATGAAGCAGCAGAAAGAGAAATTAAGGAATCAATCCCATTTACAACTGCACCAAAAACGGTAAAATACCTAAGAATAAACACCTAACCAAAGAGGTAAAAGACTTGTACTCTAAAAATGATAAAACACTGATGAAAGAAATTGAAGAGGACACAAATGGA
Source organism: Vulpes vulpes (assembly GCF_048418805.1). Lineage (NCBI taxonomy): Eukaryota > Metazoa > Chordata > Mammalia > Carnivora > Canidae > Vulpes > Vulpes vulpes. Next base: position 15,974,291 of record NC_132792.1, on the reverse strand, counting down.
AAGGTATTCCATGCTCATGGATTTGAAGTACAAATGTTGTTAAAATGTCTATACTACCCAAAACAATCTATACATTTAATGCAATCTCTATCAAAATATCACCAGCATTTTTCACAGATCCAGAACAAACAATTCTAAAATTTGTATGTAAGCACAAAAGACCTTGATTGGACAAGGCAACTTTGAAAGAAAAACAAAGCTGGAAACGTCACAATTCCAGACTCTAAGTTATATTACAGTACTGTAGTAAGCAAAACAGCATAGTACTGGCAAAAAATAATCACATAGATCAATATAGAACAGAACAGAAAACTCAGAAATGAACCCACAATTATATGATCAATTAATTTTTGACAAAGCAAGAAAGAATATCCAATGGCAAAAAGACAGTCTTTTCAAATAAATGGTGTTGGGAAAACTGGACAGCAACATGCAGAAGAATGAAACTGGACCACTTTCTTACACTATATGCAAAAATAAATTCAAAATCGATGAAAAACCTAAAAGTGAAACCTGAAACCATAAAAATCCTAGGAGAGAACACAGGCAGTAACTTCTTTGACACCAACCCATAGCAACTTCTTTCTAGGAATATCTTTCACAGCAAGGGAAACAAAATCAAGAATAAACTATTGGGACTACATCAAAATTAAAAGTTTTTGCACAGAGGAGGAAACAATCCACAAAACTAAAATGCAACCTGTGGAATGGGGGAAGATATTTGCAAATGACAAATCTGATAAAGGGTTCTTATCCAAAATATATAAAGAACTTATCAAACTCAGAGGTGCCTAATTGGCTCAATTGGTAGGGCATGTGACTCTTGATCTTGATGTCATGAGTTCAAGCCCCACATTGGGCATAGAGTTTACAAAAACAAAAACAAACTCATAAAACTCAATACCCCCCAAAAAATTGATCCAGTTAAAAAATGGGCAGAAGGCATGATTTGACATTTTCTAAAGAAAACATGCAGATGGTCAATAGACATGTGAAAATATGCTCAACATCACTCATTGTCAGGGAAATACGAATCAAAACTACAATGAGATAACATCCCACACCTATCAAAATGGCTAAAATCAACAACACAAGAAACAACACATGTTGACAAGAATGTGAATAAACGAGAACCCTGCACTGTTGATGGGAATGCAAACTGGTGCAGCCACCCTGGAAAACAGTATGGAGCTTCCTCAGAAAGTACCCTGGGGCATCTAGCTGGCTCAGTTGGAAGAGCATGCAGCTTTTGATCTCAGGGTCATGAGTTTGAGCCCCATGTTGGGGGTAGAGTTTACTTAAAAAAATTCATTAAATTAAATGTAGGAAAAGAATACAAAAATAATAATTCCAAAGGATACATACACCCCCAAGTTTATACCAGCATTATCCATAATAGCTAAATTATGGAAACAGCCCAAATGTCCATTGATTGATGAAAGGATAAAGAAGATGAGGTGTGTATATATGTATTATACCATACACCATATATTATATATACACCATAATATATACATATACAATATATAATATATTATATATTATTATATTATTATTTATATATTATTAATATATTATATATCATATAACATTATATATATATACACAATAGAATATACAATAGAATATTACTCAACCATAAAAAAGAATGAAATCTTGCCTTTGCAATGGCATAAATGGAGCTAGAGAGTATTATGCAAAACTGAAATAAGTCAGAGAAAGACAAATACCATATGATTTCACCTAAATGTGGAATTTAACAAAACAAATAAGCAAAGGGGGAAAAAGAAAGATTGGGAAAGAGAGGCAAACCAAGAAACAGACTCTTAATTACAGAGAACAACACTGTTGGTTTACCAGAAAGGAAGTAGGTGCGGTGGAGGGGAAGAAATAGACGATGAGGATTAAGGAGTGTATTTGTTGTAGATGATCACAGAGTGGTGTATGGAAGTGCTGAATCATTATATTGTACACCTGAAACTAATATTACACTATATCTTAACTAACTGAAATTTAAATAAAAACTTTAAAGAAAATTTTATTTTAGAATTTGATTTTGGGAAGTATGCCCCCCCAAAATCAAAATTTTTGACCAATTAAAATCACAGATCATTATAAAACAACATTTAATTACCCATTTAACAAAAGTGACAATAAAAGATACCAAAGACAAATACATAAAGTTACATAGCCAAGAGCAAAATCTAGTTGGTTTTTTTTGTTGTTATTTTGCTTTGTTTTTCAACTAAATCAAAGACTTGATAAACATAGGAAATTATTTTGGCAAAACAGATCCTTTGCTTTCTAGGCAGATAACTTTTAAAGATAAAAACATTTACAATTTATTATTAAGAGTAGATCAATAGCTTAAGAAAACTTTTTTCTTTTAAATAAGAGAAAACAAAAATTTTAACTTTTGCACCAGTGTATTTTTTATTTAAAACTCACTTACTTACCTAAATTTATTCTAATCTTAACCAGTACTGACCAAACACAAAATTCCCTTCTAAAGACTCCTTCTCTATAAATCTTCTACAACTTTCCTGTTTACATTCAGAGTTTGTCCTAAGTTTTTCTTCTTTAATTAGTCTTATTTTAGAACAAAATTACTTTCCTTTCTCTCGACAAAAGTATATCCCCATTCCACATATTTTCCAAAAAAACACATATCTTACTTTGCTTACATGCAAAGTTGTTTACCTTATTTCTAGTAGTCTTTTTTTTTAAGATTTTATTTATTTATTCATGAGAGACCCAGAGAGAGAGAGGCAGAAACACAGGCAGAGGGAGAAGCAGACTCCATGCAGGGAGCCTGATGTAGGACTCGATCCCGGGACTCCAGGAGATCCCAGGCTGAAGGCGGTGCTAAAGGGCTGAGCCACCTGGGCTGCCCTCTAGAAGTCTTATTGCATTTACTGGAATTCTTCATACTTACAAACCTTCATTTCTAGTGTAAACTAAATAGTGAGCAATTGAAAGATGGTTTGTTATACCAATATTTTTGGTTAGAAAATTTATGAAAATTTTAATAATTTCTAAACATGTATTTTTCATAGTACAGTTTTTAAATAAAGCACAAACCAAGTTTACTAATAAATTGTATTCATTTTAGTTTCTCTACAGTAAGACAAAAGTAGACAAACTTGTTTGGTATTTAATATTTCATTATCTTATCTTACTTGGAAATGATCTAGATACTCAAACTTAGCTCATCATGTAATTTAGCAAAACTCCAAAATGTTTTGTAAGTTTGCCCATAAATATAAACATTTTAATCTTATTTACATCTATTTAATATACTTGTTCTTAACAATTATGTTTAGGTTACCTACAAAACTTCATGAGACATTTGACAAAGTCAACTATTATTCTAATTTTTTTGACAAATTTGCAACAAAGACAAGTACCCATCCGATCTTCATTAAGCACAGGTAAAATAAGTTTTAACATTTAATGTATAACTCCAAAGAAAATTTTCTTTTAATTAAACCAACAACCTTAAATTAGCTTTAGTACTATCCCAGATTTACGTGAACTTGATAAAACATTTGAGCTAGTTTCTGACTTTTGGAATGCCCACTTCTTACAAGTGCTTGCCTTCAACCAACTAAATAGAGCTCTTATACAAGTGAATTTCAGCAATATCATCCGGAGGTAGAAAAAAATAAAACACATATAGACACATACACAGACAAGATGTAAACAATCTTTTAGCCTTTGTTCTTACTAATATTTGTGGGAAATACATTAAAAGCCCAATTTCCAAATTCCTCCCCCTCTCTCCCTCTCTCTCTCTCTCTCTTTTTAAATGAAAACTGTTTCCTGGGGATCCCTGGGTGGCTCAGCAATTTAGCACCTGCCTTCAGCCCAGGGTGTGATCCTGGAGTCCTGGGATCGAGTCCCACGTCGCGCTCCCTGCATGGAGCCTGCTTCTCCCTCTGCTGTGTCTCTGCCTCTCTCTCTCTCTCTCTCTCTCTCTCTCTGTCTCTCATGAATAAATAAATAAAATCTTTAAAAAAAAAAAAAAGAAAAGAAAAGAAAACTGTTTCCCTAAAGTTCCTAGTTGTTTCTACCTCAAAGAATTGCTCTGAGATCCTAGAAAAGATGAGGGCAGAAAATTTACATCGCCAAGGCAGAGAGAAAGCACCTATATTTTGTCTGAGGTGAAGAGTTGGAACATATGGGTCTAAGAGGTGCTAGAGTCTGGGCACAAAAGCCATTCATTCTAGCAGTTTGTATTTCTTTTAACCCCTTTTATTTCTTCAGTCTCAGGCAACTGTAGACTGTGTTTACATTATAAAGACAGAAGATTTATATTTCATGGTACAGAAAGAGTGCAAAATAGTGTTTTGGGGTTGTTGTTTTTTTTCAGAGTTTCAGGGAAATTGTGATTTAAAATTCACCTTCCTCTCTCCTAAGTACAGGATAATTTTGTTCCAATCTTGATCTTTAAAATATCCACAAACATTTCAGAGGAATAGGCAAGGTTGGGGATTGGCAGATAGATGAGCCTTGACTTCTTTCTGGAGTTCCATTTCTGGTTTTATGGAGATTTGTAAGATAATGAGTTGTTTTTAATTCCCCCCAAACAACTATATTACAGCCTAAATGTTATGCAATTGGCCTGACTTTTTAGCTAAATTTGCTTTGTTATATTAGGAAGATATTTAACTAAAATTGGAATAAAAAGATTTTTGTCTGTATAAAGGATTTCAGCAAAAGCCCTCTAATTCTGTTAGTCCCTGAACATTGTTGGTTTTTTCTTTTCACAGATCATTTGTAGGAGGGACTAGGAGAAATTTTGGCCCCTTTTCCCTCTGAAGGGAAGGTAGCAAATAAGCCTTTTACATTTCTCTCTGAATTTTGTAGGATCTTTTAAAAGTAGAAGTAAGACAGCTTATACTTTAAAAGATTTTGCCACTAAGGGTGCCTGGGTGGCTCAGTCGGTTAAGTGCTGGCCTCTTGGTTTTAGCTCAGATCATGATCTTAGGGTCCTCAGAATCAAGTCCGAGAGTCCTGCATCAGGCTCCTGGTTCAGCGCAGTCTGTTTGTCCCTCTCCCTCACCCTCTGCTCCTCCCTTCACTCATGCTGTCTTTCTCAAATACATATATACATACACATATACATACATAAAATCTTTAAAAGATTTTGCCACCATCCAAGAGGTACAAATTCTTTTGCAATGCGGTGGGGGGTTCTAATACACACATGCAAAGAACACTGCATAGGAATGCCTGAAGTTGGCAGAGCCCAATTCTCAATTCCTGGACTGTAGGAGCAAAACAACCTTATTGCCAGTCTCATGTGCTTTTGTTAAATGTATTTCCTGGCTTTCAGCATCTATGTGAGCAACATGTACACTTTGAACCTAGAGATTAGAGCTGAGTGTTCCCTGTAAGTCTTATAGGGCTGATGAGGTCCTATATAGGTAAATGAGGCCAAATTTTAAGGGAAATTTACATTGGATATGGACATTTGTTTCTGAGCCTTGAGCCTAGTTTCTGTGATCTTATCTTATCAAGGGAGTCCCTAAGGCTAGCCATTATACTACTAAGAAAATTGAGAGCTCTCTATAAAGAATATTTTCTTTAAAGTATAGCCAATTGAAAGGATTCATCATCTGGCCATTGACAAGTAGAATCCAACAGCAAATCAAACCAATAAGCCTTAATGGCTTAGCCAAAGATGCAAGATGCATCCAAGGGCAGAGGTGATACAGCCTGTGATCCAGAATTTTGCTCCCAAAATTAGTCTAAGAAAGTGAAGACCTTCATTGTACAGGTGGAAAGAATGGTGTGGTGGAAATGATACGTCCAGTCTGCTACAAAATTGTGAAATGCCTCCAGTCATAGACCTGTTACTATGACACGTGTAGACAATACTGGAATGGGACTTTCCAGCACTAACAAGCAGCAAAGACTTAGACAACAAAAGTTCCTATGAGCTGGAACCTCTCATGAGAACTGGAACAGCCAGACAGAAAGAGAGAGAGAGAGTCGGAGTCAGTTCCCTCATCTGCTTGGCCACCAAAATGCACCCCGCTAAGTGCACTCTCCAATAGCGGAAACCAAAGAGAATATTCTCATGGTCACAAAGCCAAGCTCTTAGGACGGAGGAGATGAAGGGAAAATATATGCACATCAACAGTCTTGGCCAAGCCTTAGGTCCCTTGGAACCACACTAATACCTAAGAGGGTTGTTCCAGGGGGTTGGAGACGGTATGATGTTTTACAACATACCTCAATCCACTGAAGTTTTCTCTTTTTTAAATTATATTTAAGGTTTTTTCTAAGTTTTAAAAAATTTTTAAAAATTTAAGTACAATCTACTCTCCAACATGGGGCTCAAGTTCATGACTCCAAGATCATGAGTTGATCTCATGACCAACTCTAAATGAGCCAGCCAGGTGCCCACACAGAACTTTTCTTGAGGTTGGCAGATGACCTAGGGTCAGTATAACCTTTCCTATGACTTATCCTATCAGGGGAGTCTTCTTAAGGTGGTGAGCACTCTAACAGCTTTTAAGTACTTTACCTGTGCCCACCAGTCTTGTGGCTTAGGCTTCCAGGATGGCCCTTAGCAACACACTTCACCTCATGTACACATCACATGACACATACAAAGACCATGGGAGGCAACAGATTAGTAGCAAGAGAACACTCTATCAAATTTAACCAAAGCTTTACTAGGACCAAGGAACTAGTTCCACATATATTTTTCTCCTGCTAACCTAAATTTTGAAATAGAGAAAAAGACTCCTACCATTCTTGCTCCTTCAGACTCTGCAGACAGAGTCCAGGAGGCTGACATGGTAAGAAATCTTACCTTCTGCTAGCTGCTTGTCAGATGTCCTAAGCACCTCTCAGATGTAGCAGAGTCCAGGGCAAGGAGTGTCCAGCCAGTTAAAGTGATTCTGCTGACTGCCAACTGTTGGGGAGGAAGACCTCCCTCTGTGCTACGGTCCTTCTAGCAGGCCTTAGAATCAAATTGGCATGAGACAGATTAACAGAAGAAAATCAGGGGTGCCTGCCTGGCTTAGGAGAACACATGACTCTCGATCTTGGGGTTGTGAAGTCAAGCCCCACATTGGGCATATTGCTTACTTAATTTAAACACACACACACAAACACACACATACACACACAGGAGAAAATCAAATTTAATAGTCATGCATACAGGGAATCCACACAAACATGAAATTATTTTACCAGTTCACACAACTTTAGACTCAGGATTAATTTAAATCTCAGATATGGCTAAATCCAGGGGTACCATGACAACAACATGTCTCTCCACTCTGCTTTCCCATGTTCTGACTTTATTCTCAGGCAGATTCTCTGCTCCTAGAGAAGACAGTCTCTCACAGCTCCAGACTAATGTGAGAATTAAAGCCAACTGTCTCCAAAAAGAACTTTCCTTCTCCATAATTCTAACAAAATTTCCTGGAAAGACTTTGATTGGCCTGGCTGGAGCATGTGACTATTCATGAGCTAAAACACAGGGTTCCTATAAGGAGGATGTGTGGAGCAAGATAGCTGGCAAACCGCTCACCTATTACCTAAGCAAGGAGAGAACACAGTCATTTCTATGTTATCCCCCCACAAACGTTTTTATCTTCCTTGTAGAACCCAGAGGGGAACAGGGAAAAACAAAATTCCCTCCATCCTCAGCTGCCAGTAGAATTCCCAAGATAAGATCAACTTCTCCAGATGACTCACATAAAAAACACTCCACACTTCTGGGCCCCTGAGAAAAACAACCAGACTAGCTATTATTCTGGGCTACAGGTGGAGATTAAAGATGGACATCCAGCCTGACAGAGGCAGACACTGGGAAGGCTTGAAACCATGGACTCCAGAGTCAGACCATCTGGGTTCCAATCCAGGTGTTCCCACTTACCAGCTTTGACACCTTGAGCAAGTCACCCTGCCTGGGAAGAAGTCCTCCCATTGGCAAATGGTAATAACAATAGTGATAGCACCTAAATCAAAGTGCTGTGCAAGGGCCATGTGGTCGTTCATTCAAGTGACCACACAGGCTGAGGGCTGGGTGAGGTGTACCCACACATCAGAGTTGGGAGCTACAGCCAAAATGGAAAGACAATGAATGTCGCAGAAGCAAACATCCAATGTTCACTTACCAATTCTGTGAAATAGTCTTTATCTGATAGCTCGCCCTCCTCCAGATCCCACTCAGTCTGGACAGGAGAGGCAGGAAGGATAAGATTTCTCTGTCTACTTCAAACACTGAGGTTGATACAATTTGTATTTAATTCTTCCTGCTGGGGCCAATCGGCTTATGTCATGTATTGAAAGAAAATCTATCTTCCTCTTCAAAAACATAACTTAGTGCAACCATTAGGTCAAAATTTCAGCTAAAGATTGGTTTTCTGCAAAATGTCAAGTCAAGTGTCTTACTATTTATGACAGGACAGCTGTTGCCTCTTTTTCCAAGAAGGAATTAAAGGATCTTATTACCTTAAATGAAAATGACTAAAGCATGATTATTTTTCCTTTTAATCTTTTTTCCCCCAGTGGAAATTTACATAAGACGGAGCTGTAATCCATTCCTTTCATGCCGGCAGTGTGTCAGAAAATCTCTACTCTTGTAGTCCCCATGGCAGCAACCCTTAACCTGAGTCAAGGCTGCATTTGCCTCATGGAGTGGATTTGACTTTTATCTGGTGAATGCAATCAATGTAGACAAGTGCATTGGATGACTCAAACTCGAGATTATTTCTGGTTTTGAATTCCATGTGTGTTTTGGCCCCCTTTTTTGGCTAAATTCACCCGGTGAATTCAAGTCTGTTTGTTACTTGATGTTGTGGTGAAACAGCCTGAGAACCCTCTGGGCATTTGGAATGCTGGCTTTCATGCCATCCTGGTGATGGTGCATTTTCCAGTTTTCTAAGAAGAGATGATGCTCCAGACTCACTTCCTGGATCAGTGAGGACATGCCCTTCGAATTGTTCTCTCAGTGGTGGACGGCTCTTTGTCAGCTCATCTTTTTTGTGATGTTCTGAAAAACACTGACCTGTAGCCACTGAATAGAGTTAACCCCTAGGGGGAGGTGAGCTATTTTAAAGCTGACTGAGCACATCCAAATGGGAATTAGACCCATGATCTGCCCTGATGAGTGGTAACCAATGGAGAGACCATGCCCAGCGCTCTCAAGTACAGGTCAGGCTTTTCTAAATGGGAATTTAAAACCTCCATTTGTTTTCTGCTGTGAAAGACCCCATATAAAGGATGAACAAACAAGCTACAGACTAGGAGAAAATATTTGCAAGTCATATATCTGACAAACGCCTTGTATGAAGACTATATAAAGGCCTCTCAAAACTCAACAAACAGTACAAAAACAAATAAAGAATCCAATTAGGGGGCACCTGGCTGGCTCAGTGGGTAGAGTTTGTGACTCTTGATCTCAGAGTTGTGAGTTCAAGCCCCATGTTGAGTATAGAGATTACTTTTTTAAAAATCTTTTTTTAAAAAAAGAATCCAATTAGAAAATGGCCCAAAGACATGAACAAATATCTCAAAAAAGAGGAGACACAGATGCTAAGGAAGCACAAGAAAAGTTAGTGAACATCAGTAGTCATTAAGAAAATGCAAATTAAAACCACAATGATGTATCCCTACACACCTATTCAAATAGCTCAGTAAAAAATAAGGATAATATCAAGAGTGCCTGGGTGGCACAGTCAGTTAATCATCTGACTCTTGGTTTCAGCTCAGGTCATGATCTCAGGGCTGTGAGACTGAGCCCCACATCTGGCTCCATGCTTAGTGTGGAGTCTGCTTAAGATTCTCTCTCCCTCTTCCTCTGCCCCTCCCCACCTCAAATAAATAAAAATAAATCTTAAGAAAAATAGGGATAATATCAAATGCTCACTTGAACACAGAGAAAATAGGTCTCTCAGACATTGCTAGTGGCAATGTAAAATGGTACAACCACTATGGGAAACAGTTTGGCAGTTTCATATAAAACTAAACATGAATTTACCATAGTACCCAGCAACCACAGTCCTTGGGCATTTATCCCAGAACAACGGAAACTTATATTCACAAATTACATGTACACAAATGTTCACAGCAGCCTTATTTATAATAGCAAATTACTAAAAACAACTGCAATGTCCTTTAATAGGTGAGTGGTGGAACAAACTCGTATATCCATGATGAAACACTCACCACCAACGAAAATGAACCATTGGCACACACAACAACCTGAATGGTCCTTGGGGGCGTGATGTTAATGAGAAAAAGTCAGCCTGTAAAGGTCACATGCCTTTTGAAGTATGATTCTACTTCTGTAACATGATAAAAAAAAATGACAAAACCATAGAAATAGAGAATAGCTTCATGGTTGCCAGGGATGGGAGAAGATAGGGAAGTGAGAATGCAAGAGGTAGTGTGAAGGAGTTCTTCCTTGGAACAGTTGTGCATCTTGATTGTGATGGTAGTTATAGGAATCTACACATGAAAACAATTACATAGACGCAAACACACTCACTTCAAAAATGATAAGAACAAAATGAGATCTGTAGTCTGGTTAATAGTAACATACCAATGTCAGTTTCCTGGTTTTGATATTGTACTACAGCTTGATACCACCACTGGGGAAGCTGGGTGAAGAGTATATGTGACTCTGCTATTTTTGCAACTTCCCATGAATCTATAATTATTTCAAAATTAAAAGTTACAAAAAACCCTTTATTCAGCATTCTCCTTTATTTATTTGCTAAATCATTTATTCATGGTATTAATTCTAATGGTAACCATCGAGTCAAAAAAACCCACAAAACCCAAAAAACCAAACCCTCAAATACACAGCAGATCTCCTCGCTTATTGTCAAAGCATTGTTGAGAGCTGTCCTTGGCCTGCCCATGATCCATCTGGACACTTGTCTTACACTCCATCTCCGACAGAAGAATTGAGGGTGGATGTGATTGTCCTTTGTGGGCAGGGCTGTATCCGGAGCATCCTCCAGGCTCTGAAGACTCACTCTTGGTCTGTCATCCATGAATTTATCCAAATTCTCAAAGGACTTTATCTTTTCAAACATTGCTACTTCTAAAGTCATGGAATTCTGAGTGTTTATCCCCATTGTTTGAAAACACACTCAGGATTTGTGATTCTTTTAGCCTTTTGAAACTTCATGGGTGCCCCTCTTATTTGAGTCTTGAAATTTGGTGAACAAGTTCATTTACAGACATATTTTCTATGTCTTTTGTGAACTCATAGCATTTGCTTATTTATTCAAAGCTTTGGTCTTTCCATCCTTGAATTCATAGACTTTGAGCTCTTGCTCAAATGTAGGTTCCTCTTAATAATTTAGTTTACCTCTTCTGATGCATCCTCTGCATGTCCTTCCTTGAATGGTGGAATGAAAACACACATATTCCTGCAAGTGCTGAACTATCTAGACGCTGTACAAGATACATGAAACCAAACTTTGAGTATCCAGAACCAATGAAAGGCTCTTTTACATGCTAGTTTTAGAGGTATAAATTTTTCCTCTAGACTTTTTTCTTGCCTTCTACTTTTTTACCAATTGAAATACACATAAAAGGGCAGCCTGTATCAAAGGAACTGAGAAGCTGTGCCTAAGAACCTCAGGCACTGGGGAGAAATGTTTCCTACTTGCCCATCGCAGGCAGAGAGTGAAAGAGGAAAGATGAAGGTAGCAGACATTTACATAATGACATCAACATATTTAGCTGCCAGCTGCAAGCCCTCTTCATCTCTTCTTTCACCTGCTCCTCAAAGTATGAGTACCAGAGCGATCCCTGGGTTTGGTGGCCCAAGGACAACTCGGAAAGTAACCACAGTTTTCCTTTTGTTTCTAATGCTCCCCAGAATAACGAGCAGGATTTTCTTATCCTGATAAGAAACACACAGTGCAAATATTTTTAGGAAATAATCTACAGTTAATATTATATCTGTTTTCTGATTGGCAGCTGATAGCCATCCTTTTATGGTTTGATTTCTTTACCTCTGTCCACTTTTAAAGTGTTTTTATACATTTGCCTATCACACACTTTCTCTCCTCTGCTTACTCAGTTGTTCACTCCTTTCATGTTATTTCTCATTTGCTTACTACTGACAAGTCCCTGAGTTATGCCCCAGGGCACACCACAAATAGAACTATGACTAGTCCCTGCACTCAGAAAGAAACCGACATTTCCTAAGCGGGACACATGACCCAGCCCAAGCCAATTAACACATCCCATACTCCTGGCTACAGGATTGGTTCACAGCTGGCAGGTGTCCAAAGACATCCAATCAGAGCCCTCAAGGGCTTTCCTGTGAAAGCCCCATGACAAGAGGAAGCTTTTCTCTTTCTCTCTGTATTCCTAGCATGTGGAAGAGCCTGTGACATACAGTGAGCCCTCAATAAATTTTTTTTAAAGATTTAGTTGAGAGAGAGAACGTCTGAGGTGGAGGAGGGGCAGAGAGACAGGAGGAACAGAGGGAGATGGAGAGAGAGATTCCCCAAGGTGACTCCCTGCTGAGCAGTGAGCCTGATGGGGGGATGGATCCCAGGACCCTGAGATCATGGCCCAAGCTCAAACCAAGAACTGGACACTAAACCAACTGAACCCCCCCAGGCACCCTTCAATAAATATTTTTGAATTATTTAATTCTATTATTTTCTTTTCCATTATACAAGAAATCTGAAAGGACAAGGCTAGTGCTGCCATCTTGCCACCACAGGGAACCTGAGACTCAGCCAACAGAGCACAAGCCACACAGAAAGGCAAGACACATGATTATATCTGAGCCCTGAATCTTGCCATGCCTGAAATCAGAGTTGCCCTTGCTCTTCTCTGAGACAAGAAGTTTCTGTTTTGCTTATTCCATGTCTGGTTGGGTTTATGTCACTGTTTACTGACCAAGTCCTAAATGAAAACATTAAAAGAAAGATTATGCCCCAGGCTTAAACTGGACCATTTCAGCCTCTTGGAAAGGGAAATACAGAGCACAGGCACAGGGATTTGAGTTTGATGGAGTTGCTTTTCATGATAATATGCTGATGCCAGTGCGGGGGGAGTGATGGCAGCAGGCATGGAGAGAACACTGGCAATGGTGATGGTGCTTATAATAATGGTGGTGAACCTGGTGATGTTGGTGATGTTGCTAATGATGGTAATGGTGGTAGGGCTGGGATGCTGCAGTGGTGGCCATGAGCACATTAAAAGTGACTCTCTCCCTGTCTCTTCCAACACTCACCACCACCATTAACTGACCTTACCACTGCTTCCAGAATAAGAAATCTTAGAACTGAAAGAAACCTCAAAAAATATCCAGTCCGGCCTCCTGCTTGAAGGCAGGCCAAGCTATTCTCTTCACTTCACAGAGGAAACCACTAATGCACAACATCTTTGAATGATCTTCCCAAAGCCATCCTGGTGAGCCAGGTACACGGCTTTCACCAGCAGAAATCCACCCACTTATTCCTCAGTTTTCATTCCCAATCACCTGTAGCGTAGACCCCACAGCAGTGGTTGTTTTTCCTGGGCATACATTAAAATGGAGTTTCCCATATCAAAGTCTCAGCTCCATTCCTGATTGCCTGAATCAGCCTCTGGGGATGGAGTCTGTTATAAACTGAACTGTGTCCCCCCAGTATTCCTACATTGAAGTCCTAACCCTCGGTATCTCAGAATGTGATTATATTCAGAGATAGATCTTTAAAGAGGTAAAGTTAAAATGAGGTCTTTAGGATGGACCCTAATCCAATCTGATTGGTATCCTTATAAGAAGAGGAAATTTGGACATAGCTACAGAGGGAAGAGCATGTGAAGACACAAGGAAAGATGATTAACTACAAGCCAAGAAGAGGTCTCAGATGGAATCAATCCTGTTGACAATTTGATCTTGAACTTCTAGCCTCCAAAACCATGAGAAAATAAATTTTTGTTTACATAGTCTGTGGTACTTGGTCATGGCAACCCTAGCAAACTGATAAAGGGTCGGTGCATTTCTTAATTCTCCCCAGTTTACTCTAATGCTTACTCAGTGTCAAGAATAATTGCCTTATAATGTAAACTTACGTTCCCCAGCCCTCATCAAGACACTGGCCCACACTTTACCAGTCCAACCACAGCTCCAACTCCCCTATAAAAGCCCCACACCTGTCAGAACCTTCACCACACCATCTCTTAAGAAGGCCATGCTAGTTCTTGGCACCTCTCACTTGCTCCTTTAGTTATTCCCCAACCCCAAAGTCTTCACTTCTCTCTTCCCCCAAACCATATGCAATTCAAACTTTTATCAAGCATTTGCTAGACAAGGTATTACGATGCTTAACCAAGTAACATATTTTTAAAGAAAAGACTTTCAGGGACCTTTGCTCCTAAACAAGGTGGGGAGGAGTAGAGGTGAGAGTTCAGCTTCATACTACACCTCTCAAGATACACCAACTGGGAACCTACTTTAACCACTTATTTAAAAGCTTGACTCTAAGTTCTCAGAAAGCTAGAGCGGGAATTTCTCTTTTTTAAGATTTTATTATTTATTTATTTATTTATTTATTTATTTGAGAGAGAGAGAGAATGTGAACAGAGGTAGGAGGGGAGGAGAAAGACAAGCAGACTCCATACTCAGCATAGAACCCAATCCCATGACCCTGAAGTCATAACCTACACTGTAACCAAGAGTCAGACCAGATGTTTAACCAATGGAGCCACCCAGACACCCCTAAAGATTTTATTTTTAACTAATCTCTATACCCAATGTGGGCTTGAACTTACAACCTCGATATCAAGAGTTGTATGCTCTACCAACTGAGCCAGCCAGTTGCCTCTAAGTAGGAACTTCCACCATTGGCCAGGAAGGGAGAAAGTCCTGTGTTCAGGGGAAGCACCATGAAAGAATTGGTAAATTCACCTTGACAGTGTTTGGGCTATGTTCTCAGTTCCCTTGCACAATTTGCTTTGTCCCAGACTGCCTTGCTACTCTACCAACTGATGCTAGTGAGAAGGTAAGCCCTGCACTTGGAAAAACCCTGCTCAAATCCCAGCTCCTCCACCTCCTAGCTATCTAGAAGAGTGTCCTAAACTTGAGAATATCCAGAAGGGACTACTGGGTGTTCTTTTGGTGCAGTGTTGGACTTGACTTTGTACTGACCAGGCAATTTTCATCTCTGCAGGGGCAGAGGTTAACTTGTAAATTTAGGTCCAGTAAAGATGCAAATCATTTAACTCTGGTGGAAGAATTAGCTCCAAGGGTTATGGTTTATGGCCCTGTTGGACATTAACCAGCTTTCTATCTAATCCAGTAATCTTTCTGTATTAATTTCCTCCTGCTGCTATAACAATGTACCACATCTTCAGGCTCAAAACAACATAAATTCATCTTAGTTCTAGAAACCAGAAGTCCAAAATCAGTTTCACTGGGCTAAAATCAAGTGTCAGCAGGGTTGGTTTCTCCTGGGGGCTCTAAAAGATGTGTAGCCCTGCTTTTTCCAGCCTCTAGGGTCACCTACATTCTGTAGGTTGTGGCCTCTTCCTCCTCCATCTGCAAAACACATCACTCTGGCCTCTGCTCTTCTGTGTCTCACTCTGATATTCCTGCCCTCCCCCTCATATAAGGACACTTATGAATATATTGGGCTACCTAGATAATCCAGGATAATCTACCCATCTCAAAATTCACAACCTAATTACACCTGCAAAGTGCTTTTTACCTTTAAGGTAATGTACTCATAAATTCCAGCATCGGAACATAGACATCTTTGGAGGATGGAGGAGCATTTTCCAGGCTACCACACCATCCTTATATTTCTTTGTTAAATCACCTGCGTATACCCAAATTCTCTAATGCTCTTTGGGTAAGCTTTTACATCTTACTGGTTCTTGCACTAATTAATGACTCAAATAAAATCTTTGATATGATACAATTTGTACTTTAATTTAATTCGATTAATTTAATACCTACCTGAGGATTATAATGTGTATTTTTAAAAATTACACTTAGCATAGCTCTGTGACCCCAGGCAAGTCACTTAACCTCTCCAAGTTTTATACCTCTGTAAGAAGGATGAAATAAAAAATACTATTACTTAACTTTGGGGGTTGCTGTGATAGGGAATAAATGAGACAATGTATGTAGAGCAATTGGTTTAGGGCCTCGTGCATCCTAAGACCTCAATAAATGTTAGATGCTGACGTTGATAAGAACAAGTGCTCTGGCTCTCTGTATCTCCACCTCCCTAAAACCCAAATGCTGTGCTCAGCACTCCCTGTTTTCCTCTGCAGCTCTCTAGCTTTAGGACCAGTCACCAAACAACAGCTACTTTTATTCAGTTTGCAAAAAGGCACCCTCTCTAGGAGAAAAAGGCAATGCAACTCCAGCCAGAACACCTGGCTTGGCAAAGGGGTGTTGGCTGGTTTTCAGTCTCTGCTTGCCTTTCCCCAGCGGGATCCCTCTATGGGACACACAAACTGTACCCACCGTGTAGGGAGTCTCTACGATTTTAAAACTAATTGATTCTGGTGATTATCATAAGAAACACTCCATATTGTTCTCTAGACAGAAACAGAGTGATGTAATAATCATCTGAGCGGAAAGGCAGGACTTGTCTTTGTATTGATTTCCTGCCAAAACATGGCACATTGCATCAGACAATTGCTAGGAAACTTATTTGCCTCAATAATGTTATTCTTGCACACACACACACACACACACACACACCCCAAAACTAAACTGAACTAAATCTGCCCAGACAATGGACAGTCATCATTCAACAGACTACCAACATTTCGTCCCCGGGCGTATATAACGCTGGATGAAACTCTGCACAAACTTAGTAAACTACAGTTTACTAAGAACTGCTTAAACTCAGTGTCATGTTTACACAGTTAATATGTAAATGCATAGAACATAGAACTGCTTAAACTCAGTGTCAGGTTTACACAGTTAATATGTAAATGCACTATGTAAATATGTATACTCACTCTATTCCTTAAGAAAAAAAAAAAAAGACCAATGCTTAAGATGACCAAAGCAGCCTTGCCACTCGATGTGCAGTCTGGATCACCAGCATCTATAGGACCTGGTTGCTAGTTAGAAATGCAGAGTCTCAGGCCCCCCAGACCTGCTGAATCAGAAACTGCATTTTAACAAGAGCCCCCAGGCAATTCAAATGCACATCAAAGTTTGAGAAGCTCTGTGCTAAGAACTTCTGAGTGAAAGCGGTGGGTGGTAATATCTTTCTGAATAGCTCTCTCTCTTTGTAAGGAAAAATCACACCGTTGCTACAAACCAGCAGGGATGTCAGGGAAGGGAAGTCACTGAATCATTCTTTCTACAAACATTCATTAGGGCCTGTTGTGTGCCAGATACTATTCTAGGTGCTGAGATACAGCAATGAAAAAAAAAAGAAAAAGAAAAATCCCTGCCCTGGAGGGTCAAATGAATAGTCCATACTCAAGAGGTGATAAATACTACAAAGTAAAATTAAAATGGGATGGGGAGGGTGACATTTTTGCACGTTTTTAAAAATTTTAAATCTTTGTTTTCACATTTTTCTTTCTTGTTGCTTCCAAAAGGAAAGGAGAGCATAGTTCTGCGATTTTTGCACTTTTAAACAGCATGGTCAGATGATATTTGTGCAAAGAGCCAAAGGAAACAAAGAGACAAGCTTTGCAAATATTTACTGGAATAGCATGGCAGGTAAAGGGAACAGTACATGCAAGCCCCAGGGAGGAGAAATAACAGCATGTGTGTATGTGGATAAAAGTGATCCACTGATGAGTGCTGGAGAGGAAGAATTGCTGATGAAATTCTTGAAGGTGGAGGATGAGATGGAGCACACCAGGGAGTCCAGCCTGATAAAGGAGCATGGAGAGTCTGACCAGTAATGCCGGAAAAGGTCAAACATATGTGTCCAACGTGAGTAACCTGGTAAATAAAGTAACAGAGCTCCCAGAGGTTTCCTCCAGTGTCTGTGATTTTTCCCTGAAATAGGAATCAAGTTAATGGGTTGAGAGAGAGAAGAAATAAATGCTACAAGTATAAGCAGGAGGATAAGGTCTGAAATGGCACAGTAGAAGACAGAGTGAACAGACCAGGGAAGTGCAGGTTTGTTGAGCAACACTAATCTTCCTGGTGACACATCGACATCTTCTTGACACTATCCTTCAGGTCTGGAGATGAGGAGAGCATTGGGGGTTGGCAAGGAAGGAAGAGGTGGCCTTCCCCAGAAGACAGGGAGCTCCTTCTTGACTCATTGAACCTGCAACTGGAAATGCCTAGCCTAGCATTGGAATTTCCCTGGAGAAGGGGGCTGCTGGAAGCAGGAGCCAAGCTTCAGGGCCCCATCCTGGAACCTTCCCTGAGTGGAGATTCTAGACACTGTCACTTACTCCTCTGTATCCTAGGGAATGTCTTCTCACTTCTCTGAGTCGCACCCCTTTGTCTTCAGGCTTTCCTAGTGCTATTACCTCTGCTGAGACGTTTCCTCTTCCTTTTCCAAGCCAAGGAAATGGTCCTGGTCTGCTGCTCGAAGATACACACTTTAAATATTCCAATAACTGGCTGTGTTCATCATTCATTCATTTATCCCATCATTCATTCACGAAATACTAGTAAGGAGCATTAGGAGAACAAATGGGACAAACCCAAGTTGAAATACAAGTTCTGCCCGCTTACCAGTTGGGTGAAATAGACAAAAACAGCTGTACCAGGAAGTTTCCGACTACTCCAAGGCTGTTTTCTCTTCTGCAAAACAGAACCATTAACAACCTTCCTCATAGGGCTGTGTGAGAAGTGAACTAATCAAGTTAACCCACAAAGATACTTAATGCAGTGCCTGGCACATAGTAAAAACTCAGTAAATACTAGACATTATCAGTCCCAAAGACATTTTGCTAGGCACTGTGTTAAGTGCTGGGGATACAGAGATAAAGTGGGTCACCTGTGTTTCACACATCTCACGTTGTGATGAGGGAAACGGCATCTAAACCGATACGCTACATTGTGATGCGGTTAGGTAAGAGCTATGCCAAAGAAATGCATACAGCTACTACTGACGTGTAATGAAGCAAAAGATTTCATTGCACCTTGGGAAGAAGAGAAGTCTTCCTGGGGTGATATTTGGAACAGTCATCCAATGACTAGATGTTTGCCAGATGGAGAAGGGGAAGGGCATCCCAAGTTGAAGGAACAACATGGCACCTTGAACGGGCAGTGTGCCCATGAAGCTGAGAAGCCACAGTCATTGGAATGGAGGGGACATGGAAAAGAAGAACAGGAGGTGAAGCTTAAGAGGCAAAGGTTCTCACGTGGGGAGGACCAAGTTTGCCACGCTAGCCCTTCTAATGTGATCTTACAAGCAAAGGGCAACTGTGCTGAGATTTTCAGGCAAAAGAACAAGATCAGGATCTTGGCATTAGAATGGGTAGATAAGAGGAGGAGCAAGACTGAGGAGAGACCATCTAGGAAGCTGTTGTAATAATGCAGGTGAGACATGGTAAGAACCTGAACAGGGCATTGGCAGAGGACATAGGAAGGAAACTAAGGATGGGAGAGACCATTCTGAAATAAAATCCATAGGACTCAGGAATGTGCTGGGCTGATATGGGGTAAGAAGATGAGGGAGTCACTCACCATCAGCCTATTAAATTCACACAGCTATGGGTGTCTGAAGCAGAGCCTCAAAATGTTTTAGCCAGTGAAGGCCCCAAGTTTAGGGCAGCTCAACAGTTACTTTGGAGCATAGCTTCTTTGACTTTGATGAACACTTGAGCATTTCCTCGTAATCATGTAATAGTAAAGCAAATAGCACTCACTGCCCTCAGAAAAGACCATACAGCCATGTGTCTATAATGCAAATGTAATATTGCTATAATATTAACCATTATGCAATGTGTGTCCTGCAGGAGATGTGAAACAAAGAATATAAGACTTAGCAGAGAGAAAGATCTACTTCATGGAGGTGCTTGTCCATGAGTACATTTTCAAAGGCTAGAGATGGGCACTTCAAGAGGGAGGAAACACCTGAGCTGAGCAGGTGAGCAGAAAGGCACTTCTCAGGTGTGTTCTGAGAGCCCCTCATTCTGTGAGATGCTCTAGAACAAAAAGACTAATGGTCAAAAAAAAACAAATCTGGACATGCAACCCCTGATCATAGCACCTCTCCTTGGACATTCACAACCCTCTCAACATATTAAAGATCCTGAGAAACCCCGCAGTTGAAAAACAATTTCTCTAGGGGCCCCTGGGTGGTCAGTTTGTTAAGCATCTGACTCTTGGTTTTCAGCTCAGGTCATGATCTTGTTCTGCAGGGATCGAGCCCCACATCAGGCTCTGGGCTCAGCACCGAGTCTATTTGAGATACTCATTGCCTTCTCACTCTGCTCCTTCCCCTACTTTAAAAAAAAAAAAAAGAAAAAAAGAAAATCTTTTTAAAAAATACTTTGTCTAGTGGGAAAAAAAGCAAGTCAGTGGTTACCTGGGGCGAGTTGTGGGGATAGGAAGGGGCCCAAGGGAACATTCTGGAGTAATGGACATGTTCTATATCTTGACTGGGATGCTAGATTACATGGATGTATGTATATGTCAAACTCATTGATCTGTACACATAAAATGCATACACTTTGATACATATTTTGTGTGTAAATTATACCTCATTTAACTTGATTAAAAACCATAATAATCTATTAGTTTTGTTTGTTTTATGTTGGAGAACTTTTTAATTATTTTCATTAATATTCCCTTGAAAGGCCTATTTCTTTTATCACCATCTGGAGAAACACCAGTGTGTGAGTTTCCTATGGCTGCTGTTACAAATTACCACAAACTTGGTGTTTAAAACAACACAAATTTATTACCTTATAGTTCTAGAGGTCATAAGTCTGAAATGGGTCTCACTGGGCTAAAGTCACTGTGTTCCCAGGGATCTCTTGGTTCTGGAGGCTCTGAGGAAGGGAGGATCTGTTTCCTTGACTTTTCCAGCTTCCAGAAGCTGCCCAAATTCCTTGCCTCAGGGCATCCCTTCTTTCATCTTCAAAGTCAGCAACCACATCAACTCCAACCTCTAACTTCCCCAGCTCTCCTTCCCTGACTTCTATTTCCCTCTCTCACTCACAAGGACCCTTGGGATTACCCTGGGCCCTCCTACATCATCCAGGATTATGTCTTCATCTCAAACTACTTAATTGGATCACATCTGCAAAGTCCCTCTTGCAGGTTCCAGGCATTAGGACATCTTGGAGAGGGGCCGTTATTCTTCTTAACACAACCAGTGTTAAATGTAAAATGTAAAATCAGAGGAATGAATAATAAGCCTAGAAATGAAGGTTGAGGCCAGATCAGGCTAAAGGATTTGGTAAGCAACAGGCATAATTTCTTTTTTTTTTCCACGCAGAATTTCTTTACCATTAAACTGGCACATTTATGTGTTTTAAAATATGAACGCTACCATAGAGTAAAAAAATTTTTCCTCAGATCCCCAGCCATGCAGTCTCCCTCTCTGGTACCAACAAAAGTTCCTTACCACTTTCTTAGATATTATTCCAGAACGATCCATACCTACATAATTCTCTTACACAAATGGTAGCACAGTATAAAATTGTTGGGCAGCCGGGGTGGCTCAGTGGTTTAGTGCCGCCTTTGGCCCAGGGCCTAATCCTAGAGACCTGAGATAGAGTCCCACGTCGGACTCCCTGCATGGAGCCTGCTTCTCCCTCTGTGTCTCTGTCTCTCTGTCTCTCTGTCTCTCTCTCTCTCATGAATAAATAAATAAAATCTTTTAAAAAAATAAAAATTGTTCCAGTAACTTTCTAATTACCCCTTGACAATATAAGTTAGGTATCATACCAGAGCAGAACAAAGCGAGCCTCTTTTTTTCTAAAGTTTTTTTCTAAAGTTAATTTGCTTTTTTTTTTTTTTTTTTTTTTTTTTTTTAGTAATCAAAACTCACAGCTTTGAGATCAAGAGTCACATGCTCCACTGACTGAGCCATCCAGGTGACCCCAAAGAGAGCTTCTTTATTCACTTCAAATGGATAGATAGCATTTAATTGTATGGACCAGTGATTCTCAGCATGGTTGTTCATTAGAATGGCCTGGGAAGATTTTAAAAGATCCCCAGGAGTTCCAGTTATCTGTTCTCTACAATAAACCACCTCAAAAGGTAAGAATCATAAAACAATGACCAGTTTGTTATGTTCACAATTCGGAGGGCCAAGAATTCGGGCAGGGTATAGTAGGGATGGCTTGTCTATGCTCCACAGCGACTGGGGGTGGAGGGCACACTCTGGTGGGGTGGTTTGAATGGATGGGAGATAGCAGGAATGGTTTGATTGGAGCCACGGATCTGGGGTTTGATTCTGACATCAGCTGGAAGCCTTGGTTACTGTCTACATCATATTTCTAGAGGCTGAAGTATATAAAAATGCTTCCTTACTCACATGCTTAGGGCCTGGGCTGGGGCCGAATAGAGCCCCCCCCCCTTTTCTCTCTCTCTCTTTTCCCCCAACCCACCCTGCATCATGCAGCTAACTTGGGCCTCCTCACAGTATAGTGGTCTGAGGATAGTCAGACTTCTCACCTAGCAGTTGGCTCATCCCAGAACTTAAGTTCCAAGAGGCCAATGCAGAAGCTACAGAGCTTCTTATAACTTAGCCTTGGAGGTCTCAGACTATCTATTTGATCCCCTTCTATTACTTAAGCAAGTCCCTAAACAAGAAAAAGGGCATTAGACTCTATTTCTCAATAGGATAAATAGCAGAGAAATTGAGATCATTCTAATATACCACACCCAGGTGACCTGAATGTGCAACCAGGCTTAAAAACCACAGTTACAAATGTACCAGATCTTATTAACCAAGCCTTTATTGATGAATGTGCAAGTTGCTTCAGGTCTGCTGCTACTACCAGTGATCCAGCACTCAGCATGTATGGCAGCCATCATTTCACACATGGGCAAATATGCCTGAGATAAATTGCTGGAAGTGAAATTGGTGTGGATTAAGGACACCCGGCTGGCTCGGGCAGTAGAGTGTGTGACTCTTGGTCTCAAGATCATGAGTTCAAGCCCCACATTGCATGTAGATATCACTAAAAAAAAGAAAAAGAAAAAGAAAAATTGGTGTGGATTAAACATTAGGCACTGGAAGTTTTTGAGGGATAAAGTGACACAATCGAGACTGAACTTTAGAAAATCCAATCTGTTCACAATACCCAGGACGGAGGAGAGGGAGGCAAGAATTGCAGGAAGAGAGACCAGGGTTATTGTGGTCAGATTGACTGGGGATAGAGTAGCAGCTAGAAAGGGACAGGTGAGTCAGAGCACCAAAATGCTATGGTTCTTGTTACAAGTGATGGAAGATAGAGGCTGATGGGGTGATAAACTTGGTGGTAGGGATGATATGCCCTAGGGTGCTCATGGCCAGTTTCTTAAAAGAGGTAGGACTTGAGGTGGAGCATGCAGGATGAGGAAGGTTTTAATAGGCAGCAAGGAAAGGCACAGACAATCTTTCTACCAGAATTTCATGTGTTAGAAGACATGGAGGAAGCTTCTTTTTTTTTAATAAAGATTTTATTTATTTATGAGAGAGAATGGGGGAGGGGCGGGGGGGGAGAAGTAGACTCCACGCTGAGCAGGGGACTCTGGCTTCATGACCTGAGCTGAAGGCAGACGCTTAGCCTACTGAGCTACCCAGGTGCCTGAGAAGCTTCTTCTTGGGATAGATAATCCATCCAAGCACTTAGGGCTTAGCCAGTGCCTGTCATACAGCAAACGTTCACAACTATAATGCATTATTCTCAAAAACAGCAAGTAATGCCTCCTAAAAGCTTAACAAATTGGGACATGACTTTGGATGGCACTGTCAATGTTCTCGTTATTTCTAAACAGATCTGTATGGAATGGGAAAAGCTTTAGTTGAGCCATAGATTATTCAACTATAGGCCCACTCTGAACCAGATAGTGGGTTTCTCATTCTATCCATCAGTCTCTCTTCCTTCCAAGGGAGAACCAGTGGGAATTGACACTAGCTGGACAGAGAATCCCTAGAAGCCCATTCCTGACCCGCCATCTCCCTCTCACCCTAGTACTCATCTCCTTGTCATCTTGTAAAACTCGAGTCCAGGAGCTGATTTTCTTTGGGGTCCATTAACAAAGAAAAGATCCCAGAGCAAATATGGAAAGGGTCTCACTGTAAGTGCTTGAAAGATCCTATCTGAAGACGTGTTCCAATTCTGGGTGGCACACAGTCATGAGAAGAAGTAGCATCTGGATAAAATCCTATGACATGGCTAACCCTTATCATCCTTTGGGTCTCAGGCTGAAAAATCCTTCCTCCAAGAAGTCCTGACAACCCTGAAACTGAGTGTCCCAATCTAGGCCTTCTTACACTCTGAATCTCCTCATCATAGCAACTATCACACTACTGTTATTCTTGTGGTTACGTGTCCCATACGTGTACTCTCTTATACACAAGCTCTTGTTTGTATGTCCCTGTGGTGGAGAGACTCCAAAGTGACCCCCCAATGATCCCAGTGACCCCGTGTTGTCCATGCCTTCATATAATCCCCTCCCCCTGAATATACGTAGGACCTACGACTTGCTTCTAATCAATAAAATACAGCAAGGTGAAGGGATGTCACCCCCATGGATATGTTAGGTTACATAATACTCCGTTTCAGCAGGCTGGAGCAGGAGACTCTGCTTTCTGACTTGATGAAGTAACTGGCCTTGTTGAAGAAGCCCATATGGCCAGGGAGCTACAAGAAGCCTCTAGTTGTCATGGGCAGTTTCTATGGGTAGCTTCTAGAAGTGGTAACCAGGAAAGAAAAGTTAAGAAAAGAGATGGGGGTTGGGGGTGCAGGGAGACAATGTTCTATGGCCTGATGGAATCCAGCTGACAGTCAGCCAAAACCAAGGCCTACAGTCTTACCATGGAAAGAAAGTAAACTCTTCCAGCAACCTAAATGAGCTTAGAAGTGGATTTTTCCTCAGTCAAGCTTCCAGATCAGAACAGAACAACTCAGTGGATGTCTTGAGTTTAACCTTATAAGACCTTGAGCTGAGGGGCCAGCTAAGCTGTGCCCAGACCCCCGACACACAGAACGTGTGATATAAAAATGTATATTGTTTGAAGCTTCTAAATGTGTGGTAATTGGTTACAGCATTAGAAAACAAATATATCCCGCCCCCCCCCCCACTGGACAATAAGCTCGTGTGGGCAGGAATCATGTCCATAATGTACCACCCCATTGTACCTCCAGCACCTCCCATGGTACTCAACAAATATTTGTTGAACGAATGTACATCATCCCAACAATACTTACAACCACTTGATAAGAAGGATTATTTTTACTTAAGGTTTACTAAGACTGAAAGGAGGTAAGTGACGTATCCAAGAGAAGTGATAGGACTCGAACTAGTACCTCTTCAGGCCAAACCCTAAGCTCATTCACTAACATCACAGCTGTAGGAACAGTGCAGGCTTTCCATCTTGGCAGAGCCAGTGGAAGCTTACACAAATTATTGTCCCTAGCCCACGCTCATTGCAGACATCACTAATAAATCCCTATATGCTTTCGGGCTGCGTCCATTGCAAACCCTCTCAACTCAGCATTTCAGTAGCCACGAGCAATTGATCAGAGCTGGCCAGGGAGAAGAAACCTATTCATCATCTGAGCTCCAAGTTCTAGCTATATCTCCATGCACCCAGATTTGGGATCCATTCCTAGGAATGTATGGGAAATAATATGAAAGAAATGAAAGTCTGAGTATAGGGAGAAGTGGTACCCAGGAAAGAAAAGCCAAGAAAAGGAGGTGCAGGGAGACAATGTTTCTAGAACCTTCCCCTCAGAGGAAAGCCTTACAACATTTCCGGGCAGGAATTCCCCTAATGATGCACACTACAGCTGGGTTCTCTCATGGCTGAATTCCCCAAGCTAACTGATGGTTTCTTCCTTGCACAGAAATCAGGCTCAGCAATTAGAATCCTTTTTTAATTATTGTCATTGCCATGCCGTCCCGGCTGATGACTTTACCAGGGGTGCAATGGATTGAACATTGGCCATGGCTGATATTTTTGTTGTTTTGACAATTAAGGTGTTATGAATGCCTGAGGGGGTTCCAGTTTTGATATTTTAAACATTAATCTCCAGGAAGGAAAGCTAACTGCTCAAGCAAGGAATACCTAGGCTGCCATAAACGTGATGGAGCCTTGAAGAAAGAAAACAGACTGAAAAGTGAGGCAAACGGTCAATGAATTAGTTGTTTGGTTTTGTCTTTATTGTTAATAAATTGATTGAATCCACTTCGCCCTGGGCATTAAATAGACGAGGGTTACCAAATACATTGTGCTGACAATACCACCTCTCATGCCGTGGCAGGCATTACTAATTAATCACATCATTCTCTCCTCCCTGAGTCCCAGCTTGGTCTTGGAACTCTTCCCAACACAGAGCTCCAAGCAGCCAATAACAATCTATCATTTTGGATCTGCAGGCAAAACTACTTGCCATCCAAGAGTGGAGGCACAGCCCCAACTCACAAGTTACCAAACAAAAAACAGTAGAGGAAAGCTTTTGGATTAAGAGCACAGACACTGGGCTGAGAGTCCTTGGACTTGAAGCCCACCTCTGCTCTCCATTAGCCATTCCATGCCTCAGTCTTGTCACCCATAAAATGGGAATAGTAGCCTCTACCTTGTTAAGCTACAAGATGATTACATAAGTTCAAATATGTACAAATCCCAGAAGAGTACCCGGCAAACATAAGCACTATTCTTCTTATATTCTTATACTTTGAATAAGAATATTCTTATACTTTGATTCTCTTTGTTCCATGTACAAAATCTAGCTCTCCTACTGGACTGTAGGCTCTTCAAAGGTAGGCACCATGCTTTTCCTTCTTTTGCGTTCCCGGCGCTTAATATACATAGGAGCTGAGTCAGTACTTGTTAAATAAACTGTTGAATCAAACTCTTCCAGTGAGACTGGCAGACTCACTATTCCTCCGCCAGCGCCTTGCTTCTGCCTCCTGTCTCTCCCATTGTTTCCCACCCCCACCCCCCCATACCTCCTACCACCCTCTATCTCTCTCTCTTTTTTTTTCAGCCTCTATCTCTTTAAGGCTCCAATTCCTCTTCACCCTTCGACGCTCCCCACCAAACCCACCTGGCCAATATTCACCTGATTCCTACCCATCCTTCAGAGCCTGCCCAGCTGGAGTAGTTATTCATCCTCTCACCAAATATTTCCAGCTTTCTGCCTTCTGGGCACATAGTGGAATTTTACTTTCTGCTCTGCCCACCCCACCCCCCCGTGGTTGGGTGCAACCATATTAAAAGTCTGGCCCATGACTGAAGAATTTGATTGCTGGTGTGAGACCCTCCCAGTTTCAGATCTGTTTCCTCTACGACCACAACCGGCAATGTTCCAACCTGCGGCTGCTCCACTTGTCTGGTTCAGAGTGAAATTAGGGGGTGCAGAGCCACTAACTGACCCATGATGGACCAATAGCATGAATGAGAAATAAATCTTCATTTCTTTAAGTCCCAGAAATTTGTTGTTGCTATTTCTGCACCATCACCTGATTTATCCTGACAGATACATCACCTTAAGGTCAGCATCCTCCTGCAAGCCTGCTCTAGCTACCCTGACCCACAATAATTTCTTAAAAAGGGCAGGGGAAAAAAACCCTCTTACTCATTTTTATCCCCAAATCTAGCATAGTGTCTTGCACACAGTAAGTGCCCATTAAATGACTGTTGAGTAAATGAGCAGTCATTAATCTCTGGGCCTCTAGTTTCTCAATCTGTAAAACAGGATAATAAATTTCTCATTCCTCTTACTTTGCAAGGGTGTTGCGGGGCTAGAGTGGAATTACGCGTAAGACAGTGCTTTGTGGACTATAAAATGATGAACACATCTCAAGCATTATTATTAGATAATAAACTACTGAGAAAAGTTCTCAGAATTCACTCATCCATCTTATCCTTGGTACTATTCCAGTTTGATAATTAACTACCTCCCCCACCCCCAACACACACACACAATTCTTAAGTTCTGTTGCTGTTCTTAAACTCAAGAATAATGACACCGGTCAATATCTACTGAGTGTCGATACATGCCAGGCACTGTGCTGGATGCTTTTCATGCCCTTGTCATTATAATCCTCAAAGAGTCAGAGAACTTGGGTACCATTCGCTTATGTTACAGATGGCAAAACTGAGCTTCCAGAGAGTTAAGTAGTTGACCCAAGGTCAAATGGCAAGAAAATTGCAGAGTCTCCCGATTATTTGATCAATAATCCCAAGTATTTGTAGTCCTTGGAGGGAAGCTATTAGCCACAGCACTATTCTCCCTCCCAAGGAAGGTGTGAACTAAACACTCTTTGAACTGGGCAGGGAGGAGCATTGCACGCTCAGGCCCACAGTCTTCAGGGTGGCCACTGAACCAACAGCAGAGACTCCATGTATGCAGATAACCAGACACTGCACTCATTTTCCCAGAGTCACACTGGTTGAGTTGCTGCTGGATGTTTTAATATACACACATCCATGTAGATGAGTCCACTCCCAATTTAGGAAACCCAATATACAGCAAGACAGACACACACACACACACACACACAAACACACACATACACACACACACACACACACACACACTTACTTCTCACTTTAGAAAAGTTCATGCCATAAAAAGCATTTAAAATAGGGTCAGTTTTGTGACTGTTTGCCCAGTGCAGTCACACAGGCCCAGCCCTCAAGGGGTCACCCATGCCTGGGTTTTGACGCTCTGTAATCACCATCTTAAATTTCTCCAATTTTACCTTTGAGTGTGTATTTTGCAAGTGAAGTTGGATGGAACAATGCAGATGCTTCAGAGGTCCAGAGCCTTAGCTCACGCACAGTCCCAGCCCCTGCCACCTCCTGGCTTCCCAGGGGAGGATTCTCAGCTGTCCAAGACCCCACCCCACGTGCTCCAGAAGCCCCCGTCCCTGTCCCCACCAGAGCATCCACATGGAGAAGGTTGGGTCAGGCAGTGTGTGGAGCAGAGCACTAGAATCTACATCTGGGCATAGTATTTAACTGCCCTAAGCCTCCATTTCTTCACCTGTAAAACACAGATAAAACCAATACCTTCCTCGTGAGGTTGTTAGAGGAATTAAATTTGAACCCCCCTGGAAAGTAGTGAAGTCTGTGGCACACAGCAGCAGCTCAGTAAAGGGCAGGTGTCACATTCTCACCATGAGCTTCAAGAAGTGGTATTATGACCCCAGGTGTCAGCCGAGAAAGCGGGGCCTACCCAGATCAGGCTCTGCAGCCAGAGGACCCCTTGTGGAGGAGCCCAGATGCAAACACCCTATGGCTGCCAGATGCCAACAACCATGTCCTTGACCCCCATACCACACTGCTCCATCCCGAAACAGGGCCTCATTTGATGGCCTGAGTCCCACCCCAGGCCTAAATCTGAGGTCCTCAAGCCACACAGCCCCCTGAACTTGGGGATCCACAGAACCCTGCAGCTCTTAAAGTCCTGGTGGTGATCAAGATAGCCCTACCAGGTAGCAACCACCACCACCATGCGTGGGAGCCCCAAGAGACCTCCAATTCGGACGTCCCTTCAGCAGCCCCATACAGTCAGTACCTGCCCAAACAGGTACCCAATAAGCTTCTTTGACAAACTATGCAGCTGATAAGGCTGCACCGTACCTACCTACCATTTGATGCCAACACTGAGCAGTGGGAGGCATGCAACAAGAATAACTAGCAGCAGCTCAATTGAAAAGAAAGGCAAAGGAGAAAAAGTGAACCAGACAGACCAGGCGCACATGTCCCAAACCAAGGCCTTCATGCCTTTGAAACGGAATCCAGGGAGATAGCAGGAGCCCCCCTGAGAGCCTGAGGACCTCTCGCCTCCCCTGGATTGCCTCACTCTTCGGGAGTCTCCAATTTCTGATCTCTGAAGCCTCTGTGCAGGGGTGTGTGTGAGTCAGCCCTGGAGCTGGCAGCGCCCCGGCCTCGCGTGGAGTCCAAGCCCGTCTCTGACACATGGGGGGGCAGCGGAGGCAGGAGTGGGTGTTTGCTGACAAGCAGCTTCATGGGAACGCTTGCCTTGGCATTTCTCAGTGCTGAATCAGGGAGAAAAGTTGGGCAGAGTGCTGCGGGGTTCAACTAAGGGGGAGGGGGAGGGAGACCAGAGCCCCGGGTGCAGGAGCAGTAGTAGAAGGAGCAAGAGGACCACCTCCAGAAGGCCTCCTGGGTGCATTCCCTGTGCTCTCCTGGGCGCCCTCAGCGCAGCCCTCGCAGGCCAGGAAACCCTTCCAAGACCTGTTTTTCTCTCCTGCACACAGAGAAACCCAGGCTAAGAAAGAACAAGAGCTACACAGCTAGCCAGTGGCATTCTAGCTCAAGTCTAACAAAGGCCCGAGGTTCTCTCATGCCTAACCCATCACTTGATGGCCCACCACCCCAACCTCTGATAAAGCCCGTCCCACCTTGCCCTCACCTGCTTCTCCTCCAAAGCCTCACAAAAGCCAGACAGGAAATGAAGCAGCTGTGGAAAGAGGCATTCACCTCTCAGACAGACTGGGAGGGGGGTGAGCGGCCCCCAAATGCAGTCTTGTTCAGCCCTGGGTGCATCCTGTTCAGCCCTGAGGAGGGCAATCCTGCACCTGCGGATCCAGATGAAGAGCGAAAAATCCAGACCTCCCCATTCCTCCCTGACTGCGTCATCCAGAGCAGCTGTCTAATAAAAATACAACCCAAGCTACCTATTGTAGTGATAGCCTTCAAGTAACCACATTTTTTAAAGTAAAAAGAAAGAGGTGAAATTAATCAATAATATGTTTTATTTGACCAAATCTATCCCAAATAGTACTGTTTCAATATAAATATTCAATTCAATATAAAATAGTACTATTTCAGGATTAAAAAATTATTGAGATATTGCCTGTCATTTTTTTTTGTACTAAGTCTTCAAACCCTGATGTGCACTTGATACTTACTCCACACCTCAGTTGGGACTAGCATAAGTGACCGGTGGCTACTGTATTGGTTGGGGGTAGATCTACAGGACACAAAAATATCCAAATGAACACAATCTCACTCTACATGATGAAAAGGGATTTTTAACTATCATACAGGAAGGTTTTTTTGTGGGGTTTTTTTGGATTTACAGTCCTCTGAATTTTAACACATGTGTAGATTCATGTAACCACCACCATCATCAGGATATAGAGCAGTTCCATCACCCCCAAAGAACTCCTTGGTGCTCTTTACTGCCAAACCTTCCACCCTCTCCTAATCCCTGTACAAATGAAATCATACAGTGGGTAACCTTTTGAGACTGGCTTCTTTTACTCAACATGACCTCTCTGAGATTATTCCTTTCTATTACTGAGTTTTAGCACACTGTATGGATAGACCACAGTTTGTATACTCATTTAGCTGTTGAATGACATTGGAATTTTTTCCAAGTCGGGATAATTATGATCAGGGCTGCTGTAAAAATGTGGACAGGTTTTGTGTGAACCTAAGTTTTCATTTCATTTCTCAGGAGTGGGATTGTTGGGCCATGTGGCAAGTGTATGTTTAACTTTATAAGAAACCACCAAGTCATCTTCTAGACTAGTTGAGCCATAGTTTATTCCCATCAGTAACATGGGAGAGTTCCCGTTGCTCTGCATCCTTTTCAACGCTTGATATTGTCAATACTTTTATTGTAGCCAGTATGATAGGTACATAGTTGCATCTCATTATGGCTTTAATTCTCTTTTCCTTAATGCCTAATGATGCTGAACATCTTTTAAAGTGCTTCTCTGCCCTCCATATGTCCTCTTGTGTGATATGTCTGTTCAAATCTTTCATCCGCTTTTAGATTAGGTTGTGGGTTTTTAAGGTCTTATGTATCCTCAATATGGGTCCTTGGTTGATTATGTGATTTGTATAAGATTTTTTTCCTAGTCTCTAGGCTGTCTTTTTACTTTCTTGACATTGTCTTTCACAGAGCAGAAGTTTTCAATTTTGATAATGTTTGATTTATCCAATTTTTTTCTTTTATGGAGTTTGCTTTTGTTGTCCTCAGTAAGAATTATTTTGCCCTAACCCCAGGTCATGGAGATTTTCTCATATTAAGTTTTTGAACAACAAATCACACGTTTAATACCCAAGGTGTTGTAACTCCTTAAAGAAATTCAGCTATGGGTTTTAGTTGTGAAAATCTATCTTGTCACGTGGATTCATTCATCCACTCTACAGATATTCAATAAGTGGAAAATCATGACTACTCAGGGAGAGATGATTAAAATTTGGCTCACAATAGTAGCTGCCATTAATTGAAGGTCTAGGGTCAAGTGCCATATAAACATCCTCTATATCCTCCAATCTGGCATTCCTATCCTCATTTTACAAGAGAGGAACCTGAAGCTTAGAGAAGTCATTTTCCAGCCACTCAGGCAAGTGACAGTAGAGTTAGGCTCAGCTAATTCCAAAGTCCTCAGGTATGGGAGAGTTCTTTGGTCTCTAGCAACAGAAGATAGCTCTACCTACCTACAGGGTAAAAAAGAAAAGAAAAGAAAGAAAAAAGGAGGGAGGGAGGAGGAAAGAAGGAAGGAAGGAAGGAAGGAAGGAAGGAAGGAAGGAAGGAAGGAAGGAAGGAAGTTAGTTCATAGGTATTTCACAGAACCAACCCAATGGCTCAACAAACAAATTTTAGAAGGGAATAAAAGTTAAGGAAATTCAAAGATCTAGGAAACATATAGATATGAACATCCAGACATCCATGCCCTTTGAGTGAAGCATCTTTAATGATTTTTAGCCCTTTCATGTGTCCTCTTTAGATTCAAGTTCCCTGGAACAATAATCTGACTGAGCTGTCATGGGTCATGAGACCATCTTTTGACCAAGGAGTGATGCAACACTTTGATTGATTGTCCCACCAAGACTAGGTCTAATTAGGGGCACTGTCCTCTTTCCTTGTTGAGAGGAATACTGAAGTGCTATTACTTCAGGAAGATGGAAAATGGATCCTGGGAAGACAAAAACCACAGAGGCCCACGATGGCAATGTTTTCAATTTTTTTGTTTGTTTGTTTTCAAAATTTTTGACCATGATCCATGTTGAGAAATATATTTCACCAGCATGTGAGTATATTCACATGTGACTGAAATGAAATTTTCCTATAGCAATGTGTGCCCTCACAACATGTAGCACATTCTGCTATGTCACATTCATTCCCTTTCATTTTTTAGAAATGGACATCACGGGCACCTGGATGGCTCAGTAGGCTCCCTTCAGCTCAGGTCATGATCCCAGGGTGCTGGGATTGAGCCCCATAACAGGCTTCTTGTTCAGCAGAAAGTCTGCTTCTCCCTCTGCCCCTGCCCCTCCCTGCTGCCCCTTTCCCTGCTCTTTCTCTTGCTCTCCCTCTCTCTCAAATAAATAAATTAAAATTAAATGAAATAGTTTTTTAAAAAAGAAATGGATGCAAAACTCCCTCATGGGTCTAAACTCGCAGATTGGAAAGCACTACACTTACCATGATTTCCTTCCTCTATCCATGAAGACTTCAGAAGGAAAGCAAGACAGGGAAGGGAGGAAAGCCAGCAAAAGGTTCACGATGAGGGTGTTGTCACTGTGGCATCTGGGACTCTGTCACGCAGGAGACCGTCTAAGAAACCGTGCAGAACATGGCTCAGGACTGTCCCACCAAAGGGCAGGGAAGCTGGGGGTGTTCATCCACCAACTGACATTCCTCCATGTGAAGGTGGCACCCAAGCAATTAATTTCCCAATACTTCCAGCCTGCCACCCAGTGAGGGCCAAGCTCCCAAGGCCAGAGAACACCCCCAAGCTGAGAGATGCAGGAAACCTTGGGCTGTATGGAAATTATCTCTAGATGACCTTGGGGAGGGGGGGTCAAGCATATACAGTTTGTTTGTTAAAGATTTTATCCATTCATTCATTCATTCATGAAAGATACAGAGAGAGAGGCAGAGAGGCAGAGGGAGAAGCAGGCTCCCTGTGGGGAGCCTGACGAGGGATTCGATCCCAGGATCCCAGGATCATGACCTGAGCCAAAGGCAGACGCTTAACCTCTAAGCCACCCAGGAGCCTGAGAGTATGCAGTTTGAAGGTCTCCTGCAAGATGTAACTGGGAGAAAGAAGGACTAACTCAGAAAGCTACCGTCAGTCAGAAACACCTGCCTCCCTTCCCGGGCCACACCACACAGTCAGGCACATCCTGACCCAACCCCCTGAGTTCTAAATTCTTGAAGTTTGTCCTAGCCTGGCTGCTAGGTTTCCTGCTTCAGCACTGCTGAATGAAGACAGGAAATCTGCCCAGCTGCTTCACCAGTCCTACTGGGCCCCTCTGATTCTCAGCTAATGTCCCAGAGAATGTCTTGTCTGCAGCCTATCATCTCTGCCACAACATTTCAGTAAATCTTTATCCACCCGTTCCCTCCCCTTAGTGCCAGAAGAGAATATGGCCCTACTCCTGTCAAGGTGCCAATGAAAATAAATACCCAGGGCTCAGGGAGGGATCTAGCACACAAACCTTGATTAATCACCTGCCGTTTGTCAGATTAAAACACACAAGGCAAACTGACTTTAGGAGTCAGATCCAATGGGGATGGGAATAGAGGCAGCAGAGGCATGGAGTAGCACACCCTTGATCAGCAATGCCTGAGGGCAGCGGGTCTTAACTCGGGCTGCAACAGCCACCTGAGGAGCTTTTAAAGAGCACTGATTCCCACCAGGAGATAGGGTGGATCTGAGGCATCCGTATATTTTTTAAATTACCCAGATTCTCATGCACAGGAAATATAAAATGGGACAAGAAGGAAGAAATGGCATTTCTAGTGGTGGTTTTCTTTTTGAGGCAACCTTTGTATCTCATCTAATTCAATAATGCTACAGTAGCCCCTTTATTGGTGAGGGATACATTCCAAGACCCCTGGCAGGGATGCCTGAAATCAGTTAGTACCAAGCTCTGTGCTATGTTTATTCTGTACATACTGAGCCATGACAAAGTTTAATTTATAAATTAGGCACAGCAGGGGCCCTGGGTCACTCAGTCGGTTAAGCATCCCACTCTAGATTTCAACTCAGGTCATGATCTCAAGGTCATGAGATTGAGCCCTGCATTGGGCTCAGCAGGGAATCTGCTTGAGATTCTCCTCTCCCTCTGCCTCTCCCCCCATGCTCATGCTCTCTCGCTCTCTCTCTCTCTCTCAAATAAATAAATCTTTAAAAAAATAAAAAATAAGTTGGGCACAGTAAGAGATGAGCAACAATAATATAATAGAATAACTGTAACAATACACTGTAATAAAAGTTACATGGATATAGTCTCTCTCTCAAAATATCTTATTTCTTGGGATCCCTGGGTGGCGCAGCGGTTTAGCGCCTGCCTTTGGCCCAGGGCGCGATCCTGGAGACCCGGGATCGAATCCCACGTCGGGCTCCCGGTGCATGGAGCCTGCTTCTCCCTCTGCCTGTGTCTCTGCCTCTCTCTCTCTCTCTGTGACTATCATAAATAAATACAAAAAAAAAAAATATCTTATTTCTTTCGCTCACCTCTCTTGTGATGATGTGAGATGATTAAATGCCGTATGATGAGATGAAGTGAGGTGAATAACACAGGCCTTTCGACCTAGTGGTAAATGACTTTTGACTTTCTGATAATCCATCAGGAGGATCACCTGCTTCTATACCGCAGTCGGCTGCAGGTAACTGAAACTGCAGAAAACAAAACCAAGGATGAGGGGGGAACTACTATTTATGTTGTGTATGACTGTACCCATCTCAAAGGTGAGAAAACCGAGGCTGAGGGAAATCAAGTAATTCACCCAAGGCCCCATGACTATGAGCAAAAAGACCACAATCAATCATCACCCAAGACTGAGTCCGAAGGCCATGGACTCTTTCTACCCCACCATGCTCCACCCGCCCCCACTAAAATTTTAATAAGATTAATGGTCTAAGAAGGGAGTAGGAAAACATATGAAATCAAGAGTGTCACTGGATAAATCGAGACTGGCCTAGGTGGGGCACGTGGGAAGTTCTCTGGAGAATCCTGGATACATAAAGCTGTTCACAGCACCAAGAAAAATGAGGCAAAGCCACTAAAGGGGGAGGGGTGTCGAGTGCCAGCTCACCCTGCCGTGTCCTAATGTCTCCTGAGACTGGCTCTGCTCTCAAGAAGGTCTTGCATCCAAAGTTAGCTCACTGGGCCATTGTCTCATCTGATCAGAACTGTGACTTGGAACATCCCAGCCCACCAGCCCGGGTTAATCTCCCTCTTCTCCCCAGCCTCCAGGCTGACTATATTCAGCTGCGAGAATAAGCCGACATCACAGCAGACAGCCTTTCCTCATCTCTGTCACTGATTTCTCTATTTTCTGTGACTGCCTGGCTCTCCAGGCTCGGAGGCCCATCTGGTTGAAGGGATGCCCTGCTGTTTGCAGCCTCCTCTGGGACTGCTCAAAGAGAGGAGAAACCCTATCCATTTCTATTCCTCTGTATCTGCTCCAGGAAACTGCATTTTATTTAAGCATCACATTTGGAGAAGGGAAAAGGAACTTCAGTCTGTTCTTTCTTGATTATATGTTTCAGCAACAAGATGCTCAAAACACAAAGGCAATCCTCGAAAGGAAAACTTGAAAACCAACATCTCCCGAGCACGCTGCACTTCCAAAGTCCAAAGGCATCTTTTGGAAAATCCTGGAAAACTGCAGAGCTGGGTGGGCCCTACGGATCATCTCATAGAAGGGGAAGCTGAAGGCCCAACTGGGAGGGTCCCTTGCCCAATATCATGGCTTGAGGCGAGAGCAGAGGAGGGACGGGGATCCAGTGCTTTGACCTCTTGTCTCCAGGTGGCATTTTCCTGGCAGTGACTGAGGACACACAGAAAAGCAGCACATGGAAAGTGGTCTTCCTTGGGCCCACCGTGATCCATATTGAGAAATATATTTCACAAACATGTGAGCGTATACACTCATGACTGCAATGTGTGTGTATAGGAAGGAGAGCTGGTGCCAAGGAAAATACTGGATGAGAAACATGAAGGCTCAGCCCCAACTGTGAAGTGATCTTCACTATTTACCAACCCATCCCTCCCAAGTTGACTAATCGGAGGGCCACCATATGACACCACTCCAGGGGGCATAGCTCACACTGTACTGTTAATCTGTATTTTCGAAAGGCAGGAGAGTAAGAGCTGAAATATTAGCTATTATTTTTTCTTGCTCTGCATTAACAGCAGGAACCGAGGCATTAATTGATAACTCCAGGATTCATTAAAAACAAATAGTAACTTAAGAACAACCCCCAGGAGACTTGGCTTTCAAGATTCCAAAGAAAGAATCTATAAAAGCAAGTTAATCATAAAGATGTCTGGAGGAGAGGACAGTCAGAAGGAGCTGACTTAAGCACGCACCAATGTTGGCTATGGTAGGCATGGTCCTCAGTGCTTTGTGTGTGCAGAGTCTCACAACAACCCTACGACAGGTACTGTTAACCTCCCATTTCACAGATGGGGAAACTGAGCTGTACAGCAATCAACTCGCAAGTCACGTAGCCAGGAACTGGCCAGGTGTGATCCAAAGGCTCCCGACACTGTGTGCTTGACTATTTACAACGTCGCCCCTTTGTAGGGGCCAGCTAATCAGTGTTACCTGCTATCGAGAGCTGGGGGCAAAGGACTCCTGTTCTCCTTCTCTCCCATCCCTGCAAATGCCCAGCATGAAGTTTGGGTGGGCAACAGTGAAGTGATCCTGCTCCTTGCTCCAAGGAGGAACCTGCCACCACTCTGTTGCAGGAAATCTGGGAAGGAATGATGATGTCCTCAGGGAAGACCAGGTCTGGACAAGAATCCCAGCACCCACAAACAGGGACATAAGAGCCTCTGGGAATCCTCTCTTACCCGCAAGCCCAACCTTCTTCAGGGTGAGGAGTGAAAAGAAGAGAGAGGGACACTTCGGTGGCTCAGTGGTTGAGCATCTGCCTTTGGCTCAGGGGGTGATCCTGGGGTCCTGGGATCGAGCTCTGCATTTGGGTCCCCGCAGGGAGCCTGCTTCTCCCTCTGCCTATGTCTCTGTGTCTCTCATGAATAAATAAATAACATCTTTAGAAGGAAAGAAGGGAGAGAATGCTCTAACCCCTCCCCTGGAGGCCAACAGAAACTATTCAGAGTAACCAGAGACCTCATCCAGCCCTCCTGAAGTCAATAGAAAAAGGAGATACTTTTGAATTCATCCCTCTCTGCTACCTTGAGGAATTTTCTCAATGCTTCCAAGACTGGGTTTCTTCATCTCTCCACTAGAGTTCCTGTCTGCCACACATAGATTAATTTACCTGAGTTGACCAGCAGAAGGACTTAACACAATGCTCACTGCCAGCTAAAAGACCAAGTGAACCAATAAGCAATGGTCTCCTTCTGCCCCTTTGGGATAAAAAGGAGACAGTTAAATTGCTACCCCACACTCATTATTTTTCTTTACTGAAAGACCCCTATTTTGATTCAGGGCTTTAATATGCTCAAATAAAAGGATCCTTCCCAGGTTCCTTTGTGAGTAGAGGTGGCCATATTTCGGTTCTGGCAAACAAGATGTAACGAGAAGACTATTTGGGAGGGGGGTGCTTCTTGACTCCTAATTCTTAACTCCCTGCCTCTTGATCTGTCACATTAGAAAAATAAACAACCCCCCCCCTAAAAAAAAAGAAAGAAAGAAAAATAAACCCTGGGACACCTGGGTAGCTCAGCAGTTGAGTGTTTGCCTTCGGCTCAGGTCATGATCCCAGGTCTGGGGATCGAGTCCTGCATTGGAGTCCCCATAGAGAGCCTGCTTCTCCCTCTGCCTATATCTCTGCCTGTCTCTCTGTGTCTCTCATGAATAAATAAAATCTTTAAAAAAAAAAAAAAGGAAAGGAAAGGAAGGAAAAAATAAACCCCTTTCAGGTTTTCCCTGATTTGTAGCTAAACACATTCCTAACTGATATTTACCAATTTTAGTTTGATATATTGAAATAAACAAAATAAATATGAGCATGTTCGCTCAAGGTCGTATCATGAGTTGAATGGTGGCAAATCCAGGTCTGGTGAGTATCTTGAGTCTTAAATTCTCACCCCAAATACTCTCCCAATAGACTACATGCTCATGAAAATCATATTTATGTTAAGAATTGGAATGAGCAGTTATAAAATATTTATATGGAAGCCGGTTGTGCCCATCTATAAGAAACTCCCATCTAGAAATTTAAGTAGCCAAACTTATTTTTGAAAACCATGGATTTCATGGAATCTGTGCACGTGGCCTTTTCAGTTTTAAGGGCAAAGCACATATGAAGCTCAGAAGAGGAGCTGATCACCTACAGAGCCAACCTGGCTTCACCCCTCAGTAAATGCAAGGAGGCACCTTTGCACATCACACCGTGAACTCAGCCAAAAAGAGCCGTCTGCCCTAGAACCTATCCTAGAGAAGATACTGAATTTGCAAAGGCAATGCTTTTGAACCACTAATAAATATTTTATAACCCAATCACTTAGGAAGTCAGGATTGAAAAGCACTCAAATATAAATATAATCTTTGCATGGCAAAATTGTTTGAGCTTAAGGATATCATCCGCCTTGGATTGTTATAATTTAATGAAAACTATTTGCTAGACTCGGAAAAAAAGTCAATTAATAAAATCACATTCGTATGCTCTTGCTGAGAATTCATATCTGCAATAAAGCCGCGGGTGAGAGTTTGGTCAGAAGCTCTAGAACTTTTGGATCCCTGGGAGAAGAAAGCCTTTTCCTTTCCTTGAGAAAAGATATGTCTTTGGAACTGTCCGGGTGGATGTAAGTAGGGGTGCTTAGCGCTCATGCTGCTGCCAAGCAGCAGACACCAAGCAGGATGGCTTCATAGTGATTTCCCCCAGTGGCCTTGGCTGTGCTCATGTCCCTGTTTCCTGGGACAGATACAGGTTGTCCAATGTAAAAACATGCCACCCAAATTGTGCCAGATTCTCTCCCACAGGAAGCCAAGATGTAAATATAAGTCATAGTGATTGGAAGTCTTTAGACCCAAGTCATGGGACTGGCAGCAAATGAAAAGTGAGCCCAGCAACTGGTGCCTCTGAGGTCCCGGGGCCTTGTGCAGCCCTTACCCTTCCTAGGATGATCTGATTCTGTGAGCAATCCCAGCACTTTCCTAAGAAATACATCATTTTAGAGGTGCCTGGCTGGACAGTCGGTGGAACATGGGACTCTTGATCTCGGGGTCATGAGTCTGAGCCCCATAGCAGGTGTGGAACCTATTTAAAAAATAAATAAATAAAATAAAAAATGTTTTAAAAAGAAAAATACTCCATTTTAAACTTGAGCTGGATGGAATCAGTTTCTGTTGCTTAAAGAAAAAGTATCTTAGTGAACACACTTGATACTATTGTGCTCTTATTTGTAAGGGTCACAGAGTCAGAAAGCCCAGCTTCTTCCCACATCCAAACAAAAACAAGCAGCCTTAGTGTTGGGCGAATAGGAGGTGACAGGGAATCTCTACCCGAGTGTCTCTAGGCCCCTCAGGAAAGTAGTTCTGACATCCTCCCTCCTACTGTACACCTGAACTCCTCTTTCCCATGTCCTTTCTCCTACCTGCTGTGGTGCCAGCAGGGTGGTAAGTGATTCGGGGTGGGGGCTTTATAGCTGGACCCCCTGACTTGGAACCCTACACTGCTGCTTCTAGCTGTGTGACTTGGACTATTGTTTGACCTCTCCATCATTTTCCCCATCTAGAAACAGGGGAGGTAACCATACTGCTTTCTTCAT
The DNA here is from genome assembly GCF_048418805.1 of Vulpes vulpes. NCBI lineage: Eukaryota > Metazoa > Chordata > Mammalia > Carnivora > Canidae > Vulpes > Vulpes vulpes. Next base: position 15,933,501 of record NC_132792.1, on the reverse strand, counting down.
GGGGTTATTGGGACGATGGAGTTAACCCAGATGAAGTGCTTGGAATAACACCCCATCCCTAGCTCCTCCAAATTTCCCCTCCTATATTCCAGGCACCCCAACCGACTTTTCAGAAACACGTGCTCTATCCTGACTAGAAGTCTTCGGGGGCCTTTGAATATACTGTTCTTTCCACCAGGGAATCCTGCTCCACCCAGACCTGTTCCCAGACCTGTTCCTGGTACCCACCTAGAGATCATTGTCAAAATGGCCCCACTTCTCCAACCCTCCCTGTATCAACACTCACTCTTGGCTCTGTGATTTCACAGCCCTTCCCATCAGGAGTCTATATCCTCTGTCCGTGGATCTAAGCTTGCTCTGGCCAGTCAAATTCAGTAGAATTGACCTCATACCGGTTTAGAGCCCAGGGCCTCAAGAGGCCTTGCATGTCTCCAGGCTCCCTCTCAGACCCCCTTGCCCAGCTCATGGGCAGGCTAGCCAGCTGGGTGAGGAGGCACACATGCACCCACCTCCACCCTTACCGCAGCCTCCGACCAACCGATCCCCTGAAGCTCCTTCGCTGGCCAGCATCTGACCACAGATGCATGATGCTCTCCCTGGACCAGCTGAGACTAGAAGAACTGCCCAGGGGAACCCAGCCCAAATTGTCCCCTCCCTGCGCTAAAAAAAATGAGGGATTTCTGTCTCAAGCCACTAACTTTGGGGGTGGTTTGCTACATTGTAAATGCTTACAACTGATACACACCCTCTCTAAGCCTCTGCTTCCTCAATGATATAATGGAAATAAGGAATAATAAAACCTACATCCTCAAATAAGCATGAAGATTCTGTGAGATAATGCTTGTAATGTGCCTGTGTTACATTAAGTATTACCCAACTGTTAACTACCACAGACATGGTAATGATGAACTGGGGTTCTTTGCCTCTTGCCTGTAAATGGGGAAATAATGATATCTAATGAATAGGATTGCTGTGAGGAATTGAGAAAATACGTGTCATGTGCTCAGCACCATTGCAGTAAATGGTTCTTATTGACTTGGTAAATATGATTGCAGAGGATGGGCTCCTTGGTTCTCTTCCCTGGCCCTTGGAGGCGGTCCACTGCCACCATCACCACCACCACTACCACCACCACCACCACTACCACCTACCCTACCCCTGGCCTTCAGTTTTCTCTCCTTGATGATTAGACCTGACCTCCCAGCCTCCAGCCTCACCCTGGGGCACCCCTCAGCCCGCAGTGCCCCTGTCGAGGGAGGAGGTATATGTGTCAGAACCCAGGGCAGGAAGGAGGTCACAGGTCCCTGGGACCCCTTGAACTTCAGGTCGTCCCCCCCCCCCCCCCCGCTTGTGGACCTTTGCCACTAGGGGGCAGCCTCACCCTCTGGCCGCACAGAAAACTGGGGTCATCCCTTGGGTCTTGGGATCCCGCTGCCCAGCTCGTCGCGGGGCTCCTGCTGGGGGCGCTGCGTGCGGGCCACACCCGCACCTGCTCGCGCACCTGTCCTGGACCATCCCTGCTGGGGGGGCGACCCTACACGCAGCCAGCCTGCGGGGACACTGGTGGCGACACTTCCCCAGCCCCGGGCAACCTCTCAACCTACGTGAGTGGTTTCATAATTCATGTCTGCCCATCAGCGGACAGATTTAGCCTGCTGCCTGCTGAGTCTGGAAATACTGAATATTAAAATATCCCAGCTCGCCCTTCTGACGCCCTCGCCTCTCTCAGATTCACATGCAGCCGGTTGCACAAACAATTCCAGAGACACACATCAATTTGTCAATTAAGTAGATTTGGAGGGCTCACATGTGTAATTTTCATGAAAACAGGGGAAGGAGTTTTCAGGGCCTGGGATTTAGGTGCCTGACCTTGGAGAAATCCTAGTCCTCTGGCTTCAGAGCCAGGGTATTTTCTCCTGCCCCACGTTGCGGTCCAAACTCCTTGGCCCTTCTCATAGCACTCGGCAATGAAGGAATTAAAAGATTTTACTGAGCAAAGCAAAGCAAAAGACCTCTCCATCCACCCAGGATGGAGAGCAACAGAGAAATTCCCAGGAATTAAAACCGACCATCATTTGAGTATGGAGGAGGCAAAGAGAATCTTTCATATTGTAGAAATGTGTGTGTGTGTGTGTGTGTGTGTGTGTGTGAGAGAGACAGAGAGAGAGAGAGAGAGAGAGAGAGAGAGACCCTAACAAAACTCTAGAGGACTTCCCTCATGCATATCAAAGCATTCCCCACCTTCAATGTTGAGTTTTTAAAACTTCTACTAAAATAATTTCTTCAAGGCTCATACACACACACCCTTGTTATAATACCCGGTGACAACTACTTGCAGAAGTGAGTTTAGGTTTTCAAGGAAAGGGGGTGGGAATTCCCCGCAGATTGAAAGAAGAGGAAGGGATGGGGTGCCTGGGTGGCTCATTCGGTTAAGTGTCAGGCTCTTGGTTTCAGCTCAGGTCACGATCTCAGGGGCCTGAGACTGAGCCCAGCATCGGGCTCTGTGCTGGGCATGGAGCCTGCTTGGCATCCTCTCCCTCTGCCCCTCCCTGCTCATTCTCTCTCTCTCTCTCCCTGGAATAAACTTATAAATCTTTTTTTTTTTTTTTTTAAGGAAATGAAGAAAAAGAAAGTAGAGGAAGGGGTTTCTCCTGCTCTCCTGGTAGATTTGATTCTTTCCTCCTGGAGGAATTCGGTGAGCCCCTAAAGCAGGCTCCAGGCACTGAGCAGAATTCAGAAGGAGCCAGTGCCGCCTCCCAGAGTGTGTGATCTAATTAAGAGGACAAGACCTCCGTGGGGGCAATGAAGGATGATGTCCAGGCCACACAGAGAGAGCACATGTGGTAACTTAGCATGTCTGTAGTGGGCGGCAGAGAAGGAGTCTCCACGGAGGGACTCTAAAATTCCTCTTTAACATTGAGCAAGGAGGCAATTGAGGCTGGAGTGTGTAGTATGGAGAAGAGCCAGCCCAGGCAAACCTGAATTCAAGCTGCCATTCCCCATGGGAATTTGAACAGCGTACTGATTCCCTCTTAAGCCTCAGTTTCGTTGTCCGTGAAATGGGTACAATACCCACTTCAGAGGCTTGTTGTCAGAAAGGTTCATGTAAGGCTCCCTTCAGGGTATTTTTCCTCCAGTGCTTCACTAGGAGAATTCCCTGATCTTGGCCTAAAAGTGATTTAATCATAGCTGATGGATAAATTACTAATTGAATCAGCAAACAATTAAACTAAGCATGATGACTAATTGTAAAGAGGTGGGCTTTGTCCACATCCTCCCCTCACTGAGGGAGGTCACAATTCTCTTGTCAGAGGTGCCCAGCCAGGAATCCAGGAGTATCTGTCGTATGAGTTTCCCATTGCTGCTCTAACATATTACGACAAACTCAATTGCTCAAAACAACACAAGTCTATTACCTTGTAGTTCTAGCAGTCAAAAGTCCAAATTGAATCTCAGTGAACTAAGAATCAAAGTGTTGGCAGGGCTACATTCTTTCTAGAGGCTCTGGGGGGAAATCCATTTCCTTGCATTTTCCAGCTTCTAGAGCATTCTTTGGCTCATGGTCCTTCCTCTGTCTTCAACACCAGCAACACTGAACTGTGTCTTTCCCATGCTGATATCTCTAGTTCTCTCCTGCTGTCCTCTTCCACTTAAAGGACTTGTGACAGCGCTGGACCAGCTGGGTAATCCCAATGAATGAACCTATCTCAAGGTAGATGGATTAGCAACCTTAAGTCCACATGATCTTACACATTTATGAGTTCTAGGGACTGGAAGATAGAACTCATCTTGGGGGCCCCTTGGGAGCCCCTTGGGGGGCATTATTCTGCCTGTGACACTCATTGTTCCAGAGGCAGGGTGGAATCTGGATGAGTGGGGAGGAGCTGATCCCCTTCCCATCGGTGGTGGTGATGAACAGTGCTGTGAGGACTGGAAAGGCACTGGCCTGGGGGGCAGGAGGTGTGAGATGTGGCCTGACCTGGTTATTAATCGCTGGAAACTTTAGGCAAATCACCATTTTCTAGGCGTCAGATCTTCATTTTTAAAATAAAACAACTATCCCCTGCCTACTGTCCCTCTATTACTATTCCAAGGCTTGAATAAAATCCTCCACTGAAAGTCTCTTCTGGACCAGGCAGTGTGGAGGACTCTGCGGTATAGAGGATGCCACACCTGCCTCCAAAGAGTTCACATTCCAAGGTTTCATCACCTGACCAATATTCATTATTCTTGTCTCCACACTTCTCAGATTTGCCTACAAACCACAGCTCCCTTGTCAACAGGAACTCTGAGATAGAGATCCATAGCTACAGATAAAAATACTTTTACTCAAATATTTTATTGGAATTTTTCTCTGATTTGCCTTCATTTTCAAACATTTTGGTATTAATAAAGAATCCTTAAAGCCTTCCAAACCCATTTTATTTTTTAAAAATATTTTATTTATTCACAAGAGACACACACGCAGAGAGGCAGAGATTCAGGTAGAGGGAGAAGCAGGCTCCCTGAGGGGAGCCTGATGAGGAACTCGATCCCAAGACCCTAGGATCATGTCCTGAGCCAAAGGCAGATGCTCAACCACCGAGCCACCCAGGTGTCCCCAAAACCCATTTTATGAAGACATTACCCTGATACCACAACTAAACAGGGACACAACAATCAATCAGTACATAAATAAATAAAAATACAGACCAATATCCTTGATAAACATAGATGCAAAAATCTTCAACAAAATGTTAGCAAGTTATATTTAATACTTTAAAAGAATCATAACCATGAACAAGTAGGATTTATGTCAAGGATACAAGAATGTCTTGACATCCACAAATCAATAAATGTGATACACCACATTAACAAAATGAAGGATAAAAATCATAAGCATCTCAATAGATACAGAAAAAGCATTTGACAAAAGTCAACATCCATTTATGATAAAAACTCCCAACAAAGTGGATATAAAGGAAATGTGCCTCAGCATAATAAAGGTCATACATGACAGCCCACAGCTAACATCATGCTCAACAGTGAGAAGCTAAAATGTTTTCCTCTAAGATCAAGAATGAGACAAGGAGGCCTAATCTCACCACTTTTATTCAGCATAATATATAAGTCCTAGTCAGAGCATTTAGACAAAAAAAATTAGAAGATATCCAAATTGGAAAGGAAGACATAAAATTGCCACTGTTTGCAGATGACATGACTTTATATATAGGAAACCTACGGACTACACACATGCAAAGAAAAATTTAACCTATTAGAAACAGTAAGTGAATTCGGTAAACTTGCAGGATACAACAAAATCAATATACAAAGATCAGTTGCATTTCTATATACAAACAACAAATTATCAGAAAGAGAAATGAAGAAAACAACCCATTTACAATAGCACAAAAAAAAATTACCTGAGAATAAATTTAACCAAGTTGGTGAAAGATCTGTATACTACAAATTATACAACATTAATGAAAGAAATTGAAAATGACACAAAGAAATGTAAAGATATTTCATGCTCATGGAGTGGAAGGATTAATTCAGTTGAAATGTCCGTATTGCCCAAAGCAATCTATAGATTCAATGCAATCCCTATCAAAATTCCAATAGTACTTTTCATAGAAAAAAAATTTTTGTATGGAACCATAAAAGACCCTAAATAGCCAAAGCTATCTTAAGAAAGAACAAAGCTGAAGGCATCATGCTTCTTGATTTCAAGCTATATTGCAAAACTATAGTAATTAAAACTGTATGGTATTGGCATAAAAACAGATGCATTAACTGATGAATAGAGTAGAAACCCCAGAAATAAACCTATGCACACAGAGTCAATTTATGTTTTATAAAGGAGGCAAGAATATACAATGGGGAAAAGATAGTCTCTTCAATAAATGGAGTTGGGAAAACAGAACAGTAAAATGCAAAAGAATGAAACTAGACACTATCTTACAGCGCACACAAAAATTAACTCAAAATAGATCAGACTTGAATGTAAAACCTGAAACTATAAAACCCCTATAAGAACACATAGGAAGTAGGCACTTTGACATTAGTCTTAATGATGATTTTCTTGGATCTGACTCCAACAGTAAAGTCAACAAAAGATAAATAAGTGGAACTACATCAAAATAAAAAGCTTTTGCACAGCAGAGGAAACCATCAACAAAATGAAAAGGCAACCTACCAAATGGGAAAAATATTTGCAAATCATATATATGATAGGGGATTAATAGCCAAAATATGTAAAGAACTCATATAACTCAATAGCAAAAATAAAAAAATCACTTAAAAATTGGCTACAGGATCTGAATAGACATTTTTCCAGAGAAGACATACAGTGGCCAACAGGCACATGAAAAGATGCTCAACATCACTACCTATTAGGGTAGTGCAAAGTAAAACCACAATGAGCTATCACCTCACACCTGTTAGAATGGCTAAAATTAAAAAGACAAGAAATAATGAGTGTTCACGAGGATGTAGAGAAAAGGGAATCCCTGTGCACTGTTGGTGGGTTGGTAAATTGGTGCAGTCACTGTGAAAAACAATATGAGAGTCCTCAAAAAATTAAAAATGGAATTATCATATGATCCAGGGATTCCACTTCTGGGTATTTATCCAAAGAAGACAAAAACCCTAAATCAAAAAGATTTATGCACTCAAATGTTCATTGCAGCACTATTTACAATAGCCAAGATATGGAAAGAACCTAAATTTCTATCAATGGATGAATGAATAAAGAAGATGTGGTGTGTGTGTATACACAAAGGAATGTTACTCAGGCATAAAAAAGAATGAAATCTTTAAAAAAAAAAATGAATGAAATCCTGCCATTCACAACAACATGGATAGACCTTGAGTGCATTATCCTAAGTAAAATAAGTCAAACAGAGAAAGACAAACACTGTATGATTTCACTTATATATGGAATTTAAAAAACAAAAACAAAAGCAAACGAACAAACAAAACAAAACTCATAAATATGGAGGAAAGATGATGGTTGCCAGAAGAGAGATGGGTTGGAGGATGGACAAAATGAGGGAAGGGGGTCAATAATTGCAAATTTCCAGTTATAAAATAAATAAATCATGAGGATGTAATGCTCATTGGGAAGGTGAGATTTTAAGCAAAGCCTTGAGGAGGAGAGGTGCATTCTAAGGGACTCTCGAGGGAAAGAACATTTGTAGGCAACAGAAATAGTGAAAGCAAAGGGCTTAGGGTGGAGCCATGTAACTGAATGGGAGTCAGGAGACCCAGCCTCCCATCTTTGGGCCTCAGTCTCCCTTTCCTCAAGATCCTGTGCAGCTCAAACATGCACAACTCCACTGACTGCATCCCTTGGAACTGCCTGCCCACTCCTCAACCCCACCAGAGGCTTCAGAGATCTCTCTGGTTGTCTGAATTCTAGAAAAGGCTTTGCCAAGAGCATTGGAGGAGGGGGTGAATGGTGACAGATAAGGTTTATTTATAGATCAGGACAGTCTGTGGGCTGCTCTATAAAACTGGCTCCTCTATAGGAAGAGCAGCCAGTTGCTGAAAGGGTCATCCCAGGGGACCTGCTCAATTCCTCTGCCAGCCCAGACCTGTCTCCCACAAAAGGAGTTGGGAGAATGACAAGATCGAAGCAAATCAGATTGCGATTGTTCCTTAATTGGTTTCCAGCCACCTCTCCCAACCCTGTCCCTTACTCTGCTGTGCTACAACCAGTCTGAGTATAATATACTGTGCTGACAAATGTCCCCTGCAACCACTCTAAGCCCAAAGATCTCAGTAGGGTGAGTGAAGTCTACCACAGCCTGAGTAGCTTGCACTTATTTTTCTATGGTGACCCTTCCCAACCATCCCACACTTCCTATGAGCCCCTCTGCAAGACTCACTATGCCCCAGCATGCCTTTGCTCCTACTGTTCCCTTGCCCAGCTGGCAGGATCCCACCCACTCCTCCTTATAGGACCAGACCAGGTGTCCCCTTCTCTGAGGACACAGGTCCTAGGGTCCAGCCTCGAATCCCAGGTCTGCCACTTCCAACCAGGTGTCCAGAGCAAGCTCCCTGACCACCCTAAGCTTTGGTTTTCTTGCCCACCAACTGGGATACAAATAGCACATGTTTATGCAGTTTGAAGATTGAGGGGACCAATGCACATGAAGAGCTTATCACAGTGTCTGGCACACACGCTAAATACACAATAAGCCCTGCATCATTACTATGTTTTAATATTATTATCATTATTACTTATCAACAACTACCTCTACTACCTGTGCTCACTAGTGCTATGGCCCAAATAGTTGCACCCCCCCAAATTTCATACATTAAATCCTAAAACCTGATGGGATAGTATTAGGACGTGGGACCTTGGAGAAATTGTTAAGTCATGGGGGTGGGGCCCTCATGAGTAGGATTAGTGCCCTTACCAAAGGGGCCCAAAGAGCTCACTATTCCTTTCCGCCATGTCAGGACACAGCCAGAAACCACCATCTGTGTGGAAATCAGCCCTCACCAGACTCCAAATATGCCAATGCCTTGCTCTGGGACTTCTAGCCTGGAACTGGAAGAAGTAAATTCCTATTGTTTTTAAGGCACCCAGTTTGTGGTAGTCTGTTAAGAGTGGCCCAAAAGGACTAAGTTGGGCGGAATGGACCCTTCCTCCAGGCGTTGCTACACACCTGAGGTAGGGGTTGTTAAAACTGACGCTGGTTCCCTCAAAATCAGACTCTGAGATATGGACTTGGATGCAAGGAATTTTTTTAAAGATTTTATTTATTTATTCATGAGAGACACAGAGAGAGAGAAAGAGAGAGAGAGAGAGGCAGAGACATAGTCAGAGGGAGAAGCAGGATCTATGCAGGGAGCCCGATGTGGGACTCGATCCCAGGACCCTGAGATCACACCCTGAGCTGAAGGCAAACACCCAAGTGCTGAGTCACCCAGGCATCCAGGATGCAAGGAATTTAATTGAAAGTGATCCCAGGGTAAGACAAAGGAAGAAGATGGGGCAATGAGACACGGAGAGCGAAGAACCAATAAAGAATGTGTGAACAAGACTTGCCTTTGTGGGAAGTGAAGCTCAGCCTCATGAGAGAGCCCCTCAGAAAGTGTCACACCCACTGATTAGACAATGGTGTGCTGAAGACCCAATACTGCCCATAGAATGTTCCTAAGAGACTGGACCGTTGCTGTAGGATGCTAGTACCATGTGATGTCAAATAACTGTCCAAAAAGCCTCAAAAGTTTGCAAACTCTTTGACCCAGCAATTCCACTTCAAAGAATTTATCCTAAGTGAATGATCAGAGATGTACACAAAAATACAGCTAAAACCATTTTAATTTCCCAAATTGTTTGTAATAGTGAAAAACTGGACACAATCCAAAGTCCAATAGGAGAGTGGATAATTAACCCATGGCTTATGCTCACATTGAAATCGCCAGCAGCCACTGAAAATGTTTTATACAAAAATATTTAATGTCACAGAATTATGAACTATTATGATATAGTTCAGCTATTTTTTAAAAGCAGATCTATATGCACATAAACTAATATGTATGATGTGACCTGATATGAGCTGTAATGAGCACATAACACACATGTGCATGCACACACACTCACACACATACACACAAAGACCTAGAAAGATAATGACTAAAATTGATGACAGTGATAATAACTGAGTGGTTGAATTGTATTTTAATTTCCTTTTTTTTTCCTTATCTGTCTTTTAAAAATGTTCTACTGTATTCATGTGTTATAGGGCTGCTCTGACAGCACCAGGCTGCCAACACAGAAGGGCTGCAAGAAGGTGGGGCACCACTCAGCTTGCTGCCTGTCCAAATAGGCTTGTATTTTTCTCTCACATGAAATGTCCTGAGATCAGATACCTTGGAAGACGAGCTTGCCTCCAGCCCCTAAGCAGTCCATCTGAGACGTGTGCTTTTCTGAAAACACACAGGATTCTCCAATGAGAAGATATAGACTACAACCAGAAAAGGAAATTAAATGCTTTTTCCAGTAAATTTCTCCATCCCCAGTGACGCCTGAGTGGCTCAGTGGTTGAGCATCTGCCTTTGGCTCAGGGCATGATCCCGGGGTCCAAGGATCAGATCCTGCATCGGGCTCCCTGCAGGGAACCTGCTTCCCCCTCTGTCTTTGTCTCTGCCTCTCTGTCTGTGTCTCTCATGAATAAACAAATAAATAAATAAAATCTTTAAAAAAAATTTTTTTCCATCTCCAAATTTTAATCATTGAAATAAGGCTACCTGCTGGTTTTTGTTGCTTGAGGACTGATTAAAATAGGTTGATTCCATGAAGTTACCAGTAGATTTTATCAGGGGGAAAAATGCAGTATTTACACTGGGCTTTCTAATCTCTGATCTTTAGGTCCTTTTGATATCATTTCATGTTCTCCAACTACCCTTTGAGGTGGAATTCCGGATATAAGTAAGGAAAGGAGGAGACTATATGGAGAATCTTTATTTCACTCAAAATATATTTTCTGATTTTTAGAGGAGGAGGAAAGCCTCCTGCCTTTCTCTGGCTTTTCTCTCTCACAATAGGATTAGAGGAATTGTCATCCCTTTTATCACTTCTAGTGCCTCAGCCTACTCTCTCCTGTAATAGCTTTCCCCAAAGAGAAGGACAAGCTCCTGTCACTGATCAGAGCCTGGGGTGATCACTGGATCATGTTTTATGAGCAAGTGGACCTACTACACCCTTCACATCCTGCATCCATCAGCACAGACCTCTTCCCAATTCTTGTGTCACAGGGCAGGGCTTGCTGGACCCAATTCACTCTCTCTATGCCTGGCTCTGTGCCCACTCCTGAGCATGTGGTGCAAGCTGGCCATCCTTGCCCACACAGCTGCTCGGGTAAATGGGCTTAGTGCTGGCTCTATAGACTCAGCCATTCTAGATTGGAGAAAACAGGCAGAAGAGAGCACTTTCTGCCCGGAAGTCCTAATCTCCTCCATCTTTTATCAAAAGAGGCCTTCTTTGCGGAGTTTTATGGTGCTTGCAAGTCATTAAGCAAGCTCGTAGTTTGTTCCCCATTTCACTACTGTTCTGTATATATGACTTGGCCAAGAACCCATGGGGCAGCAGGGATGAGTGGGAGTATTTATTCTTATCCTAAGGGCTGAAATATGAACACCAGCTATGTTCCAGGTATTGTGTCAGGTCCTGAAGACACAGAGTAGACTCTATCGTTGCCCCCAAGGGGCTCTTAGTCTGTGGGAGAAGGTGAATATGTAAGCAAATACATGTCATAGTAAGTACAATGCAAGGGGATGGATAGTTTAAGCCCAGAATATACAAAGTGCAGGTGAACACAGAGAAGAGAGAGAGGATGGGAAAGAGACTGGAAGTCAACACAGAAGAAATGACATTTAAGCTGTGCCTTGAAGAATGAGAAAAGCAAAAGGGAGAAGATTCTGGGCAGAGGGAACAGTGTATATAAGAAACTAGTATCACTTCCAGGTACAGTAAGGCATAGACTTTTGGGGTCATAGTGATTTTCCTATCAGTTTGTCAAAGTTCTCTATAAATTAAGGCTGACATTCCTTTGTCTAGTAATGTTGTAAATTAGAGACCATAAACTGTCATAGTGTATGGAGCAGGTTATCGTGGAGAAAAGCCGAAGATAAGGCATTAGTTAGGAAGTAGTTTGTCTACTTAAAAGCAATGCAGACTCAAGGGTGAGAAGCAAGAAGAAAGCATCCCAAGTGAGCTGTCCAAAGTCACACATTGGCTTATGGCAAATGTGCAAGTCAAACCAGAAGGCTAATTCACTGCATTCTGGTGCAGTGCTCTTGGTTCTACCATATAGACAGTACAGCCTGAAAGGGTCTCGGGTGATGAAAGGACACCTAGGGAGCTTTTAAAAGGAAAAATGGGGGAGAAATGAAAAAGAAATATATTCTTTACAGCTTACACTAAAGTCCTAGTCTTCTGGTGGAATTTCATATACTCACATTTCAACTAAGAAAGCCCTTGGTAACCAGGAAATCAGAGTTGGCTTTTAAACATGTGCAATGTGCTGGGCTGGTAACAAGGGCTTCATGAGGAAGATGGAACTTAATCTGGTCTTGAAGAATAAAATTTGAGTGGGTGGGTGCTATGGCCTAAATGTTTATGTTTCGCCCAAATTCATATGTTGTAATCCAAAGATGATGGTATTAGTAGGTAGGGCATTTGAGAAGCGCTTAATTCCTGAGGGTGCAGCCCTCCTAAATGGGATTAATGCCTAATAAAAGGGGCTCCAGAGGTGCCTGGGTGGCTCAGCTGGTTAAGGGGTCTGCCTTTAGCTCTGGTCATGATCCCAGGGTCCTGGGATGGAGCCCCATGTTGGGCTCCCTGCTCAGTGGGAGTCTGCTTCTCCTTCTTCCTCTGCTGCTCCTCCTGCCTGTGCTCTCTCTCTGTCTGTCTCTCTCTCTCTCTGTCTCTCTGTTTCTCTCTCTGTGTCAAATAAATAAATAACATTTTTTAAAAAGGAGGAAGGTCTCCAGAGAAACCCCAGCTCCTTCCACCATGCGAGAATACAACAAAAAGTGTGCAACCTGAATGAAGACCCTATCCAAACATTCTGGCACCCTGGCCCTGGACTTCCAACCTCCAGAACTGTATGATATAAATTTCTATTGTTTATAAGCTACCTAGTCTGTGACATTTCGTTACAGCAGCCCAAATGGACTAGGACAGTGAGAGACAGGTTGGCATAGCAATTCCAGGAGAGGATTTCTTCATGCTGCTACTAAACTTGGTCAGGCGTGACCATCCTTTTTCAGGTAAGTCCTCTTTGGTTTCAAGTAACAAAAATCAAGTCAGCATAGCTTACTAAAAAGGGGGAAATTTGTGGAAGAGATAGTTAGTGGCGTATCCCACAGGCCATCACCTCATCATAAAACTACCTGGAGCTCTCTGAATCCCAACCCTTAGAAACAGATCTGTTTGGCCCAACTTGTCTCACATAATCAATTTCAGTCAATCAACTCTTGCTGAGAGTCTGGATCCCACGGTATAAACATGGCTGCCTTGAGCAACTCTCAAAAAAGACAGTCAACATTGGGTGGCCTGACTGGCTCAGTTAGGTAGAGCATGCGACTCTTGATCTTGGGGTCATGAGTTTGAGCCCAAACTGGACACAGAGTTTCCTTTTAAAAAAAGACAGTCTGGGATCCCTGGGTGGCTCAGAGGTTTAGCACCGGCCTTTGGCCCAGCGCATTATCCTGGAGTCCTGGGATCAAGTCCCACATCAGGCTCCTTGCATGGAGCCTGCTTCTCCCTCTGCCTGTGTCTCTGCCTGTCTCTCTCTCTCTCTCTCTCTCTCTCTCTCTGTGTCTCATGAATAAATAAATAAAATCTTTTAAAAAAATAAATAAAAATTTAAAAAGACAGTGCAAGCTGAACTAGAAAATTTTTTTTTTTTTTTTTTTTTTTTTTTTTTTTTTTTTTTTTAAGATTTTAAACACACAGAGAGAGAAAGAGAGCACAAGCAAGGGGAGAGGCAGAGGGAGAAGGCTCCCTATGGAGCAGGGAACCTGATGTGGGACTAAATCCTAGGACCCTGGGATCATGACCTGAGCTGAAGACAGATGTTTAATCAACTGAGCCCCAGGCACCCCAACATTCCCCAAATTCAAGGTCCTTTCATATGCTCAAGATTCCTTCTGTTTTAGAGCTAAAGATTCAGCTGAAATCTGTGAACAATGAGAAGTCTTAATTCAATGTGGAAACTAGAGTTGTCAGACTTAGCAAATAAAAATGTAAGATGCCTAATAAAATTTGAATATTTAACTAAAAAATAATATGTCCCATGTGATATTTGGGACCTACTTATACTGAAATATGCTTTATTGTTTGTCTGAAATTCAAATTTAACTGGGCCTTCTGTATTTTACCTGCCAACCCTAGTGGAAAGGTAGTACTTTTGCAGGACTCTGAAATCTTGACATTTCCAAAATAATGATCACATCTCTGGGAATTTAAATGCCCAAGACATATGTAAGGGTTTTCAATATGCCAAATCGAGGACATCCAGTGAGTGAAGCTAGCATCCAGAGAGCGAGAGGTGGACCTGCATAATTATCAGTGAGTTAAATTGCTTTGTTGCAGAGAGTCGGCTATTAAATATGCATTTCAATTTTGGAGTGGTTGCCTGAAAAACTTGAGTATCAACAGATGGGAAATCCCTCACTGCAGCCATGACCTTTACCTGTCATGCTAGCACACAGGAGCACATGCAAGAAGACATCATTATACGTCCAGATGCCATCCTCCAGAGCCTTTGGACAGAGAGCGCTGGCTCCCCAGAGGCTAGGTTGGGCAGGTAGAGAGCCCCATGGCTATCTAGATGCAGAGGTGGACTCTTTGGCTTATATGGGTATTTTCAAAACTTCATTCTTCTCTCTGCATGAAGAGGACACTGTTCTTAGTGTTAAATAAGCTGGGGACCCACTCCTGTTGTCACTTCTTACAAGCTACCTCTTTATAGGCTAGAGCAAATCATAAAACCACTCTAATCCTCGATTTAGTCATCTCTTAATTAGAGATAATCACGTTACCCATCTTACAAGGTCATTGGGAAGCTCGATGACCTCCTGCCTATTTATGTGTCAGATTCCGTGGACCCCAGTCCCTCTAACTTGTCTTAGTCTTCCTCCTTCTTATTATCTGAGGGTCCAAGTTCAGTTGCTAATAATATTTTCCCAGCTACCTCAAACTGTGTGCCTTGTCCACAGTCCTACTCTGCTCATCACCAGCTTTAGAGATTTGTTATCCCACTGTCTCTACCTCTGAGCTCCCCAGCAAAAATCGTAAATCATGGTATCAGATCAGCAAATCGAGGCGTCTGTCCCCAGGTGGGCTCTCCCTGTGTTCAGTAATAATACCCTTTTACTCTTCTCCAATGGCTCAGAGGTTCCATGACTAGAGCAGAAGCTGGTGCTTTGTTTTCATATTGCACACGTGACAGGGATGAGGAACAGAGAAGACAGGATCTAACACTTGGGGTCTTGTCTAATCCCTAAGGAGAGAGATGCTTTGAGAAGGGCTGGGAAGACCATTTTCATGAAGTATTTTCTGCAGTATGGAGGCCCACACTGCACTGCTTCAAGACCTAGGTGGCACAATAGGACCAAGTGTATGGTCGACAGGAGTATAGTACAGCAGATTCCAGGTCTTAGTCCCCTTGCCCTGGAGTGGAGCCACGTGACTGTTCTGACCAACAGAGTGAGCAGAGATGATGTGTGTCATTCCCACACCCAACCATTTAATTGCCCCTTGGAGCCCCTCCAGAACTTTCTACTCCTGGCACATCTAAGTAGAGGCTGAATGTTCTAGATGGTGCGGCTCCAGGCCAGAGGACATTCTGTGAGCCTGGATTGCAGAGTCGCCACTAAATTATTCTGGATCCATAGCAGACACTGCAAGCCACGCACATGTATGAGTCGTGTGGGTGTCATCAGAACAAAATTTTCCAAAAAAAAAAAAAAATTTTTTTTTTTTGCACAGCTTACCTTTTGCTACATCCATCATGCTTTAAGATTTTTCATTTCACTTCATTTTTTAAAATTCAGGTCAACCTCACTAAATAGATTTCCTGCTATGTACTCTGATCTCAGACTTCTCACTCTAAATTCAGCTCCCTATCATCTCTCTCCCAGGCAGCACTGGCTCCCTTCACTCTGCCGTCACAGTCTATGATTCCAGATCTGTTTATGTTTGCTCAGTGCCCACTTGTCCACTAGACTGTGATTTCCATGAGGGCAAGGACTGGATCTGTGTTATTCATTCCCTCATGCCTAGCACCTGGCAGTGAATGAACTCTCCTGAAACCTTCCTTGACAGGTTTAAAAAAAAAAAAAAGAAAAGAAAAAGGAAATTGCAGCATTATTCACAATGACCAATGTATGGAAACAGCCTAAGCGTCTGTCAGCAGATGAATGGATAAAGAAGATAACATTTTGGTGGCGCCTGGGTGGCTCAGTGGTTAAGTGTCTGCTTTCAGCTCATGTCCTGATCCCAGGGTCCTGGGATCTAGCACTACATCAGGCTCCCTGTTCAGTGGGGAGACTGTTTCTCCTTCTGCGTCTGCCTTTCCCCCCACCCATGCACTCTCTCTCTCAAAAGAAATAAATAAAAATATTTTTAAAAAAGAAAATAACACTTCTATTATATTTATAATAGGGTTTGGTACTATCCATGGTTTCAGGCATCTCCTAGGGGTCTTGGAACATATCCCCTGTAGATAAGGGTGGGGGTTACAGTATAATACTTCGCCTACTTCCTCCAACGGGTTGTTTTAGTCATTAAATAAAATAAAACCTGGAAAAGCATACTTTCTTTAACTGTGAAGCCCTATACAAATATAAGGATGAATTTTAAGTTCCTACTAGTTATTTGTGCTTTTCTTTTTCCTTAATTAGTATCAACACTTTTACATTCATATGAAACAGATCGAGTTGTCCATTCAGGATAATTAAGAAGTAAGATTTATTTTAGAAAGACTGTGGGATGTTGTTGGAGGGATGGTATGTCTTTTCTTTCCTTCCTTCTTTTAGGAAATCATATGCAAATGCCTTTATCTTGCTAAGGTTCCTCCACACAAACTGGACGGGGAAAATATCTTGCACCTGAACAATATGGATATGTTTAAATTGTAAATAATAACCAAGGGGAAAGAATAACTAATGTGAGCAGGGAAGGGACAACCCATGATTACGACTGGAATTTCACGGGGTGAGGATCCAAAGCAGGCAGAGTATATGTATATGTGATGTGTTTGGTGCCCCTCTTCACCCCCCCATCTCTCCCTGTTTAAGCCAAATCTTGCCTTTTTTGAGTAACAAGGTGGGATGTGTGTGTGCACCTCCATGGTATGTGTACACGTGTGTATGTATGTGAGTGTTGATGTGGACATACTTTTTCCTAGGTTTTGGCTTGGTCATTGTCTGGGGTGGTGGTATTTTTTTTAATTAATTAATTTATTTAGAGTAGGAGGCAAGGCAGAGGGAGAGGGAGAGACAAGTTCAAGCAGACTCCTCCCGGAGTGTGGAGCCTGGCGTGGGGTTCGATCTCATGAGAATAAGATCATGACTAAGCTGATATCAGGGGTCGGATGCATAACTGACTCAGTAGGATGGAAGTGTTTTGTTTTATTCTTGACAGAGTAGCACATGCACGTGGTATTAAAATCTAAGAGACAGTCGGTTCTATGGAAGGCTGCTCCACAGCTCTCTGGGGTTATGCTAGAGAGGATACAGACTGGCTCTAGATGGCATTTCCAGAAGTGGTAAAGCTGGCAAAGGAGACCATTGTTTCCTTGAGGTGGAAGTGTTCTTGAGATGGAAGGAATCCTTTTTTTTTTTTTTTTTTTTAAGATTTTACTTATTTATTCATGAGAGACACAGAGAGAGGGGCAGAGACACAGGCAGGGAGAGAAGCAGGCTCCCTGCAGGGACCCTGCTGCAGGACTCAATCCCAGCACCCGGGGATCACAATCTGAGCTGAAGACAGATGCTCCACCACTGAGCCACCCAGGCGTCCCAAGGCGGAAGGAATCTTAAAGATCCTCTTATCCAAGTCCATGCACCTCTTTGTTTCACAGATAAGGACATGGAGGACGGACCAGAGAGGGAAAGTGACTTGCCTAAGATGACAGAACTTTGACAAGCCTTTCCTAAGCATCTCCCATAGGCAAGCCTTTATTCTATCACTTGAGACGGTTCCAAGATGAACAAAGCATGATCTCCATAATCAAGGAGGTGACAGCCTAATGGAGGGGCATCAGAGGTCCTATAGCATAAGATAGAGTGAAGTAAGATGAAAAAGAAGTGCTTAAGAATACTGGAAGAACTGAAAAGAGTTTCTTTTTATTTTATTTTTAATTTGAGAGAGAGAGAGAGAGCAGGAGAGAAAGCATGGGAGGGGGGAGGGGCAGAGGCAGAGGCAGAGGGAGACACAGGCTCTCTGCTGAGCAGGAAGCCTTATTTGGGGCTTGATCCCAGGATGCTGGGATTAGGACCTGAGCCAAAGGCAGATGCTTAACCAACTGAGCCCCCAAGTGCCCCCGAAAAGAATTTCTGATTGGGAAATTAGAAAGGGGTTTACAGAGGTTGTGGCATCTGAGCTGGGCATCAAAGACAGAAGGATCCAGAACACATAGTACTCACACTGGTCTATTTCTCACGTCACCTGCTGTCTGACACATCCATTTTGGAAAACAACATCAAAATACCAGCCAATAAAAAAAAATGACAATAATAAGGCAGAAAGGGAAACTGAGAAGAACCACAGGCTGAGAAAGGAAACGCGGAATGAAGTCTGAAGGTTATGGGGGGAAAAACATGGAGCACCTGCTGGGATATTGCTTCAATTTAAAACCTAAAACAAATCAAAGGCTAAGTATTTTCTGATCATGCTAAGAAGGTAAAACGATTCTGTAAGATTATTAAGCACGATTATGGTGCACTGACTTCATGTATATAAGCTATAGGTGAGATGCCTGCTTAACTTGAGGAAAGGCAAGGGAGACCAACCAAAGGGGAAAAGTGCAAAGAAAAACAATTTTGAATTAAATTCCAAAATGAAGTGTGGTTGAAATGCCTCTGTGAGTGTGGGGACACTAAATCCTGCCTCGGGGGTGGAGGCGGGGTCAGTCTAGGAATAATAATCTGAGAAATCAACCAACCTTGAGTGATTATTGAAGCCCCACGGTTGGGGTGAGATGACCCAGCAACAGTGAGGGTGAGTGCAGCGTGAGAAGGGAGACTGCACCCGGACTCTGGAAAACTCTCAAGGGCGGGAGGTAGCAAGGAAGAGCCAGTGGTGACATGGCTGGCTGCAATTTCTTGCTGTGGAAGGAGTGGAGGGCAGCTCTGTGGTTTGGAGTAGATGCTGAACAGGGAATTGTTCTTAAACCTATACTCCAGGTAGCTCTAAAAGGGACTGAAGCCGCTGTACCCTACTGCAAGCAGGAATGGGTACAGAATGATTTGATTTGGGGTCAAACCCTGCAGAGCAGGATATTCCAAAGGCCAAAGGGGCAAATCTCTCAAGCAGCTCTGGGAAGGCAGTTTGCCCTAGGCTGGCTAAAGAGCTTCATTAAAAGCTTCACTCCCTACCGCACCCCCAGCCACACACACACACACACACACACACACACACACACACACACTTCCACCAGCACCACCACCTGGAAATAAAACATTTAATTAGGGGACCAAACATCACAGTTTACACCTGCTGTCTTAGCATAATAATTGATGGAATCCCCTTTCAGTCCCTAAAGTATGCCAGTTTGGAAAACAGGTTAGTGGTAGCCAGGGTTAGGGATGGTGGGGACAGGGAGTAGGCGTGACTATGAAGGGGAAGCAAGAGGGAGATCAGATCTTTGCGGCGATGGGCTAGTTCTATATCTTAATTTTGGTGGTGGTTACACAAACCTGCACATGTGATGAATGACATAGAATGATATACACACATTGTATAACGTCAAGCTCCCGGTCACTCTAGTTACATAAGATGTCATCATTGATGAAAACTGGGTAAAGGGTGCAAGGGTCCTCTCTGTAGCATCTTTGCAACTTCCTGTGAGTCTATAATTATTTCAAAATTAAAGGGTGTTTTTTTAAAAAAAAAATGCTCTAGCAGCATCCACTAAGTGACAGAGCAGGCACTTTGCAGAACTGAGATTTGTGCACCCCAGCATTTGCTTGGATCTGTACAGTTGCTAATAGGAACATAAATCGCAGTTGCTACAGGCACGGTGCTGGGGGAGACTCAGTTCTTTGAAGTTGGGAATTACAAGGAGACCAAGAATTCTCAGTAACTCTCTCATTAGCTGTTACAAGAAAGTAACTGTTCCAGCATGAATCAGCAGAGATAGATATAACATGTGGAAATGGATCAGGGGATGACCCAGAACCAGCGCAGACAACAGAGGAGATCAAGAAGACCCAGGGCAACAGCGTTTCTGTTGGAATCCCCGGGCTAGGAGCTTCATCATTGTCCAGGAAAGCAGAGAATTAATAGTTAAGCCTAGACCCGAATAGCTGTAAACACAGTTCAGCAAACTGTTTTTAGTTTACTTCATATCTTGACTTTTCGTTGTTCTCAACTGCTCAGTTTTGTTTTGTTTTTTTCAGGGCCACAAGTTAAAGGAATCCCATGAAACGTCTGTTGTTGGACTTTTTTTTTTTTAATAAATCACTTCCACTTATTAAATGCCATATGTCTATACCATTCGCATGTCATTTCAATCTTCCCACAAACTTACAAGTGGCTATCATGATTGCCCCCACTTTGTGTATGAGAAAACTGAGACCCCCCCCCAAGAGGTTAAGGAACTGATCCAATATCACATGGATAATGAGGTGCAGGGCCAGGATTCAAGACCAGGTGACTTGAACTCTAGACCAGGGTCATCCCTCTCCTGGGATGAGCGAGGCAGGGGTAGAGAAAGTTCCAGGGTCACCTGAGCTAAGTAGAGCCAACTGCCATAAGGCACAATCTCAACACTATGGTGGACAGACCGGGAAATGCACCCCCTGGAGAACAGCACCAGAGCCTGCCCTGTGTTCCATCTACCCCCTTCTCCCCCAGAGTCAGGGGGAGTGAGGAGCTCCTCAGTTCCTTCCATCCTTCCCTTTTCTCCCTGGAGGTCTGAGTGAAGCAGAGAACCCTCCACTTCCACCAGGAGCCATGAGTTAACACTTGGCCCAGAGAGCCCATTCTGTCTCCTCACCCCCGGACTACAGGTACATCGGGTGCCACACATTTAAACTCGACCCTCGTGGGATGGCCAGATGTCCTCAGCAGCCTTGAATACACATCAGAACCTGGGAAACTCAACCATGGCATCTCTTTCACTGTGTCCTTTATGTAAATGGCATCATCACTTTAGAGAAGGGAAGAGAAAAGAAGGAAAAATTTTCCTGGCCTGAGAACATCTCCAGCAAGGGCCCCACTGGGAAGAGCCTGCAAAGTCCACTCTCGCAGGGAAATCTGAGGACACCCGGCCAAGCCATTGGATTGCAAATTCTGAAGCCAAGAAAAGGGAGAAAGCAGCCCAGACGGCTGACATCTTGACCATTTGGCTCTGCAAACACAGCCAAGGATTGTGTCTGTTCACGTGACTCCCAGAGGCAAATCCGGCCTCCGAGTCACACCAGGAGAGGGTTGGGGTGAGGTTAAACAGCTCTGAGATCTCTCCGCCTTTCTCCGAAGACATGGTCACAGAAGGAAGAGAAGGACTAGGAACAATTCGTGGCCTAATAAGATAGACTGAGAAACCAGCAGCTGCAATCTCTCTGTTTACCTGCAGGCCTGGGATGGCACGTATGTCATTGCAACCTCAGGACAGCCGCACTGATCAGTATAATGATATCCCTATTTTCCAAGTGAGTAAACTGAGGCTCAGAGACACCAAACAATGTGTCCCACTGACAGCACACAAGCCAGGATTTGAACCCAGGCAAACTAAGTCCAGCCAGATCTGGGCCTTGCCTTGGCCTCCCTGACCCGACCTCCTCTGTGGCAGTGTGATCTCGGAAAAGTTATGACCACAACACTCAAAATCAAGAAGTAGGGGATCCCTGGGTGGCTTAGCGGTTTAGCGCCTGCCTTCGGCCCAGGGCGTGATCTTGGAGACCCGGGATCGAGTCCCACATCAGGCTCCCTTCATGGAGCCTGCTTCTCCCTCTGCCTGTGTCTCTGCCTCTCTCTCTCTCTGTGTCTCTCATGAATAAATAAATACAAACTTTAAAAAAAAAAAAAAAAGAAGTGGTCAGTTTTTCCAGTCAGGTTCCTTGTAAGTTCTGTAGGACCTAGTCTTGGAACAACTGAGACAAAACCATCACTGAAATACAAACCTTGGATCTTGTTTGTAAAAAATAAAATTCTAAGAAGAGCAGGGGGTATGGTAGGTAATGTGGATGACAGAAAGGAGAAGGCAAGAGTCTTGGAGAAAGGAGCTGGTGAGAGGAGAGATGCCCCAGGTGGGAGGAAACCACACAGGGAGGGGGACGCTGGGAAGAGCAACCCAGAAGGGAACCAGCCATGAACGCCAAACCTGCCCAAGCTGGCAGCTGGGAGCCGGCCTTCATGGGGTTCAGGTTATGGTGTCATCGTAGGACCCTGTGCAAAGGTTTCTTAAGCAGACAGGAAAGTTGCTCAGCCCAAACATGAGTCTCAAGGGTACAGTGTCTTTGGGTCTAAACCCTGAGCTCCTCAGCAGTAGCCTGAGAGGCAGCAGCATATGGGTCACCTTGCAAGGACCATGCCGCTTTTTGCCTTGGAGTCTGGGGAGTGAGTTTTGACCCAGATCCCAATGACTTTGTATGGGGTCTGATCTGTGAAATATTAAGATAGTAGTAGTAGTGGTAGTAGCAGTAGTAGCAGTAGTAGCAGTAGTAGTAATCGAGTTTAATCACAATAAACAAAGACTCTTTGGAAGCTTAGAATGGGCCAGTCACTTCTCTGAATACACATACCCTAACTCATTGAATACATCTACTAAATGGAGATCATGTACTCATGATGCTCATCACATTAGGAATATTTTCAAGATGATACATGTGAAACTGATGATAAGGATCATTATGCTAGTAACAATACCAGTGGTGGCGGTGGCAGCTGGAGGTGACGATGGAGGTGATGCTGATGGAGAGATGGTGCTCCTAGTGGTGACGGTATGTGCATTAGAGCAGTGGGTAAGGTACAGATTTCTAGTTTCACGGAGACCCGGATGCAAATTCCAGCTCGGCACTTACTTGTAGTACGGTCTTAGGCAATTAACCTCAATGAGCCTCAGTTTTCTTCATCTGTGAAATGGGAATAATATTTCCCTCGTGGTGTTAATGAGAAGAGGAAAATGCACATCTGTTTCTTAGCACAGTCCCTGGCACAGAGGCCACTACGGAGGAGAGACGGTGGCAGGAGCAGCAGAAACGATGGCAAAGATACCCCAGTAGCTATCAAGAGCTTCTCCCCAGTGGAAGGGGGCTGGCTCCTGATCACACTCTCTGCAGCTCTTCCAGCAGAGACAACCTTAGCAGCCTTTACTTCCAGAAGCTGTTTGGAATTTGGCTTCATATGGCCCCAAGAAGATCTTCCACACTCACCACATTGCAGGCGCCACTCACTTAACCATTAACCGAGCCAGTTCTGGCTAAGCTGGGAAACAGACAAAGGTTATCTCTGGAGTTCTTACGTCTCCTTCTCACCCCACCCGCGTGGCCTGAGGCTGACCCCTAGTCTGCTGGGACCACAACTACCTTGTCCCATCTCCTTCCCCCTCCCAGACCCACAGACTCCCAGGCCGCTGCTTTAACCCTTCCTTGTCTAGCCAACATCTGTCATTTGAGGTTCTATGACCTCAAAGTTCTTGATAATAGCAATAACAAATCACTTGCGTGTATTGTGGGCTTGCTGTGATGAGTGGATTGGCTTACTCACTCCTCACAACCACCCTGCGATCGGGGTAGAATCATTGCCCCCATTTTATAGGTGGGGAGACTGAGGCTCAAAGGGCCAAGTAACTATTCCTGGGTCACACAGCTTATAAATTGCAGACCAGATTCCTTATTTGAGGTGTGTTTGATCTTGGATCCCAGGCTGACTCCACCATATGATGCTGCCTGCCTTTCAAAGACTAAATCCACAGGAGTGAGAGTTAATTGAAGAGCCAGGGTCGGGGGGTAGTGTCGGGCTGGGGGGACGAATGCCCTTGGCTGATTCTCAGATCCCCTTAGGAAGGGAGCTCTCCTCCACCAACTTCTCTCTAGACATTGACCCAGCATAACCATGGTCCAATTGTCACGGTCAGTGTGAATCTTAGAAATGATGTGTCATGCTTTCTGAAAAGACAGACGTTAGAGGAAAAAAAAATGTGGCATGCCCTTTATCTCAGCAGTTCCACTTCTAGAATTTTATCCTTCAGACATACTTGCACATGTGTGAATTGACATATTTACAAAGTTACTCATTGTTTGTAACAGCAAAAAATTTGGAAGCAGCCCAAATGTCTGTCATTGGGGAATGGCTAAATAAATTGTGGAATGCGCATATGATGAAACACTCGCTGCCATAAAAAAATGTAAGAATAAAGCTCTATCTGCAGAGATATGTCAGACTACATAGGATATGAATCTCTACAACATATTGCTAAGTAAAAAAAAAAAAAAGTAGTTGCAGCATGTATGTTATGCTGCCACTATGTCAAATATGAGGAGGGAGAAGGATAAATACAGATGTTTTCCTGGATATGCATAGGCAGCCTCCAAAAGGGTATATAAGAAACTGGCGCCATTGGCTGCTTTCAGAAAGGGATCTTGGTGGGACACGGACTTTCTGCTCCAGCCCGTAATGTACCTTCTGAATTTAGGCACCTTCGCCAAAATTAATTTGTCTGTAGAGTGCCTGGCTGGCTCAGTTGTTAGGGCATGCGACTCTTGATCTCAGGGTTATGAGTTCAAGCCCCATGTTGGGTGTGGAGCCTACTTAAAAAAAATTATCTATATAAATATACGCACACATATGAATAATGATGAGAGAATGTTCACGGCACATTAATAACGTCGGTGGACACGACATCAGAGACCTTGGGTTTGACTATTGTTTCTATCACCTTGGAAAAGCGACTTGATGTTTGTGAATCCAGATTTCCTCAATTATAAGGCTGAGGGTGAGGGTAGCGATAACTACCTCCCAGGGACAGTGGAGAGGATTAAGAGGCACGGTGTATTCGGTTATTATTATTCACTGTCCAGATATTTGGAGAGCACTTACACTGGGTCAGGCCCTGAGCTCACACTACATAGTAACAAGGTGTGTCCAGCAGCGAGGCTCTTCCATCCTGCATCCAGGGGTTATGGTCTAGCGGGGGAGAAGGACATGAAATCAATACAGAGCTATGCAGTCGCCTGCTGTCATAAAGACTGCGGCAGTGGAGAACGGGCTCTGCGAGGCAGATTCCCGCTGGGGTTACAGAAGGCCTTTCCGAGGCAGGGACACTTAAGCTCAAACCCATAGGCATCTGCTTGGCCAACAGAGGAGGGAGGGGCATTGCAGGTGAGAGGTCTGAGCCAGAAATAAACTTGGAGAGCTCAAGGAACCAAAAGACAATCAAAATGACTGGTGGCAGCGAGCTGGAGGGGGGAGCTGGAGGCATAGAGGGGATGAAAACATCCTGAGCCTCCAGGAACCATGGGCAGGGCCATGGGGCATGTTCTAGGCACAGGGGGAAGCCACTGTGGTCCTACCCAAGGTGGTGTGGCATGGCATGGCAGAGAAGGGCACAGGCTCAGACAGCCAGCTTCAAGTCCTGGCTCTCCCACTCTCTGGCTGGGAGCCCTGGGGCAGCCCCAAGCTTCTCAATAAGGAGGCAAATAGTGCCTCCGGTACTGTGTACGAGGTTCAAGTGCATCCCAGGGGAGCGCTTAGCTCGGTGCCTGGTGCCTCATACACACTCAGCAGATGGCTGCGCAGAAGCAGCAGCCATAATAGCAGTTGTAGTGCATTTCTGAAAAATCCTTCTAGAGCGAGGCTGGGCACACAATGGCCCCTGGACCAAATCCAGCCTGCCTCCTATTTTTGTGCTGTCCACAAGCTAAGAATGGTTTTAACATGTTTAGGGGACGCCTGGGTGGCTCAAAAGAGCACATGCCTCTTGATCTTGGAGTTTGTGAATTTGAGCCCCACAGTGGGTGTAGAGATTACTTAAGTAAATAAGTAAACTTAAAAAAAAAAGAATGGTTTTAACATTTTTGAATATCCTTTTAAAAAAAGGGAGAATATTTCCTGATGTGTGAAAATTTTATGAAACTTACATTTCAGCAGCCATAAATAAAGTTTTATTGAGACAGAGCCACCCACACTCATTTATGTATCATCGAAGGCTGTTTCTATGCTGTAATAGGAAAATTCAGCAGTTGAAACAGAGACTTGTGGCCTGCCAAGCATAGGGTATTTGCTATCTGGCCCTCTACAGAGAAATTTTGCCAACCCCCACTCTAGAGAATAGATTGGCGAAGCCCAAAGATACAAGAATGAAGACTGATTAAGAGACCCTCGTAGAGTCTGAGCAACAGACAACAATGAAAAGGGAAGGA
Organism: Vulpes vulpes; assembly: GCF_048418805.1. Taxonomy (NCBI): domain Eukaryota; kingdom Metazoa; phylum Chordata; class Mammalia; order Carnivora; family Canidae; genus Vulpes; species Vulpes vulpes. Next base: position 15,907,413 of record NC_132792.1, on the reverse strand, counting down.
CAGAGTCTGTCAACATGTTTTTGGAGTCTAGCAAAGGCTCACAAATATTGGGCTTTTCTGTATTTCCTACATTGGATATGTTTACGACTACATCTCTCTTTAACATTGTGAGGTTTTTGAAGTTTGGATATCAGCTCCAACACGCTGTAATTGATGAGAGCAGAAGATGATTCCAGACTCCGAGTGACTGACAAGCTGATGGCGTCACAGATATGTAATGTGGGCATCTTCTGAGCAAGCCCAGTGCTGGGCTGTATAAATAGAAGCCAGTGGTCATCAAGAAGTATTCCCAGGGCTGAGGTCATCCTCCCTTTACGCTGTCATGGCAGACCCCAGGCGAGGGCTGAGTCCACACCTGTGCCCCACAGCCAGCTTGTGTCAGGGGAACACTGCAACGTTGAGAGGGGAGTCAGAGCATTGCCTGGAAGATGACAACTCGTGAAAAAAGAAAAAGCAACTGGGATTATCCAATAATGGTAGATACCATGTATTAGGCATCACCATGCCCCCATCCACCATGGCTGCAAGCTCTATATATGGGTTGGTTCATTTCACTCTCATGATCACCATTAGTGACACTGGTCACTACCACCATGTGTCCATTTCACAGATGAGGACAAAGAAACAGAAGGGTAACTGGCCCAAGAGGCAGTATAGCTAGTAAGTGGAGGAGTCAGGATGCCATTCCCAGAGATCTGGGATCAAGAGCTCCTGTTCTTAACTACTAGGCTTCATTATGTCTCTGCTCTGGCCCTCAGGGAGATGTGAAGACTACAGGTCATTTAGGAGCAATATTTAGGTTATTACCCCTCACAACTCCCAGGAATTGAAATATATTGTCTACCAAACAGGATTTATTACGTAACGATCACTTCTTTGTTTTCTTGGTCAGGTGCGGCTGTCAATCCTTGCTTATCAGCATGCAATGCCAACCCTCCCCCACCAACACACACACACACACACACACATACACACAAAATGCAGTCTCATCAAGGATGGATTAGGATTTCCAATGGGCTTTTTTACAACCTGCAGGTTGACTCTCAAAGTACCCACATCACCATCCATGGGCTCTAGACAAAGGATTACTGCCTGGATACACAGCTCAGACCCTGTCCAGCTCTCCCTGGCATATTGCCATTTAAAACCCAATTGAGTGGTATGGGCATGATTACCTGCATAAGAAACAGAGATTAAACATACCACCATCAACAATAGTACTTATAACTGCCATTCAGTGCTATGTGCCTTCAATTTAACCCTCTTAACAACCTGGAGATTGAAATAACTTGGTGAGTATTGTTAGGCCTATCTTTCACAAAGAATACAGAGGAAAAGAGAGTTGTTCTTGCCATTCGAACCTCAGGGAGAAGATGTCTGAGACAGTATTCACACTCAGAACTGCCTAACTCTGAACCCTGCTCCTAACCATGAGGCCATAGCAACTCTTCTAAGGAATTAAGGAATATCCCAGAAGCATCTCAGTTCAGTAGAGATTTATTGATCACATACTATGTGCTTCTAAGCCTTAGAGATCCAATATGACAGAAATGGTCCCAATAAAATTTAGAGTTCAATTAATACAACTATGGCGTTTATTCATTCAACAAACATTTGTTGAGAATCTATATGTCAAATAATGCCAAGTGTTTGAAGATGCAGCTGTGAACAAAAAAAAAGGCAAAGATGCTGTCCTCATAATGTTAGGACATTTCAAAACAATGTAATTGGGCATTTTCGGCAGGCAGTAGGTTAATTGAAAGGTGAAACTAGAGTCCTACACTTGGCTCTTGGTAGGATATGCCTTCCCAGCCTGCCTGGTAGCCCTCCAGCTGTTGGTGGAAAGTCTGGCTGCTGTGGGGGGCAGTCGCTCACCCTGGCACTTATCAGAGTCACATCCCAGGAGCAGGTCAGAGAAGGGCTGGCTGCTTTATTCCCAGTGGTGCTGAATCCCTGTAGTTCTCCAGTTATCATAAGGGGTGTCAGGAAGTTCTCCTCACAAGTACTCCAAAGGAGATGAGTTTTGATCCACTTTCTTTTAAAGAGTATTCTTTCATTAAAGAGTAACTTTGTCCATATGGTGAGCATAGAATAAGGTATCCAGTAGTTGAATCACTATGTTGTATGCCTGGAATTAATGTAACATTGTGTGTCAATTATATTTCAATTAAAAAAACACCACCACCACCACTCCCTCACAGGGAAGGGGCAACAAAAGATTCCAACCACAATGGAATCAAACTAGAAATTAATTACAGTGAAGCAATGGAAAAATCTCCAAATACTTGAAAACTAAAAAAAAAAAAAAATTAAACATAGAACTTCAACAAAATTAAATTTTTCGCTCTGTGAGAGACCATGTCAAATGTATGAAAAACCAAGCTACAGAGTCAAAGAAAATATTTGCAAATCATATATCCCACAAAGGAGTGCTATTCAGAATATATTAAGATTTCTCAAAACTCAATTGTATAACAACAAACAATCTAATTAGAAGATGGGCAAGAGACACAATGAGACATTTCACCAAAGAGGAGATGCAGATGGCAAATAAGCACATCAAAAGATGTTCAATATCATTAGCCATTAGGGAAATGCAAATTATAGCCACAATGAGATACCACTACACACCTATCAGAAATGCTAAAATAAAAAATGTCTACAATCCCAAATGCTGACGAAGATGCAGAGAAACTGGATTACTCAGACATTGCGGGTGGAATTATAAAATGGTACAGCCACTTGGGGAAACTGTTTGGCAGTTTCTAACAAAACAAAAAGTGCATTGATCATATGGCCTGCAGTTGCACTCCTGGGCATTTATCCCACATGAATGAAGTCTTTAGGTTTACAGCAAAACCTGTCTACAAAGGTTTATAGCATCTTTATTCAGAATAGCCAGAAATTAGAAAAGACCCAGATGTCCTTCAACATGTAAATGGTTTAAAAAAAAACCGTAACACATTCATATCAAAGAATATTACTCAAGAATAAAAACAAATTGGGAAGCCTGGGTGGCTCAGTGGTTGAGCATCTGCCCTTGGCTCAGGTCGCAATCTTGGGGTCCTAGGATCAAGTTCTGCATCAGGCTCCCCTCAGGGAAGTCTGCTTCTCCCCCTACCTACATCTCTGCCTCTCTCTCTGTGTCTCTTGTAAATAAATAAATAAAATCTTTTAAAAAAGGATAAAAACAAATCATTGATACATGCACCAACCTGTTGGAATCTCCAGAGAATTATTCCGAGCAGAAAAACCCCAGTCCTAAAGTCACTTACTGTATGCTTCCATTTATGTAAGATCCTGAAATGACAGAATTTTAGGAATGGTGAGCAGATTGGTGGTGGCCAAGGAAGAGAAGTGGGTATCGATACAAAAGGACAACATGAGGGATCCTCTGCTTGTGAATCTATAATTATCTCAAAATTTAAAATTCTTAATTAAAGAAATAACTACAACATAAAAAAATAAACTTTAAATTTCATAGAACAAAAAAAAAAGTTTTTTAAAGACTGCAGGAAAACAACTAGTGAAATCCAAATAAGGCCTGTACCAGTATTGTACCAACATCAACTTTTTCATTTTGAAAAATTACTAGTGCCATTGGGGAAAGCTAGGTGAAGAGTACATGAGATCTTCCTAATACTAGCTTTGTAACTTCTTGGGAACCTCAAATGACTTCAAAATACAAAGTTGTAATTTTTTAAAAACCACTTAATGTTCTAATTTTTCTTATCTTCAATCAATTCTTAAAGGACCGCAGACCAGCACAGGTTCTGGTATCTGTATGTCCATGTGATCACTACATAGATACACCCACTACCCTGGAAAGAACACAATCTATGAGGTGTACATCAGTTTGGGGGGGGGGTTGTTTGTTTGTTTGTTTGTTTGCTTGCACATCAGTTCTAAATCAGAAATCTCAACTCAGGCATAAAAGACTCACAAGTTTCTTTCATTTCTGTAATGCAATTTCATCTGTATTTTGAGTTGCTGTTCAGCCAATGTGGTGGAAATAATCTCAGGCAATTTGGCTCCTGGGAGATGGCCCAGGTTTTGGGAGATTTACATGACTTCTGATATCAATGTGGGATTTGGGGGGTGGGGGCAGGGGTAGGGGAGAAACACCTTCTTATCTTCAGTATCTTCGGTCCACAGGGCCATCTTCTGGGGATCCATCAACCATCATCTCTGAGTTCTTGGTCCACATAGGTCATAACCCCTGGACTCCACCTGCAAGGCTTCTTGTACCCATCAACACCATCTCTACCACTTGTGTTTGCCTCCTATGGCTGCTGTAACAGATGACCACAAATGTAGTGGCTTAAAACAACACAAAGGTGCTAAGTTACAGGTATGGAGGTCGGGAGTCTGGAAAGGGGGTGATGGGGCTAAAATCAAGCTATGGCAGGGCTACATTCCTTTGTGGAGGCTCCAGAGGAGAATCCATTTTCTTGTTTCTTCCTCCTTCTACAGGCTGCCTGCATTCCCTGGCTTGTGGCTCAAAGACTCTGACCTTTAGCTTCTATCATCCCATCTCCTCTGACTCCAACCCCTTAACTCCCTTTTATAAAGACCCTCGCAATGCTGTCAGGCCCACCCCAACGTATCTGCACAGAGAATAGGTCACGTGAGCACACAGTGAGGTGACAGCTGCCCATGAGCCAAGGGAAGAGACCTCAGAATGAAATCCACATCTAGGGCACCTTAGTCTTGGGCTCCTAGTCTCCAGAACTAGGACAAATGAACATCTGTTGTTGAAGGCCCTCACCCCCCTAGTCTGTGGTGTTCAGTCATGACAGCTAACAGACTAAGGGAGCCTGTTGGTCATGTGAGCTGTCTATCCAGAACCCAGAATGAGGCTGACATACCCACAAAGATGAAGGCAGTGTAGTGAGGGGTGCCCCCACCCATGCTGAAACCAGAACTAAGGAGACTCGGGCCCTCAGGAGCCATGCCCCTGAGAGGAAGTGTGGAGCTGGGCCACACATGTCCAGAGACTCAGAAGCAGAAGCAGAAGGCAGGGAAGGTTTTACTGAAAACCCCTCCTTGTGGAAACTAGGAGTAAAGAGAGGCCTTCCCTCCACTGTCATATGTGACCATCAAAAGTGCATGTTCCCATCCATTTATTCATTCAACATTTACTCAGCATCTGTTATCTTTCTTCTATTGCTATGTAAGAAATTACCACAAACTGAAGAGCGTAAAACAACACAAATTCATTATCACACAACTTACAGGTCAGAAGTCTGGACATCGCACCATTGGCTTTTCTGCTCAGGGTACTCACTAGGTGAAAACAAAGTGTGGGCCAGAGCTGCCGTTCTGGTCTGGGGCCTCAGGGTGTTCTTCCAAGCCCTGTGGTAATTGACAGAATTCATTTCCTTGTGGTTGTAGGACTGAGGTCTCTGTTGTCTTGTTATGGGTCAGCCAGGGGCTGCTCTCAGCTCCTACAGGTGGCTCTCAGGTCCTTGCCACACGGAACCCTCCATCTCAGCAACAGAGAGCCTCTCTTGTATAGAATCCCTCTCCTGCTTTGAATGTCTCTGACTTCTTCTTCAACCAGCCAGAAAAGCCTATCTGCTTCTAAAGGGCTCATATGATTAGATCAGGCCTATCCAGATAATCTTCATAATCTCCAGATTTTAAGGTCAACTGAGTTGAGACTTTAATTACATTTGCAATATCCTTTCACAGCAGGTACCTAGCTTAGTGTTTGAACACCCATAGGGGCTGTGGATCCTGGGGCCATCTCAAGAGTTCTACCTACCACAAACCCCGTTTTAGGCAAGACAGGAGGACAGAGATGCCTGGGAAAACACCCATCCATGGGGGACTTACAGTCAAGTGGACACAGCAAATACAAAGAAGGGACTAGATTTCAAGGCAAAAGGAAAAGGCAACAACATTCTGTAGGACTTCGGAAGAGGCTGGTATCACTCCCTCAGGAAGAGTAGAAGGTTTCCCAAAGAAGTCTGAGTCTTAAAGCATAGGAAGGGAGAAGGCATTCCAGGTGGAATTTACATTTACAAAGGTGGAAAAGACCATAACAAATTTGGGGACTGACAAGCAACCTAGCGATGCTGAGTCTTCAGAGGGCAAGGTTAGAAGAGGTGGAAGACTGGGCTGGTTGAGACCAGTTTGTGCCAGATGTCCCATGCCATCCTAGAGATAAGGGAAGCAACCAAAAGGTTGGAAGCAGGGAAAGAATCTAGCAAGATCTGTGTTTTTGGTGACAGCTGGGATAATGAAGGCAGAAATTGGAGCCAGGAAAATGAGTTAGGGTGTCTACAGCATTTCGAGTTCCTCCAACTAGCCCTATGTTTTCAGAGGGAACGATATTATAACTGATTGATCCAGAAGAGGCAGACAGGTGTCAGCAGCACGAGACATGTGCCGCTGGTAGCATGTGTGGGATACGAGATGGTTTTAAATGATGCATGGACACAGCAGTAAATAGCTCTGACTCAGAGAGAAAGTTACTCCTTTCCGATGCTCTTTCCATCCTTTTAATTAGCTCAAGGAAAAGTTTTCAGTTTGGAGGTAGTCTGTCTTTGACACCTTTCTAACACTGTTCTCCCAGGTTCCACCTTCTGCAAATAACAGTATCTAGCTAGATTAATAACACGATTTCTTTCTGTAGATTATTTTTGCTGTTCCTTGCATTTGCTCCAATCAGTACTGGATTTTTTCAATTGTGATAAAAAGCTTTATTATTATTATTATTATATAAGTACATTTATATTTTCAAATGTGAATCAATACAACTTAAAAATGTTAAGTAATCCTGCAGATGGTACATATGCTGTTGGGGCAAATATTGTAAATGTGGTTTATACATGAGTCAATTTGGGACACACAGGTGGAACGGAAAGTAGGCAGGATTTGCAGTCAAACTTGTCAAACTTGGGTACAAGTCCCACTTCTAACTTATTAGCTGGACGGCCCATGAATAATTCACAAGCCTCTTTGTGCCTCAGTTTCCTCCTACAAATTAAAGGGATGATATACTTATTCAGAAGCTGGTGACGATTAAATGAAACAAAATGAGAGAAGCTTCTAGGTGTCTCATACATAGTAGGCACCTGGAATTCACAGCGCGTATCTCTGAAGAAGGATACCTTGGTTTTTGGCAACACCAAACAGGGACTTAATTCCAGCATCCACAGAGTATCTGTGCTTGGTAAAAATTACCAAAGAGCAATCACCTGCTTAGTATTTGGGATTTATGGGCAGTGGTGATTCTCAGGCTGAATCTAGCTGTTTGGTGAGAAACAACTTATATTAGGAAAAGCATTCAACTCAAGGTGGCCAGCCCAGGATCCCTTACATCCTCTGCAGAGATCAGTTGGATGTGGGTCTGGAATATTCAGATATATGTGCAAATGAAGTTGTAGAAAATACTTCCAATTTTAGTTATCTACTGCTGTGTAATAAACCACCCCCAAACTTGGTAGTGCTTAACAATTACCATTCTATTATCATCTCTCACAATTCTGTGGGTTGACTGGATTACACTGGGTAGTTCTGCTCTATGTGACGTCAACTAGGGCTGCCATCACTTGGAGGGGCAATTAGCCTACAGCATTCAAGGTGGCTCGCTCATATGGCTATAGCCTGACTGGATATTAGTACATGGTGAATGATCACTAAATTTGAATTGCCATTATTATTTGCAGTCAGTAGTGCTATGGTTTTAGTACAAATATTTCCAATCACCCCATTTCCAGACACATTACACTTCCATGGCTCCATGTGAGTAACTATGTGACTAGTTCTGACCAATGAGTACTAAGTAAAAGTGATATATTACCATCTGGCTGAACATTTCATTGTCTGTACAAGATCTTTTTTCTCTTGCTCAATATTGGCTGAGTCTGATGAATGTGTTGACTGCTTTGTTAGCCTGAGTTCCTGAGTGACTGTGATGGTCAGAGCCTCCTTGCTGACCCCTTATGGACATGTAGCAAAAGCAAGAAATAAAGATCGGGGAGTTATTTGTTACTGCAACATATTTTAGCCCATTCATACCAGTGCAATGCCATTTTTGTTGTTGTTCAATCTTGCAATGAACAAAATATTATTATGGTCTCATTAAAGGTGGTACATAATAAAAGCATTCAAATTCTTACGGACAAGAAAAAATAGCCATCATATAAGGACCAACTTCACTACAGAGGGTTCACGATACACAGGGCCATTTAAAATATGTTTGTACTTCCCACTGGGTTCCTTTCATTACTCATAAATATCCGCACAACAAAGAGGCCATTTCTTTCCATCCCTTTACCAAGCTTTACTCATGCTCTTGGAATTTATCACTACCTGATATATTTCATATTTACTTATTGATATATTTCATATTTACTTATTATCTAGTTCTAAAATAAGCTGTGTATCCCAGGCCCTAAAACGGTGTATGAAACAAAGTAGACAATTTTTTAAATTTAATGCAGGTATACATATACATATATATATAATAAAATGTTCACTGCGCTTTCTTCTGGGTGGTAAAATTGAACACTATCTATCCATTTATCTAATGTATTTATTTTTGCTTATCCATCCTCTCAACAAATATGTTTTATTTATGGGAGTTTTCATTTTCAATGATTAATATGTATTATTTTCATTTGAGAAATGATAATAATAGGTAACATTTACTGAGCGCTCACCGTGGGTCAAGCACTAAAGCTCAATACTTTACATGAATTATCTCAACCTCCCTGGGAGATAGGTCTAATCATTATCCCCATTTAGTATTCATAGATAAGGATACTAACATTTAGAGAAGTTAAATGAGCACAGGGGCTGGAATTCAAACCCCAGATCTCTGTGCAATGGCCAAATAACTAACCAGACAATGTATACCTCAGGATGCATACATAAGCTCATTATAAAGAATAAATAGGCACATTCACACATGTTGTCTCATTGGAGGCTCACAAAAATCTTAAGAAGGTAAGCCAGCAGGCATTATTATCCCCACTTCAAAGACCAAGTCTTGGGCCCATATGACTGCATCTTGCCATCTGCCTCGTACCACATCTTTGCAACAGGTGCTTCCTCTCCCCTCCTCATAAGCCTTTTCCCCCACAATACTTGGCTATGCACATCTTTCCTTTGCATACCGAATGAAGACACAGCTCTGTTTCTCCACGGCAGCTTGAGGCTTTGTTGCTTATAAGCTAATCTGCATGGGGGTTAATATAAGCCAGAAGTTAAGAGACTTTGGGTTCTGGTCTTGGCACGGCCACCAACTGAGAGCCTCAGTTTTCCCACCTGTAAAATGAGCCGGTTGGAGAAACAGATTCAAAGGACCAGTGCAGAGCTAACGCTGTTCATGCTGGGAATCCAAAAGAGGACTGACCGGTGACGCTCTTCCTCACCAGATCAAAGCCCACGCACCAGAGAAATAGAACCCTGGAGCACAGGAAATGAAGCTCTTAGCAAAGATCATTCTAGGTAAACAGAAAACGTACGCAGTCTTGAACAGCATTGGTGCCCTATTACTGGATGAACCCTGACAAGAATGTACTTCATTCATTCACTCAAATCAGCAATCACTTATTGGGCACCTATGTATAACACACCAGGCAGGTTTAAGCGCATGAATACAGCAGCAAAGGAAACAAACTACGCGCTTACAGGAACCTTACATTATAGTGGAAAGACAACAAATAAATGAATAAGCACATTGCACAGTATACGGTAACAAAGACCTTGCCAGGTGATAATTCTCTTCCAGGACATTGCAAAAGAGAGGGGCAAAGTCTGATAGGGCCCCTTTCAGATATGGCTTTGGGCCTCTTCTGGTATAATAGCAAATGATGAAAAGGGGCACAGAAATAGCACTGGCCTTGCAGTTATGAGACCTGGAGTTAAATCATGGTTCTGGATGTAGACTGAGAACTTGGAAACTACTACACACTGTATACAGTAGCTACAACCTGCACAAGCTTCAGGAACCCTCTCTGTACAATGGGGGTAGTAGTACCCACCCTGCTTACCTTACAGGAACGAGGCAAGGATCAAACTAGACAACAAAATCAAATAAATATCAAGCTCTGGGGTTTCCCCACTCTGTAAACTTTCTGTTCTGAACAGATGTGAAGTCCAGCTCCTGCTATAGACTCCTATAGACTCGAACACATCAGGTCCCAGCATCCAAACTACCAAAGGCATGGGATTCCAGCTCAAAGCAGGAGACATTTTGTATCAAACCATGAGGTGAGGGGTCATAGACGTGGAAGGAAACAGCGTCTGTCTAGCAAGCTTCCTTTTGTCCTTCTACTTGCAGGTATTCGGCAAAGCGATCTAAATGTTCCAAAAGGTCACACTCTGCCTTGCTTTCTTATATGTTTTGTCAGTAGGGGCTGTTCTAGGCTACAGTTGGTAAATTGATATTTAATAGCTTTCATTTCTCTTATCAGTCTTATAATGGAAAAATTAAATAAATGTAACATGTGGAAGGATATATACTGAAGTTATAAACAGGACCTGGTTGGACTGCTGATAATCATTTCCTTTTTCTTGTTTGCTTCTCTGTATTTTGTGCTTTCTTTTCTCATTCATACAAAAATATTTATCTAGGGATCAGACAGCTGGAAGGGGCCATCCTGCAATTCACATCTTAATTCCAAATCTTTCTGCTCTGCCACCTTTCCTTTGGGTTTATAAACCAGTGTGGATTTGTTGTCATTAGATTAGGGGCTCCTCAGGGATAATGCTGTGTTTTTTATTCCTTCTCCTCCTGCAATTGCTAAATTTGCAAGACTTCCTAGACAGGCCTGGTTCTCATCCAGTTATGAACAGAAGCTGCTTTCTCCTTGCTAGGCATCTATAAAACACCATGATAGACTCTGGTCCTTCCTTGGTTTCAAAGCCTCTAGACAAAGATTTGAATCCAGGTTCTACTAATTACTGGCTGGGTGAGTTTAGAGAAGCTTCTTAACCTCTCTGAACTGCAGTTTTGTCATTTATAAGATGAGGGAGACAATACTCACAGAGTAGGTGGTTGTAAGGATTTGGCAAGATAATGCATATGAGGGATGCTTGGGTGGCTCAGCGGTTGAGTGTCTACCTTAGGCTCAGGGTGAGATCCCAGAGTCCCAGGATCGAGCCCTGCATCTGGCTCCCTGTGAGGAGCCTGCTTTTCCCTCTATGTCTCTGCCTCTCTCTCTCTCTCTCTGTCTCTCATGAATAAATAAATAAAATCTTAAAAAAAAAAAAAGAACTCTGGCTCAGGCCTCTGATGAACCCAGCTTAAATCCTTGTTCCCTGCATGCCTCAGGTAAATGATGACATTTCTCTGAGCCTCAATTTCCTCACCTGTAAAACAGGAATAATAGTATGACTTACCTTAACAGCGATTCTCAAAATGGGATCCAAGCACCCTGGAGGCCCCCAAGACCTTTTTGGGGCTCCTCAAACTCATCTTCATAATAGGGCATATTACTTGCCCTTTTCTTTCTCACACCCTCACAAGTATATTGTCGTTTAAAGAGGCTGTAGGACCTGTAACACCTCACAAGAGACCCCTCCTGGGACCTGGACCTGGTTTTATGCGCCGTTAAAACAAAACAAAACAAAACAAAACAAAAAAACAAAACAAAATCATCTTCATAATAGGGCACATTACTTGCCCTTTTCTCTTTCACACCCTCGCAAGTATATTGTCGCTTATAGAGGCTGTAGGACCTGTAATGGTGTCACTGTTCTGATGGCTAATGGAAAGTGTGCCTGCAAATTTCTGTGTTTTAATTTTTTCAATTTCATTTCTAATATGGCAAATATCAATAGGCATGTAACTCACACAGACAAAAGCTTTTTGGGGTCCTAAGTAATTATAAGAGTTTAAAGGGACCTGAAACAAAACATTTTTGAGAATCACTGCCAGGCCAGGTAGCATTGTTGTAAAGATTATATGGCAACTGGCATATGCATACAAAGCACTTAATAAACATTATTCTTATAATTATTGATTCCAAAGCTCCTGAATCATATTAGGGTCTATCTACTCCACCTATACATAAAGCAAACAAATCATACCACTTAATGCAAGGTCACCCTGGTTTTATTCACTGCTGTTTATGTAGTGAAAGTTTAGTCCGTGCTAAACTTTGAACCATTCACAGGCACTGCAACACATCAGAAACCTCCATGGTGTCCATGACATAGAAGACATGGGAACCCAAAGGACAGTGAGAGGACTACCCTGCTTGGCTCAACCCTGACCCTTCCCACCCTGTTAACCTCTCACCCAGCTGGACGCAAATGGGAACAAGGTGGAGGCACCAGGAACCTCACTTACAGAAAATCCTCCTAAGTGATTGGCTATCAAGAGGAGGCACAGCCTCAAAATGGGAATAGTTTCCTTAAGGTTTCGGTAATTTCCATGGAAACAAACTGAGAACTATACTTACTTTTAAGGGGATGGAGGTGGGCAGTGGAATGACCTAGAAGAGTGAAGGGCAAGTGAGAGCAAGACCTGAAAGAGCCGAGAATAAGCAATATAAAATTATTAAAGTTGGTGGGGGATAACCCCCCCCCCCCTTTTTTTCTTTTACTCTTCTGGCACACCCTTGAGGGAAGAGATCTAAAACAGTCTTCCAAGATTCTCATGTTGACAGCAACTACATTGGGATCTTAAAAGTCATTAAATGAGTCTGAGAAAGATGCGAGGCGATCTGGGTCACGGCCATCAAGGAAGTTGTTGATGAATCCGTTTAAGAGCTGCATCATCAGTTCGCCTCTGGGGTCCGTGAACACCTCACAAGAGACCTGGACCTGGTTTTATGCGCTGTTATTAAAAAAGAAAAACAAAAACAAAAACAAAACAAAAAACGAACCGACAGGCCCTACATGAGCAATAAGCGAACAAACAGGTGCAGACCAGTAAGACAATTTTGCATATGAGCTATTTTTATTGTCAAAACTTCTGGAGACCCAACGGGGGGGGGGCTACGTTAGAGAAACCGGAGCCCCTGGGGGCGCCCCTCGGACAACCTCCCGCCCGGTGTCCTCTCCCCAGCCTAAGAAACGAGCGTGTCAGGAGGTCAGCCGCTGCGTGGGCCACGCGGCCACCGCCAGGGCAGCCGTCCCCGCCCCAGGGCCCCGCCCGCCCCCGGCCACTCCGCCGCGCACCGCCACCTGTTGCTGCCCCTGCGCCCGGAGCCGAGTCGCAAACCGCCGCTAGAGTTCGTTCTAATTCCCCGGAGCAGAGGCCGGCCGGGAAGCCCCGACGCTCCGCGCCTGCTAATCCTCGGGGCGGGCGGGGACTCGGCAGAGCCTCCCAGCCCCCGGCTCCCTTTGTGTCCTCGCCGCGCCCGGACTGTCAGGAGGAGACCCCGGCCCCATCCCCGGGCCCGGGCCCCGCTCGCGCGCGCCCGCCCGCGCCCCACTCCCACCGGGAAAGGCAAAGGCTGCCGCAGCGAGCGGCCCTTGGAGGGGCAACGGGCCCGTCCGGGCAGGAACGCGAGGCGCAGACAGGTTGCCCCGTGAGGTTCCGAAGCGTCCCCCGGACCCCGAATTCCTTAGGGCTCCAGAGCGCAGCGCCGGGGCGGGAACGCCGCGCCCAGAGCGCAGGTTCGCGGCACCGCGGCACCGCGGCACCGAGGCCGCGGGCGGAGGGCAGCGGGATCCGGGCCCGCCTTTGCTCCAAGGCGCCCGCGGGGAGCCGGGCTGGGGCCGGGGGGCGGGGGGCGGGGGCGCTTAGGGACCCGTCCCCGCCGGGAACGCCAAGGTCCCAGCTCCGCAAGCGACCCGCCCTGCTTCCGAGGGACCTCCTGGGCGGGCGAGCGCCGCGGGGGCGCGCATTTCTCCGCGTCTGAGAATCCCAGCGGTCGCCGGCCCGGCAGGAGTTTAAGTCCGCTCCCGGGGCGTCTGTTTGTTTATTGGCTCTTAAGGGGAAAAAAAGTTTGAGGATCTTTAACCAACCTCAGACCTGGCGCAAGCGCAAACCTCCGAATCTCCCCAGCAAAAGTCCTCTCGTTTCAAGTCGTTATATAAGTGGGGGGGGGGCCCCCTCTGTCACCCTCCCTACCCGAAGCCCTCTTATTACTATTCCAGGAGCAAAACGTATCTCGCTTTTTTTTTTAAAAAAAAAATTTTTTTTATTTTTTTTTTAATTTTTATTTTATTTTATTTTTTTTTTAGTTGTTATCTCCCGGAGCCCAAAGACGGGAGAAAGCGCAGGCGGCGCCCTGGGCGCGCGGGGCGGCCCCACCCGCGCGCGGCCCCCGGCGCCGGGAGAGGGGCGCGGGGTCTGGGGTGCCAGCCGGCTCGGGGCCAGCAGCCGCGCCCCGCGGTCCCTCTGTCTGCCACTCCACGTGGTCAGGATCAACAGTTTGTTGAGCTCATCAGTGACACCTTGAACTTTTCATAAAGAAAATGGGTATTGCACCGGGAGGGTTTGGCCGCGGCCGCCGGGCCGGGTCATGCTTAATATTCAATGATCTCGCTCGCGCCTCCCCCTCCTCCCCTCGCAGAAATTCCACCGAGTCCGTTACTGGGCTCAGACTTTTAAGTTAATTTACTGCCCCCCCCCCCCCCCCAACCACCACCACCAGCCTCGGCTAGTAACCAGCGCCTTCGGGGCCAGCCTCCCCCCCACCCCCCCCTGGCTCCCGCCTGAAAATGACATTTCGCCGGCGTCTCCGGAGGGGGCTGAATTTCACTTTGTAACTTTCTGCGGAACCCGAGCCCGGGTGGCAGCTCGGGTGGTGGTATCGTATGCAAATACGCATGCTGACGTTACAGATCATGTGGGTTTTGGCGTAGATTCCCCACTGATCGAGACATTTTTTTTTCCCCTTTTTTTTTTCCCTTCTTTTTTTTTTTTTTTGTTTTTTTTTTTTTTTTTCCCCTTTTAAAAAATTTTTTGGCCACTGTTCCCCGTCTCCGGGGGCTCCTCCTGTCCGTCTGTCTGGCAGGCCGGCCGTGCCCCTCTTTCCCACGGAGCCCGGCGCCCGGTGGGGAGTGGGGAGTGGGTGGGGGGAGCCAGCAGAGTTCCATTTTGGAACGCCCGTGCCGCGTCTCCGCGCTCCCAGCCCGGGTCCCCGCGTCCCCAGCCCCGGCGCAGGTAAGAAACTTCGCCTCGGCGCCCGGCACCCCCCGCCCGGCGCCGCCAGCCCCGAGCCCCGCACGCCGGGCGCCGGCCACTCCAGCGCAACTTTCCCACCGCCGCCGCCGCCGCCGCCGCGGCTCCCGAAAATGTGTTGTTAATGGGACTTGGCCGGGGTTTGCGATTGGGAAGGGGTGGGGGTGGCGGGGGGGGAGGTGCGGAGGGGCGGGGGGGAGGGTGCGAGCCCTTTTTGCAGGGTGGGAGGAAATAGGAGCATCCGGAGGTGGTGGTGGGGGGGGGGTGCGGGGGTAGCGCGGGGGGGGGGCGGGGGGCAGATTTTTTTTTTTTTTTTTGAGAGTTTCGATGACAAGTTTGGATAAACGGGAGCCGGAGCGAGGAGGAGGAGGAGGAGGAGGAAAAACATGTCTACGTTTCCCTATGTCGACATAAGCCACAAAAAAATATGGCGTCCGCTTTCGACAGGGCGTTACGTAGACCCGACTCTGTTTTTATTTATTTATTTATTTCGCGGCCGTCTCCCTCGCTCCGGGCCCGGGCGCGGCGCTTTGTGCAAACGGGGCAGGTCCCGCGGGGACTCCGGCGGGACGAGGCCGGGCCCGGCGGGTCTGGCAGGCAGGGGGCTGCGTGTGCGAGCCGCCCGCCCCCCCCCCCGCCCGCCCGCGCCCGCCCGCGCCCGCCCGCGCTCCCCGCGTCTCCCCGCTCCCGGTGACGACTCGCCGTCCTGTGGTGGCAGGAAGCATGACGCCGTGGGCCGAGGCTGCCTCTGCTCTCGGCGCCGCCGGTGGCTGCGGGCGGCCGCGATACCTGCCGGGGGCAGGGCGGGAGCGGCGGGCTCAGGTGGCGGGGCGCCCGCGAGTGGGGGAGGGGAGGGGAGGGGAGGGCGGGGGGCAGGGGAGGGGAGGGCAGGGCAGGCGGGGCAGGCGGGGCGGGGGGCCGCGGTCCGCCGCCGCCGGCCGGCCCACGCCCGCCTCTGCCCGCCGAGGCGCCCACGCTCGCCCCCGGAGCGGCAGCTGGCGCTGGCGTCCGCCCCACGGGAGAGCGGTTCATCTTTGTTGCTGTTGCGGCGTCTTTGTGGCTTCCCCGGGACTTGGTGTCCTCGCCCCTGCAAACTTGCCCTCTCCCCGCGCCCTCCCTCTGCAGGAGGCTGCGGAGACGGGGGGGAGCGGAAAGTTGGGAGCCAGTGAGCATCCCAGGACGGTCCCCTCGGCCCCGGAGCCGTGCGGAGCGCTCTCTCTCTCTCCCTCTCTCCCTCTCTCTCTCTCTCTCTCTCTCTCTCTCTCTCTCGGTGCTCGGGAAGGCTGGGGAGAAAACTTGGGGAAGCCAAGTTGTGATTTGATTTGCTCCGGCTTCCACCTGATTGATCGGCTTCAAAGCCAGTGGGGTCTCTGCCTTCCAGTTTGGGGACTGCCTTTTGTTTGTCCGGGCGCTGGGGAGCAGAGGTGGGGGGACGCTGACTTTCCCTGGACCCATCCCCTGGGAGAGAGGCATTGGCCTGCGGACCCCTGGGGTCCTCTGAGCCCTGCCAGGCCCTAGCTAGAGTTCTTTCTTCCCCTACCTGATGCATCTTGGGTCAAGTCAGCAGCAGGCCCCGTTGGGCAGGATTTGGAGGGGCAGGAATCCCTCCCCTTAATCCCTTGGGTAGCTCAGACCTCCCACACTTACCCTGTTAACCCCCCCCCCCTCCACACACACACACATACACACACACACTCCTTTATGTAGAGCAGAAATTAATGCCTGTTGAAGTGAAGGGGTGAGCTTCTGAGAGCCCTTCAAGATTTCAGTCAAAAGGTGATTTTCTATTTATGAGGGCCCTGAGTTTAAGCAGTTCAGTCCCAGGGCAGCAATGTCAAGACGCATTTGGATGACAACCAAGTGGAATAAATATCTTGTAAAATGGCATGTTTAAAAGTAAAAATAGATTAATGGAGCCCTCAAGTGCTTGAATGGAACTAACATAAAGGTTTTGATTCAACTTTAAAGGGAAAATTATATAAAGCTGTATATACACACTTCTTTTCGGGGGGGGGGGGGCGGGGAGGAGCACTCGACAAGATTGAAATGCACCTGACAGTAACTGGACCCGTGATCTGTGGGAATCTTGTTGGTGTTGAAAAGCCATGCTTTGATTGTTCTTGTGTGCACATGTGCCTTCTGGCTAGGTTTGATGTCAGTGAGGTTCCACCTGAAGTTAACAGCTTCTTAAGGGGAAATTCAGAAGCCAAGGATTCAGGGTAAATGTGATACATGAACCAATCCCCATTGACAGGAAAAGATCAAAATGACACGGTTTGTTGGTACTCGAGAAAGGTATTCTCCTGATGTAAATGCGGTGCACCTTGAGCTGCAGAAAGGGAACCCCTCTCAACTGCCTCCTCTACACCAGGGCCCTGTGATTGAGTGGGATGCCCCGCATTTGACAAAAAGAATAAGGACAATGTTTGATAATGGTTGCTAACATTTACTGTTTTAGTACACCAGCACGATGCTTTATATTCTACAGGCTTTATCAGTTAATTCCTACCAAAAGCCTGTGAGATAAGTACTATGATTATCCGCAGTTTACAGTTGAAGAAACCGGAGGCTCAGAAGGGTGAAGAAATTTGTCCCAAGCTGCAGAGTAAAAAAATGAAGTCAGTGTGCCAAGCCAGGCCTTATTTCAATACCCTCCGTATGGCAGCTCCGGGGCATGGGGAGTCCTCATTATACGAAAAAGTAAAGGGACAGGTGCAGGTATGAAAAAGAAGGAACAGTGATCACTGCCTGGGGGTCCGAACTCCAGAACTTTCCTGGGCTTCACTCCTTTACTCGTTTATTTAGCAGCTATGTGTTGATTTATTCGTTCATTCAGCCGCTATAATAATCATCCTAATAAGAGTGCAGTCATTAAACATTTTTATATGCCAAGACCCCCTGTAAGTGCTTATGATTATTTTGTCTTCCTGACAACCCTGTGGGGTAAGTACTGTCACCCTGTCCCTTTTATAGATGAGGAAGCAGAGGCACAGAGAGGTTAGTAAGCGGAGCGCCAGACCCCGAAATGCGCACACTTTGCGCCCCAGTGCACCGCTCTAGACATTATCGAGATACTGGTGGCGTAAAGCTCCCCCGACCTCAATGCAAAACACTGCTCCAGGCCCTAGGAGAGGCTGGCAGGATCCGGACCCCCTACCCCCTAGGAATCTGAGCTGCAGGACAGGCCAAATCAAGCAGGATTAACTAAGTGCTGTAATTGAGAAAAGTAACTGCTGTGGGAGCGTCATTACTGTGCTCCGAGGGAATCGTGGAGGATTTCCTAAAGGGGGTAGCATCTCAACTGACCCATGGAATGAGGAGGAACAATGTCTGGAGGTGTGTCGGATATGATTGCATTCAGCTGGTAGCAGCAGAAATCCTAACTACCCGCCGCTTAACAGGAGGGGGGCTTACTTGTTTGGGACAAGGAGAAAGGAGAGTGGGGGTGATGCCTCCGCTGTTCTGGGGACCCAGGCTCTGGCTCTCCACTATGCCATCCTCCTTAGGTATAGGCCTTTGGCCCCAGGTCTGTGTTCTTGAGGGGAGAAGGTGGTTGCTGTGTCTCCAGGCTTCACATCTCCATCCCAGGGAAGAGAAAGCAGGATGAATGAGGCTTAGAACATTTACCTGGTATGGCTTCACTGTTTCATCTGAGAAGAGCTGCCTCTCCGGGACTTGTGTCCCTAGGTCATCGACCAGAGCCGTGCCACCCGGCCACCCAGGGAGGGACAATCATGCATTTGGGGGGTAGGCACGTTGCTGCCATGAGCAAATTGGGGTGAACGGTGGAATGGTTGTTGAGTTGGTGCATAAAGAATGGCCTAAGAGGAGAAGAGGAAGACAGGTGTTCCTGGTGAAGGCAAAACTGTGTCCTGGGAGCTGTGCGTATTCTGAGGAGGTGAAGACGGGGATCAGGGAAGGTTGTGCGAAGAGATGATGCCAGACTTGGGGATGGACGTGGAGGAGGTTGGCTTTGAATCCATAGGTACTGGGGAGCTACGGCTGGTTTCTAAGAAGGGACAGTAGTGTGTCTTGTGCCGACTAATCAGCTTGGTTCTTACTTCAAATGAGTTCTGGAAAGTTTTGGACAGGGGCCCAGTTTTACCTTAGGGCGGAAAGAAGAGAGTACAATAAGAAAGGGAGGGAGATGGGGAGATTTCTTTTAGGTCCTGCCAATAGGAATCCAAAGTTAACGTGATGTTAGTCAACTATTACTAGCTCTCCCTTGTCGTATCTCAGTTAGCAGAACTGAAAAC
Organism: Vulpes vulpes; assembly: GCF_048418805.1. Lineage (NCBI taxonomy): Eukaryota > Metazoa > Chordata > Mammalia > Carnivora > Canidae > Vulpes > Vulpes vulpes. The sequence continues at coordinate 15,888,060 of NC_132792.1, read as the reverse complement.
CGTGGAGGTAGGTACCATTATTCCCCCGAGCACCCCACTTGGCCTCTCTCCTGACCATTGGATGGGTCCTACCTGCATCAGCAGAATAACTTTGGCCATGACCCTTCACTTTTGCTTTATTTATTTAAGGATTTATTAGAGAGAGAGAGAGCTTCAGCGTGTAAGCTGGGGTGGGGGTAAGGAGAGGGGGGAGAGAATCCCAAGCAGACCCCCTACTGAGCACAGAGCCCAAAGCAAGGTTCGATCCCCTGATCCTGAGATCATGACCTGAGCTGAACTCAAGAGTCAGACGCCTAACGGATAGAGCCACCCAGGCCCCCTGCTTCACCTTTGCTTTAAATCAAGGGGATGACATCAGAGGCCCTTCTGTCAGGTTTTCCCCACTCTGAATCCTCCAGCAAGGACTGACATCCCTGATTCTCTGCTCAGTTTATTAGCTTTATGACTTTGAGCTGTTACTTATCTCTCGAGACCTCAATTTCCTCATCCCGAAAATGGAGATTGTTCTAATAGCTGGGTGTTAGAACCCCCACCAGTATTAGGGGTTATTGTGCAGCTTGAGAAGAAATTTATGAAAGAAAGGGCTTAGCACAGCACCTAACACTGTGTTCAGGACACACCTCCTATTGTCACCATCATCACCACCAGCATCATCATGGTCACTGCCCCATGACCTCTGGCATGTGACCTTATTGTATCCTTGAGGTGCCAAGTGATTAACATACATGGATCTTTATCATTGATTCCAAGACCAGAGTGTCCCCATCTCATTGTGTCCTCCTCCCTCCCCTGCCATGTGCATACGCACTGGTTGGTGGCAGGTCTGAGCAACCACTGAAATGGAAAGCCTTCCCGGAATATCGCAGTGAGACCCTGGTGCAGTATTCAGGTACTGTAATGTGCTGTGTCATGGTCAAACCCAGACAGCGCAGTTCTAAAAGGATGCTTGGCTACTCACATGCTCCTGTGGTAGCAATCAAGTAGACTTTGCTTTTAGTATTGACAAGGTAGTTTCATTTTTTAACTGAAAAAGAAAAATCCCCCCTGATTCCCCTCCCCCACCATTCTGGAAGGCCCCCACCCTACATGGAACAGGTTGTGATTTTAAGAGCATCCACCCACAATCTATTTCCTGTTCCTATGCTTATAGTCATGCGTTTTTGAGAGGGCTTGGTTGGCAATGGTGTGAGTGTACCTGTGTGAGTGTAGACCCCTGAGGAGAAAGATGGTCCTGACAACAGTATGTTGTCTTTAAAAGTTTAAAGTGGAATATAAAAAGGCCCCCAAACACTGGTTCTGGCTGACACCTGTCCCTCCCCTCCCCCCCATGAACAATTTACCATTTAAAAGCCACAGTTCCCACCCATTCTTCCTCCTTGCCCCCCCCCCAGCCCACTAGTACTAGAAACACTTAGTGGAGATTAAATCTTATTACACAGTGTTTCACTGCAATAGTAGTTACCACAGAGAATCTGCAGTGAATGAAGTGCCTGTACGATTGATCCACGGGGGGATCGATGTTAAGGAGTATGATCTGGGCATTCACTCTGGTATAAGAGATTTGTGGTATGTTTTGGGGGCGCATGGGCTTGGTCTGGGACAGAAAAGTGAGAACCATATGATGGGTTCACTTTGGGGTTTAAAGCCATGCTGGGTTTACCCTATAGGGGAAAACCAGCAAAATCCTGGGAACCATTTGCTGTCAACTTCTTTCTGTGTGGGGAGTAGATTCATGTCTCCCCAGGGCCTCAGAGAGTAGCCAAGTCGAGTTAGCTCCTCCTTTGGGAGGGAACTGTCCCTGTTGGGGGCCCAGGACAGACTCTGGGAGAGAGAAGAAGCCCACTGTTGAGAAGGGAATAGGGAAGGCATGAACAAGACCTCCTGGGCTATAGGTTCTCAGTGGCCTGGTTGGGTGGCTGCAACTGCGGCTTTGGACTCCAGAACACCTTCAGAGGACCGAGAAAGGGCCAGAAGTCTAAAGCGAGGAAGCAGCATGCACTCATGCATTCATGGGCTGTGCAAACACGATGCTGTACATCAGCGCTGCAGAAAGACTCAAGAAAAACCCTCCGTGGTGGGGCTGACATTCATCCCTGCCCCCCAGCTGTCTTGCCCCTCACCCCCTGCCTCGTCTACCCTGACTGGTGAGATGGCACTAAGCTCCCTGTGCACCCAGACAACACCGCAGACACATGGTGTTGCCACCCGAGGAACAGCAACACTCCCCCAAACTGAACGCCTGCTATGTACCGGGCACTCTGCTAAACACTTTCCTTTCACTGTGTCGCTCAGTGTGACCATGAGGGGTACTGCCAGAGAAGGAGGGTAGCCCCATTGCAAAGACAGGAAACCAACGCTCAGAAAGGTTAGGTGCTTGCTGGAGGCCACAGAGAGGAGGTCGCCAAGTCAGGATTCGAACTCAGATCAGTCTGGTCCCAAGGCTCATGTTCATCGCTGTCCCCAGGTCTTTCTGAAGTCTTCTGGAGGTGCCCTGCCCCAGGATGGAAGTATGGTGAGAAGGGGCAGCTTTAGAACCGTGTATCTGGGCAGTCTGATTGCTTTTTTGCTAGAGGGGTGTAAGGGTGTGGGTGTGCATGCGTGCATGAGTATGTGTGTGTGTGTGTGTAAGTTTAGTCAAAACAGAAGAGCTTTCCAAAATCCATGCTTCTAATCCCTAGTCCTCCAACTACCCCACCACCACCAACTACCCCACCCCAAGAGAGACAACTCTAAAGCCTCCATCAGTGTCTAAGAGAACATTCTTCAGAGGGCACTGCACCCTTTCCACCCTCTCCTTGGCTGTATGGAGAGGGAGTCCCGGGGGGCTGCACTCCTGGGGACCAAGGAGAATCTGGGTGGTACTTTCGGGACGCTGAATGACCTTGCCAGCCAATGGGGGAAGGAGATGGAGGGAGCGGGCGTTGGGAGGGTGGAGATGGCTGTGTTGCTGTTTTTATACAATAAAAGAGGATCATTGTAATTGGGAGCCCTTGAATCATAACACGTCTGCCTATGGCTCTCTCCAGCTGCAGAGCCATTTAGTTAAATAGCGCACAGAAAACTCCTTTCAGCTGATAATACTTTCCCGCTGTTCTTAAAATACAAGACTGAGCCGAATTGCTGTAACGACAAAGCCATCTCAGGCTCCCCCAGCCCCCGGGTGTACCCAGAGCCCCCACGGAATCTCCCGAGCCTGCGGAGGAGGACATTTAGAAATTATTTTCATTTGTGCTGCACCCTTGCCTTTTTGGAAACAGCTCCTTTAAGATATTTGCACACAGTCTGGTCGGAGCTGGATGTCATAGCCAAGTTGTTGGGGGGGGGGGGGTGGCCCGGAAGGGGCAGAGAGAGGCCAGAATGCCAGTGCTGGTAGGGATAAGGGGTGTGTCTTTGCTTTTTTGTGGAGGGCACTGGGAAATGGGGAGATATGCACTGCCCCCCTGGCCAAGAAATTTAGGGGAAGGGACGGGGGTGGCCCCAGGCAGCAGCGGAGAGAAGCACAGACCCTCACGGAACCTCCCCTAGCAGAGCTGCTGAGGGTTGGCCGTCCTGTAGAAAGGCCTGTTACCCTCTTCTGGGGAACTTTGTGTCACAGGATTAATTGCCAGCACGCAGGGAACGTCTGCCAGAGCCACACAGCTCAGGAGAGCTGAAGAGTTCACATTGTCTCCAAGAGCAAGGGCTCTTGGGCACACAGAGCCACAGGGTAGAGACCATTTGGATCCCGCCGTGGGCTAATGGTAGGCATCCCAAAGACGGAGGGCTGCACTCGGCACTGTGAAATCGAACAGGGCCTGACTTCAGCACTTTCGGAAATGGGATTTATGAGTCTTCTGGTGCAAAGTCTAATGCCCTCTGGGATCTCTGGAGGAGGAGGTCGGGGAGCAGGGGATGAGTCTCATAGCAGCATGTGCAATAGTAGGATCAAGGGATGTTCTAGCTGGAAGGAACCTCAGGGAGCACCTAGCCCAATGTAGGGAAACTGAGGCCCAGAGAGGTAAGCGAATTTGCCCAAGATTACACGATCACATGGCGATATATCACTCTTCCTCGTCTATACGGTCTAGCTTGCAGCTCTTGTTTCCTTGGGCCTTCCCTAACCGCTTCTTTGCCCACTTCTTTCCCTCCATTCAATCAACACACACTTAGCACCTGCCAGAGGAGGAAAGTGGCGTCCCTGTCCCTGCGCACTGGATTCCCTCTGTCATTGGCACTTAGCAACCACAGTGGTCATCATGCTGACACTGTAGGCACAGTGCTGAGCACTATTTGTGGGTTGGTTCGTGAAAGTCCCAGAGATAGAAGAAGTCTTATCTCTTTAACAGGTGAGGAAGAGTGGAGCGGGAAGCCCCTTGCCCAGGGTTTCTGGGAGCCAGGCAGCCTTCCCCGGCACCTGGTGCTCTCCACGCTGGGCCACGGGCAGCCTCTCTCGCCCTCCGTGCACTTGTGGCCCCCCTGGCCCTGATGACAACGAATGGCCCCAGTGGCCAGCCGCCACCGAGGGTGACACAAGGATGCACGTGCATTTGGGGCTTGGCATAGGGCTTTCTCATGCGTAGTTCCCCCCCCCACCACCAATTTATGGAATACCAACTGTGTGTAGGCACCTCACACCATCACATCGTCACAGCAGAGCCCAGGTGAGTGACCCTGAGGAGCAGGTAGTGTGAGGACAGAGGCAGGACGCAATGCAGGTCTATGGAATCCAAGAGTGGAGCAGTTTTATCCACCTCAGGCATGCTGCAGCCATCACTGGCTGATTGGGAGTTCTCTGTGGACAGGGACAGGTCGCTTGGGGACACAGGATCACCAGGGGCTGCCCAGGTTAGTTTCCCTGAAGTCCCCCTAAGATTAAAGGAATTTGAGGCACTTCAGGCAACTTTCGACTGAGCAGCAGGTACTTGAGCATATATAGAAGTACCGATTATAATATATAGGGTGCTGGGTGCCAGGCCCTGTGCAGCTCTGGACGTGGTGTTAGCATTAGCCTATATTTGAAATGAACCGAAGGTGTGACAGGCACACCTTAAAACTCACCCATTTATAAAGTGTACGATTAATTGATTTTTAGTGTATTTACATTTGTATAGCCATCACAACAATCTAATTTTAGAACATTTCCATCATCTCAAAAAGAGATACTGTGCCCATTAGCCGTCATGGCCCAGCCCTCTCTGCAGCCACCTTCCCCAAGCCTAGGCCATCTGTTCTACTTTCTGCCTCTACAGATCTCCCATATTGGAGAAACCATATAATATGTGGTCTTTCCTATTTAATGTCTTTCATTTAGCATAGGGTCCTGGAGGCTCATCCGTGTTACAGTGCATCAGTACTTCATTGTTTTCATGGCTCAATCGTATTCCGTTGTGTGGCTGTGTCTGCAAGGGCTGCCGTAACAGAGTGCCACAGACGGGGTGGCTTCAACAACAGACATTTATTTTCCCATAGTTCTGGAGGCTGGACACTCAAGATCAAAGTGTAAGCACATTCGATTGCTTCTGAGGCCGCTCTCCTTGGCTTGCGGATGGCTGCCTTCTCACATGGCCTCACGTGGCCTTCCCTGGTGTCCTTCCGTGTGTCCAAATTTCCTCTGATGAGGACACCTGTCAGATTGGGTTTTCCTCTGATGAGGACACCTGACACATTAAGGGCTTCATTCTAACTTTATTGCCTCTTTAAAGACCCTGTCTCCAAATATAGTCACATTCGAGGGCACTAGGGATAGAGCTTCAATGTATGAATTGGGGAAGGAATACAGTTCAGCTCCTATTTCGTTTATCCATTCACCTGTCAGCAGTTGGGTTTCCACATCCGGGGCATTGTAATGCTGCTGTGAACATTTGTGTGTTTTCACTTCCCATGGGAAGACCCCCAGGAGCGGAATTGCCAGGTTAGATGGTCACTGCATGTTTCACTTTCTGAGAAGCTGCCACACTGTTCTCCACTGTGGCAGCACCATTTCACATTCCCACCAGCAAGGTACGAGGGTTCTGATTTCTTGACATCTTTGCCAACCCTTGGCATGGTCGTAAGCCCTATTTTACAGGAAAGGAAACTGACCACAGTGTGGGGAAGGGAAGTCACTTGGCTAGAGGGCAGAGGAGCAGGATTCACACGCCAGCCTGACCAGCACACTACCCAGGACCTGGACCAGGGGGAAGCAAGTGAGGTGCTGAGTGTGCAAAATTTAAGATGATGCTGGCTGTCAGGCTGTGGCAAGTGTGAGGTCCGCACCTGAGAGGGAGTGCCCCCTTCAACTTTGTGTCCTGGGCAGAGTGTGTACATTTGTTGCTCTACACAGCTGCCCTAGCTGGACTTGCAAGGGTGGAACCCCTGCTCTCAGGGTCACTGTGTGAATTACAAGAGATAACACCTGTGAAATACTTAGCACAGCACCTGACACTTAGGCAGTGCCCTAGAAATGCTGGCTCATACTGTTTTGTTATCACTGACGTATCTCTGACCTTCTGTACTGTGAGGCTGCCTCTGAGTCACTATAGTTTGAGGGATATCCTCATGCCTTGGATCTATGACTAGGTGCCACACCCCTACCCCACAGAAGGGGCCATCACCCAGTGAACACGAAGTGGCCTGGGATGAAGGAACTGGCCATCCAGGCTCTCCTCAGACCTGCTGAGCCGGTCCTGGGGGTAGTGGGTCCTGTCCACAGAGCCCAGCACCAGCTCTGCTGGAGCTTCTGGTCTCCCCTGGCTGGGCTGTAGACACGCTGTGTCTGGCTCTGCTACCTCCAAAGCCAGGGTGTGATTCTTGTGCTCCCAGATGTGTGAAAATACCTGATGGATAATGCTTGAGGCCAAGGTGAGCCAGAGAAGGGTGGCTTCGGGTCCTTTCTGCTGAATTGACAGTCCCCTGGTTTTTCCCCGGCTGGGAGAAAGGGCCCTGGTTATAACCAGATCAGCCTACTGCTCTTTCAGGGTTGGGAGGGGGTGTACTGACTGACCCTGGTAGGCGATTCGTGGAATCAACGTCAAGATTTCCAGGTATAGAAAATACGTGCCAGTTACAGAAATGATAGAAATGTGTGCTTCTGAAACACCAATTTCATGTTGTTTCATTATCCTCCTAAAAACCTCCCCATGTCACTGGTTGTCCAGGAGTCACAATCCCGAATGCTTTCGGGGGCTTTGCAGGTTGTATACAAGAGTGAAGGGGTGAAGTAGGAAGTGGTAGGAAGTGGTGAGGAGGTCAAAGTGGAAAGCATCAGCCCAGTGGAAAGTGGGATGAATATGCCCAGTCTAAAGGCATTCAAAAACCATTTTATTTTCCACATGCTTTTCTAAGTCCATTCTAATGAGGACTGCCACTTAATAACTTCGAACTTGTAGGATCAAGTTCACACATCCCTGACCCTAGCGTGGTGGCTCTTTGAGAGCTGGCCTCCACCTACCAGGCACATTCTGCTGTAACCAGTTGCCCCCCGTCAAATGCCCCACACTTCAGCCCCACATGACTGACCCCTAAACCTCATGTGCCATCCTCTCTTCTTTTCCTTTCCACACATAGATCCTTTTCTCCGGAAAGACTCATCCCCCAAACTTAGCAAGACCTACTCATTCCTGCTAGAGAGATAACTTGTTCCCTCCTCCAAGAGGCTAGTGTGCCATGGAAATAACGTCTTAGAAATCTTAGTACATGGAATTTTATATGTTTGCATGTCTGTCTCCCTAAAGACTATGAGTCACCCCTGCACCCCAAGGGAGAGTTTACTATTTGTCTCTGTGTTCCCACTTCATAGGTTCAAACTGAATGTCATATTATTGGATTGTTATATAGATAAGTAAAGGACCTTTTCACCCGAGACTGTTTGGGAGCCTGTGCTCCAGGTCAGAACAAGTTAGCAAAATGCTTTGCTGCCCGCTGCTGCCCCTGGTGGCAGGTCCCGGGCCGTCCCTGGACCATTTTGTCACAGGAAGCGGTGGAGGAAGCTTCCGTCCCGGTCCCAAGTTGGTTGTGTCCCAGATTCAGGATCTTTTGGCCAAACTCCCTGCCTCACTGGCTCAGCCCCACTGCTTTGTCTGGACCTCTGGCCTGTGTGTGCAGCCTGGGCCCACTTCCTCCCTCTGGCTGGTCTGTACCCTTTGTATCCTCTTGGGAACACTGTCTTCACCTTCCCACATGGCATCTATGGCAATATCACAGGTGGTGGTGCATGGTCTTTCCACTACTTCAATATTAAACTGCCTTTTTTTTTTTATTTGCCAAGTCTGAACTTGAGATCAAACTCTATTGTAAAAAGGGGAATAGAAAGGAAACAAACTGAATGCCTGCTACATGCCAACCATTGAACCACGCATGTTATATACTCTACCTTGTTTTAAATTATTTAATTCTCCCAAAGACCCCACGTGGTAGGCGTTTTTATACCTATTTTATGGATGAGGAAATGGAAGTTTCAAGAAATTAACTTGCCTGAGTTATACAGGAAATGGCCAAGCTGCGATTGAAAGCTGGGTCTGAGTGACATCAGACCCCAGGGACTTGCCACATCACAGTGCTGGAGTGTTAAGAGCTGGTGTTGGGACGCCTGGCTGGCTCAACTGGAAGAGTGTGCAACTCTTGATCTCAGAGTCGTTGGTTTGAGCCACATGTTAGGTACAGAGATTACAAAAAAAAAAAAAAAATCTTTAAGTGCCTTAGCAAATAGGATACCAGGGACACTAGTTCTGCATTTCCTTCCAGAGTTGAAGATTTTGCTTATGAAAAGCTGCACAGGTAAAATTACTAACAGGAGCATTTTTTTTTCCTTTCCAAGGTGCTTCTTGGCATGAATGCAGCTTTTCATTCTTAAGATACTTGCCCTCTTGCAGTTTTGTCGCCAAATCCCATCCCCTTCTACGAGGGAAGAAAAAAATTCCTGTCACAAGAGAGATGGCCACATTTGCTAAATCTTCATAATCTTACTGGGCCATCTTATGTCACGGGAAAATAGTCTCACTGAGATTTCAGTCTGTTGTGTGTGTGGTGGAGAATAACTAGCTATTCTCTGACAAACATGCATGATCTGTCAGGAATGGCACTGAGTAAAGATACATGAGTAGTCAAGTTAGGCTAACCTATGATGCCGTGACAAGCAAACCCCAATATCCTACTGCTTTAATAAAGCAAGGTTTCTCTCTTGCTCTTAGGAAGCTCACTGAAGGCCAGCAGCTCATCAGGGTGGCTTTCTTCCAAACTGGGACTTAGGGATCCAGGCGGCTTTGATTTGGTAGCCACATCATTTGAAACAATTGGCTTTCAGGCTGCAGGAGCATAGGAAAAGAAAATTAAAGGGCCACAAATGCACTCTTTAAAGGTATCCCCTCTACTCATAGGACCTCACCTAAGTCTAGGATGCTGGAAAGCCAGGGGATTGGGGGCATCAAGGGGTAGGGAGCGGTATGTGAATGTTTGGTGGAGTATTAGATATACCTATCCCATGAAGCCCAGGACTGGCTGTGATACTTCAGCAAATCATTGTTCCCCTCAGCCTTGCCAAGTATCAGGGAGTAAAGAGGATCGGTGGCAAAGCCCAGACTTGAACAGAGCTTCCTGACACGTATGCCATTTGGGGCTCTAAAGACAGTGCTCAGTTGTCTCACCCGGTGGGATGTGGAGTGCTCCTGATGCACGGAAAGACCACCAAACATTAAAAAGAAGAAATTTTTGCAACATATTTACCTTTCTTATATTTCGTACAGTACAATTTGGTTTTACATTGAACATCCAGTGCGGCATAAAGAAAATGAACATGAGTGAGCCCATAGTTACGGCCATGTGCTCACCATGATGCCGAGCCCAAGAGTCACTCTGACGGCCCACATTTACTTCAAACATGCAACGTGCCAGGCAGATTCTCAGCTGTATGTGGATTAGTGTATGTACCCCACCCAACTCCCCTAGGAGGTCCTTACTTTCCTCCTGAGAGAGGCCTGATTATCAGCATGTAAAAGATAAGGAAACTCTGAGGCTCTGGGAAGTGACACAGCTAGGAAAGGACAGAGGCCAGCTTCACAGGCAGATCTAGCTGATTCTCCATTTGCAAGGTTGGGAGTACGTTGAGGGATGCAGGAAAGGCCAGGGATTAAGTGGCGGTGCCATTCACACAGGTCGTTGAATGCTCTGGGGGTATTCAGCAATGCCTCTCCATTCCAAGGTGCACCGGAAGTGTTATGGATGCTGGACACTCTGTTTATCCATACAGGAAATAGTCAAGTACCTACTTTGCATCAGACACCAGGCTAAATACTGGGGATACTACAGTGGTGGATGACATACTGCTTCAATCTGGACCTATTCATTTCTCTGTGGGACTTTCCAGATTAAAAAAAAAAAAAAAAAATCTTTGAAAGAGAAACTTCAGAACCTTGATCATTCCTGCCCAGGAATGACCATGTATTTAAGTTTTGGCTTCAAAAACATGGCATGTGTCACCTGGGCTCCGCTTGGAAAGTGAAACCCTCTTCAACCAGTTGATCCTTTGATTAACCAGCCCAGCGGCTGCTCTAGATCCTGTCTTCAGTCAGCCAACCAAAAATAAAGCCAACATTTGAGATTACCTAGTCCAAGCCTCTGAGGGTTTGTAGTGGAGGAAGCCTCTGCTCTCTCTAGGTTGTGAAATGTTCCAGGCCCTTCTCCTTTAAAATGTTTCAATATCAAAGCTTGCTCCAGAACAACAGATTTTACCAATGATACAAAAAGTGTTTTGCTCCCTCTTCTGCAGCTTCCATTCAGGAAGTGTTAAGGATACAGTGTTTTACTCTCATAGGCACTTGACACCTCTGACCAATATGCCTTTTCACTACCCCAGGTGCTCAGGGCAAGAGACCTGACAGCCTCATCTCCCCCCTAACCCCCAGATTTGAGGGAGTGGTTAAAGCAGCAGCCATTCTTCCCTCCATCACAGAGAAGGTAAAGGACACGTACAACATCAGATTACTAGCAGTGAAACCTGGGCTACAACCCTGTGCTTTTTGCTTGTGTTTCACTGTGTGTGTGTGTGTGTGTGATTTTCTTGCTTGTTTTTCAGTATTTTTTTGCCAAGTTCTCTGGCAAAGCTAATCATTTTAGACTTCCAGGGTTGGGTGGTGTTGGTGGGAGAGATAGATACCTATATATGTCTATCTATCAAGTGGTTCTGAGAACTTCACATTTTTTCACTCAGGGCTTAAATTATGGAGTTTGGTCCCCAGAAAGTCATAGTGTGACTCAGTTATCTCCTGGGAGGGGAAGACTTGGTTTTAGTGACCCTGGTAATCCAGTGAGGGAGCCTGCGGGGCTCGATGTTCCAGACTGAATGTGAGAAGCTCTCTGTCTAGGTGACCAGGCTGGATCCTGAGGTGTGGGCAGCCTCCTTCATTCTGAAATCCTGGAGGAATCTTGTCCTTTTGCCGCCCACCAACCTTTGCTTTGCATGAATAACAGGCATTTGAATTTACTTATGGGAAAAACAAAATGCCTTTGACTCCTCTAGCTCATCCAGTGTAGCTAGAGTCCGTGTGTCTTGCAGGTCAGATGACCTTGACCACAGAAGACACCAGCCAGCATTATGCCTCTCATCCTGGCTCCATGCCATCCCACCCTCCTCTCCTGTCTTGGGTTCACATGGTCATGGTACCTGGGGTGGTGGTGGCCTCTAGCTTTCCTGCTCTGCTAGGCACCCTCCAAGAGAAGCTGGTGCCAAGCCTACAACCCCTCCTGGGAGGGTGGTAAGTGTGTCCCAGACAGCACAGTGGAGCTCCAAGCTGTAGTGGCCACCCCTCGTGCAGAGTAGTTGCTCAGTAAATATTTGTGGAATTTCTGAAGCAGGCAGCACCAGTGAACCCACAGTGACCTGTATCCGGGACACAAGCTGTTGGAGATTTGGCACATGGGTCATTTGTTCTGGCAACTAATGAAACATCTTTGCACCATGTGCTATCAGTAACCCTAAGTGCAGGTTAACAGCAAAAGCTTGCATGAGTCATGAGAATAGCTAGTGGTCACTTAAGAGCCAAGTCTTTTCCCAAAGGAGCAGAGAGAGCAGTGGCGGCTGGGGAGGCAAAGTGGGAGGGACAGAGGAAGAAAACATATTAAACTACGAGAGCAAAAGAACAAAGAATACAGGTTTCCTCCCCCCCCAGGTGAAGACCAGGTGAGAGGCTTGCCTGAAAGACTTGTAAAAACAAAAGAAAAACCTGCCACTGGAAGTCCTATCATGTGTAGGCAGGTGTTCACACACACACACACACACACCACACACAGCTGAACCATAGTACAGCTAAAAAGTTTAGTATTTTTGAGTCTTTTCTTGACAGGACATGGGTATTGTGCGCAACTTTAATAGAAAATATGCATTGAACTAATAGTTTTGTAAGTTCCGAGTTATACTCAACTCTGCAAATCCAGACATTCAATGAATGAAGAGACTATGTTGTGTTTGTTCAAAATTACAATCCATGAGAAAATTCTTAATCCTAGGTTTGCAGAGAGGCACTGTTTATGGCTAATTACCTACTTCATTATGGGTACCTATAATAAAACTCTCAGGGTATAGTGGGCAAAGTATCGTTTTTAACAAAAATAATTACTTGAGTTAAATATATTCCTGCAAATTTCCCATAATACCCCTTTTTGTGAAATGAGTTTTATAGGTTGGGACTTGACGTCTTTCCTCTCAGGCAGGATTTTGACACGGAGCTTATATTTGGGGACTCTGGGAACACAGGGGAATGTTTCCATTTCAGAAGAGAACTCTAGAAACTAAGGAAGCAGAGATGTTTGGTGTCCTCCCCCCACCCCTCAAACGCAGCTTCGGAGGAAGATGGCTGTCAGTTCTGGACAGTCGTTGTCTTTCCCTTCAGATGAGTCGACATGGAATTTTTCCACTATTCTGGAATGAACGAACGTGTGGCCTGAAATTCCATGCACAGATGCAGATCAGGAGGCCTGGGGTCACCCAGCTCAGCCACCCACACTACCTGCTGACTTAGGGCAGGTCATTCTTTCCCTCACGAGCCTCAGTTTCCCTGCTTGTAAAGCGGGGGTGGCCTAACAGCCTTCAAGTCATTTTTCTCCTCCGCAGTCTGCAGGGTAGGGTCTATCCGCTCCAGGTTGCCAGGACTTGTGCAGGTAGGGCTACCTGTCAGAAGCCAGCTGCCACCCTGGCTCCCTTGCCGCAGCCTGTTGACTCAGATCTTTCTGGAAGCCTTGTACAAAAGAACTCGACTTTCCACCGAAATTGCCCATGGAACTATGGTGACGTTTCCTTGGAAAACCCACGTGGTGTTGAGCAAGCAGCCTGCTCCACGCAGCTGCTGATAGTCCAAACTCCCAAGGCAGTGGGTCTGCAACTGATTTACAGGGAAGCATCGAGAAGGGGCGGCTATGGGGGGGAGGGGGGCGGGGTGCTGGCAGGTTCTCAGGTCCTGGGTGCCTGGCTGGAAAAATTAATGGGCCTTCTCCGTGAGGGGGGCAAAGCTGGCCCGGCCTGCCCTTCTACCCCTCCTCCCCTCCTCCCCTGGAATGCCGTGTTTATTTACGGCTCTGTGGATCCCTGTTTCTCTTGGGAAATCACTTCTCCCAGGGCTGGGGGAAGCTGGCAGGATGTGTCCAAAGAAGGCTCCCTTCCCCCGCAGCTAGAGCTTTTGGGAGACCAGGGGGTGGCAGCGGGAGATGCTTTAGGAGGAGAGGAGGAAGTGGGCCTGCAGGTGGTGTTGGGGACTTCTGAGTGGTCAGCGGGAATTGACACCCTCTCCTTCCCCCCCTTTTCCGTTCTGAGCCTCAAAGGAGGGTGGGGACTTAAAAGTGAAAGCAGCCAAGCAAAAGCAGCAGGATTTCCCTCTCCCTTCCCCCACCCCACCCCAGCAAACAACCCCAAAACAGGACGCCAGGAGCAGAGGTGCGAGGGCTCTTAGGTTAGTAGGTGGTGTGAGCCAGACTTGGTGGTTTTTACCATCTGGCGTCTTTCTATTCAAGGCTGTGATGGTGGCTCCGGGCCCACCTCACATTCGGTGCTTCTAGTCGCTTCCTCCAGAGACTCCCTTCTGGGCTCTGCTGTTCCCTCCACCGGGAAGCCTTCCCTGAACTGGCCTCCACCCCCTGCCCCTCTAGGCCAGGGTTGCTCTATCTCAGCACTGCCGACCTTTGGGGTCAGATTTTTCTTTGTCGCCGGGGCTGTTTTGTGCCTGGTAAGGTGTGTAGTGGCTTCCCTGGTCCTCGTCTACCAGACACCAGTGGCACCTTTCCTCCAGCTCTGGGGACCCAAAGCACCCCCAGATGCTGCCAGATGCCTCCTGCGGGGCGAGACGGCGCCCTCCCTCTGAGAGCCACGGGGGGGGCCAAACCACATTCTTGGTTCTGTTTTCTTCACAACCCTCTTCATTCTCTGACGTGATCTCGTTTTTCTCTCTTGATCCCACTGGTGCTCCACCCTAGCAGCACATTATATTCACCTGAGAAGCTTTTTTAAGAAAAATCCCAAAGCCAGGCCCCACCCCAGGTAATTCAATCAGGATCTTGGGAGAGACTCTGTAAAAGCTTCCCCGGGTGAGTCTGCTGGCAGCCTGGGCTGAGGATCCCTGCTCTCTCCCTCTGTAAGCCACCCCATGACGGAGGCCTGAAGGTTGACCACAGTTTTAAGCACGGAGGACGATGCTTAGCACATAGTAGGACTCAGCCCTGAGATCCCACTAGTGAGCAAATGCTCCAGAGGCCCCACCGTCCCTGGTGGGTGCTCTTTACTCTTTCACTGTTGTCACGCATGCGTTCAACAAACATTCACTGAATGCTTGCTACATGCCAGGTGTGGTGCTAAATGCTGGGACTGCCAGGCTGAGTAAAACTCTAACCCCTCTTCTTGGCGCCTCCAATCTCCTAGGAGGCAAATATGCAAAATCCGAGGCCCGTAGAATGAGATCATTGCTAGACTGGCGGTATATAGAAAGCAACTAGAACATAAACCAGGGAGTTCCTAAAAAGACACCGGAGAGGAACCTTGGTTCGCTTAGCGAGGTATTTTGCTTACATTTTGACACTCAGACATCACAGCAGCCCAGCAAGCTGAGGTGCAGGGAGGCCGCATGACTTCCCATAGGGGTCACCTGCCTGCATATGGTGCCGTCTGGCCTCACCCAGATCCGCCTCCTTGAAGGCCCATGTTCCTGAGAGCATATGCTGCTGCATCCAGAGCCAGGACTGGAGCACAGGATCTGGAGCTCCTGTGCGTGCACGGACCCCTTGCAAGCAGGTGACCACGGTGGGCATCTGGGGCTTAATCCACGGGCACCTCTGGGCCAGTGGAGGCTGGGGGCCCCTTGGCTGAGGACTCACTGGTGCCCATCAGTCACTGCTCTGGGCTGCCCCACAAGTGGCTGTCATCCTTCAGGCCTGCCACTCAGGAAGCAAAGTGGGCCTGGAAACCAGAGAGAGACCCCAAGCAGGGGAACACAGGTGTCACTGTTAGAAGTGAGGCTGAAGGGCACTGGAGGGGGAAGGGAAGCATCTGCTCAGACCCTAAGGAGGGCCTCTCAGTGCCATCCTTCTTTTTTTTTTTTTGGAGTTGTCAGTCTCATTTCTTGAGCACCTGTTGCAGATGGAGCACCAAGCTAGGTGTGCAGGTTTGAGATTGGCATCCTGTCCTAAAGGAGGTGACTGTCAGGCAGGTGACCAGTGCGCGCTCTGTGAAAGCCTCGCCAGTGCAAACGCCGGCATGACAGTGTGCAAGGCCCAGCTGCTCAGCGCAGGGGTCCCAGCCCCCTCCCATCATAACCTCCACCCCCCCACCCCCCACCCCACCCCCGCCAGGTCTCTGCTCCCAGAGTTCTGAACTGTCTGCAGCTCTTGAAAAAGCTGCTTCTCTTCTTCTCCCTCTGGACTTTTACACATTCCAGTCGGTCTTCCTCATCTCCCAGAATAACTCCCCATTGTTTAGGAGGAGGGTTAATATCACCTCCTCCGGGAAGCCTTCCCTGACTAACACACCCATCCAGGTGCCCTTGGCTATATTGTCACGGCCACTGTTCTTATCAGAGTAGTCGTCACACGAGATTGTCACATCTTTAAGCTTTGGGGAAACTGTGGATGCATGTCTCTTTTTCACTGGGCATTCAACTCAGCCTGGGTGTGAAAGCTAGGTATGAAATTTGAAACTCAGCTTCATGGCTACCTAACTGGGGCCCAGGTTAGACTTTAAGCCTCAGTTTTCCAATCCTTAGAGATGGGCACAATAATGCTTCTCCCTCAGGGCTGGTATAGGCATTAGAAACTTATGAAGACTGCCTAGAACACAGGGGCAAGAGGAGGGGTGGCCACTGGAGCTTAAGACAAGCTGTGTTATGTGCTAATAGTAAGAGCCAACATTAACCACCATATGCCTACTATGGCCGGCCACTCTTCTAAACCATTTAAGCCACATCTATGGGGGTATTCCTATTTGTCCCATTTAGCAGATGGGAGAGTGAAGGCACAGATTCATTGGCTCCGAGTCCCAGAGTGGATGTGGGTCCTCACTGTCCTTTGACTCTGATCTGTGCTGGTTCTTCCCACTGGTAGAACTCACTTGGAAGCGCTGGGGTGAGGATACCTGCTGAACAACCCACCGGGGCCACCGAGCAGAGTGGAGATTGATGGAGAGGGGGTCCGTGGGGTGAAGGGAGCCAGCAAACACAATAGGCATTGGTGAGTGGGAGCTGCTGCTGCGTCTGCAGTCACCCTGCTCGCTGCAGTTGGGACACCAAAGTATGGGGCGATGCTGGCTCCTCGGCCGGCTCAGATATTTCCACTGACTGATTAACTACCAATTGAAGCCATAACACCTGGACCCTAAATGGGCATATTTACTGAGTAGTGAAATTGAAAATCTCATCCATTTAAGCTTCTGGTAATGTAGGAAATAGTTCACTCCTAAGAGTTTTAATACTATTACATATTTGTTGACTCAGTGAATTCTTTTTGACATTTATTCAGGATTTCCAGACTCTATGGGAAGGAAAGCAAAACACCATCATCAAGGTTATAGGTGGAGATAGAAAAACTGGGTTTTCCATTCAGATTGAAATGTTAGGCACTTGCAGATGGTCTTTGAATTTTTTTTTTAAGATTTTATTTATTTGACAGAGAGAGCATTTCCATGCAAGCAGGGGAAGCGGCAGGCAGAGGGAGAAGCAGGCTTCCCATTGAGCAGGGAGCCCGATGTGGGGCTTGATCCCAGGACCTGGGGATCGTGACCTGAGCCAAAGGCAGATGCTTTGCTGACTGAGCCACCAAGGTGCCCCTGGTCTTTGAATTTAGATTGAAAGATTAACACTCCGGTCTGAGACTACCCAACCTGGATGCCACAGGTGACGTCCTGCCCCGTGGGTGCCCCACAGTCAAGAGAGAGCTCACGGCACTGACACATGGGGCTTAGGGCAGACCAGGGTGTAGGAAGCTGGCCTGGCCATGGAAGGCTCAGTAGTAACAGCTGATGTTTGCTGTGCTCTTCATGTGCCCAGCCCTGTCCCCAGATGTTAACACAGGTTTAGTCATTCAATTCTCATAACTGCCTTGTAGGGTGGGTTCTGTTAGTAACCCTATTTTGCAAATGAGGAAACTGAGGCACCAGGAAATTAAGTAATTTGCCTGAAGTCACCCAGGTGATACGTGGAAGACCCCTAATTCAAGTCCAGAGTCTGACTCAGAATACCGTCTCTTAACTACAGCGTTATTGCCTTTCTGTAAAATGAGGCCCTCTTATTTTACGAGTGAGGCTCAGAGAGGTATAGTGACTTGTCCAAAGTCACCCAGCCTTGTTAGCAGGAGAGTTCAAATGGATCTCAGTGACTGCCTCTGACTCTGAGCCATCCTGTCACCTTGCACTCCTCACTTACCTTTTTTTTTTTTTCAGTTTACTTACTCATCTGCAAAATGGGGTGAATAGTGATACCTTTGAATCCTTTTTTTTTTTTTTTTTTTTTTTCCTTTGAATCCTTTTAAGAGACTAATAATCATTTCTGTCCTGACTCCTTTTCGATACGAGGATCACATAACAATGCATGTGGATGCCTTGGGTAAACTGCAGGGTGTTGGAACGGGGTTCTAATAAGTAATAACAGCATGTAGAAAGAACTGGCCCTGGTCAGCAGAGTTCAGAGCACTTGGGTTAACCCACATGATTCATCATCCATAACCCATAATCATCAGCACACTCCTTCCAGATTTACAGCCGAATTATCAGTTATAGCGAGGGGAGTAGCTTGCCAGGGTATCAGAGCTGGTAAGCGCACTTACTTGAGATTTGAACCTGACTAGTCTGGGGTGGAGCTCCTAACGAGTCGCTCTATTATTAACAAAGCTGTCGATGTTACGTGTTGCACAGCACACTCATTTTCGCAAGCACCAGCTATAACCATAAAATAAAGGAAAAGCCTTTCTTTATGAAACCTGAATCTGGAAGGGACTGGTCTTTTTTTTGTTTCATTTTGTTTTTTTTTTTTGCAACATCCTAGCAGAGAGGAAGGATAAATGCCTTTTGTACCATCTTCTAGGATGAGAGTAAGGAAGCTGTGAGAGGGCTCTGGGCCTCAGAGACCTGCCCTCAGAAGTCACATCAGCAGCTGTCTCGTCACAGAGAGGGTAGAGATGGCTGACGCGGCCAGAAGAGGGAAAACACCCGATGAGACTAGATAGAAGTGCTGAAAACAAACCTCCCCAGGGCGAAGAAAGCTCGCTTAGGTGTAATCCCAGGGTGTTACTTAGCTATGTCCACCGTGAGGGATTTTAGATCATAGGTGATCTCAAAAGCCATTGTGGGCCTAGGTGCCTTATGTGACCTGAGCCACGCCCTTTACCAGGCCCCAGACAGGTCAGCTGTGGAGGGTGAAGTGTAAGAGCAGGACTGGTGGGGGCTAGGGGGGGCAGACCAGTTTGAATCCAGACTCTACCCTTTCCCTGCTGGGTGACCTGAGGCCACAGTGTGCCACCATTTCTTCATATGTAAAGAGGAGCAATCATTCTATCTGCATCAGCCAATATTTTTGCAGATTAGGGGGATCCTATCCTTCGAGAAGTAGCCACCAAAACAACCAGAAACGGAAAGAGTTAGAAAAGGTTGCCTTCGGGGACTATGTTGGAGGGGATTAATTTTTATCATAAGCTGGTGGTTTTCATTATAAGCCTCTGTAGTATTTCATTTCTTAATTATGAGCATGTATTTCTTGGCTAAAAATAGTTTTAAAGCATTTTACCAGATCATGTAAACCCAGCCCTGTGCAGAAGGCTTGGCAAATAGTAAGAGTTTAATAAATGCAGGCTGTTAATTTCTGGGTACCCGGTCGCTCCCTGTCACTAGTTCCTGAGTGCTTCAGGAAGGCAGTCCAGGCGTGCTGTTTGAGCTGAGAGCAGCGGAGCATTCCAGAATTACAGTGGGCAAGGGGGACAGGTGTGGTTCAGACAGATCTCTTCCCGCCAGATGAGTCGTTTTGCTTCCTTATCTTTATGTCAACTCACCCCCCTGCCACCAGCTTGCTGGAGAAGCAGGCAAGACCTCACTACAGGAATCGCCTTGCCCCTGGACTCAGCTAGTGATGGTTCCCCAGACCACGTCTAAGGCCATTTGGCCAGAGCTGTGAGAGGGAAGAATGGTGGTCAATAGAACCTAGCATGGGCTCACCAAGATCAGACTGAACCAGATTTGCTTCATTTTTTTCGACAATGGCTTTGGGGCTGGTAGGTGAGGAGAATGCCAGGAGTCAAGCCTCTCTGGTTTTCATCAAGGTATTTGAGAAAGCCATGCATGAGCTCCTGGAGAATGCGATGGAGAAACGCTGGATGATGCCACTGGATAAGTTTGCAGGTTAAATGGCCTCGCCCAAAGGTGTCGACAGATCTGAGTGAGGTTGTCCGGATTGAGGTTCCTGGTGGTGAGCCTGGGTGTCTGGGTTCATCCCTACTCCAGCCTCAGTGCTGGCTGTAGAAGCCATCCAGTGTTCTTTTGAGCCACGATGATACATGAAGACCCTTCACCTCTAAAAACCTCAGTTTCCTCATTTGTAAAACAGGAGATAGTCACACCTGCCTCCCTGGCTTATTCTAAGGATGGCTTGTTGGAGGCCCAAGGCCAGGGGAACACCTGGCTGTACTGTGCCTGACACCTTGCAGATCTTCAGTCTCTGGGCACTTGCGTTTCACTGTGGTCAGAGATAACACGAAGCGGGGAGCGATGGTGAGTCTGCTGGATGATAGACACAGCCTCCTAGAAGATCTCGAGATGAATGAGCCAAATCTAGTGACTTGTAGAACAACCTTAAGTCCCACATGAGTGAGAGACAGCTCGGAGGCACCCCAGATCCTGGGTGGGAAAGGCTTTAGGGACTGCAGGCCCAGAGGCACTGGCAGCAGGAAGAGGGGTGGATAGATATCCCTTACCAGCATTGGTAGCAGAGTGTGTCCGGAGTGACTGAGCTGGTAACAGTGCCTCTCTTCTGGGTCACAAGGCTCATTGCAGAATTGTGCTCTGTTTGGAGTGTTGTCTGCAAAGTGGGACATCCACAAACTAATATGTGGAAGGAGAGCGACCAGGATTGTAGACAGTCTGGAACCAAGGAATGTAAGGCTTCTCTTGTCAAACTTTGGAATATTTGCTTGGAGTTTTCGGGGTCAGTAAGTGTCATTACCCTGTTACCTGACCAGTTTCAGGACCAATCAAGAGAAACATGAGAGTCAGACAAGTGGAGACAAGATCCACCTTGTTCCCCAAGAACCAGGCTAGTGAGCATGCCTTGCATACATCTGCTAGCTAGAAGGTCTTTCTAACACCCCTGGTCCTGCACTCCACACCGTAAAGAACCCAACGAGGGAACTGTGAGGCTTCAAAGCAGACGCACCTACTTGGGCAGTGCTGCTCTGTGATGGGGAGCCAGAATAGGCAGAGAAACTGCATCTGTGACACTTGCAGGTTAACTTCACTGAGTCGAGAAATGGACCAGTGACCCATCTGCTAACCAGATGCTTTACTCCACTTCCAGGTGAACGTGGATGGAAGAGGGGGGTGGAAACAGGTCCAGGGTGTCTGGGTGAGGATCCTTCCTCATGGAAAGAAGACAAATGAGGAGCAAGAATCCCACATTCACATTTAGGAAGGCTGTCCAAGATTCAGTCAAGCACCTTCTCTCGGTATATCAAGTACTCTCCTTTACAGCTATTCATTCATTCATTCATTCATTCATTCAGTGAATCAGCAAATATTTGCTTATCACCTCTAATGTGCCAGGTGGTCTTCTAAGCTCTTGGGGAACAGAACCAAAAGAGAATCTTGCCCTCATGGAACTTACATTCTTGGCCTGGGAGGAGACAAGACAATAAGTGCTATAAGTGATAATCATAAGTAAGGAAATCATGTGCTATGCTAGAAAGGGATAGTTGCTGTAGGAAAAAAAAATAGTAATCCAATATTTGAAAATGGTGAGGGAATGAGCCATGGGGCTACATGAGGAAAGAGCATTCCAGGCAGAGGGACAAAGCAGGGGCAAAGGCCTTGTGGCAGGAGTGTGCCCGAGGTGTGGGAGAAAAGCCAGGAGACCAGTGTATATAACAGAACACATGGAGGGAGAGCTGTGGGCCAGGAGACACGGGAACTGGATGGCCTAGGGCCTTTAGGGCTCGGGTCCGTCTTCACGTGGGATGCATCATTTGGTTCACAGCACATGAGGTGGAGTGATGTGATAGTTCTGTGTGACAGTTCTTCCTCTTATCCCTTTTATAAATGAATAAACTGAGATTCACAGCCAAAAACCCTCTATATGTTACAAGTGAGAAAATTATTACCCAGAGAGGAGTGACTTGCTCAAGGCCACAGAGTGGGCAAAATGGCATTGGGGCCTCCTGATTCTCAGTCCAGAGCCCTTTCCCCCACATTTCTGCCCCAGAAATGAACTTCCTTTGAAAGGGGTGACTCCAGGCTCTCTTGCAGATTCAGAGATAGATCATGGAGTTCTTGATACTGTGCTTTGTTGCCAGATCTTCCATGTGGACCACCAAATTTCCTTCCCAGTAAGGGGTTTGGCGTGGAAAAGCTGTTAAACATGCATGTCGCTAAATACTGGATGAGGGGTACCTGGGAGGCTCAACTGGTTAGGTGTCCGACTCTTGATTTCAGCTGGGTCATGATCTCAGCACCGTAAGATCAAGCCCCACGTCGGGCTCCATGCTCAGTGGGGTGTCTGCTTGAGATTCTCTCTCTTTCCTCTCCCTGTGTCTCTTCTCCTATCAAATAAACATATAAATCTTTTTTAAAAAGGAGAAGAAACAACACTGGATGCGGGAAAGTCCGTTGCCTGTAATATGACCATTGTAGCCATTCTAGTAAATTCTGACATGTGCTGATTGCTTCCTATGTACCTGGTCCTATTATGCACTTTTGACATATATTCATTCATTTATTCCTCACCATCTGCCTAAGGGATAAGTACTGGCCCTCATGTTACAGTTGAGGAACTGAGGCACAGAAAGATAAATTGCCCAAGGTCACACCACAAGTGAAAAACTGAGCTAGACTTTAAGTTCAGGCCTTGTGGCTTCAGAGTCTGTGCTCTTAGCCCCTCTGCTCACACAGACGGACCAAATCCAAAAGAGGTTACACCAGCTGCAGGATTCGGGTCCCCAAAAGCACGTGTCCATTTCCTGTGGGCAGGTGGGGGGTGAATGAGAGCCACCTTTCACTGTCCCGCATCCTTACCTGAAAGATGCTCCTTTCTCGAAGCTTCCCATCAGACACAGGGAGGGACTTTCAGAGCTTAATTGACGAGATGACTTTCAAACACCTGCCTATGAAAGAAGTCCTGAGTAGATCCAATCTCTTATCCCCTCTGTCGCTGAAATCATGATTGTCTGTGCTTGGAGTTATTTTAGGAGAGAAAGAAGCCATCCCCATGGGTTGAAAACAAGTCTCAGTATATGCAGATCTGTTCATCATAATGATGATGATGAGCATTTATGTGGTGCTCACACTTTCCAACAGGCTGTCACACTTAGTCATTATATCATTCGGTCTCATGAGGGTTCTGGATTGTCACCATTTTATAGATAAGGAAGCTAAGATGAATTGGGGAAGGTTACATGATTTGCTTAGTCACGCTAGTGATAAGTGAAGAGAGACTTATACCCAAGTCCATATCCAAAGTTCGAGCTACCACTCTATGCTGGCTGAAGAGCCACACTCAATTTATACACTATATTTATAGCCACTAAGACCACAGGTTTCCCTGCTATCCGGGAGCAGAGCGTTCCTATGAAACCTCTCATAAGCAGGCTGAAATGGCATAAAGCAAAGAAGCAATTACCATTAACTTATATGGGAATCTTTTTAGCACTCCCAGAACCCCAAAATAACCTCTCTCAGGCTTTTCTGATACCTTAGGACACATCTTGCTAATGGATGCACAAAATAAGTCAACATAAAGCACAGATGCTCACAGACACAGGTCAGAGCTCTAGTGACTTGATGCCCTTGATGCCAAGGGTCTGAGTGTAGGTCCCGGGGAAGGAGCTGGTGGGGGAGGGTTCCCTCTCCTTCCTCGGGGTCCAGCTGCCTCTATAACCACTGCTGCAAAACCAGTACGGGATGCTGTCTTCACTTTTTGTCTTTTATCCATAAAAGCAAAAGTCCTCTTTGGATTTCTTTCCATTAGCGAAATCGGGTATTAACGCAGGTCTTAAGAAAAAGTGAAGTGGCATAACACAAACTTCCACAAAGGGGCTACCTGTATATTCTTGAATCATGTGAGCCCCTCAACCCATTTTTTTTCTGAAAAAAAAAAAAAAAAAAAAAGCATAAAGAGCCATGGCAAATTCCAGGGCGGGTATTTACTTAAAGTCAAAAGATATTGGAGAAACCAATTTCTAGGATTGGGTCTCCACTAAAAAAGATTGTTTTTCCCCCCAGGATCTGGCTGGCTGTTTGTTTTTACTAAATTAGGTTGCCAATGGATTGACACCCATTGGCCATGTTCAGGAGTTTGTGTTGATATTACTGTTGTGAAAAAGCACATATTGGTCCCCACCATCTATATGCCTGCGACTCTTTTTTTTTCTCTCTTCCATTTCGTGCAACTTTTGCTTACAGACTACTTGGAATAATTGACACATTGGCTCAGGCCTCCAAGATTGCCAACTTGGAGCCTTGGATCAGTTAAATCAGTTATGACAGATGTGATTATTTACAAGAAAATAGAAGTCACTATAATTAGACCTTCTAAGGAGTACATTTGGGTGGAGAATAAGAAAGCACAAGTCTAATCTGGCATGATGTGTTTGGATTTCAGCGCTGAGCAGGTTCTTTTCTGCTCTGTGAAAGAAGGTGTTGGGGTGTCTCACACCCTCCACAGACGCTGCCATTTATCAATTCTCATGACAGAGCTATTGATAGATGGAAAGGCGAGGTGGTAGAGTGAGCATTAGATTTGGCACCAGAAGTGGTTTCGGTTCTCAGCTCAGCCACTTGTCCTTACATCAATATCTTTTTTTTTTCAGTCATACAATGGAGATAAAAAAAAAAAAAAAAGCAGCTCTATCTCATCATAGTGTTGAGAAAATTAAAAGTGATAAAGTAAGACAGGTGTCTAGCATTGAGCCTGACATAAGGCACCATGCACAAAGTTCCTACCCCCCTTGAGCATAACCCTCAATCTCCTTGAGCCTCACCTTTTTCATTGGAAAATATAAGTGAGAACCAGCTCCTACAATGGATGTGAGAGTTGAAGGAAATGAAGTATATGAAAGGGGCGTCATAACCTTTTGTTGCTATTTCATGCTTCCATCTTCCTATTATTATTATTATTTTTAAATCCATAATAGTTTCAATTTATTGCATGCATCATGGGCCAAGCACTATAGTAAGCGGGGTCGGCTTCTTTGTTAGGTACAGAGGCATAGTGCCTAGCACTCACAATACTTTTAGGGCCCCAGAAAAAGTTTAATTTCCCTGAAAATCAAAAGGAAAAAATGAATATAATAATAATGAATATAAAACCAAATATAAAAATAATAAACATAATGATTTATCTGGCCTGGATTATAGTCATCTTCATACCAGTGTAATATCAAAACCTATTTTTTGTTTTTATTTTTAAATTTTATTATTTTTTTCAATGCCAGAAGGGATCCACAAAGGCAAAATGTCTACGGCTCACAAAAGTCATAGTGCACCAGTTGGTTGTAGGATCTTTACAAATGTTAGCCCAGTCATTCTCAGGAAGGCTTTTTTAAAATTCGCACTTCGCAGATGAGGAAATTGAAGCTGCAAGAGGTTTAGAAACTTACCCAAAGCCACATGGCCAGTAAGAGGCTGCATTAGTCAGGTTGGGCTAACAGCTATAACCACCCCCAAATTTTAATCACTTAACACTTTTGGAGTTTATTTCCTGCAAACACAACTCAGTGTGTGTGTCTGGCAGACAGTCGTCCACGCAGTGATTCAGGGACCCAGGCTCCCTCCCTCTGCGGCTCCCCATTTGGTTGGCAGAGAAAGAACCGCCAAATGGGAGGGGTTGGGGGGGAGCCAGGGCTGGAATTGGTCCACATCGCTTCTGCTTGCATTCCATTGGCTGGTGCCTGGTCACGTGGGCACTCCCAACTGCAGGGGAGCCTGGGAAATGGAGTCCAGCCGCACGCCTGGCAGGAAAAGCTTATGGGTACTGGGGAGCACTCTCAGTCCTGGACACGGTGACAGTGTTGGATGCCAGCCCACGTCTTTTGTACACAAAGTCCATGCTCTTTCCACTCTATATAGCTGATTCTTGTCACGAAGCTCCTTTATAGGCCCTTTGCTCCAGCCAGACTTCCCCACTTGCTGTGCCCAGCACCAGACCTTGGCCTGCGCAGCCCCTTTTGCTTTGGTAGGTGCTGGAAGAGAAGCAGATGAGGAAGGAGCCCCTCTTACCCTGGAATCGTGCTCAGACTGGCTGGAGAAGGCTGCTGCCTGGTGCTACATTCTTTGCATCTCCCAGGCCTGAGCCCACTGGGTGCTTCTGGGCATGCACTAAAGCCAGGGCATCCCTCCCTGTGAGCAGAGGAGGGTTTCAGAGAGCAGGAGAAAAGAGGTTTGAGCCAGTGTCTTGGCTCGACCATGAGCCGCGGGCAAGGCATCAGCAGGAAGGGGGTGGTACCAGGTGATCTTACGGTACTCAGCTGCCACAGTCCTGGTATTGCTGGTTATTGGCCAAAAGTGAATCGTGCGGCCTGCCCTTAATCGGTTCATGTGTGTTATCCTAAAGGACAAAACCCCCGGAACCGCTGGAGCCAGCTGGAGGCCAGATGCCCTGTGGATGTTTCTGTAACTGTTGGGCTAGCCCAGTGACCCTGGCAATGTTCCAACAGCACTGGTGTTGGTGGGCACCCAGGTCCTGCAGGACCAGACCAACACCATCTGTTCGGAGACCCCTGGGTGGAATCAGAATAACTCCCTCCTCGGGAAGGCCTCAGCGGTCCCTACCTGTTCATAACTCAAGGCACTTGTTGCCATTCCACCTTCAGGTCCTGCATCGCCTCCTAACACTTGGCAGTTGGCACACAGCTCTCCTCCCATTCCCTGTTGGTCTCTCACGCAGGCGCAAAACCCTGCTTAAAAATGTGTCTTGCAACGAGACTTGGCATCCAGGACGCGCCCCGGGAAGAATTTGTTTTTGTTTTAATGCCGAGGACGTTTGCATGAAAACAGGATCTTTGTTGCTTAGGAATTGATCAACTCCTGCTGCTGCTTCTCTCCGCTGAAGTGCCAGCCCCATATTTGTCACAGGCAAGCAAGTAACAGTAGGGACAGCTGGGACGTCCACAGATAGAGGGTGCTGGCCGTACAGGGAGGGCTACAGAGGCCCCAGAGTCCAAAGAGAATCCAGAATCCATCCTAGGCTGAAAAGAACTCACAGGTGATAGATGCCCTTGGCTAAAGAACTGCCTCCTGAGTGAAGATTTTCCATGGATCTGGTTTGTTCTAGATGCTCAGGGGAGAAGAGAAGGGGCAATACATTTAAGACGTGGCCTCCACCTGCAAGCTAAAAAGTGACAGATGCAGGTGCAAGTGACAGGACCCAGGACATAGAGCAGAGAGATGTGAAGTGAGCTAGACAGACCGGGGGTGTGCTCCTTACCCACGGGGTAAGCGTGGGCATGCCACTTAACGTCTCTGCACCCCAGTCTCCTCACCTGCCAAATAACACTCACCTCTTGGGGTTATCATGAGGATTAGATGAGATGCTATACGTTGACTGGTTGGCATAGTAAGCACTCCATAAAGCCAAACGATTGTTATTAATATTAAAAATAACAATTCATAATAATACCAGATGCTCTCCGTCCTAAGGAAGAAATACCCAGATGGCCACAGAAGGCTATTTAGAGAAAGGACTTGAACTTGATTTGACACAGCTGTGTCCACTACAGACAATTCTTGAGGAGGTTTTGGAAACACTGTCCGAGAAATGGAAGTAAAGTGGCCCACGTGAACGTGGAGGGAGGTTTCCAGGCCTCCAGGGCCTCCTCCCCCACCCGCCCCCGCCGGCCCCCACCCATGTGTGGCCCCAGCCTGGCCTGACAGGCATCAGCGCAGAAGGACAGGGATGAGAGAGGCCTGGGGTGACAACTCAACGGGTCAGGCCCTTCCTCTTGCCTCAGGGCTGGGCTTCCAGAGGGTGGTGGGCCGGTTATGTCCAAATGCCCACGAGACGCTGGCCACCTTTCTCCTCCTGTGTCCGTAGCATATGCTCATCACAGCCGAGAGCCTGCAGAAAATACCTGCTTGCCAGAGCCCCGCTCCCTTGCCTTGCCTTGGCTTGCCCACCCGCGCCGGGCTTCCCCTCCCATCTGCCCGTCCGAGGGCGTCCATAAATCCAGCTTGCGGAGCCCTCAGGGGCTGGCAAGGCTGCCACGGACCTCAGTCACATCTCGATGGAAACAATGGAAAACCACTTGGCAAAAAGAAGGGGTGACCTAATGTTTCGTAGCAAGAATACATTTTTTCCTCGCCATTCTTATTCAGGCCCCGGGGGGGTCGGGGGGAGCCGGCTGCTCTCCAGCTCCATGAGGCTGCACCTCGGGGGTTCCTCCTTCCTCCCCCCCTGCTCTGACCAGCCCCCCAGGGGAAGCAGCGGGAGGCCAGGCTGCCCGGCTGTGTGTGGCCCCACACAGGCCCTGGAAGGGCAGACTGGGCCTTACCTTCCCGACTGGTCAGGCGGCGCTGGTCCCCTCGGAGGCGAGGCTGTGGCCGCAGGGGCCTGCGGGAGGCCCATATATGGAGCCCGGGGAATGTGGCCTCTGGCAGGCCGCCTGGAAAAACTGGCCGTGTTCTGAGGGCCAACTCCGCCGAATTATAAATAGCACCCCCTCCCTCCCCTTCCAGCGGGCTGGGTCTGTCACTGAGGGCTCACCGGTTGAAGTTAGAGAGGACTGAGAGGGACAATGGGGCAGGGAGCAGGCAGGAGGGGGACAGGCCAGGGCCTGCTGTGGTTTCAGCTGCTGGCCTGAGAGTGACAGAGACCTGTCACCAGACCACAGGGCTGAGAGTGGGCCACATCTGGAGTAGTGGAGTGAGCACTGATTTAATGCATTTTTATAAGACAAATAAATATTGAGGGGAAACGAGGAGAACCTCTAAGAAGATGGTTTTAGAGCCTTTAATAATAATAATAATAATAATAATCATCATCATCATCAGTTGCCTCAGAATATGAAAGCTTTCTCTCTGGTCCCAAAGGTCAACTCTTGTGGCCTCTGAATCAAAACCTAAGAACAGGGCAGCCCTGGTGGCTCAGGGGTTTAGCACCTGCCTTCAGCCCAGGGTGCAATCCTGGAGACCTGGGATCGAGTCCCACGTCGGGCTCCCTGCATGGAGCCTGCTTCTCCCTCTGCCTGTGTATCTGCCTCTCTCTCTGTGTGTGTCTCTCATGAATAAATAAATAAAATATTTTTTAAAAAAGCAAAAAACCTAAGAACAGCCTGTCCCATAGAAGCCTATCCCTAGAGGCTTCTCCTGGATGGCTTCTCAGTGGGTTTTTGTGTGTCTCTGACTAGAGGGAGCAGGAGCACTCATACTTCCCCACAAAAGTCCATATGTTTTGCTCACCACTTGGAGGGTGATGAATTTAGAAGGTGTTAGAAAATAAAGAAATGGAGTGTACGGCTCTGGCTATGGAAAGCCGCCCCAGCCATTTACACCTGGGTAAGAGGGATTGGTAGATGTTCCAGCAAGTTCTGGATTCTGGAGAGGGATGAGCTGCTACTGCAGGGACCCGAAGTCCCCACTCGTGCCCTTGGCTTTGGCTGTACTGGGTGCTCCCAGGGACACATGGCCAGGTCTCCTGATTTGCTGCCCAGCCCTCCATGGTCGGGGACGGCTGGGTGGCTCAGCGGTTGAGCATCTGCCTTTGGTTCAGCGTGATCCCGGGGTCCTGGAATCGAGTCCCACATCGGGTTCCCTGCAGGGAGTCTGCTTCTCCCTCTGCCTGTGTCTCTGCCTCTCTCTGTGTGTCTCTCATGAATAAATAAATAAAATCTTTAAAAAGAAAAAGAAAAAGAACTCCACGGTCAGAGAGCGCTACTGGGCATGATGGGTCACAGGCACCCAGGATGTGTTGAGGGTCAGCACACCTTGCATGGGTGTCGGGGCCTCCTCTGAGAGACGGCAGGCAGAGCTGGAACCAGTGGTCACTTATGTCCTTTGTTCCAGCACTTGGGGCCTTTGCGTCCATATCAAAGATTTAGAAGTGGGCTTACTGATTGCTTTCTCCTCTCCTACCTTTATAATCCGCATCCCGTGCTTGTTCTGGAGCTGTGTGTGCAATCAAACATATTAAAAGCAAAAGTAAAGAGGAACGGACAAACTTTTGTATCTTTTGGACGCTTCTCAACAGAAGATCTGCGGACCGCACAGGATTGGGGCAACCAGTGGACATGAGGTGTGAGTGGGTGGACATTGGAACTTGCCCTAGTGTTAGATTTTGGAGAGCTTGTCTCAGGGAGTGGCTTGAAAGCTGTGCTTCAGGAGCCCTACTGGGGGAGGTGTCTCAGAGGCCGTGGGACCCTTGCTTCCATTTCACACAAAGCAGCTCCACTGTGAACCTGTTTTAGGTATTAGAGGGCATCATTTGAAAAGGGATGTCTGGGTCTTAAAAAGTTTGGAAGCCAGTATTGTGGCTCATGCTGTCATTTTAGTGCTGAGTAAATGAAAGGGAGGGAAGGGGTTTCTCCCAAGGTCACAGCCCAAGGTCAGGACCTCTGCTCAGCCAGCTGCTGTGTGATCATGACTCGTCTTAGGAAAGGAAATCCCAAAGGATTGGGACGGGGGGGCCCATAGAGAGCGTCTTAGCAATTCCCTTCCTTTGGTAACTGAGGCCCAGGGAGGGGATGGAATTTGTTCAAGGGACAGTGAGTGGCAGACCTTGGATTTGATGCCACTGCAGGTGCTCATAAAAGAGGCATAATGTGCCGTAAGAACCCCAAATGGTGGTGTTTAATCCGATCAAGACAGCTTCCCAGAGGAAGTGACACTGAGCTGCGATGAAAAAGATGACAGATGACAAGAAGGTGGTCATCTGAGAGAAAGCATCCGAGCAGAGGACCCACGCGGGTGCTCAGTCAGGCGCTCCCCACTGCTCCTGGGAAGCAGAGGCTCGGAAAGGCGGCAGCCCTCCTGGAAAGACCTCCAATCTGTTTGTGTTGACCTCTTGCCTAGGGAATGAGGAAGGTGAGTGGCATTACCACCTGCCAGGTGAGGCCCCGTTCTGCAGGCTCTCGGAGCAGTCCTCTGGCCGACCTGGAGCCCAGCTCATCATGAACGGAGCTGCTCCCGAGAGAGGCCTTTATCTGCTGAAGCCCGGGCAGGATGGCATGCTGGAAGGCTTTGCTGCAGCAGGACTTGAATACATAATGTGCCTCATCTGATTTGAGCTGTGAGAAAGTCCAGACAGCCTTCTCTCGACAGGAAAGGACACTGCAGGGACCGTGGGGTTTGTCCGCAGTGAAACTCCCTATGGCCTCTAGGAGAGAATATTAGTCTTTTTGTCAGGATATACACCTGGCATGAGTATAGGCCCCGATTCAGGGCCCAGGTCTTGTCTCTGGTCTTAGGGGCGGGGGGCTACTATTCATTCCTTTATCAGAACTGAAGGGGGACTCAGGTAAAGATCCCCAGAAATGTGGACACTGATCATTGTCACCCAGATACATTTTAAAAATAAATACATGTTCTTTGCAGTATAACATCCTAGAAAAAGGATTCCTGTTCTTATATTCTGTTCTCTGGGGAAAACTAGCATGTGCTCATGACATCTAGTCTAATCATGGGCTTACTATATTCTCAAGCTTCATGAATCCCACAGAACCGAGGGTGAATCCAGGACAGCCTAAGAGAGTACACAGGCCTTTACTAACTCAGAAACCAAGCAGAGGCCTCCCAGTCACTCCCACTTTCCCTTTTTTTTTTTAAGCTCCATGCTCAACTTGGAGCTTGAACTCATGAGCCCATGACCCTGAGATCAAAAGTCACATGCTCTACCAACTGAGCCAGCCAGGCGTCCCCGCCCCTATATTCCGACATACATTGGGAGGGGGCACTTCTATACAAAATGTTTTACTTTGCAGTCGTGAGATTCATAGTCTCCATCCTGACATGCTAGCCTCAGTCTTGTGAGAATGTGCAGATGCCACCTTCATGTTTCAAATCTATTTCTCATATTTCAACTCGGTATTTCTGAAAGTATGTTCGGAGGACCAGGAGTCCTGCACGCTGCTCTATGACAAAAGGGTTCCATTGTCATGTTGGTTTGGGAAACACCGCCTAATGATTAATATCTGCTGCTCACGTATCAACACCAGATTTCCTCCCAGATCACCATTACCACCACCACCACCACCTCTCCCATACCTGCTCTGGTCCTCAAGGTCCTAGTATATCCTGATTTTATATTTATCTGTTGAGTTTAGTACTGTCTGTCTCCCCCACACTAACAGTGCTCCACACACCAGGGACCTTGCCTGTTTTGTTTAGTACTGTATCCCTTGTGTTCAGAGCACTGCCTGGTTCAATAAAATAACGTGTCCTTGGACAATGAACACATGAACCAATTAATATAGTCAAACCCTCAGGACTCCTCCATATAGGATTCTGTTTAATTTTATTTAACTCAATATTTTTCATACTTCTCTAGCCTTTGCTTTAAATGCCCAGCTCATCTCATCCCGTGGGCCCAGGTCAAATTTGACCCTGGGAGGCCAGCCCTGACCACCCTGCTGAGAGTGGCCAGCCTCCCTGTTCCACACTATCTTATCACCAGACTTCATTTTCATTATGGTATAATGGCCAGGGAAATTGGCTTGTTCCTTGGTTCAGTGTGTCGGCTCCTTCCTCCTCTCTGAGCTCTGTGAGGGCAGGGACGTCATCTATCCCGCTCACCACTGACTCCCCAGAGCTCAGAACAGTGCCTGTTAAGTCTTGGGTAATGCTTTGCTGCCCTCTTTTCTGACTAACCCTTCCCCACAGCCCATGGAACTTAAATCCCACCAAACATGCTTTGGGACAGGCTGTTCTCTGCCAACCCTCAGTACCAGTCATTACAGTACAGTGGCTACTGCTCTCTTCCATAAAATCGCCAGGTGTCAGAACCAGAAGGGGCATCAGGGAGTGTCTACACCCGGTGCTCTGGGTTGGTTTTGTGTTTATTTTAAAGTAAGCTCCAAGCCCAATATGGGCCCTGAGATCAAGAGTTGCATGCTCAACTGACGGAGCCAGCCATCCCTCCCACCCCTGCCAGTGCTTTTGGGTTTTAGAGGGAGAAACAGAGGCTTTGAGAGAGCAAGTGATGCCAGTTCAGGACCAGTTCAGGACTGGTCCCCCAGGGCTCCTGTGTCTTACTCGGGTTATCCTCCTGTGTTCATCTTCTAGAGCTGCTGTAACAAACTGCCGCAAACTGGTGGAGGTCAGAAGTCTGAAATGGGTCTCACTGGGCTAAAATGAAGGCATTGACAGGGCTATTCCTTCTGGAGGCTCTAGGGGAGAGTCTATTTCCCTGCGTTTTCCAGCTTCTAGAAGCTGCCTGTATTCCTTGCCTTATGACCCGTTCCTTCACCTTCACAGCCAGCAATGGCCCATTGAGTCTTTCTCAAACTGCATCGCTCTGACTCTGAGCCTCCCACTTCCCTCTCTCACTTTTTTTTTTTTTTTTAAGATTTTATATATTCAGGAAAGACACAGAGAAAGAGTCAGAGACATAGGCAGAGGGAGAAGCCTGATGCAGGACTTGATCCCAGGACCACGGGATCATGACCTGAGCCAAAGGCAGAGGCTCAACCACTGAGCCACCCAGGTCCTCCTCCAGGTGTCACTTCTAAGGGCTTTTGTGATTACATTGCGGCCATCCAGATAAGCCAGGATAATCTCCCCATCTCTATGTCCCTAACCTAATCACATCTGCAAAGTTCCCTTTGCCATGTAAGATAACAGATTCACACACAGGTCCCGGTGATTAGGGTGTGGACATCTTTGGAGGGGATGTCGTTCTGTCTGCCACACCCCCCATCACATCATCTGCCTCTTGGGACACCCTCGGGCAAACGCACATTCTCCTCCCTTTCATGTTGCCTCACCACTTTCTGTAGCTACTGGTCACATCATTTGATAGTCACTCAGTGTCTGGCTGCCTGGCTAGGGGTTGACTTTCTCATGGGCAGGGCAGTCATCTCTGAACCCAACCGTGAGCACGTTCCTGGCACTTAGTAAGTGCGCAGGACGCGTTGGGTGCCTTGGCTGTGATGAACATACTCCAACTCCCTGCTTCCATTCAGTGAACTGGAGGGGCCTCCCTCACCCCAGGTTCTGATGTTCGAGCTTTGCTAAGGGGTCAGTCCTCAAAGATACCATGAAAGACCCTGGCCATGGCCAGGTTTTTAGCCTCCTGGCATATTAGAGGATGAAAAACTATGCAAACTGGTTACAGAAATTGCGGACCTGTAAAATATTTAAATCAACAAGCTAACTCTTTGGACGTCCAAAATACTCTGCTATAGAATTGTGAGTTTAGCATAAGGTTTGTAGCAAATATAATCTAGGGTATCATACAGTCCCTAGTTCAGAGTGCCACATACAGTTGTGTCTCACATGGACTGCGTCAAAAGTTTCCATTTATGCCCTTTTGTGGATGAGAGTTCTGGTCCAAGGAGCCTTCCCATCCACACCCCCAGGCCTCCAGACCTGGTAAGAGGTTATACTTGGAACAAAGGCTTAAGGAAAAGCTTCTAGGATGCGGTTTAATATTCAGGATCAGACCTTGGGCAAGTCACATTCTTCATCCTAACTATTGTGCACTGAGCTGTCAGCGAGGGGCGTGGAGCCCATGACTTGGAGGTTCCCTGTCCACCAACATCCTGTTACCTGGAGGGATCTGTGATCCATGCCGCCACGTGGCTTCTGGTTCTAATGTAGCCAAGGGGGCGGTTTGGCTGCTGGCCTGAGCCAGTGATTGCTACACGGTCCTCCCTTCCATGGACGTTCTAGCAGGTTCCTTCTGCTCTCCATGGTATTCTTAGCCCAGCAGAATGGTAGAGCACTGAACACTGGCACCCGCAGAGATCCGGTCCTGTGTCCCCGTCTGAGGTCCCGAGAGTGTAAACTGCCCTCCCAGGGGTTCAGGTTGGGACTTGGGCACCAGGCCTCCCAACCACCTACCCCCTGATATTTCTGCCATGCCAGATCAGTCTGGAAGAGGCAGGTAGGTTTCTTAATCTGCTGTGAGTGTTGAGGAAAAAAAGCATGGAAAGCCCTGAGTTTGAAGCCTCTTTGTTGCTTTTTAGAAAGAAAACAAGACCCCAAGAATCATAACCAGTTGCAAATGATTTGTATGTCTATGTGTTACGTGCTTTTCTGTATCTGTGTTCTGTTTAACAATAAACATACATTTTAAAAGTCACAAACAAAACTGAGTAAGTGGGGATTCAGGTCCACAAGGTGGCAGAGAACGCTTCCCTCCCTTTCTGAGCTCCTTCAGACTGCTCTTAACCCACTCCACCCCCCTTCCACCTCCTTCCTCCAGCCCTTCTGCCCCCCTTGGCCCCACCTCACCCCACCACATCCATGGCTTGGGCTGCTCCATCCATCTGGTCGCTATAATGGTCCTCTGGTATTGAACGCACTGTGTACCTCTAGGTTTTCCTTGATGACACAGTGTGATATGATGATATGGTGGAAACAGCCCGGAACCCCATGTCCAGCAGAGACCTGGATTCAAGTCTGCCCACATCCGCTGTCTTAACTGCTCTGGGCCTCAGATTCCTCACCGGCAAAATAAGGGGCCTGTTCTATGTTAGGCTTGCAAACTCAAATGCATACAGAAGCCAGCCAGGTAAAGGGAATGAGGGAGCCAGAGGTAAGGAATAGGGAGTGGTAGCAACGTTGACAAAATAGAAAGCCCATGCCCAGTCTAAAAGGGACACTTGCCACTGAGCTCCAAATGACTATTGCCATGCAGGAACATGGACTCGGTGACACCATGTAGCCCCTTTTAATTTTGTTCAAGGGAAGGTGGAAATCTTGATTTTTCAGAAGATGTTTCCAAAATGTTTGAAGCATCCTTTAGGTCCAAGAAAACATGCCTGAGAGCCACATCCAGCCCCCACCACCACCCCCACTCCCCGTTTGCAAGCCCTGGGCCACAGCTTTGGTAGACTGCCTTGCAGCTTTCCCACTCTGATATGAGGGGAGATTGCCACGTGTACCTCACCTTCTTTGTGCCTGTACGTGTGTTTCTCTCACTGCAATCAAGCCACGTACAGTCCCTGGAAGATAGTCAGTGCTCAATTACTGACAGCAATGAAGGACTAGATCCATTTGCTATACCCCTGGGTACCCTGCACACGCCAGGACTGGCACAGCGCTGGGTATACAAAGGAGAACCTAGTAGTTTCTGCTTACTAGATAAGCAAGAACTGCAAGCTTTAATGACATTATGGCATCGGTTATACAGTAGACTGATCTATAACCTCCAAGAGAGGCCCCTCTATAGTTTATGCTCGTAGTTTGTGCAAGAAAGAGAAAGGGAGTCCCTCTGGGTTAGGCCATTTGTCAAAGGGCCACTGCAGCAGCCCCCCACCCCCCACCGCACCCCCCACCCCCAGCCCTGGGCCCAAATTAGTTTATTCTTTCAAGCCATAAACGTCTCTCTCAGCCTCTCCTCCTTCCCTCCTTCACTGTCCCCTACTCACCAAGGGGAGATGACAGACAACTGAAGGACACATCTCACTTACCGGGGGTGGGCTTTGGGCTGTAAAGAAGCCCATTATGCCCCAAATCTGTGACCGTGAGGGTGATCGCACCTTGTGGCAGCTGAAGGGAGTACAAAGAAATGCTTGAACCCGGTGGCATCGGCCGGCTTTGCTTCACTGGAGGGAAAATGAGCCATTATTCTCTCCATGCCCCATTCCCACCAGCTCCCCACTTAACCCCCAAGCAAGAGAGGCCCCACTTTCTAGCAGGTTTCTCTGCTGGACACTCCAACAACATATTAGCATATTTTGCATTAAAAAGGACTTGGAAAATGAATTAAATGATTGGCATGGTGTTTCAAAAGGGTTTTCCAAACTACTAGTAATTGTGCGGTTTTAAAATTCACCATTCCTGCCTGAAATGCCCTGGGCCTGGCAGCCAACTTCATCAGGAGACATTGTACCAGGCAGGGCGTATTTTAAGGCTCATGATACCCAGTGATTGCCGGAACAGTACCTGGAGACTTGCTAAAGAGAACCTTGTCCTAGTTTTTCAGCAGAGCTGGCAGTTCATTTCCCTTCCTCACAGAGCTGAGATTTACGCCAATTCAAAAATCTCCTTTTATGAGAGGGTCCGGGTCAGCCCTGGAACAGTCTGCTGAGGCGCCAGGCAGTGTAGACGGTATCCAAATCTAGACAACAAGCTTAGAGAAGTGGAGCCTCGGGGAGCGGGCTAGGTTGGTCACTTATGGCGCTACCCTGACCACGGGGGCTCTGTGTGGGGGCACAAGTGTGGTGGAAGCTTCCAGAACGTGCTTCGGGAAACACTGCTTTGGTCCAACCTCCTCATTTTTTCAGGTGAAGGAGATGAAACCCCAGAAAGACTATTACTTGCCCAGGGTCAGAGGCCATTTTTACTCTTCCTTAAGGGTGGGATTCAGACCCCCTGACTCCTCATCCAGGTTTGTTATTTTTACAAACTACACATCTTTTACAAACTCCCTTTCCTGGGGCTGATGGATTGATCATAAAGTCCGAAGAGAAGAAAAATTAATGGGTGCCTGGCTGGCTCGGTCACTGGAGCATGTGACTCTTGATCTTGGGGTTGCGGGTGGGAGCCCCATGTTGGGTGTAGAGATTACTTTAAAATAAAATAAAATAAAATAAAATAAAATAAAATAAAATAAAATAAAATAAAATAAAATAAAATAAAATAAAATAAAATAAAATAAATAAAATAAAATAGAATAGAATAAAATAAATAAAATAAAATAAAATAAAATAAAATAAAAAATAAAATAAAATAAAATAAAATAAAATAAAATAAAATAAAAAAATAAAAAGAGAGGAAAAGAGGGGCGCCTGGGTGGCTCAGGGGTTGAGTATCTGCTTTTGGCCCAGGTCGTGATCCCAGGGTCCTGGGCTCCAGTCCCCACATGGAGCCTGCTTCTCCCTCTGCCTGTCTCTGCCTCTCTCTCTGTCTGTGTCTCTGTATCTCTCATAAATAAATAAACAAAATCTTTAGAGAAAGAGAAAAAAAAAAAAAACAGAAAACAGGGGCGTGGGGTTGGGTAGGGCTCCTAGGGGGAGGTTAGGAAGTGTTGAGATGTAGGAACACAGAAATGACAAGCTGTGGGACAGCCTTAGGCCTTTTAGAATAACAGTTGTTATTAATAATATGATCGATCCTGCTAATGTACCGGTTGCTGACACCTGTGTGCTTCCCGGGTCCCGAGCCCTGTGCCAAGGGCCGAGCCTGTGTTACCTCATTTAACCCTCCCAGCAGCTCTGTGAGCCAGTCGGTACTAGTATGTCCCCGTTTTACAGGTAAGGAAACTGAGGTTCAGAGAGATCAGGTAACCAGCCCAAGGTTGTCCAGACCCGCCTGTAGCAGCAGAATCTTTTTTTTAAAAAAGGAGAGAATCCAGAAGCAAATGAGCAAGAAATGGTAGTATCAGGCCCCGCCCCGGACAGTGCTAAGAACAGAGGCAGGATGATGGAGAAGGGAGTGGGGGGCACAGCCGAGCAGCAGGGCCCCGAGCCGGCAGGGGCAGGGGCAGGGCGCTGGGGCCCCGGCGCCGGGTCTGTGCGGGGAGCCGCTTGGACCCCGAGCAGAGCTCACACCCGGGGCTCCGGAGGGGAACGGACACGGCTTCCGGGGCTTTCAGGGGCTGGGGGGAGGCGAGACAGAGAGAGAGAGACAGAGACAGAGAGAGACAGAGAGAGACAGAGAGACAGAGAGACAGCCTGGACAGTGTGTGTGTGTGGGGGGGAGGGGGGACCACACACTCACAGGCGCGCGCGCTCATGCACATCGCCCAGGAGTGACTCCTAAGGGAGAGGGTGTCCTCAAACGGGCTCAGCCCAGATCAGTGTAGACAAGGGAGAGGGGCCTGAGCAGAAGGGGAGCCGGAGCCGGGATCCGAGGGGCCTGAGGGGAAGGGAAGCCGGAGCCAGGATCTGAGGGGCCTGAGCGGAAGGGAAGCCGGAGCCGGAGCCGGGATCCGAGGGGCCTGAGGGGAAGGGAAGCCGGAGCCGGGATCCGAGGGGCCTGAGCGGAAGGGAAGCCGGAGCCGGAGCCGGGATCTGAGGGGCCTGAGCGGAAGGGAAGCCGGAGCCAGGATCTGAGGCGCCTGAGGGGAAGGGAAGCCGGAGCCGGGATCCGAGGGGCCTGAGGCGAAGGGAAGCCGGAGCCGGGATCCGAGGGGCCTGAGCGGAAGGGAAGCCGGAGCCGGAGCCGGGATCTGAGGGGCCTGAGCGGAAGGGAAGCCGGAGCCAGGATCTGAGGCGCCTGAGGGGAAGGGAAGCCGGAGCCGGAGCCGGGATCTGAGGGGCCTGAGCGGAAGGGAAGCCGGAGCCAGGATCTGAGGCGCCTGAGGGGAAGGGAAGCCGGAGCCGGAGCCGGGATCTGAGGGGCCTGAGCGGAAGGGAAGCCGGAGCCAGGATCTGAGGCGCCTGAGGGGAAGGGAAGCCGGAGCCGGGATCCGAGGGGCCTGAGGGGAAGGGAAGCCGGAGCCGGAGCCGGGATCCGAGGGGCCCGAGGGGAAGGGAAGCCGGAGCCGGGATCTGAGGCGCCTGAGGGGAAGGGAAGCCGGAGCCGGGATCCGAGGGGCCTGAGCGGAAGGGAAGCCGGAGCCGGAGCCGGGATCTGAGGGGCCTGAGCGGAAGGGAAGCCGGAGCCAGGATCTGAGGCGCCTGAGGGGAAGGGAAGCCGGAGCCGGAGCCGGGATCTGAGGGGCCTGAGCGGAAGGGAAGCCGGAGCCAGGATCTGAGGCGCCTGAGGGGAAGGGAAGCCGGAGCCGGGATCCGAGGGGCCTGAGGGGAAGGGAAGCCGGAGCCGGAGCCGGGATCCGAGGGGCCCGAGGGGAAGGGAAGCCGGAGCCGGGATCTGAGGCGCCTGAGGGGAAGGGAAGCCGGAGCCGGGATCCGAGGGGCCTGAGGGGAAGGGAAGCCGGAGCCGGAGCCGGGATCCGAGGGGCCCGAGGGGAAGGGAAGCCGGAGCCGGAGCCGGGATCCGAGGGGCCCGAGGGGAAGGGAAGCCGGAGCCGGAGCCGGAGCCGGGATCCGAGGGGCCTGAGCACACAGGGGCAGCCATGGCCCAAGCCTGAGTCTGTCGCTGCAGCCGAACGGATCTTGGGACGAGTCATCCTCTAAGTCCCTTGGTCTGAGCAGAGCCCCCCCCCCCCCACCGTGGGGAGACACCCGCGGGCGGTTCCTGCAGGCGATGGCCCCGGAGGCCTTGGGCTGCGGAGGGCCGCGGTGGGCTGCCCTGCGCGGGTGAGGGGTCCGTCTCCTCTGCCGTGTTTCCCCTCCCTTTCCCGGGCTGACGGGTCCTACATGTGAACCGGCTCCTGGATGACTCATCGCACGTTATTCTCCTTGGGAATATGAAGAAAAGTCCGGCCGCCAGGGTCGCGTGGACTAGCTTCTATTTCACACAGAGTATCCACAGATGGCAGATGAGGGTTCATATATCCTTCAAATTGAGGGCACTGGCCTTTAGAAAAGTCATTAAAACACCGCATTTCAGCAAATGTTAGAAAACATTTACTTACGTCTGAGCCAGTGATTGACTAGAATATTAGGCGACTCTTCTAATGGTGTGAGAACAAGGTTAGCTGCTCCTAGGGTACCTTAGGTAAAAGAGGACTATATAGAAGTCGTGTGTAGTGGGACAACCTTTTTTAGGGAATCCAGACCTGCCCAGAGTCAGGAAGGTTGATTAGCACGCCCAGAGTCACACAGCCCGGCCGTGGATGAGCCAGGATTCACCCCCGAGAATCCCCTTTTAATCACGACTATACTACACTACAGAGGGTGTCTTGTAATACGTGTCGACTCCGAATCTGCAAATCCAAAGTAATAGGATTGACTCTGCAAAGTTTGCTCTTCAACAAGGCCTGTTACCTTTTACTCTCATCAAAGAGCCTCAAGGACTTATAACTGGTTAGAATTCCCACGCTTCTGAACCTTCACTTAA
Source organism: Vulpes vulpes (assembly GCF_048418805.1). Classification (NCBI taxonomy): domain Eukaryota; kingdom Metazoa; phylum Chordata; class Mammalia; order Carnivora; family Canidae; genus Vulpes; species Vulpes vulpes. The sequence continues at coordinate 15,847,388 of NC_132792.1, read as the reverse complement.
CGTGCTGAGAGTCCCTTTAAAAGGATATGCATGTGTACGTGTTCATATAAATTAAATTTTTTTTAATTTTTATTTATTTATGATAGTCACACACAGAGAGAGAGAGAAAGAGAGGCAGAGACACAGGCAGAGGGAGAAGCAGGCTCCATCCACCGGGAGCCCGACGTGGGATTCGATCCCGGGTCTCCAGGATCGGGCCCTAGGCCAAAGGCAGGCGCTAAACCGCTGCGCCACCCAGGGATCCCATGTTCATATAAATTAGAAACGATAATAACAGTAGGAGGACTCTCCTACCTCATTCCAGGAGCTGGGCAAGAAGGTCTCCCTACTAGAGGTCTCTTGGGGACTTAGTCCCTCTGGGCTACTAAAGCCAAAATCCTATACATGGGGTGGCTGGTAAACAACAGAAATCTATTCTCACAGTTCTAGAGGCTGGAAGTCCAAGATCAAGGCACTGGTGGATTCAGTATCTGGTGAAAGCCCACGCCCCGGTTCGTAGATGGTTGTCTTCTCGCTGCGTCCTATGTGGCAGAAGGGGTGAGAGGTCTCCCTGGGAGCTCTTTTATCAGGGCACGAATCCCATTCATAAGAGCTCCCCTCTCATGACCTAATCCTCACCTCCCAATACCATCACATTGGGTATCAAGATTTAACATATACATTTTAGGGGAGCATAGATTTTCAGTATTGCAGGAACTGAACATAAAAGAGTGGTTCCACCTGCCGGTGCGCAGGCACGCAGGGGTGGAAACCAAACATACAAGCAAAGTCACAGGACAAGAATCGCAAGGCAGTAGGTGCAGGAGTTGATGGCTCTGAATTTGCAAAGTGCCAAAAGGACACAAGATAAATGGCCCCAGATGGGATCCATCTTGACAGGCTTTCTGCGTATAAAAGGTAGGTTTGGAGTGGCGTTTTGAAGGAGGGATGGCATGGATGGACTGTAAAGGGAGCTCTGTTGGCGCTGAGGATGTGGGTTTGCCGCTCCAGACAGAATCTGAACATGCCACAGGGAAGGACTTGATCACGTTCAATTTTGAGCATGACTAAACATCCAAAAGAAATGCACCTGAGCCACGGGTACCAGACCTCTCTCTGGTCAGGTGGAATAAGCTCACCATACTGCAACCCTCCCTTCCTTCCAAAATAAGAACCAGTCTAGTAAGGTCACCTACTGGTCACCTCATTTGCATTTGGTGGCCAGAGCTGGTCAGGATGCAATTCAGATAAATTAATTTCACAAATCCCTAATGGGTTTAGAGGTGGAGCATGAAAGAACGAGGATTTACGATTTTAAAAATGCATTTCAGAGATGCCGTCACATTAGACCTTCATTTCAGTCCCTTGGGGTGGCCACCAAGTAAACAGCTTAATTTCCATCCCTGCTGGAGGTACAGAATGCAGCATTCACACTTGCCAACAGATAAATGTCTCCTGTCTCTGGCGGTGCTTAATGGCTTTTAGCGGAGTTAAGGCTGGGAAGAAAGAGACTGACTTTCTCTTATTGGGTAAAATTGAAACACCAGGGAGACAATTCCTTTTCAGACAGATCCTTTCCTTCTCAGATTACTGAGCCACAGCCCAGCCAACTCCTTTTCAGCTCTTTCAGGTAAAATGGAAGACTGGGGGCCACCCAACTGAGGTGCATTCGGTGGGGGGCTCTGACCTGTGCTGGTGTTTGGGATTTGTCAGCTGAGGCATTTGCATTTCTAATAAGGGCCCTGTCCTGGTGTGCTTCAGCCCAGTGGCCGGCTGTCCAAGTGTCTAGCTCTCCAAGTGTTCAGTTCGCTGGGACCCAGGGAAAAGTCTTCAGCATAAATAAATAGTTGTGCGGAAGGAGAGGAAAGCACTAGATAGTGGGGAACGGGTGGGAAAGGGAGGCGCTTCCTGCTGCGAGCCTCTCCCCTAGCAAGCTGCAGAGCAGCCTCTGCGAATATTCCATGTGCGTCCCTCGCATGCCCTTTGTCCACGTAAGAGAAACACTTTTTTTTTTAAGAATTTATTTTTAAGTAATCTCTGCACTCAGCGCGGGGCTCGAACTCACAACCCTGAGATCAAGAGTCACGTGCTTCACCGACCAAGCCAGCCAGGTGCCCCGAGAAACTTATTAAATGTTGCACTCTGAGATTTTGAGATTTATTGTCACGTCTCCAAAAAGAAGTAATCAGGCCTTATCTACACAGCCTATCCCAGCCTTATCTACTCAGCTGAACGTTGGGAAAAGGAAACCAGTATCCAACAAGGGGTGAAGAGTAAAATAATTCAATGGTTAAACAAATTAATGGTTACATAGGGAGTAGAAACCTATACAACACGTCTATTTAGTAGTGTGATTTTTTTTTTTAAAGATTTTGTCTTTATTTACTCATGAGAGACACAGAGACATAGGCAGAGGGAGAAGCAGGCCTTGCAGGGAGCCCCATGCAGGACTCGATCCTGGAACTCCGGGATCACGCCCTGAGCCAAAGGCAGACGCTCAACCGTTCAACCACTGAGCCACCCAGGCGTCCCTGTAGTGTGATTTTTTTTTTAAGTGTTAAATGTTAAATGAAAAATGCAGGATAATAATAATGATATATATATATATACATATATATCATTTTTTTAAAAAAAAACCACTCATGTAGATGGAAATACAGCAAATGTTAACAGTGAATCCTTAGACATGGCATCAGAGACGATTTTTCTTCCCTCACGTCTGTATTTTCTATAATGGATTTTTTTCTTTTTTCTTTTTTTTTTAAGTAATAAATATTTATTGAGAAATTCTGGGATGGTGGTTCTAACCTCCCAGCCTGGAAGGGGGAGCCATGCTGTAGGGATCCCTCAGGAATCACACTGTCTCAACCCCTCTGGCCAAGACAGGGAGGGGCAAACGCATTCCCCCCAAAAATTGGTCAGGCTTTGTTAACGATGGATTTTTTTTTCTGGTCGTAGAAGTTAAATGATGAAGCAGGATACTATCAAATGCCCTCTTTTCTTGTTCTCCTTTTTTAATCTCCCCTTTTTTAATCAACATGAACGATGCTGTCAGGGGGACCGTCCGAGTTCTCCCCAGCCGAGCCTTCGGTCACTAACAGGGCTCACCATGGTGGGAGCACAGGACAAGACCTGCACCTACTGAACCCCTCACCTGTCAGCCACTCCTCCCTTGGTTCCTCTCAGCCCTTCCTGAACCGGTTTATATTTTTAGCTGGTACAGCCTCTAGGGGCCAGCAAGTTTCATGCATTCTCCACCCTCCGTGTGAAGTGGCGGAGGCCTGCCCGTCCGGTATCCTCGGCTGACCTCCTTCAGACTCCAAGGGGTCCTCCTCCCCGGGCTTCTGCACTTCTAGCGTTGAGCCAACAAAGTCAGCACAGCGGGGACACATGCACGAGGACCAGCGCACACATGCACACATCATCGATTGCGTAGACCTGATGGACTTGGTGTTGAAAGAGACCTCAGAAATTGTTTAAGCCAGTGTTTTCCTAAAAGTTAACATCATGAGAGTCACTCTTTCCAGAAACCAGTGGAAATTGTACAGTACCCAGGATACGGTGGCACTGGCTGCCTAAAAATATCATGGGGTGGTGGAGGGGGGCCTGCGGGGGTGTGTTTTGTTTTTCTCTGGGCTAGAATTGAATAACATTGGTCACCTTGTTGTGATCAGAAACTCCGGCAGTTATTCAAGGGCTTCGTTAGTTTATTAATGGAGAAACTAATTAATGGGCGAGAGACAGAATCTTTTAAAATTTGGCATGTGGAGAGGGTAGGTACTGATGAGATTCTGCTAATCTGGGCCAGACCTGTGAGGTGGAGAGGGCGGGAATGGTCCAGCAGGTCTGACTGATAGGAGGTGGACTCCAGAGGGGTTTTCTGACCGCAGCTGAGGGACTACAATCAGGCTGCCCAGCTCTGAAGCCTGGGCTGCCTCCAGGGCACCTCTTCCGCCTATTTATTTATTTATTTATTTATTATTTTTTAAAGATTTTATCTGTTTATTTGAGTGAGAGAAAGAACATGAGAGGGGAAGGGGGCAAAGGGAGAAGCAGACTCCCTGCTGAGCAAGGAGTTGGATTTGGGACGTGATCACAAGACTCTCGGATCATGACCTGATCCCAAGGCAGATGCTTAACCACCTGAGCCACCCAGGCATCCTGCTCCTCTGTTTAAACCAAGCCCCTGAGATGTGTTTCCTATACTGGGAATAACTGAACAGACTTTGGATTTGTGCCTGCCCCAACAGTGGTCAATCAAAATGATTGGTTATTTTAATGGCCATTCTAGATCTTTCGATCTCTCCTAAGTGTGGAAACAGATTTCTGGGTTCAGTTGGGTACGGCAGAAAAGGAGGTGGGCTCTGGACTCTGACAGCCTGAGTTCAGACCCTGCCTCCCTCCCTCACCTGTCCACAATCCCAGCTTTAACTTCCCGGCACATCAGTTTCCCCCCCTGTAAAATGGGACTAAGGATGGTGTCTGCCAGAAAGGGCCACTGTGAGGGTTGAACAACATAATGAATGAAAAGTGCCTGTCCAGTGCCTGGCGCCCAGCACAGACTCAGTAAAGATGAGCCTCTCCTGTCATTGTTATTGTCAGTATTCCATGGAAGGGCCACAGGTAGGACTCTGTGCCAGCCTTGAACCCATTCTGCTTTGCTGGACAAGTGACAGTTACAACATTGGCTGTATCGTTTGCTGTATCCTTTAGGGGAAAACAACCCAGTAGCTCCTCATTCACCCAATTCCCGTTTCAAAGGGAGCAAAGCAAGGCCGGGATGACCTACGTGACTTAGGCAAGGTCACACAGCTCACTGTGGCAGAGTAGAAGAAAAGTGCTAAAACTAGAGCTTTTCATCCCAAAGTGCCCCATTCCCTCTGCAAGCCTCTTTTAATCCTTGGGACCAGGAAAACAAGGAGAAACCAGAGAAAGAACCAGATCCCAGAAACCCTTGTTTGGGTTCCTGAGCATTTACTGCATGCCTCCTGCTTGGTTAACGTTGTCTTTTTTTTCATTTAGTAGCTTTATTTTTTTTTTTTTAAGATTTTATTCATTGAATTGACAGAGAGAGAGAGAGCACAAGCAGGGGGAGAGGCAGAGGGAGAGGGAGAAGCAGACTCCCAGCCAAGCAGGGAGCCTGATGCAGGCTCAATCTCAGGATCCCAGTATCATGACCTGAGCTAAAGGCTTAACCTACTGAGCCACCCAGGTGTCCCCATTTAGTAGCTTTAGGTGTGGCTTCGGGGGAAGGGGGCTGAGGGTCCTGTTTCACTCTCTGCCCTTCCTGCCTTCACCTGACCACACTCTGCAGGAACCTGAGAACCTCGGGCGGTGGGTGGGTGATGGTCACAGGGAAGCCCAAGGAAGACCTTGGTGTTGGCTGGTGGCTTCGTGCTGGGTGGAAGCGCTTGACCCCACTGCACTGGCTCCAGGGGGGGCATTTATTACAGGACTTCTCTGAGGCATCTGCCCACCTGAAAAACCCCGGATCTCTAAAGCTCCCCTACCAGAAGCCTCCTTTCTGAGCACACCTTTGAGATGCCAGACGTTCTGTGGGGGGCAGGGAGAAGAGGGAGCACAAAACTGATCAAGCATCACTTCCTGCCTTCCCTGGGCTCACCCGGGGGAATAGTCAGGCAGACTGTGAACCGAATCACAGGGGGATTCGTGCACATACGGGTTTGGGCAAGTGTACCCAGGCAGAGGAAGGTTTGAGCCAAGGCCGCTAAGATCAGGTGTCACCTCATACTTGGCGTGGAGCTAAGCGCTTCAGTGTTGTCTGGTTGCTCTTCTGTAAGTGCTTCTAGATAAGAAATCACAGTGAGTCCTCCTCTTTCTTCTTAGCCCCTTTGTGGCAGCAGCTGACAGCTGGAAAGCGCCTTCAACTGTATGATTTTACTTGACTTGCTCAGTGGCTCGGTGAGGTCAGCACTTCTCTCCATTTCAGAGATGTGGAAACCGAGGCCTCGGGAGGGTGACTTGGTGGCTCAGCTACTTAGGGAGTGAGACTAAATTTGCACTTAAACCTGGGGTCTGATTCCAATTCCACTGGAAGTTCCTCTTAGGGTCAAGCCTTGGGAAAGGGGCCTGGAGTCAGTGCTTGACTGAGAGGGACACACCGTGTGCAGTGAGCACAGGGGGAGAGCCATGGCGAAGGGGGGCTGGCTTCCGAAGGAAGGCCCCTGGCGTGGGTCTCCAGCTCTGCCAAAGTATGGGTTGCAAGGATTTAGAATAGTTACTTCTCTTTGAGACTTAGGATCCCTGGTCAGAAAATGAGTAGGTGGTAGGAGATCCCATCTCGTAAACCTGTAGTGCAGGGATCAGAACCTTGACGTTCAGCATTTTCTTCTGTCTCAGCCCCTGGTCCCTCCCCTCACCACCCCCAATCCTGGATTCCTTCCAGCCCCTGGGCTTTCTACTCCCCAACCTCTAGCTCAATGGAATCACCCAGGGAGCATGTTAAAATGCTGAACCCCGGACTGCATCCCAGAATCTGAGGATCCCTGGGAGATGAGCCTGGGACCTTCCTTTCTCCCCTGACCATCCCTAGGAAATTCTGACCATCAACTAGACCTGACAATGTGTGCCTAAGCTCGGTAGCCCTCAAACTTCAGCAGGGAGTGCAGTCACTGGGGGGCTTATAAAATGACTGAGCCCCAGCCCCGAAATTTCTGATTTAGTAGTTCAGGAATAGAACCCACTGATTTGCCTTCTGAGCAAATTCCCAGGTGATGCAGGGGCCACACTTTGAGAACCCCACTGCCCTAGCTCGTTCCCTGAGAGCCCAACTAGCAGCCAGCAAGAGGATCTTTACTCACGGAGAAGCCCTGTCAGCACATGAACTTTTTTTAGCAGAGACCTTCAGATTTATTTAGATAATTATAACAGCAGCTACTGTTCACTCTGACACACGCTACCTGCCAGGCCCCATGCTCGACATCTACAGTCGGTGATTCTCATCATCATATAGGATTTGCAGATTCAGAATTCAAGGATCCACTGGATTGAGTGCTCATCTAGGATTGCACATCCTACCAGTGCGATGAGGACTTTCTGGAGCAGCTTTCCTTACTGCACGAGGCCTCTCTGCACTGTTCCAGCCATGAGTGCTTCTATTATAGGAATTTTAAGCCAGGTTCAGAGAGGGTTCACCACACAGGCTGGGGGTGTTACTTCTGGCTGGAGGAGCCTTTCATTAGTTCTGCCGGTGGCCTTTGGCCCACACCTGCAGGACAGCACGGCTGTCCCTCCTCTTCACTTAGCCTACTTCTAGGGGACTGCTTGTGCCCCCGGGGGGTGTTGCATCTATAGCTGTCAGAGCTCCCTGGGTAAACATGGGGGTCCGCTTCCAGATCTCAGAAAACCCCCAGCCTGGTGGGGTATTGCCTGCGTTCTGGCCTGGCCGACGTTCTCTTCGCCTCTGAGGGCCTTGGAGGAGGACTGTTGGCCTGGGATCCCTGGAAACATTCAGCAGATACAGACAGAGAAGGTTGTGTCACGGCTTAAACTCTAGTGTGTCTTCGCTGAGGAGTTTCTTCCCCCCCCCCCCCCCCAATTCATGAAGGTTCATCCATCATTTAATAGGAAATTCCTGGATTGGGGAAGAAATATAAGAGTGATTAAGGAGCAAATACAATGGCCATGAGCGCTTGTTCCAGACTTCGATCTTGATTCTCACCAGTCACCAACACACACACAGAGTTCATGCTTGTGTGTGTGGTTGTGGGTTTTTTTCCCCCAGTTATTTTTACATCTGGCAGGATCTCAGGAAGTTCTCAAAGCTCTGCATGCCTTTCCTGCAGTATCTCCTACTTCTCCTACCTGTGCTCTCCGCTCTGTGGAGAAAAGGAAGGAAGGAGGGCAGGAGAACAGGAACTGCTCTCAGACACGGATCTCTCACGGTGGCCAGAGGCCTCCATGCGGTGGCTTCAGTGTTATCCTTTCTGTTTTAGGATAGACATGCACCCCTGAAGCCAGCGTGGTGGAGTCAGCTGACATTGGAATTGGCATTGAAAGTAACAGCTCTAGTCCAAGATCTGCCACTGAACCATGGCACCTTCTCCAAGCGTCATGCGGCCAGTCTGACCTGCCCAGCTCTTCGGAGGGGTGGTGAAAGAACAGAGGTCGCAGATTTAAAAGGATGCCTCCCATCTGAGAGCTGGAAGGGATTCTAGAGATCTAGATGTTTCACTCTGGTAATGAGAAAACGAGGCCCAGAGGTTGTACAGCACTTTCAGGGCAAAAGAGCAGACCTGGAAGTAGAAGCAGGCTGTGCTCCTGGTTGCTGTCTCCTTGTGGGCGATTGTTTTGCAAATGGTGAGTGAAGGGAGCAGAGAGGCAGAAGGAAGATTCTGGGACCCTCTCCCCAGAGCACCTTCGTGTGCTTCTGAAACAAAGCTTTGTGACTGACTACTCTGGTTTTCTTTGTGTGTGCAAGTGTCTCTCTCTGTTTCTGTCTCACACACAGACACACAGACACACACACATATATTTCTTGGTCTAAATAGCAAAAAGGCCATGATTGCTCTTCATGGGAGAGAATTATACTCCTTTTCACTGATCCTGGGGAAATCTACTGGCCATTATCTAACTTGGCAAGTTATTTCGTAATTAGACACCAAGGAGTGAAGCTTTAAGTTAAGGAGAACTTTTGCCCAAACTCCTTGGCGTCTGTGGGCTTGCGGCCTTGTACCTGCCAAAGCCCCCAGCCCCTTATCATCCCTGTTCCCCTCCCACAAATATACACATTCCCCGGCCTGTTGCCCCCAAACACATGGAGAGGGTGGAATGAAGAACATGGGCTATTAAAACAGCCAGAGGGGGGTGCCTGGATGGCTCGTTGAGCATCCAAGCTCTTGATTTCGGCTCAGGTGATGATGATCTAGTGGTTGTATGTGATTGAGGCCGCATCGGGCTCCAGGCTCAGTACAGCACCTGCTTGAAAGTCTCTCTCCCTCTACCCGTCCTCCGACTGTTTGCGCACTCCATCTCTCTCTAAAAAACCAGCCAGAGGACCAGAACCCTGTTTCTTACTAGCAGTGTGACCTTGGGCAAGTTACTTAACCTTCCTGAGCTTGGCTTCCTCATCTGAACGATAATAAGAGCCCTTAACATTGATGTGAGGCTTTACCTTTACAACAGAAAAGCAGAAAAAGTGTGTGAATACAGGGGATGGACACAAAGTAGCAGCTTAATAAACATTATCTGTCACTAAGGCAAATGTTGGAGGGATGTTGGAGATCATGTGATTGCTGTATCATGCTCATAAGGGAATTGACTGGTTTATCATTAAAATGAGATCTCACTAGGCCTCCAGCAATCTGGCTGCATAGTTAAAACTCTAATTTTCTACCCAGGGAAGAACAAATATTGTCCGAGTGTTGAGCACTCCATAGCTAAGCTGTTATCTTTGGAACACTGAGATGCTCTCGTGGTAGCTTTCAATACTACCTCGTGTGCATAAATATCCTTATATCTGAAAAGGATATAAAATTCCAGACAATGAAAAGATACCGATACAAACAGAGCTGGAAACCATGAAAATGAGTAAAAACACAAAAGCCCAATTGTAAATGGGAGTGAGGTTACATTATGCTGCACTTTCTAGTTTACAAAGCACTTTTTTATAATCCCCACGCCTGGTGGCCTCACAACTGGCCTAGATGGTAGGTCTGGAAGGTAGATGTCGTGTCACGCATTCCGCGGGCGAGGAAATGGGGTCTCAGGAGGAGAGTCACCATAGGAGAAGGAAGGCAGACAGCAGCCACATCCCACCAAGCCTTGTGGGACTTAGTAAGGGAATGTGGATTGTCCTGAGTTCAGAGGAAAGCCTTCAAAGGTGGAAGCAGCAGACTGTTGCAGTCTGTACACTTTTAGAAGACCTCTCCGGGCTTGGGGGTGGGGGGAGAAACAACCAAAGTGGAAATAGGGAAGTCACTCAAAGGTGGCTATGGAAGTTCAGGGAAGAGATGTGGTGCTTGCAGGGGGAACAAGAAGTGGATGGGTTGGAAATGTGCAGGTCACCAGCTAGACTCACGGTGGACTAGATGTGAATGCTGGTGGAGAGGGGGAACCAAAGATGATGCCCAACTCCATGTTGGGTTGGCCGGTGGTTGATGGTTGGACACCCACAGAGGAACGGGTTTCGGAGCTGGGGGGAGGGGTATCAGGAGATCCATTTGCATTTATTTTGGGAAGGAGGATATATTTCCCCAATCACTTGGCCCTCTGATGGCAAAGAGCTGGTCCGGATTCACTTGCTCCTGGGTGTTGAATAAATGCTTTCAATGAGCAGGGTGAGCTGAGGCCCATCCCCAGCAGCCTGTCTGTAAAGAATGCTGCCCCTGGCAAGGCGCTGTGTTCCTTCTGCCACCAGGGAACCAGGGAGCCATTCATGACGCCTTCTCAGAACATTGGGCCTAATACAAGAAACAAACAAAAAACCCCAATGTCCTACCTTCTAACGTTTCAGGCTTTCGCTAACTTTTTCTTTTGCCAATCTCCATGGGATCTTTCCTCAGCTAACATTTGAAAGTGATTCTTTTTTTTTTTTTTTTTTTTTTATGTTGTACTCAGGCCTTAAATAACCTTTACCCTGTGGTGGCTTCTGAATAGAGGAAGCCTAGTAAAATTATAATGACATCAACAATACTAACAAGCTTTTGCAGACTTCCATTTAATTAGAAGACCTCGTTATTTTATTTTAGCCTCGAGAAAATCTCTGAGGTAAGATACGTGGTGTGTTCAGCTCTATTTGAGAGGCCAAGGAAGGTGGTACCCAAGAGCATGTAAAATTATCATAATAGTAATATTACATTGAAAGAGTTAAGGCACCTGAACAGGGCCTGGTGCATGACTGTTAGCTGTTGTTGTTTTTATGATTAGTTTTTGGCTGGAGAGACTGAGGCACCATGTGGCTGTGATGGACACACTCGGTAGCAGAGTGTGTTCCTGGGGTGTACGCTCCGTGACGTTCCTGGATGCCACTCTCAAAAGGAATCTGTGTTCCAAAGTGATGTTCAGTGGGATGGGAAGGCTGATGACAGGACTCAGTCCCCCTGAAATTCTTTCCCATCAGCCAGCAATTGCCACACCTGTCCCTTGCAAGTTGGCCTTCTACTTGAGGTGGGGCAGCGCCCCATCCAGGACAGCTTGGAGCCTGTCCTCTCCCCACTGCCCCCTGCCCCAGGTGCCCCCAGTCTGCCTGGCATCTTTCACTCCTCCCCATTCTCCAAAGCTGAGGGCAAGCCCGCCTCCACCACCTCCTTCCCTGACGCCCACCCTCCCAACGCTCTTCGCCAATGGGCTTCTGCAGGGGAGCCATCCTGAGCACCATGGGAAGGCACATGACCTCATTGGCCACAGGTGACTCCTCCCTTCTAAGTCTTGGCTCCTAGAGACAAAGGCCTCATCTTATACCTTTTGACCCTCCTTGCCCTGTGTTCCTGGTCCAGTGCCAAGTCCAGAGCACGTGCCATGACATTATATCACTGACTTCTAAAAAATAATCACAGTAAGCGCCCCTAGAACCCACCTTTGCAAGTGAGTGGTGTGCTTATCCAAGTCATCCCCTTGGGGAGCTCCCCTCTTATTCCAAAGGTGGTGCGTGGCTCAGAACGTCCCAGCCCCCAACACCACCCCCCCCCCACTGCCTCCTTAGCCTTGATATTGGCAAATCAACGTCCTTTGAAGGTGGTTTCCACCTGTCCTGCCTGTGGAACCAGGAATGTGACTTTCCTGAGAAATACAGTTGCAGAAGGAACAGGTGTTGAGAGTAAGTGCCAGTCACACAATAATGTGCCCGGTTTACTTTTCGCCTGATGACCCCACAGTGAAGACCACTCCAGAAAGGGGCTTCCAAACATGTCTTAAGCAAGGGTCACATCACTGAGCTAAAAGTAAAAGGTCTGCCATGGGGAGCCTTGAAACAAAGGTCCACTTTGGGCTCAGTCAGTTCTGTGAGTGTGGTTAAAATTCATTCGCCAAGAGGAACTAACAAGTGAGCGAGCCTTTGGGTAAAAGCTCATGATCTTCTAGCCAAAGTGTGTATCGTTGTATTTGTGTACATGTCTGCCGGGGGGTGGGGCGCGGGGACAAGTGCTGCAGAACCGGTCACCCCCAAAAAGACAGTCCTGCTTGGAAGCAGACACAACCTTCATCCCTCTAACTCCTGCTGTCCCTCATGGGCCCCCGAATTTGTTGCAGCCCAGTGACTCCCTCCACTGACCTGAATTTAATTATTTTATTCTTCATAAAGAGAGCACCTCCCCCTGCCCCGATTCCCATCCCACCCCCCAAATTAACTGACCTCTCCTCATTAAGTGTTCTAATGACATGGTTTTGTGTGGGAAGGGACGTGTGCCCCGTTCGCAGGCCCCACTGTCCATCTCTGTTAAAATGATGAAAATTTGACAAGGCGGGGAGGGGGGTCGGGGGGTAGGCAGTGGAGGTCAGGGAGGATGTTTTCCCTGGATTCCCAATATTTTGGTTTTTGTCCAGTAAAATATTTTCCTGGGCACTGGAGGGAGAGGAAATGGACAATCTCTGTTAATGCAGGCCCCACGGGGGCTCCGGAGCTGCCCGGGCACCCTGCCCCAGCCCCCTCCTCTCTCCATCCTGTCCTCCCGGCCGGGGTGGGGTTGGAGCCAGGAGATTTTCAGTGTGCGTATCACGGAAAGAGGAGGCGGTTTAGAAACCCAGACCAGCCACAGGTCCCGAGTGACTGTTATGAATCCAGAGGCACCGCTGAAATCTGTTTACGGAGGCCGCTGCCCCACCAGGGTGTTCTCGTGGCCACTTGCGTGGGGACCCGGCAGCTGTAAACTGAAATCACCAGATTGCACAGAATTCCCAGCAAAGCCCCGGGTCCCTACGGTGGCTGCCAAGGAGCCGTGCAGTGGCTGGACAGAGGCCTTTCTGGGGTTTTCCAAGTGGAGAGGTGGGGATCGAGAGCGGGAAAGACATCTGACCTCCCTGTTGAGGCCCCAGGGAGCCTGGGGCTGTCATTCCCCAGCTCCAGCCCGTGGCACGTCCTTTTAGCTCTGCTCTCCACTTGGTCACTGCAGACACAGGGTTAACAGGACCTACCTCTGGAGCCAGACATTTCCAGGTCTGCAGCTCACGTGCTGTGTGACTTTGGGCAAATTACTTCACCTCTCTGTGCCTGGTTTTCCTTGTTGTATTAGTTTCCTGTGGTTGTAACAAATGACCACAAATCTGGTGGTTTAACACGACAGAAATTTCATCTCTGGCAGTTCTGGAGCTCATGAATCAGGTGTCAGCAGGCCATGCTCCCTCTGGAGGCTCTAGGAGAAATTTTTCCTTGCTTCTTCCAGCTTCTAGAGGCCGTTGGCATTCCTTGTGGCTGTGTCACTCCAAGCTCTGCCTCTGTCTTCACATCACCTTCTCTTCCGTCTATGTATCTCTCTTCTGGGTGTCTTATGAAGACACCTGTCAGTAGATTAGGCTCATCTGGGGATAATCCAGGATAATCTCACCTTGAGATCTTAATTATACCTGCAAAGACTCTTTCCAAATCAGGCCATGTTCACAGATTCTGGACACAAGGACATGGATATGTTGTTTGGAGGAGCACAATTGCATCCACTGTGAATGACTAAAGTCCCTCAACCAGTGCCCAGTGCACAGCAGACATTCACAGTCTGCTCCTGTCATAATCCTCACAGAGCCCCCATTACCTTCAGGGAGCACCATGTTGCACCCTCCAAGGGGCACCCGCCTCATTTCGGTGCATGGGAATGGCACCTGCTCGCAGCCACTTGGGTGGTGCTGCTTCCTGCACCTCCCCCATCATTGCCCCACTCTCGCCCCCGTCACCTCTGGAGTGGACCACTGCAGGACTGCTGGCTGACCTCACCTCTTGCCCCCTGCCCTTCCTGCACACACCCCATGGCTGTCTACCCTTCCCACAGCTACTTTTTAAAACCATAGATCAGATTCCATCAATCACCAGTCCCCAGGGTCCCCCGTCTCACTCAGAGTAAAAGCCTTGTGACAACCCACAAGGCCCTGCACCATCACCTGCCCTCTGCCACCTGGCTTTCTGGCTTAGCCTGAAACACAACACACAGGCACTCGTGTCTGCACTTGCTGCTTGCTCAGCCTAGAACACTCTTTCTCAGCTGTCTGTGGTTCTCTCCCTGGTTTCATTCAGGTTCTGCTTAAAAGCACTCCCTTGAAGGGAAGACCTTATAGGGGTCAGAGCTAAACTAGCACCACCATACATCCCCTTCCCTTACCCTGCTTTTTCTATAAAGCACACAACATGCTTGACATTATACGCTTATTTGCTTGTTGAACTGCCCACTTTTCCCCTTTACTCTCAACTGCATGAAAGGAGGGAATGTGGTCCCTGGAATCCCCAGCCCCGGCCCATGTTAGCTGAGGGATAAACGTTTCCTGGGTGAGGGGATTATTACAGGCTGGACCCTGCCTTTTCCTGCATGACCTCATATCTCCCAACAATGAGTGACAGCATTGTGGTTCTATCCTTACTTGTCGGAGGTGCAGAGAGAGTAAATATGTGTCCCCTGGCAGCCCGACCGGTGAGTGGTAGCAGGATCTGAGCTAACTAGTCTCACTCTAGAACCCACTTTCTGAATCACCGTCTGTCATGAGGCCAAAATAAAAGACTAGGTGAAAGACCTTTGGGAGTGGAAATGTGCTACGTAGAAGTACCAGAATGACAGTGGCTGAGCCCTAGAGGAGCAGATTGCTCTGCATTGCTTTGGGTCGCCTTCTTGTTTGATTTTTTTAAATTTTGATTTCCATTTTTGCTGCCTCCCTGGATGGCACAATGTCAGGTCATAAGAAGGGTGTCTACAAAGCATCACTGTTCTATTATGCTACTGCCAGATTTTGGTGGCCTGGAATGTTCCAGAAATGGGACACACATGAATGTGCCCTTTATTCCAAAACAGGTTAGTCCATTTTTCTGCCTTCAGCAAACATGGAGTATTGATTAGAATCAAATATTTTGGTGTGTGGCCGTGCAAAGAGCGTGTTTCCAACTCTGCTGCTTAAATACCCCATGGCCTTAATAATAATAATAATAATAATAATAATAAATAATAATAATAATAATAGTGGCTCTCCTCCCAGGTGCTAGGCACATTCCAAGCTTTATACTTATTGACTCATTTAATTTCCCAAACCACTCTTGGGAGTAAGCACTCTTAATAACCACAGTTAATCCCAGACACAGAGATGTTAAATGACTTGGCCAAGGTCACACAGCCAATCAAAGGCAGAGCCTGGATGGGAACACAGGTTGTCTGTCCCAGCTCTCTTTCATGACTCAGCTTCAGCTGTAAGTTGTGGGGAATGCACTCTATCCTAACTATTTCCAGCTTGAAATATCCATGCTTTTGAGGCTGAAAATCTGGTAGCAGTTTTGAGTCACCGGTGTGAATGCAAGCGGGGCGGAACCGAGGAGATCCCAAGGAAAGGTCCAAGATGTGGGCTCCTGCCCATTATGTCCTTGCTCTCATCTTGTGGTCCTGGCATCTGCTACTTTTCTTGCCTTGACGGTTTGCAGAAGTAGGAACCCACAAGTGTGTATCCCCCCCCTTGGACGTCTTTCCCCTCTGTATGGGAAAAGGAAAATGAAACCCTCACGGTCGCCTGGTGTTCACTTCAAAGCAGCCTCACATCTCTTTTTCTCATTTTATTCACACATAAACCCTGTGTGGACAGGCAGGGAGAGTCCCATTTTACAGATGAGGAAACAGACAGGTTGAGAAGGCTGATCTCAAGGTCACATTTCCCTCCTCCTGCCTCCTACGAGTGTTTCCTGGGTCCTTCCTCAGGGTTTTTCCTACTTTACTGTAATCATCTTAGCAAACACCTTTGATTGCTCCCAGCTGCCTCCTACACTGTTGCCACCACTAGATTGGTAATAAATACCCATCACAAAGATAGCTATCTTTTATTGAGTGCCTTCGGTGTGTCAGGAACTATGCTAGGGGCTTTCACATTTGTTTGCCTCTACTCCCCACAGTACCCCTTTGAGATATATAGCATTATGATGCCCATTTTACAGATGAGATGCCTGAGGCCACACAGCCCCGAGCTGACACCTGCATACAGTCCCACAGTTAGAAAGTGGTAAACCCGGCATCTATGTGGTTAACACAGGTTGTCTGATGTCCCCCTCCCTGGCTGAAGCCTTGGAGGACTCCTGGTCATCACTCCTGAACAGGACGTCCAGTCTCCTTGGTGTGGCATGTAGGGCCCCTCTGCACCCCTGCCTCTGCCCCTCCGGGCCACACACTAGCTCTACTGACTTCACTGGCAGCCACTCTCCACCACCTGCTGCTCCCTGCTCAGGCCCTGCCCTTCCTCTGGACCTCACCCCTCTCTCCCCTCCCTGGAATTCACACTCCCTCCCACTTGTGATTGGTGATATCCCACCCGTCCTTCAGAGATCAGGCCAAAGCCACGTCTTCATGCAGCCTCTTCCATGCAGACCCACCGTCTTCCATGCCCTTCTCCCCACCCAGGCATCACTCTGTCCCAGGGCACCCTGTTCCTCTCTCCATTCCAGCACAGCTCACAGAGTGTCACCAGCACCTAACGCAGCCTGGGAATCCGAGGGACACAGGACAGCAGGGAACGGTAGGGCTTTATGGAAGGAGTGGAGCATGCGTGCCCCACCACAGGGCATTCTGACTCCTCATTGTTTTTTTAAAACACCATGCCAGCCCGACAAGACAACTCTGTGGCTCTTTGAACCACGAGCCAGCAGCAGGAGACTCCGGAGCCCCTCAGGACTCTTGTGCTTCTGTGCATCGTCAGTGCTTACTTAGATGAGGGCGGGGGCGGGGGGGGAGGCAGGCACAGGGAGGAAGAACGTACCTTCCTAGACCTGGCAATGTGGTCTGTTCCATAAATGGCATATTAGTCTTCTCGTTTCTCAGTCTTGGTGAGAAATGTGTAATCCTTGTGTGGTGTTTGATCAGAAAGTACTGGTAACCCAAACAGGAGTATATCAAAACACCTCTGGAGTCCTTTAGAACCCAACAAATGACACGCTTACATTGTAACTACAACCTCCTCCATGACCCGGGCTGGGTGGCTTAGGCAACAGCCACTTATTTTCTCACAGTGCCGGAGGCTGGAAGTCCAAGGTCAAAGTTCTAGCCAATTCTGTGTCTGGTGAGGACTCCCTTCCTCACTGGCAGACAGCCACTTCCGGCCGTGGCCTCACGTGGCCTCTCCCCAGCACCCGCACATGGCAAGAGACAGCAGGCTTTCTGGGAGTCTCTTCTGACAAGAACACTAATTCCATGGGATCGGGGCCCCATTGTTAGGACCTCGTTTCATCTCCCTTAGAGGTCCCCTCTCCAGATACAGTCGCACTGGGGGTACAGGCTTCAGCTTATGAATGTGGGGGAGAAGGGGGCATAGACATTCAGTCCCTAGCACATGGCATTCCAGATCATTCGAGCCACAAGTCTTTCCTGTGTCCTCACCATGGAAATGCGGGACACACGGCAGGCACTTAGGCACTTACTCTCCAAATGGCCTTAGTTAGCCTGCTCAGGTTCTCGGAGCCTCAGGTTCCGCACTGTAAAATGCGGACGACACGCCACCAAGCACACAGGGTTTGTCTGAGGATTGCGTGAGATTAGTCCACGTCCACGATGCCTGACACACCCAGGAGCACCTTCGAGGAACATTTACTGAGCACCTACTGTGTTCCGGGCATTCTGCTGGGTGCTGGGAATCCAAGATGAGCAGATCCCTCCTTGCTCTCACGCTTTCTGGAAAAGCCAGATAATAAATGAGTGAACCTGTGATCAGGTAACGGGTCAGTGGGGGCTTGGGCCGTAAGGGAATGAAACAGGCAGCAAAATAAGAGCAGCAGGGGAAGAAAACCCTCCCTGGGGAGGCAACTTTGTCAAGAAGCTGAGGGCCACAGAGACTCGGGTTGGAATGTTCTGGTCGGTGGGAGGCGGGGGGTGACGAGGTGGGGAGGCAGCAAGTGCAAAGGCTTGAATGTGGGCCA
This sequence comes from Vulpes vulpes, assembly GCF_048418805.1. Classification (NCBI taxonomy): domain Eukaryota; kingdom Metazoa; phylum Chordata; class Mammalia; order Carnivora; family Canidae; genus Vulpes; species Vulpes vulpes. The sequence continues at coordinate 15,829,378 of NC_132792.1, read as the reverse complement.
CTTGGCACCTGCACCAACTGTTAATCCCCGTCGTGATTGGCATGCTCGCTCTTGCACGCGGCCCCACCCTCAGGCCCACCTCCCTGTGGGGACACAGGACCCCTGCCCTGCCCTCCAGGCTGCCGAGCCACACTGAACCAGGCCTTCAGAGGAGGGCAGCTCTGCGAAGGCTGGAGTGGTCAGGAGGCCCTGCTGGCGCAGGGACGAGGGAGGAGGCGGAGGTGTGGGGAGGCAGGCCCGCATTCCAGAGGAGGGGGAGTTTGGTCAAGGAGCCCAGTATCTGAGGCACCCTTGAAGACCGCCCGGGCCGGGGCCTGGTCTGAGAGGAATGCCCACGGCGCCATTTGGATGACCTCAGCGTGGGCTGACAAGGGCAGCGGCGGCCTCCATTGTCACAGCCGGCTGGGCAGGTTGTCAGTTCGAGGGAACGAGCTCTCCACTCAAGATGTAAGGCCCTGGGCGGAAATCCAGCTTTGTGAGTCACAACCAGATGCACATCTTGTCAGAGAAAACCATGGCCGCAGAGAACTGGTCATGGTTTCCTGGAAACTTCCTGAGTGTCGGGGGAGGGGCTAGCCGAGGAGAGGTGCCAGCCACAGCTGAGAGAGGAGGATGTGCAGGGGGCTGGGCCCAGGCTGGCGGCCTGGGGCTGGGCCTCGAAGGGCTCCCCCGGGGAGTCAGAGCCTGAGGCCAGTGGACTAGCTGAGGCCCATATGGGGTCTCTGTCTCCCCTCCCACAGCGTGCCTGGCATTGCCTGGCCTCCTAGTGGAGGCCCACATGCCCCTTGTGTGGGTGTGGGAAGAGCAGTTATATGGCGGGGCCGAGGGGAGGGGGCTGAGTCCTCATCCCACCAGCTTGGATTCAAATCCAAGGACTTCCACAAACACAGCTTCTCTGGCCCTCAGTTTTCTTGTCTACAAAGTAATGGGATAAATTGGGAGCTCTCCAAGGTTCCGCCCAGCTAGAATATTCGGGCACTTCCTTCATTTTCCTCCCTATAGATAAAGGAAGTTGAAGCTCAAGAGCGAGGGGCTTGCCCAGAGCCAACCCCACTGAGTGGGCCTGGAGCTCCTGCCCTGGCCAGATCTGCACCCCTCCACCCTTTCTCCAGTGTCCTGCCTTCCCTCCCCACTCTTTTCCTCCTGGATTTCTTTCCCTGTTCTTTCTGCCTGTGCTTCCAGCCTGCCAGACAGAGGTTCAGCCACCCCAAGAAAGATGTTCTCCCCGGTGGGGGGGGTAGGTCCCAAATCAGAACCGGGGTGGGAACTCCCAGGGCCATTGGCCACCTGTGTGCACTCACTGGTATCAAGCAGGCAGGACCTCGTCTGGCCACCTCCTGTCAGAATCCTATATGCCCTTCAATCCAGCTAAAGAACACCTCCCCCAGGAAGCCCTTCCGAATCACTCCAACCAGAGTTATCACCTTACCAAGCCTTCCCCATCCATGCCACTCTATAATCCTGCTGGTGGCATTTTCACTTACTTTTGTGCAATTATTTGTGCATCCGTCATAGCTCCTCTATGCAATTCCAGACTCGCTGAAATCAGTAACCAAATTGCCTACCACCAGCCTCCCTTCGACATCTGGTGCAGTGTTTGTATTCTAAGTGTTGGGTAGATAATTGTGGAATAAATGGAGTTTTCTTTCTTCATTGCAGAAGGGTTCTTTCCTCTCAGAATGAATGGCTGGGCGTGTAAGAGCATCTGTTCTAGAGCTACATTGGGTTGAATCTTAGCTCCGCCATCTGCACACTGTGAGACCTTGGGCAAGTTACTAACACTTTCTACCTCAGTTTCCTCTCTTGCAAAAGGAGGCTAATTGTAATCACCCCACCAACCAGGGTGGCCGGGAAGATTAAACGAGTCACGCATGGAAAGTGCTTGATACAGTGCCCAGCATAGACCTGAGTCAGTAAATGAAGTTGTTAAGTTTCGGTGATCCTATATGCACATTTTTATTTGATGTCTTAGAATATATGTTACACTGCCTTGCAGAATTTGAGTTTGGCTTTAGGTAGGTGCTAAATCCGTTTTAATCCTTGTATTCATTGAACCTGCATCAAGTATTCGGTGCCCATTGTAGAACCAACCCCACCCCCCTCAGGTCCCCTGAGCAGGGGCGGGATAGGGCCCCCGGAGCAGTGGAACCGCTCGCTCGCCAGCCTGGGACTAGCAGCTACGTTAAGCGCTTTTATTCAATTCATGTGACTCGACAAATTTGGAATGTGTTAGGGAGAGTTTTTCCAGCTATGAGTCAGTACATTTATGCTCTCTCACACACACATTAAAAAAATTTTTTTAAAGAAAAAGAGTTTAGCGAGAATCATTTATGAGTGCAAAGTGGAAATCTGTGGAAATTTTATTTTGACCCTGAAGGCAAGTAATACTTAAGAATTTAATAAAGGGCTCAAAACAGGATGCAGTGAAGAAAAAAACACAGCTAGCTGCCTTTTCCTGGTACATTCTCAGCCACCGTGCTGCACAGAGGAGGGTCTGATTTGCATGGCTTTATTAAGCACCTCCTGTATACTCAGATTTGTGCTAAACGTGGTGGGGGAAAGAAGGGCCGCAGAACCAGCATTTACTAAGCACCTATTATTTGCCAGATAATCGTGACAGGAGGGGAAGGAACCTGTCTTAGGTTCAAGAGGCAGTATGGGAGAAAATGGAAGAACTGTATTCAGACACATGGGTTCAAACCCCAGCACCCTACATTCATAATATCATCCAATCCCCATCGTATCCATTTTATGGATGACAAAACCAAGGCTCGGCGAACATATAATATTTTGCCTATGGATGCAAAACTCATAAATGTTAGGAAGGATATTCTAAACTGGGTCTGTCAGTCTCCCTGTTAGGATTAAACTAATGTCCACAGGAGCTGTTTCCCCGCAGGGTGGGAGGTGGACATACCGGTTCTGGGAGACCATGTCTGGGATCGTAACCAGGTACAGCCTTCCTGCAGACCAGTCTCTTCAACCACCTTCTGCCACTTGCTTTTAAGTCCTGCCCATTTGGGGATTATCGAGAACCTGCTTCTCATCCAGGCTGATCCTCTTTGCTGTTGTTGTTTATTTTAAATAAAGAAACCACCACCCGCCCAGAGGGCTTGTGTTTCCAGCTCACTTTCCTCTCTTTTGCAAGGGCTCATTTTCATAGAATCCCAATCTCCAGGGAGCTGTGTTTTTCCCTCTGAAACATGAGCAGTAATCAAAGGTGTATTCATCCCCAAACATCTGCCAGCAGCCACCGGAGCCAGGGTTCCCCGAGGTCTGGCAGGAGGAGGCTCAGGCCAGGTGCCCCGGGGACGATTTTTCCCTACACAAATCAGATTGCCCTGTGGTTGTCCTTTGTAAAGATGGCAGGGTCCCAGGCAATGCCTCTCAGATTGCTGGAGGATGTGAGGGGGGGCCCTGGGCCGAAGCAGGGTTCCACTGTCCATTCAACAACTACTTTTGAGAGCCGCCATGTGCCAGGTCCTGCAGACACGGGGACTCCAGCTCTTTGGTGAGGTACCATCACTCACAGGTAGAAGGACCCGACTTCTCGAAACACCTGCAAGTCCCTGGAAGTTCTGACCTTTGCTCTTTCTCTGGCCTGCTTGGCGACAGCCACTCCAGCCAGCCTTCAGTGTCTGTATCCAGCAGCACCCCCCCACACACACACACACACTTTTCTCCAGCTTTTTCATCTTCCATTCCTCTTTGCCTTTCAGATCTGCCCCCATCTGCTGTATCCCTGCGTGCCTCTCCTGGTGATCTTGCCACCATTGCCACGTGCTTCCGTTGGCACAATAATATCACTGAAGTCTCCATCTCCAACCCAGCTGCAAGGGCTGGCCTAAGTCTCCCCAGACACTAGTGAGCAAAACAGACCCTGCCCTGCCCTGGGCTGGGCACAGCTTCCTGAAGCGTCCTGTGCTTAACGATTTTGAAGAGGAAATATTTGGAATCAAATACAGATCAGTTCTAGAATAGAGTTCTGTGTTCTCGTTCAAGAGGTCCAGTTGCACCCACACACCTTGGGGAGGTTATGAACTCAGCATCCTCTGTACTCTTGGCGAGGGGTCTTAGTACAAGAGTAGGTTGGGGTTAGGGGAGAGATGGTTCAGTTTGTCAGCAATTCCAGCCATGGAGCCAAAGTTTAAGAGGCAGTGTCGGGGGAAGAGATGGGAAGACTATATCCAGTCCGGCCAGAGTTCAAACCCCAGTGCTGGACATTCATTCGACTCTTGTGACTTGGGGCGATGTATTTGATGGCTCAATGATGGTTCAGGCTTCCATCTGTAAAATGGGTGCATGGCCTATGCTCTTCAGATCTGCCGTGGGAGAGGGAGGAGACATGTGGAGGACTCAGCTCAGCAAGCAGTGGCTGTTGCTGTTGGTCACTCGCTAGTGATGCTCTTTTGAATTAAAGGCTGTTGTTGGTGACCAGGGTGAAACATTTTCTGGAGCAAAGACAGGCAGCCAGGACTGGCCCCAGCCAGAGCCCATCACCCTCTCCCCTGTCTTCCATGGGTTCCTCACCCTCTCCTCAGTATGAGGCTATGGCTGCAGGACATGATGACCTGTTTACCAGACCTGGAGTTTCTTACTCATCTGCTAAATGTTTGCTAAATGAAGAAATGGAATGGAATAAATTATGTTAGTGGGAGTGACTGTGGGGCGGGTGGGTTTCTCCTACAAACTGTTCAAAGCTTCTCCCTGTTTCCCCTTTCAGGTGTCTAGCAATCCAATAGGCTTAAAGTACAGCACAAAGGCAAGAGGGGGGAGCTGTAGGGAAAATCCTACGGGCAGATTTTTTCCTCTTGGGATTTTGCTCCATATGACCCGCACCTTCTGGCAAAAGGAGTCCTGAGCCAGGAGGACTGGAAATATGTGCACATTTAGAGCTTGAAGGACATTGAAAGTCCTCTAATTCATTTATAATGCTCACAAGGAGAAGTGCCATTTGCCCCATGCAGGACCAACGTGGGGCCCCAGGGCGTCTGATCCCCTATGCAGCCCAAGGAGGACGGCCTGTTAGAGCCCCACTTGGCTGGTCCAGCAGCCAAGGTCCCATGGAGAGGACTGATGGGTGCCAAGGCACAGAATAGGTGTGTGAGACTCAGGCTTAGGCGTCCTGTCCCTAAGAGCAGTACTCTCCCCCATGCCAGTTAGGGTCAGGTGTCGTATGGGGGATGGCACGGCTCTGGGTCCCAGGATAAATAGGGAAAACAAGATAGATTCACTGAGACTCCCCCCAGCTCTGAGAAGGATTCACTGTACAACCCATGCTAGTTGCTCTACTTCTTTCTGCTCAAGAAGTACCCCACCGGCTGAAGGATAATAGTGATAGTAGCTAACATACCTGCTGACAGGAGTCTAAGCACTTTATGTGTGTTGCCTTCCTCAGTCTTATAAAGTAAGTTGGGGTTAATTAGGGGAAGGGACCAAGGATAGCTGGGTGGTTGCCCAGAGCATGGGGGATTCCAGAAGCTGAGCGGTCAGCAAGCCCAGAACACAGAGGGGCAAGGTGAGGCAGGACGAGATGAACAAGGGCCAGTCCTTGCAAGGCCCTGGAAGCCCTGGGGTAGGGAATATGGTCTCTCTCCTGAGACAAAATGAGGCATCCATTAGCTGCAACAGCACCCCCCGCCCCCCTAACACCTCTGCACACATTGTCCTTTCTCAACCTCAGACTAGTATTTATCTTCCTCCTTTTTTATACTGTGAGTTTCCTAAAGTAAGGACTGGGTCTTATTTATTTATATCTTTCTGGTGCTTAGCACAGAGTCAGGTATATACAGGTACTCGGTAAATGACTGCTAATCAAATGGTCACTATCTTCAGTATTTAGTATTACCATTCAATATTTAATGACTATAGATATTAGTACCTATAATACAACTTACATTATGAAGGCACTTCTGCTATAAAATGACCTGGGTGTGGGACACCTGGGTGGCTCAGTGCTTGAGCGTCTGCTTTTGGCTCAGGGCGTGATCCTGGGGTCCTGGGATCCAGTCCCTCATCGGGCTCCCTGCAGGGAGCCTGCTTCTCCCTCTCTCTGTGTCTCATGAATAAATAAATAAAATAAAAATAAATATATAAAGTGACCTATACATTCCTGTAAAACCTTGCATTCTCAAAAATTAAAAAATCACCACACGTTGGGGGACCACCAGGGGACCACAGAGCACTCCCAACCCACGCAACACTGTAATAAAGCACCACCCTGGTGGTGATACAAGCCCAGTTGAAAGGGCATGCTAAATTTTGAGTTAAAAAAAAAAAAACCACCAGTAACCTAGGGCCCGGGTCACTCTGGGGCTGTATTGTAGGGGGACTTGATGAGCAGGGCTGGGTGCGGTTGAGGCTGGAAAGGCCGAAGGGGACAGATGCCGTTCTCAGAAGTCCCAGGTGGAGGGACAGCTGCAGCCTTTGCCACGGTGTAGCAGAGATGGATGGTCTAGCCCAGGGCCTTTGCACAAAGCTCCGCGAGAGCCGAGCAACAGGCGTTTCTACAGCACAGCACGTGGCCGCAGTGAGCCAGGAGGAGGAGTGTGGCACATGTGGGCACCTGGACAGCCTTGCTGCACTTGGCTGTGTCTGGGTGCTTTGCATCTAGTTGCCATCACGTGGAGCAAAACGTTCATGTGCTGGGGACATTTCCCTACGAGCCGCTGCGACCTCCAGATTTTATTGACATCATTCACCTGTATACCTTATGGGAGCTAATCTGCCTCATGGAAGCCGTGCAGAAAGAGAAGCAATACAGAGAGTAATATGTGAGTAACTGATGCACCCAGCATGCCAGCTGGCCAGTTGCCATGGAGAAAGGTAACTGTCACACACCCTGTGTGGGTGGTGGGCCATTTCCCTCTTGGCCCATGAGTCTATTCAGCTGAATGCATTCTGTGAGCAGAGTGTCGAGCAAAGCCATATGGAGCTGGGCAAAACAAAGTGACAGCATCATAAACCTGTGACGCGATCTCTCTCTCCATCAGGAGCAGCTGAGTGGTCAGAGGACCTCAACCCCAACCTGCCCAGAAGCTGGATGACCTCAGGAAAATCACTTAACCTCTCTGTGCCTCATTTTCCTCAACCGCAAAATAGCACTGGTGACTCCTCAAGTTCTTTTAAGGAGCGATCGGCTAATGGATGAAAAGCTCTTTCTAAACTCTCAAGGGCAATTGTCCTTCTGCTCATCAGTGCCTGGACACCAAGGTTAGATGGTCCCCTGGGTACCTCTCCTGCTAGATGCTTTGTTCTAAGTATGGGGGCCAGAGAGCCAAATTCCCTGGGATCAGCATAAATTAATCACTGGGATTAATGCAGAAGCTTGAATTCTCCTGCAGGAAGGAGGCCCAGAACCTCTAACTGGAAGATTATCGAGGGCCCTCACAAAAGTGCCGAGGGGGGAACCAGCCTGCTGTGTGCAACGCCTCCCTCCCCGAGTGCTCTCCAGGACCCTCCTGCTCTGGGGCCTGAGGTCATCCACATGCAGCCCTGCCCTTTGCCCTTCCCTCATCCCTCCCACCACCCTGGGGCCTGCTGACCCCTTCACCCCTTCTTTCTGCTCCCCCAAGATGGGGCAGTGGAAAGGCACACTGGCGTGGCCCAGCCCTACCACCTGCTAGGAGTAAGAGCGCAATAGCCACGTCATGGCTTCTTGAGCCTGTTTTCCTCACCTGGAGGATGGGCTCTGACGACTTCCTCCTTCCTTCCTCCCTCTCATGGTTATGGATGAGTATTGCTGTTTCTTCCAAGGTTACGAAGGGGAATTTTGCAGACCTGAAGTGAGCCCAGGAGTCACCCGAGAAGCTTGCTAGGAAGCAGGTTCTGGCTCCGGAGGCCTGGCTGGGGCCCGAGTCGCTGCTCCCCCAAGGAGCTCCCGGGTGATGCGAGCTTCCCTTTGAAGAACAAGCGAACAGAGCAAGTGGACACGGTGCCCCGTGCGTGGTAGCAAAGTCAGCAGAGACCATTGCCGGGAAGATGCTTGCTCCCCGCCCCGCTCCAGTCAAAAGGTTCTCCTTTGCAAACAGGCAGAGAGGAGGAGAGAACCCTCTGCTCACCTCGGGATTCTTAGGGAAACAAGAGAAAACAAGTTCTGCTGTAGAGGAGGCTGGGTGTGGGGAGCGAGGAGCCCGGCCTCCGCGGCTCATCAGCACGCTGCTCCACGCGCACACGTGCGCTGCAGGTGGGCCTCCGCCGCTGCAGAAACCTCTAGAGCTCAGGCCTCAACTTGCCATGCTGGGAACGCAGCCTCTGAGCCCGGCACACGCCTTATTCCTCCGGCTACAGCTCTCCTGAGGAATTTTCAAAGCACACACAGGGTTCGCTTGGCAGGAGTCTCCCAGGATATAAATACGCATTTGGGGCTTTTGTTTTAAGGACTGCGGTATCTTTTTGGACTCGAGGCCTGCGCACAGGGCTTTTCCCCCCTCACCTTCGTCAAAATGGAAGGACGCACGGCCGGCTGCTGCTCGGAGCGGACTGCGAAGACCCAAGGAGAGCCGGAGTGAGGTGCAGGAGACAGCTCCCCACCCCGCCCCATCTGATCCTGCTCTTGGCTTCCCTCCCCTGGAAGGCCTGCTTCTCAGCGAGCCTGGCTCCCCCGGGGTGAGGGTCTTTCCCCTCCCCCCACCCATGTCAGCGTCACCACAAGGCCCAGGGGCTTTGAGGTCCGTTTAATGAGCAGCTTCGACCTCCCTAGACCTTCCCATTTCATTTCCTATCCTTTCCCATCCGGCCTCTCCATCCCTGTCTCCCCTTGTGCCTCCGGCCTGCCCGGAAGGACAGTCGGACACCCACTTGCTCTGCCCTGCTTTTAATACGGAGTTTCTCTTCCCTGTAGGTCTCCACACGCTGACTGCTCTTGGAGGCAAAGAGTACCAAGATTCCCAGGATGTAAGCAGTCCGGGTCTGGTGAGTGACGGCGTGCTGCGCGGAGGCCGGGCCTCCACTGATTTCAAGGGAAAGGGGATGAGTAGGGGGCGCGGGGAGGCCGGACCTGGAGTCTGTCCAGGGAGGCAGCTGGCTTGCACGGCTCGGAATCTGTTTCCCTCCAGATGCACCTGGAAACGGCACGGTGCAAAGAATCCAGGTGTGAGTCCCTTGGAACCCACTGGAGCCCTGCCAGTCCCTCCCTGGGAGCAAACCGAGTCTCTAGGCGCCTGGGCCTCCTTTCTCCACACGGATGGCCTGACCGTAGCTCAGATGCACCAACCAGGGGGCCTGGGCTGGGAAGTGTTTCCAGGGAACTCAAACCAGGGTTAGGGAGCTATTCTTAGAACAGAGAGGGACTGTTCACAGTACCTGGTTCACACCAGTTTGTAACCTCATAGCCTTGAGGAGATGACCTATGAGAGGTGAAAAAGCCATCTTTGCACATTTAAAGGGCTGTCATTGAAGAAAAGTGAGCAGCTACTGACTCGACCTAAGGAATTCCTAACAAAGGAGGTATGCCGAGGTGAAATAGGCATTCACTGGAAGTAGTGAGTTCCCTGTCCCTGGAAGAATTCAAGTGCAGGTTGCAGATGCATCAATGTTGAAGGATGGAGCGGTTTTGACTAGGGCAGCATCTTCCAGACTCTGTTCCATGATGACCTGGAACCACCAGGGGTAATAGGGTGAGGGGTTGGAGGTGGGAGCTTATGAGTGCACACACTCTCCCAGCACCGCCTATTTGATGGGGTTCTGCTATAAAACTGTTTGGAAATTTCTGGATGAGATGACCCTCGGGTCTTCCTAAGACCTGTTGTGCATTGGCCTCTTCTGTATCCGAGCTACCGTCAGACAGCCACACATCTCACAGGTGTGACCCCAACACTTCATGTATGTGATGGGCTGGGCAACTCTCCAAGCATGGTGGCGGTTTTGATTAGAAGCTCTGGGGAGCTCTGTCCCCCGTCAGGACCATGAAAAGATTTAACCAACTAGTCACGATATCCAGAGCTTTGATCCAGGCCACACAGACCAGAAAGAAAGGCCTGGGGGACCCTGTGGCAGGATGCTCCAACCCCCCAGGCTGTGGGAGACAGGGAGGGTGGCTTCCTAGGGGGGTCCAGGCACTTTGGCAAAACCAGTACCACATACTCAAGCTAGCGTGAGAAGAATCACACCCCAGTCCCAGTGGGGAATTTGCACAGGAGGGACACCCCTTGTGAATGGGAAGGTCTGAGTAATGAGCCCCCAGGCCTCCTTTGTGCTCTGTGACTGGGTCTTCTTCCCCTGGGCCTGGGTCAGCTGCAGCTGTAAATATTTATCAAGGGTCCCTGAGGGCAGGGTGCTGGGGGAGGCCAGAGATGGGGTTTTTCTTTAAGAAACTGACAGCATGGATGAGAATTGAGTTTGACAGTCTGTTGTGCATGGGCTGTCTATTCAGCTGAGTCCTGCGTGCTGTGGTGGGCTGGGCTGGGGATGGGAGACAAGGAATGGGAGCGGAGGGCTGAACAACTCATTTGTGCTTTGATGCTTTCTTGACAAATCTTTAAGCAGGAGTGGGGTTTTGAGGTCAGGGGCTGTGTCTTTGATTCACAGGACCTGGCACGTAGTAGGTGCTCAGTAAGTGATTGTCAAATGACTGGAAGGGAAACCGATGAGGAGGCACCCAAGGAGGTGACGTCTCGTTAAGAGGAGCCGGGCCCCTGGAGTCAGGGTTCAAATCTCGGCTCTTCCACTAGCTGTGGGGCCATAGGCAAGTTGCTCACCTTAGATACATCAGTCTTCTCCACCAAAAATGGGATTGTGATAACACCTACCACACCAGGTGGCTGTGAGGATGCAGGGAATTAATTAACTCCGGTTGAGCGGCTTGGCCATGGGCCAGCACATAGTAAGTGCCCAATAAACATTAGCCGTGCTCTTATTCGACACATGGGACATGACTCTGGATTAATGTTCAGTATTGGGACAGCGTGAGGCAGAGGACAGAGCTTGGGGCTGGGAGTCAGAAGCCCTGGCTTAACTGATGGGAGAGGGGACAGGGAAGCGATTGCACCCCTGAGCTCACTCTCTAAAACAGAGATGTTTTGAGAAGGTGGCTCCGTTCTTCCCTTGCTCTCTCTCTCTCTCTCTATATATATATATATCTCTCTGATGGGCCGTTGGAGTCCTGGCACCTGTCCAAAGGCGAGGGCCGCTCAGCCATTTGTTTCTTGCTGGGGCCCCTCCTGGAAAGTGGTCTGACTTCTCAGGACCCACCCTGTCCCCCAGTGAGCTGAAAACCAGTGCGAGCCGCCTTGTCTTTCAGAAATGATCTTAACAACTCGAAAAACACTGTACAGAAGAGAGATTCTGTTGATGCAGATGGAAAATCATTGAAGACTGGAGTTTGGGTGGCATAGTCTCGAAGCTCGCAGCCAGGAAGTGCCCCTTCCCTATCCCCTCCCAGAGAAGGTCTGGTCGCCTCCTGGGCTGGGAGACCGATTCTCAGAGGGTGCTTCACTTTGCACAAGACACCATCTACTACACCAGGACTTGTAGCAGGTTTTAAATAAAAATTGCACTTGTCTGAACTGGGTAGATCTAGCATGTGCCTAACTCCAAGCCTCACACTGCACAAATGCCCATATCAGCCCTGAAAGCAGACCTAGAAGAATCTAGACTGCATTGCCAGGGAGGCCAGGGCCTCTGTGGGATGGTGTGCGTACACACCAGTAAGAGACACTTAGGCAGCTTTGATTGCTGGAAACACAGGGAGCCTACACTAGGCCAGCAGGCCAAATGGGGACATACTGCCTGCCCATTCAAGCAGCCACCTCTGTAACCCTGTCCGGGGTGGGTACGTCCACCCAGGATGCACTCCGGGTTGTTTGAGTGTGGACCAAGTGCCACTGGCAGAGAGAGCCCAGTGTCTCCAATATGGGTCAAGGAGTGCCCACTGCACATGTGTGCGTCACGCACTCACATGTGGGGAGCCCAGGACCTCAAGGAGAGCAAGTGTGCGGAGAGGCAGGGTGATGGTGTCATAGGCAGGTTAGCACAGGCGTGAAGGACTGGGACTCCAAACAGGATGCCCTGCAGTCAGCAACAGAGGAGGCTGCGGTCAGCCTACAAGAATTCAGGGACCTAACTAAAGAGTAAAAACGCTGTGTTCCTTTTTCCGAGCCCCAAGTATGTGCCTGAGAGCCTTTAATGACTGAGAATGACTCTTCCACCAGGGGCGCTAGAGGGCACAAAGTATAATCGATATTCGATATTCAGGGGGGTACACTTGCAGAAAATGCTAGGATGCATGCGTCGAGTGACCAAAACTAGGTATGTGCTACGTCTCCCAAAGCTCCTCTACGTTAAAGGGAAGAAAGATCCCCCATCCCTCCCGTGAACATTCAGCCCCTCATTTTAACCTCCTATAAGTAGGTGAGACCCAAGCCTCCTGAGCAGCTCCCACTCAGAGCCTGCACACACTCCCTTCTTGAGTGTTACTTCCCATTCCGTAAACTTTTTGCTGTTCCTTTTATCTTTTAAAAGCTTGCATTTGCCTGAAACATTTATCAGCATTAGTAGTAGACTTGAACTATAGACTGAGCTTGTTCAGAGGCCTACCTTTCACCTCCCCTGCCCGTCGCACTGTGGTCCTAGCTGGATAGTAGGACTGTAGTCTTAGCCACAATCATTGAGGACAGGAGCACTGCCCCTGGACCTGTGGGATCTTAAAAAATGCCTAACATTTTGCCGAGTGACCCCAACTTCACTTCTACCTTTAGTAGGAAGGGAATAGGGATGAGGGGCTTTCCTGGGCAGCTTCAAAGAGGAGGCATTCAGAAGAAAGAAGCCACAGGCCTTGGCTTCTCTCAGCCTCTGTGCCACCAATATTTAGATGAGGTAACTGAGTTAGGTCAGGGATGGTAAATAGATTAAGTCTTCTGGACTCTGATCGACTGCTCATGGCTGCCAGGTGCAGGGTGTTGAGAAGGATTCTGAGGAAAATCCAAGAAATAGTGTGCTACAATGGATTATTGGCTGAGGGGGCAAGGAAGAGGACTTGTAGCATCCGTGCCAGTTTGGGGCATCCCCGCACAAAGGCAATTTATAAGACCACTCCCTAGCCCCATACTTCGTGGTTTTCCATCAGCAGCCTTGTTTAGCATCAGAGAGGCAAAGCACAGCAAAACCTCATTAATCTGGACCACTTTAGAACCAACCCAAGTAAGTAAAAAGTCATCATCTTTGCGTGTCTACTGCACACAGGAGCTTTGTTCCCTTTTAGTGAACGGAATCAAATGAACTCCCAGCTAGTTAACTGGTGCCAGTACAAGGGCCACAGTGATCTGTGCTTAGCAGGGCTGACTGTATGGCTGAGGGTGTCTGACCTATACTTCTAGGACACTTACTCTGTGCACTAAGGATGGATACCACCGAAACTCTAATAAAAGCAGGGCATTTTTGAGGTAGAAAATCATTCAATGGGCAGCTTGGCTTCTATTTCAAATTGCCAGAGAATTTGAATTAGACTTGGCTGCACTAGCTAGGAATAAGCTGTTTTTTTGCAGAATTATATGCACAAGATGAGACAAAACAGTCCAGAACTAGATTTTCCCCGAGTTTCCCGATCTGTAAAATGGGGAAATAATACACCCCACAGGGCTATTCGGGAGAGTAAATGAAATAAAATGTGGAAGAGGCCCCGCCGGCGATCTTGCTCACAAAAGATGGTCAAAAATGCTATTTCTTCTCCCCCGTACCACCTCCTATCTATAGTCCCCCTGAAAGCATAGCTTTCTTCTTACAATATGTTCGAGAAAATGCTGTTACAGATAGATTTTTTTAAAATAGCATCATACTTTTCAAATGACTCCTGTTGGTTTCTCAGAGGCTCTTCCTTTTTATTCTCAATGATTTTTCAATGGGAAAGGTCCGCTTAAAGCTTCAACTTGTGTTACTCTTGGTCCTCTGGGGGGAGTAGCTGATGGTCCCAGGGTCCTTGCAGGCATGTGCATGAAGGCTTTGGTTTGGGTCTCTCTAAAGGATGCTGAACCGCATGGTGACTGGACCATGTGCACATCTGCCCTTTAGCTCAGCAAGTGTCAGCACCCAAATGCCACTCCTACTCTAGGGAGAGTCAGGACAGCAAAAGTGCTCAAATGTCAAACTGATACCAAGTGAATTTGAACAGAAGCATGCCAAAGGAGGGGATCTACTTGTTAAAAATGGGTACAAAATTTGAAATGGAATTCCAGTTTCAGCCTTAATCCCTGAGAATATTTAGGAGAAAGAAGAAATTCTCACTTTAGAAAAAAAAAATCAAGCCCAAAAATCTACATGAGGCAGAGAGAGGACCCCCCACAGCTAGAGAGGCAACACTCCTGGTCACAGAAGCCAAGAGCCATGGGAAGGGGCCTGGGAAGCCCGGGAGAGTTTGTTAGGACTCCTAGACTGTTGGCCGAGAGCAGAGGTTCTAAGGAGACAATAGACAAGTGCACGCCCTTTATCCTGGCCTCCTGAGCATTTGCCCCATCTTCTCTGGCCCTGGCCTAGACCACCTCATGCTTCTCTTCTGGCCTTTCTCCTGAGGCCTGGAGCAGAGCAGCTGTGCAGCCCCTGGCCTGCTTCATCTGCTCCACCCCAAGAGAAGACCTGGCCAGCAGCCAGCCCAGTGCCCCATGGGCAGGGGAAGAGGAGAAAGTCCCCCACTCTCTCTCATTCTTCCCCCTGAGCCTCCACTCCCTGTGTGATGACCCTGCTGTGGGTCCCTCCTCTCATCCTGCTCTAGCCTCATCCCGTTGCTCCCAAGTATGGGGCTGAGAGTTCTGTGGGGTGTGGGGGAGGCCTTGAGGTCAGAGGGCATGGCCAGCATAGGCATGCCTGACAAGCTGTCACCTGGAGGCCCTGGGCAGCCAGGGCTGTCCCCTCAGCATGTCCTGCAGCTTCCTCTCAGGCCCTTGTGCCCTCTCTGGATTCCCATGGACTTTACCATCCCAGCACCTAGTGTGAGGTGGTACTGCAGGGTCATTAAGACTGTGCACTCTGGAGCTAGATGGGCTTGGTTGGGATCCCGGCTCTACCTTTACCTGTCCCTGATCTTGGCCAAGTTATTTAACTTCTCCGTACATCAATTTCTTCATCTGTAAAATGGGCCATCTCACAGGGTAATTATGGAATATTTTTAGAACAGGGACCCGCACAGTGTTAGTAAATCAAAAGCAGTAAGTAAATAAACACAGAAGTCAGCGTGTCATGTGATCGCCTGATTGACACCAAAGCTGTAAGCTTCCTACCCACGGACACAAAGTCCTTCATTCTGCCTGTGGGTTTGTAGGCGGTTTTCACCTAGAACCTGAGGGAGGGGAAGAATTTCTGCAGGTAGGGAAGCAGAGGAAGCAAGCACAGAGGTGCAGACGCAGAGGAAGTCTGAGACATTGGGAAGATGCCAGAAGTCCGGTGTTGCTGGAGCAGGGATGGCAGTTGAGATGGGCAAGCTCAGATGAGTCAAAGCCCAGAGAGCCTCACAGGCCATGCGCAGGATTGGACTACCTGTGGGAAGCAGTAAGCAGCTTTCAGAAGTTTTACACCAAGCAGGTGACATGAGGCGGTCTCTGGTTTAGAAATGTGACATGGTCGCAGTACAGAGGGTGGGCCGTGGGTAAGACTGATCAAAGGCAGGACGGACACAGGGACAGATGGGCTGAGGGAGGCAGTCAGGAGGCAGCAGAGGAGGGCTGGCTGTGGAGAGGACATAGCCCTGTAAACCCGGAGGGAGGGGCTGTCCCAGCAGGGCTGGAGCGCAGGGAGTTGCCCCCAGGGTGCCAATTCAGAGAAAGCATTAACTGGCCTTGAACACAGAAAGGGAGAACAGGGGAGTCAAGAGGGAGCCATGACTTCCTGGCATAGGAATCTGAGAGTGATCCTGCTGGGCATGGTCGTGAGCGGATAGGGAAAATGTGCCAGTGGTACAGAAGGCCCTGGGCAGGTCTTATTTGACACACTCAGGGGACACCCAGGGATTGGGAGGCAGCGTAGAGCAGGGGTTAAGCAGGTGGTCTCAGGAGTCCAAATCCTGATTCAGCCACTTACTAGCTGTGTGACCCTACGGGGGTCATTTCCTCTTCCAGAGCCTCAGTGTCTTCATCTCTATAATGGATATTCTGCAGTTATTAGCCACCTAAGAGGGCTGTACAGGTCAGTACACGTAGCGTTAGGAGCTATGCCTGGCACAGAGGGAGTGCTCGGTAAGAGCAACCTTGCATCCCATTAGCAATGGCCTTGCTATTAATTACAGTACTAGCACTTGTGTCATCCTCCTAGTGGAAATGTCCAACATGGACAGAAGCAATTTCAGGACAGGATGGATTAATTCACGAGTCATCCATATATAGGTCAGTGGTTGCCAACCGGATCAGGGGAGTCCTGGGAGGAGGAAGAGATGACCATCAGCTGGGTCTTTTTCAAATTGCATCACCCTCCCTGTGCCATAGCCCCCACCCCACCCTCACTGTCCTGTAAAAAATCAACGTGGGTCATTGTCACCACTATTGAAGGGCACATGCCACATCTCCTAGGCCGACCTGGGGAGGAATGAAGATGGGTGGCTGATGGAGGAGCAAGGCAAGGCCATGGGGTGATTGCACTCTCTCACAGGGACAGCTCGGAGCAGAGGACAGAACCTTTAGACACTAACAGCATTTAAGAGGCCAGACCAGAAGAAACAGGTCAGTCAGGAAACCAAGCTACAGCTGTCCCAGGTGCCACTGGTGTGCAGTGTGCTCGGCCCTGCTGGATGGGACATGAAGAGCCCATTAGAGGCATTGGCTGTGCTCATCTGCACAGATGCAGGTGCAAGTTCAAACCATACCCCCAATGAGCAGTGTGTGAGGGGTTCTGTGCTCTTTCCACTTGCTTCTTTTGCTCCTACTCCAGGAGCAGATTCAGCGTATCTGAGGTGAATGGGAGAGACGGCATCCCACCGTCCCCTACCGTCCATCCAACACCTTGCCCTAGTGGCCTACCCTAAACCCTGTTCCGTGGTATTTCAGGGCCCAAAGTTTATTGGCCAAGGAAATGGTAATAGCTGAAACTAGTAGGTAACAGTACTTAAGTGAATATTTGATTATATTAGTCAGAATTTTGGTTGCAAGCTGGAGATCTAATTCAAATTGACGGAAGTATAAGACAAAAAAGCAGTTCGTGTAATTGAAAAGTCTGAGCTGGCCTGGCTTTGAGCCCAGCAAGATCTAAACAATGTCAGCAGGCATCGCTTCTCTCCATCTCGAGACTCAGATTTCTTCTGTGTGGGCTTTGCTCAGGCAAGTCTCCCCCAAAGATCCAGCAGCCTCTCTCGGCAACCCCCACAGAAAGAGGGCTTTGCTTTGGTGGCCATCCCAGCAAATGCCGTGGGGGGTGGGGATGTGTCAGGTCACAGGCCTGAGCCCAGGTTTGCTGGTTGAGCAGCATCAGTGAGCATCCAGAAAAGGCCCGTCACCCTCCAGCCTGTGCAGGATGCTGTCTTTGCTGCTGTCTTTGCTTCAGGCGGAGCTCCGCGCTGATGAGGCTTCTCCTTTCTATGGCAGTGTATCAGTTCTCCTTTTCCTTTTGCTGTTGTCACAAACTACTTATTGCCTGAAGCCTCACAAACTTAATAGTTGTGGAAGTCAGAATTCTGAAATAAGTCTCATTGAGCTAAAACCAGGGTGTCAACAAGATATGTTCCTTTCTGGAGGCTCTGGGCTGGGCGTGGGGGCAGTGGGGATCCATGGCTTGCTTTTTCCAGCTTCTAGAAACTTCCCTAATTCCTTAGTTTAGAGCCTCTTCCATCTTCAAAGCCAGCAGTGGCCAGTTGAGTTTCCCGCCTGCTGCATCACTCTGAAGCTGACTCTTCTGCCCGGCTTCAATCTCTAAGGACTCTTGTGATTCCATGGTGCCTACCCAGATAATCCAAGATATTCTCTTTATTTTAAGGCCAGCTGATTAGCAACCTTAATTCCATCTGCAGCCTTAATTCCTCTTTGCCATTTAAGGGAACACATTTACAGGTTCTGCGGATTGGGGCCTGAGCATCTGAGGGTAAAGGAGCTATGTCTCTGCCCGCCACAGTCATCGTCATAACTATTGTGACATCTAGCCAGCACTTGCCACATCCAAGGCTATTTGCTAACCTCATAACCACTCAAAGGGAGGGCACAGCAAATATATCCCCCATTTTACCATCAAGGACACTGAAGACCAAAAAAAGTTAATCTTTTCCAAGGTCACAGACTCAGTAACAGTAGAGTTGAGGCCAGATCACACATCTGCCAGACCCCAGAGTCTGGCTGTTTACCAGGTCAGCCGGTGGAGGATTTCCGGAGCCTCGGAAAAATAGAAAACAGAGGTTATTTTTGACATGGTGGAGGTACATGGATGGGGTGGTGGCAAAGTTCTCTGGCGCCAGACCCCAGGGTTTATGTGCCGGCTCTGTGCTTTCCTAGCAGGGTGATCTTGGCCAGGTCACCCTCCTTTTCTATGCCTCCTTTCATAAACTATAGAATGAGCATTGCAAGACTCCAAGGAATCACCAAGGCTTTTATTTTTAAAATAAAACAAACTCCTCGGCCCAAGTTTTCCTTTTTTAAGTGTAGCTTCAACCTGCTTTTAGTGAGAGAAGCCATGTAGACATCTCCTTTCACTTTGCTTTCCTTATTTTTCCTGTTTCCTCATAAGACAGCATGGCAAGGATCAGCCAACTATGCCTATCTCTGAGCAGCCTGTGAGCTAAGAATGGTTTTTATATTTTTAAAGGATTTTAAATATATATATATATATATATATATATATGCAACAGAGACTGCATGTGACCCACCAAGCCTAAAATATTGACTATCTGGCCCTTTCCAGAAAAGGTTTGCTGACCTCAGAGAGAACATGACATGACAGTAGAGTCAATGGGACCTGGGTTTGGATCCTGCCCTGGATGGTCAGGGCCCAACTAGACCTTTTAGACCAGGAAAGCACCGTGGGACCTCTCTTGGGGCTTTTCCTACTGGCAGGGGCACCAATGCAGGGGTGGCGGTCACTCTGTGATCGGGCACTTACTCTGGGCGAGCACTGTGCTGAGAGCATCATCAGGCCTCCCCTCACCAGCCCAGGGAGTAAACACTGTTCTGACCCCTCTGACACGTGGGGAGGGAGGGCAGGCCACTCCTTCCTGAGTGACACAGTGGGAGGACACAGAGCGAGGATTTGAACCCAGCCAGGCAGGCCTACGCTCATCGGCTTATCTGTGCTCATCGGCTTTGTCTCCAGGTTCTGGCCATTTATTCTATTTTTGAGCAAGGGAACCATTGGCCATGCTTGCCCCCCATTTATTTTCTTGACCTCCCCGACTTTGCCTATCTCTCTGGCCAAATTCCTTCCCACTATAAAATGGGAGAGTGGTCAGAAACAGCTCTACCGAGAACATGTACAATTTTGTTCCTGGCATTCATCCGTCTCTCCATGCATCCATCCATCCGTTCGTCCGTCTGTCCATCTATCCAGCAAACAGCACAGCACCAGGAACCGGAGAGCAAACACGTCTTTAGCAGTGACAACAGGGGGAAACCCCAAGGCCCTGGGTCCTCTACATTCCTTGTTATGGGGAGGCACACAGGGAAACTCATTAAATAGCACCACGCACCCGATTAATATGCAATAATTCGGGCAGCACCAGACTATGTCAGCACCCCTCCCCCCCACCCGGTTACCATGACGACAGGATTTCAACAAACAGCTCCTCAATATTTAACGAAAATGACGCTCCTGACAGGCGAGCAGAAGAGCAACCACACTACAAAGGGCTTGGAGGGGTCTACAAGGACATTTTTGTACGAAGCCATCAGTTTCCCCCCGATCCCTGTATGCATGCCATCCGTCGCCAGAAAATGCAAGTGTTCTGGGGGGGCTGGGAGCCAACGTGATGCCAGGCCTCCGTTACGTGCAGCAATTGAGAGTTGTCACTTCTTTAATGCAGAATGTCACAACGGCTCCGTGAGGACGGGTAGCGTGATAGCATTATTAAACGCTTCTTTGTACACCAATCTACTAATTTCACCCCTGCTCGCCTGAGGCTGCTGAAAGCCTTGTTTGCTTCCTGTGTCTTGAATCCAGCTGGATTGTGAGACGGCGTGTGGAGAGCCCGGAGCATGTGTGTGCCACTGTGAGAAGGAGCTCGTTTCCTCTTCAAGGCACCATCTGGTCCCACCCGGTCGATTCAGTAAGGAGCAGGTGCAGGGATCAGGAGACCCAGTCCTGTGCCCTCAAGGGGTCAATGCCGAAAGAGAAAAGACCAGGGGGGACGTGGAACATTCGGTGGCAACCTCCACTAGTATGATGGTCTGCCATGGGCTAAGCACTGAGAAGCCACAAATTAATTACACATTCCAGCCGCCCCCCCCCCCCCCCCGGCGGGAAGGATGGGTGAATAACGATCATAAAGTAGGGAGAGTGGAGAGTGCTATCACGGTGATCTGTTAGTATCACGGTGATCTGTTAGCTGTGTGCTCTCAGGTAGGTTACTTAACTTCTCTGTGCCTCTGTTTTTCCATCCGCAACCTGAAGATAACACTACCTATATGACAACCTGACTGTTGTCATGAGGTTTAAAAAATGAAATAAACGTATAAAAAGCACTAAAACAGTTCTTAAAATACTCAAAACAGTAGGCACATGGTAAGTATTAAATAACTGCTAGCTAGGATTTCAGGTTCCCATGGCACCATGCATACAATTATAATAATAGCTCACATCTATCAAGGGCTTACTGTGCCTTGCACAATGCTGAGTGCTGGCGCTCTACTATCTCATTTAATCCTCACGGCAGTCCTGTGAGATAGATACGCTCATTATCTTCGCCGCGCAGACCAGGAGGCTGAGGCTCACAGGGGCTGGGGAACTTGCCTGAAGTTGTGAGGCTACTAGTAAGGGGGGATCGGAACATGGTTTGTCTGCATTTGCCACCTAGCAAAAGGCAAAGTGCAGCAGGGAGGGAAGCACACGAGGGGCGCTGGGGAGGTCCAGGTGCCTTGCCCTCGGCTCCTGGGCCGGCCATCTGGGGCCAGTGGCTGTAGGTGCCTTGAACGCTCATGCCTCTTCACAATTAGAGGATGGGATGTGAAGGCAGAGGAGCAATTCTAAGTAGGAGGACCCTGAGGAGCTTAGAGAAGGTACATTTGGGGGAGAACCACAGTCTGGTTGCCTATCCAAAGGGTAGATCCTTGGCATTGAATGGGAGCTTCTCCTAAACAAATAGGACCTATCTATTTAAAATATACATTGGCTTCTTATTTATGAGACATAAGGAGGAGAGAAAAGCGTTTAGGATTTTCCATGTTCTTGTATCAGGATTTCATTGGGGAAATGTGACAGTTGTCTACATTAAGTGGGCGTGTATAAGGAAAATGGAAACTTTTTGCACCAGTATGTCCAAAAGCAGAGAAAGGAATGTTTAGATTGTGTAGCAAATTAGAACCAAAGCCATAGTGTGCTATATATTTCAATGTGTACATATGTGTGTGTACCAGGTATTTATTGCCACAATAGTGCTTCATAACAACCAACCACCAACCTCACTAGTGAACAAGAGGCACTTACTTAGCTCATAATCTACAGGATTTAGCCTTTGTGGGCTGGGTCCACTCATGAGCCTGAGGTTAGCTAAAGGTGAAGTGGCTCTGCTGATCATGCTGGGTTTACCTGGATCTTTGGGGCTGGCGGACCTAAGGTGACCTCAGCTGGAATGAGGGGTGAGTTGATAAAGCTCCACACATGGTTAACCCTGCAGTAGTCTTACCCAGGCATATTCTCATGGTAGTGGCCGAGGAGCAAGGGTGCAAGCTGAAAGGTGCCAGCACTTTTGCAAGCCTTGGCTGCCAGTCTGTCTGCTTACAGACATCCAACTGGCCAAAATACATCAAAAATAGTCATAGTGGGAGGCTCAACAGGGTTCCATGTCAAAGTGTCTGGATGGATTCAGGGAGGGATACAGAATCAGCACTCTCCTTGCAACCAATAACATGCTTCCTGAAGTCCACCAGATGAGAGTATCAAGCCATCTGGGAGGAGGAATCTTCAAAGACAAACTTGAAATAGTCACATCATTTCTTCTGGTCCAGGAGCTACAAGGTAACCTTGACCTCAGAGCGAGTCCTCAACACATGACATTTAAGTCAGCATCTGTACCTTCAACATCATAGCTGATCCCTGACCCAAGGCGTCTGCAGTGACAAGTAGAACCCATCACTAGAGGAAGGGGGACCTGGTGTACTCCTGGGAGGACTTGGCTTGGACGCATTGCTTGTCCTAAGCTGCTTCCCTGCACAGCAGGGACAGTACAGCCCCGGGAACTCCAGGTTAGCCATGTGCCTCCTGGCAGAACTTGGTACCCCAGGTTTGCCCTAAAGACAGTCTGTCTAGAAATACAGGTCAAATGAAATAAAAGTCTATCTAAGGAATTCTTTTTTATTCCCTGTCATTTTTTTAAATAGTAGCCCAATACCTTGAGTTTATGTTATACTTGATACTTGTCATAACAATAAGGACTAGCATTATTCCCACCTCACAGATGAGGAAACTGAGGCCCAGAGAGTTGAAGTGACTTTCTCAGAGTGGCAAAGCCATGTGTAGAACACAGCTCGCTCGTTCTCCGTCTGCCTCCTTCCCCTTCCCCCTCCTTCCCCCTCCTTTCCTCTTTCCCTCCCTCTCTCCCTCCCTTTCTTCCATCATTGATCTCCAACTTAGCCATAGGGACTGTGTTCAAATCCCGATTCTGTCTCCTGCAAACATGTGGCCTTGGATATGTCACCTGTGCCTCTGGAGAGAATCTTCATAAATGAGTTTAAAAATAATGACCAAGATTCTTGAGTTGGAAATATTCCTAGCACTCTCATTTAACCCTCAAAACCACTTTTAAGGGAAGTACTATTCTTACACCATTGTTACAGCTAGGCAGCTAAGGTTCAGTGACAGTGACCTGCCAGAGGTCCCACGACAGGGGAGCTGGGGTGAGGCCATAGGCTGTCTGCCTCCAGAGAATGTGCACTTCTGCTTCCCATGTAAAGATTCAGCAGGGACACCATAAATACAAGCTGTCATTGTCCACCTGGAAGCTTCAGATTGAGAAGCACAAGGGGGAGAACACACAACAGAAGTGAAGGTAATACCCTGCCACTGCTCTAAAAAGCATCTAAAGCAGATGCTGCCCAAGCATCAGGCCCCTTCAGACTGTAGGAACATCATGTTAGGGAACCTCTGAGTTCACATCCCAAAAAACGACAGGGAGAAAAAAATCCTGCCAAAGTTTGATTTCACTGAGCCCAGTGACTCAAAAAGCAGTGGCCTCATCTCTGTAAGTCCTAACACTTGATTAACACCAAATGACCTGCCTGACCAAATTCCTCTGATTCAAGTGCATTATCACCACCAGTTCATTTGCTGGGCACGTGAGCGTTGCTAACAGGAGCCAGCTTGAGCACACAGGCCTCTCCACCCTCCTCCTTATGCACCAGGTGTCTGTAAATCTTTCTAAGCATCTCAACATCAGGGCCTTTTAAGTCCTAGAGGGAGGTTAAAGCAGGGATGAGTATCTGTTTTACAATAATAAAAAAAAAAACAAAAACAAACAAACAAACAAAAAAAAAAAACAGGGGCACCTGGGTGGCTCAGTCAGTTAAGTGCCTTCAGCTCAGATCATGATCTCAGGGTCCTGGGATCGAGCCCTACGTGGGGCTCTCTGTTCAACGGGAAGTCTGCTTCTCCTGCTGCCAATATCCATCCCCAGCACTTGTGCTCACCCTCTCTCACCCGCTTGATCTCTCTCTCAAGTAAAAATCTTGAAATTTTTAGAAAAGGCTGGAGCAGTGACATTTTGGCTGCCAGCTCTTAGGGGACACAAAAGAGATCAAGGCCACAACACAAACTAAAACTGTTTCCTTGTGTTCCATCAGAATCTCAGGTCCAGATTTTTGTTTTATCATTTGCTGATCTGTGTGACCTTGGGGAGGTTACTTTATTTCTCTGTGCCTCTGTTTGCTTCTCTGTAAAGTGGGGACAATAGTGCTTACCTCTTAGAAATGGTAAGGGAATCAGGTGGTTAATCCGTGTCAGGTGCTTCCTGCAGTACCTGGAATGAACAGACCAAGCACATGCTAAGTGTTACCTATTGCCATTACTGTGTGCATTTTTGATTAATCATAAATGGAAATAAAGTAGGGCCTGATAAGTGTAGCTTGTGGATGAGAACTTATGGGGCATGAGGTGGAGTCATGAAGGGAATCCCTCTTGATGAAAATATCAAGGAGCAGGGTGCCTGGATAGCTCAGTTGGTTAAGTGTCTGCCTTCGGCTCAGGTCATGATCCCGGGGTCCTGGAATCGTGTCCTTCATCGGGCTCCCTGCTCAGCGGGGAGCTTGCTTCTCCCCCTCCCTCTGCCCCTCCTCCCTGCTTGTGTTCTCTCTCTCTCAAATAAATGATTAAGTCTTAAAAAAATAAAAAATAAAATATTGAGAAGTCTGTGAGGACAGATGATGTGCCAGGGTCTCCCTGCTGAGAGGCCCCAAGAATGAGAACCCATCTTCTCTGACCCCCAAATCTAGGCCCTCTCTGTTATTCCAGTCTTCCTGGCTCTCCTGAGCAGAGGAATCTGCCCCGTCACTAAGTCAGTTACCCATCCTACCATTCCATAACTCTCACTATTAGAAAAATGCCTGTATTCATGTAGCCGATGGAAACCTCCCCATCTCCTCAAAACTTGCAGCCAGGAAATTTCACAGAGCTGTGAACCCAGGTTTGCATTAACCATGCAAAAAGGTTATAGTTTGTATCTGAGCACACCTAATTAAGCACTAGGTTTAATTAACCTAAATCAATCTCCCTCCCTACTCCCCTGCCCGCCCCCCCCCCTCAGAAAAGAGGGCTGTGTAGAGTATAGTCCTTAACTGGAAGTTCTGATTTTAGCTGTTTCTAATCAGACTCAAAATTGCTAGCTTGTTGTCTTAATCTGCCCCTGAGATATCAGCCTTCCCTGTGTGATTAATCTTTCCTTTCTTTGGCCACGTTTCAGACAGAGACAAGCTTTGCACTGCGGCTTATCATGTTGTGGTTATTGTTCCCTGAAAGGGATGAATGGAAGCAACCGCCTTTCCTTGCATAATTTGTCAAACACCCACACCCACACACCCCTGTCTTTATTTTTAATTCCAAAGCCAGCAGATGAGCTTTGCACTTTTGCAACTTTGCCTCCACCCTCAAGAATCTCCATTAATTTTTTAAATGTTTTTTCTTCCTTTCGCTAAAGAATGACCTGCCCCAAATTGCAAAGTAATGAAATGCACAAAACCAGACCTTGGGTCCCCTGGAATTGCTGCCTTTCTTCCCAAGACCACAGGGGCAACTGGGATCCCTGCTACCTCTGAGCCCTACTTCTCTCACCCCATCTCCCACCTGGACCTACGAGGTCCCCAACCAACCAACCAACCAACCAATTACAGTTCTGCTGCTTATGATCCATCCTTCACACCTCAGCCAGGGTTACCTTTTTAATATACACACCAAACCCTGCCACTCCCAACGATTATAACCATCTAGTAGCTTCTCGATGCAATTCAGCTGATGTCCAAACTCCTTTCCCTGTCTGATCAAATCCTAAATAAAAGATCCCGCCTTTTCTGCCCATCAAGCCTGTACCCTCCCTTCCACTGAGCATCAGCCGAGCTCACTGGCTTTCTTCCTGTTCCCAGGGACACCAAGCCTGCTTCTACCTTTTGCACTTGCTGTTCCCTCAGTGTGCAATGTTGTATCCTAGCCTGGGTTCCCTAGAGAACAGAGGCTGAGACAAAGTTTGCTAATTCTTGATGAGGGGATGGGAATAGATGTGCAATCCCGGGCAGCAACAAAAACAAGGGGAAGGGGAAGTAAAACAAAACAATGCTTAGGATGCTCCAGATGACCGCTTTGCGAGGAACTCCAGCCCGTTGCTCTGATACACGGGATGTCTTCAGAGTGGCAATGTGGAATGTAGTCAGCCCTACTGTCATGCCACATAATGCGTTTCCCAAATCCACCATGTTATGCAACACTGCACAGTAAAAATCCTGAGACTTAATTGCAGGGGAAATGAGGTTAGGGACACAACACTCAGAAAACTTTGTCATGTCACATTTGAAAAAAAGATAACCTAATAAAAGCAGTAGCTCAGTTTTACACATTACACATGGTCTAGCAATGTACAACTCCTGCAATTGTAAGGCGTTCTCTCTTGCAACAATTGTAAGACATCCTCTCTTGTGTTAAAGGAACTGGGTGGCAGCTTGTGGGTTACTTGTAAGGTAGTAGAAGGAAGGCAAAACCCAACGAGAGCTGGAACACCAGCTGTGGACAGCTGGGGCTCAAACACAGGAGGTAAACTGAGGTAGCTGGCACACATTTGAGGTGCGCACACCTGTGCATTGTGTGTATTTCTGTGTGGTCTGGTTCAGCGGGATACAGTCTGTTCAGCTGCTGTTTCTCGTGGATGAACTCTGGCACAAGCACGTGCAAAAGCCATAGTATATCCCACTCAGCCTCTAATACAACAATCATGTTGGAATATATTTACATTTGCAAGACAGGCGGTATAGCAGACCTGACAGGGCTGTCTCAGAAAAGCCCATCGGAGTAGGAGAGCTGCTCTGGGCCTCCTGTCTCACATGCACAAAGGGGTCAGGCTCCCTATCAGTACGGATTCTCCCCCATGTGCCCAGGGCCGAGCTGGCCCCTCTGCGACCAGGGTCCTCAGGACTGATTGGATGGGACCAGAGCCCAGAAGCTGCAGCCACCCCCGAGTAGAGGGTAGGTTGTAGGCCAGGCCACAGCCTAGCCCTCACGGGAGAAAAGTGGTAGACTCAGGAGCAGGCTGCGGGCACCCCGGGGTGTGGTGGGGGTGGGGCACAAGCAAATCCAGCACATGGAGGGAGGTCCCTTTGCAGGGCTCAGCACTTGCTCTTGCCCAACCCTTCCACGTCCCACCTCTCCTGCTTCATATTCCCACTTAAAGACATCTCCTTGGGGGTGGAGGCAGGGACACTACAGAACCCGGAAACAAAACTGGGAAGCCACAGGAGACAGAGTGACGTGGTTGGATTTAGACTTGTTCACTATTGCCTCAAAGCCAAGCAGAAACACGATCGCTGGGGAACAAAAGTCAGAGCTGGAGAGCAGATGACAGCTGGGACCAGGGATGGACAAGCAAAGCTGGGGGAAGCGGCCAGGTTCCAGGAGTATCTTGGAGGAAAAGCCTATAGACTTGCTGATGGACACACTGGGGTGAATACAAGAGCAGATTGTTGCCTGTCCTGACTCCTCTGGTGAGACCCTTCTGGCTCATGAGAAAGCCACTGGATTATAGTTAGGAGACAGGCCCGACCCTTGTTCTGTGGTATTTGGCAAGTCAGTGACAGCTTAAAGTCATCAGGATGTTGAATTTCGTTGTCTCTGGAGGAAACATCCAGAAGCCAATCGGCATAGTGGCAGTGCTTGGTTGTGATCAAAGCAAACACAACCAAGGGGCAAAATTGCTGGGAGGCCTCTGGAGGCCAGGGCACCACCTGCTGCCCAGTAAAAGGCCCCTCTGTAAGGGTGGGGGTTTATGTGGGAGGTTTGGGGTGGCTTTGAAAGTTCTCATCATGGCAGCAGATAATAACAAAATATTTACAGCAGTGGTTCTGGGGCACCTGGGTGGCTCAGTTGGGTAAATGTCTGCCTTTGGCTTAGGTCATCATCCAGGGTCCTGGGATCCGGCCCCAAGCTGGGCTCCCTACTCCAGGGAGCCTGCCTCCCTTCAGCCCTTCTGTACCGCACACCACCCCCACCCCCCTCTTATGCTCAATCTCTCTAATAGATAAAATCTTTTTAAATTTTTTTTTATTTTTTTTAAGATTTTATTTATTCATGAGCAAGACAGAGGCAGAGGGAGAAGCAGGTTTCCTATGGATCAGGACCCTGTTGCAGGACTCGATCCGAGGACCTGGGGATCATGCGCTGAGCTGAAGGCAGATTCTCAACCACTGAGCCACCCAAGTGTCCGTAAAAAAAATTTTTTTAATAAAAATAAAACAGTGGTTCTCTGCAGTGGGAGGAGTCAGGAGCAGTTTTGTCCCCTGAGGGACATTTGGCAAGGTCTGGGGAAACTTTTTGTTCATCCCAATTTGAGGCAGGGTCACTGCTGGCATCTAGTAGGTAAAAGACTTAGTGCACTGCTCAGCATCCTACAATGCACGTGATGCAGTTAGCTGGCCCCAAATGTCACTTGTGCCAAGGTTGAGAAATCCTGATTATATCCTGAGCACCCAACAGTGTTGCAGGGATAGGAGTTTTCAGGCCTGTTCCAAAATCACATAGCCTGGAATGATGACCCTGTGGCCTGGTGGATTCTGCTGGTATCTATACCTGACACAGAAATTGCTTGCTCTGTGTGTTTAGCCACATTAGTGGAGAGTTGAGTATACGTATATTTAGCTCAGTGTTTCCGAAAAGCTGGGGGAAAAAAATCAATTAAAATGCACAAACATGCTATTAAAAGTTACACAGTATACACCAAAAATTGGCAACAGCTAAGATGCCCTTCAGTAGGTGAACGGATACATGAAACTATGGTATATCCACACAATGGAGGGTTATTCAGTTGTAAAAAGAAATGAGCTGGGGTGCCTGAGTGGCTCAGTTGGTTGGGTGCCCCAGCTCTTGGTTTTGGCTATGGTCATGGTCTCAGGGTCCTGGGAAGGAGCCCAGGTCCATGGGCTCCAGGCTCAGCGGGGAGTCTGCTTGTGGATTCTCTCTCTCTCCCTCTGCCCCTCCTCCCACTCATGAGTGCTCTCTCTCACTCTCTCTCTCTCTCTCTCTAAAATAAATACATCTTGAAAAGAAAAGAAAAAGAAATGACCTTACAGGCCAAGAAAAGATTTGCAGGAAACTTAAATTCAGATTGGTAAATGAAAGAAGCCAATTAAATGGTTGCATACCATATGATTCCAACTCCATCACATTCTAGTAAAGATAAAACTATAGAGATGGTAAAAAGGTGACTGGTTGCCAGGGGTGAGCAGGGAGGGAGAGAGGAATGGCCAGGTGGAGCACGGGGGGTCAGGGTGGGGGGGTTATGGCAGGGAAACTATTCTGTGTGATACTGGAGTGGTGGATGCATGTCACACATTTGTCAAAACCCATTAACTGTGCAACACACAGAGTGAACCCTTATGTAAACTGTGAACTTTGGTTAATCATCAGTTTGGTTGTATCCGTGTAGTTCATCAGTTGTCACAAGTGTACCACACCAGTGCAAGATGGTAATAAGAGAGGAAATCGCAGTGGGGAGAGGAATGCTATGGGAACTCTGTAGTTTCTGCACATTTTTTCCATAAACCTAAAAGTGCTCTAAAAATTAGTCTATTAATCTTTTCTAAATGTTAAGCAATATAACGGAATTAACAAAATTATTATAATTATCGTAATAGCTAACACTGAGTGCTTCTGAAGAGGCAAACACATAATAAAAAGTTGTCACTGTCATCATTGTTGGTGAAGACATAATGGAGGAGCTGAGCAGTTAGGATGGCTCTCATTCAGAGAGCATTACTTAGGTCCAAGCAGATAAGACGTGAGCCTTATACATTTACTCCCCACCATTGTCCTTGAAGGAAGGTCCTATCATCCTTGTCTTCATTGTATAGACAAGGAAATGGAGACTCAAAGAGGTTAAGTCACGGGCCCAGGATCAGAGTGTCAGAGGCAGGATCTGAACCAGATCTATTGAAGATTTATTATTCTTATTCTTATTCATAAGAGACACACAGAGAGGCAGAGACATAGGCAGAGGGAGAAACAGGCTCCCTACAGGGATCCTGATGCAGGACTGGATCCCAGGACCCCAGGATCACGCCCTGAGCCAAGGGCAGATGCTCAACCACTGAGCCACCCAGGTGTCCCTGAACCAGATCTCACTGCTGAGCTCATGTGCACACATGTGGGAGTGTGTGTGTGTGTGTGTGTGTGTGTGTGTGGGTGCATGCATGCGTGTGTGACAGAGAAGGGAGAGGGATAGGGTGATTGGTGCATGTGAGTGGATAAAAGGAAAGGAGAAGGAAAAGCATCAAAACCTGGAAATATGGAGAGACAGTTGAAGCTTCTCCCGTCCCCCTGCCTTGCGTCTGGGTCTCTTCCTGTGGGTGTTTCCACCCTGTACCATGCCTGACCACCAGGGCTCATCATGGGATGGGGTATGGCCGTGACCCAGGCCCACCAGTGTTTCCCTTGGGCCCTGGCCAGCCTGAGAGCTGCGTCTGAAGCCAGCCTCCTGCCCTGGGTGGTCCTGGATAGCTTCTCTTGTCCAGGGTTGTACAGAAAGCTCCATCCAGCAGCAGGAGCCCCACCCCCTTCTCCAGGGACATTCTCTTTTTCAAAAGGGAATGTGAGGACCAGGCAGCAGCCATCCCATCCTTAAATGGGGAGAAGCGACTTATAACCCCAAAGAGCCACCCATCTCTAGTCCCTCAGTCTGCATTCAGACTGCTTGTCTCCTTCAGAAAGTGCTAGAATGAGCTGTCCTGTACCACCCAGCTTCCTGAGGGCTTCTGATCAGGTCACTCTGGACCACACCATGAAGCGAAGATCCCTCTGCCCCGTCTGGCATTGTCACGTCTTTAGAAGGTGATGTCATGTGTGGAAGAGAAGGTGGCACTACTCTCTCTCCTAATTTTGCCCCATCTCCTTTTTCTCTGAGTATCTAGACCACCCCCCACCCCCGCCTCCTCCACCCAGTGACAGAAACTCACACGAGGCCCTGGATTTTGTCCTGGTCTGTCTACTCCCATGTCTGTACAGTGGCTGGCACAGCGTGTCCTCAAGAAATGTTCAAATGGTGCTACGCTGAATGACAAACAGTCTCAACTGACCACAGACCGAATATCCAGAGAGGCATTTTTCTGCCCATTCCAGAAGATTTCAGCATGGCCTCATAATTCTCCTATTGTTTTTCAATCACCAGAATTGATTTCCCCCGTCCCTCTCCACGGGGTCATCACCAATGAACTGTATGAAATTGCAATTAATGTTGGCATTGGTCTCCCTCTCGCTCCCCATCCTCGGGGGGGGGGGGGGGCAGCACACAGGTGGTGGCAAATTGACGAGCCAATAGTAATCGCATCATAGGGGAGGTGTGAGCGTTGGCAAGGGCTTTTGCAATTAAATTAGGTGGAGAAATTCACTTTTGGAGGAAGGGACAGCAAGGGGGTGACGCCTGCTGCAGGGGAGCTGGCTTCTCTTCAGAGGCGCTGCAGGAGACACTGCTGCACGGCCGCAGGAAGAGGGTGTGGCCGCTGGGATTATTTCCAGCATAATTGGCTTTGCGAAGCTCAAGTTGTAGCAAGCAATCAATTTCTGTAAACCCTTTTACAATTGGAATTCAGAAGCAAATCTGTGCGCGCTTGCCCTGAGCGCTTCTTCTGATCTTTCTCTTTCCCTGTCATCCTCACCAGTTCCTAGGACCATGTTTAAAAATCTCCCATCGGATCCCAGAAAGATCCCTGGTCTTCCCACCTGTCAAGCCAGACCCTTCCCAAAGAATGGGCTTTATTAAGAGTTTCAATCAGCTCAGTCTTCATTTTCTCTCCGGCAATCAGCGATTCATCAGCCTGCGGTTCATTAGGATCACTCTCACCTCCGACAAGAGCACAGCTGGGCACTCAGTGTCTGGGCCCGAGCTCTCTGCAGACAGGAGAGGTTGATGGCAAATGCAGAGGTGGGGACTCCATCCTTCCTGCCTGGTCCACAGATGCCCCTGGGAGCAGAGGACCCAGGAGGGAGGCAGATTAGCCCACCAGTCTGGACCCACAGCCCTTCTCTTCACCCTGAACTGACTCTAGAACCTTCCTACAGTTCCTTGCTATGACTCTTTTTTTTTTAATTCTTTGAATTTTTTTTAAAGATCTTATTTATTTATTTGAGAGAGACAGAAAGCATGAGCAGGGGGAGAGGGAGAGGGAGAAGCAGACTCCCGGTTTAGCAGGGAGCCTGATGTGGGCCTCGATCCCAGGACCCTGGTATCATGACCTGAGCTGAAGGCAGACAGTCAACCTACTGAGCCACCCAGGTGCCCCAAATCTTTTTTATAACAGCATTTTTTATTAGCAGGGACGAGCTCTCCCCTAAGAATTCTTTTACTCCCTGCCCTCTTCTCTGGTTTTTGTCTTGCATAAAATGGACAGAGTCAGATCTCTATCCTAAGATTCTTGGGAGATCATGAATATAAGGCAATTGGCATTTTTAACGGTTCCATTTTATGCACCATGCACACAGTATCTCATTTAATTTCTGCAGAAGCACTATGAAGTGATTTTTTTGTTGTTCATATGTTTATTCGCTCTGTAAAAGCCTTTTAATCGAGTGTCAACTCCATGCCAAATATTATGTAACATGCTGGGGATCCAGCCACGAACGGGCAAATTCCCCGCTGACGAGGAACTTAGGTCCTAGGAGCTGCTGTTATACTGTTTTATGGACCAAAACACCGAAGCCCAGAGACATTGTCACTTGGCCAAGGTCAGACAGCCACTGGTGTGGCTCTGAAGGCAGTGCCCACTCTGCTGCCCTAGCTCCTTCCCTGGGGCGAAGCACAGTGCTAGGCACGGACAAGTCCATCAATGTCTGAAGCTTCCGCCCACCCCCCCTCACCCAAAACAGCTTGATTATACATCATCGGGGAGAGAACAGTGCCTGGGAGTTAGGACAGAACGTGTGTGACCTCAGAGAAGTTGTCTAACCCCCCTGAGCCTCATTGTTTCCAGCTGTGAAATGGGGATAAATATAACACTTGAGATTATGATGGACTTCCAAATGCCCTGGATAGGAGAACGTCTTCCAAAAGTGGTGACGTCCTGAACCAGCATGAGTTGTTTCCTGGCACCTGGTAGGCCCTGGGTGTCTTGGGAGCCTGTTCAGCTGCTCTTGGCCCTGGGCACCAAGTTTCTCCTAGATCATGAGAGGTGGTACTAGTTATGATCATGGTTGAGATTCCAGCTCCCTGCTTATTAGTTATAGGACCTTCAGCAAGTCACTAAGCTCATTGTGTACTTCAGTTTTATCCCCTATGAAATGGGAATGATAAGAGTACCAACCTCAGAGTTGTTCTAAGAATTAAATGATCCTGTTCCGACAGCAGCAGCCACTAGGACTCGGTGGTTTCTGCACCATGGTTTCATTCGTAAAAAGCTCAGCAGAACCCCGTGATCCTAAGACATCTCTGCTGATTCCATTTCTTGGCCTGAAAATCAAATCTAATTGTTTCTGGAAAACATTTGTCCCTCTATTCAGTTTTAGATTCCGCCTCTTCAGACTGGGATTTTTTTTTTTGTTTCATCTGTTTTGTCTCTCCGATGCGGTGTTCAGGGATGTAATGGAGCAATTTCATTTCCATTCAGCAAAGTAGATTGTTAAAGGAACAGGAAAACAAGACCAGATTCTCATCCCAGGATGTTACCTCACACGTGGAGCGGTGTGTGTGTGTGTGTGTGTGTGTGTGTGTGTGTGTGTGTGTGTTTCCTGACAGAGAACAGAGAGACTGTTTTTCCCTTAAGCAGCTCAGTAGTGAAGCCTCCCCTCTCAAACCCGGGTCAGCTGTGTATACCCAGCCAGTCGGAAGTGTGGGCCAAGAGAGTTGAGCCGTCTAGACACAGGGACAAGTCCCTGTCGGGATGTAAAGGACAGCTTTGTTCTTCCTGCCAGGTGCGGTGGCCCAGATCACTGGAAGGCCACATTTTGGCTTCCTGGAGGCCTCAAGCGGTCTTGCTCAACCTGGAAACTCATATTCCAGGTTGAAATCACGGCCACCAGTTCTCGGGAAGTGAATGGCACATTTCAGGACCTGCAAAGGAAATCAGCAGGCAATGCTTGCTGGTTTGTCCACACTGTGCACATAAGCCACCATTTATTTACCCAACATCTCCGTGGACGTAACAAACCTTTCCTAGGCGCCTGGTGCACATCATCATTAGTTTTTACCCAGAAAGCCACCTTACCGATGAGGAACCTGAAACACAGAGGTAAAATGACTTGCCCAGGGTGACACCAGTGATGGTAGGGAGCAAGATTGTCTTTCTCCCAAAACCCTTATCACTCTGGTGAACCACTGGGGGGAAATCGAGGACGAGACAGAAGTAGAAAAAGTCTCAGGGAAAGGTAGTCGTGGCGGGGAGGGGCGGTTGGGGGAGAAGGTGGTGTTAGCCATCCATGGAAAATCGTTGCCACTCATCATGGCCATGTTATTAACTATTCACTCTCCGAAAAGGACCTAAAAACAGAAAAACAGATACCTATTCCACTCTGTTTTGAAAAAGAATGAAATGGGCAGGCATGAATACCCAATGCCAGAAGCAGAACTAACCCCCCACACACACCTGTCGAGCTGCTTCTGTATTTCTTTCCTCCTTCCCTGCAGACCTCACAAGCTTCACGCTGTAGGATTTTTTGCTTCTAGTCCAGAGAGGACCACGCCAGCCCACTGGGTCCTGCCCACAGAGAAATAATAGCAGCTAATACTAATGTAGCACTGCCTGTCTGCGAAGCCTTGATGGAAGCACCTACCTATATGGACTCCTTGAAGCCTCACAAGAATCCTGTGAGGCAGACACCATCATCATCATCGTTTCACAGATAAGGAAACTGAGGCACAGAGAAGCTAAGTCACTTGCTAAGGTCAGCTGGAAAGTGGCCGTGGGGACGAGATGGCACCCAGGCAGGCTGGCCCCGAGCTGCTGCTCCTGACTCCACCTGCGGGCTCCTGCCCCAGCTCAGCATAACCTGCTCCTGACTGTTCTTCCAGCTGCAGCCTGTCTTGCCCAGACTTGTCCAACAGTCACTCACAAGATCTCCTCACCATTTTGCAAAAGCCTGGGTTTCCAGGGTTAGGAGTTCAGTCATCAGCCCCAGAACACCCACCCATTCAACAAACCTATACTTAATCCCTGCTGCATCCAAAGCCCCAAACTAGGGATCCCTGGGTGGCGCAGCGGTTTGGCGCCTGCCTTTGGCCCAGGGCGCGATCCTGGAGACCCAAGATTGAATCCCATGTCGGGCTCCCGGTGCATGGAGCCGGCTTCTCCCTCTGCCTGTGTCTCTGCCTCTCTCTCTCTCTCTCTCTCTCTCTCTCTCTCTGTGTGTGTGTGACTATCATAAATAAATAAAGATTAAAAAAAAAAAAAAGCCAAAGCCCCAAACTAGGCACTGAGTCTGGGTCCTCATCCTTATATTTATTCGTGGAATTCCAAGTTTTCTGGGGGCCAGGGTGCATCTTGTATTTATTTTCTCTCCCTTTCCTAGAATCCCACAGAGTTGAGTCCCACAGAGACTCTCTCCCGTTTCTTCTTTCTGCCACTTGAACTTTTTCTTCCCCATTCCTGTGTGATGAAAGCAGGCATTTTGGCCTCACCGCGTGGAAGCAGCTTAGCTCATAGTAGGTGCTCAATAAATGCTTCTTGACCGTCAAAACTCATCCCTGGTATCCTCTTTCAAGTGAGAACCAGACAGGCATGACTGACAACTACACAAAGAGAGTAATTACTTAATTAAGAAGCCACATAAGGCTGCAGAAAGAGGGTATCCACTTATGGCCTTCTTCAGGAACATCCTCTTAAGTTTTAGACTTTGACCAGAAGACAAATGCTGCCATGGAGGTGGGGGTGGGGGTGGGGCCGGGGCACTGCCGCATTTGTCTTACCTGCCCCCGAAAATGCTATGCCTCAGCCTCTCCTTAACCCCATTCCACAGCCACACCTCCCACCCCACTTTGCAATCTCCTGACTTACATGGAAAATCGGCGTATTTCAAGTAGGAAACAACTGATACAGAGAGGTTTCACCTGAGGTGGAAATTATGCAGGCGGCTTAATGCACATGGGAGGGAAAGACAAAAATAAAGTAGTGTCAGCTAATACAGTCACGCGCGGAATTCCAAGCTGCTGCTTTATTCACTGCGCTCGTAGTGAGGCGGGCGAGGCGCAGGACCCGGCGAAAGCTGACATCATGTCAGGTTTAGGCTTTCTGGGAAAGCATGTGAATGGAGAAACTACGGGTGTTTGTTCCAATCATTAGCAGGGGACGTGAAATGTATCCCTGTACCAGGCTTTTCCCTCTGTCCAGGCCTCACCTAAAGGGGAGGGGGGGCACCCTCTGGGAGAGGATGATCTCATGGAAGCCAGTTTTTGGTTGGAATGATTTCTCCTCACATGTGGGTTCCAATTTCTGAAGCTCAGTGACATTCAAAATGAGCTGGTCCTTCTTTTTGTCCCATTGCTGGGTTCCACATGGTTGTTTTCAGAGGCTCAGAAGTGACAGTTGGCCACGGTCCACGAAGTCACAACGTCCTAGGCAGGTGTGAGCGTGAGCCTTTGCCCACTCCACTCTTCCTCCTCCAAGAAGCCCCTGGGGTTTGTCATCCAGTCCTGAAAAGGTGGCTCTGCGATTTCAAATGTCTGAAAGGTACTGCTTTTATTGTTCTAGCCAACTGCAATTGCTTTGCCATAATGCACTGCTCCCTACGTGGACTGCATGCCTATTTTAAGTGGCATGGACAAATATTATTTATTTTCATGGTTATGCCTGTATTCTCAGGAGTGTTAAGAAAAAAAATGTAGATGATCAGACCTATGATGTCATGGGTGTTGTTGTTTAGAGAGATGCTAGAATTTATAAAATTTTTATTAAGAAAAGAACAGCATGGGTAGTATTTGTCTAAGGCATATTTCACAATATGTGGCACAAATGACAAACGGAGGAACGAGGCTAGAATCTGAGCATTTTCAGTTAACTTTTTAAAAACTCCCTTGCATATGGTCTCTTTACCTCCAGTACTCCTAGAAGAATGGAAGAAAAAGTTCAGTGTGCATATGAGTCACAGTGGGGTGTCTGAAAAATGTAGATCCCTCATAGTCTCACCAAGAGAGCCTCGTTCAGCAGAATTGAGGAATTGATGCGAGGCCCTGGAATTTGCATTTTCATTAGCTTCCAGGGTGGGTTTGTGGTGGGAGGTCCTGCAGTCTTACTTCCCAAAGCACTGCCTCAGAAGACCTCCTTCCCAACAGAGATGGGCCCACTCTGGCACAGAATGTTCACTTTCGTTTTACCCCCAGTGAGCCACGTCCGCTCTCTGGGAGCAAAATCTCATAAAACCTAATTTAATTGTTGGGCAACGCTTCCTCTGTAAAACCACTTGTACATGCAGAATTGGGGGCTGCTTGGCTAGTCAGGATTTCTCAACCTCTGCACTATTGACATTTGGGGCTGGCTAATTCTTTGTTGTGATGGATTATCCTTGCATTGTAGGATGCTTAGTGGTATCCCTGGCTCTACCCACGAGATACTAATAACACACCCCACACCCCCATTGTTGCAACACTCAAGTGTCTTCAGACATTGGCAAATGTCCTCTGGGGGGACAAAACCAGCCACCATTGAGAAGTACCAGGCTCCTTCAGTAACTTTATTCCACCCTGATAAACCTTTCCAGTCACAACCGTACTCAGAAGATGATGGTGAAAAGGGATTTGTGTGCTTCCTTGAAAACTCAGGTCCTGGATGTGAAAAATATGCTCCAGTAGAAATTATTCATAGCTCTCTGGCCCTGGAATTTGTATTCTGCTCTTTTTTCAGGAGCCCTCAGGCCCATGTTATGTGAAAAAGAATGTTTTATGGAGTGCAAGAAGCAGAATGAGTGGCCTGCAGCCTGGCATAAACCTACTTTAGATCAGCTATAAATTCAAGAGACTTCACAGAATCAGAGTATAGCTGGGACAGGGCAGCTAGTGGGCTGCCCTTCCAGGGGAATTCAACTGTACCAACAGGTATGACAGCCTTGCTTTGTACTGGGCATGACAGAAGCTGGTGAGGGTACAAAAATGTGGAAGGTCAGCTCCTTTCTCTCAAGGGGCTTAGGTCTATTAGAGTCAGGCAAATGCCCCAGCAGAGGCAGCATGACATAATATCCATAGCCATATTGCCTGACTTCAAGTCCTGTTCCACTTACACCAGCTGTGTGACCTTGAGCAAGTTACATAACCTCTGTGCACCTGTTTCCTCAGCTGTCAATTAGTGGTAGAAGTCTTACTGGGGGTAGAATTGGGGGTATATGAGTTCATATTGCCAGGCACTTAGAAAGGACTATGTGAGAAAGCCCAGTGGTGGAGGGCAGACCTTGGAGTCAGGAGACCTGGGTTCCAATCCTAGCTCTTCTGAACTTAGCCAAGCTCAGTCTCTGAGCATCAAGTCCTCCATCCATGAGATGGGTCAATCACAGCACTTGCCCCACAGGATGACAGTAAAGGTGAAATGAGATGATCCATGAAATGCCCAGTCCAGCCTGACACACAAAAAAACAATTTTGTGTCATTATTATAATTATTGCTATTACAAAGGGATTTTTACCAACCAAACTCCTAAGAGATCAGAGACAATTTATTTGAAGTGAAACATGAGATAGCCAAGGGCCCAGACAATTGTGTCTTTAGGTCAATTCTGACATTGTCCAGAAATGGCAGTAGGAACCCGGATTCCCAAGGCCACCTGGGGGACCACAGAATCAACTCAGGACAGGTGGTTCTAGAAGTCTTATGTGCACAGACCCAGACCAGGCATCTGTGCCACAATGGGGCTGGCCCTGCCTTCAGACTCTGTGGGCTTTCCCCAGGCCGGCACCCACCTCCCAACTGGGTGACTGCTTCCCCTAGCATTCTTCTAAATGTATTCTTTATTTAGATGTATTAATAACTTGGATTATTAGTAAGACACTCCAAACTCTGCATGTGCCACTTCGTTCTTACTTGTGTCTAAAATCATTTGGCCCATAGTTAATCTGTCTCATCTACTTGATACAGGATTCTGCCGACAGAGTCACACTGACAGGCAAGAGCCTTTAGTCACTCTCCAGAAAAGTATTAGTCAGATGCTCATTGTGTGCCACAGGATGAAGAAGTATCAATTAATTTAACAAAATTAAGATCCAACTGATAAAGTGAAGTCACATACCTTCAGTAATTATCCATATCCTGGAAGGGATAATAATCATATTACCCCAGCCAAATACCACAGAAAGACTGGGGCCCAGCTTGATCCTGGAGTCCCGGGATCAAGTCCCATATCAGGCTCCCTGCATGGAGCCTGCTTCTCCCTCTGCCTGTGTCTCTGCCTCCCCCTCTCTCTCTGTCTCTCATGAATAAGTAAATAAAATCTTTAAAAAAAATTTCAAACTGATGAAAAAAAGACAACAGATGCCAACATCAAGATGACACAGAAGTTCGAATTATCTGACAAAGATTTTAAAGCAGCCATTATAAAAATGCTTCAGTAAGCCATTATGAACACGCTTGAAACAAATGGGAGCAAAAAGATTCCCCCAAAAAAATATAAGAAAAAAGAACGATGTGGAAATTTGAGAACTAAAAAATAAAGTAACTGAAACTAAAAGTTCACTAAAATTAACTAAAAATGGAGGGGATGGAGGAAAGAATCTGTGGACTTGATGATAAAACAGTAGAACTGACCCAGGCTGAAGAGTAATGAGAAAAAAAGACTGGAAGAAAAGGGAACAATCTCAGAGATCTATGAGGCTATCACCAAAGATTTAATATTTATGTCATCAGAGTCCTGCAGAGAGAATATGAAGACAGTGGGACTCAAAAACTATTCCAATAAGTCATGGCTGGAAACTCGCAAATTTGGCAATAGACATAAACCTGCAGATTCAAGAAACTGAATGAATCTCAAACAAGATAAATGAAAGAAAGCCACACCAAGACACCTCAAAGTCAAATGCCTGAAACTAAAGACAAAAACTCTTGTAATCGGGACACCTGGGTGGGTCAGTGGTTGAGCTTCTGCCTTTGGCTAGGGCATGATCCCGGGGTCCTGGAATCGAATCCTGCATCAGGCTCCCTGCAAGGAGCCTGTTTCTCCCTCTACCTGTGTCTCTGCCTCTCTCTGTGTGTGTCTCTCATGAATAAATAAATAAAATCTTTAAAAACAAAACCTTGAAATCACTGAGAGGGAAGTGACACCTTACTTATAGGGAGAAACAATTCAAATGGCAGATTTCTTATCAGAGGCCATGGAGACCGGAAGGACATGGCACAGCATTTTTGAAATAACTGTCAACCCAGACTCCTATCTCCAGCAAAAATATATCCTTCAGGAATGAAAGGGAAATCAAGACACTCTCCAATGAAAGAAAATTAAGAGAATCTCTTGCTAGCAGACATACCCTCAAAGAATGGCTAAAGGAAAGTTCTCTAGACAGACAGAAAATGATTGAAGAAGGAATCTTGGAACGGAAGGAAGGAAGGAGGGAGGGAGGGAGGAAAGGAAGGAAGGAAGGAAGGAAGGAAGGAAGGAAGGAAGGAAGGAAGGAAGGAAGGAAGACAAAACTGTTTTCTACTTTACTGCCCATCTTGAAGG
This sequence comes from Vulpes vulpes, assembly GCF_048418805.1. Lineage (NCBI taxonomy): Eukaryota > Metazoa > Chordata > Mammalia > Carnivora > Canidae > Vulpes > Vulpes vulpes. The sequence continues at coordinate 15,788,975 of NC_132792.1, read as the reverse complement.
AAAAAGGCCATAAAAGCAAAGCAGAGTCTGAAGCTTTTCAAAAAGGAAGACAGTCTAAGTCTTAAGGATCCTTGAAGGAAGAAAGAATGACTTGGTTTCTGCCCAGGGCAGAGTGGTAGTCTAGGGACCTGATGAGGACACAATCTGCAGTTGCTATACACACCTTCTTGTTTTTTGAATTAGAAGAATAAAATGATTTGAGCTGGAACAGAAATGTAAGGTTGCCCAGCTTTTTCCCTTATTTCTCTTAAAAACCTGCAACACAACTTTACTTACGTTAGACCACCATGCAGTTTCCTGCAAAAAATGAGCTGCAGTTAGAGAATGGGTCAGAAAATCTGGAAGAGTAGTTATCAGTTCAAACCTTTTCTATCTAGGGACACCTGAGTGGCTCAGTGATTCAGCATCTGCCTTTGGCTCAGGGCATGATCCTGGGGTCCTGGGATCGAGTCCTGCATCAGGCTCCCTGCAGAAAGCCTGCTTCTCCCTCTGCCTGTGTCTCTGCCTCTCTCTATCTCTCATGAATAAATAAATAAAATCTTTAAAAAAAAAAAAAAAAAAAAGCTTTTCCAACTAAATCCAGTTTCAGTATTGGATTAGGTAACAGTAACACCTGGGCCGGGAAAATAATCAGTTTCTGTAGTGATCAGGAGACAGACACAGTTAACTCCAGCTCATCGAAATGTGTGCTTGCAATAGGAATTGAATGGAAGCCATCAGTTAAATAAAGCTATCTAAGAAGGCTAAAAATTAGCTAATGTTTATTGGGAGCTAATATCTCAAGCTTCTGTTACCTTTACAATTATGTTTGGTGCAGAATTATTGAGAAATTGGAGACAACCAAGAGTCCATCAATAGGGGGGTGGTGTTAGCTACAGACAATGAAATCTGCCCAAGGGGATGAGGATTACTCCTTACGTGCGGATGGGGACTGATAACCAGGATACATGGTTGAGTGAATAACACAAGTTGCTGAATAATGCATCCAGTGCAATCCCATTTGTGAAAAATAAATTCCATATGTGGGCGTGTTTGTGCATGGGAAAAGGATATACATTAAACTGTTAAAAGCAGTTACTTCAGAGGAGTGGAAAAGAGATTTGTAGGAATCCGATGCTGCTTGTGTAATGCAAAAATTAAAATGGTTTCCGGGGGACAAAGGGCATGAAAGCCCTCTGTCAACTTGCCTAAACCCCAGCGAGTCTTAATTTCCTCAAAATAAGAAATTTCCCAGGAGTGTTAGAAAAATGTAACAGGACAAGCTGCCTGGAAGGGGCCCAACCAGCACGAAGCCTCTGCGTGGATACCCAGAGCCACTGAGTCCAGTCAGAGAATGATTCCCCATGGTTAGAATGGCTAAGGACACCCACCTCGTAAGGATGCTGTGAGGATGAAAATGAGGTCAGAGATGTGCAAAGTGGATCGTAAGTGCTCAGAAGTGTAGCACTGTTGATGTCTTTAGTTATTTATTGATACCAGTCCTGCAGCCCCCGAATAGAACCTTGCAAAAGGCCCATGACAAGCACTACAGTGATGTGGGTTCTTTGTTTTGTTTTTGTTTTTTTGTCTGAACCAAACTGATTATAATGCCTGTTGCTATATTTCCCAAGTATACATATAAGGGGTTGGCCCTGAGTGACAGTGTAATGGGGGAATCGCTGGCAAGACAGAAGACCTTCCATTCTTGCCCTGTGACCCCATAATTCAGTTCACAGAGGGCTGCAGGTTCTACTTGGGCGACATTGGGTGACAGTTCTTACCCCCTCTATCCTGCTGTTGTGAACACAAAATGAGAGCACTAGTGTGAGAGCATCATGTCAACTGTAAAGCCCTGTCTGCAGAGAAAACCCTTGTTATCACCGTTTCCTCTCTAATCTGACCTTAAACCGTGAGAAGTATGATTCCCATGCCCACCCAGCATTCAAGGATCAGAGGGTCCCACTTCAAAATTAATTGGAGGGGGGGGAGCTCAGGGGGCAGGGTACTTAAAAACACTTGCCAGTGAAGGGTAGGGTAATAACCACAAAGTGAGAGAGCAGAGGGAGAGCTTGCATCTTTCAGAAAAGACAGCAGTTCTTGGCATCGTTTTCAGTAGTGGATGTTTGGCTCCTGGTCTGATCCGAGTGCACTTCCTGGGCCTACCTGAACACCACTGGCAGCTGGGAACATGGGGGGGAGGATTGTTAGTGGATTAATCACCTTTTCAAATTTCCTTTGCGATTTCCTCCCTTCCATAGATGTCGCTTAGTTCTAACTTGTTCTGTAATTTAAAATTTCCTCCACCTGGTTCCAGAAATCTGTGGCGCTGAGCCAGTGAGGGTTAGAACTCTCTTGCATCGCGGCTTAAATAAAGTTTATCTGATTTTGGGCTTAGTAGCCAAAAGGAGTTAGATATGGTGAAAAATAGGACAAACGAATACTCATTGCTGTTTAGGTTAATTTATAGACTTTGTATCCCTGGAGGTTTCTAAAAATAGACAAAACAACACATCATTCTGATTCACTCGCCTCAAGGGGCCAGGCCAGATAATCCTCCTCCTGCTTCCCCCAGACCTGTTCTTCCTCTTGATTCTACAAACTCAGGGCAGAAACCTGGGAGGTACCTCCCACGTTCACTCCAGCCTCTTGGGTGATGCTCCTCCATCAGCTTTCCATCCCCACGGCCACCCTCTCATTCAGGGCTTTGTATGTCACATGTGGTCTCTTCCAGAGGCTTCATTGTGACCCTCTCCCCTCCTCCCTGCAGCCAGAGTGATCTCTGAAAGTACATGTCTGATCATGCCTCCCACCTGCCTAAAACCCTTTCCGCCTTCGTTGGCTACCGGGTGAGTCCAGGTTGCCTGGGGCCGCTCCTCCCCATGATCAAGGCCTCTCAGCCACACTGCCTCCCAGCCACTCATCCTGCACCCCCTTTCCCCACAGACCTACACAAAACTGATCTGCTCTCATTTCCTTTAAACATACCTCGCCTGTGAGCCTCTGCTCTGCACCCTGTCTGCCCAGACAGCCTCCTTCCTCTTTCTTATTCTCCTGGTAAACTCCTGCTTGCACTTCAAAACCCAGCTCAGAAATCCCTTCCTCAGAAAAATAAATCAGACTGGGAAAAATCAGAGCCAGGGGACCAGAGGGACCTAATAATAATGATGATGATGAGTTTCTTTCCTAAATTCAGGGCACTGCCCTTGCACATTGCTCCAGCATAACCACTCCAACTCCAAAGGAAGGGCCTATCATTATCCTGGTTTTGCAGATGAGGTCACAGAAGTGAAGAGTTAGGTGACCCGCCCAGCGTCGCTTGGCCAACTCGTTGTAGACGCAGGGTTTCAACGTCGGTGTGTCTGATGAAAGCTTGCCTTTGGTCAGCGGCGGCATTCAGGCGTCCAGAGCAGTGTTTTTCAAACTGCCAGTCGCAATTCATTAGGGAGTTGTGAAATCGGTCTAGTAGGCAGAGCTGGCTACATAATTTGTGAGGCCCAGGGTGAAACGAAAACACAGGGCCCTTGTTCAAAACAACAGGAAAAAGCTTTGCCCCCTCATCTGCAGTCTCCCGGGCTGTCACGGTGTTTTTATTCCCCACTTAACGTCACACTCCCTCAGACACAGGGATACTCGTGGGAGAGCGCAGACCCTCGGAGCACCGAGGGGACAGGGCGGGGGCAGCGGGGCAGCCAGGGGAGGCCCTTGTGGCCCATTGGACTTCACTCACACGACACAAGTCCGAAGATAAAATTATTAAGGACTTCGAGACGTGACCCCCGAGCGTAGAAAGCCAAGCGTGAGACCCCCTCAGGAGCCCTGTCTGCTGCCTGGCATGTGTGTGTCGCTGTTAGCAGGTCACAGCAAGAAGTTCTTTTGAAATGAAATAGAAAACAAAAGAAGGTATTAGCATGCACTCTACGTAGTAAGGGTATTATTTTGTTCACTTTGGGTTTGTTTTTTTTTAAGATTTTATTTATTCATGAGAGAGACAGAGAGAGAGGCAGAGACACAGGCAGTGGGAGAGGCAGGCTCCCTGTGGGGAGCCCGATGCAGGACTCGATCCCAGACCCTGGGATCCTAACTTGAGCCCAAGGCAGATGCTCAACCACTGAGCCACCCGGGGTCCCTGTTTGGTTTGTTTGTATATGTAGGTACACACACACACACACACACACACACATACACACACACAGGGTTGCCACATAAAATCTATTTCTTACCATGAGCCTCAGCCCAAGATGTCTGAAAGCCAGTGGGTTGGCCCCTGACTGCCAACTGCTAACTTGGAACTGGTCCCCTTCCCCAGGGGATGCCCAGAAGAAGAAAGGGGCTTTGCCAAGGTGAGCATTGGGCTGTGGGCAGTGGAGAGTAGAGGTGTGGGGGGCCCACGGGCCAGCCTTGCCGTGTCCTTGATCCTCTCCTGTCCTCCTCTTCGGCCACACACACGCTCAGACACACCCGCTTGCTCCCTCTGTTCCTTTCCTCCTCCTTTTCCCACACTAGGCCCTTCTCCAGGAGGAGATCCCAGCCTCAAATTCTGGGGCCCCCAGGTATGAACAGGAGAAAGAGACAGGCTCAGAGCTCTAAGTATTTGGTGGCCTGGAGGTTCCCTTTCATGTTTTCTCGAGGAGGGTGGCATAGCTTCGGGGGGTCATAACCTTGACCCGCACACAGCTAACTGTTTTGAGAATACTGAGCCTTTTCAGGCTGTGCCGTTAACATGCAGCAGGGCCTCAGACAACTCTGACCGGCAGTGACAGACATGGTTGGGGACAGGCTGTCAGACACGTCTCCAGACAGAAACAGAAAATACAGTCTGACATGTCTACCAGCCCCAGGCCGGGCCGGGCCCTCGGCACTGGCCAGCATGTGAGCACGTCCTTTCAGAGAAGCCTCTAGCATCACGGCATCGTGCGGGCTGCCCTGTGTGCTGGCGTGGGCCCTGGGCTCTAGCAGGGACATGTGAGGGGAGGTGGGGCGGGTGGCTAAGAAACACCACTCCCAGGGGCAGGGATCCCCCTCATGGAGCCTTGTCAGTGGCACCGAGCCCCAAATCCAAGGAGGACCCTCCTATCCCCGGTGCTGTGCTCCTCAGACTGCCAAGGGCCTCAGATGCCTTGTCTCCAAATCAGCCCTTTGCAGAAGGCATTTTGTTTTGTTTTTAATTTAATTATTCATGAGAGACACAGAGAGAGAGGCAGAGACATAGGCAGAGGGAGAGGCAGGCTCTCTGCAGGGGGACTCCATCCCAGGACCCAGGGATCATGCCCTGAGCCAAAGGCAGGTGCTCAACCACTGAGCCACCCAGGCGTCCCTGCAGAAGGCAGAAACCGAGGTTCAAAGAGCCATGCATTCATTCATTAGCAAACATGAAAACACCTACTATGCACCAGGTCCTCAGAAGACGGTGGTGGGAAAAACCAAGGGGTCACTGCCTTTATGAGCCTTACAGTATGGCAGGCTCCAAGAAGAGGTGGGAACTCAGATGTTTTTGGACAGTTTTACTGAGGTGTAATTCACATACCATACAATTCACTCACCCAAGTGTCCCATCAGTGGGTTTTAGTATATTTACAGCCAAGCAACTATCACTACAAGTTTAGAATACTTTCCATCACCTCAAAAAAAAAAAAAAAAAAAAAAAGAAGCCATGTGCCTGTTTGCAATCACTTCCTCCCCAGCCCCCAGCCCTCCCCCTCACCCCAGTCCCAGGCCACCACTGATCTGTCTCTATAGATTTGTTTATTGCGGAACTTTCATACAAATGGAATCATACAACATGTGGTCTTTTGTGAGCAGTTTATTTCACTTAACAGAATGCTTTCAAGGCTCCTATGGGTTGTGGTATGTCAGTCCCCCACCTGTTTGTTTGTTTGTTTGTTTGTTTGCCAAGTAAGACTGCAGTTTATGGATAGAACATATTTTGTTCCACGCTCAGTTGACAGATGTTTCCACCTTTTGACTATTAAGAATAGTGCTGCTGTGAATACCCACATACAAATGTTTGCCTGGCAGGAGTTCAGATTTGAACCCAGTTCTGCATGCCTCGAAAGCCTAGCCACTGGAACTGTACCCCTCAGCAGCTTCCATACCCCAAAAGACCAGGCCTTCATGAGCCCCCTGCCCTGTGTTTTGAGGGAAAGAATTCATCATGATGAACAACAGTCTCAGCGGAGCCTGGTAGGCTTGCTGGCAGGTCTGGGACTCCCTCTGAGCTCCTGGGAGTCGGGCCATCCAGGAAGTTCATCAGCAACTGTGTTGCTCTTCATCCCGCCCCTTATGACAGGAATAGGCAGAGAGCAAAGGCTGAAGCGCTCTGTCCTGAGCAACCCTTAACTCAGGGGACTCAGGGGCTCGTTGAGAGGTTTGAGCAGTATCAGCAACGGAGCTTGAAGTGGCCGTCTTCTGCGTTGGACTTGCTCGATGACCGCAGAGCATGTGCTTCAAGTCACCTGTGGTTTTTTTTCCTGAGCCAATCGCTTCCTTACCCATTCTGTCTTATGTAAAAGGAGGGTTGTGTCACTATCAGCTGTTGATAGAAAGGAGGGTCGTGTGCATAGAGCCCAGCCAGCTACCAGGTCCCTGGGTGAATCCATCTTGTAACTGTGGACTTTATGAGCTCACGTGCCTCCTAGGTCAAGCCTTTCCTGATCTCCACCCACAGACCCCACAAATTCTATTATTCTCTGATAGTCTGTGGTGCTTTATGTACTGTTCGTTCCCAGAACTTAATCCATTGCTTCATCTCTGCCTGTGTTCTTATCTGCCTCCTTGAGCCCCAGGAGAACAGATAGCTCACTGTCCTAGTCCAAGCACCTAGCCCAGTCCTTGGTGCCTTGGCGGTGTTCATGGGAGGAAGCAGGCAAGCCAGAAAACGGTGCCGGGGAGCTGCTGCTCTCATTCTGCTGCCTGATTCTGGCAGCCAGTTCCCTGCCAGGCTGCCTGGGCCAGGATGGCAGAGTGAACCGAGCCAGAAGGAACAGAAGAGTGCTGAAGGAACTTGACTCCCACAAGCGGGGGTCACCATCAGCACAAATGGTGAAGTGGGGAAAGAACGAGGCAGAGGGCACAGCAGCCAGAGCAGGTGGCACTTGCCTACAAGGGACAGGCACAAGGGCCCCCCTGGTTATTTCCCAGCCCCGCCTCCAGGCCTTGGTTCAGCCTGGCCTAGTTTCAGGCTCATTACATGCTGCCGCCAGAGCAAAACGCTGCCCCCGTCCTCAGTTCCTGAGATCTGCCCTTTCAGCCCCATCCTTCGGCATTTCTGCTTCCAAGATTTGCCACTTATCAAAACCCCGATTCATTAAAACTTGCCACTGATTTCCTTCCTTAAAACCGTGGATCTCTCCTCACTAATAAATCTTACAGGTTAATTCGGATACTGAAGAAGTCGTTTTCTCCCTACTGCTTTGTTATCTGAGCTTTTGCAGCTCTCTCTTGGATTTTTGTGATGTTCAAAGCCTGTAATTCAGTTATTCCCAGAGAAACTGCCTTGCGGTGGCTCATCTCTCTAAGATTATTCCTGCTGCAATGAATCTTTTACTGTCATTCCCAGAGGGGAGCGTCTTGCCTTTCTTCTTTGCCTTCCTCGAACTTAACTTTAGACGGTCTATCATGTCAGGTTCCTTGCAGCCAAATCTGGGCATCTTCTGGGCCAAGCCTCCTCCCTCCGTGTTGACTGCATGATGTGACCCCTTCTCTCTCCTGAGAACGGCCCTTAGCATCTTCCAGTCCTTGGGCAGGCTGCCGCTGAGCCCCTGAGAGCTCCTCCGTTGGATCTCCCTGCCTGACAAATAATGTCCTGACACCTGTTAGGAGCAGGACCCGGAGTAGTAGTCGGGTTCCCCTTCAAGAACTCTCTCCATGTTCATCCTTAGGCTCTGGATGCCTTGCCAGAGTTCTAGCAAATCAGTGAGTGCCCCCTAGCCCGGGGAATGTGGCTGGCAAATGCCCTGAGCTTGCCCCACATTCACCTCTTTCTTCTATTAATTCCATTTCCCCTGGTCTCCCACCCTCTTGGTGTTTCATAACCCGAAAGGATAGCATGTTCTTTTCAAACTTGGAGATTTCTCTGAATGCCCCTCCTAGATCATTTGTGGAAAATAGAAAATAAACCATAAGAAATTTGTAAGAGGGCCTACGCGGATCATTTGGGAATTTCAATTGGAAAAGCATCCATCTCTTTCTGCTTTTACTCTCTTGGCTTTACGCTGCAAGAAAACATTTGCTCTCCCGGTTTATGGGTGACTAATAGGACCCCATCTGGGCCTTAGGTTCTAGCAGAGTTGTAGAATTTCTCAGGAGAACAAATAAAAGCAGGGAAACGTCCACTAGTGTCTCATCGGAAGCAGGCTCGTTCTTTTCTCAATTCTGGATGAGTCTTGTTTTATGACAGCAACGGGAAAGGGTCGTTTGTGGTGGTGGGTACTTCTCCCCAGGGCGCCGTGGTCTGAAGACCAAAGAAAGGGATGATAGATCAGTCCTGTGCCGGGCAAGGAGAGGGGGTGATGGCCGTTAGGGTCTCCAGCTCTCCTAAATGCAGGCTTTCGGGTGCCAGGGCTTCGGGGATTCACCTTCTCCTCCTCGTCCTCCTGCAGCCCCCGGGGCAGGGAGGGGGGGATGGATGACCACAGGCCCTGGTCCCCAAGCGTCAGCGCTGGCAGGGAAGGGCGGACAGGCCCCTTGCCTTGGTGGGTTTCAAACCGCCTGCCTTGAAGTGCAAATGGCAGGTGTTGGCTCCTCTGTGCCTTTTAGAGCATCCGCCTGGCTCTTTTATGAGATTACAGGCGCTTTCATCTCAGCTTTGGCCCCGTTTTTCCTCCTTCTCAGCAAGGCTCCAAAGACAAGGCTGGAGGCGAGAACAAGGAGAGGAGGCTCATTGGTGCCCGTGTCCCCGCTGGGCAGGGCGACCTGGCCTGTGCATCTTCCAGCCGCGTCCCTTTGAGCCGGGAGGCTGGGAAGGGGGCGCCGAGGACCAGGTTAAGAGGGGTCCTTCCCCCCCTGGCGCCGGAGGAAGTTGCAGTGCATCCTGGGAACGCTCTAATCATCCCCTTTGCTTTGTGCCTTCCACTTCAATCCAGTGCAGAGGGGCTTGGGGGCCTTTCTTTCCCTTTTTCTTTTCTTTTCAACCTCGAGGTACTTTTTTGAGGCTCGGGGCTGAGAACATAGCGCATCTCTTGCGCTTTTGCTTTATGTCTGCACGGACTCGCGCACACCCTTCCTTCGTGGCTGGATCTCCTCGGAATCTTGCTTTTTCGGGTCCCCTCGGCTTGAAAAGCCCTAACGGGCTTTCCCTTCCCATGTTGCTCTCAATGAACGAAAGGAGAGCTTCTCTCCTGTCCGAAAGCCGAATTCCTTCCTTCCACCTGTCCATCCTGTCTCAGGAGCCTTCCCTAGGGAGCCTTCCCTCTGTGCCAGCTGTGCCAGCTGTGCCAGCTGCTGCCCTAGGAGCAGGGATGGAACCGTGAGTGAAGCAGAGTCCTTGCCCGTGATGGTCACGCTCCTTCCAGCCTGCCCTCCGCACCCCTGCCAGCTCCCCGTCCCACCCTTGTCCCCTGACCTCCACCCACCAGACACCCAAGGCTTCTGCTCTGCACATCTGCTCAGGCACGTCCACCGTTCGGGGTGCGCTTCCTCTTCCAGAGCCCCATCCACAATGTCACCTGGCTCGACTCTTACCTGCATGAAGCTTCTGCACTTCTGCGCCGCCCCCCACCACACAGCTAGCAACTCCCTCACCCATGCACTGGTGCCACAACCCGCGTGGCATTACAGCTGCGCCCTGTGTTGCCCAGGGCTCCTAGCCCTGAGCTCGCATTTGGGTCACTGTGCGGAAAGCTTCATCCCCGTGAGCCCCGGTAGGACCTCCGGGTCCTCATCATCTCCAGCCCCCTAACTATTTCTGAGAGTCCTCAAGGAATGTCTCAGTGTTCTTCACCCTAAGGAACCACGGTGAAACCACTGCCTGCCCCTGCCAGAGTCGGACCTCCTGTCCCTGCCCCTGAGAGGCCACACAGCATCTGACAGAGCACCCGAATTACCATGCTGTTCCCAAACCCCACAGTACCGAAGCCCACAGTGGGCCCTGCTATGACAAGGAGAATTCCTGCCCCCACACGTTCCATGTGTCACATTCCACGATGGGGCCCTGGCTATGCTGCCTCACACAGAGATTTTTGTTGAAACAAAAATAAGTTCTTACTTATCCCCTCCTCTTGGAATCAGACATGGATTCTTGGGATCTGGGCCAAAGGATGATCTGATGAAGATCGGGCACCAGGCCACAGTCAGAACTACATGTCCTTCTGATGACTAAGGCAGTGTTCTTGAGACAGGGCATGTGTACTCCCTAAAGATACTTCCCAAATAATCCTTAGGCCTTAGAATTCAAGAAATTATTGGCAGACCTGTCCTGCTGGAATTCCAAATGTGCCCTGACATGTTTGATTCCTAAAACAACCACCATAGGCTAAGGAAGCACATGGAACACCATCCTACTTTCCTGGCCCAGAGCAGACATTACTAATCAATCACAGTACAGTTTCTGCCTCACTCATTAGGATTCTTAACATGCCACTCTTTAGGGAGCACAGAGCACATCTCTGCTCTGAAGGCTTTCAGGGTCCCCTCATCAGATATGATCCCACCCTCGCTTTCAACCCTCTCCCTTGCCACCACGACTCTTGTCTGGGCTCACCCAGATTGTAATAATACAGCTTATGGCTGCTATCTCCTGTGCTCCTACCTTGACTCAGGCACTGTTCTAAGTGCTTCTCACAAAACTGATTTAATCCCTACAACTATATGAAGTAGGTATCTTTACCATCCCCACCTTATAGATGAGAAGACTCAGATGCAGGAATTACAACAGGTCCCCAATTAGAAACTGCATCCTACCTGCCTTTGTCATTTGTAACCCCGCCATCATGTTTATTAGGCCCCGAGGCAGGCCAGGCACTGCAGTAGGCCCTGAGGACAAGAGTAGGACCTAGCACAATGCTTGGGTGCCACCCGTAAGAAATCATTTATTTTGAGGCCGCTTTCTTGGAGAGATAGGAGAATATGAGCTAAATTCAAGAACGGGAAACGGAACCGGAGACTGCAGGAGTAAGCTCATTCAAGGAGTTTAAAATGAATGAGAATGGAAAGAACAGAGCTGGAGCCTGACTAATGTCTTTGATTCCTGGACAGCCTGCACTGTTCTTGTAGAAGCTACCTCCTCCCTCCCAACACCCCCAAACTTCGCTGCTGAGGGCATCGGCATTTGTGAAAAAGCCACAGCCCCCGGTGGTGGGAGGGAAGGGGGCAAGAGGGAGGGCCCTGGCCTTCACATCCCCCTCCCCAGGCCTTCCAGTTCCACTGTTCCCACACAGGTGGTGTGGCAACCCTACAGGGAGGTCAGAGCCACCACAGATGATGCTGTCACAGTCCTAGGGGGAGGGCCATCACCACCAGGCCCCAGAACCTCTGCCACCCCAGCAAATCCAGCAATGCTCTTTAGCTTTCCTGGAAACATGAACTTCGGGGCGCTGGGGCATCCGCCATCTCCCCGCTTTCCGATCCTGCACACCTGACCTGTCCTGTCTTTTCCTTGCCTCCCTCCTTCTTCCTCTTGTCCTCAGCAGGCACCACACTCTGTTCAGACCTGTGCATCTTGGCCCAGACCAGGGGTCAGCCAGGCCCCCTCTGTAAAGGACCAGATCAGAAGTTTTTTAGGCTGTGTGGGCCAGAACATCTCTGCCACAACTACTCAGCTCTGTGGCAAAGTCGTGAATGCAGACATGGGCACGTCTGCCCTGTCCCAATAAAACTTTATTAACAAAAGCAGGAGATGGGCCACAGTTTGCTGACCCCTGGCCCAAACTTTTCTCCCATCTGGAACATCCCCCTCATGCTGTCACATGTACTCCTTCCTGTCCTTCAGGACTCAGCCATCACCCACCTGGCTGGGAAGGCCACCTCCCCACAGCCTCACTGCTGTCTATGCTCATCTCCTTCCCCCTAGTTCTCTTTTTCCTTACCAGTTTCCATAAGGTACCATCATAAGTGTCTTCAACTGTGCCATTAGATGGAGCAACAAGCTGGATTCATAATCCACACTAGGGACATGACCAGCAGTTTTGAAGATTGGCTTGATGACAGTATACCAGCGTACCAGCTTCCTTGTTCTTTCCGCTACAACCCATGGGGATAGCATGACATTTTTCCATTCCACATGTATTTTAGTGAGTATTCACTACATACTTGGTACTCCTTTTTTTTTTTTTGTAAGATTTTATTTATTGGAAAGAGCATGTGCACACATGCTGGAGAAGAAACAGAGTGGGAGGGAGAGAGAGACAAGCAGACTCCACGCTGAGCACAGAGCCCAACATGGGGCTGGATCCCAGGACCCCAAGATCACAATGTGAGCGGAAACCAAGAGTCAGACACTCAACCAACTAAGCCACCCGGTCACCCCTCCTTTATCTGTCTGTCTGTCTGTCTATCTATCTATCTATATCTATCTATTATTTATTTATTTATGTATGTATGTATTTATTTATTTATTTATTTATTTATTTATTTTTAATACAGAGCTAGCCTCAAGCTGTTACTAGCACCAACGTGTCGTGATGCCATGTTTGAAAACCACTTGATTAAGAACTGAAAGAAATTCTGAAAGATGAGGGGGTGGCAGTGACTAGTTGAGCTGCCTCTTCCAATGTAAAAAGTGCTTCTCCGTCCGTCCTCTCATTGACTCACAACGACAGCTCTCAGAGCTGAATGGTGTTCTCCCATTTTACAGATGGGAAAGCTAAAGTCCAAGGCTTGTGGCCTGCTGGAAATCACATAGCTTCCAGGAAACGGAGCTCAACCCCAAAACTGTTTCAGCCATGTTTTCTCCCCTAAAACAACATGAAACAATATATTGAGGAATATATAAAGCAGAAAATTTAAACATCGTAATAGTCCCTATACCCTAAATAGCCAACGTTAACATCATCTGCGTGTTTTTATGAATGTTTCTATGTTTTTGCCAAAAACTGGAATTATATGTATTTGTGTATAGCTGCATTTTTTGGGCTTTTTAAAAAGTTACGGTACAAATTGCATCCAGTAAAATTCACCCTTTCTAATGCATAGTTCTTTTTTTTTTTAAGATTTTATTTATTTATTTATTTATTTATTTATTTATTTATTTATTTATTTATGAGAGACACACACAGAGAGAGAAAGAGGCAGAGACAGAGGCAGAGGGAGAAGCAGGCTCCCTGCAGGGAGCCCAATGTGGGACTCGATCCTGGGACCCCAAGATCATGCCCTGGGCCGAAGACAGGCACTAAACCGCTGGGCCCCCCAGACATCCCAATTCACCCTTTCTAATGCATAGTTTTTTGAGTTTTGATAAATGCTCCTAGTTGAATAGCCACCACCAAAATCAAGCTATGGAATGATTCTGTCGCCCTAGAAGTTCTCTACTGTCCCCTGTAGCCCACCCCCCTCAGCGCCTGGAGACCACTGGTTTTCGTCTCTTTAGTCTTGCCTTTCTAGATGTCACGTAAATGGAATTATCCAGTGTGTTGTAGCCTGGTGTTCCACTTCACATTATGTGAGTATGTTCCCATGTCATTATATATTCTTCAAAAGTATTATTTTTTAATGACTGCCTGGCACTCTCACGTGCTCCCCAGGGCACCACAGCAGCCTCCCGGAGAATAGCAATGAGAGGTAGAAGGTCGTGATGGGAAGAACAAGGGCAGAATGGATCTGCTGCACTCCCATCTCCCTTGACGGGAGGTCCTGGCTCCTCTGCCTGCAGTCCACCATGGCCCAGCTCCACATGGGCACCCCGGGCAATACCGAAGCACAGTCTGTAGCACCGACCTCTGCACCCAGCTTGGGGCTTTTACAGTGCTCACTGAGATGTCGCACTGTCTGGATTCTTAGGTTCAGATCCAGGATTTCCTCAAAGACATGACAAGAAGAAGGCTCACCCCGTGGGGCCTTTGCAAGGAGGAAAGGCGACGGTGTGTGTGCATGTGGGGACCATAGGACTGGGCACTTGGGCTGGCTTTCCTGCTTTCTCATTCCCTCCTCCCCTCTCTAAATGTCTGGCGATTTCACCTAAAAAAGGAGAGATGAGTTGATGGAGTGAGTACTGAGTGTTATAGGCAAGTGATGAATCACTAAATTCTACCCCTGAAACTAATAATATACTCCATGTTAACTACATTGAATTTAAATTTTAAAAAAAATTTTAAAGGAGAGATGAGTTGATATTAATGAAAAGGGTTGAAGATAGACTGTCACCTAGTTGATGCTCCCTCCTAACTATCATCATCTAGAAGATAGAAAGAATTGAAAGATGGGAGTGCAGCTGTCAGAGGTGTGACCTATTGAGAACAAGCGCACAGGGGCCTCCAGACCCTGTCCCTCCCCGGGTGTGGGAGGCACCCCCTGAGCTTCCAGCACAGGGGCAGGGTCTGGGGTGACACTTTCAGTTCTTAGTTACCAATGTGGCCCAGGACCTTTTCTGCTGGCCTCTGTGTGGTGAAGAAATTGTTAAAACTTCCCTCTTTGGGTGGGAGACTGGAGAAGTCTCCCAGCAAACCAGAGTTAGTATCCTAGTGTGTTGCTATGGAAAGAATGGCAGTATCACTTGGAGTTCATGAAAAAAAAAAAGAAGAAGAAGAAGAAGGAGAAGAAAGAAAGAAGAAAGAAAGAAAGAAAGAAAGAAAGAAAGAAAGAAAGAAAGAAAGAAAGAAGAAAGAAAGAAGAAAAGGAAAAAAGAAAAAAATAGGACAAGCAGGATTTTTTTTTTAAGTGTTACGAAACTGGAAGAAAAAGTATTCCACCACTAAATATATCCACTTACAAAATCAGCAGATGTTAGGGCTTACACAGCGTCAGTCTCTCAGGCCTGCAGAAGACTGCAAAGCATTTTCACGCTGTCATCCCACGGAACTCTGAGAGACGGTTGGAGATTTCTAGGTTGGTGTCTGGAACCTTCCATGTTGGCCAAATGGATGACATGATAGCCGTTCAAGGGGTAGCTTGGAGTAACTAGGCTCCTTTTCATTTATTTCTTTTAAAGGCCTTCCTCCTGTTCCCTGCCCCTACCCCCACTCCGTGTGCCAGATCCTTCCATCTCTGACCCCCTTGGGTTCCTTCAGCCAACCAAGCCTTAGAGCCTGAGTCTGCATCCTAGCTCTGCCATGGACTAGCTCTGGTCCATGAGCTGCAGTTTCCATATTCGTAAAACACCTACATCCAAGGGCTTGTGAAGTTTAGCAAAACACAGGAAGCACCTAGCACAGTGGGCAGCACGGAGCTATTAGTAGTAGTGTTGTGTAATAGAGATTCTCATGCCTTCTAGTCACGTTTTCTATGTGCCCTGGGGGCTGTCGCTCACCGCACAGGGAGCAGTTCAGCTTGTCCTTGTCATCCTGCAACAGAGCCAGCCAGGTGGCCCGTCAGGAGTGGACCTCACACAACCTGGCGCCTTCCTCGGTGTCATTCATCCATTCCTTCTAAAACCACCTGTCAAAGTCTAGCTGTAGAGCATCTTCTTACACTCTTGGTTGATATCTTGGGTCTGGGTCTAACTATCACTGGATCTTGGGTCTAACTATCAAACTTAGGTGTTTTGGGCAGCCTGGGTGGCTCAGCGGTTTAGCACTGCCTTCAGCCCAGGGCGTGATCCCGGGGTCCCGGGATCGAGTTCCACATCAGGGTCCCTGCATGGAGCCTGCTTCTCCCTCTGCCTGTGTCTCTGCCTCTCTCTCTCTCTCTCTCTCTCTCTCTCTCTCTGTGTGTGTGTGTGTGTGTCTCTCATGGGGAAATAAATAAAATCTTAAAAAAAAAAAACTTAGGTGTTTTGAAAAGAAATCTAGTATACCTCACAATTCTGCAAGGTGAAGTTCGGACAGAGTATAGTAGCGGGGACTCAGCAGTACTCTGTGATGTCTGGGGGCCCAGTTGGGTGACTTGAGATGATGGTGACAGCTGGGGGCTGCTTGAGCATCTCTCTCTCTCTCTCTCTCTCTCTCTCTCTCTGTAGTTAGCACGGGCTTCCTCACGGCATGGCAGTCTGGGGGCAGTCAGACTGCTCACATGGGGGCCCAAAGCTCCCCTGGAGAAGGAAGCAGAAACTGCATGTCCTCTTAAAGGCCTTGGTCCAGAGCTGTCATGGAGGCATTTCTATCACTTTCTATCAGTCAAAGCAGTCACAGGGCAGCCCCAGTTCAAGGGTGCAGGATGGGGTCATGAACCCCACCTCTCAGTGGGAGAAGTGTCAGAGAATTTGTGGCCATCTTTAATAGGCCACAGTATCTGCCACAAAGTCACCACACCTGTCTGCATGCTTGCCCCAAAAGGAAAGTCTGAGAAGCTGATGGTGGAGCCTGAGAGAAGAACCAAAGAGAAGGATCGACGTTACTGATCACACACAAAGGTGGAGTTCAGATAGCGTGCTCTTCAGGGTAGCTGGCTTCTTGAAGAACTGTGTGCAAACCAGAATTTGGAATGGCCCCTAATTGTGAATGCCCCATGGGAATGCTCTCTGACAGATTCCCAGCGATAACACAACCACCCCCTCAGACTCTCTTGAGTGTAAATGCCAAAGTGTACACATCAGGTTTGCTTAAAGTGAGGCATTTCCATTTCAAGTCACTGTGCTTTCCTAATGAAGGCAAGTCCAGATTTTCAAAATTGGCAGAAGCAGCCAGGCCAGGCTTCACCCACTGGTTCCCTAGGCTGTGGTTGCCTGGAAAGAAAAGAACTCTGCTTTGGGTGGCTTCTTAGTTCCTTAGGGCTGCCACTAACAGGGTACTTCAAAGTGGGTGCCTTCAAACAGCAGAAACTTATCATCTCCCAGCTCTGAAGGCCAGAAGTCTGAATCAAGGTGTTGGCAAGGCCATGCTCCCTCTGAAGGCACTAGCGAAAGCTCTGTTCCAGACCTGCCTCCTGGCCTCTGGTACCCTCAGGTGTTCTCTGGCTTCTCAATGGCCACCTTTCCCCCCATGTCTCTTCACATTGTCTTCCCTTGTGTGAGTCTGTCCCTGCACCCAGATCTCCCCTTTATATAGGGACATCGGTCACATAGAAGAAGGGCCCACCCTAATGACCTAATTTTAACTTGATTACTTCTGTAAAGATCCTATTTCCAAATACACTCACATCCTGAGATGTACTGGGAGTTAGGACCTCAACGTATTTTTAGCAGAAACAGAATTCCACCCTTAACAGGTGGTGAGCAGAGACACACTAGGATTAAATCCTGACCCTCCTGCCATCTCACATCCAGTCTCTCTCTGTCTCCAGGGGTCATAACCCAGTCCTCCAAAATAGAAGCTTTAGAGGGCAGGGTTCCCAGCTGCCCAGAACACTGCTGGCATATATGAGGCCCTTGATACCTATTTTATTAAAGGGAGAAGAGAGGGAGGTCATAAAGTGGGGAGGAAGGAAGGAAGGAATACAAGAACCAGTCAGCCGATCGTTGACCAGCCAGCCAGTGGCTCAGTGGTCCAGACAGACCAGAAGTTCCAGAATGCCCCTCACCTGGACCTGGTCCTGGGTCCTGGTCCCAAGTGGCCTGGTCGTTGAGAGTCTCTGAGTTCTTGCTAGAGTTACTTCTGCTACAAACAATACTGGAGTATTATTAATGAGAGAATGAGGCCTCTCATTCTCCTTTGAAAGTTGTGTCAGCAACATTCTGCTATTGAGGAAAATACGGAAGGTCCTACTGAAAAGCTTGCAGAAGCGGGCTTAGCTTGACCTCTCAGCATTTGAGATTTGGGTCATCGGAGGGAGTTCAACTGATTTGGTTGGAATGTGGTACGTGGATGGTTATAGCACAGAGCACTAATTTTCTGTCCCCCTTGAAATCAGCAAATTGCCAAATGGTCTTCTTAGTGGATCTGTCTTCAACGAATTGCATCGAGCACGAAGGAAACAAGCAGGATAGAGGATAAAGTACTGGTGTGTGATCAGAAAATGGCAGTTGAGCACCTACTGAGCAGACCCCTCTGCTCAGAGCTGTGGGAGAAGCAAGGATGAAGATGACAAGGACCCAAAATGAGCTCTTGACCCGCCAGGGAAAAGAGATACCTAGACAGATAACTAAGAAATCCCAATGAGAAGTTCAAATTGTGTTCTTAGAGACTAGAGGAGAGAGCAAACAATCTGGCAGGGTAAAACAGGAGAGATTCTTCTGGGAGGAGGGATTTGAGCTAGACTTTGAAGGCAGGCAAGGTTGGCCTTCAATAGAAAGATTTGGGAGAGAGGGCCATTCCAGACAGAACAGCACGAGCAAGGCCTGGAGGTGGGTGAGGGCAGGGCAGGTCCTGAGACAGTGAGCACACGCTAGGGTGGATCAGAAGTCCAGGCAATGTCAGCAGGGCTTTGAAGGTGATGTTGAGGAATTCAGACAATATTTGGGGAGCAGTAGGGAGCGAGAGAGGTTTAGAGAAAGGCGTGCCTTGATCTGTTGTTTAGGCAGATCACAGGGGCAGCAGTTTGGACACAGCCCTGGGAAAACCCAGTGGCAGAGCGTGGAAGATAATTGGAAGGCCCTCAGAACAGTGCAAGTGACCCAGGAGGAAGGCCTGATGTGGGGGGGTGGGGACGGACACGGGATAGAGGGGAGGATACGGATAGAAAGGACAGTACTTTCTGACCACTGCTCAAGTGGGAGAATAGCACAGAATAAGACCACATCTACCAGGGAAACGGAATGGGAATAACCTCATCTCAGAGTGTCCCCTGTAGAAGCAACCCCTGTGCTCCCCAATCCACTCTCCTGGGAAGTGGCTGGCCTGAGACCAGTGCTTCTCAAACTGGGCTGTACTTTGGAATCTTTGGAGGGGCTTTTAAAAATATCGATGCCTGGATGGATCCCCCACCCCCACCCCCGGGGAATCTGGCTTACTTGGCATGGGGTGTGGCCTGAGGGTTTGGGGTATTTAAGAGCTCCCCTGCCAATGCCACGGTTGAGAGTCCCTGCCCTGGAGCATTATCTTCCTGTACAAAGTCAGGCTGTCCAGCTACTGTCGATTTGTCCTTTGCTATTAATTTTAGGATTTCATCATTAAATGCTATGTCTTGTACAAGATGGTAAACTCCATGAGAATGGGAATTTATTTTGCAGCCACATTTCCTGTGGCTGCTGCAACTGAACCTTCAAAAGGCCATTCCACCATTCTGTCCAGCCAGCTGCTTCAAGGTCATGGGGAACACAGGAAGACCAGAGAATTCCATGGCCCCTCACCACACTTTGTGGGCTGAGGTTCACTTTCAGACAGCTTGCGCATCCAGTCATGCAGAACCATCTGGAAACCAGGCCCAAGTGTGTTCTCCTCCTCCTTCCACTGATCACAGGGAACACCCCCAAGAGGCCATAGGTGTTGGAGGGCTGCACCCCCTGTGGAAGCTTCGGGGAGAATCTGTTTCCTATCTTTTCCAGCATCTTGAGCTGTGTTCCTTGCATTCCTTGGCTCATGGCCCCTTCCTCTATCTTCAAAGCTGGCATCTTCTCTCTGATTCTGCTTCCCTCTGCTTCTGTCACATCACTCTTCTGACTCACATCTCCCTCCACAAAGACACTTCTGATCGCATTGGGGCCTATCCAGATAATCCAGGATCATCTCCCCATCTCAAGATCCTTAACTCAATCACATCTGCACCGTCCTTCTTGCTGTGTAAGGTAACGTTCGCAGATTGCAGAGATTAGGACCTGGGTATCTCTTGGAGGGCCATTATTCAACCTACCTCGGGGATTAGGTTATTTTTGTTTGCTTTTGTAGGCTCACAGCCTAGGACAGCACCTGGGACCTAAGGACATAGTGACACAGAGAGTGAACAGGTGAATAGTGTAAACCCAGGACATTGGCTGACCAAAATCACATTGTATTAGAATCGGACTCATGCAGATGTAACAGGAGAGTCAAATGCAAGCTGTGGAAGTGCCAGGCAAAGAGAGATTTAATTTGGTGCCTTCTAAAATGCACATAACTTCCCAACACACACCCCTAACTTCTCCTCCTCCCCATTCAGTGGTTTTCCATTATCTGGGGACAAAGTCCAGTGAGGCTGTTGCCCCCCTTGACCCTCCCAGCTGTGTCTCCTCTCACTCCTGACACCCCATACTGCCCCTAAAATCAAACCCGGCACTCTTGCATTATCATTGCTTCTGTAATTTCCTTTCTCCTCTAGTAGATTTTTTTTTTAAGATTTTATTTATTTATTCATGAGAGACAGAGAGAGGCAGAGAGAGAGGCAGAGGGAGAGCAGGCTCCCTGCAGGAAGCATGATGCGGGACTCAATCCCAGAACCCCGGGATCACAACCTGAGCTAAAAGCAGATACTCAACCACTGAGCCACCCAGGTGCCCCTCATAGATTTAAACTCCAGAGGACAGCTATAAGTTTAGCTTGCCCCCCTCCCTTACATCCAGCCCCCACGATAGAACCTAGCACTTAGTGGGTCCTCAAGTATCTGTCAAGTGAATAAAGGAACTTCAAACTAACGGTGGTTAAGAGCCAGACAGCCTTGCTTTTGAGAATATTGGCTTATCAGGGGAAACTGGACTGTTAGGTCACTCTCTAGTGCCTGGATGAGTGGCCTGACTGACAAGTCATTAAAAATTACTTGGCAGGGGCTGGATGTGAAGAGCCTGCTAGGACAGAAGAAGGTTCTGGAAGAAGAATGTGTGAGTTTTGGTAAGAGCCTTGGCATCGTGTCTTGGGAGACCTCAAAAGCTCATCAGATGAGATTCAGTAGATAAGCAGGAGCCGTGGCTGGCCATTACTGAAACAAGAGTTGGGATAAAATCAGAGATGGAGGGATATTTACCTGGTGGCAGGCAGCAAGGTACAAGACCATGGAAGAAAGGAATGTCATGCCATGTCAGGAACCCAGACAAGCGTGATGATAGCTTTAGTGTGGAACCATCTAGAATGTTACAAAAAGCAATAGAGCTTGGATTGAGACTGAGGGAGAAAGACAAACTCATGAGCTAATGTAGCCATACCCTGGGCACACCTATGAAGAATGGCATAGGAGGGAGTATCCGAGGTGATTTTGTGTTTGCAGAGAGCTTGATTCCCCCAACGTTGTGACCCATTCAGGTAGCCAAGAGGTAACCCCATTTCCTGTTCATGTGAGTTTGCACTTTCATATCATCAACATCTATTTCTTTATATTTCGATCGAGCTACTGTACTGGGGTCATAAGCACTTTGGCACATTAAGACTGCCGGTTGGAAATTCCACTGGAAAAGGACAAAGCAATCATAACAACAGGCCCCTCGTGTCTGAAGAAAAATCCACTAAGTATTTTGTTGTTGTTGTTCCCTGTCCTTATGTACCCATAACACACTTATATGCCCATTCCTCACACTGATCTATAGAGGGAGCAGTTGCCAGTAGAAATCTAACTGTTTAGGAAGCATGGGAACTACATGGTTGGCTTATGAGGAACCAATCTTGCACGCCACCAAAAAGGGAAACCACGAAGACAAAGGAAGAATCCAGCTTGTGTTCTTACTTCGGTTCAGCAGGCCAGCTCTGGGCTGTGTCTCCTCTTTGCACAACAGCAGAGAGCTGGTGTAAGGAAGGCTCCCAGTCGGATCATTGAGGAGAACCTGTTCTCAGCCTCGGTGGCCTCATGGGAAAGCAGAGACTGTATTTCCTGCTCGGCCTCCTCAGGAGTGGGAGCTCCTACAGGATGGTGTAAATAGAAGTGTCCTGTGGATTGTAATGCACGATCGACACCTGAGGGGTGCTTAATACTATTGTATTATCACTGTCATTATTATCGGTGTGGAGGCGATGGGAAGGACTGCTAGCAAAAAGGAACGAGCAGACCAGTGATTTTCTACCAAAGAGCAGCAGTTTGCAAAATTACTTAGGAAACATGAAAGAGGAATTCTGGAAGAGTGGGCAACATTTACACATTCTTTCCCAGGTTTAAATTGTTTTTGCTTTTTTTTTTAATCCTACTTTTCTAGAGTCCTCCCGTACTAGACTGAGTTGGTAAGAATTTTGCCCCCAGATAAAGGTGATCCCAAAAGGGACCTTTCCTTCCTGCTTTCTCTCTTCATCTCAAGTATATGGACAGTGGGGAGCCTGAGAACGCTGCCAGGCCCATGTGCTGGAAGAGGGGGGCATGCCTGCAGCCCACATCCTTGGTCCATCCACCAAGACATCCCCACAGCAAGGTCAATAGGAGCCTTCGCCCTTCGGCCCAGGGCTGGTCCTTGGTGTTGTCACAGGAACCCTCCCTGGTCAGGGAGGCTCGTTTCAGGTCCAGGCAGGGCATGCCTTGTCCCTGGGCTGCCAGAGGCCGCATGGTCTTTTGTGTGGACCATGACACTTCTCTATGCCTCAGTTGGCTCACTTGTAGGAGGAGCGGGGCTAGACAAGACCAGGTTCAGGTTTGTAATCTGTGCTCTGTAATTGTCCAGGAATACTGGGTTTTGCCTTGCCTGACCAATGCTGTTCAACCATGATGGAGCACAGGCGTGCCAGGGGCCCTGTGCCTGCACCCCCAGGAGCCCCGGGCATTTGTGCAGGAGCTGAAGCTGCTGGCGGTGGGCCCTATGCCTCTCTCCATTAGCCCTGGCCCAGAGGGGAACCTGCCACCATGTAGTGACTTACTCCAGGACATGCACCCCTTAAATGACTTTTAAAAGAGGAAAGAAAGGAAAGGGGAGAGAGGAAGAGGAAGGGATGGGGAAGGGGAGAAGGCAGGCAGGCACCTTGTCCCCATCAGCTCACCTGATCCTCACTACAGTTCAGGGATGCCAGAAGCAAAATGGGTATCAGGTCACCTTATAGACAGTTCAGCTCTGATAGGCTCAAGGTAAGGTCTCACCTCACAGAGCAGGTGTTCTAAACACAGGGGCACACCCGTCATTGCTCGCTGTGGCATAGAAATCTTGGGGCAGTTCTGTTGGCATCACTGGGGCACCTTCAATCATGCTGACGCCTAGTCCCTGCCCCCAAGATTCCAAAGTAAACCCTCTGGAGTGTAGTCTGAGCATCAGGAAATTTAAGCTAATGTGATTTGTAATTTTAAGAGATCTTTCTGGAAGATTAATGACTTGGAGGAGGGGCCGAGAACAGGAAGCAGAAGACCAGGCAGGAGGCGGGAAGTGATTGCAGGGGCCCCCACGAGAGATGATGGTGGGATCAGGGGGGCGGCCAGGGGAAATGAGAGAGGCAGGCGAAGCATGAACCTGACCGGGAAGTAGGGGGAGCAGGCTGTGCTGGTGCATGCACACACGTGCTCACACGTGTACCTCTGAAGACTGTCGTTCCAGAATGCAAGGCAGAGGTAATCATCCCAGCTGCGGCAATTTTATGGAACCCCAAGGCAGCAGATGCTGGCCTCGCGGACCAGAACCCAGCAGGGCAGGAGTTCTGGCTCATCCTCAAGGGACAGTGACCCAGCTTCTCCAGGGCCGGCAGACCAGAGCCTCTGCCTTCTGCCTGGGAGCATGAGGGACCTCACCTGACAGGTGGCGTGGGGTGAAAGGAAGGGTACAGACTGCAACCCTGGCTCACCCTGCCCCGTACTGATGTCCTGCAGCTGCAGTATGGACCGAGCGGCTCCAAACAACACGAAGGCTCTCACAGTTCTGGAGATCAGAAGTCAAAAATCAGATTCCTGGAGCTAAAGCCAAGATGCAGGCAGGGCCAGTTTCCCCTGGAGGCTCTGAAGGATGACCTACTTCCTTTCCTTTCCCAGCTTCTAGTGGCTGCCTGCATTCTTTGGCTAGCGGCTCCTCCATCACCCACTCTCAAAGCACGTCTGCCCGTCTCCACGTGCACCCTCACGTCACCCTCTCCTCATCTGCGGTCACATCCCCCTCTGCCTCCCCTTGTGAGGACCTTTGTGATTATACAAAGTCCACCTGGATAACCCAAGATAATCTCTCCATCTCAAGGTCTTTAATGGAATCACATCATCCAAGTCCCTTTTGATCACATCATACAAGTCCCATTCACAGATTCCAGGGATCAGGACCTGGAAATCTTTGGGGGCCATTATCCGACCTCCGACACCCTGAGTCCTGTGCAAAGAGACCCAGAACTGTGGCCCCTGGATGCAGTTTAAACCCATGTGATTTTTGCCTGGGATTTGACTGGCGTGGATGAATGGCTTTGTGGAGGCCCTTCTATCAGAGAGCAAGAGTCTTCAGCCTTTATCCCAGGCTTTGAGATGACGGGAAGTGTCTTTGAGTCTCTTAGAGATGAAAGAGGTTCAGGAGAAAGCTGTGGGTTTGGGGTGTGCAAAAGACAAGCTGAGGAGCTAGAGACAGGAGTAGGGGGCAGAATAGGGAGAGGGATCGGATGGAAAAATCTAAGCATCTGCTGAAACGCCCCTTCTCACCCTGATCCGAGTCTGGGGAACAGGGAAATCTCCCTTCTCTGCCGGCTCCGGCAAGACGGAGCGTGCACACATCAGCCACAAGGAGGGAAATGAAAAGGTTACACCGGGAATTGTCGATATGATGAATCCCTGTGGTCTCCCGGCCTCTCTAAATGTTTTGATAGCAGCATTTGATGGATTGTAAATCAGAGCAGGCCCATCTTAAACATTTGATAGCACCTTATTTATTTATGTATGTGACGCGTAAAACCAAAATTGATTCCTGTTTCTTTCTGTCTCAGCAAGATTTTTTTTTCTGCTTTCAGAAACCCATCCCTCTGCTCCCAGCCCTGGTTTGCCATGTTTATGGGTGTGTGGGTGTGTGTGCCGGTATGTGGTGGCGGCTGTTAGGATTCTTTCTACCCAGAAAAAGGATGCTTTGCCTCAGAGAAGATGATAGCACCAAGAATTTACTGCAGTAATAATGAAGCCACTTTGCTTCAACATGTGTCTTAATCTTGTTGCTTCTTTTTTCTTCTTTACAAGATTATTGCTCAGAGAAAGAGACGGAGTCAAGATGGTACAGCGTGATAGGTTCGTGATCTGAAACCCAGGTCGACACAAAGGCAATTTCCTGATTGTCTTGGCTTGCATCTGAGTCCCCATGAGCCCCTCCAGGGGATCAGAGTCACCTTGCCTTTGGCACACTCTTTCTACCGTAATAATTTCTGCTTAATAATACATCATTTCATCATCATTTATTGAGGTTTACAGGGACCTGGCACCATGATGGGGTCTTTACAAGCATTACACCACTTATGGCATCTAACAATCCTATAAGGTAGGCATTAGCTCCAGATTCTTTCCATATCTTGTGAAGTATCTTGCCAATGTCATACAATTGGTAAGGGTTGGGTAAGGCCTCACTTCAAATCCTGGTCCATTCTAATTCCAAAACTAATGGACTGACTCACTCTGCTTTACTAGCTTCTCGGCTGAAAACTCTTTGACCCCATCATGACGCTGAGGACAGATGGAACCCATCTGATGAAACCCAGCAGAACCCATCACCCCAACACAACTGCCTTTGAGAGACACTTCACCCACCTGTCCAGGAATACAGGCCACTGAAGTCTTATAATGATGGTGAAGGACAAGATTCTGTGCCCTCTGTCCATGCTTGCATTCTGTCCCTGCCCACATCTCCCGGTTCACCTTACCTAGCCTTAGGTCATCTCTGAGAATCTTCCAACTTTGATGCCCTATGGACCTTCCTGATTCTCTAGTCTTTGGCTTCTTTCATTGAAAGCAGAGTGTAGGGGATCCCTGGGTGGCTCAGTGGTTTAGCACCTGCCTTGAGCCCCGGGCATGATCCTGGAGTCCTTGGATAGAGTCCTGCGTCTGGCTCCCTGCATAGAGCCTGCTTCTCCCTCTGCCTGTGTCTCTGCCTGTGTCTCTGCGTGTGTGTGTGTGTGTGTGTGTGTGTCTCATGAATAAATAAATAAAATCTTAAAAAAAAAAAGAAAGAAAGAGAGAGAGAGAGAAAGCAAGCAGAGTGTACAGAAGGGGCGCCTGGGTGGCTCAGTTGGTTAAGCATCAGACTCTGGATTTCATTCCAGATCATGATCACAGGGTTGTGAGATAGAGATTCTCTCTCTCTCTCTCTCTCTCTCTCTCCCTCTCCTTCTCCCTGCCACTGCTGGCATGCTCACTCTCTGTCACTCTCTCTCTTTAAAAAAAAAAAAAGGCAGAATATGGTATCTGGGTGCAAAGTCTTTATTTGTAAACCAAGACAATGCTTCATTTTAACTACTTCAAAAAATAAACTGTATGCTATAGTTTCAGTATTTATTCCACTTTATAAAAATTATTTCCTCGAGATTAAAATTTTTTCTAATAGTTTACTAGACTCCCAGATAACACTCCCCCCCACCTCCAGAACTTTTTTGGAGCTGTATGGTGCTCTCAACTTATCTCATATCCAACTATCCCTTACTTGCCCTAAGTAAGAAAAAAAAAAAGAATTCTCTTCTATTATAAAACCACTGAAGAGTTTTGTTTTCGTGTTGGTGAGTGAAAAGTTGTACATTTCAATGAACCTTTTTAAGCCCTTTCAAAAAAATATCATTGGGGAGAATAGAATTTTTAAATAATAACTGCATCATTTGAAAATTACTTTGCGGCAGACACAGAATGTCACCAGCAGTCACTGAGTCTGCTCCTCTCTTATACGAACTATCGTGTCAAGGTGCGTGGTTCTCAATAGAGTCCTAGGCCTAGAACTCAGTTCCTTGAAGAGGCATCCCCTGATTATCTCACTGACAGGGCTATTCAATCACCATCATATCATTTCTTAAAACTCTGCAGAGCACCCCACACTATCTGTAAGTTGTTCTCCATTTATTTTCTATTTCCCCTTCCTTGATCATAGACACTCTGAGAGCAGAAATCTTTTGTCTCATTTCCTGAGTATCTAAATCAGTGCCTGGGATGTAGCCACATGAGTGAATGAATGAATGAACAAGTGAACAAACAAATGTAGGAGTTGTACTTACTCTTTTTTCCAAGGCCCATGTTTCTATTTCTAAAAAATAAGTCCTTTACTATGTTTCCCTTTTTAAAATACCAGGAAGGGGATCCCTGGGTGGCTCAGCAGTTTAGCGCCTGCCTTTGGCCCAGGGCGTGATCCTGGAGGCCTGGGATCGAGTCCCACATCGGGCTCCCTGCGTGGAGCTTGCTTCTCCCTCTGCCTGTGTCTCTGCCTCTGTGTGTGTGTGTATGTCTTTCATGAATAAATAAATCAATAAAATCTTTAAAAAAAATAAAATACCAGGAAGGCTGAGGATGGGAATGGGGCATCCAGACGGAACTGGGTGGTGAAAAGCACCTCTCACCACCAGCTGCCACTGCTCCTAGGGACGTTTTCAAGACAAGGATGACATGGTCAGATTCGTGTGTAGAAACACGATGTTTGATCATGGCATGCGTTGTGAGGTATGTAGCAGCAAGAAATGTGTTTCTAGAAATAAGATATTAAAGTTTGTGAATGACTTACTCTTCCTGATTAGCAAGGATGCAGGGCTAACCCTATAAGAATGTCACTCCCGCTCACATCTGGAGATTCTTTCTTAAGTGAGAGGGAATGGTGTGGAATAATAGCCATCACAACAAGAATGAGAGAATGTTGCAAATGGGCATGTCACCTAGCATGTCTGTCATGGCAGGAAAAGGCTGAGAATTACTGTTTTAGAAAGGTATGGTGGCGGTGAGGAGGTCGGCCTGAAACGGTGTCTGTCGAGATGTTTTCAATTACAGGTGACAGAAAAACCCCATCAAACTGACATCAGTATGCTGGATTCAGGCATAGCGACTTTCAGCAGGATGTTTTCAGAACTTACTGTCTGCATCTCTCAGCTCAGGGTTCGGCTCAGCTCTCAGGCATGTTGCCCCTCCTGTGGCAAGAAGGCCGCTAGCAATCGTGCACTTACATCCAGTTGGTTCGGTAATTCCACCAGAAAAGAGCACATCCCTCCCACCTCACTCCCCCCGCCGGTGGTTCCAAAAGAAACCCCGGAGTAACCTGCACTGGTTCTGAGTGCTCTGCTTGGCTCATGAGCTAATTCTTTTTTTTTTTAAGATTTTATTTATTTATTCATGAGAGGCAGAGACATAGGCAGAGGGAGAAGCAGGCTCCCCATGGGGAGCCCAATGCAGGACTCGATCCCAAATGCAGGACTCGATCCCAGGACCCCAGGATCACAATCACATCCTGAGTCAAAGGCAGACACTCAACCACTGAGCCACCCAGGCGCCCCATGACCCCATTCTTTAATCATTCATTATTGCTGGAGAACGTGATGCTCTGAGTGGTCAGAACCAAGTCACTGCCAGGGTCCCACGTGGACCAAGAGAGGGTAGGGGCCTTTCTCTGCAAAGAACTGAACTGCCATTGCCAGAGGAGGGGGAAAGCCTACTGGACAGGCAGTACCAGCCACAAACAGGTGAAGCCCAGAGACCAGGCCAAGATGTGGGGAGTTATTGCAGCTGCAGAGGGAGGGCGTTAGGAGAACTTGACCTAGCACAGAGGAATGAGGGTTACGGAGGCATGGTGAAAGCAGAGCCAGGAAGATGTGGTGCTCCATAAACTATGGGGTGGGAAGGGAGGGGGGGGGGGGGAAGGGGAATCCAGGTTTCCAGTCCGAAGGACTGAGAAGATTGTGGGACTTATATTTGGAATAAGGTGCATTACAGAAAGATCACGTTTGAGAAGCAAGGGATCAGCTTGGTTCTAGAAGCATTAAATTTAGGATTTCCATAGAGACTCCCAGTGATGGCCATAGATGCACAGAATACACACTGTGAAGAGACTGGAAGGCCATCCAGCCCAGCCTCTGCAGAATTTCCCCTTCAGATACACTTTCTGGTGGGGGTAACTGAGTAGAGTCTGTTCTCCAGCTGACCAGGTATGGATCATCTAGGGGTTTTGGTGTTTTTTTAAGATTTACTTCTTTATTTTAGAGAGAGAGAGAGAGAGAGAGAGCAGGGGGGGAGGCAGAGAGAGGGAAGCAGATTCCTCACTGGGCGCAGAGCCCTACATGGGGCTAGATCTCATGACCCTGAGATCATGACCTGAGCCAAAATCATAAGTCAGACACTTTAACTGATGGAGACACCCAGGCGCCCCTCGTCTGGTTTTTTAATTAATGTATTATTTTCCTTGGTTTTTATGAATCATCTTGGCCTTGTTTTTTTTTTAAAAAAAAAAAAAAATCAAGGTTCAGTGTAGAATGGCCCCTCCAGCCCCCGTCCACATGGTCCATCCTCACTATCAGCCAGCCATCAGAGCGGGAGGCCGGGGGCTCTGCAGGGGCTAGGAAGCCTGCTTGGTAGCTCGCTCTCTGCAAGGTTGAAGGTAGAGCTTTGGGACGGAGGAATTGGAAGAAGGTGGTTTGCCCCACAGAGTCGGTGATGGGGACAGATTTGGCAGTTTGACAGAAAAGCATCCACAGAGCAAGGGTGACCAGGGCAGTTCTGGAAGAGCTGAGCAGAGTGGTCGCAAACATCCTTTGAGACGTGTGATGGTTGCAGAATCTCAACAACAGGTACCCTGTGTTGCAAGCTGAGAGCTCATCATGTTGGGGACCTGGAGATAATCGTGGTACCCAGAGAGCTGGCTGGGTCCTCTTGGCAACCCTTTGATGTGGGTACCATTTTCATGCCCATCTCACTCACAGAAAGGCTGAGGCTTCAGTAAATTGATGTAACCTGTCTAGGCCCATGTAGGGACAAGTGGCAGGAGCAGATGTAGAAAGCAAGTCTCCTTCATCCGAGGCCTGAGCTCTTCACCTCTGCCAGAGAGAGCAAGAGTCCGTACAGTAAGGGTAGGGGCTCCTGGGTGGCTCACTCGGTCAAGCGTCCAGCTCTTGATTTTGGCTCAGGTCATGATCTCGGGGTCATGAGATTGAGCCCAGTGTTGGGCTCCACAACCTGCATCGGTCTCCCCATCCTGCGTTAGGCTCATGCTCAGCAGAGATCCTGCTTGAGATTCCCTCCCTCTCCCTTCTCACACTTGTGCACACTCATGCTCTCTCTCTCTTTCTCTCTCTCTCTCTCTCTCTCAAATAAACAAATAAAATCTTTTCTTTAAAAATGTGTGAACCCGCACAGAATTGAGCAGCTCTGGGAAATTGGGTGTCACTTTTCACTTCTGTTTTGATTTGTTTACTTTTTTAGGGAAATAGGAACCTGGGGTGTCCCTAACCCAGAGGGAAGGGGACCCGGGGAAAGAAGAGGAGTTGAGAGCATCGATGGGCGCCCGGGCTGGAGGCACAGCAGGGCAGCTAGCAGCCAGGTGGAGGGGTCAGCCTTGTTGTGGGGAGCCCTGCTACCTCTGCTGACGTGGAAGGGAAAGGGATGAGTGTGGAAAGGGGGAAGAAGGTGACCTTTGTCTTGTGACCTTTATCTTCTCAACAACATAGAAGACAGAATCTTCTGAAATAGACAGGCAAAGTTAGGAAAATTAAAAATATTGGCACAGTTGCCATAGAAATTCCTATGGGCATGAACAAAACATGAGTAAGAAGATCTCGGAGCGGCACGACTCAGATGAGCTGAGCTAGTGTGAGTGCACAGCGCCGTCCCCAGGGGGTGGCAGCCGAGAAGGGGATGTGGCAATAAGGTCAAGTGTCAGAGGGTGGCCTGGGGGAGGGGAGACAGCAGAACAAACGGCGCAGCTTAACCCCGCTTTGCCACTGATACCCGCTCACCAATAAAGTCACCTATTGGCAGAGCCAGAACAGGCCAGC
Source organism: Vulpes vulpes (assembly GCF_048418805.1). Classification (NCBI taxonomy): domain Eukaryota; kingdom Metazoa; phylum Chordata; class Mammalia; order Carnivora; family Canidae; genus Vulpes; species Vulpes vulpes. The sequence goes on along the minus strand of NC_132792.1, from coordinate 15,758,337 downwards.
ATTGAAGGTTCTCATTCAGCCCCATCCTGCAGACCGAGAATCCCCCCATTTTATGGACCTGGAAACTGAGACTGGCCTGGCCAATGAGTGTGCTGCACTGGGATTACTCCAGGCTGCGTGTGGGTTTGGGGCCCGTGAGGTGGGGCATCCTGGCTGTGGCCGGAGAAGGAGGGACACCCCCATTAGTAAGTGGCAGAACCAGGATTCAAACCAGGGGAGAGGGCAGCCCGGGTGGCTCAGGGTTTAGCGCCGCCTTCAGCCCAGGGCCTGATCCTAGAGACCTGGGATCAAGTCCCACGTCAGGCTACCTGCATGGAGCCTGATTCTCCCCCTGCCTGTGTCTCTGCCTCTCTCTGTGTGTCTCTCATGAATAAATAAATAAAATGTTTTTTAAAAAATTAAAAAAAAAAAAAACAGGGGAGAGCTGGCTTCCAGCCTCTGTCGCTTTCCACGATGCAGGCAGGCACCAGTGGCAAGAACTGAGGCAGAGAAAGACACAGGAGGCCAAGTCCTCCCCTAGGAGGGCTCGTTTCTACAGCGAACGAGCTGTAGAATTTGATGTTTCTGAGTAAATGAGTAAATTCTGGGCCCTGGGCTCAGAATGGGTCCGTCTTCTCAGGCATAGCTGGTTCTCTTTACCCACCCACCCCCACCCTGCCCTTAACTGCCCTGCCTCAGGTCCCCTCTCCTACCCCTCTGCTAGCAGGACCCCGGCCCCCTCACAGAGCCCTGTGTTGCCTAAATGCATGGTGATGCAAATGTGGGGGGCCACGCAGGGCCGCCACAAACTTCATTCTGTCCCCTGAAACTGGTTTGGCCAGAGGAGGCCACGCCAGCTTTTTTCCTACCTAATAAGAGAGCATCTCAGAGTAACAAGTGGAAAAAGACATTACAATTCAATTAAAATCTTACTCCTTTGAACACTCCCAGAGGGAGAAAGCCACTCAGAATTTGTGAGAAATCTAATTTATAGACGCAGTGTCAGGAAATGGGATTGTTCACAATGAACAGCTGTGAGTTCCAGGGCCCAAGCAGTGGGTGCCAGGCCAGGACTGTCTGGGCGACACCCTTTCCAGCAAGCGCTTTAATCTCTCCAGCCCTGTGTGCTCGTCTGTGAACTGGGGATCACGGCCACATGCTGGTGTCATGGGGGGGAATAGAGATTACGCATGAAAATGCCAGCTTGTTATGCCATCCTGCCCGCGCTTGACCAAATTAGCAAACTCCGTCTTTTCTTTAAAAAATAAAAAAATTATCCAGCTGAGCAACTGAGCCAATAAAAACCCAAAAAATAGCATCTTAAACTTCACCTGCCCACCGGGGCGCCTGCATGACTCAGTGGGCTGAGCATCTGACTCTTGATTTTGGCTCAGGTCGTGATCTCAGGGTTGTGAGATCGAGCCCCACACCAGCAGGGGAGTCTGCTTGAGATTCTCTCTCGCTCTCCTCTGCCCCTCAACCCCACTCACTCTTTCTTGTGCATCCTCTCTCTCTCTAAAATAAAATAAATGTATCTTAAAAAAAAAAAAAAAAAAGCTTCACTTCCCGCAGCCACCGGCTCTGCTGCTGTGGACCTGTCGTGTCTACTGCTGTCTTACACTGTGTTACGGAGCATCCAGAGGTCTGTGTTCCGTTCTCTTCCGGCATCACCGTTTTGCACAGTTCTTCCCTCACCTCTGCACCATCCTCTAAATTGCCATTGCCCTCGGAGCACGCCGTTCCGCTCCCGCCCAGCCCGGGGTGCAGTGAGATACCTCTCCCGTCTTCATGGCACGGAGCCGGCCTCCACCCAACGGCTTCTGAACTCGGAGAGGCCAGGTGCTGATAAGCTGGTGGCTCATCCGCCCCGGTGGCTGCTTGTTCGAAGCAAAGATTCCTACACCTGCTTCTGGTGGTTTGGGTTTAATAAGTCTGCAGCACCCCAGGTGATCTCTGATGGTTTGGGAGCCACATTGTAGGCCCACCCCCAAAATTCAAGTTCAGATTTCAGTAGGCTTGGGAGAAAGCGGTGAAACTCGGGAGCTAACTTAGGGTAACCAGTGACCTTTCAAAAGCAATTCCCACTCAACAGATGGGAAAAATGGAGCAAGGATGGAGACAGATGCGGAGCGGCTGGGCAGCCAGGCGTGCAGAGCGAAGCCCAGGACCCCTGCATCCGACTCCTTTCTTTGCCCCACCTGCCAGCCACCACCGCCACAACGCACCGACCCTCCAGAATTCCTTCTGGGGCAGTGGAGGGGTGGGTGGATGTTGTGACTTTAGACCATAAAGGAACAATATCTCTCTCTCTATCTCTCTCTCTCTCTCTCTCTCTCTCTCTCTCACACACACACACACGCACGCACGCACGCACGCATGCACAAGGCCTACCCTTATGAACTGAGGCGGGATCTGTTAACAGCTCTGTCAGAAGACCCGGCAAAGCTAAAAGCATCTTCTTTGGCTTTGATGTCTTGACAAGACGCTTCCTTTGAAAGCCCAGAGACAGCCCTGTTATTTCCTCTGACAACCCCAGTGAAAAGCCCTAAAATGAGAAGTGGCATCCCCACCAAAGCCCAGAGAAGTTTCAATTCCTTGGGAGAAGCCCATGTGCTCCCCAGGGTAGGTGCGAAGCCCGCCCTGGAGGCCCAAGGGGCCCAGGCTCCTCAGCTTGCTGCGACCTCTGATCGCCCTTGGGCTGGACACCCCTGGCTACAGGGGTTTCTGCAATCTGACTCTTTACCTCCCCCACGTGCCTTCCTAGAGAAGTCAAGAGCATGGGCATCTCTCACCTGATAGCCAGGCTGTGTGTCGGCCACCTTGCAAAGAGATTCTGGGGGCTGGTCTGATGGTTTGACCCATTCTTACTTCCCCTGAGGGCCACAGGCCACTGGTAGGGAGAAGTCAGGAAATGCTACCACCCTGGACCTACTGAATCAGAATCTATATTTTAACAAGATCCCCATAAAGCTTGTATTCCAGCTCTGCTGCTCCAGGCTGCGTGACCTCAGCCAAGCTCCTTAACGTCTCTGAGCCTCAGTGTCACAGAGGGTCTTTCAAAAGTGAAACACTTAGCACCTGGCATGTACCAAGATTTCAGGGAATGTTAGCTGTCATTGTTTTTTTTTAATTTTTATAAATTTATTTTTTATTGGTGTTCAATTTGCCAACATATAGAATAACACCCAGTGCTCATCCCGTTAAGTGCCCACCTCAGTGCCCATCACCCAGTCACCCCCACCCCCCGCCCACCTCCCCTTCCACCACCCCTAGTTCGTTTCCTAGAGTTAGGAGTCTTTCATATTCTGTCTCCCTTTCTGATATATCCCAATTAGCTGTCATTGTTATTGGGAAAATGATTAAGGGAGAATTGGTTTTACCACAATCAGACCCGAACCATCCAGCCATGAGGAAGGAAGTCCAGATTGAATGGAAGAAAGTTCCAGATGAAAAGCGAAGAGGCCTCAGCATGTGCTTAGAGAACAAACATCAGGATAGAGAGAGGAGTGTCTCTGGCAGCCTGTGCCCTCATTGTTTAATTTGGGGTTAATTTGGATTATTGTTCATCTGCTAGGTTTGGGAGTTCTTACCTTCATTGATGTGCCTTCTCTTTTTTTTTTTTAAGATTTTATTTATTTATTCATTAGAGACCCACAGAGAGAGGCAGAGATGCAGGCAGAGGGAGAAGCAGGCTCCCTATGGAAGCCTGGATCCCAGGACCCCGGGATCATGACCTGAGCCAAAGGCAGAGGCTCAGCCACTGAGCCACCCAGGCACCCCATGACTTCTCTTTCCACCATCCCTGCCCCACCACCCCACAAGCTTATCCCCAAGACCCTGCTGCTCCTGTGACTCCGTTGCCAGCAGAATGAAATTGCAGCTCCTTACCACGGCATTCAAGGCTATCCATGTGCTCACTTCAGCAGCACATATACAGGGCTATCCACAGTTGAGGCCCAAGCCAACCTGCTAGCCTCTTCCCAGCCTCCACCCTCACGTCCTGCCCTTTGACCTCAGTCCTGTCATTCCTCAGAAATGTCCTTCCTCCTGCTGTCTCCTCTGCCTGGGAGTAGGTTCCTCTGATTGGAGTCCTCCTCCGTCTGTCTCTGCCTGTCACCCTCAGAGCTCTGCTCACCCAGCGGAGGCTGCATCGTGTACCAAGAGCATGGGTTCAGTTTGGACTGACTGTGCTCAAATCTCAGCTCTGCCCGTGAACACGCCATGTGACCCTGGGCAAGGCACTTGGCCTCCCTGGCCTGGGTTCATTCTTCCATAAATTGAGGCTCATAACAACTGCTTTGCAGAGTTGTTGTGACGACTCATCCACATAGTGAGGAAAATTTCAATTAATCAAAGTCATGGTTGTTTTAGTTCTAAGATTACCTCCACTGTGAAGCCTTTTGCCTTCCTCCCAACCTGCCGTAGGGAATGGAGAAGCCTGCTCTGTGTTTCATAAACTCTCCTTCTTGTCTATGCAGCCACCAAATGCTCCATAGACACCTTCTCGCGGAGGGAGTCCCTGAGCTCCCTGCTTCAAACCATGGGTCCCCCACTCTGCACCCCATCCTCTTCGTGGCTTGACTTTTCTCCATAGCGCTTATCAGCTGCCGGGCTTCCACCTGTTTATGCCTGTGAATGTGAGCTCTGCCGGAGGACGGATGCCTGTCTGCTCGCTCCTGTCTCCTGGGCTCCCACAGTGGCATCTGCACTCGTAGGGCTCACTATTCGTTGACTACATGAATAGACCACTTTTGTACCACTGAGGGTGTTGGGTTGGCACTGCCCTGCCTGGCTGTGAGGGGCTGAATTGAGTCTCCCCACCACCCCCCAACTACCAAATTCATGTATTACAATCCTACCCCCCTGAGAATGTGACTGGATTTGCAGATAGAGTCTTTAAAGAGGTGAAGAGGCCCTTGGGGTGAGCCCTAGTCCGGTGTGGGTCCTTCTGAGGTGACCAGGAGGTAGGCATACACAGAAGGAAGGGCGTACTGAGGACACAGCGGGAAGGTGGCCATCCACAAGCTGAAGGAGAGAGGCTTCGGGAAAAACCAGCCCTGCAGACACCTCAGCCTTGAACTTCCAGCCCCCACAACTGTGAGCGAAATATCCCTATTGTTGAAAGCCTCCTGGTCAGGGGTACTCTGTTGCATACGGCAGCCCTGGCTGATGAATATTCAGGATGTGAGGGTCTTAGGATGAATATTTAGGATGAATATTCCAGCTGTGAGCATCTCAAGAACAAGAGCACAGGTTTCTTCAAGTCTGTCTACCCCACATCCTCGGGGCTGGGCCCACACCCAAACCCAGTACACAGGGGTCTGATCGTCCCGCAACACAGAGGATGATGATGGAAGAAGCTCCAGGTGGTGAGGCGAAAGCTCTGCAGACACCCACAAGTGACTTTTGTCATTGTCTTAGAGGCTGGCCAATTTCATTATATATTATTTGTCCCAAGGTTTTGTCATTTCTCATTCACCGTTGGGTTTTTCTTTGTGGTGCATGATAAATCCCGCAGTGGACAAAAGGAAAACCGAGACCATGTCAAAAAACACGCAGGGGAGGCGAGAGTCTGTGTTTGGTGCTGGGCTCCCTCTCCACGCACCACAGGCTTGTCGCGCTCTGTGACAGTTGGGCTGTGAGGGCTGGGACGGCTGGGAAGGAGGACGTGCTGTGCAGAATAGTCACAGATGAAGGAGATTTCTTACCTCTCCTCTCCTTCTGGGCACCAGGATCTTCATCACAAATGTGCTTGGTCCTAACCTACTCAGGCCACCCCCCGAAGGCAGGGATTGCTTCTGAGGCTCCCAGAAGGGAGCTGCTGGGCCCTTGGCATGGTGGCTAGGGGCAGCCAGCAGACAGCTGGGTGCTGCCCATAAGTGGGGTGTCTGCAGGTTGACACAGAATGTGCTGGTGCCTGCCTCAGACCCACTGGGAAGCTGGCCAGGGTGAGACCAGCAACACAGGGCTAGTCTGATGGGATATTCACCCCCACAGCATGCATGGAAGGGGCTGTGTTGGAGTTTTGTTTGGGGTTTTTAGGGTTGGTTTTTTTTTTTTTTTTTTTTTTTTTTTTTTTGCAATTCTATTTATTCATTTGCGAGAAAGAGAGCATAAGCGGGGGGTGGGGGCAGACTCTGAGCAAGAAGCCTGATGTAGTGCTCAATCCCAGAACCTGGAGATCATGACCTGAGCCAAAGGCAGACGTTCAACCATCCGAGCCACCCAGGCACCCCTGTGTTGGAGATTTAACATGCATTTCATTCATTAATTCCTTCCTTCATTCATTTTTTTATTTGTGCCAATTCTGCGTGGTAGGCACCCAAACCCGAAGATGCCTGGCTGTACCGTAGCCTTCATGCCGCGAGTACCAGGCTTCACAGCGCTGGTCCCAGTCTCGCTGGTGGCTCACGGACTTTCAAACAGATGCCACATGCTGCTGTTCTGTAGATGCTGTTCTCACCCCCTTGCCGTGCCAGGATTATTCTTCCAAGGGCAATGGTTCTTGCAGCTCCATCACGGGGACCCCAAGAGATGAATTCTTCAAAGGCTCAGTATTTTCTGAGCCCTGCCTCCACTTCTCTTATTTCTTCCTTCATCTTTCCTTCTTTTTGATCTGCTGTGGTTTGGACTCCTGGTTGCCAAATGAGTTTTAGAAGATACTGTTTATTCTGAAATGCAATTTTTTGGAACCTTGAGAAGTTTTAGGGTGTTTTACCACAGTTTGGTTCACTTCTGGGCCTCATTTATCAACAGATTTAAATCATCCTACAGATGGGGAGTTTCTGTTAGAAAAATCTCTTATCTCATGAGAGCCCATTCCTGCCTGATTACTGTGTCCTGCAGGAGAAAAGTCTCCTTTTGATCCCTCTCTTAAAAATTGTGTTTTATATGCCCAAGCCTCTTGGCTAGTGTGTGCAAATTTTGCCACCTTCTGCTGTGTCAATAGCACCCTCTTTAGGGCCTCCTTCCCCTAATAAAGCTCCTCTACTCATATGAGCCCCAACATACACACACACGTGCACACACATGCACGCATGTAAGGGGGCACACACATGTGCATACACAGTCCTGAGCATCCACAAGAGGTTTTGCTGTGCCTCCTCACCCCGCATCAGCCACGGTTCCCACGAGGTAGCCATCCTGCAGTTAACTTAATTATTCAGCCAACATTTATAGAAAGTATGCTATGGGCCAGGTATGATTCTAGGCTCTGGGGAAACCACAGTGAACAGTTTCTGCCTTTATGGGGCTTCTATTCTAGAATAGCACTGTCCCATAGAAGGTCCCTCAAGGATAGAAACAGCCTGCACTGTTTAATAGAATAGCCACCAGCCACATGTGGCTGTTGAGCACTTGAAATGTGGCCAGTGTGACTGAGGAACTGATTTTTTAATTTTTTTATTTTAATTAATTTAAATTCAAAGAGTCACATGTGGTTAGTGGCTGGCATATGGAGAGCACAGTTCTAGAGGAAGAAATGATTAAGAGGGTAAATATTCTCTCCTCCCTTCTGTAAGCATAAAATGCATAAGTAAATCTTTTTTTTTTTTTTAAGTGGACGCCTGGGTGGCTCAGTGGTTGAGTGTCTGCCTTCGGCTCAAGTCATGATCCCATCAGGGGTCCTGGAATCGAGTCCTGCATCAGGCTCCCTGAAAGGAGCCTCCCTCTGCCTATGTCTCTGCCTCTCTCTGTGTCTTTCATGAATAAATAAATGAAAAATCTTTAAAAATTAATAAATAAAAATATTTTATTTATTTATTTGACAGAGAAAGAGAGAGTATAAGCAGGAGGAGGGGCAGGCAGACGGAGAGGGAGAAGCAAGCTCCCTGCTGAGCGGGAAACCCCACGTGGGGCTCCGTCCCAGGACCCTGGGATCATGACCTGAGCCGAAGTCACACGCTTACATGACTGAGCCACCCAGGTGCCCCTAAGCAAATCTTAAATATTGAAAGGTGTTATGAAGAAAGCAAAGCAAGGAAGGAAATAGAGTGATGGTGGGAGGCATTAATTTCAGTGGGGTGGCAGTCAGGAAAGGCCCCTCCGTGGCAGGATGACTTTAAAGGAGGTGTGTGCACTGAGGAGCTCTGGGATGGGACGTTCCGGCAGAGGTCTTGAGGTGGACGGAGTGCATCTGCACCAGCATCCGGAGCATGACGCCCAAGGGGGACAGGAAGCATGGGCCACAACATGCCAGGGTATGCGGTTAGGAGGGCATGGAGAAAGGCCTTCACGCAGAAAGGCGACATGAACGGATTGGTATCTTAGAACATCCCTCTGCCTTGGAGAGGAAGGAAGCAGGAGACCCACAGGAGGTGCTGCAAGCTTCCAGGCAGGAGATGATGGGAGCTGAGACAGGGCAGGGAGCAGGGGGAGTGGTGTGAAGTGGTCTGATGGCGCTGGATTTATTTTGAAGACAAGAGTCAACAGAATTGCTGATGGATTCATTGGGGTGAGACAAAGAGGTTTGGGCAGAAGGAGCAATGGTGGAACCATTGACAGAGATAAACTCTGGCGGAAACAATGTGTGGCTGAGGGGGAAATAAAGAGTCTGAGCTACAAGAATGTGAAAGCTGAAGATGTGGGCTTGGGTGTACTCAGTGCAAAAAGGGCATGGTCCCCTCTGCTCTGCTGTACCGGTGTCCTCTCCTCACTGGTGCCCTGAGGGATCCTCAACCACAGCTGAGGATGTTGCCCAGCATGGAAAGGCCAGGGCTCCTCCTTAGAATGGCTGCATTCTGGGTTCACAAGGGGAAATGCCGCCCCCTGGGTCCCGCTCAGCTTTGTCACCTGTGCCCCTGAGCAGACACGTGTGCGCAGAGTCTTCCCTTGTTGCTCATAAAAATAAGTCTTCATTCCGCCCTTGACCACTCTCCTCCATGGGACTCAAACCCAAGCCAGTGGGAGGGGCAACACAGTTACAATTTTCTGTGCTGAGATCATTCTCAACACTCAAACGGTAGACTTCAGAGATGCCATCTCTCCCATTCTCCTTCTCCCTGGATGTCAGCTCTACTTGTCTCAAAACACATCTCCCTTCTCTTTTACCCACACAATGGAAGGGCCCCCTGTCTCAGCCCATGCACTGAGACACTCAACATGGCCAGTTCCCCAGTCTGCCTTCCGTTAACAATTCCTACTCCTAATAAACAAATTGTTTCTGGACTCCCAAATTAATATTTGTTTAGTGCAATTCCAATCAAAGTTCTCTTTTTAAATTTATTTATTCATGAGAGACAGAGAGAGAAGCAGAGACATAGGCAGAGGGAGAAACAGGCTCCTTGCAGGGAACCCGATGTGGGACTCGATCCCAGGACCCCAGGATCACGACCTGAGCCAAAGGCAAGATGCTTAACCACTGAGCCACCCAGGTGCCCCCTAATCAGAATTTTAACAGGGTTTTATTTTGCAGGTGACTCTGATTTATCAAAATTGATTTATGGGATTAGGTGACCAAAGTAACCCAGAAATGTTTACAGAAGAAGAATAATAAGGAGGAATTCACACTCCCAGATATTAAAATATACTCTAATCTACCAAAAAAAATTGAGACATTAAGTATGAGTCTCAATAGCTAGATAAAAGGCACAGAATAGGTGACCCAGAAATACCTTAGTATATATAAAAATTTAATGTATGACAAAGATGATTTCACAAATTAGTGAGAAAACATAATACAATACATGCGATGAGATAATTGGTAACTTTCCAGAAAAATGATTAGAATTGTATCTTATAGCTTAACCCTTAATTCAATTTTAGATGAGTTAAATGTAACAAATAAAGCTAAAACACTCTAAGAAAACATAGAATATGTCTCAGCCATCAAAGCAGAGAATCACCTTTTTTTTTGATGTGCAAGTGATTTTTATTTATTTAATATTTTTGTTAAAGTATAATGGACGTATAATATCCTGTTTCAGACGCACATCATAGCAATTCCCTGTTTCTTGTCATTATGAAATGGCTCCCATGATAAGTCCAGTTACCACCTGTCACCATACAAAGTTATTACAGTATCATTGACTATATTCCCTATGCTATACATTGTATCCCCAGGGCTTACTTTTTTGTAAGTGAAAATTTGCACCTCTTAATCATTAATTAGCTAGTTCATGTGCCCCCCAAACCCTCACCTCTCTGGTAACCTGCAGTTTGTTTCTAATAACCAGGAATCACTTCCTACATATAAAATCACAATGAAAGGAGCCACAAAAATAAAAAGGTGGGTGAATTTGCTGCCTAAATCTTCAAATTTTTACATATAAAACATGAAAAACACCATATACAAAAGTAAACGGTAAATGATAGACTAGAAACATTTTGCAACAAATATAATAAAGTACTGATAGTCAATCTAGAGAAAACTTGTGAATTAATAATAAAACCGCTGAGCATCACACATAAAAATGGCATAAATAAGCAATTCAAAAAGAAAGAACACACATGGCAAGTAAATCTCTGAAAACAGTTCAACCTGATTAGCAATCAAGGAAAGCACATTAAGACGGTTTAACCCCATCTACTTGGGAAAGCTTTTTCATGGTCATATTTCATGTAGGCAGAGTGGAAGGTTGGGCATTCTCATTCGCTGCCAGGGGAAGATTTGGCTGATGCAAAAGTTGGCCATAGGAGTCTAGAAAACCTAAACGTGCATACTCTTTGACCCAGTGCTTCTATTTCTCAGCATTCATTCATCCAAAGTTGGTTATCAGAAATAAGGACTCAGGGTGTTGACTATTATATCGTTGAAGAGAGCCAAAAATTGGAAATAACTTAAATGTCCAACAGAAGTTGAATGGCTAAATACATCACATGTGGTGTAGCCCTACAAGATAATACCATGCAGCCATTTTCTTAAATCATCATTTTGCTCAATATTTATAGAAACGAGGAAGCTTTCAAGTGAACTGAGGGAACTCTAATATTTGGGGTGATTTTTTTTTCTTCTTTATACTTCAAAGCATTTTTCTGGATTTTTCTCCACTGGTGATTTTACTCTTATGATAAGAAACAAAAGTGACTATCCATTTCCTAATGCCCATATAAACACCACTTGCCAGCCCCAGGTACGCATCTTGCTTCTGAAGTACCGTCAATTAAAGTAGCTTGAGAGCCCAGTGACATCTTGTCTTTGACATCCCCTCCGTCACCCCGCCCACCATGCAGCGCCTTTGTAGCTTTTCTGTTTGCCTCTAAATATGAACGAATGACTTGCACCCTCGTTTGCTTGCTCCGGGCCAGTTCCTATTGCCCTTTCCAAAGAAAGGAAGAGAAGAATATGATCTTTCATTTTTATGCTGCACCCAGTCTTGACATCTGTGCTTACTTAGGTGTGTGCTTTGTTTGGAGTGCCAGTTGGGATGGGTTAGAAAGAAATGCTGGTTTCTTCTGCCTTATGGAAAAACACTGACCCCATCTTTGTTCTTGTCCCACAGATATGATGCTGCCTCTTGTGTGTAGCCGTTGGAGCAGTTACAATTTTCTGTGCTGAGATCATTCTCAACACTCAAACGTTAGACTTCAGCATTCAAGGGAAGCCAAAGCCATTGGAGGGGGAATAAAGCCCAAAGCCTTTTAAAATCTTACTTGTCCCAAAAATTTCACTGCCCCTTCCCCACCTGCCCACCCCAGCCCCCAAATTAAGCTATTGCACACAGACAGGCAGCATGGCGAGCAAGCGAAAATCCACAACCCCGTGCATGGTTCGGACATCACAAGTAGTAGAACAAGATGTGCCCGAGGAAGCAGACAGGGCCAAAGAGAAAGGAATCAGCACGCCACAGCCTGAAGCAGCCAAGGACAGTTGGACAGTGGAACCTGAAAACTCTTCCAAAGAAAATGAAGTGATAGAGGTGAAATCTACAGGGGAAAACCAATCCAAAAAACTCCAGGGTGGTTACGAATGCAAATACTGCCCCTACTCCACGCAAAACCTGAACGAGTTCACGGAGCATGTCGACATGCAGCACCCCAACGTGATTCTCAACCCCCTTTACGTGTGTGCCGAATGTAACTTCACAACCAAAAAGTACGACTCGTTGTCTGACCACAACTCCAAGTTCCATCCCGGGGAGACCAACTTCAAGCTGAAGCTGATCAAGCGCAATAATCAGACTGTCTTAGAGCAGTCCATCGAAGCCACCAACCACGTCGTGTCCATCACCACCAGCGGCCCTGCGAGCGGTGACAGTGATCCTGGAATCTCAGTGAGTAAAACGCCCATCATGAAGCCAGGGAAACCAAAAGCCGATGCCAAGAAGGTGCCCAAGAAGCCCGAGGAGGCCACCCCCGAGAACCACGTGGAAGGGACTGCCCGCCTGGTGACAGACGCGGCGGAGATCCTCTCGAGGCTCGGAGGCGTGGAGCTCCTCCAGGACACCTTAGGGCACGTCATGCCTTCTGTCCAGCTCCCACCAAATATCAACCTTGTCCCCAAGGTCCCCGTCCCACTGAACACTACCAAATACAACTCTGCCCTGGACACGAATGCCACCATGATCAACTCCTTCAACAAATTCCCTTACCCAACCCAGGCTGAGTTGTCCTGGCTCACAGCTGCTTCCAAACACCCAGAAGAGCACATCAGAATCTGGTTTGCCACACAGCGCTTAAAGCACGGCATCAGCTGGTCCCCAGAGGAGGTGGAGGAGGCCCGGAAAAAGATGTTCAATGGCACGATCCAGTCGGTACCCCCGACGATCACCGTGCTGCCGGCACAGTTGGCCCCCACAAAGGTGTCACAGCCCATCCTCCAGACAGCTCTCCCGTGCCAGATTCTCGGCCAGACCAGCCTGGTGCTGACTCAGGTGACGAGCGGGTCAGCAACCGTCTCTTGCTCCCCCATCACGCTCGCCGTGGCCGGAGTGACCAACCACGGCCAAAAGAGACCGTTGGTGACTCCCCAAGCTGCCCCCGAGCCCAAGCGTCCACACGTCGCCCAGGTGCCAGAGCCCCCACCCAAGGCGGCCAACCCCTCGCTGACCCCGGCCAGCGACCGCAAGAAGACAAAGGAGCAGATTGCGCATCTCAAGGCGAGCTTTCTCCAGAGCCAGTTCCCTGACGACGCCGAGGTCTACAGGCTCATCGAGGTGACCGGCCTGGCCAGGAGCGAGATCAAGAAGTGGTTCAGCGATCACCGGTACCGATGTCAGAGAGGCATCGTCCACATCACCAGCGAATCCCTTGCCAAAGACCAGTTGGCCATCGCGGCCTCCCGACACGGCCGCACGTACCACGCGTACCCGGACTTTGCCCCGCAGAAATTCAAAGAGAAGACACAGGGTCAGGTTAAAATCCTGGAAGACAGCTTTCTGAAAAGCTCTTTCCCGACCCAGGTGGAACTGGAGAGGCTAAGGGGGGAGACGAAACTGAGCAGGAGAGAGATTGAATCGTGGTTCTCGGAGAGACGGAAGCTCCGGGACAGCATGGAACAATCGATCCTGGATTCCATGGGGACTGGCAAAAAAGGCCAAGATGTGGCGGCCCCCAACGGTGCTCTGTCTCGGCTTGACCAGCTCTCTGGTGTCCAGTTAGCCAGCTCTCTGGCCAGCCCTTCACCAGCAATGACGAAAAGTCAAGAACAGGTACACCTCCTGAGGAGCACGTTTGCAAGAACCCAGTGGCCTACGCCCCAGGAGTATGACCAGCTGGCCGCAAAGACCGGCCTGGTCCGAACTGAGATTGTACGTTGGTTCAAGGAGAACAGGTGCTTGCTAAAAACCGGGCCCTTGAAGTGGATGGAGCAGGACCAGCACCCGCACACGGCGGGCGAGCAGGCCTACGACGCGGCGCAGAGGCGGGCGGCGAAAGCCGTGGCCGCTGAGAGCCCAAAGAACGGGAGCGAGGTGGGTCCGCAGCATTACAAGGACCCCAGAAAGCTCTGCGAAGAGGACTTGGAGAAGCTGGTGCCCAGGGTGAAAGTGGGCAACGAGCAGGGGAAAGACGGTGCGCCGGCAAAGCCTTCAGAAGCCACCTCGGACAGGTCAGAGGGCAGCAGCCGGGACGGCCAGGGCAGCGACGAAAACGAGGAGTCGGGCGTTGTGGATTGGGTGGAGGTCACGGTCGGAGAGGAGGACGCCGTCTCGGACAGGTCCGACAGCTGGAGCCAGGCCGCAGCCGAAGGCACCGCGGACCTGGCCGGCTCGGACTCAGACAGCATCCCGGCCGAGGCTGGCCAGGCCTAACAGGTACCGACCCTCGCCTGTTCCACCCAGGGAACAGGGGGAGGGTGCTGGCTCGCTTTCTTTTTATGGTCGGGGGCAGTATAGGTTGTAGGGGACAGAGATGCTGACCCAGACGATGGGTTCTTTGTAAAAGTTGTTGTTTTTAAAGCCTTTTTTATTTTAATTTCATTTATTTATTCATGAGAGACACAGAGAGAGAGAGAGAGAGAGGCAGAGACACAGGCAGAGGGAGAAGCAGGCTCCATGCAGGGAGCCCGACATGGGACTCGATCCCGGGTCTCCAGGATCACGACCTGGGCTGAAGGCGGCACTAAACCGCTGAGCCACCCGGGCTGCCCAAAAGTTGTTGTTTTTAAAAGGAAGAAAAGTAGTGATGCCAGCTGGCCAGGTCGGAGGGCTCAGAGGGGTCCCACAGGACCAGCCGAGAGGGTCCTGGGTCCTGGGCTCCATGTAGAATGGCAATCAGATGCGAGCCAGCAGGAGGTAAGAGCAGGTTTACTGAAGGGAGAGGGAGAGAGAGAGAGAGAGAGATCGAGAACAGATACAGAGGGAGTGTCTGGGAGACTCAGAAAATTAAGGAGCTTGAGTCTCGTCTTCACGTGGGGTCTGGGATTTTTATTGATGAGTATGGTCTGGTGCACGTGTCCTCTCAGGCATCCAGGAGTTGTTCAGAACAAGGACAGGGGCAGGTGTCATCATAAGTCACTCATTCCCTGGAGCCAAGGGGTCTTGACGTCAAGATGTCTAGCGCCAGTGGTCTAGAATAGGCATATGCACAGGATTGCCTCACCCCGTCATTCCTGAGATGTTATTAGAAGACTCCAGAGAAATCATTAACTCCTTGCCCCTGACAAGGAGGACATACATTAAGGCGTGTGTAGGGCGGGGTGCAGGTCCTAGCGAGGATAGAAGCAGGAAAGGGAGCAAAAAGCAGATTTTTATGGACTCCTTCAGTCTCCCTGTGTCACTAGGGGCTGGTAGATTTTGTGTGCTCATTTGCAAGGCTGTGCCCATGGGTGACAGTGCTGCTGCCTGTGGCCTGTTTTGGACACCACACTTCGGGGCCTATCCATTCGAAATTCTAGATGCCGTTGCAGCAAGGACACATCCTCTGCCTGCTTTGTGTTCACTGCCGTAAGAATCAAAGGTGAAAAGGATGTATCTTTCCCTTTTTCTTCCCTTTTTTTTTTTTTTCATTTTCTTTCCTTTTTGGATTTTCAAGAGTACTTAACCAAGTTTCCTGGCTAGAGATTTGGGGTTGTTTTGCTTTAACCTGGCAGGTTTGGGTATTTGCCTTGTCATGGCTAAAGGAAGGGTTAGAGCGCATCTCACTAAGTAACCCAGCTCATAATTGTGCTGATTGGGTCCCTAGAACCCCTTCAGTCTGGAAGAGACTGATGTAAATTAGGCCTGTAGAGCCACAAAAGCCTGGGAAGGGAGGTTACCATGGTTACTAATGGCCATGTCATCCACATGATGGGACATGCCACCCAAGCCCTGGTGTTTGTGCTTTCAGGAGAGGTCTGTGCAAATCAAGGCCTAAAAGCCCAGCAGCTTGCTTGGTGGTAGATTTAGAAAAGAGGGGGCAGCAGAGAGAGGGGTTCAAGAAGCAAAGATCACCTTAGCCAAAGCCAAAACATTCCAAGGGCAGCTTGGAAGTAGGAGGAAGACATGAGATTTACAATCTGCCCAGATTGGCTTCTCCAGAGGTCACTTAAAAGGCAACAGAAGGGGATACCACCCCCCACCACCACCACCATCCTAGGATATCATCTTTAAAAATAATGAAATAAAAAATAATAATAATGAAATAAAGGTAAGAACCTCCTGAATGATTGATAAAGTTCCAGAGGGAGCCCTGGAAATTATCATACCTCTTTATTAAGGAGTTTGGACGACTTTGGCTGGTCATGCCACTCATTAATTCATTTATTTCGTAGTAAGATGAGGGGCCTGGCAACAAAATGAAGTCTTCTAGAAACATTGTTTTAGCCAATTCCATCAGCAGTGAAACTGGCTGAAAGGGAAATTTAAGGAACAGCCAATTGTAGATGCCATCAAGTCTTTTTGCACCGCCACCCCACCCCTGACTTTTCAGGAGGGAGTGGTAATTGGTTACAGGCCAGGATGCAGCATGGGGCGGGGTGGGTGGGGCTAGTGATAGGAGGGGGCCAAGGCTCGGAGGCTCCCAATGGTTATCAACTGCCCCCCACCATCTGGCAAGCTTGGTACTTCCCTCTGGCTATCTTTCTGCCTTCTTCTGAGACTCTACCAGCCCAGCCCACATCTCCCTTGCTGAAATGAGGGAGCCATTTCTTTGGTCCAATCAGAATCTGCCTGAAAGCTCCTAGCTTGCCTTGTTCTTCTATCCTTGACCTTTTCCAGTGCATGACAGGAGTCTCCGTGACTGCTTTCTCCTCTTACCGTGGACTAGACAATAGGGTTCAGTCCAATTCAGCAAATCCCTGCTGCACACCTACTGTGTGCCGGGCTCTGTGCTCAGCACCAGAGATAACGGGGTAAAGAAGACAGATGAGAGTCCTCACTCACATGGAGCTCAGTCAGGCCAAGGACAGAGGAAATTGCTCTTGCCTTTACTAACCGGGGCGATCCATGGTGTGGTGGGGACGTGCACAGCTGGGCAGAGGAGCACACAAGAGGATCACCAGACTGAGGGCAGGGCAGGCTTCCTAGAGGAAGGGACATCCATCTCGGGGCCTGGCAGAGGGGAAGGAGTTAGCCAGTGCACCCACAAGGCAGTGTGGTTCATGTGGAAGGAACAGACAGGCAAAGCTCCAGAGACAAAAGAAGGAATGGTACAGTTGAGGAGCAAGAGAGTCTGAGCATAGCCAGAAAGCTGAGTTGGGGATTCAGCAGACGAGGAGGAAGGACAATGGGATGAAAAGACGGTGGTTTTCCCCAGCAGACTAAGCTATTCTGATCCTGTCCTGTTGCCGAGTTTGGATATAAGAATGCTAAGTGTCCCTGAATCCCAGAGTGAGCTGAGATGGCACCTCCAGATCCCCATTCCGGAGTGGGGGTCATCTAGGGGTGGCAACTCCCCAGAGGCCCTGGAGGCCACCTGTCCCCATCCGTTCCCTGAGCTGTGCCACCACCAACAGTTGAAAACGCCCATCCAGCGTTGGCAGCCACTGTGCCTGCCCCTGACCCGAGGCCCAGAGAAACACAAAGTGGGGAGGCAATGCTCTCACCGTGGAGAGAAGCTTTGGAGGAGGGCAGAAGGGTGGAAGGGGGGTGCAAGGGGTCTTGAGGAGCCGAGGCTGAGCCAGGTGCTCTCGTCACAGATGATCTCACTCAGCGCTCCTAATGACGCTGACAGGTAAGCGTTTCTAGATTTTTTTTTTTTTAAGATTTATTTACCCACTTTAGAGAGAGAAAGAATAACAGGAGGGGAGCAGAGGGGAGACAAAAATCAGCAGACTCCCCGCTAAGCGCAGAGCCCGACTCAGGGCTCAATCCCACGCCCCTGAGATCATGACCTGAGCCAAAATCAGGAATCGGGACGTGCAACCAACTGAGCCACCCAAGTGCCTCTCTAGATTTTTATAAAACCCAGAAACGGAGTCTCAGAAACCAAGGAACTTATCCACCTTCTCCCAGCCAGCGCCCCAGTTCCGCTCCAGAGCCCTGGCTCCTGCTGCTGTCTCTGCCTCTCTCTTTCTGCAGAAGTCCCCATTTCTGGCTGACCCCCCCCCCAAGGGGTAGGATTGGGAGGAGAGAATTCCCAGGGTGTTTTGAACTGACAGCTAAGCACTAGATAATTCTGAGATGAAGGAGCTAGCTGTTTTCTTCCCCTCTCTCCTCCACAAAAAAAAAAAAAAGGAACACCCAGGAACCCCCTTCTATGTTTCTTTATGGCAAACGCCACAAGTATGAGCTGAAAAATGTTCCCAAACAAGATGCTAAGATTTACTCAACACCTGGTGACATCCGACATCCCTAATTGGCTTCCTGATATTTCCGAGGTGCCGCTCTATGGAGAAATGGGCGGCCTGCGGTCCACGCTGGTGGTGGCATCCTGCGCAGAGACACCCCTTAAAGGAACCTTTCAACTTGGAAGAAATCCCTCCAAATTACTTCACAGCTTTTATGAACTGAACACATGGGTCTCTTGAAATTCATAAATATTCAGCGATGCCTTTATTTAAACACATATTTATTTAGGAAGCTGTAGTTGAGTTCAGTTGTTACACATATAATAATCCTGAAAATAATGCACAGTTTGGGCTTCAAAAAAGGTGTTATGGGATGTATATATGAGACGGAGAGAGAGAGGGTGAACCTGAGTGAGCAGCTGAGAGCAGACCCCAGGGTTCCCCTACCTTCTGAGTTAAGCATCCCCCCTCTGCTAAAGCTTCGAAAGGCTCATCATGACAGCGTTCGACTCAGGCCAGGGTCCCCCAGCCTTGAGGTTAGACAGAAAGGTAAGGAGTCCTTTCCAAACCTTGAATTGTGTCGTGCTGATTCAACCTCTGGGTCCCGTTATTGAGCCGTCCATTGAGAGACCTGTCCTGGTGAGAGGCTGAATGGTAAATTCCTCCTTTCCGAAAAATGAGTCAGAATACTTGAGCCACACATTGCCAAACATATGCCTCGATGTTTGGCCAGATGGAATATCCCAGTACTCCTACTACTGAGAGTTTCTATTTACTGGTATATGCCATGTGCTTGGGATTCTTCTAAGCACATCCAGTAAATCATTTAAACGTCCCTTCATCCCTGTGAGACAGGTATGGCTTTCTTCCCATTTTGCAGAGGGCAAAACTGAGGCTCAGAGAGACCCGCCGTGGGCTCCTCAGCCAGCAGCAGGTGGAGCCTGGGGGCCACCTCTCATCAATCAGGCCAGCGCCTGACCCAGCCACAATGGCACCACCATGACAGCTCAGGCCAGACCAACCGGACTTGACCATTTCTCAATTCAATACACAATTACTCATCCACAAGTTTGGTTACCTCCCAGTTTCTGACGATTTCCAACTCGTGATTAGGGATGGTTTTGGAGAAGAAATCAATTTGGTGAAATGTCAGAAAAGCATTTTCCATAGTTCAGCTTGCTTTAGAAATCCAAGGCTACCAAGTGTTGCATCCTGGCTATAAGTTAGGGTACAGGCTATGTGTGCCCCCACGATCTGTTCAGATTAGCTGTCTAAATACAGATATTTGAATGCGTGGATGGATAGTTGGGTGGATGGATGGATGGATGGATGGATGGAAGGAAGGAAATGTAATTATCTGTTTCCCTGTCTTTCCTCTACGAGACCACTGAACTCAGGGACTATATCTCATTAATATCTGAGTCTCCGGGGCCCGATTCAGAGCGAGTGCATAATAGCGATGTATTGAACCACCCTGAGAATTAGCAAACATCGTTGGCTCTCAATTGTCTGGAATCTGGTATTTCAGGCCTCTGCTTTTCCTCATTGTTTTCCATCACCCAGTAGCTTTGTTGGCTGACAGAAGGCAGAGGAGAGGGGTTGGGGACTGGTTGCTTCCCATGTGTGTGAGCAGCTCCAGGAAAAAGTCTGCTGGCGAACCCATCCCTGGGTTTTTGCTGGGTGATGCTTCTCAGGACCGCCCATTAGCCTCGCTGCCCCGGCACCTAATGGAGAGTGAACTGTTACCACTTCCATTTACCTAATTCTGGAGCTTCTTGTGTTAGGAATTCTCACTGTGCTTTGGGCAGCTTGTAGCAATGTTAGGGACCGTGAAGTCTAAGTTCCTTCATTTGTCAGAGGAGGGACTCAGGTCTAAGGAGAGGAAGTAACTGGTCCAGAGGCATCCATCCTAAGTGACTTGGCTCACTGATGCATCAGGTATTTGTGGAATGGCTACAGCATGCCAGACTCTGGGAGGCTGTGGTGCCCAGCACGTCCTCAAGACGTGCCCACAGTCTAGCGAGGGATGAAGCTTGAAGGCAACAAAACGGAAAGATTGTCATGCTGACAAGTTTTTTTAAGGAAAGGTACGTGGTCTGTGAGAATATAGAATAGGGGAATTTGACTTGATTTAAGTGGTTGGGGGGAAGCTTCTCTGAAGAGATAATAAATGAACTGGAATCCAAAACAGTCAAGTACAAGTTGGCTGAGAGAGAGGAGAGGACCAGCATTCCAGGGAGAAGATACAGCATACTCCAAGGCCCTGAGGCTAAAGGAGACCTAAAGCATCAGGGGACCTAGATGGGGGCCATTGTGGCTGTGATTAGCCTAAATTCACACTTCATAGACATGCAGGGGTTAAAAGCCAGTGTGCTAAGTGGACTCCCATATAATCCAAATTTCCCTTGAAACTCCACTCCTTCACCAATAAAGAAGACTGTGTGACTCTGTGTGTATGATTCTATAGAGAAAGGCCAAGACATTCTTGAGATACTCCAGGAAAGAGCCAAAGGAAAGTCATGTTGCAGGTATCTGGGTGTTCAGTCCTTTCTGCCCTCAGGGAACTTTATTCTCTCTTACTAATAAGTTTCCGCAAGCTTAACACTTAACGATATTAGCCAACCAGGGCTGCCAGAAGAGAAGGCCACAGACTGGGTGGGTGGCTCAAACAACAGACACTTATTTTCTCACTGTCCTGGAGGGTGAAAGTTCGAGATCCAGGCGCCTGCAGTGTTGGTTGCTGGTGAGGCCTCTCTCCTTGGCTTGCAGACGGCCACCTTGTCTCTGTGTGTGCCCTCCTGGTCTTTCCTCTGTACGTGTGCACTCCTGGTGTCTCCTTCTCTTCTTCTAAGGACATTGGGGCCCCAGCCTATGGCTTCGTTTAACCGTAATTACCTCTTTGTAGGTCCATCTCCTAAAACAGTCGTATTGGGAGCTGGGTCTCAACAGATGAATGGTGGGGGAAGGGACATAATTCAGTCCGTAGTACTAATAGAGTTGTCTGTTGTCGTCAATATGAAATAATACAGGTGAAATCCCCCACAGCCGGGAGGAGGCAGGGTAGGGGGGGTGGCATTAGCATCAACAAATGCTCAGCTGCCCACTCTGAATGGACACTTTTCTATATGGAGAAGAGCTTGGCCCAATGCTTCCTGCCTTCCCAAGTTGACTTTTTCAGTTGGGACCCCACCGGTACAAGCTGATGCCATCAGGTGTTAACTGCATCTCAGGGGTAGGTGTGGGGAGCAGAAGCAAGGGGTAATGTGCTAAGCCCCGACCCACAGGCGCTCAGCATGCGTTGACAACTCTCTGAAGTCAACATTATTTCTTATTTTCATTTTATGGTAGGGGAGAATGAGGCACAGAAAGGCACCCCATCCGAGATCATTGAGCTAGAAACTGGGGGAGCTGGCACTCAAACCCCAGTCCACATGCATAAACACTAGGCGTGTGCCCAGTGTTTGCCACGATTCCAGTTGCTCACATTCTTTGGACACCTCTGGTTAATGGATGATGATATCCTCTGGTGGGAAAAGAGCCGGAAAAGCCAGGAGCCCCTTTGATTCCTTCTGCCATCAAGGCTCCTTACAAGCAGGCTAGGGGAGATCTGCCTGGCTTATGAGTCTCAGCAATTTCCCCAAGCCCAGGGGCTCCCCATACTGTTGCGGGGCAAGCGCATTGGCCAGACATGCCTGAGCTGACCACGGCCTGGCATGAGAACAATTTGGGATGAGATGGCGTCTTCCTGGTCCCCTGGGAAATTGCTTAATCCCGTTCCCTGCCACCATGTGTTCCTTTTCCCACTTCTAATTAAAATCAGACCATGCCCCCCTCTCAAGCAAAGAAAGTTTGACTCAAATATTATTAAGATAATAAATCACGATCACAGTGCTTGTTTTTCTTCCTCACGGAGCCCCGTGTTACTCTCTCCTGAGTCCGCAGGGCTTAGGGAAATCCCTACAGGGAAAATTAAAGAGACACAGAAACAGAAAGGTATCACATGGGGAAAGAATTCTAATTTTTTCATGTTTCCCCAACGGGTAAAGTAATAAAGAAGCGGCTTTTGCTAAAGAATTAGATAGTAGTTTTTAACCCTCTAAGTTGTCCCCAAGATAGAAAGAGACCACTATGGAGGCAAAGGGCT
This sequence comes from Vulpes vulpes, assembly GCF_048418805.1. Lineage (NCBI taxonomy): Eukaryota > Metazoa > Chordata > Mammalia > Carnivora > Canidae > Vulpes > Vulpes vulpes. The sequence goes on along the minus strand of NC_132792.1, from coordinate 15,736,132 downwards.
CCCTGTCCTGGGCACATTCAGGGAGAAGCTGGACATCTGCTTGGTAGAGATGTTTGAACAGTGGCCATAAGCAAAGGGCCTGGTGACCTTGCTGGTTCCTCCCGAAGCTGATAACCGGTGCTCGGAGATCAAGTCATCAATTCATCGGGTCAGGTCACTGGTTCTCTGCAGTGAGGACTGTCCCCTGGCCTAGTGGTAAGATTGCAGACAGAAGCCCAGGGGATTAGCAAGAGGCCACAAGGTCAAAATCACTGCGCTACTCTAAGATAAAAACCCGAAATGGGAGCTGTCACCAACCTTGTGTCACCAGCCACCCCTCTCAGAGCACCAAGCTTTTCCTGTGTTTCACTCACAAATGAACCTTGGAGTACACGGTGTGGGCCAGACCCAGCGCGAGGAGCAGGGCCAGGAGCCAGCGGGGGATGCCGTGGGCCCCATCCACGACCTCACGGGGCGTACAGTTAACCAGGCACTTTGAAGACTGCGTGATACGGTTGTGCTGGGGAAGCCCTGGGGCAGGAGCCCTTCACAAGGAGACCTGAGGACCCTTGGGAGCAAGGCCTTCCAGGAAAGCAGCCTCTGGCTAGCCCGGGCTGCCCATGGGGGAGGCGACCAGGCCGTGGCTGTGCCCCGCACGGGGACACCACCCTACCTTTTGTTTCCAGCAGCTTCCCAGCCTCGCTTTGAGAGCACTGCTAGCTCCCACAGTCCTGCCCGCTGCTACCCGCCCTGGAGAGATCAGAGGAGACTTGAGGTCCAACGGCTCCAAGGTGCCCCCAGGACCCCAGAGCCACCCACAAACATCTGGGGTCTCTTCTTCTCTCCAGGTCACCCTTTTGTCCTTGCAGTCTGTTTTAGGGTTTGTTTTTTTTAAGATTGTATTTATTTATTCATGAGAGACAGACAGAGAGAGAGAGCGGCAGAGACACAGGCAGAGGGAGAAGCAGGCTCCATGCAGGGAGCCCGACGTGGGACTCGATCCCGGTCTCCGGAACCAGGCCCTGGGCTGAAGGCGGCGCTAAGCCACTGAGCCACCTGGGCTACCCAAGGGTGTTTTGTTTGTTTGTTTGTTTGTTTAAGGGGTTTGTTCATTCAATATGTCTTTTCTTCATGAATACATCTGGTTGGAGGATTTTGTGTGTTCATGTCCACAAGAAACGACCCAGGGAATCCTAAGCACCCTAATACTGAGGTATATCTAAAAGTGTGAGCGTCTATGCCATTCACTTGAAGAGACCGGGTTCAGTTCCATTTTTGAGGGGGAGTGAAAGAAAATAGGCCTCCGCTATGCACATGTGCGGACCCGCGCACACACGCGTGAGCTCGCTTACACCTAAGGCCCCGATTTTACACCGGGCCTGCCTCAAGGAGAAAGGAAGCAGGATTTCGGGAGCACCTGCATGCTTTGCACTCCTCGTCGGTAACCGTCCCAGCAGGCCAGCAGGTGCGAAGCAGGGAAGTGATGTCAGGGAGGTTAAGGGACTGACACGGACACCCAGCTAGGAAGTGGCAGACGCGGGATCCCGGCCACTGGGCACCTTCCACTCTGAGCCACCACCGCCAACACCCACAGTCCTGCACTGAGCTGGTGCTCTTCAGCCTGGCTGGGAGAAGGACGAGCAGTAGCTGTCTGCCCACCTTGGGCCTTGCTTCCTGGAGTCCGGAGAACTGTTCAGGGGGACATCCAACTAGGGGCAGCCCCCTGTGCAAAGGGGGCAAGAGACCCAGTTTGCTGGGGAAAACCCAGTTCCTTGGGGGAGCACTGGAGGAGGCTGGCTGTGGTCCCAGTGCCCACCCAGGGGTGCGTGTGGCGCTCCATGGGATCGGCCAGAGGCCTGTGGTCCTCTCGGGGTGCCCGGAATCACCAGCCCCTGCCCTCATAGCAGACGTGCTCTCTCTCCCCTGTCCCCAGGTGGCTCCATGCGTGTGCGACATGGAGCCTGGACCCACACCAGGTGTGGGAGCAGCAGTTCATGTGGGACTGGCAGCAGTTCATGAGGATGCAGGCTCCAGCACTTACGATTTGCCTGCCGTTGTTTAATCTCTCTGAGCCCCCATTTCTCCCCAGCGTGGTGGGCCTATCGGTTGCCTATCTCCTGGGCTACCGTAAGGAACAGACGAGAAGCAGTAGCACCTAGCATCAAGCCTGGCTCATAGCAAGTAGGAGAGAAATACCAGCTACTGTCACTACTGTCACAAGCAGGGTGGTTTTGTGCTGCTGAGAAGTCGTATGACTTGGGGAGCTCACCCTTCCCCCCCCCCAGCTCCCCTCTTTCTCCTGGTGAACTGAGTGATGTTGGCAGCACCGCACGTAAGGACCCCCTTGGCTCTTACGATCCAGTGACTTTTGCTGGGTCACTTTCAGGCAGTAGTGGGTCCCAAGGACACCCCTGGACTCTGCTTTCAACCACAGACCTTTCTTTCACAAGCTGGCTTTTTTTTTTAAGATTTATTTATTTATTTATTCATGAGACACACAGAGAGGCAGAGACACAGGCAGAGGGAGAAGCAGGCTTTCTGCGGGGAACCCGATGCAGGACTCGATCCCAGGACCCCAGGGTCACACCCTGAGCCGAAGGCAGACGCTCAACCACTGAGCCACCCAGGTGCCCCTACAAGCTGGCTTCTTTACTCCAGCATTGAGTCCCCTTGTCAGGAGAACATGTGGGTACGTTTGACCTCCAGACACTGGGAACCAGTGACAACAGAGATGGTCTGCTGGGGCCTCTGGCCGAGCAGTCCAGCCCGCTTGCTCCTGGCACCCCGTGCCAAAGCACCTCTCAGGGCCCCCCCTCCACTCCTTTCTCAGCCAGAGAAGTGGCTGAGCAGCAGCGGTCCTACCAGGAGGGAGGCAAAGGAAAAGCCAGTGGCCGCAGAAATCTGCAGATTTGATCCCCATCCAGGCTGTCGTGGATTACTAGCAGTACCCTTTACAGCCCTGGGCCCTCCCTGGGAGTCCCATCCCAGGAGCTCCAGATCCTGGGAGCCCACAGGGTGACAGGGGTGGTGTGTCTTCACTCCCTAGGGCTGCCTTCAAGGCCCACAAAGTTCACACAACAGAAATGCATCCCCTCCCAGTTCTGGATTCTGGAAGCCTGGTGTTGGCAGGGTTGGTTTCTTTCTGGGGGTCCTAAGGGAGAGTCTGTTCCACGCCTCTCTCCTAGCTTCTGGGGGTAGCTGGCAGTCCTTGGCATCCCTAGGCTTGTGGATGCATCACCAGGGTCTCTGTCCTTGTCCTCACGTGGTGTTCTTCCAGTGTGAATCTGTGTCCTGATGTCCTGTTTATATGTCACCAGCCGTAGGGTATTAAGGGCCACCCCCAGGGACCTCCTTTTAACTTGATTACTCACTCTGTGAAAGAAACTTCCAAATCGGGTTACATTCTGAGACACTAGGGATGAGGACATCACTATATCTTGTTGGGGAGACACCATTCAACTCATCAGAGGGCCCTTGTACTGTTTTCATAACTTCAGAGAACATAAGAATTAAGCATTTCTCCCTACGGACTCTTCATAAATAACTGTTTGTATATTTTGAGCACAGACTCTGGAGATGGTCTGGGTGTGAATCCTGACTGGGCCATTTCCTAGCTGTATAATCTTGGGCAAAGTCTTCATCGTCCCTGTGCTCAGTTTCCTCAGCTGTAAAATGGGAATAATGGCCACACTCCCATGAACAACAAACTAAAAATGCATGGACGCCTGGGTGGCTCAGTAGTTGAGTCTCTGCCTTTGGCTCAGGTCTTGATCCCAGGGTCCTGGGATCGAGTCCCACGTCAGGGTCCTTGCATGGAGCCTGCTGCTCCCTCTGCCTGTGTCTCTGCCTCTTTCTCTCTCTCTGTCTCTCATGAATAAATAAAATCTTTTAAAAAATACATTTAAAATGTTTCCTCTTGTCAAGATCAATGTTACATATCCAACCATGCTAGGAAAAGGCTGCACCTAACAAAAACAACAAAAACATGTAATAGTATGTAGTATATATTCACTGTGTACAATACTTACTACGTAATCATGTTCTGGACACTGTTCCAAACGCCGGTGCATGTGTCAGCTTAATTAATCATCGCAGCAAACCCCATTTTTTCCCATTTTACAGTAGCAGAAACTAAACCCTAGAGAGATTAAGTCACATGCTTACAGCTCTACTGTCAGTAAACAGAACCGTTAGGCCCCAAATCCAGGTTTGTCGGACTCTGGAACCTCTTAGGAACCCCTGTGACCCGCTGCCCCTCCAGGAATAAGGAAGGGCCCTCACAATGATGTAAAGAGTCCTAGGCCACCGCCTCCACTTGCCCAGAAAAATCATCCTGTTCTCAAAGGCCTGACTCGGGGGGCACTTCCTGGGATGTCACAGTGTGCTCAGGAAAACACATTCCTTTTTAAACACTGGCCCCAGACTTGGGCACTCGTCTGTCCTCCAAGCCCCAGGATGGCTTTGGACGGGGGCCTCCCCCAGGAGAGCCAGGAAGAGCCACCCCAGCCCCCTGCCACCCAGGGAACCATCATCTCCTGACGTCTTGTCTCTGGTTTTGTGTCTTTCTAGGGGAGTGCAGCGGAACTGCCAATGCTGATAAAGGGGACGCTCTGTCTTTGATGAGAGAAGAGAACCTCCCTCCCCGGCCGGCCTCGGGCCTCCACCCTGGCCAGAGACTCCAAGTGCAACTGCCTGGCTGCGTGCGCTGCGGGTGCAGGAAGCCCAGCCTCACGCACCCCGCCCAGAGGACCGGTGGGAATTGTTCATAGTGCCAAAGTCCTACTACTGCGTTTTCAATGGGTCCCTGTAAATAGTTTGCTCCTCTGCCCTGGCCCCCACCTCTTGCGATACTGGAAACAATTTGTACAATGTGGGAATTTTGTTACCTTTTTAATCAAGGGCAACCTCCTTTTCCAGCACTACCATTGTAAGGTCTTTTTCCAGGAGGGAGGGCTGATCACATGTGCTTTTCTCTTTTTTCCTTTTCTTTTTTTTTTTTTTTAATCTTTATTTTATTAATTTTGGGGAGGGGGGATGTTAGCATTAGTGCCGTTATATCTACTGGATTTTAGGTAGGGAGAGTTGATTCTTTTTTTTTTAAGTAGTTTGAAATTTGGGAGATTTCTCCGTGGGGAAGGCTAGGATTTGGGCACCTGTCTCAACTTTGAGAGGGTTCGCAGATGGCAGATCTTCTGGATCAAACCCATTTCCAGTTCTTCCCCCAGCCACCCCTGGGGTCCCTGTTTAGCCACGCACAGGGCTTTCCAAACTGCCAACAGATAGATCTGGCTTCTAGACCACCTGGCCTCTCTGGCTGACCTTGGGCTGAGCCAGCACCAGAGACCCGGGGAGCAGATGGCTCCCCTCTTTCAGCCTCTTTTCAGATACCAGCAGAAAGGGCTCCCACCTTTTTAGCATTATCATTACTTTGACAAAACTAAAACAAAAAGAGGTCTTCCTATCTAGATGGTACAAAGATGAACAGCTTTGGTTTTGACTTCTGTTCCTGACTGGCTTTTCTCCGTGTGGTTATTTGACAAGATTTCAGCTTGAAGCCTCACCCATGAATTGATTTTTGTTTGTTTGTGTGTTTGTTTTGGGCCAATTTTAGATTCCTGAGTGCACTTTTCTTTTTTTCCAGTTAGTCCTAACTTTTAAAGAAGAAAAACCAAGAGACAGATCTGGTGTAAATGTTGCAATATGAATTGTGTTTGCAACCCATTCCCCCCACCGCCCCCCATTTGGGTACACTGCACAAATAAAATGCTAGGGAGTTCGGGGAAAGAAAAACCATTTTTTTCTAACTTGTTGCTCATTTGTTGTAACTCAATAAAGCAAAGACTAAACATTTTTATAACCTTTTCCTCTGCTCCTCATTCTTCATTGCCTTCTGGCTCCTAGGGAATGGGCATGAGGGTTCCGACTCAGCCACCCCCCATTTCAGAGTGGTTATGACAGATTCACTTGACATTTCTCATTTTCTGTCTCAGTGAGGTCCGACAGCACAAATGGGGCTTTAAAAACAGGGCACAAATGTTGATGTGGAAATCTGTCATCTCTCTTTGACACAGAGGAGTGAGTGATAGGCCCTCCTTCCTCCAGGGTCTTCACAAATAGATTCATAAAAGACTTCAGAGTGGGAATGAGATCTGTGGGCCACGTACAGCACCACTGCTCGCACTCAGGTGACCCAAGGTAAGTCACTTCCCTCCTCCGACTGCTGATGACTGGTGACTAGGACACTGCCATTTCTCGGAGAAGGCTGGCTTTTGTGTCTCTGCCCAGGTAAGATTTAAAGAGTCCCTCACTCTGCAGAAAAAGGGGAACCCTCATACACTGCCAGTGGGAATGCAGGCTGGTGCAGCCCCTCTGGAAAACAGTGTGGAGGTTCCTCAAGAAGTTAAAAATAGAGCTACCCTATGACCCTATGATTACCCTATAAAATACCTTATGATTACCCTGCAAAATACTCTAAGATTGCACTACTGTGTATTTAGATACTGATGTAGTGATCCAAAGGGGCACCTGCACCCCAATGTTGATAGCAGCAATGTGCACAACAGCCAAACTGTGGAAAGAGCCCAGATGTCCATTGACAAATGAATGGATAAAGAAGATGCGGTCTATATATACAATGGAATATTACTCAGCTGAAATCTTGCCATTTGCAATGCCATGGGTGGAACTAGAGGGTATTATGCTAAGTGAAATCAATCAGAGAAAGACAGTTATCATATGATCTCACTCATGTGGAATTTTTTTTAAGATTTTATTTATTTATTCATGAGAGACACACAGAAGAGAGAGAGAGAGGCAGAGACACAGGCAGAGGGAGAAGCAAGCTCCATGCAGGGAGCCTGACGTGGGACTCCATCCCGGGACTCCAGGATCACACCCTGGGCCGAAGTCAGCGCTAAACCACTGAGCCACCCCAGTTGCCCTCATATATGGAATTTAAGAAACACAACAGGAGCACAGGAGAAGGGAAGGAAAAATGAAACAAGACAAAATCAGAGGGAAACAAACCATTAGAGACTCATAATCATAGGATACAAACTGAGGGTCACTGGAGGGAGGGGGGTGGGGTAACTGGGTGATGGGCACTAAGGAGGGCACGTGATGTGATGAGCACTGGGTGTCATATAAGACTGAGGAATCGCTGACCTCCACTCTGACACCAATAATACACTGTATCTTAATTAATTGAATTTAAATTTAAAATCTTAGATTAAAACAAAATAAAAAGAGTCCCTTACTGTTGAACCGCGACACTCATCTACCTAGTAGTTTTCAAACTTGGGCAGGCCCCAGAATCACCTGGAAGGGCTAAAGTTTTTGATTCAGTGGGTCTGGAGTAAGATCTGAGACTGCGTTGCTAACAAGTTTCCAGGTGAGGCTGCTGCTGCTGGTCCAGGGAACCCACTTTGGGAATCTCTGGTCTCCGTGTTTAATTTTCCAGGGACTAATGGACTTTTGGCCAGTTTATCTAAACTAAGCATGTGTATAAAGGAGCATATCCTTCCATAGTCCCCCCGCTCCCCCACCCCCCCGCCCCCAGGAAACATCGAAGATGGATGGAGCCCGGCGGTCCTGATCGAAGAATCAGGGATTCTGGATAAGTTGGCCTTCTCTGGAAGATGCGCTCAATGTTGGATATCGTAGAGTTCTGGCCTTTGGCTGGAAAACCATGCATTCCTGCAACAGCTACCGTCTGTGGCCTCCAGATGCCTTGGAGATACCTGCCTGCTAATCTCACCTCTTTTTTATTCTCCATCCCCTGGTCTCCTACATAGTCAGGAGGCAGCAATGCCTTCTGCTTAGTGGAATCTGCTCAGTCCCCGCCACCTGCCCCAAAGCTCATGCTCCAGACACCACACTCCACCTGGACCACCAGAAGAGCACCTGTCCTCTGTCCAAATGTCACCTGCCTTCCACGACTCGCTTCCCGCAGGACAAGAGGAGATGGAGGCAAGCAAGCCCCCTCCAGGAACAAAACATAAGGAACCAAGGCTGTGCCAGTGCCAACCCTGGACATGTAGGATCCTGAGAGCGGGTACCTCCTTTAATTTTGCATCCTCAGTGCCATACTTGCCTCACCCTGGCCCTGCCTATCTGCCACACCTTCCTCCAACCTTGCTTTTATTTTCCTCCCTCTTGCTTTTCGCAACATGTCATCATATATGTTTACTGTCTTTTGCATCCCACTGCATTGCAAGCTCCACGAGGACAAGGACTGTGTCTATCTTGTTCCCTCTCCCACATCCTCTGGCCCTAGCACAGTGTCAAGCACGTAGGAGATGCTCCCTAAATATTTGTGGGATGAATGGATGGTGGCTGGATGGTGGCTGGATGGATGGACAGATGGATGGTTGGATGGATGGATGGATGGATGAATGGATGGATAGATGAAGAGTGCCAGCTCTGCAGTCAGACAAACCCAAGTTTGAATCCTTTTGAGCTCTCTGGCTCAAAAGCTAGGTGGTCTTGTGGGGTTTACTCAACTTTTGTCTCGGCCTACTCCCTCATCTGAGACCTGGAGGTGCAGATCTTTGTCCTGGGGCCAGTGTGAGGGTTAACTGAGCTCAAGTATGCAAAGTACCCGGCACACAGGTGCTCTTCAAAAGCTCATTCCCCTCTTACTGCTCTGACTGGGGAGTGACACAGGGCCAGGCAGTATGAGGCTGTGCCTTTCCATCCCTGGTGGGGAGGGGGGGATGCTTGTGTGAGAAAGCAGACAGGAAGAAGCTAGATCCAGGTCTACCAGATAATATTCCAGACACCTGTGCTTCTGGCTTTGGAGACTTTTCCATGTTCAGCCAATACTCTCCTTCCTCCCCTTCACCCCCAAACTCTCCCTACACCCCTCTTCCAAAAAAAAATCCCAAAAACCCAACATGCAATTTTCTTATTAGGAAAAAAAAAGTAAGAGGTGGCTGTGGCTGACTCCTGCCTAGTCCCTGCCAGCACTGCCTTCCCTGTGTGTTCCCAACACCGGACCTGCCACAGACCTCGTCTCCCCCACACTGTCCTGTCCTTCCGGCCCCTTAGCGAATGTCAGGCCAAACCCTCCCTCCAGCTTCTCCCTGGGCAGGCATCTGCCTTCCGCTCCTGCGACTTACTGCCCTTGGGGTTCCCCTTGCCGCTCTCAAGCAAGGTAAATAAATTCTTCAAGCAAGGCAGCATGAGATGCTATCAAATGCCTGAATAAACCAAAGGGAAAACCAAGCCAGAACATTTGTCTTTTTATTTTAATTTCTGCACCAAAGAGAAAGCCTTGATAATTGGTTGCAGTGAAAACACACAGGGAAGACGGTTGTGCTCTTTTAAGCATCCAGCAAAATATGTCAAGCTATCTTTGCTCGCCTGGGAGCGATGGGGGGGGGGGGGGGGGCAGAAGCTAGGAGAGGATCTTAAGAGGGAGACCCGGACAGGATTCTTGTTGAGGTGCGGTGCGGAGAGCAGTGGTGGCCCTTGAACAGCTGCTGCTTCTGTCTATCTCATGCCTCTTTGCACTCCCCTTGCTTCCTGTGGGGTTCCACTCAGCTCCCCCTCCAATCATCTGATTCTGGGGTGCAGCCCACTGCATGAGCCATGGTGCTCTGGCCCCCTGTCCAACCAGGTGCAGGGCGGAGCAGGGGCGCAGGGCTGGGGGAGAGAGCTCCCTCTTCCCATTTAGATGACAGTGTGTTATTAGCTTGCTGCCACCAGTAGCAGAAGCCCGTGCCCAAGACAGGAGGCCAGTAGGTAGGAAGGAAGAGGCAAAAAAAACAAAAAACAAAAAAAAATCAAGAAAAGGAGCAGAAGAGCAACGAGAGAAAGGTGGTTGGTCTTGATCATGGCAATGGCAACATCCTTTGAGTCCCTGGACCCTGCCATTCCCCAGGCCAGCATCCTGTCTTTCCAGTTTTGTAAAAACTAACATATTTCTCTTTTTGACTTAAGCCAAAAACCTGTTACTAGAAACTCACTTCTGACGGGTGGATGAGATGATGAGATAAAAATGGAAGAAAAGACACTACAAGTACACAGCCACCTGTGGCTGGCGGCTCCCAGGATGGATGGCTCATCTCTGACTCCTTGCTACTAGGGCGTGCTCCCCTGCTCCCCGTGCTTGTGCTGGGGGGGGGGGGGGCATCGGATGGGCAGCCTCAGCCTCACGAGGGTGCTTGTTAGAAATGCAGACTCTCTGGCTCCCACCCAGACCTGCTGAATCAGAACCTGCGAGCTGGCCCTGCTCATCGGGTGCTTCCCATATTCATGCAAGTCTAAGAAGCCCTGCCCTGAAGGTACTGGGAACCTCCCCCACCTCCTGCTGCAGTGGGGTTGGGAGGAGAAACCCCATACCACAGCACACCACGGAGCCTGTTTTCAGCATGCAGGCTCGAGGCCTTGGGAAGCTGGGAGGCAGAGGCAGGAACAAGACGGGGGCACGTGGTACAGGAAGCGTGGGCGCACTTGTCCTTCTAGGCCACCTGGTGCCCTGCCACTTCCAACCAACAGCGCCCGGAAATGACAGCTCTCACTGGCCTGCCACAGTACAGTCTGGAGAGAACCAGACTGTCAGTTCCCCTTACTGATTCCTGAAAGCTCCCGTCTGGAGTGCCTCACAGCTGGAGGTACTTGGAAACCACAGCAGAGACACCATCATTGTCCCTGAGGGGGTGATCAATAAAAATCAATTTAAAAAAAAAAAAAGGCTTCTGTGCATCCTGGAGCATGTGGCAAGTCAGGTATCCTGCAGAGTGTAGGAGGCACCGCCGCCCTTGACTTTGAGGAAGGAGGAGACAAAGGTGTCCATCAGGAACTCTAACACCTTCACCCAGAACGAGCCCCCAGAGTGTTACACACTTTATCAGTCCAGATCCTTGTGGGAAAGAGAAGGAACACCAAAACCGAGTCATTTAGGGAGAGTTTATTGAAAGTTTCTTGTTCAGGGGCACCTGGGTGGCTCAGTCGGTTTAGCGTCCAACTCCTGATTTCAGCTCAGGTCATCTCAGGGTCGAAGGATGGAGCCCGACAGGCTCTACGCTGGACATGGAGCTTCCTTGAGATCATCTCACTCCCTCTGCCCCCCTCCTCATTTCACTCTAAATAAATAACTAGATACATAAATACATAAATAAAATTTAAAAAAAAATAAGTTTTGGGGCACCTGGGTGGTTGAGCATCTGCCTTTGACTTGGCTTGTGGCCCTGGCATCCTGGGATCAAGCCCCACAAGGGACTCCCGGGTTAGGGGGTAGCCTGCTTCTCCTTCTGTCCCTCCCCACTACTCCCATTCTCTCTGACTATCGCCCTCTCAACTAAATCAATAAAATCTTTAAAAATAAATAAGTTTTTAAAGTGTATTGTTTACAAAAGTGGAGGCAGGGTTTGGGGAAACCAACAAGGGAAGACATAGGGATTTGGCCTGAAAGGATGGGGAATAGAGCAATTACTGGAACCCATAGGGGACAGATGTACAGAGGAGGCTACCTGCAAGGAGGCGTGGCCTTCATAACCATGGTGACCCAGCAGGGGTGAAGTTGGGGAATAACTACCCTGACATCATTCTACTCCCATCCTCAGCCCTCTGGCCACTGCCTTCCAATGGCCAAACCCAATCAAAGGTCAGAAAGCAAGGGGACTTATTGATCCAGCCTGTCAGAGTCCGGCTCCCTGCACACAGAGCAGGCAGGGGTAGGGTGGGGGGAAGAAATAGTTCCCCACACAGATCAATCTATTGGCTGGACCAAACACAGCAAATGGCACATATACACCAAGCATGCCATGTGCCCCACCCCATACCTATGACAGACATTAATAATCAAAGTGCCTTTGCCTGCTGGGCTTGGACAAACTTTCACAATATTTAACACAGAACTCCACCTCGAATCTATTAACCTTGGAACGGGAGACGAAATCTGTAGTGGATGCCATTGGTGGCCTAGCTAGTACCCATCCCCTCCTTCTTCGTTGCTAACAGAACCAAGATATCACCCAGGCACTAATGTACCCCAACCCTAGGGGAGAAACTCTGTTTCCCTTGCAGCTACGAATGGCTAATGAGACATACAGCAGAAGGCTCCCCCATAGCTGGTGCCACTCTCATTTCTCCCTTCTGGCCTCGGATGCCTCGGTGATCTTGAGACTAAGTATCTCACAGCTTCACTGAGCCCCCGACTCCGTGCCACAGGTGAAAGCTTCAAACTTATTTCTTCAATTGGATTATAATTGTCATACAATAGCCTATTCATTTCAGGTGTTCAAGATGATGATTTGATGTCTTTTACATTACAAAACGATCACCAGGGATCCCTGGGTGGCGCAGCGGTTTGGTGCCTGCCTTCGGCCCAGGGCACGATCCTGGAGACCCAGGATCGAATCCCACATCGGGCTCCCGGTGCATGGAGCCTGCTTCTCCCTCTGCCTATGTCTCTGCCTCTCTCTCTCTGTGACTATCATAAATAAATAAAAATTAAAAAAAAAAAAAACGATCACCATGCCAGGTCGGGTTGCCATCTGTCACCAAAGTTCTTACAATGTCATTGACTATATTCCCTAAGCTGTCCATCACATCCCCATGACTCACGTATTTTATAACTGTACCTTTAGACTTCTTTACCTATTTCATCTCTCTCCCTACCCCCACCCCTCTGGCAATCGCCAGTTCTCTGTATAAATCTGTTTTGCTGGGCAGCCCTGGTGGCGCAGTGGTTTGGCGCCGCGTGCAGCCTGGGGTGTGATCCTGGAGACCCGGGATCGAGTCCCACGTCGGGTTCCCTGCGTGGAGCCTGCTTCTCCCTCTGCCTGTGTCTCTGCCTCTCTCTGTGTGTCTATGAGTGGATGGATAAAGTCTTTAAATAAAATAAATCTGTTTTGCTTTGTTCATTTATTTTGTTTTTTTTTAGATTCCACATGTAGGTGAAATCATGGTATCCATCTTTCTCTGCCTAACTTATTTCGCTTAGCATAATACTCTCTAGCTCCATCTGTGTTGTCAAAAATGGCAAGATTTCATTCTTTTTTATGGCTGAGTAATATTCCATTGTGTGTGTATTTATATGTGTGTGTGTATATATATATATATAAATGCAATATATATACATATACTGCATCTTCTTTACCAATTTGTCCATCAGTGGACACTCATGTTGCTTCCATATCCTGGCTATCGTAAATAATGCTGCAATGAACATAGGGGTACAAATATCTTTTCAAATTAACGTTTTTATTTTCTTTGGATAAATATCCAAAAATGGAATTGCTGATCATAGGGTAGTCCTATCTTTAATTTTTTGATAAAACTCCACACTGTTTTCCCATAGTAGCCGTACCAATTTACATTTCCACCAACAGAGGACAAGGTTCCCTTTCCAAACATCTTGATATGTGAGAAAAGAAAATCTCTCTTTACTAACCCACCACTTACCGGATTTGTCTGATACTTGCGATCAGATACACTCCTAACTGACACAAAATCTCTGTGCCATATTTATACTTCATAGATGTGAACTCTTCACTCACACATGTATTTATTTATCCCCGTGCTAAGTGCCAGGTGAGAGACAAGGCAGGCACAGTCTGTTTCCTCTTCAGGGAACCTTGATCTATATTTTGAAGGATTCGTAGGAGTTTCCAGATGGATAAATGATAGGAAGACAGAAGCAGCAGAAATGAAAGAGTTTCTACAGTGTCAGGATGTTAAGTACTAGGAATCCAGCTAGCAGTCTATGACGTGTAACAAAAGAAGAAACCATCAGTTTTGAGCAACCAATTCGATTCAAACCCTGTCATGAGAAAACAGAAGTGATTATCTGCTTGGAAAGAACCTGAGAAACAGCCAAAGATTATGTTATTTGCTTGTATGATGGGAAATCAAAAAGTGGTTTGGGATTTCCCAAAACAAATAAAATATTATATAAAACAGATGTAAAGTGAAACAAAATATATTCTGAGTCTTTTGCCTCAGACTTGCTTCCCAGAGCTGAGTTTGGGTCACAGAACTTGGGATCCGGTCCGTACTTCCAAATGTATCCCCCAATTCCTTACACAAGCTCCTCCTGTGGCCACACTGGTCTGCCTACTGATGGCTGAATGCTCCCTGCGTCCATGCAGTCTCCCCTCTTAGCATCCCCCACCCCAATTCTTGCCTAGCCCCCTGTTCTTCCAGACCAAATCAAGGTAAATCTTGGAAGACGGGAAGCTGGGTTTAAGGAAGACACATATCCCACTGGCTCTCAGGGAGCCCTGATGCTCTGAACTCCTGGAGCACTCACCATCAACGGGATCTATGTGGTGCTGACCACAGGTGGGTCTGCTGTTCAAGCCTCTCTTTGTGCGCTGCTCCTCCAGTCGGAAAGTGGACTGAACATTGGTTGCTTTCACCTCCCAGCATCCCTTGCCCCTCCCTTTCAGCAATTCTCACATCCCTCCCCACTGGAGAAGTCTTCTAGGCACCTGCTCTCCCCCTGGGCCAACTACAGGCTGTTGGTGTGGCCCCAGCACAGAGCAGGACCCTCTGGCCATGAGGAGTCATGTGACTGAGGTCTAGCCAATCGTGGCACTCACCTCTGACCTCAGTGAGTGGTCCAAGGAGAACACGCATGACTCACCAGGACCAATCAACATCTATCTCAAGGTTTATAAAAATTTAAGTTGGGGATGGAGAGGAGGGGGTGGGATGGGAAGAAAGAGAAAAAGCATGAAAGAGAAGTCTGAGATCATTTGAGTGTTCAGATCCAGCTAATCCTAAAGGTAGGCTCACCCATCTTTCCCAGTTATATCAGCCAAGAAATCCCCCTTTTGCTTAAGTTAGTTGGAGCTGTGTTACTGTCATTTGGCAATGAAAGAGTTTTGACTAAAACAGATGCTGTGACCCCACTGCCCAGCGCATGTCTGCAGAACTGATAACTGGAAATGAAAGGGCAGATTAGAGGGGTTTTTTTAAGATTGATTTTATTTATTTATTTATTTATTTATTTATTTATTTATTTATTTATTTAACACAGAGAGAGAGAGCACAAGCAGGTGGAACAGCAGGCAGAGAGAGAAAGAGAAGCAGTCTCCCCCGCTGAGCAGGGAACCCGACATGGAGCTCGATCCCAGGACTCTGGAATCATGATCTGAGCTGAAGGCAGATGCTTAACCAACTGAGCCACCCAGGCGCCCCAATTAGATTATATTTTAAAATGAATTGGCTATGGTTCCATTTATATGAAATGTCCCAAATAGGCAAATCTATAGAGATAGAAAGTGGTGGGAGTGTTAAGAATAGGAATATAAAAAAAGAATTAGGATGGAGCTAGAGAGTATAATACTGGGTGAAATAAGTCAGCCAGGGAAAGGACAAATACTATATGACTTCATTTTTGTGCGGAATTAAGGAACAAAACATATGAGCAAAGGAAAAGAGAGAGAATCCAAGAAACAGACTCTTAAGAAAACAAACTGATGGTAATCAGAGGGGAGGGGGGGAACAGGTGATGGGGAATCAGAGTATGCTTATCGTGATGAGCACTGAGTCAGGTACAGAATTGTTGAATCACTTTATTGTACACTTGCAAATAATATAATATTGTATGTTAACTGTACTGGAATTAAAATTTTTAATTAATTTATTTATTTATTCATAAGAGACACAGAGAGAGAGAGAGGCAGAGGGAGAAGCAGGCTCTATGCAGGGAGCCCGACGTGGGATTCGATCCTGGGTCTCCAGGATGAGGCCCTGGGCCGAAGGCGGTGCTAAACTGCTAAGCCACCCAGGCAGCCCCAATATTTTTTAAGATTTTTTATTTATTAATTTATGGAATTAAAAAAATTTTGAAGCCTCTTTCCAGCCTCCTGGGTGGCTCAGTCAGTTAAGCATCTGCCTTCGGCTCAGGTCATGATCCCAGGACCCTGGGATGGAGCCTTGAATTGGGCTCCCTGCTCTGTGGGGAGCCTGCTCCTCCTTCTGCCCCTCCCCCATCTGTACTCCTGTGCACTTTCTCTCTGTGTCAAATAAATTTAACAAATCTTTTTTAAAAAATAAAAAGCCTCTTTCAAGTAAATAAATAAATGTAAAAAATAAAAATAAGTATCTGTATATCTATATATCCTTAATATGATAATAGAAACCAGGAGCGCCTAGGTGGCTCAGGTGGTTGAGCATCCAACTCTTGGTTTTGGCTTAGGTCATGATCTCAGGGTAGTGAGATCAAGCCCTGAGTCAGGCTCCATTCCAGCAGGGAGTCTGCTTGAGATTCTCCCTCTCTTTCCCTTCCTCTCTAACCCCCTTCTCTCTCTCAAAATAAATAAATAAATAAATACTTTTTTAATCTAAAAAGAGAAACCAGAAACCAAGCAGATTAAGTTAAAATTTGACTTTCAGGAATTTAAGGAGCACACACCTGTGTTTGGCCACATACCCCACCCCTGTTTCCTGTCTGGGTAAATGGCAGCAGCAGCGGCCAATTACCCAAGTCAGAATTTGGGGTGGGGAGATAGTTTCCACCTGTCACTCCTCCTTGAGTTTTAACCACAAGTTTTCTCCCTTCTAGCCCCCAAATATCTTTCCAATGACCAATCATCCACCCCATTGCTGTCATCATGCAGACCCTGACCTCTTGCCCTCCCTGCACAGCCTCCTGCCCTGTCTCCCCACTGGCTCCCTAGACTGTAGCCTGAGTGACCTTTCCTACAACACAAGTCTGATCACACATCTTGTCTGCCTGTCAGCAGCTCCCACTGCCTGCAGAACAAAGCCCAAGCTTCTGGACTCAACACGTAAGTTTTTGTTGGCTCCAGTCCCTGCCTATACCTCCTAACCAACCTCACATCCACTGTATCACCATCCCACTTCTCCCTCCCTCCCTCTGTCTCTGTCTCCCACTCTCTTTCTTACACACACACGGTTCAAGCCCATCCTCAACCATTTAGTGTCCCCCACACCCTCCAGGTTCTCTCTTGCCTTGTGCCTTTACACCTGCTCTTCTTGGTGCCTGAACTTCCCTTTTCTTCCTCCTTCACCTGGCAAACACCGTGACTCATGCAAGTCCCAGATGAATATCAGGTCCTCCAAGAATCCTCTCCTGACCCCTTCTAGCCACATCCTTTGCTTCTTCCTCTGTGTTCCTAAGACCCCTTTTGCATGTCTCTATTATAATTCGAGACACATGGTCCGCCACGTAAGCTGTGGTCTCCTTGCAGACAGAGTCCAGCCCCAAAGGGATAAGGCAAGTGTGCATTCATTTGTGTGTTGTAGGAATAGATCTGCACCAGCAATATCACAAGTTTAACTAGACAAGGATGGTAGTAAGATATTCGAAAATAAATTTTTGCAGGGAAACATCCGTGATGGGATAAAATAGATGAATGTCTACAAACTTCCTTCCTTGACCCAACCCGCCCAAGAGAACCTCTAGTTAACAACCTAATTCTCCCTTCTCCCTTAGCTCCTGAGAGGCCAATTCCTAGACTTTTTTGGTGCAGGGTCTGGAATGAGCAAAGAAGGACAGCAGCAAAAAGGTCAGAGGAGGAGTAGAAGCACTTCAGGAAAGAGGTTAAATTGCCCTATGTAATAAAGAATGGAGAGAGAAAAGAGAGGAAGTTCAGGAAGTAGAAGTCATGAGGGCTGGTGGAAAAGAAGGAATTTTTGAGTAGTGAATAGCTTCAGAGTGTAGGACAAGAGAAAACTGGCCAAGAGTCTAAACAACATATAAGGCATGCTGCCAATGGGTCATCTACCCGGAAGCCTGCTTAATGTTCTTTTAGAAAGATGAAGGGGGGGGGGGGAGCTAATTTCCCTTTTTTGTCAGGTTTTGGCTTATTTGGACTGTGCTTCCATAAGTGGATCTAGGACTGGACCATGTGGGTCACAGTTGGAATAGGGTTACATGAAGTCATTGAAGTAAATGCAAAATGAAATTGGAAAACCAGCCAAAAACATGTCCTGCTATTAATAGGATGAAACTCATTACCCATTTCCATGGACCCTACTTATCTTACATTTGCTCATACTGCTCTGTCTGGTAAGAATTCTGCATCCTGAAATAGTAGAAACATGGGCGAGCAGCAGAGGACACAACCACACGGCCATCCATGGCAAGATCACCCCAGGATTCAGGAGCCCTGAATCTAACCTATGCTTAGGAGTCATACACAAATGTGCGTATTACCCTGGGAAGGTCACTGCCTCTCTTTAAGCATCAGTTTCCTTATTTGAAAAAAGGAGGGGCTTTAGACCAGATGACCATCAACTAACTGTTCATTCCAACTCTGAGATCCTATGATTTAGCGAGGCTGGGCTGATACCCCTCTTAAAAGTCTCCAGATTCCAGCTCCCAAACCCCTCCCCTCAACGGAAGGCTCTGGGGAGATATTTCAGGACAGCAGCGAGCTAAAGAAACTTTAGGACAAGAGCTCTAAAGCTTGGGAGCGAAGATTGTCAGCAAGCTCCCCCAGGGAACTTTGAAGAAGCATATGTGCCCATAAACAGTGTTTAATTAAAGAGCAAGCAAATGGCAGCATGGAAAACTGAAAAGCAGGCTGTTCGAGAATATTTCTCCAAATCCAGAACCCATCACTCTACATCTCTCCTCAAGCCAAGCAACATTCACAATGGCTTTGTTAGAGAAACAGGGAGCCTTTGTTTGGGGTCATCTAACCAGTTGCTCTGGGAAGGCAGCTGCCCTTGCTCTATGCCTGGACACAGTCTCCTAAGCACCGTCCTGGCCCTGCAGAGGTGAACAAACCCTGGGCACCAGCCACCTGGTGAGGCTGAGGACTGAGCTGACCTTTGCAGGATGAATTCCTCTTTAAGGGATTGTTAAATCCACGTGTATTCCAGAGCTTTTCCGTGGTATTTCTCATTCTTTTGTGCAGCAGACTATTGTCATATTGTGTAAGAATGGCTAGGACCCCAAGAAAAAAGGACTTCCAGGGCACAAGAAAATCGTGTCATTGTCTCCACCAGAGGAGTAAAATTTAGACTACAGAAAGATTTCTTCAAGGGGAGCCTGGGTGGCTCAGGGGTTGAGCACCTGCCTTTGGCCTCATCATGATCCTGGGGGTCTGGGGATCAAGTCCTGCATCAGGATTTCCACAGGGAGCCTGCTTCTCCCTCTGCCTGTTTCTCTGCCTCTCTGTCTGTGCTCTCATGAATAAATATAAAAAAAATCTTAAGAAGAAAGAAAGAAAGAAAGAAAGAAAGAAAGAAAGAAAGAAGAAAAAAAGAAAGAAAAGAAAAGAAAGATCTCCTCAAGACTGGATTTAGCAATGTGGCCAAGGCCACAGAAATTAACAAGTGCCAGAGTCAGGATTTGAACCCAGGGCTCTCTGAGACCCAGGCCCATGCTTTCGACCACCATGCTATGCTGTAGCCCCTCCTCAAGGGAACGTCATGGCTCACCACCCATCCCAGCACTGGAAAGAGCACCTGGGCTGGCAGGTGGGATATATGCACCAAGGGTCACGTAGGCTGAGGGTTCTTCTATTTCCTCCCAGGCCAGGGGAGTGGACAGTACTCGTTGCTAGGAGTCTGGCTTTCGTGTTTGTGGTCATGGAAGGCTGATTGGGAGTGGAGGCGTGGGTTGAGTGGAGCCTTTCAAGGGGCTGTAAGAGAAATAAACACAGACTTGAAACAAATGGCTATCAAATGCTATTAGGGACCGACCCCTGTTAATCCTAAGAATGAAGAACTAGGAGATCAAGGAAATTTGAAATCCACATGGTGACCTATAAAACTGCTCTATTTAATTACTTATTCCGACTACCTCCTAAACCAATTTTTCTTTCTTTTCCTTCTCACCATTTGATAGAAGTTGCAAAGAACTGTGGACTACCCAGCATCTATCTCTGGCAGAGCTCTCACACACTGTTTTATAATTATCCGTCCATGTGACTCTTCCTCCTTCATTAGGCTGCGAGATCCCTAAGGCAAGGATCTTAGCTTATTCATCTTTACTTCCCCGATGCCTAACACATCATAAGGCTCTCGATCAATATTGTTGGGAGGAAAGAAGGAAAAAAGGAAGGTAGGGAAAGAGGGGAGGGCAAGAAGGAAGGACTTGAATAAGATAAAGAAAATAACGATCTAGGGCACACATTTAAGGCTTTTCTTGTATAACAACCAGTTACGATAGATACATGGTCTTGATTGGACCCTGGTTTGAACAAACTCTAAGAGATACTTAGAGGCAAAATGGGGAAATCTGAATATGGGTGGTATTAGATGATACTAGGAAATTATTGTTAACTGTTAGGTACGTTAATGGTGTTGGGATTACATAAGACAGTGTCCTTATTGTTTAAAGATGCACACGATGAGGAAGTGAAATGTCATGAGTTATACATAATTTACTTGTAAATATCTAAAATACCTCAGAAAACAAAAGATGGCAACAATTGTTAACTCAAAGTAATGAGCATACAGATGTTTATTACACCGTTTTCTCCATTTTTCTGTACCTTTGAAAGGTTTATGATACAAAATTCCAGTAAAGCAGTGTTCCAATTGAGCCACAATGCATTTATCAAATTCAGGAAATTGTCATTGCTAAAATACCGCTACCTTATATACAACCCATACTCTGGTTTTGCCAATTGGCTAATACTGCCTTTTATATCAACTTTTTGTTTCCAGAATCCAGTCCTGGATCACCTTTTGCAGTTACTTGTCATGCTTCTTTGCTCTCTTTCCATTTGAAGAAGTGTCTCAGCCTTTCTTTGTCTTTCACATCAAAATACCGTTTCATTGCATTTCTGCGATTGCGTCCGTGACTTGATTCTCGAATCCTACAGGACTCTGGCAGGAATGCAACATAAGATGTGGCCTCTGCAGCGTGACATGTCAGGGGCTCCAGATGTCAGTCATTGATTCAATAACCAAGTACAGAGCATGTACCACGGGCTGAGCTCTGGAGTCCCCAAACTGAATCCAACCATGGCCTTACTCCTGAGGAAGACAGGAAGTAACTTCACCCTAACCCAGCAGGAGTGGCCACAGTGGTGAGCAAAGCACCCAGGGCAGAGCCCGGGAAGAGTGGAGGAGGAGTTGCATCTGGAACAGTCTCAAGGGCGGGCTAGGAGTTCCCCAGTAGGGATGGGGAAATGGGCCTTGCCAGATGTGTTTGGAAGCAGCCAGGAGTCAATGGGCTTAAAGTTTGGAGATGGTCGGATTGCCAGGTTGGAGACAGAGATAGAGAGCAAAACAATAAAGATTATCTTTTCTGAAAATGGCATTCCTCCATGTACCTCCATGTACACTGGTTTATAATCTGCTCCTTTCATTTCACAACTTGCTCTGGACATTTTTCCGTATCGACAAATGCAGCTTGGTTTTAGTGGGTTTTTAAATGAGCCATTTCCAATGTCAGACCATGATCTATTTAACCAGTCTCTTGCCGACGGACATGCAGGTTGTTTTGCCACTGTGATCTTTGTGCATTCTTCTCCCATTTCTCTGACTATTTCCTTAGGATAAATGGGGGAGAGGTTTTCGGCTGCCAAGGTCAAGGCCAAATCTAAAGGCCTCAAGCCCTGAGTCAGAGAGAGTGGCAGTAGGCCATCGGTTGTCTTTCCTCCTCCCTGCAGCCAGAACAAAGCTCCTTCGTTAGCAGGCTGCCTCCCTGCCTGCGTGAGCTGCCTGCGGACCGAGGGGGAAGCCGATTTAAGCTAACGACTCACACCAATTATTGCCAACACGGCTGATTTAAGACTCTAGGTAGGCACACTGACATTTTCCAGACATGAAAGTTAGAACCTAGATGGCCTAATAGCCCGTCCCAAGATGCCAGAAAGGAAAAATAGGAAGAACAAAAGAATTTAGAAGCCACTCTGCCTGGAGACAGGGAAGGAGATGGAAACTCCACATGGTTGGTGCAACCAATGAGGAAGGACACAGACAATGAGGCCAAATGATTCAAATCTCGTGGTCGTGGGGCAAGTCACAGCCTCTCTGAGGCTTGGTGCCCTTGGGTGTAAAACAGGAAGATAAAGGCTGCGTAGTGGAGTTCTGTGAGGGCTGACTCCATAACTGGTAGAGTGCTGGGTGGTCAGAAGCCCGAGAGGAACCCTTACTTACCACAGGGGGTTCAACTGAAGAGACTTCATCGCAGGGATCTCTTCCACAGGTGGGAGCAGGGTTCAAGGGACGAGCAAGGCACCCAGAGACCGGCCACTGCGGGAGGCCATTACCACCTCTAGGGTGGAAGGAACAGTAGAGGGAAGGCTGTGACCAGAACCTGGGCATGGCTGGCACTGTGGAGAAGGGGCCACATGGCTGGAGTGACAGATGGAGCTGTTGCTGGTGACATGACCAAAGAAAGAGGAAATGAAGAAGAAATGTGGCATCTCCCTCCTCCAGCCCTCCAGTCTCCTGCCGTCGTCTACCGGGGCCAAGCCCAAGCAGAAGCCAGTGACGAGGGACCCTGGAGATGCGGACCCACTCAGAGACACGTTTCTGTCTCATACGTTGGCGTCAGGGATGCTACTGAGCTCAGAGGCACACAGAGCAGGAGGCAGTAGTTGGGTCACCTGAAGAGGTCCAGCCTGAGGAAGGCAAAAGTTGCAATGGACTCAAGTGGTTTCTGGCCAGGAATCCAGGCAAACAAGCCATCGATTCAGAGACCCCAAAATGCCAGGTGTTGGGATCCATCCAACCCAGCCCTCCTTGTTTTAGAGTTGGGAAAAGAGCAGTCCAACATGAGTAATCTGCCTCAGATCGTCTTCTAGCTAGTTCCACATCCAGGGCCAAAACTGAAATTTCATGACTCCAGAACCAGCTTTTTTTTTTTTTTGGAACTATACACATTATTACTACAAGCCTGCATCAGGGTCACCTTTGGTAGAGCCAACGATGCCCTTATTCCTAACATGGCTGAGCCAGAAGAGGTTAATTACCCCTTGTATCCTGTGCCCAACAGCAGCTATGGGAAGCCAGAGTCACCTCATCTTTGATGGGCTCAAGCAAGCAAGAAGTACCAACAGTCTTCAGATCTCAAGGGATCATGGGCAAATCTTTCTCCAAATTCAGCTTCTTTGGGATTTGGTAAATACATCCACCGCGCCAACACCACTCATACAACACGCACTTTTTGAGTGCTCGCTTCGCATCAAGTACTTTAATTGCTGGGGAAGAAAAACTGCATCCACGCTGGCCCCACCTCCAAGGGGCCCCACTGTCAGTTCTCCCAGTTGATCATACCTCACTCCACAACCTTGACCAGTTCCTCCTTGACCACCCAGGACCTGTGACAGCCAGGCACGTAGGAGGTGTCCGATCCACTCTTATTAAAGGAAGTGAGCTCAGTCTAATGGGGGAGGCAGACAAGTCGTTAACAGCCACCATTAGGCATGTACACAGGAACCGGGAAAAGAGCAGGGGCATCAATTCGACACTGGCATGGTTGGCTTCCTAGAGGAGTTGCCACCAGAACTGAGATCTGAGACACAGAAGAGCACCCCACGGACAGGAGGCAGAAGGGGCTGGGATTTAGCAGAATCAATCTGATCCAGGCTTAGACTTCTCTCTCTTCTCGTTTTCACTTCTACTTCATTCCTATCCGCCTTCTTCTTGCAGAGCTGTCGGGTTTCTACTCTCAGATGAAAAAACAACCTTCAGTTGTCCCATAGACACATCCGTGTGAGCCTGTTCCGGTCTCCTTACGAAAGTCACCTGTCTGGGAGGCAGGTGGAAAATCACAGTGGTCACTCTTGGCCTGGCCTGACAAGTAGGAAGAGAGAGGGCATCACAGTCTGATCAGGAGCAGGGCGCAAGGCGGGAAGTGGGTGGAGAAGGTCCTAGCAGGGCGGCTTCCAGTCCTGACCCGGCCTGCTCACTGCGGGGCAGAGGGCCGGGGCCAGCGTCCCCGGGGTCCCCGGGGGCAGCCTCTCCTCTCAGCTCAGGTTAACACTGGACAAAGGCACAGAGAGCGTTCACCCCAGAGCCTGACGCAGCTCGGATTTCAGAACAGGTGACACAGCCTCCCTTGACGCTGGGAGCTTATAAGTCAGCCTGCAGCTGGGCAAACAATGTGCCCAGTGAGTCCAACCCCTCAGCAGGACATGACTGGCCTCACTCACCCTCGGCCCTTTGCTCCCTGCTCCCACTCTTTGCCTCCACTCTCCTCCAGTTCCCCAACACTCCATTTCTCTTGCATCCAGACCTGAGCAACCACGGGCCCCTCCACCTGACACTCTATCTAGTTCACCCCTCCTTAGAAAGCCCTGCTTCCAGAAGTTTCCCATGATCCCACCCCCAGGTCGTGGGGAGCTGTAAGTGCCGGGTTGCGTGCCGGTGTCTCCCTGTAAGTCTCCTTCGGGGCAGAGACAAAGTCCTTTTCATCCCTGTATCCCCAGCACCCCGCCCAGCGCCGGGCCTGTGAGTGTGCCAGGCCCAGGGGACACGTGAGCGTCCTTTCTCTAGTCGGAGCCACTGAGGGATGGACTCCAGACAGCAGGATGAGAAAGCCAAGGTCACTCCCCAGCTGAAGGTCCTCCGGTTGGGGGCGGTGCAGAGAGTGCTCCCTCTGCAAGGAACACCACTCCCTTCTATCTGCAAAGGGCTTCCCCTGCACCACCCTCGGGGCAGGTATTAATCTATCACTTAAGGACGGGGATCCTGAGGCCCAGAAAAATCAGGGGAGTTGCCTGCCATGCCCCTGGGAGAGCACATGGCCCTGCTGGCCCCGGGTCCGTCTGACTCTGGTTCTCCAGCCACTCGGCTTCCCATCACTCCTGCTGGGCCTCTGGCATTGCCCAGGGGAGCCTGGCAACCTGAGCTCCGGCTGAGGGGGTGAGGACCCTGAGGGGGGTGAGGACCCATTGCTTGGGCCCTTCCTGTGACGTGCTAACTCCCCTCCGAGGGCCCCGCAGGGCCTGCCTGAAGCTCCCCCTCCTTAGTGGGGTGCTCGAGGCTCCACGCTTCCCCAGTCAGCCCTCTGCACACATGTGTCTGAACCCCACCCTGTGACTTTTAGGTCCATGTCCCTCGGGAAAAGGGGGGAGACAGCCACAGAAAACTCACGGGCACATGGAGGGAGAGGGGAAGGCAGCAAGGGAGGCACGTGCTATCACCCAGAGCCCAGGAGCCCAGGCAGCCCAGGCAGCCCTGACACTGCACTGCCACCGAGGAAGGACCACCTGTCCCTCCTCCCCACCTCCCAGTCTCACACTTCCGTTTGCAGAAAGCAACTGGGACCCAGCTGGCAATGCAGCTTCTCATCCTTGGGGGGTGCAGGAGGAAGATCAAGAGGCTGTGTCCCCACCGGGCCCTTGCGAGGCCCAAGCACAGGAACAGCTGCTGTGGTTTCCGACTGTCCTGAGCCGGTGGCCTGGCTCCTTCCCCACCAGGAGCTCCGCCTCCTAAGCTAAGGTCTCAGCCTCCCCTGCAGCTGGAACCCTAAGTTAAGGTCTCAGCCCCCCCCTGCAGCTGGAGGGGGCCTCGGCTCCACAAACCCAGTCTGCCGCCAGGACCTGTTGGGATAGAAGTGGAGACCTGAGGGAAGAAGCCCCTTGCAGCGTCCAGGTGCCGCAGCAGCCTCCCCACACCGGGCAGCCAGGACTCCTGGCACCCTGGTCCCTCGAATGTTCCCTGGGGACACTATCTCACCAGATCCCTTCTGCTGCGGGGTCATGCAGGTCACGGCCAGGGGCCTCGGCCTTCCCCAGAGTCTCTGATTTACCCAACAATCTTTTTTTTTTTTTTTTAGATTTTATTTATTTATTCATGAGAGACACAGAGAGAGAGAGAGAGAGAGGCAGAGACACAGGCAGAGGGAGAAGCAGGCTCCATGCAGGGAGCCCGACATGGGACTCGATCCTGGGTCTCCAGGATCACGGCCTGGGCTGAAGGCAGATGCTAAACCACTGAGCCACCAGGGCTGTCCTACCCAACAATCTTTTGACACAAACATTAAAACTCAAGTATAGGGGCGCCAGGGTGGCTCAGTCGGTGAAGAATCTGCCTTTGGCTCAGGTCATGATCTCAGGGTCTCCCTCTGCCTCTGGGGCCACTCCTCATGCTCTCTCGCTCTTTCTATCTCTCTCTCTGTCAAATAAATAAATAAAATATTTAAAACTCAAGTGTAATGTCCTTACAAAACGCATACAAATTGTGAGTATACAGCTCAAGAAATGTTTATAAAGGGAACCATCCCCCATATCAATAAATAGGATATACCAGTACCCCCAGAGCCCCCCCAGGAGCCCTCCCAGAAACTGCCCTCTCTCTAAATGTAATTGCTAACCTGCCTTCTAACAGCATAGATCTGTTGTGCCTCTTCTTGAATTTTATATAAATGGGATCATAAAGCAGATATCCCTTTGCATCTGGCTTCTTCTATGCAACATTGTTTCTGAGATTCCCCAGTGTTGCTCTCTACGGCCCTGTTCTGTTTGTGCTCCTAGCTGGATAATATTCCACTGGAGGAGGAGTAACCCAGTTTGCCCATTCTTGGGGTGCTTCTAGTTTCGGCTTAGTATAAATAATGCTGCTGTCAGCATCCTCACACGTGGCTTTCATGTGCATATAAGCAGAACAGAACTGAGGCCAGCTCAGATTTTTATAAGGAAAAAAAAGTGACTTAAAAAAATTCCCACCCCCAGGGCTTGCAAGCAAGTAGAATCATTTTTCTTTTGTTTTGTTTTATTTTGGGGTTTTTTTTTGGGGGGGGGAGGGTGTTTTTTTTTTAATTCAATTTGCCAACATATAGTATAACACCCAGTGCTCATCCCATCAAGTGCCCCCCTCAGTGCCTGTCACCCAGCTACCCTACCCCCCCCACCTCCCCAAGTAGAATCATTTCTAATGCAGGCATTTAGGGTGACTCCCTGAGCCCACTGCATTCCCTGTAATCAACACCCAACCAAGGCGGCAGGCTGGTGCTAAGGGACCCTACTACTGCTTCGCTGCAGCGTGACATGGCCAACTGCCTGGGTGACCACCTGTGGGCCTCAGTTTCTTCACCTGTAACTGTACCACCCACCTCATCAGACTGTTGTGAGGGCCAAACTGATGGCCGTTCTGAAGGAAAGGGGAAGAAGACGGGTGAACAAATATCGCTGGGGACAGTCTCTGTGTAAGATGCTTCCCAAACATCGGTTCCCTGAGGTGTCACCATCATCTTATGAGGAAGGTCTCACTCTTCTCTTTCTAAAGCTGAGGACAGTAGAGCTCAGGTTTATGGGAGGTCATGCACGTGGCTCCAGGTCACAGGGCTGGTAGGGGGCAGTGTCAGCTTCGCCCAGGTCCACCAGGCACCTCGGCGTGTTGAATATACGCAGAAGGTGTATCTGCCTCCCCTGGGAAGGGGTGTCATGCGCTTCCTCTGAGCCCCGGGTATACTCGTTTGCAGCATGGGCACAGGGAAACCATCAGAGGGCAATTGTGAGGACGAAATGAGTTCATGGTTGGGTAGGGAAGGGGAACTAACGTTTCTGAGGAGAGCCAAGTGATTTACACCTACGACCTGAGTTAATTTTCACAACAGCCTTCCTAGGTGGGAGCCGGATTATTTCCCACTAGCTAGGGCATTCGGGTGTGTCACGAATTGTGACTTGGAAGTCCCAGAGGGAAGCCAGCCCCCACCTCCCTCGGCCCTCCTGGAGGGTTCGTCCTGGGGAAATGTGTTGGTCAGAATCAGCCCTGCAAAGCCCACGATCTCCTGCCACTAAGGCCAAACCCATAATGCCTCCAAATGCCTTTGTTCCTGAAGCCGGGCCTGCACCCCCCAACACACACACACCCCCCACAGGCCCTGCACAGCGAGCTCCCCTCCCAGCCCCCCACGCTATCAAGAAAGCCATTGTCAAATGCACACACTCAAAATGCTAAAAGACTGCGTTTTTATTTTTCAAGGACCCATTCCTAATCACAAGAGGCCACTTAGTCTGAGTGGGGCCCAGTAATGTTGATTAATGATTATGCATTTCTCAAGAGGGTGGGGAACGCTGCTGCTCTCGGTCTCCTGCCCCAGGGCCCGCCCGGGGTGCGCATTAATCAGGGCGCCCCCCGGGGACTCAGAGCGGGGACCAGTGACCTTTGAGCAAGATCGGGCCAGGCCCCAGCCCCGGAGCCCTCGCCCTCGCGCGTCCAGGGGCCTCTGCAGCGCAGGACCCCGCCACCCTCCCTCGGGGGAGGGGCTGGCAGGGGCGTCTCGGGGGTCCCTGCCCCCCTCCAGTGCCCCGCTCACCCCTCGGGTCCCGCGCCCCGAGCACTGAGCATTAATCAGAGCCCACGCGCGCCCAGGGGTTTCATCTTAATGATTTTAAGGGTTGTCTTTAATTCCCTTTCTCTGTGGGACAGACACACAGACACTGGGGAGGAGCGAGCGCTCCCAGCTCCCCCCCCCCCCCCCCCCCCCCCCCCGCTTACACCCACGTTTTCTGGACGCGGAATCCGGGGAATGGGCGGAGGGCGAGCAAACTGCAAGTGAGGAAAGAGAGAGAGAAACGGAGAAAAGTTGAGATTCAAAAATGTCAACTTTGGGGACTTCTTGGGGAGGTGAGAAGTCGGGGGCTCTAGCACGGCCTTAGGGGTCAGGGACCAAATGCGACCAAGCGGAATGAGGATTCTCAGAAGTGCTGGGGTAAGGCACACTTAGCCAAGGGCTGGCACCCCCTACACCCCCACTGGGGGAGGCGGCGTGAGGCAGGCACTTTGCAAGACCGCCAGTTTCCACTATTGCTAGATTTGCACGGACTCGGATTTGGCAGTTCTCGCTTCGAGAAATTGGGTCTAGGAGGTGCCCAACCCCACAGATCTATGTGTGGGTTCATCCCCCAGAAGATGTGCGGGGGGATGTTCACAACAGCACCGCTCCCCATATCCTGAAACTACCCCATGCCCATCAGCAATAGAATGGACGAGAAAATCATGATGCCTTCATACCGCGGAATGGTCTTCAGCAAGGAGAGTGATAGCAACACAATTAGACACAACATGAATGACCTTCGCAAGCATCACAGTAAGTACAAGCAGCCAGGCGCAAGACAAGAGCTGCGGAGTGGTTCCATGCATAGAATATTCTAAACCAGGCAAAAACTAACTTCTGCGGTGAGGAGGCAAGACTGTGGCTCACCTAGGGGGCTTGGTGACCGGCAGGGGGTTCAAGAAGGCTTCCAGGGGCTGGAGATGTCATATCCTGATCAGAGTGCTAGTTACACAGGTGTGTTCCGTTTGTAAAAAACTCATCAAGCTGTACACTTAGGATGTGTGAACTTTCCTAAATGTACGCTGTACAGTAATATTATTTTTTAATTACTTTATTTATTTATTTATTTATTTATTTATTTATTTATTTAAAGTAGGCTCCATGCCCAGTGTGGAGGCCAACTTGGGGCTTGAACTCCCAACGCTGAGATGAAGACCTGAGCTGAGATCAAGAGTCAAATGCTTAACTAACCAAGACACCCAGGTGTCCCGATATTTTTAAAAACAAAACAGCAGCATCGTAGTGGATCTGTTCTTTGGACTTCTTAGTAAAGATTTGAATTACCGTATAATGGCTCTGGTTTGCTGGACCATTGTTTATGCGAAGGTGACACTGTGCTGAGACCATGCTCTGTGTTCTTTCAACGTCATTTGACGTGCCACATGTGCCATCAGGACACTTGGGTTTCCGAGCTTCCCTTGCAGTCAGTTGACACCATGTGACTGAGTGTCGGCCAGCAGCACGTGGATAGAAACGATGTATGCCACTTTCGGCCTGGCCCCTAAAATCTCCTGCATGATCCTCCACTTGCTCTCTCTTTCTCGAAGTGTCCACCATCTACAAAGAGTTCAGTGGACGCTGAGGTCCTGGGAGACTGTGGAGCTCCTCATAGTTTGCACCATGGCAGACAAAAAAAATAAAAATAAAAAAAATAAAGTTCAAAATCCCTGCACTAATTGAAAGGACACGGAGTCTCTGAATAACTGCATGGAGAACCGCCCCTCCTACTCCACTCCCGAACCTTGACCCCACCATCCCACCTGCCTACCCACCTTGTCCTGTGATTTGCGCAAGAACTTGATCTCTGTGGTGATGTCAGTGGGGAATTGGTGATTGCTTGTTATAGCTCTTAGTCTAACCCATCTGAATCACACACACCTTTCAAAAGCCCTTTGCATCCTGGATCTCCCAGTGGGACCGTCTCTGTCTTATAAATGGGAGTAGAAGTGAGCATTTTTAGGGAGAAATACTGGTTTCTCACTCCTTGCATTGCCACAGAGAGGGAATTTCCCAGGAAGGAAAAGTAAAATTCTAATTTTCCTCCCAAAGGGAAGACTTTTATGATTAGTGAGTCAAGGTAGAGCCTGAGCTTAGCCCTTATGAGGCCAGTCAGGCCTCCGGAAGCCACCTTCTGGGCTCTTCCCCAAGGCAAGCTTGCAGGAGTAGACACACACTCCTGTCCTTGTTTCGCGGGGCCAGGGACCAGGGCAGCGTTTCAAATTCTGGGGTTCCGTTTTAGGACGTCTAAGTGACTACACCCCTGTAATGTATTTTCCAATCCATCTTTTCTCAAGAGTGAAGCTAATGTTTTTATCTCTAATAACTGTGATTGTCTCTCACTTGGCTCCAAACTGAGGAGGGAAAGAGGAGAGTGATTTAATGGTCCTCTAAAATCCAGTGAAGACTAGGAAAGTACCTGTTTTCTGTAGCGATGGCCCCAAAATGAGGACAACTGCGAAAAATCATTTTGAACAACAAAAGTCAGGGAAATTTCAAAGGATTTGTAAAAAGGTGGTGGGGTGGGGGGGGGGGGAGGCAAAAAGGGACGGGACCGAGGGGTAATTTGTGACAACAGTAGCTGTGACCCTTCTCTTGCTAGACAATTTAGATCAGCCTCCCTTCTGTCTTTTAGGTATTAGGATTTGAAATTTCATTAGAGCAAAGAGTGTCATGCCTAAAGATCACTTGAAAATCTGATTGAGGTCATCTTTGAGGTACCCTGTAGCCTGAAGGATCTCTGAGCTTATTTAAGGATTCCAAAATTCCATTTTTGTACTGTTTGCCAACCATGGCGGTCTGGGACAGACATAGACACACGGTGGCTAGAACGTAGAGGGAAGGCTGACGGTCGGCTTCTAAATTAAAGGCCTTTCGGCAGGCAAAGAAGAGATGCATCCAGGTGATCTTGGCCAAGGGGAGAGTGGTGCTCAACCTTTCTTTCTGTCTTGGACAGACTTTGATTGTCTCACCCGAAGGGATGAAAGATGGTCACCAGTACCCCTTCTAGGCCAGAGAGAGTTGAGAGTGCTCCAGCTGCGAGAGGCGGAAGGGCACGTTGCATGTAAGGACCTGAGCGGAGGTCGTTGGGAAGTTATTACAGCACTCTAGGGGGTGTATTAGTTTCTGGGGCCTCTGTAACAAATCACCACAAATTTGATGGCAAATTTGAGACTCTTACTTTCTCACGACTGTAGAGGCCAGAAGTCCAAAACCAAGGTGTTAGCTGGACCACACTTCCTCCAAAGGCTCTATGGGAGACATACTCCTTGCCTCTTCCAGCTTCTGGTGGCATCAGGTGTTCTTTGGTCCTCCTTGCTCCAATCTCGTCCTCTGTCTTCG
Organism: Vulpes vulpes; assembly: GCF_048418805.1. Taxonomy (NCBI): domain Eukaryota; kingdom Metazoa; phylum Chordata; class Mammalia; order Carnivora; family Canidae; genus Vulpes; species Vulpes vulpes. The sequence goes on along the minus strand of NC_132792.1, from coordinate 15,704,643 downwards.
TGTCACCTGCTCTGTGTCTGTGTCTTCCCCTCTTCTGTCAAGTATCTCATGTGCCTTTTTTTTTTTTTTTTAAGAGACGGGAAGGACAGAGAGAGGGAGAGAGAATCCCAAGCAAATTCCCCACTGAATGCAGAGCCCAACATGCGGCTTGAATTCATGACCTTGAGGTCATGACCTGAGCTGAAATTAAGAGTGGATGCTTAACCAATTGAGCCACCCAGGCCCCCCTCCCCTGTATGCCTCTTATGGGACACTTGTCATTGGATTCAGAGCCCACCTGGATAATCCAGGATGATCTCATCTCAAGATCCTTTATTATATCTGTGAAAATCATTTCTCCAGATAAAGTCATATTCATAGATTCTAGGAACTAGTACATGGATGTATCTTTTGGGGGCCACTATGCAACCCTCTGGAGAGGGGGTATCATAATTTTGAGGAGTAGGTAATGATCAAACATTTGAAATAATGTCTGAAATAATTTCAAATAATAAACATAATGAAATCATCTTAATTTTTTAGTTTATTTATTTAAGTAATCTCTACATCCAACATGGGGCTCAAACTCACAACCCTGAGATCAAGAGTCACATGCTTTTCTGACTGAGCCAGTCAGGTGCCCCAAAACTGTCTTAATTTTTTAGCCACAGAATTCCCCTGCTTCCCTGACCGAGTCTTGCTTTGTATCTGGTGAGTAACTTTAATAAGCCTTTCTAAGACGGGTAGATCTGATTAACTGCAAAGCTTTTATTTTGCCGAGTATAGAGCTTTAGAGCCAGGGCAAAACTGACCAAGACAGAGTGGACTGGAAGAGCCACCTGGGGAAAGGATGAAGAGAAGGCAGGAAGCCAGCTGACAGCTCTCAAGAGAATTTAGGTTATGAAATGGATCCATTCCTTCAACAAATATTTATCTCAAGAAAGCTGTGCCCGCCAACCTTTGTGCTAGGTACTGGGGATGTGACAGTGAACACACACAGAGACGGTCTCTCTTCTCAAGAAAGGTGGGGAGTCACTTATCCCTCTGATGTTCAATGTCAACCCTCTTCACCTTCTTCCCCCCAAATCTTCAGCAAAATCCACACTGCTTGCTAATGTTCTGGAGATGAACTTGAGAGAGGAGATGGGGGGACATAGAGTCTTACTCCTGGGTTGGAATGAGGCAAAGCCAGAGATTCTTCCAGAAGGCCACACATGTGATCTACATTGCATGTTAGTGGGCCAGCTGGGGCTTTTTAGGCATCCAGCATCTACTTCCCCCTTCTTATGAACGAGGAGTACTTTGGTTTGCTCTTGAATATTACTACTCCCCCATTGCAGAGTCTTAAATGGGACTGCCAGTCAAATGTTTTTCCCCCAATTCCTATTCACAGGAGATTCACAAGGTCAGAGGTAGGCCAATAAGACTTGGGAATTGAGCCCTAAAAGGAGAAACCCAAGTACAGAATAAGAAATATCTTAGCCCAGCAGATGTGGTTCAGATTAGTTTCTGCTCCCCTGAATCCCTGGTCCCCCTTCCTGCCAGGTGTCTCAGCAGCCCCCTGAAATCCATGAGGTACCGTATATCCTTCCAATAAATTCTCTTTTTTGTTGAAGTTAATCAGAGTCCTTTCGGGATACCTGTAACCAAAGAGCCCTCACTGATGGAAGGGATCAGGCAAAGGCCCAATCCTTCCCTTCCAGTAAGGAGGAGTCTGGGCACCTGCAGATGTTGAAGGCATGCTGTGGTGACAGATGCCATCTTACAGCCTCAGAGCTGGGTCTGTGACTTCTGTATCACGACAGTTTTGATCAAAATCTAAAGTCTCCCTTGAGCTAACGGTGATTGCCCTTAATTAACGAGGACACTCACTGTACCAGTGCCAGCCCTCAAAAAGGCCAATGTGGTGACAGAGAAGGGACAGGGATCAAATTCATCTAGGTCAGTTTGAAGGCTGCCAATGACAACCTGAGCTTAATAAACATTTCCTGAGTGATCCTTAAACCTTGCACCTGAATCCAATTCCACACTCCCTGTGGGTCTTTCTGGCCCTGGTGACATGGCAGGGGTTTTTCCTCCTTCCTAAGTGCATATGTACTTGTACAGGCAACAGGGGAATTCCGCAGGGAAGAGAAAGCTAAATTTATACCTTCAATTAATCTTCCAGTGTTCTCACCTGCCTCCAGTCTATAGAGTCTCCTTTTGCCCCAGTCACAAGGGTCACACCCGTTCGCTGATATTACCCATTGTAGACAGAAGCCGCTTGACTGCTTTTTAAAAGTATCTCAACTTTGAATCCAGTCTTCCCAGGATCTCCGACCTCTTCCAATATCCTGTTTCAGGGAACTATGATCCCCCTGTATGAACAAGAAATCCTTGAAGGCTCCTGGGAGACTAAGCCATTAGCTCGCTTCCTAAACAGGCCAAATTCCTGCCCAACCCAATCCCTAGTCCAGTAGAGAGCACACACCCTGAAGACAGAGCTGGTCCTAATTGCACCTGTCCAAACACTACTCAAGAGACACCTAGTTTTTATAATAGAACTTATATACATGTTTACATAAATGTTTTTTTTTTTTTTTTTTTTTTTTTTAGGATCCCTCCCCACCCCGTGCCACCTTTGCAAGCCACAAGGTAATTCCTTGATAGAAAGCTAATTTATACCTTCAACTAAAGTTTCCAGATATTCTGGCCTGCCTTAGGCCTGGCAAGAAAAGGATCTTTTTTCGCCACTTGATGGCCAGATTCTGAACGTTGGCTTCCTCAACTGCAGAGCAGCAGCAGAGATCTTAACTCAGAGCTGGGTTCGTATCTTGTCTTTGGCACTGTGTAGCTGCTTGATCTTAGGCACCCTCACATCTGAGTCAAGAGTTTCCTTCCCTGAGAAATGGGGATAAGAATCCCTACTTCACAAGTTGGTTCCCAACCCCAGCCAAAGAGTAGAATCACTGTGAACTTTAAAAACATGCAGGAGAGCAATGCAAGAAATCTGCACCCTTAAAAAATCCCAAGTGATTTTCTGGGACAGGCAGACTGGAAAGCAGAGATTGGAGGCTTACCTTAAATGATGTAGAAAGTACCTGGCACATCCAGTACCCAGGTATCTACCCTACCAGAGTTGGGAAGATAAGGAGGGCACGTGGACAACCATTCTGGGCTTTCATCATACATGTCAGGATTACATGACATGATCCTCTCCCCGAATCCCAATCCCAACTGCCAGAGCCACTCTGGAAAGCAGATAAGTCAACTGCCAGGAAGCACGTGTTTTCTCAGCCCCACCTTCCGAGATACTAACAGTATAAAGTCCGAAGAGCGAGAATTAGACTTTTCCCAAGGTGAAGCTTTGCTATTAAGTAAATGCTGCAAATTTTAAAGGGGAAGGGACCTCAGAAACAGAGTGGCCATGAATGGAGCAGTTGGCAACCAGCATCGCCCGTTCAGTCAGTGTTACTCAAAGGCAGCTTGGAACACGGTGACACTGGCAATATGCCATCTCCTGAAATAAGCAAAATCATTCCTTTCTAACTTTCTGGAATTTCCCCCAAGACAAGGAGAGGGGTGCAGCACTGCTCCTTCTCATCACCCCACCTCATGATGGATGAATGAAGAGAGCCCAATACCTGGCATACAAATTTGGGTGGTTCATGCTCTAGAAAAAAAGGCTCATCAGTGTCATGGCATCTGCCTTCCAGTCTCTAGGTTCTGACATGGCAAGGGGATTAAACGAATTCTGTAGGGTTCCAGGAGTCAGACCCATGGGCTACAGAAATGCCATAAAGCACCCTACAACTGGATAGGGTTCCTAACTCAGTGTTCGTTAAAATCAAAACCCAGACATTCTGCTTCCAGGAATGAATCCTACAGATAGTCCCCAACATGTGAACAGAAGTAGGTACTGAAATATGCTGCATCACTGAAATAGCAACAAATCCTGGGCACTCCTAAATGCCCAAGAGTTGAGTGGTTCCAAAAATGACGTAGTACCTAAAAGAGGCAGCAGAGTAGGTACATGGAAATTTAAGGCAGACAACCATCAAGTTGTACACTTTAATTTACAATTTTTACCAATAAAAAGGATTAGTTACAAAAGGGGAAGTTCTCGATACAAAATGTTTTTTTTTTTTTAATTTCACTCATTAATAGAATCCACCATCGTGTCTTGCCTTGCCAAATCAAATCTCAAATAGCTTGCTTAGCTAAAATTATTCCAAAAAGACAGGTCATCCAGACAAAATTATCAGCTCCCTAAATGTATTTAAAAAGGAAAATTTAATGAACATTTTGCCTTGAACTTAGGTGTCCTAAAGAATACTTGTAACCCTTTACCAAAACTACTGCTGGCAGGCAGCTGAGTGGCTAAGAGGGCAAAGAAGAGCGTCGGGCTCACTTACGAGAACCTTCTTACACGTACAATGAGTTTCCGCTCCTGTATGATGAGCGCACATGCGACATGACAGGACTAATGGCTTCTAAAAGTTTACAAGTAAATTTTATTGTGGCCACAGGTCAACAGCAAAAACATACGACAGTTGAGGTTCAGATTCTCTCGGGCTCCTATTTTATAGTATAACTTAAATATGGAGAGGTACACACAAACAAACTTTTATTAAAAACGGGCTATTTTCAAATCCCCACTTCCTGGGAGAACACACGTCACTACTGCTTAGAGGTGGGGCGCGGGACAGTCACACCGGTAGAGCACAAAGTTTCCTGAGAAGAAACCAATCAAAACGACCAAAGCCTTTCCAGCTGACTCCAAGTGTGGCAGCCACTCAACACTGGTCCTGGCAGGCTGCTTTCGGACTAAAAACACAAAATAAGAAACTGGCAAACACCAGGGCCTTCAAAAAAACTTTATTGGGGGATAAGCCTCACTCTGATGTGAAAAGCCCACCTATGAAAAAAGAAGTTGTGGGTATTTACGCTGGTCTGATGTGCATTCGTGACGTGTACCTTCATGGCTCAAAATAAAGACCCTCAAGCACAAATGATTCTAAAGCCATTACAACCCAGAGTTATGGGATCTACCTAGATGTGCTTGTAGTAGCTCTCAACATACGATCTCTGTACAGAGAGCTGCACCTTCCTCACAATTAACTGAAGCACATGGCCAGTAAAAGGGGAAGGAGAGAAAAAAGACAATTTAAATAGGGTATGAGGTTGTCCTGTCCACACTATTCAATGAACATAAAACTAGGAGGAGGAAATGTGATCATGCCCAGGTCTCTCTCAGAGAGAGCAACTCCCTGCGGCAAATGTGATTTGGAACTTTCTAGCACAACACAACCCAAACTACTCTGGCCCACACAAAACCAGTATGCTGTACATGAGATGCAAAGGGATTATGCCCCCCAGTTCACATTAGCCCCCCACCCACCACCCCCGCAAGATGCAGCTCCACTTGAGTTTCTACCACTTGACCTGGAGAAAACAAAAAGGACTAGCAACAACCCTCAGCCCCAGTCTGTGGCCCTCACTGACACAGTGGTGTTTTTTTTTTTTTTTTTTTTCGTAAGAAACATCTGTAGAGGTGGCAAATGGTTGCACCTGATACCAGGTCACAGCAATTCCAAAAGCTGATGAAGCTCTCCGTCCGCTGGTCCAGTCTTCTCTTCTACTGTTATATAGTTCTGCCACCAAAGGGGGGAACGCAGTGGACAAGTTCTCTGTGACCAAGCCTTGGCAGAAGTCAATAAATAAGAGAGCTTGTCACAGGCAGAACCATGTTATGGGCAACCTCCTCTAGCTGCAAGTGTGGGGGTCGGGGAAAGAAGGAGGGAGGCGTGTGTGCGAGAAAGAGGTAAGAGTCCCTTCGTCAAGGGTTTGGTGACCCAACCCCACAAGCCCAGCTTGGTGCCAGCAGACTGGGACCTGCCAAAACCCATTAATTCAGACGGAAAAGGAAGAGAAGACACCAAAAAAATATAGTCAGTTCTGAAATTTGCACAGTTGATATTTGTTCTTCGTAGCAGTAAGGACTTGAATGAGAATCACGAAACTTGAGGAACACTTATATTTTTCTTCAGGATTTAAAAAATTGTGTCTTGTACTGAAAGACTACATTCAGTGTGGGTCGGGTCCGACAGCATTTGCTAGAACTTGGTTGGTAAGCACACCCAGCACTGGGAGGAAACGTCATCTGAGCGGAGTGGCTGGCGGGCAGGCCCGAGGCCGCCCCTTCACTGGTCCCCAAGCCGAAAGCCCTGTCCCCAGTTGTGTCTCCCGCCTCCGCCGTTCTGGTCCGCAGCTCGCCTCATGCTTGCAGGGGGCACACCGAATCCTGACACCCCTCCTCTCCTGCTGGGCAGCCAGCGGTACCTGGGTGGGGGGGACAAAGGGAGAGAAGACGACACAATCACTTTGGCAGAGTGATCCCAGCACTCAGTGCACCTTCCTTTCTTGGTGTCCCTGTGGCAGCTGTCTCACTGAATCGTATTAGCGCGGCCAATGGAAGGCCAAGGACAAGTCTTACTTTAACTCGGGCCTTTTCAGCACTTGGCTCAATGCCCTGACCACAGGCGGTACGTGCTTTTCAGGTTTCTTTCTTTCTTTCTTTTCTTTTTTTTTTTTTTTTTTTTAAGATTTTATGTATTTATTTGAGAGAGAGAGAGAAGAAGCACGAGGAGAGGGAGAAGCAGACTCTCCACTGAGCAGGAGGCCCAACATCGGGCTTGATCTCGGGACTCTGGGATCATGACCTGAGCAGAAGCCAGACGCTTGGCCAACTGAGTCACCCAGGCGCCCCACTTTTCGGGTTTCTTATATTTACTCCGTTCCCAGCCAGATTCACACTCAATTTGTTTTCTGATTATGAAAGTAATTCATGCTGAAGAGTATGGAAACAAAAATATTACTCCCACAAGCCCAACAACCAGAAAGAACCAACCATATATAGCATTTTGACATATCTAAATACAGATCAAACTAGATCAAAGCAGACAAAACAAATTCACGTGCAGAAGATGAATCCGCAGCCTGAGTGTTGAGGCCCAACAGAGTCCACTGCCACATCTGGGCTCCACGGCATCCACCAAGGGGGATCGGAGAGGCCCTCTTGGTCTTGGGAGTCTGGGGTGTGTTTTTCCTGTGAATGCCTAATCTGCCCTCTGACAGCATTCCTTCCATCTCCAATATGGTGGGAACGCTGAAGCCCAAAAAGGGGATCTGATTTCACATGTGACAGATTAGTAAACCAAGAGTCACAGAACAGCTAAGAAAACATACACCCCAGCCTGTGTTCTGTTGGGCTCTGACCTCTCTGGACTCAGAGTAAACGGAGAATGTGTTTAAATCTATTCCACTTAGTGGCTCAGTCAGTTGAGCGTCTGCCTTTGTTCCGCTCAGGACATGATCCCGGGCCACATCAGGCTCCCTGCTCAGTGGAGAGTCTGCTTCTCCCTCTCCCTCTCCCCTTCCATGCTCGCGCACTCTCAAATCAATAAATAAAATCTTAAAAAAAAAAAAAAAAAAAAAAAAAAAAACTATTCCACTTAAATTCTAATGTTTACAATTGTGCTCGAAGGCAGAGACCATCACCCGATGCCCCTGCTCAAAACCCTCATGGGACCAACAACAACCCAAGAGTGGTGACTGCCCACAGCAAAGAGCCTGCAGAGCACAACCCAATCACCCAGTGCTTCGCTTACACCAGATGCTGTCTGTGCATACACTCACCTTGTCTTCACCACAACAATATGGGGCAGGCTCGATTAGTATCCCATTTTATACATGAGAAAACCAAAACAAGACTGAATAAAGCCCTTCTAAAGGTGACCATAGGGATTCAAACCCAGGTGTCCTGGCTCCAGAGCTTGCACCACCTGTACCACTTACTGCACTGCGGCCTGCTGAGGGGACCCACAGGGTGTGGTTCAGGTGACAACGGTCGGTGACTGGAGTCCTCACTTGTTTACATCATCCCTGAGACTTTCCTGTTCCCGCCAAAACCAGACAATGAACCCCTTTCAAACAGAAAAATAACTGTGCGCAGAAGAGGATCTACTTTTCCAAATGGAATGCAGAACAGGGATCTATCTTAGAATTCTAGAACTCCCATCTTCCCTTTTAAACAAATACAGCTTTGTCTTTAAATCAAAATGTATTTGCAACTTCTGATTTTTCAATATCCTTGATGTTCCAGTACAATAATATTCCTCCAAAGTGTGTAATAAAGTAGAACACTTAAAAAGGTCTGTCTTGCCTTGTTTCCTACTGTAAGACAATATGGAAGCCATCTCCACTGCTTAAATGGATAGTGAAATTAAATGCAAGTAATTAGTACAAAAAGACACCCAATTATACATAATCAACAAAAATTTATGGTAATTTCAAAGCAGTTACTGCTTTTGCAAGGAGCTACATTTTATCATCTGATCTTTATGCAAAATTCAACAGAAGGGCTTTTCCGCCAACAGAGAATGCTCAAATGGAAGGCAGGCTCCAGTGTGCCCTTGATTTTGCTGCTAGAATCTCGGATACTTTATTTCCTGCAATTGAGAAATATCTACAAGCCGGGAAGTCAGAATATGGCCATTTAAAGCAAAAGAACTGCTGGCTACCCACCAAAGGACCAAGTTTTTTTCTTTTTTTTAATTGATGCATCTGCCATCTGACTTGATAAACCTAGATCAGAAATCCAAACCTGCTGTTATCGTGTCCTTTGATAATTAGAAAGCAGATTGGTCATTTGTTTTCTTAGCCTGAAGGCAACTCAAGGCTCAGAAGACAAACAAGTTTCTTTCTATGCTCTTAAAAAAGAGAGAAAGTACAATAGTGTACTTCTCTGTTTGTATGTTATATTTCACAGAAGAAGGCTTTCAAAAACCTACCACTAACTGACAAAGGGGGTGGGGGGGTGAAGGGGCCTACTCAAGTTTTACTGCTCTCACTGACCCCTCCAGAAGAATGACAAACCGCGAAACATTAAAATGAGCAAGATGTGAAAGGGTGTTTTTTTTTTTAAAGCTTTTCAATGCAAGCTATGACTGCATATCCCCGACTGGAGATTAGGCGTGATTGTCAGGCAGGCTGTGACACCCAGATGGTGATTTCACTGGTCCCTTCTTCAACTGCCTTTTGCTTCACTGACAGAATGGCCACACTACTTACATGCTTAAGTGTGTCAGCATCTCTTCTGGTTCGTAAAATCCCACTCCAGCCCCAACTTTAAGAACAAGACTAAGAGCTCGTATTTACTGGACACCCACGGCTGTACGGCCAACAGCATACCATTCCACCTGCAGCCATGGGAGACAGGGCTTCTCCTGGATTTACAATTTGCAAGTTGGAGCTCGGAGGTGTTATTAATTCCCCTAATTATCAAAACTGGTAGACGGGAATGGGATTCCAACCCAAGTCTGTCACAGGCCCTCAGCCCCCTCACCTGAATAAACCCTGAAATCAAAGAAGGAACCAGTACGTACTCCCGGGGTGCTTGGACTATCCAACCCTGAGTTTCTCACTTTCACTTTAAAAAGTCCCACAAATTTTCTGTTCTACAGCATCTAATAGAAAAAGGGTTGAAATTGCTAACCAAGGAGTTAACTTAGCCCCTTTGCCTCTTCTCTGGCCAAACCTTGTGGAAAACTGATACTCTGAGAGACGGTAGCCTTGTGCTGTTACTGTGCCTGGCCCCCTGCGCACTGCTGTCCACACTGGCACCGTATGCCTTGCCCCGTGTCCTGCAGAGCTATGGTGTCCCCTGGGAAGCCTGACATGAGTCAGCAGCCCCTGGCTGCAAGGGCTCCACAGAGATGACCATACTGTGGCTCTGAGCCCTGGCTTCCTGTAACTGGGTGACCGGGGCAGTTTGTTGGCTCACAGTTCTCTGTCCACCCAAAGAGGTAAATGCTGTATCTCGTGGAGTTTTGATGAGGACGCCTAAAACATGGGCAAATGGCTATTCAATGAGTAAAAACACACTTACAGAAACTGAGGTGTGGAGAGAAAATTCCTTCCTCCCAAGTCCATCGGGTATCTGAACATTAGGAAGAAGTAAAGATGTCCAACAAGATTTCCAATTAGCTCATTGATTACCCTGCAAACAAAGAGCCAAGTGAGTTTGAAGACATTCAAGCAGTCAGGTGAGATGTAGCCAGTTTTAACTAGAGGCCCAGGGAAGAGAGTCTTCCTGGCAACCCACTGCTGGTCTCTGGGAGCCTGTGACAGCTCCACAATGAGCCCTTTTGTGGTCTGTATGGTGAATGCATTCGGAGGGAAGGGAAATTCAGTCCTGCTGGAGTCTGTGCTCTACAAGACCAGCTGCCCTGACATCTCTTTCAAGCCCCATCTCATCCTCAAAATACTGTTTTTGCTACTTCCTGCCTCCAGAGTTGGAAGCTGCAAAGCAAGCTTCTGACTGTTTCAGTCATAAATACTGTATTTGCAAACCATGGGCAAATCAAAAGGCTAGCAAGAGAGAAGCAGGGGAATATGGAAAGGCACAGGGGGAAGAGTGAACGCCTGTTCCCCCATTCCTAGAGCCACAGCACTTCTCCCTCACATCTTTGAGTATAAGACATCACAAAGATCACTTGGCATAGCTGACCTTCACCTTGTAATCCTAAAATAAACATTGACCTTCAGTTTTCCCATGGCTTACATACAGGCCACTTCAAGGTTTTATAGATCCACTCCTACTATCACATATCCTTCTGCGTCTTCTCCTGCCACGTGATTCCTGTCAGGGACAAATCAACAGCCACAACTACTCCCAGACTCTGCCCATCCGGGTGGCAGGGCAGCTTTACCACGCTCAGAACTTGCTATGCTCTGTTTGCTGACTCATTCATTTCTATCAACGTCCTACAGGCATTAGGACCACACAGAGCAGAAATGTCAGACATGTTAAAGGCCCCAGTACTATTAAAATCTGTTAAAACATTTAAAATATTTTGTAGTACAATAGGAGTTCACAGAACAGTTGCATCTTGATATCTTCCTTTTACAATTTTGACTGGATGCTTTAAAGGTCTTCCTTTCAGCTCCAATTCCAGACTAGAAATCTGAGGCTATTTGGCTAAAACTTCTGTACTATCAAACCACTTACAAAACTACTTCCCATCTGAGAATCTGCATTTCGATGACTGGTGAGCAGCTTTCAAGGCATCCTGGAAATGCCTCAAGTATAAAAAACAAAGGGATGCCTGGATGGCTCATCGGTTGAGCACCTGCCTTCCACCCAGAGCATGATCCTGGAATTCCAGGATCAGGTCCCACATCAGGCTCCCTGCGGGGAGGGAAGCCTGCTTCTCTCTCTACCTGTGTCTCTGCCTCTCTCTGTGTGTCTCTCATGAATGAATAAATTTTTTAAAAATCTTTAAAAAAAAAAAAAAAGAATAAAAAACATAGTAATTTTACGTATAATTCTTAGAGTCATCAGCTCAGACACAAATTAAATTAGTTCTTTGTTTACTCAGTCTGGACAATGAATTCAGAAATTCTTATTCAAAAACATGTACATGGAAATGTACTGTGCCTAATGATGAGCTAACAAAATAACAATCATTCAACGCTAAATGCACTTAAAGCCCTACAATTTAATCAATTAAATCAAAATGAAATTATAGTTAAAAAAAAAAGAAAAAGAAAAAAAAGAAATTATAGTTGATTCTTGAACACAGATCTGAATTTTGTGGATCCACTTATATGTGGGGTTTTTTTTTTGAGAAATATAGTACAGTTCTAACACATTAATTGACTGCTTGTGCCATAAGCAAGGCTTTGGTCAATGGGAGACAATTAGCAATTAAGTTTTGGAAGAGTTAAAGAATATACACAAATTTCCAACGATGCAGGAGGTTGATGCTCCTAGCCCCCATTGTTCAAGGGTCAACTTTATTTCATAAGCATAAGGTTCCAATGCATCAATGTTGAACAACTTTCAAATTTTATAAAGATTAGAGAAGGGAGATAAGGAATAATGGAAGTCTTCTAGGGATTTGTTTCCAATTAAGTAAATCTAGTATCACTTACGAGCCTCCGATGATATAGTTGAATCCAAGGATAACCCAAGGTAAATAACAGGCCTAGGAAAAAATATACACAAACATGAATAACCACACCTAAAAAGGATACAGGTGCTAGGGGGCTGGAATGGGTAAAAGATATACTGACAAGAGCTTTATATAAATCCCTTGGAAAGACTGCGGTAATTTCTCAGACCAGTCTAGCATTATTGTCCTTGAAACTTCCTATCTCAAATTATACAGGGGGCGCCTGAGTGGCTTGGTTGGTTAAGTACCTGACTCTTTGGTTTTGGCTCAGGTCATGATCTCAGGGTCATGGGATTGAGCCCTGTGCACTCAGCAGGGAGTCTGCTTGAGATTCTCTCTTGCCTTCTGCCCCTCCCCTCACTTGCATGCTCGAGCTCTATCTAGCTAAAATAAATACATTTTTAAAAAATAAAATTATACTTATTCATATATTAGTAACTAGAGAGACAGAGTACTTTGCCCATGGTTCAGATACAACACATGCCCCTCTGGGTGAATATTAACAAAGATCTTCACAAAGGAGATGGGTGTCCTATGGATGCTGGTGAAAACATGACCCTGAAAAGAACCACATTAAGACTCTAATTGGCAAAATTGCTACCCATGAACTAAAATATCCCATCTTTTTAGGTTCTTCTTTTACATATTTCACAAAATTACTTTGAATTTTTATCTCATTACACCGATACCTTGAACAAATACTCTCCCCAGTGACAAAGCTCTTCAGTTGAGGCTCTGGCCAGACCAGATTCAGCACATTATACCAAGAGCTAAGGGAGCTGCAAGGAACTTCACAAACTAGTAAAGAAAGGGTTGCATATAAATAACTTGGAGACCGAATGTGGTTAAGTACCATAAGAGAAAGAGAACATCTTACAGAGCCCAGAGGCGAGACAAATTCTAGGCAGGAGACCCGGAAGTATGTTCAGTCCCAATTCAAATGAAGAACAGGTAGGATTTACAAGAGGAAGAGAATAAAAAAGATGCTACCAGTGGAAAACTGTGAGAGAAGGCACTAAGGGAAGTGTTTGGTGACAAAAATAATCTGTCTTAGCTAAAGTGTAAAATACATTAACAGGGAATAGTAAGAATAGATTTTAAAAGAGAGTGCTCCCCAGGAGTATCTTTCCTTTTTCCTCTTTTTTTTTTTTTTTTAAAGCTTTTATTTTTATTTATTCATGAGAGAGACACAAAGAGAGAGGCAGAGACACAGGCAGAGGGAGAAGCAGGCTCCCTGAGGGAAGCCTGATGCAGGACTGGATCCCAGGACCCCAAGATTACGCCCTGAGCCAAAGGCAGCCACTCAACCGCTGAGCCACCCAGGTGCCCCGCCTCCTTCCTCCTCTCTATCACGCACAGACATGAGACCACTTAGGGACACAAGCCTGAGGGGCCTGAAGCACAGAGGGAGTGAGAAGTAACAGCAAAGGATTCCAGGTTGGCTGCAGACAGGCAGGGCACTGAGCAGGGGAGAGGGGGCTTGCCTATGGTACGCTGCTCTGCAGTGACCTCTTCCGGATGAGTCAGAAAGTGCATCTCTGAGCTGAGGGGATTTTGCAAAGACAAATGAAAAGGAAAATTTTCCAACTACATGAAAGTACCTTAAACCGCGTTCCAAACCAAAACGATACAATCATGTCTCTGTTCAGCTGGGCCCAGACATAAAGTACTGACATGATCAGAGGAATCATCAGCAACTGCAAAAGAAGTCAACATGTAAAGACAAGGCTCCAGAGGCACTTCAAACAGGCTCAGCGTGAATCTATCTTTTTTTTTAACCTCTCCCCTACAAACAAATTCTCATATGGCTATTCAAAACCAAAAAGAAATTCAATCATCAGAATTACAAACTGTGTTAATCAATTGGACAAAGCACACTACAAAATCCTGTAACAAAATACAATTATTTTAGACATATTCAGAAATCTCAGGATCAAACTTGATTATTTGAAAAAAAGCAGGCAGTAAAACTCTACCTAATGTATATTCTCAATTAATTAAAAAAAATACATATCCATATAATGCATAGAAAATACTGGAGAACCATCACTGTCCATGCACAAACATTGTGAAGAAGCCCAAAATGAGCAAGGAAAATAACAGTTTAGATAATTCATGTAAGACTTTCAATATAAAAGTTATAATTCTGGTAATTTCAAAATGCCACATAGTTAGCCACAGAGTTAATGCAATGTAAGCTTCTCTCAAAGGCCATTCATTATAAATCTGAAACCTATAAAAGGGCAAACAGTTTCAAGGGACACTTACCTGCATATCCATTGCTAAGCCAGTAATCTTGGTTTATAAAGTTAAAGATCAGATACAAAAAAAACATTGTGCACCTAGTATCAGTTCATTTCATTCCTGTGTCCTGAAAGAAAACACTTTTCTGTAGTTCAGGTTGTCTAAAACATCCCAGAACACAAAGGTACCTAATCATCTTCATTATGAATACTCTCTTATACTATTACGATGACAAGGAAATGTGACAAATGAACTGCTTTGGCATATGACTCAGATGGCCCCTTTGCGTCCTCTCTGCCTTGCCCTGTGTTTCAGCATCTCATCTTCAAATGGAAGACGGAGATACCTGTGCCCTGAAACAAATAATGATTCTACTCACATCCAGGGCTCCACAGCATGGTTGAGGTTCCAGAACATTTTTTTTTTCTTCCCTTAAAAGAGGGGAAAGGGCAATCAAAGTGCCACATGTCCTGGCTCTTGGCCAAGTTTCAATGGAAGCTAAGCCCCAAAGCAATGTTAAGTTCACCAACTGGGTGCAGACTGAGCCATCAGGCCCCTTCTGCTGCTCTCACCATCTGTACAGGTCCGCAGCTGGAAGGCTGCTGGCAGCTGTGGCTGTGACACAGCAGAGATGAGCTGGGTCCTTTCCCAGAGCTGGGGACTTATGGGGGAACTGAATTACTGGGTAAGCCCCCGAAACAAGGACTGCAACAAAGTCAGGAAAGGATGCTCCTTGTAAATTCATTTTCTGAGAAGGAGCATAGATTCCAAAAGCTGTCTCATGGCATGGAATCTCTTTGTGCTACAGTCAAACAAGCTGTCACACATGAGAACGCAGAGAACCAGGAACAAGAAGAGGGACGGCAATAAAATTCAACCAAATGTGGGAAACCTCACAACAGCAAGAGGACGCATCACTCAAGGGCTATGTGATTTACGACAGCTTCAAAAACGAACTTTAATTATTCCTAATTATTAACTGTAGTAAACAAAGATGCAAATACTATATAATTTGAACTGTTGTATAGAACACGGTCTACTTCCCCAAACCTGAAAATAATAGTTTATTTCTGGCCCCAAATAACAGACT
The DNA here is from genome assembly GCF_048418805.1 of Vulpes vulpes. Classification (NCBI taxonomy): domain Eukaryota; kingdom Metazoa; phylum Chordata; class Mammalia; order Carnivora; family Canidae; genus Vulpes; species Vulpes vulpes. Next base: position 15,689,334 of record NC_132792.1, on the reverse strand, counting down.
AAAGGATACCACGATGCAAATCCAGTTAAAGAGGAGCATGAATAAATAGTCTGCCGGCCTCCCATCAAAAGCTCCTAGAAACAAAAACAAGCCAAATGTCATGGTTCAGAATTTCAGAACAAAGTGACTTCTATGTAGGGAAATACTTCAAAAAGTTATAGAGAAAGCCAAAATGAGAATATCTTTAAATTTCTCCTCTCAAGCAAAAGAAAAGTAAATTTTTAAAAATATCTAAAACGATTCCCTTGGAGCATGCAACCCTTGATCTTGGGGTTGTGGGCTTGAGCCCCATGTTAGGTGTTGAGAATACTTAAAATAAAAATCTTTAAAAACAAATTAAAAAAATAGGGATCCCTGGGTGGCTCAGTTGTTTAAGTGTCTGCCTTCGGCTCAGGTCATGGTCCCAGGTCTGGCATCGAGCCCCAAGTCAGGCTCTCTGTTCATCAGGGAGCTTTCTTCTTCTCCCTCTCCCTCTGGATGCTGCGCCCAACCCCCACCCCTGCCCCGCTGCTTGCACTCGCTCTGTGTGTCAAATAACTAAGTAAAACCTTAAAAATAAATAAATAAAACCACTTCCTCAACAAAGCCCTGAGCTACAGTCAACTGAGTAATGCTAATCTGTGTTCTCCTAGCTGAATTCCAGTAAGGATCATGCTCCCCAACTACCACAGGCTGAAGGACTCATGTGGAGGAGAATCTGTTCCAAAGCTCCTGAGATTGCACCTCCTGAAGACATCACAACCAGTCGGGCTCTTTCCTGGCTCTCCCCAGGACTTGATGACACATCCGTGATCACTGGGGCAATCCGTTCCCTCTCCACTGGACCATAAGCTCTGATAGGGAGGGAAACACATCTGCTTTGCCCACCACTGTGTCTCCTCCAGCATGACTCTGTTGGGAAGTTCTTACAGTTGTTGTTGCTGTTGTTGTTAACAGATTCACACACACACACAAACCACTTAGTCTGACACTGCCTTTCTGAGAAGATTCAATCTCCTTCCAGCTTACATTCCAGCAAGGGAAAATGATGCTGGAAAAAGGGAGGAGGAAGGGCAAAGCCAAACCTTCCCATAGCCTCTGACTCTTTACCTTTACACTCCATCTGAGAGGTAGAAAAGAAAGACCCCCTTTCTACAGAGAGTTACATGACCAAAGTCACATGGCTTGTTAGAAGCAGGTGAACTCTACTAGTCCAGTGCCCTTGCTACTACAACATATACCAGACTCTGTCTTATATCTGGACAGAATAATCAACACTGGTCTGGCTCTCCTTTCTAAGGGAGATTCCTCATGCATTCAATTGGAAGACCAGTGAAGAGGCAGAAATAAGAAACAAATGACTGGAAGGGTCACTAGCTCATACATAGTCAACTAAAAAAAAATCCTAACAAGTATCAGAAAGTCAGGGAAAAATATCTATCTAAAAGAAAACAAAACAAGTGGGGTGCTTGGGTGGCTCAGTCGGTTAGGCATCTGTCTTTGACTCAGGTCATCATCTTGGGGTCTGAAAATGGAGCCCCGCATTTGGCTCCCTGCTTATCAGGGAGTCTGCATCTCCTCCCACTGGCCCTCCCCCAACTCTTGCTCGCTCTCTCTCTCAAGTAAATAATCTTGGGACACCTGGGTAGCTCAGTAGTTGAGCGTCTGCATTCGGCTCAGGGCGTGATCCCAGGGTCTGGAATCGAGTCCCACATTGGGCTCCTTGTGGGGAGCCTGCTTCTCCCTCTGCCTATGTCTCTCCCCCTCTCTGTGTGTCGCTCATGAATAAATAAATAAAACCTTTAAGAAAAAATAAAATAAAAATCTTTAAAAAAAGAAAAAAAACAAGTTTGCAGCAGAAGTCTCTCGTTCTTTCCCCCATTTCTCCCCTGATATCACAGAGGCACACTTTAGTCCCAGTGTTAAGGATGCTTAATGGTAGGGGATCTATCTCTATGGATGAATCAGAGCTGAAATTCTGACAACACTTCTGAGTTTTAGTAATAGTTGTGCTTCTTTTGATTTGGTTTCGGCTTTATGATTTCTGGGTTTTTTTTTTAATTTAATTTTTAAAATTAAATTAAATTTTTATGGGGCTCCATACCCAAGGTGGAGCTTAAACTCATGACCTCAAGATCAAGAATAGCATGTTCGACCGACTGAACCAGCCAGGTGTCCCACTGGCGTCATGATTTCCAAGGATTATTCGGATTGACTAGTTTAACTATTGTCATCACATGAACTATAGTAGTCTATTATTTGACAAGTTTGCAACTGGGAATTTACAAATTAACAGGTCTCAACCTGCAATCTTCCAGTTTAAATCAGAAACCTTATAAATAAGCCAACACTGCTGTATACTTGAGTCAGGCAGGAAAATACATAGGTGACAAGTGTGTTGTCAGGATGTTATTGTGAGGCTGTACGGTGGAGAGAAGGCTGGGAGTCCACGAACCCAGGTTCCAGTCCTAGCTGTGTTACCTTGAACAGGTTTGTGACCTACGGGACCTGTCACCACCTCTCCAGACCATTGTTTTCTTGTCTGTGAAATCTTATTTTAAAAGGACAGGTCTCAAAAGTTTCCTCCCAATATAAATGTTGAGAGGAGCATCATTCATAACAGTGACAAATGAAAACAAGTCAAATGTCCATCAACTGATGGATGGAAAAACAAAATGTAGCAATTCCATACAATAGAGCCTTATTTGGCAATACAAAGGAATAACGACGTACTGCTACATGGAAGAACCTTGGCAACACTATGCTAAGTCACATATTGTATGACTGTCTCTAAGAAATGTCCAGAATAGGCAAATCCAAAAAGGCAAAAATAGATCAATGGTTGCCTAAAAGTTTAAGGGGAGGGTGGGGTTGAATTGAAATGGGGAGTGGCTATTAAAAGGTACAGAGTTTCTTTTCATGGTGATAAAATACTCTAAAATTAATTGTGGTAATGACTGCACAACTCTATGAATACTCACTAAATCGTACACTCTAAATGGGGGGAGCTGTACCGTATTTGAATTACGTATCAATAAAACTTTAAAAAATGCCTCTCAGCTCTAGAACTTCAAAATGCTCTGTGACTAGATTGTATGGACTGGGGGAAACTTTTAAGAATTAGAGTAGACAAAAGAGATCAAAGGGCTAATAACCCTACATATTGATCTGAAGTGTTATTCAGGTATCACAAATTAGTTCAATTACCTGACTATATAGTAGGGATGGGTAAGGGGTTCCAGGACATCAAGTAACCAAGAGAAAACAAATTACAAATAAAATATGGCCACAGAATTATTGTAACTTACATTTCATAACAGTATTATGATTATTTTTTAAGTCCTTGTGTTTCAGAAGTGAATATTAAAATATTTACGGGGGATCCCTGGGTGGTGCAGCGGTTTGGCGCCTGCCTTTGGCCCAGGGCGCAATCCTGGAGACCCGGGATCAAATCCCACATCAGGCTCCCGGTGCATGGAGCCTGCTTCTTCCTCTGTCTGTGTCTCTGCCTCTCTCTCTCTCTCTCTCTCTCTCTCTCTCTCTCTGTGACTATCATAAATAAATAAAAATTTAAAAAAAAAAAGAAATAAAATATTTACGGATGAAATGATATCATGTCTGGCATTTGCTTCAATTAATCAGGGGCAGAGGGACAGACACGAATAGAAATCAAGTAAGACCAGCGATGAGATCATTATTAAAGGTGAGCAGTAGTTAGGGGTGCCTGGTTGGCTCAGTTGGTGGAGCAAGCGACTCTTGATCTCAGGGTCATGGGTTCAAGCCCCATGTTGGGTGTAGAGATTACTTAAATACATTTTTTTCAAAGGTGAACAATAGTTAAAAGAGGGTTCATATAGACATGTAGACACAGACTACAACATGGATAAACCTTAAAAACACTCTACTAAGTGAAAGAAGCCAGTCACATAGGGACTCAGAAAATGTCCCAAATAGTGAGATCCATATGTATGTATAGAATGTAGCTTGGTATGTGCCAGGAGCTTGGAAAAACAGGATGGGGGAGGGAGAGTAATGCTTTCAATTTTGAGGGGGTGATGAAGAAATCTTGAATTAGTTAGTGGTGGATGCATAACACTGCAAATAGACTAAAGACCACAGAACTGGGGCACTTGGGTGGCTCAGTCAGTTAAGCATCTGCCTTCAGCTCAAATCATGATCCTGGTGCCCTGGGATCAATAGAGCCCCAAGTCAGGCTCCTTGCTTAGTGGGGATTCTTCTCCCTCTGCCTCTGTTCCTCCCTCCACTCATACTCGTGCTCTCTCAAAAATAAAATACTCTTTTTTTAAAGATTTTATTTATCTAATCATGAGAGACACAGAGAGGCAGAGACATAGGTAGAGGGAGAAGCAGGCTCCCTGCGGGGAGCCCAATATGGGACTCCATCCCAGGACCCCAGGATCATGCCCTGAGCCGAAGGCAGATGCTCAACCACTGAGCCCACCCAGGTACCCCAAATAAAATCTTAAAATAAAAAAAATAATAATAAAAAGACCACAGCACCCTACACTTTAAAATGGTTAAAACTATCAGGGCACCAAATAAAATCTTTTAAAAAATAAATAAATAAAATGGTTAAAACAATCCATTTTTTTTTTGGTTTTTTGTTTTGTTTTGTTTTTTTTCTTTTTTGTGTTTTTTTTTATTGGAGTTTGATTGGCCAACATATAGTATAACACCCAGTGCTCATCCCGTCAAGTGCCCCGCTCAGTGCCCGTCACCCAGTCACCCCATCCCCCCACCCACCTCCCCTTCTACTACCCCTTGCTCACACCTTTCTGATTTCTTTCTTCTTCTTCTTTTTTTTTTTTTTAATAGCACTTAATGCAGGAAGGAGGTTTACTGACCATTTGGTACAGGAACCCAATTACATCTTAGGAGAGGTTTTTTTTTTTTAATTTATTATTTTTTTTATTGGAGTTCAATTTGCCAACATATAGCATAACACCCAGTGCTCATCCCGTCAAGTGCCCCCATCAGTGCCCATCACCCAGTCACCCCCACCCCCTGCCCACCTCCCTTTCCACCACCCCTTGTTCATTTCCCAGAGTTACAAGTCTCTCATGTTCTGTCTCCCTTTCTGGTATTTCCCACTCATTTTTTCTCCTTTCCCCTTTATTCCCTTCCACTATTTTTTTATATTCTCCAAATGAATGAGACCATATAATAAAACAATTTTATGTTATGTAAATTTTATCTCAATAAAAAGGAAAACAAAGGTGCATTAACCTTTCTCACTACTTTTGTGTATGTCTGAAATTTTTCCATAACCAAATGTTTAAAAACTGGTCATGATCATCCATACTTAAGAGTTTACTATTGATATAGAAACAAAATTACTCCAATAGCTTAATCCTCAATTAAATTATATCAGAGGGGCAGAATGTGAAGCCAGTTGGCATCATTATCAGGGAAAGGAGAGAGAAAAAAAAAATCATGTGTTCTGGGGGCTTTAAGAACCAAACCCCTGATGCGATTGTGAGAGTCCTCACCTGCTGGTCAGTTTCAGCTCAGCCCTAGCCCCTTTACCTGCCTGAATAAGGGGATAGGCTAGGTCCCTTCCAGTGCTAACAGTTGATAACCTGACACTCTGTATTAATACAATGATTTTCTTTGTAAAAAGAACCTCATACAAATGCCAATTTAGGGAAAAATCACATTTGACACCAAGTGCCCATCCTTCTACTTTTCCCTGCAGTTACAAGATTGATTCACAATTCTCAAACTGACTCAGATTTAAGGGTGGTTCAGAATTCTCTGTCCTGAGCTAACAGCTAGCAGGTTTATAAAGTCTCTGGAATCAGCCAACCTTTTCAAAATCATTTAGGCTTAACAAAATTATGTTTACATTTTGACACAGCAGTATCAATTTATTGCTTCTCCATGTAAGCAACTCAGAACAGCATATAAGGTATTTGCACAAAGGAAGTAACAATTGACAAAACTTTTAAGAAAAGGTTTTTGTAAAAAAGCTTATCCATAACATCACAGAGGTAGTCATATCTGATAAACCTGTGTATTATTAAATCCCAGTTATATATCTTACAGGCAAGTGATTTGATCAGAGATAATAAGGCTTTCATAGCATAAAAAAATGTTTTTCAACTCCAATCTGGGAGATGTATACACTTCGGCCCATTTGCGAATTAAAGAACAAAAAATGCCACATGACAGAAATGAGATACCAAATTTCAAGGAGAGGCACACAGCTCAGCCCTTAGGGACAAAGTGTGGACAAGACATGTAAAGCTCTGGTCTTCTATTTTTTCACCTATAAAATGGTGATGCTGTTACTTATACTTCATGATAATGCTGTGAGGATTAAAAATCAAATAATCTAAGTACCTGGGACAGTCCTGGCACCAGTACTATTAACTGAGCATTTATTATCATTAGACCATTTCCTATGCTAACTGCCCTCAAAATTCTTCCAATACATAAACATGAACCAGTAAGTTAGACAGAAACAAATCTTAAAACTATGGAAAACATACCTGTTTCAAGTCGTGTAGAATACTGATATAAGAAATATAAATTGACCAAATAAAGAAATCCAGTTCCTGGACCCACAGGGAAATAAAAGGTGGCAGTGATTGGCCTCCAAACCTGTCCAGATTAAAAGAGACACAGTGGTTAAGTTTCTCTAAACCTGGTTAATTGCTTTGTTTTGTTTTTGTTTTTTTTTAACTAAAACAACATTCACCTTTGCAAAATATTCTCCTCTGTGATGAAAGCTACCAAAGGGACACCACTAAGATAACTCAAGAAAACTGAAGAAAAGCTCTTATCAGCTACAATCATATTAATTTGCGAATTGATGGAATAACATATTGTAATATAAGCAATAAATATTTCTAACCAAGTTGAAAAAAATCAATACTACAGAAATATATGATTAGTCTTTACTAGGATAAGGCATAGAGTTAAGCCTGTTAAAAACTGAATTATAAAGACAATTTCAAAAAAGTATTATCACTATGTAGGAAAAAGAATATACTGGGATGACAAATCTTGCCAAAAAATGTCATAATTTAGAGGTAGAAGTAAAATAGAAATTTTTGTATTCAAATCTCTGTGCCATTTAGGCAATATGGATATATGACTTCACAATATTAACTCCCTCCCCACCCCCCAAAAAAATTATAGAAAGGTCTACAGATTGAAAGAAGCCTCCCTCCTGACCCTCATTGCCTAATTCCCTTCAGCAACAATGATCAGTTTGTTGTATTTCTTTCAACAAATATAATACTATGTGTTACTATCGTACATCCTTTTTCATCCTACCACACACTGACAGTTCTTTACCTTGTTTCATTCACTTGAGGAAAAATTTTTGCTGGCTTTACACTATTCCTTTTATGTGAGTGCCCAAAATTCATTTAAACTGTTACAATGCCACAATGAATATTCTTAAATACCCTCTTTATACATGTACATCTAGGATAAAACCCTGTGAGTTAATCTGCTAATAGACCTTAATGTTTAATTTTGGTAGATACTGTCAAATGCCTACAAAAATATTTAACTGACTTATACTTTCTCCTAAATGTAGATTAGTACCTATCCTCTCTCCACGCCCTCACCATTTAGTGTATTCTCTATTTACCAATTATGTTTTTAAGACTTTAGCATTTCCTTTCTTCATTTTTCTGCTAGATTTGCATTTCTTTATATATATATATCATGGAAATTCCCCTTTCTCATTGTTGCAAATATTTTCTGGTCTATCATTAAATCTATGCTTTTCCGGTATTCTTGTCATATTGTGACATGTAGAAGTATTCATTAAATGGCGGCAAATGTATCTATCATGTATCATGCTTACAAGCTACTTCTCCACTCTAAGAATATGAAAGTGTTCACAGTTTTACTGCAGCACATTCCCCGTTCATCTTCATCTTGGAGTGAGGAGGAGATGGTCACTCAGCCTTCTCACCTTCTCAATCCCATTTACAGAGTAACCCATGCTTTTTATTTCTTTTTAAGATTTTATTTATTTATTCATGAGAGACAGAAAGACACAGGCAGAGGGAGAAGCAGGCTCCATGTGGGGAGCCCGATGTGGGACTCGATCCCGGGATCCCAGGACCACACCCCAGGCCAAAGGCAGACGCCCAACCGCTGAGCCACCCAGGCATCACATCCCATACTTTCTCCATTGATTTGAAAACTACTTTCATCAGATATTTATTTCCTTTTATATTAAAGTCTCTTATTATATTAAAGTGCTATCTTGTTTGGAATTGAATTCCTATACCAACATCAAACTGTTCTACTTTCTAGTTTTATAATATGCTACAGTACCTGGTAAAGTTACACAATTAAATAACCCCACTCCCATTTTTCTTCCACAGCTGTCTTGATTTTCTTGGCTGGTCTCAATATTTTATTTTCCTAAAAGAACTAGAACCGGCATCTTTATTATATCAGTGTGATACAATTCCCAACCAGGAAGAAGTCTTTCATAGCTTTTGTTAAGTTTTGTATTGAGCTATGCTTTCTAGCTCTTTTATTAACCAACCACCAAAGCTGAATTATCTTCTTGTTTGTAATATTAGCTGAGTTACCTTATTGTCTGTATATTGGAAAACTGAGTCTCTAGGGCTTTCCAAGTACACAACTCCATCTGTTTTAAACCATTCTTGTCTAATTCACCGGCTAGTGCACCCAGAACAATGTTTAAAAATAGTGGTTAAAGTAGATGACCTTCCCAGACCTTGGGAAATACCAGTATAATGCTGGCTTTGGCCTTACTACATAAGCATGAAAGACACGGCCCCTCCGTCAAGGAGTTCTCAAGAGGGCATTATCCAAAGAAGCAAGAGTGATCACAAGAGGGGAAATTTGGTCTTAGAAAAACAAAGTCCAAAAGAACTGCAAGAGCACAATAAATAAACAGGTATTGCTGACAATTTGGGTGTGGCGGGAATGGAGGACATTAGCTGTGAGACCTGGCCAGACACAGAGCTGCCAAGTTACATTCTCCAAGTATAGGAATGTAACTCTCACAGCTCAATTCCCTGTGGAAGAAAATGCACTTTATAAAATAATACCCCAAAGAGTGACTTTCCAAGAACCTTGTATTAAACCAGTAAAACAAAGTAGGTTAAAATTCATTTTGATTTATTCATACCTTTATCATAGACAGTAAAGTTTAACAGAAAGAAGACTGGAAATGATTTAAGAAGACCTAGATGGTAAGTCCTGGGTTAGGAGCTAACACTCCTGAGCCTCCATATCCATCTGTAAAAGGGGAATGATCTACTAATTCTTGCCTATTCTCATTTACATGCAGTGACCCAGGAAATAGGTTTTATTATTGAAGAAACAGAATGAGAAAAGGTTAAATAATAGTAAGTAGTGGAGCTAGAATTTTAACCCAGACAGCGTGACTCCAGAGTTTATGACACAAAACCCTGGTTTTTACAATGTTTTTCACAAGTGGTATCATTATTATGAGCTATAATTACAATTAGTAAACATTTTAAGTACTACTATACCTGTATAAGCCTGATTCTCTCTTATGAAAAGCACTGGGAACAAAGACCAGCAGCAAGCAAGCCTTGGCCTTGGCCCTTCAGTAGCCCTGGGGCCTTGGAAAACTCTAGACTTTGGAGCTGGTGTCTTCATCTACCCAATAACACCTACCCTATGACTCCACCTTCCTTATCTCCAGATTTTACCTTTTATCTTGTAAAAGGTAGGAATTTAAAAAGTGGATTAAAAAGGTGGTTTGTAAAAAAAAAAAGAAAAAAATTGTGTGGGTGTATGATTATTACAATCTTTCAGGAGACATGCTCTGACATGGTTTTTACAAATTCCCATTTTAAACTACCTCCATATTCCCATAAGTTACTCAGGGCTTGATTTTGGAAAAGAAAACCCTGGTTTTTTCCGACTGTATTTTTTACACATACTGACGCCATGACACTATTTTTAGCTACTGTGTGCACCTGTGCTTTGGAAATCAGTGTCTGTCAAAATATCTCACTTCTTTTCCTCCGTTCATTAAGCTTACCCTTGAGTTATACTTGGCTTTCATTGATCTAAGAGACTTAATATTATTTTTGTATTACTTTAAAATTATAATTTAAAAACACCAGGAGAGAGCTTATCTCTTCAGAAAAACACAAGGCAATATACTTCTGAAGTCCTCACTGAAGATGCCCAGCTAAATCCCCTCCTTTCCTCTAAACGTATATATAAATAGGATAGGAAAATGGCTTTATTTTCAGGGCTGGGAGAGATTGGAAGCATGTTTTACAACCCTAGAAAGTCTTCACGGGTCCTATAATGGGCAGCCAGGCGCAGTGCCAAGAGTGCAGAACCCGCAGGCAGAAGAGGGGAGGGGAGCAGCTTGTTTTCACCCCACCCCAGCACCCCATAATCACTCCAGCTTTTTCATGACGAAAGCTGGGCCCTCGTGAGAGTTGAGGCAATCTGCCCAAAGCTCCTCACTTAAAAGCAAGCAGCCCACATCTTCACCAGCATAGAAGGTCTTCAAAAAGGAAGAAGACATTGATTGCCCTTTGGTTACTAGTCCCAACAACTCCTGTTGGGAGAGCGGACTGTAGCCATCCTTGATTTGTAAATCTCCCACACAGTCTGCTAATGAAATCATTCCAAATGCTACCCAGAGCCTCAAGTAGGTTTCCAAAGTACCAAAAACAAAGATTTTTCCTGAAATAGTATGGACTGGTTAATTTGGAGTTAAGAAACTCTACTACACAGGCCACCAAACAAGAAAGAGAGGGAGTACCCATGTACCAAATGCTGATGTTAGCTAAGTTGTGGGCTTTTGTTTTTGTTTTCGTTTTTTTGACATCTTAGGTAAGGCAAGAAAAACTAATAAAAGGCACTCAATTTCAATTGTGGACTTTAAAAGAACTGTGAGAAGCCATTCATTCTACTCCTAGGTATGTACGCAACAGAAACACATACCTATGTTCACCAAGACGTGTACTGGAATGTTCACAGCACTATTCATTATGGCCCAAACTGGAAACTATCCAAAAGGCCCATTACCAATAGAATGGGTAAACAGATTGTGGTCTAGTCACACGATGGAACAATATGAGGAACAGCAACCTACAACCATGTTCAACAATATGAGTGACTCAAATGCATTATTAAAAAAAAAAAAAGACCAAACACGAAAGAATATATACTCTAAGATTTCATTTATAGAAAGTTTTTTAAAAATGGCGAAAATAATCTATGATAGGGGGGTGCCTGGGTGGCTCAGTTGGTTAAGCATCTGCCTTTGGCTCAGGTCATGATATCAGGATGCTGGGATCAAGACCCATGTTGCGGGGGGCGAGGGGGGGAGGGAGTCCTGCTCAGCAGAGTCTGCTTCTCCCTCTTCTCTGCTCTTCCCCCTGCTTGTGCTCTCTCTCTCTCCCAAATAATTAAAATCTTAAAAAAAAAAAATCTATGATACTAAAAGGCAAGATAGTAGTTACCCTTGGAGGGGGTAGTTACCAGAAGGGAGCTGTAGGAAGGTTTTGTGGGGGGTACTGGTAATTTTCTGTTTCTTTATCTGGGTGCTGGTTACATATTGGTATTCAGTTTTTAAAAATTCAACAAGCTATAGATATGTAATACATACACTTTACTGCCTGTATACTTAAAAAAAAAAACAAAGCTATGATCTAATGGACCTTATCTACAGACAACAGCACAACTGTCTGAAGTGAACAGGACTGTTAAGGAAAGATTTTAAAGCTGTATGTAATACTAGCCACGAAAGCTCTAACCCAAACCTTGAGGCTCCTTCCATGCTCAGCCTATAAACCAAGTTCATCTCCCTTCTGGTTATGTGTGTAATAGGTCTCTCTTCCCCAATACTCTTTTTTTTCTTAACTTTATCGTTTTTTTATTCAATTAATTAACATATACTGTAATATTACTTTCAGGGGTAGAGGTCAGTGATTCATCAATCTTACAGAGCACCTAGTGCTCATTACATCCTGTGCCCTCCTGAAGGATCACAAACGTAGTGATCCAAAGTGGCACTTGAACCCTAAGGTTTATAGTAGCAATGTCCACAGTAGCCAAACTATGCAAAGAGCCCAGATGTAAATGCACAGATGGATGGATAAAGATGTGGTGTGGTGTATGTAAATATATATATATAAAATGGAATATTACCCAGCTATCCCCAATACACTCTTAAATCAATCTGCTAGGGTTGCTGTCATTGGGTTATAGGTGATATAACAGAAGCAAAAGTTTGGCAAATAAAACCACAAGGCCCAAATCACAGATTTGGCTGGTGCCATCTCTTATGACTCCTAAAAACAAATCAGCGAACTTGAGAGTTCATCTCTTCTCACCTAAAGGCAGGATCCTTTTAAGAGAGCTAAATAAGCAATAATAATCCAACAGTTACATTTCAATCTCAGTTACAGATTAAAATTAGAATCGTCATGCCCAGAGAAAAGGCAGGAATGGCAGAAATTATTACTGGCTAGTAAATAAAAAATGGACACTATTTTTGATAAGATTATTTACCAGACTACTTACTGGGCACTTCACATTTTTCTTTGAATTTTTCATAACAGAGGCATGAAGTAGAGAACATACCTCCTCAGTTTGAGGACACTCATTTTTGTGTTTCTAAAATTAGGATGTGGCTTACAATCAATATCTTCATTTAATGGAATATCTACTCTTCCGTCCCTCCAAGCTGATGGAGCATCTTAATATCAATGGAGTTTAGATCAGGGTTCATATGGTATTTTATTTTTTTAAGATTTTATTCATCCACTCATGAGAGAGACAGAGAAGAGGCAGAGACATAGGCAGAGGGAGAAGCAGGCTTCCCCGCAATGAGCTTGATGTGGGACTCAATCCCAGGGCCCTGAGGTCATGACCGGAGCCAAAGGCAGCAGCTCAACCACTTGGCCACACAGGTGCCTCCGTATGGTATTAAATCATCCCTACTCTTAGGTAACAATCTTGAGCCTCAGAAAGGATAAGTAATTTGCCTAAGGGCACAGCACTAGTAAGAGGCTGAGCCAGGCCTGGAGAACTGTGACTCAACTACTTGAAATCCTATGGTCTATTTTAAGAGAAAGGAGATAACTGGCTTGGAAGAAATCACCCTCAAGAATGTTTGCTAAACACTGAACTGTGTATTTTGGTAGATACTATGCGAAGGAGTTGAACGAGACAGCTCAGAACTATCTTTGACTCACTGAAGTAGAAACCAAACTGCAGCTGTCTACAAACTGCAGTGATACTTGTCTCAGGATGCCTGTGGGAGCGGAATGAGCTAGCATGGAAGTACAATACACATGTAAGGGGGCGAGCTTATTCTGTCCAAAGAAATTGGCAGCCCGGGGAGACAAAATCTCAGAAATCACCAGGGCTGCAGGAAATCGCCACCTCTCTCCTAGTGAATCAAGGACCCATACAGAGACATGCAATTATGAACAAGCAGAGAGATGAGTGTTAAATGTGAGGGGCTAGGAATTCTGGACAACAGTGTGGTGAGTCTTAACACTCCTATCCAAACTAAGAAAATAACACTTTAAACTTTGCCGTTCCAAACCAACAAGCTACTCAGATGAGACCTAAAGATAAGGAGAAGTGACTTTCATCACTTCCAACATGAATCCACAATTCTAAACCAATCATCCCCAATTTTTTTTAAGCTGTTCAAGATTCAGCTTCCAAGGAAAAGAGGAGCCTCTAGCAGAAAGCACATCACACTGTTTGTCACACATCTGCCTCTCAGACACAGTTTTTCCTTCAACTGCTTCGTTTGCAAATGAGTTCCTCCAGGTGGGTCTGAAAGCTAAATTTGTCCAGAATGGGTAGCAGCCAGAGGAGCAGAAAGAAGATACAGACATTGGCCTTTTCACATCTGGACAATCAGTGCATTGCCTTGCTGCCAGAAGCTTCTCCCTGGTCTCAGGACAAGCCCCGACAAAACGATGCAAGGAAGATGGGAAAAGCATGGGAGCTGGGACACGAATGATGATTCTAAGTCACCTGTCAATATTTACCTGTAATCTATTAGAGAGCCTTTCTTATTTTACTCGTCTGACTACACAAGTGAGCAGGATTTTGCAAGGAGGGTCAAAGAGCCAGTTTTGACCAGATTCTTCTTACAAAAGGATTTACAACCACTGCTCCTCGGGTACACACATTACCCAACGTGCCACTGACCGCACACAAAGTGCACAACATTCACTAGGTCACCAATAATTACCAACGCAAATAAACAGAAAACACTGTACAATTCTGGCTGCAGGCCCAAATCACATTCTAACATCCACCTGCCTACTTCCGCATTTGGATGCCTAAGAAGCATCTCTAGACTCAACGTGGCCAAAAGAGAACTCTTAATCCACATCCTCCCCCACCCCCAAATGGAAGCCTTCCTAAGCATTTCCCATCTTGGTAAAGGGCTCCACCATCCACTGTGGAAACAGAGACATCTCTGAGTGCTGCTGCCTTCAGCCACTCCCCCATTCGCAGCAACCTTGCCCACTCAACTCCCAAATCCATCCACTTCTATCTTCACAGCCACCCTGGCCCAAAACGTCATCTCTCTTGCCTTCTAATGCAATTCTATCCCTCTCCCCCAGTGCATGGACCAAGTCCATCCCACAGAGCGGTCAAAGCAATCCTCTCAGTCCTCTGTTTAAAAAGCTCCAAAGCCTTTCTGGCATCTTCAAAATAAAGTTCAAACCACAAAGCCCTGTATGATCCAGGCCCAGACTACGTTTCTATCTTTGCTTTACCGTACTCACCCCTTGTTACCTCTGTCCTCATCTACCAATCCTCATCCCTGTAGCTGACTCTGTACTACCCAGTCTCCTTCTGTTTCTAGGGCCTGCCTCTCAGCCTTCCACTGACTATTTCTTCCTCTTGGAGGGTTGTCCCAGAGCCAGAGCTTCCCAAAGCTGGCTCCTGGGCATTCAGATTTCAGCTCAGATATCTCCTCTGAAGGCTTTCTGGAACACTCTGTCAAATGTTAAGTCACTCTCTATCACATGCCTCTCTCTCATTTTCTTCATGAGAGCTGGGACTTTCTGCCCTATTCACTATTGTGGTTCCAGGGGCCAGCGCTAGTAAGTGCCAATTATTTCCATGCATTCAACCAACATGAAAGCACCTGCTATGTGCCAGGCACTATTCTAGGTAACAAAGACGGTGGTAAACAAGTCAGGGATCTGGCTCTCATGGAGTCTTATTTTCTGAAGGGATGCCGACTAACAAATGCCAACAGGTGATACGTAGCAAGAAAAATTAAGGATAAGGGAGATGGAGTAAAGGACAGGTACTCTTTTCTGTAGGGCTAAAGCGTTGCCAATAAGGCGGCACTAGGGAAGAGATGTGAAGAAGATAAGGGAAGTAATCATGGTTATCTTCCTCCAAAAGAGAAACAATAGGCACTAATGACCTGAGGGGAGAAAGTTAGCTGCTAGCGGAACAAGACTTCCACTGTGGAGTCTTCTGTGCAAAGAAGGTGGACGGTGGTAGGAGATAAAGTCAGAGCGGCAGTAAGAACTGAAAGTACTTGGATTTTAACCATCTGAGTTGCGGAGATGCTGGATGGTTCAGGGCAGAGGACTGACAGACTTGATTTATGTTTTAAAAGGATTACTCTAGGGGCAGCCCGGCTGGCTCAGCGGTTTAGCGCCACCTTCAGCCCAGGGTCTGATCCAGGAGACCCGGGATCGAATCCTACGTCGGGCTCCCTGCCTGGAGCCTGCTTCTCCCTCGGCCTGTGTCTCTGCCTCTCTCTCTCTCCTCTCTGTGTATTCTCATGAATGAATGAATAAAATCTTTTAACAATTAATAAAAGGATTACTCTAGCTTCTAGAGAAAAAAACAGAAACTAGCTGAAATGATAATGGCTTGCAACGGAGAATGAAAAGGGACCTGTACTCTGGATATATGTCTAGAGTAGAGAAAACAATTAGCTGGCAAATGAGAGAAATGTGAGAGAAAGAGAAGTCGAAGATGATTCTACGACTACCAGTTTGAGCTCCTGTAATAGTGGAATCGCTATATACTTCTAGGGGGCAAAGGAAAAAGGGTATCCGGCTTGGGACATTTTAAATTTGAGGGGCCTATTAGTCATCTGAGTGATAATTCCAAACCGACAGCTGGAAATCAGGAGATAGATCCAGACAGAAAATATGTTTATTTGTATTTGAGAGTCTTCAGTTTATAGAAAGTATTTAATGCCATGGAGCTAAATGAGATCACCTACAGCTGGGGACAGTGTAGAGAAAAGGTCCTACCCCTGATCCCTGAAGGACGTCGCAGCGTTTAAAGGTTAGTAAGATGAGGAACCCGCAAAAGAGAGGAAGAAACAGTAAAGAGGGGGAGGACAAAACAGTGTGATCCACACTCCGATTAATGTGCACAAATTAACGTCAGGTCTTAGTATCTGATAAAAGACCTAAATCACACAATCCAGTGAAGATCATCTCTGGGAAAGTAATACTCTCTTGCCTGAAATACTCTGGACAGTTTCCTTCATGCTTAAACAAATAACTAGGACTTCTATTCATGGACCAATTTACTCTTTGCTCAGTCCTTCACACATTCAACTACTACTTGCCAGATACCAGGTCGCGACTGGGTGAAACGCAGATAAACAACTCACTCTTTGCATCTGACCTCAAACCACTCCCAACAACAACAACAACAACAAACTCCATTAACAGAAGAAGAATTCGGCCTATGAGTAAGTTGACAACCACATGGCACCCACGTGGGTGGCAGACAGAGGTCAGAGGGCACCTGCTCCAGGTGGACCAAAGCTGCTAAGCACTGGCGTCCAAAAGATTAACAGCTATCACAGAATTACCTTCCCACTGCCTCCTTCTCTGAATGCAAAGGGCAGGGAGCGTAAAGTTAGAAGGGCGAAATCAGTCCCCCTTCTCACCAGGCCAAACCCACTCGTCCAGCCATCCTGGCCCCCAGCTCCAGACCTCTTTGCCTCCACCCCGCCCCCAGACCACAGGACCCCGCCCTGAACCGCTGGAGCCGTCGCACTACAAATCCCACCAGGCACCGCGCGCCCGCAACATGCCAGTCTACGCTCCGCCGCCGCGGGGCCTCCTGGGACCTGCAGTCTCCACTCCCCTCGTCGCTGGTCAGTACCTGGAAGCGATAGAGGAAGGCTTCGGGCCAGAGGAAGAAGTAGGCCGGGCTGATGAGACCGAGTTTGCCGACCAAGGGCACCGCGACAGTGGCGGCGAACCAATAGCGCGTGATGGCCGGGATGCTCCTGAACCAGTCCCCGATGTCCGACATCTTCGCCTTTTAAGTGGCCAGGATGCGCACAGCCGTCCGACTCCCCGTACTCGGCCCCTCACGACAGGGCCCGCTCCGCGAGTGGAAGGTGTCGAGGCGGAAGCCGCCCAAGCCGCCGCTAAGAAGGCGGAGAAGGGCGGACGTGGCGCCACCGAATTCGGACGAGCGAGGGAGCGTTCGAAGGCGAAACTTCCCCTTCCGGCGGCTGTAGAAGACGTTGACCAGAAGTCCCGCCGCTTAAAGGGCAAGCGCAGATTTTCACCGCGGGGCCGAACCGCGGCGGCCCGGGGGCGGGACCAAAGGGGGCGGGGCCAGGCGGGGGCGGAGAGACACGACTGGTGGGAAACAGTGGTTGCCAGGGGCAACGGCAGACACTCCAGCCAATCGCGGGGCTGAACGCCTGCTGCACAGTTCAAGCCCGAGTTGTAACCCCGCTGGGGCTTCTCGGACGGCGTTTAAAAGGGGAGGAGGAAAGTAAAGTACGCAGGTCCCTTTTTGCTTTTTCGTTCGACGAATGTTTGTTGAGGACCTACTAAGTGCCAGTCAAGGTTCTAGACACCCGGGATCCTGCGACTATCAGAGCTGTCGTGGTACCTTGTCTCCTGGAGCTTACATTCTAATGGGGATAGACAACTACTAAATAAGTGAAAAAGGTCATTTCGGAGAGTGCGAAAAAGTGATAATAATACGGAATGAAAACAAAAACAAAAAATTCAAAAAATAGTAAGGAATGTAAAAGAGGACGACGCGGTAGAGCGAGGGGGTGGGAGCGGAGGAGTGTGGGGAAGGATGACTGCTTTCCATGAGAATGGTCAGGGAGGACTTCTCGGATGAGGTGGCCTTATTGCTGAGCCAGCTTCTCTCACCCCACCCCCCGCCCCCCATCCTCACCCGAAGGACCTGGGCTACAGGGGTCATTTTGACCCATGATTTTCAATCTAGGTGCAAAGCTTTAGCTGGAAGTTTTCAGGCCGTAGACTGAAAATGGGATTTTCCATCGACACCAATAAAATCTCGAACAGCAAAGCCTGCCCAACAATGTATTATTTTAGAGAACAGTTCTCAGCACAACATCCCTGATGTTTATTAACAACAACAAAAAAAATTAAGTTTTTATTTATTTACTCATAAGAGACAGAAAGAGGCAGAGACATAGGCAGGGGGAGAAGCAGGCCCCCTGAGGGGAGCCCAATGGGGGATTCGATCCTGGGACCCCGGATTCACGCCCTGAGCCAAAGGCAGACGCTCAACCACTGAGTTGTGCACCCTCCCCCCAAAATAGTTTTTACAGAATAAAAAGGCACTAAGTATTCCACAGCCTGATAAAAATATACTACATTTGTTGTCTCCTAATGGATAACAAGTATAGTGAATATATGAGGGAACTCCTCATTCATACAAAGCCGGTGGGCCTACGGATTAGTACGACCTTATAAGATCATTGTGATCTCCAGTAAAAAGCTAGAACATTGTATAAATAACATAATATTTGGAGATCCTTCCTGAGATTCATTCTCTGCATCTACCTGTCTTCTTGTACCCACTACCCCCTGTATCCAAGATACAATAAGAGAAAATGGGTTATCTAGCTTAGGTGGAAAGCTAAGGAAGGTTTCTCTGATGAAATAAGTACCGATGCCATATATACATATGTATCTACCAAAAACAAAACAACACACGCTCTCATTTTGCAGTATTTATTTGTAGGTCACACTCTAGAATTCAGAGAGTGCATACTCTGGAGTTCGACTTCAGGCTTTTAGAAACACTAAAGTTTGGGTTGTGATTACACCACTTGTTAGCAATATCATGTTGTAAAATATGCCTCCATTTCTTCATCTGTAAAATGAGATAGGGGAGAATACTAAGTACTCCATTCATTGGACTGTTGCGAAGATTCAAATGAGATAAATTCGTGTCTAATGCTTAAAGGAGCATCAACATTCTTACTATTTTTGCTTCCTTTTTCAAAATGTTTTAGGATGAAAGTGTATCACTTTTAGAAATAGAAAGCTGCATTTTCAAAACCCTGTCCCCTCCCACAATGTGATTCTGATCCAAGTTATCTGCAGACCCTTCTTTGAGAATCATCAGACTATATGGACATTCAGGATTTTCTATTTTCTCTATAAAATCATTATATATTGTGATAAACTATTCTGAAGGGTGGGGGAAGACAATTTATTCTTAGCTGTCTTAAATAGAGGACTTCCCCAATGCTCCCAAACAGCGAGCTCTAGAATTTAATTGCTTAGCTTGTAAGGAAGTCCCTGTGTTACTATCATAACATGAGTTATGATTTAAAACATGCAGAAAAATAAATAAATAAAAATAAAACATGCAGGTAATGATTAGGCTGTCCTAGGAAAAATTGTGGAAGTCTGGGGGAAATAGGCACTCTCATGAATTATTGATGAGAATATACATTGGTACAGCCTCTCTGGCAAGCAATTTGGCAATATTGAAATGCATTTCTAGGAATTTAAGCTTCAGATAGACTCCCAACTTCTTTTTAAGTGCACAAAGAGAATTGTTGCCACACTCTATGAAATAGCAAGAGATTGGAAATAGCTGATTATGCATCAATAAGTAACTGACTAAACTATGGCTTATCCATATGGTCAAATCCTATCAACCTTTATTGGAAAACAATAACTTCGAACACCCCAAAATGGAATGATTTCTAATAGCATAGCAACCAAGATACAAGAGTTATATTTCAATGTGCACATGATGTCATTGTATTGTACAGAAGGCTCACACACACAAATATCACACAGCATTTGCTTGGAACAGTGGTTACCTCTGGGAAGGGAAACTCAGAGGCTGGGAAACAGGAGTAGGAAGGAGATATTTTATTGCATATTCTTTTATGTCTTTCAAATGTCCCAACTATATGTACTATGTATTTTAAAATTAATTTTCAAAATAAGTAGAAAGGAGGTTCATGCAGAAAGAAACAGGTTCAATGTCAAAACCTTTAGAAAGATTGAGAAGTAGAAAAGATGACCTTAACTCTGTCTTTGCTGCTATCTTCAAGTATATTTCCAAGTGTTTCTCTTAAAAAGGGACTTAAAAAAAAACTGGAGGGAGACCGATAATTAAGAGCACAATATTGCCTAGCACTGAAGCTTGGCACTGCTGAGTGATGCTGACAGACAGGGAGCTGATGACTCAAATATCCTCTGTCACAACAGTCACAGAGGAATACCATCCTAATGGATGTCTGCCACATAAGTGGCCTCTTCAAGAAATTCAAAGCACATTGCAAAGATGTAATTAATCCTTACGTTAACTAGTAGGCAATTTCATTAGCCCCATCTTGCAGGTGAAGCTATGGCAAGAATTATAATTTCTCTCTCCCATGTCTGGAAGAGCCAGTCCTATATTTTTAGTCATAAGTCTGGGAAATTTTAAAGATTTTGTCACACTAGGCAGGAGGGCAAGGCAGTTGCTAAACACCATTTAAAGCATTTTGAAAAAGAAAAAGAAAAAAAAACAAAAAAAAAGCATTTTGCATTTGTTATTTTGGTGTGCACATGCGTGTATGTCTATGTGTGTGTCTACTAAATAAAGTCAGCCTTCTACATGCCATCAAGGAATGAATTTGGATTCCAGTCCTGCCTCTGTCCTTTTCTGATTGTGTGACCTTTGCTAATGGTGTGTGACTGTGGGCAAGTCCCTAATAATAATAATAGTATTACCTGCCGTTATATCAAAGTTGTTGTTTGTCTGAATAGAGAGCTTGCTGTTTACCAGTCTCTGGACTTGAGGTTTCCATGCATTGTCTCTCTTAATGGACACACTAACCCCCAATAGGTAGGTACAGAATCATTATTATTGTTACAGAAACTGAGAAATAGACATCATCTAACTCATCCAGGGTTTCATAACTGTAAGTGGTGATTCCAATCCAGGTCTGGCTGACTTGAGTCCATCTTATAACCATTCTGCTATACTTCAGTGACAAATGGAAAAGCCCTTATAAGCTCCAAAACATCCCATAGGGACTAGTTTTATTCTAGTAACTAACACAAAGGACCAGAACATGGGAGGCACTTGATGCTTTATAGACGAGTAAACCAAGCTGGCTGGACCAGAGTTTATGCAGGAAGTATTTGGGGGGAAAAATCCCTTTAATATTCATAATTATCATTCTAATGACTAAATAATATTCTACTAGTGGTATAGCATAATCCTTTGACAGCTTTCCTATTTCTGATGCCTTGCAATAGCTAGCTTCTTTTTTTTTACTAATAATATGTGTAGAGTATTAATAAATTGACAGTCTATGGGAATGGTCGTAATAAGTCTTCACAAGAACATTTCAACCCTATGAGGTACTTTTATTTTTATTTATAATTGAAAAAACAGCCTCAGAAAAGTTAAGTAACTTGCCACTTGCTAGCATGTGCAAATATAAGACTTAACCCAGGTCTATCTAAAACCAAAGGTGGTACTCTCTGGGTGATTTATAAGCAACCTCACAGTTCTGGAGGCTAGAAGTTCAGAATCAGGGTGCCAGCCAGATCAGGTTCTGGTGAGGGTCCTCTTCCATTTTGCAGACCTCTTAGCACATCCTCCTACAGTAGAAGGGACAGAACTCTTTTGAGTCTCTCTTATAAGGGCATTAACTTCATTCATTAAGGTGGAGCCTACCAAAGGCCCCTCATCAATCCCAGTGCAGGATTTTCTGCCCAAGGGTCCTCTCCCCCGTGCTTTAATAAAACCATCCTTTATGCAGCAAAGGCACCTCAAGAATTCTTTCTTAACTTCCCTCTGAACTCCAACATTTCCACATTACCAGGTACTCTTCCAAGGCATTGTGGATATAGCAGTAAACCAAACTGATGAGTATCTCTGCCCTCTTAAAGCTTACATTCTAGAGGAGACAGAAAGACAATTGAAAAGGGTAAGCGTGAGAGGTATACTGGATGAACTCTTGATAAATTCCAGGAAAAAAAAATAGAGCAAAGAGATTTGGGTTGGTCAAGGAAGGCCTCACTGTGATCTCAAGGGATACTTGAGTAAAGATCTCAAGGAGGTAAAAGAGCAAGCAATGCAGATACCTGGGGAAGAGCCCCTCAGGTAGTGGGACTGCCATGGAGGCCTCACAGCACAAAGACCAACATGGCCAAATGTACAAAGTCAGGGAGAAGGGTCAGAGAGAACAAGGAAGGAGAGGTACTTAGAATCTGGTGGGACATTGTAAGTTATTGAAAGAAACTTGCATTTTATTCTGATATTTTTTAAGATTTTATCTTATTTTTTAATATTTTATTTGAATTCAATTTGCCAATATATAGTATAACACCCAGTGCTCATCCCATCAAGTGCCCTCCTCAGTGCCCATCATCCAGTCACCCCATCCCCCCTCTCCTCCCCTTCTGCAACTCTTTATTTGTTTCCCAGGGTTAGGAGTCT
Source organism: Vulpes vulpes (assembly GCF_048418805.1). Classification (NCBI taxonomy): domain Eukaryota; kingdom Metazoa; phylum Chordata; class Mammalia; order Carnivora; family Canidae; genus Vulpes; species Vulpes vulpes. Next base: position 15,666,630 of record NC_132792.1, on the reverse strand, counting down.
CTCACAGTCTGTCTTCCTCTCTAATTTTTCCCCACTCAGTTTCCCTCCTTTCCCTTAGAGTCCTTTTCACTATTTCTTCTATTCTGCATATGAGTGAGACCATATGATGATTGTCTTTCTTTGACTGACTGACTTATTTCACTCAGCATAATACCTTCCAGTTCCACCCACGTCAAAGCAAATGGTAGGTATTCATCCTTTCCATCTGAATACACTTGAGATGCCTCTAGGGAATGGCCTTCCAGAATCCTATGACTATATATGGTTTTACAACACCAATGAAGTGTGTCCACATGCACTAACAAGTATTGATTGCTTCCACCAAAAGAGAAGCTCTCAGTCTATGACTTCTAGCTGTGAGTTCCACAAGCATAGGAACTTTGTTTTGCTCTGTATCCTCAGTGCCCACAGGTGGGCCTGGCACATAGTGGGTGCTCAAGAAATACTTGTGGAAGGCATGAATTATTCATTTTAGAAATTGTCCCTGGGGGCACCTGGGTGGCTCAATTGGTTAGGCATCTGCCTTCAGCTCAGGTCATGATCCCAGGGTGCTGGATTCGAGCCCCACATTGTGGTGGGGGGGAGGTCCCTGCTCAGCAGGGAGTCTGCTTCTCCTTCTCCCTCTGCCCTTCCCCTCAGTCATGTTTTCTGTCTCGCCCTCAAATAAATAAAATCTTAAGAAAAAAAGAAATTGTCCCTGACCTCCTCATCCACTTCCCATTAGCATCCCCTCGCCTAGGTTAATGCTCCCCCACTCCCTCCTCTCCTTATCCCTAGAACATCACACAAATCACCATTGCCCTCAGCACATTGTTTTATAATTACGTGGCAGTCTCCTCCTCTAGGTTATAAGCTCCTTGAGGTGGAAACTGGGTTGTATAACTCTTCATACAAGACTGAATACATTTCGTAAGTGAACCCAGGCCTCTCCACCTTCAAAGTATATCCCCAATTCAACCACTTTGCAACATCTCCCTCTGTCCCTCTGTCCCAACCTACCTACCTAGGATCACTTAGTTCTGGGGCTTCCCCAGTCGACTTCTGATTGGTCTGTTCCCAGTGTGCCATCTGTTCTCAGACAGGAGCCTAAATCAGCTCCTATCACTCCCTTGCTCAAAGCTCCATTGAATTTTATTCTAAGTGTGATGGAACGTTCTTACTATGACCTTCAAGGTACTAGATGATCTGAACCTTGGCTCCTACTGTGACTTATTCTTCCCACTTTCCCCCTTGTCACAGCGATTCAGCTTCATTGAGTTCCCTACACTGGAAAGGCCTAGGCAGCACACGTTTGCTGGACCCTCAACTGGAAACATCCTTCTCCCAGAGGAATGGTGCTCAACCCTCTCAGGCCAAATGCCCTCTTTTACTTTAAAAAAATTTTTTTTAAAAGATTGTATTTATTTATTCATGAGAGACACAGAGAGAAAGGTAGAGACACAGGCAGAGGGAGAATATGTCAGCTCCCCAGAGGGAGCCTGATGCGGAACTTGATCCCAGGACCCGGGCACACACTCAACCACTGAGCCACCCAGGCATCCTCCAAATGCCCTCTTTTAAAACAACTATTTGCAAAAAAATAATAAGATAAAATTTTAAAAATAAAAATAAAACAACTATTTGCCCTCCAAGTTAAAACTATAGTTTCAATAAATGTAGTGCCTAGTTGTCATATAAATTATAAATACAAGAAAATTAATTTATACTATGATATGCATTTTAATAGGTAAATGCTCAGGCACAGCTACATTAGCAGATGTAATGAAATAGTCTGGTGCTTGCATTTAGACTTAGTATTGTGAGCAAAGAGCGACAAATGACAAATGCAGACATACCCACGTTGTATTTGTAACTCAAACACCACCATAGCCTAGCATTGGTTACACAATTATCCATGATAGAGGACAACTTTTGGGAAAATTCTGAATAAAGAAAATATATCAAAATTCATATGTAATAAAATAACAGACTGAACAGACTGAGCTATGTGAAAATATATTTGCATGACAAGAAAAATCACCAAGTCAAAAGGTAAATGACAAATTGAGAGAAAATATTTTCAAGATCTATCACAGATAAAAGACTAATATCCCCAAATATATGAAGAACTTATTTTAAAAAAAATTAGGGGAGGGACACTTGGCTGGCTCAGTTGGTAAAGTATGTGACTCTTGACCTCCAGATCATGAGTTTCAAGCCCCATGTTGGGTGTAGAGATTACTTAAAAATAAAATCTTAAAAAAAAAAAATGAGAAGGGGCAAAAAGACCAAAAACCCAGTAGAAAAATGAACAGAATACAGGGATAATTCACCAAAAAAATAGATTATATTACCCTAAAGCATTTTAAAAGATATTCAACTTTTCCCGTAAGAGAAATGTAACTTACAACCATGATGAGATATTATTTTTCACCAATGATATTGACAAAAAAATAGTATAATCCCTAAAGAGGGCACATATTACAATAGAAACAACATATGCATTTACCCTTTAACAAAACAAAGGCAATTTTAGTAACTTACCCTGAACATAAACCTGGAAGAGTACAAAAAAAATTGTGCAAAAGTCAGATACAAGGTTATTTATTGTGTTATTGTAATTGCAACATATTAGAAAGGTCCCAAGTACCCATATATAGGAGATAGGTTGCAGACTATGGTACACTCACACATTCGAATAATAAGTAGCTGTAAACAAAGAATAAGAAAGATATCTTTGAATACATATGGAGTGATTTCCAGGATACCTTAGCAAGGGAAAAAAAGGAAACTGCAAATTATTTACACGTAATATGCCATTTTTTATGTAAGAGAGAGGAAACAATACATACATATACATTAGAGACAGTAATATATAAACCTTAAATTTACACAATGTTATATGTCAAATAGATTTAAATTAAAACAAAATAAAACAAAAAAGAATAAGTAAAATCTTGTCTCAATGAGTACAGTAGCTGCATCCCAGGACAATTTAGAGTATATTAAATCCTTGTAAATATTCCTTATGTTTCCATGAAAAACAGAATTAGGTTCTAGTTCATATATCACAAACAGGGTTTTCACTAACAGAATATGTTGGAAACGTTCAAAAGGATGCAGGAGCATTTTATACATTGTTGGATGCCTGCCTAGCAGCCCTGACCCCTTTCCTCAATTCCTGTTGTGCGACTAAGAAATTGTAATAACCCTAAACAATCACATTATCAGCTGAAACGTGTTCCCCAAACAGATATCTTAAAATCCGAACCTCCAGTTCCTGTGAATGTGATATTATTTGAAAATACTATTTGTAGATGTAACCACGTCTAAATGAGGTCATACTTGATGAGGGTGAGCCAGTCCATTGGATTAGCCATAGCGATATTCTTATAAAAAGGGAAAATGTAGGGGGAGAAGGCCATGGGAAGATAAGGGTAGCGATCAAAGTGGCACATCTATCAGCCAAGGATTGCCCACCAGGACCAGGAGCTAGGAGAGAAGCAGACTCTTCCTCAGAGTCTCTAGAAGGAACCAATCCTGCCAATCCTTTGCTTTCAGACTTCTAGCCCCTGGAACTGTGAGAGAATAAATTTCACTATCTTAAGCCACCCAGTTTGCAATACTTTGTTACAGCAGCCCTGGGAAGCCAATATAAATGTCTTACACAGCACAGTGAATACACAGTTGCAAACCTGTCTTTGTGTCTTCTTCCTAGCAGGGCCCAGTTCCCTGCTCAGACAATACCTGCCAGCAGTGCCTTCCCCCAACATCTTAATCCAGGTACCCCCCACCCCTCCTGCTCATCCCTTTATCCTGCTTAAATTTGTCTTCCCCTTTTCATTATCTGACATTATATAATTTATTTATTTTCTTAGTCATTGAATGTCTTCTCAACTAGAATGTTAAGTTCCAGGCAAGGGCAATTTTGGCTTGTTCACTGCCATTCCCCAGCGCCCAAAACAGCCCTTGCCCACATAGGAGCCACACTGACATTTACTGAACTAGTGAATGAGGATCTCCTTTGCAGAGAGAGGGCAAAGGTACAGAATGGCTTACCCGGAGAAAGCAAAGAGAGATATCAAGAGCACCTGCGAGCCAGAGGACTTGGAGGAAAAGCAATTCAAGATGTTTCAGTGAAAGTTGGATGTGCAGGCTCTTTGGGGCACAGGACGTTATTGCTGATTGCAGATGTAATGTGCAAACATGCGTATGCTCGGCTGGCAAGCATTGGAGCCAAAAAAGCGACATCTGTCACATTTGTTTGAAGCCAATCCAAGTAGACTGAACATGCATTTAGAGAGCTCCGAAAGCTTTTATATCTTGTACGTGCTGTCAAAGGCAGTAGGAAAAAGTGTGTTGGCAAGAGAGAGTACATGCTAACCAGCCAAATTTGCGCATGTGTCAGGTTACACGCTGTGTTTCACAGCCCCAGCTCCCAAAGTTGACACTTTGGGTCAAACAGTTGTTTGTTGGTGAGGGCTTCCCTGTGCATGGTAGGACGATTAGCAGCATCCCTGGTGCCATGTTACAGTAGCACCCGTCTTCTCAGTTATGACAATCAAAAGCATCTATAGACATAGCCAAATGTCCTCTGGGGTTCTGGGGGCATTCACTCTTGGTTAAGAATCAATGAATTAGGGGTGCCTGGGTGGCTCAATTGGTTAAGCAGCTGCCTTCAGCTCAGGTCATGATCCCTGGGTCCTGGAATGGAACTCCAAGTCATTGGCCTCCCTGCTCAGCTGGGAGCCTGCTTCTCTCTCTCCCCTTTCCCCACTTATACTCTCCCTCTCTCTCTTCCCCTCTCAAATAAATAATCTTTAAAGAAGAAGAAGAAAGAAGAAGAAGAAGAAGAAGAAGAAGAAGAAGAAGAAGAAGAAGAAGAAGGAGGAGGAGGAGGAGGAGGAGGAGGAAGAGGAGGAGGAGGAGGAAGAGGAGGAGGAGGAGGAGGAGGAAAAGGAAGAGGAGGAGGAGGAGAAGGAGAAATCACTGAGTTACGTGTGATGCTTGTCCATTCCTCCTTCTTTCACAACCCCCTTACCGCTTCAAGATACACACACACACACACACACACACACCACAAACAGTAGGACAACTCTCCCAACCCCCTTCAAAAGATGATTTATTCCTATGTGTATTCTTACTGAATACATCTTTGGGATTTCCTGATGTCATCTTTGGTCAACCATCACATTAAGAATCTCTAACAAGGAACGCCTGGGTGGCTCAGTGGTTAAGCATCTATCTGCCTTTGGCTCAGGTCATGATCCCGGAGTCCCGTGATCAAGTCCCACATTGGGCTTCCATGGGGAGCCTGCTTCTCCCTCTGCCTATGTCTCTGCCTCTCTCTCTGTATTTCTCATGAACAAATAAATAAAATCTTAAAAAAATAAAAGGAATCTAACAAAACACATCCCATGCAGGTGTGTAGTTTCCTTCTATATTGAGCCTAGACTTGCTTTAGCCAGTGGGGGCATCAGCAGGCATGATGGTGCAAGCAGAGACTTGTTAGGCATTTATACATTCAGGCTTGTCCTACTGGAGCATTGCTTTCTTAGAACCCAGTGCCATGTTAAGAAACTCCAGCTAGACTGACAAAAGACTAGAGGCCACGTGATCAGAGGCACTGGTAGGTGAGAAGCCATCTTAGATATTTCAGCCCCAGGTGAGCTTTGGCCAAATGCAACCGTCAGTGAAGTGACCCTGGCTATACCCCCTGGAGAAGTGGAACTGTTCAGCTCAGCATGGTTAACTCACAGAATTATGGAATTTAGGAAGTCTCTTTTGGTTTAAGCCAATAAATTTCGAGGTAATCTATTATACAGCAACAGATAATTGAAACATTTGATGATTTGAAAAAGCATCATTTATTTTTTATTTTATTTTATTTTATTTATTTGACACAGAGAGAGAAAGAGAGAAAGCACAAGCAGGGAAAGAGGCAGGGAGAAGAGAGGGAGAAGTAGGCTCCCCCACTGAGCTGGGAGCCCGATAAGGACTTGATCCCAGGATTCTGGGATCATGACCTGAGCCGAAGGCAGATGCTTAACCAACTGAGCCACCCAGGTGCCCCCATTCTTAATTTTTAGACCACATTTTACTATTTCAATGCGCTTGAGGTTGTGTGCATTTTATCTGTATAGTGAACATACTACGTAACAGTGTACTTACTATGCTTACGTTTTTCCAATGACATCACATTGCTAGCTTGAAATTGGTCTTGAATAATAGGAGTATTTATATTCTACAAACCAGGGCTTTTTTTTTTGTCCAGAGAGTCAGTTGTTGAATTTATCAGTACAACATCAGTACTCTCCTTAGAAGGGCTTAAATAATAGCAATAATACAATATTTAGGAATGTGTGTGTGTGTGTGTTAAGGAGAAATAAATGGGATCATCATGCAAATGATGAATTCCCTTCATAGCTTAGCAGCATATGCTTTGAGAATACAGATGAAGGCAGCACTACAGACTTTCTGGATGTGCAAGTTTTTACCAGATTATTGTTTCATGTATATCTACAGTGCTAAGCAATGGTCATGGAGCCCTCCAACTAATTGTGTTTGTTCTACTGCCAGTGAGAAAAGCATGATGTGGTTGCCTGTTTCTTGTCTATGGATAATAATCAGCAAAGTCTGTAGCATTCTGGGTGGTTTAATAAAGAAAGATACAAAAAATAATAATAGCAATAATAATAACTAGATTTCACCCAGGACTTCTGTGTGTCATTGCTGTTCTAAACTCTTTATAATTCAAAAAATAAATAAATAAACTCTTTACAATTCTATGGGGTTGCTCCTATTATAACCTTGATTTTACAGCAGAAGAAATAAGGCATGGAGAAGTTAAATCCTATGCCCAAGGTTAGAGCACTAGTAAGCAATGGAGCCAATGGACTCAGGCAATATACTTATGGGGAGGACAGGGTGGAATATGTGAAATTATGACTCTGAGTTCGCAGTATTCATGAGTTAGAGGTTTTAATTTAATGCAAAATTCAAATTTTTTAGTCCTATGGGAAATCTTCACAGCATTCTCCAACTCCAGAGCCTTCTGCCCAGGGAGGCCTTTGGAATAGGCCACTACAAGCAGAGCAACACACTTCTAAAGCCTGTATGTGAAGAGGCAATCCTGCTGTACATACCCTATCTTATCTTTCTCTTTCCTCCTGCACAAAGTTGCTTGCAATATTTTTCAAAGCCATCAACCTAATGAAGACAAAAATTCTTGGGTAAAGGGGAGAAGGGAGGGATGAATAGGTGGAGCGCAGAGGATTTTTAGGACAATGAAAATACTCTGTATGATGTTATAATGTCCAAACCCGGACAATGTACACCACCAAGAATGAGCCATAATGTAAACCAGGGGCTCTGGGAAATTATGATGTTTCCATGTAGGTTAATCAACTGTGGGATCATTGGGTGGCTCAGCGGTTTGGCGCCTGCCTTCGGCCCAGGGTGTGATCCTAGAGACCTGGGATCAAGTACCACGTCGGGCCCCCTGCGTGGAGCCTGCTTCTCCCTCTGCCTGTGTCTCTGCCCCTCTCTCCCTCTCTGTGTATCTCATGAATGAATAAATAAAATCTTAAAAAAAATCAACTGTAACGGAGGTGTCACTCTGGTGGAGATGTTGATAATGAGGGAGACTGGGCAGGTGTGGGATGTTGATAATGAGGGAGACTGGGAGGTATATGGGAAAATCTATATAGCTTTCTCTTAATCTTCCTGTGAACTTAAAACTGCTCTAAAAAACTTTTTAAAAACTTACTTGGAGGGCCTCTGGGTGGCTCAGTGGTTGAGTATCTGCCTTAGGCTCAGGCTGTGATCCTGGGGTCCTGGGATGGAATCCTGCATTAGGCTCCCTGCATGGAGCCTGCTTCTCCCTCTGCCTATGTCTCTGCCTCTCTCTGTGACTCTCATGAATAAATAAACAAAATTTAAAAAAAAGAAAAGAAAACCTACTTGGGAGCACCTGGGTGGCTCAGTCAGTTAAGTGTCTGCCTTCTGCTCAGGTCATGATCCCAGGGTCCTGGGAGCCTGCTTCCACCTCTGGTTCTGTCTCTGCCTCCCTCTTCCTCTATCTCTCATGAATAAGTAAATACAATCTTAAAAATAATAATAAATGTTTAAAATTCTTTAAAAAATTAAAAATTACCTGGGAAAGATGTTTTTTTACTGTTGGGTAAGGCCACATAAAAATCAGAAGAGACTGGAGAACCCAGTCTTGTTCAGTGCAGATTTCTTGCTGATCATGCTCACTGGGTTCTGTGGCCTCTTGGCACACACTGCCCGGAGTGGGCACTAGAGGAAGGAGGCCACGCTGCCCTAGAATACTTTAATGCACAGTAAGTGCTTTGCTCAGTTTGCCTTCCTCCCTTACAGCAATTAAAAATATTTTACTCACGGTTTACTGGCATCCTGTCACACTTGATTGATAGCCTGTCCTCTGAGCTCACAAATGTTATTAGGAGCCTGTGAATCAAGACTAGTTGTTCAGTTCTGTGGGACTTACTCTCAGCCCTCTCTGACTCCACTGTCCTCTGCCCAGGTGGGGCCTTTGGAATAGGCCACCACCAGCAGAGCATAATTTAAAAGTTTTAGCCTCCAATAGAACCTTTCCACGCTGTCTTTGACGAGTGCCTACAATAGTACATTTAGATATTAAGTTCCCTGGCATATAGTTGTTTGAATATAATTTTTTACTTTTATTTTTTAAATTTTTTAAAATTTTATTTATTTATTCATGAGAGACACATGCAGAGGGAGAAGCAGGCCCCATACAGGGAGCCTGCTGTGGGACTTGATCCTGGGACACCAGGATCATGCCCTGAGCCAAAGGCAGGCGCTTAACCGCTGAGCCACCCAGGGCGTCCCTGAATATAATTTTTTAAAGCCCAACTGTCAACAATAGAGGGATGATAAAATTAAGCCACATCTGTAAGGTGGGATATATTGAAGTTGTGGCTAAGACGGAGGTGGTTACAGGCTGTCTTTCTTAGGACAGTTGTGGGCATGATAGGGGCCAGGAATTCTGCACCCCCTCCTCCCCTCCTGCCCACGTGGAAAGGCTGTAAAGACTGGAAGCTTGCAGCCACTGCCCATTGGGTCATGGAATTCTCTCGGGTCTCCTCCTTCCTTTAGCCTGCAGGAGGCCTTTTAGAAACCACAGTCTATGTCAGCAGTTTCTCATCGTCGGTGGGAATGATCCTGCTGCCTGTCAAAATCAACATCACATTTCCCTCTCTGCTTTGATACCCTACCGTTCCAGCTGTAGTTGCCAAATCCTTTTGATTACACAAGAAACACCGCCCTTGGTTGCTTTCATGTATGTTTTATGAGAACACCTAGACATGAATATTTATTTAGGCAACTTGGAGCACGTCTCTTTGATTTTCCTTCTCTCTTCTGAGTCATGTTAAAAGGGGGAGGGGGAGGTGCACAATGTCAGAGTCCACCTGTCATGGCTTTTGCCTTATCCCCCTCTTTCCCGACCACGCCAAACGGCTGAGTCGCCTAGGAAATGGAAAACACTGCCTGGGTTTGCATCAGTTAGCAGCATGACACACACTTCTGCTTCACTGATGAAATGCAACTCGTTCCTTTGCAATGTCAGCTTTCCTACACAATATGTCAATGGACCCTTGTCACCTAACTGTTGCCTGTTTGGATTCCCTTTATGGTGACTGCCTTGATCGACCCCTTTGTCACTTTTGCCTCAAGTGGAACAGCTCACACCCTCTTTCTGTCTCAAGCCTCAAACTATTTTAAGTGATCTTTCTCACACAGTCAGAGGGATATGTCTAGAAACCATGAGTTTCCCTAGAATCTTTGAGAAGAAGATTCAAGCACCTTAGAATGGTAGTCTGGGTCTTTTTTTTTTTTTTTTTTTTTTTTTTTAGATTTTATTTATTCGAGAAACAGAGAGAGGGATAGACGTGGGGCTCAATCCCGGGTTCCCAGGATCACACCCTGGGCTGAAGGTGGCACTAAACCACTGAGCCACTCGGGCTGCCCTAGATTATTATTTTTTTTTTTTTAAGATAAGTCTGGGTCTTTTATTTTTTTATTTTTTTATTTTAAAGATTTTATTTATTTATTCATGAGAGACACAGAGAAAGAGAGAGGCAGAGACACAGGCAGAGGGAGAAGCAGGCTCCATGCAGGGAGCCTGATGTGGGACTCGATCCCAGGACTCCAGGATCATTCCCTGGGCCGAAGGCAGGCACTAAACTGCTGAGCCACCCAGGCATCCCAAGTCTGGGTCTTTTATATTCTGACTTTTATATGTGTCCTCACTCTTCTGCCATTCACTCACATAATAATAATAATTGTTACTGGTATTATTATTGAGGGTTTTCTAGATGCTAAGCTCTTTACATGCATAATAACTCCTTGTGTATCCTGGGCTTTAATTACACTAAGCATTTCTAGTTTCTAGAAGGGTCCACGTTGTTTCACAAAAGCCCGTGACTTTCTGCAGATGCTGTTTCCATTCCTAACTTCTCTGCCTTGATCATCTTTCCAGACTCAGCTCATGTATCACCGTCCTGAGGCCTTCTCTGATTCTTTTTTCTTCTAATTACATCTATTTTAGAAATAGAAAGCAGTGTTTTAGCTTAAATAACCAGTGTATAGTAGACAGCAGTCCAGGTAAGTTTCTGCAACAATTAGAACAAGAATATAAATGCTGCCAGAACAGAATCTTCTTTTACTATTTCTCTCTCTCTTTTTTTTCCCTCTGGAGTTTCAGCTACCCTCTCTCAGACTGGCCATCACCAAAAAGTTGGAGCTACTGCTTCTGGCAGTTCTCAGTCTTTGTTACCAGAGAGGAACTGAGACTTGCCATCCTTGGTCTCAACTTTAAAAATCCAGAAAAGGCACCTGGGTGGCTCAGTGGTTGAGTGACTGCCTTTGGCTCAGGTCATGATCCCAGGGTCCTGGGATGGAGTCCCTCATCGGGCTCCCTGCAGGGAGCCTGCTTCTCTGGCTGCCTGTTTCTGCCCCTATCTCTCTTGTCTCTCATGAATAAATAAATTTAAAAAATCTTTTTAAAAAAATCCTGAAAAAGAGCTCTTTTTGGCTCAGCTGAGTCAGGCCCCACACCTGAGCCAATCATATGACCAGTAAGGGGTGAGCTAGGAGCATTTCCCAGAAGTGTGTGTAACAGGACATTTAGGCAAAATTATCCACTCATATCTTCCTACCATACCCTCCCCCAAACCCACTTCCTCAGTGCTTTATTTTTTTTTAAGTCCTCTTAACATCTTTGTTTACCAACACTCCTTTTAATGTGCAAATAAACCCTTTTCCCAAGGAGATAAAACAGAATCTTGTTATAAAAGTTCCCAGAGATTTTTATCCCAGGCTAGCAATAAATTATTTTCTGGTCCAGGCAATAGGTCTTTTGGAAGAATTCAGAACCATACCAATCTGGTGCAGGAAAGGCAGAGTAAGATAATGCAGCCAGACAGGTCTACATTTGTTTTATTTTATTTTATGTTTTTTATTATTATTATTTTTTAGTAATCTCTACACCCAATGTAGGCCTCAAACTCACAACTCCGAGATCAAGAATTGCATGACTGAGCCAGCCCGGCCCCCCAACATTTTAATCTTGCCTCAATAGTTACATGACCTTAGACAAGTAAATAAGCACTCCAAACCTTGTTTCCTTGTGTGTTAAGTGGGGACAAAATTATTCTATTAGTCAGGATGGATTACTTTATGCTGCAGTAACAGCCTGGCTGATCCCAGATGCACGAACAATAAATGCTCATGGTTGAATGGCACAGAGTTTTGGTGATTGTTTTTTCACAGCAATGTTGCAGCTACAGATAACTAATTTAGTAGGATTGCACTTCAGGGCCCCTCATGTTTGGATGGAGCTACAGTTCTGGTAATGAGTTGGGAGTAAAAGTTACAGTGACATTTCTGGGCTAGAGCATTGAATTGCTGGCATGAGACCCCCTAGAACTCTCTTTGCCCGACAGCAACCAAACACTTTTGAAATGGCAACTCCAACAGCTGTGTTCCCCTAGAGACTAAGATGGGCTAAACACACTGGTAAATTGTTTTAAGCCGTCTGAGTTTGGGAGTGCATAACTTAGTCCAGCCTCCCTTAATGAGGTGAGAAAGGGTATTTGAAGAAATTTGCTAAAGGTTTTTAATTGCCTTCTACTCGGTGCTCTTTGAGAGACTACAGGAAATATTTGAATTGTATTTTTAGTTACCATACTGGTTTGATTTGCTTGCTCACTCCTTGACTGGCCTAGGTTTAGACAACTGAGTGCCAAGCAATAGCTGCCCTTTACCTCCTAAATACCTTGGGATTTTTCCCAGAGTTTTCAGATGTTGAGTAATCCAAATATCCACTAAATACCCTTTAGCAAAGTAGATAAAGTGCAAGTGCTTCTTCTCTCTCCAGATTATATATTAACACAGCAAAAAACAAGGCATCCAGCAGGAGCACCTGGGTGGCTCAGTGGTTGAGCATCTGCCTTTGGCTCAGAATGTGATCCTGGGGTCCTGGGATGGGGTCCTGCATTGGGCTCCCTGCGGGGAGTCTGCTTCTCCCTCTGTCTGTGTTTCTGCTTCTCTCTGTGTGTCTCTCATGAATAAATAAGTGAAATTTTTGAAAAAAAAAAAAAAAAAGAAGGCAGAAGTAGGGTAAGCAAGAGGGCAAAGAGGACTTTTCAAAGAAAAATCCAAAAATCCCTTGGATACACATAACTTTCCATTCCTCTGAGATGTATTTGAAAAACATACAAAGAAGAAAACAGGAACATTTCACAAAGAGGAAATCTTTGTGATCTTGGGTTAGGTAAAGAATTCTTAGATATGACACCAAAAACCCAATTCATAAAAGAAAACACTGTTGGGGGCAGCCCGGGTGGCGCAGTGGTGTAGCGCCGCCTGAAGCCAGGGGTGTGATCCTGGAGAGCCGGGATCGAGTCCCACGTCAGGCTCCCTGCATGGAGCCTGCTTCTCCCTCTCCCTCTGCCTGTGTCTCTGCCTCTCTCTCTCTGTGTGTCTCTCATGAATAAATAAATAAAATTCTTAAAAAAAAAAAAAAAAGAAAACACTGTTGGGTTGATCTGCATCAACATTAATATCATCTCCTCATTGAAAGATATTGTTAAGAAAATGAAAAAACAAGCCAGAAACTCGGAGAAAATATATGCAAAGCACATATATGATAAAGCGCTTATATCTAGAATATATAGATCTCTCAAAACTCAATAAGAAAAAAACAGCCCAATTAAACTTCACCAAAGATACTTCACCAAAGTTATATGCAGAAAGCAAATAATCACATGAAAAGATGCTGAACATTCATTCTGGAGAGGGAAATTAAAATCACCATGAAGTACCACAACATTCCTAGTATGGCTGTAATCACAAACACTCATCATAGATTTGGAGCACCTGGAACTATCCTACACTGTTGGTGGGGATGTTCAATGGCACGATTACTTTTTTTAAAAAAAAAGATTTTCTTTATTTACTTATTTGAGAGACAGAGCATGAGTGAGGGTAGGAAAAGGGAGAGAGAGAAGAAGGCTCCTCGCTGAGCAAGGAGACCTACACCAGGCTCTATTCCAGGACCTCAAGACCATGTGACCTGAGCGGAAGGCAGATGCTTAACCGACTGAGACACCTAGGCCCCCCTGGCACAACTACTTTGAAAACATTTGATACTTCCTTAAAAAACTAAGTATATACCTAGCATATATGGCCCAGCCATTCAACTTCAAAGAATTTAATCACCAGAACTGAAAACAGTTTTGGTGTTTACACAAAGACTTGTATAGGAATGTTCATAACAGCTCTATTTGTAATAGCCCAAACTGGAAACAATCCAAATGTTCATCAAAGGTGAATGGATCCATTCACAGTGGTATATCAATACCATGGAATACCACTCAACAATAAGAACATGTGAACTGTCGATATACCCAACAACAGAGTTGATTCTCAAAATAATTATGCTGAATGAAAGTAGCCAGGCCAAAAGAAAAAAAAAGCGTACATAGTTTAGAAACTATTTATTATTTATTTTTTTTGAAAGAATTTTTTAAATTTTTTTTTCAAAGACTTTACCCATTTATTCATGGGAGACACACACACACACACACACAGAGACAGAGAGAGAGAGAGAGAGAGAGAGAGAGAGAGGCAGAGACACAGGCAAAGGGAGAAGCAGGCTCCATGCAGGGAGCCCGACGTGGGACTTGATCCCAGGTCTCCAGGATCAGGCCCTGGGCCGAAGGTAGGCACCAAACCGCTGAGCCACATGGGCTGCCCAGGATCTATTTATATAAATTTCTAGAAAATATTAACTAAGAGAAAACATTAGTGATTGCCTGTGGGCAAGATGGGGTGGGGATAGAAAGAGAATGAACTGCAAACAAGCAAGAGGAAGCTTCTAGGGGCGATGGGTATTTTCATTACCTTGATTATGATGATGGTTTCACAGGAGTATATTTATGTCAAATCATAAAATACAATTTAAATATGTGTGGCTTATTGAAAATCAATTACACCTCAGGTAGGTTGAAAAAGTATATTTATAGGATGCATCAGTTATTGACTGAGTAATGATTCCGGAAGAAAGTAGCAAATGGTCTACCAACTTGGATAACTCTAGGAAATTAGAACAAATAGAAGGCTGGCAGCCACGGGTGCATGTCTCTTCAATTGCCAGCATGACCTTCAGATCTGGCCCAACTCAATCTAAAGATAAGTGCAAAGTAGGAATCCAGAAGAACTGTAATATGGAAACCTTTTGTCACATACCTGAAATTGAATAGGATAGTCATATGGGCTGTGATAGCCCATATAAGCTGAACTGCAGGCAGGTTAAGCCAAAGTGGTTAAGGAAATCATTCAGCATGTTTGTCTCTGCTACTGATAAAAATGTTGCTTGGTTACCAGCATGGGATAGAAATGTGAGAAATAACCTGTTTCAAGTTAGACGCCCATAAGCTTAACACCCTAAGCTTCCTGACTAATAACGCAAACATTCATACACACAATTTGTTATCATCTCAAATCCAGTAAATAAAAATGAAGAATGTGATGGTCTATTCTACAAGAGGTTATTGAAAGTTGTGTGGTCTCTCAGAGCCACCCTTGGCAACAATATAACAAGTTTTAAGCTCTGCATTGGTAAATTTTTGTGAGAGTTTTGCTTTTTTCGGTAGAGTTTGAGCTTTTCAAATATCATGGCCACATAAGTTTGAAAAAACTCATTTTGCTGTTGTAGAAAAACACGGGGACCAAGCATGAAAAGACTAAAAATCTAATCGCAGCTCTCCTACTAACTCAATTCCTTGTCTGCAAAACGGGGATAAAAGAAGTACCTACCTGTAGTAGGTTGAACAGTGGCTCCCCCAAAATATATACCCATGACCTAATTCCCAGAACATGTGAATGTTACCCGCTTTAGAAAAACAGTCTTTGCAGATTGCAGGTGTAATTAAGTTAAGAACCTTAGGATGAGGAGATCATCCCGGATTACCCAGGTGGGCCCTAAATCCAATGACAGGTGTTCTTATAAGAGAAAAGCAAGAGAGATTTGAGACAAAGGTGGGAAAGAGAAGGCAAGGTGAAGATGGAGGCAGAGAATGGGGGGATGGAAGGGAATGATGTGGTCCCAAGTCAAGGAAGCTGGAAAAGGCAAGAAATGGAATCTTCCCTAGAGGCTCTGGAAGGAGCCACTCTGCCAACACCTTGATTTCTGACTCTGACCTCCAGAACTATGAGAGAATAACTTTCTTCTTTCCTTTCTTTTCTTTTTCTTCTTTCTTACCAAGTTTGTGGTAATTCATTACTGCAGCCTTAGGAAACCAATATACTACCTCACAAAGCCCCAAAAATGAAAATAATAGTCCTACCAACATTGTAGATTTTCTATGAGGATTAAATGAAGTAATCGTCAAACACTTAGAAGAATGCTTGATACCTCCTAGGCCTGAAGGAAGTGCTAAGTTAAGTGAATTTTTGCAAAAAGGAACTCTGATGTCAATGCAACTGGTTGTTGACGTTCACTAGTCCATGCCTGGTGGACTGGACACCATGATACTGGCGCCTTTTGTTAGATTACAGTTGAAAACCAATCACAATGGTGATAAGGACAAGAAGAATGGACTCTATAGAGGTTCTTTTAAGCTCTGTAAAAGGAACCCCCTTCAATTCTCAATGCATTTGGGTCCTTCTACTAGTTGTCTCCACAATCCCTGAGTCCCTAAAAGCAATGTAGAAAAGAATGTAGGGGCCACAGGAAAAAAACCACTTTTATTGCCTCCATGGGGAGCCTAAAACCCCGCGGGGGGATTGGGGGAGCAGCAGCGCAGAATTCTCAAGCACATGGCTCTGTGCCACCCGCAGAAAACTACGATTCCCAGAAGGCTTTGGGCCCCGGGGGTAGGGGATGGACCGCCCCTAAGGGGCGGAGTCTAAGAGAAGGTCGTTGGCCAGTTCCATTATCCCGAGCTGCAGGGGTCGCTTGGGCGGAGTTGGGAAGCAAAACTGCCTCCCTATTGGCTGCGAATAGAAAGGTCGGCGTCCCCCGCGCGGGTGGTCGGGTCGCCGGGATCCCGGACGCCCGGGCCGGGGCCGGGAGCTCAAATTTCCCGGGTCGGGAGATTAAATTTCCCGGGCGGGGAGCGCGGGGCCTGCCGGGAAGGCGCCCGGGTCGGTTGTGCATCGCGCGGTGGCGGCGGCGGCGGCGGCGGCGGCGGCGGGGCTTCGCGATGCAGAGCACGGACCTAGGCAACAGGGAGAGCGGCAAGCTGTGGCACCGCAAGCCGTCCCCGGCCGCTCGGGACGGGTAAAGGCGGCGGCTGAGGGGGGCCTGGGGGCCGGCGAGGGCCTGGGGAAGGGGTGCGGGGGCCCGGGTGGGGCTTCGGGCTCTGCCCCGCCCCTGCCCCCGATGACCTCTTGCAAGGCAGGTGGTCTGAGTCGGTGCTCGGTGGCCCAGGTCGTGAGGGCGGGGGCGCGAGACAGTTGTGCCCGGGCTGAGCCCGCCTGGGTCACCGTGGCAGCCCCGTAGCGTTCCTGGCGCGCAGTAGATGCTCAGTAAACGTTAGGGGTTGCAGCTGGAAAGGAACTGGAGGAACTGCAGGGGAAGGACAGCGGTGCACCCCTACCCCTCCCGAATGCGCAGCTTAACCTCCTTAAATCCTCGGATACCTGCATTCAGGCGGGCGTGCACCCACCCATCAACTGTTTGTTGAGCGCTGACTCTGTGCCAAGCTTCTAAGCTCTGGGGCGGGGGGGGGGGTGGGGGCAGCTGTGGAACACCACAAACTTCCGGATTTTTGGAGTTTACAGGGTTGTGTGTGTGACGGTGACGACAGGGGGGTTCGGCCACGGTCAAGGTGACCTAGTAAGGACTGTGCTGCTGCTGCTGCTGCTGCTGCTGCTAATTGTGTTTGTTTTTTAGATAGACTTTTTTTTTTTTTTTTTTTTTTTTTTTTTTTTTAAGAACTGTTTTAGGTTCACAGGCAAATTCAGAGGAAGGGACAGAGATTTCCCATATACCCGCTGCACTCACACATGCATAGCCTCCCCATTATCAAAATCTCCCATCAGAAAGGTATATTTATTGCAATTGAGGAGTCTGCATTGACATATTATCATTATCACTGGAAGTCCACAGTTTATACTAGGATTCCCTTTTGGTGTTGTGTGTTTTATGGGATTGGGCAATTGTATAATGACCTGTATCCACCATTGCAGTATCCTAGAAAGTATTTTCACTGCGCTGGAAGTCCTCTGTACGTTTCCTGTTCCCGCCTCTCCTCCCCAGGTTCTTTTCATTCTGGTTTTCATTCTGGTTCCAGATACGTGACCTGTTTGAGTCTTAGCCACTCAAGACTTCAATGGAAGCCTTTGTCCCAAGTGGTGCCATCTTGGTTCCAATTGCTGCACACAGATTGATCCTATTGATTTTAACTTCCTAGGATTTCATGGCCTTTGCTGCATCACTTGGATTCATGTTTCTTCTCCTAGTATCTTTTCTCTTGATCCTTTGGTTGCAGCTCAACAAATCAACAGACTTCAACTGCCATCTATGCTTGCTGGAAGCCTGGTTCCAGACGTTGTACTGACAGCTTGTTTGGTTTCTGCTTGCTGACAGCCCCCTAGCCATGTTGCTGTCCCACCAATTCCATTGAATAAAAATTTTTGTTTAGAGTAGGGATTCTTCAGTAGACATTTTCATTTCCAAACGTGGAGTTTATGTAAACACTACCTCTACTTCTGATGTTTTCTAAATATTCTGAAAGTTACTACCCAGATGCCTGGGTGGCTCAGCAGTTGAGCCTCTGCCTTCAGCACAGGGCGTGATCCTAGAGTCCCAGGATCAAGTCCCGCATCGGGCTTCCTGCAAGGAGCCTTGCTTCTCCCTCTGCCTATGTCTCTGCCTCTCTCTCTCTGTCTCTCATATAAATAAATAAATAAAATCTTTAAAAAAAAAGAAAAAGGTTATTGCTAACCCACAGTAATTCTATTTCTTGCTGTCATAAAATATCTGGATATACATGCAAGATTCAAAAAAGTAAAGACACAAGTTTTACCAAATGTTAATTTGCTTCCACTAAAACATAGCTTTATTTTTGTTCATCAGAATCCACTGTGATGGTGTTGAGAGAGACCAGGGGCACAGACTGAGTCAGTTGGATGTTAGTTGAAGAAAATGTCCATTAACTAGTTCTATGAAGGGCAAGTTAATCACTAAGACTATAGGTGAAAATAATCATGCCGGCCAGACTAGTGTTGCCTTAGGGCATATAAAGACTTTTAAAAAATGTCTCAGTGTCTCATGGATCTTGTTTGGTAAATTTTTTATTTTTAAATTATGTTTAAGAATTGAGGAACCATCAGGCAACTCATGAGCAGTTGAAAGGCAGTTGTTCTAAAATAAATGCTAGTATGTGTGTGTTATAGGAATCAAAAGGGCAGAATGTTGCTATTAATTGTGATTATATATCCAGATGGTAGGGTTATAATCAGTTTTATTTACTAGTGTTTTTCCATATTTTCCTTATTTTGAACAATGATCATGTAATGTTGTAATCCGAATACATAATAAATGTTATAGAAACAAGAGCAGAGGGAAAAGTCGTTGGCTTTGTCTGATTTTAATTGCTGGGGAACATTTTGATGTTATTACTCTTTTCAATATATATATTCTCCCCCCTCTTCCGCTTTGGGGATGTCAAAGGAAAACCAGAGCTGGACAGTAGTTAAAGTGGTAAAAACAGATTTTCTTCCTCTATTGCAATAGAGGAAAGGAGACCTCGGTACAGAACTGGGCTCGGGTCTGAATAGAGCCTGGGCAACTGGGAATGTCAAGCCAAAAGGCAGGGTGGGAGTCAGTGGATAGAAAGTTACTAGGATAGAGGAACTTTGGGTAAACCAGCCTAAAGAGATTCTTGCTGAAGACAGGCCAGCTTGATTAGATGTCAGCTGGGAGATGGTTGAGAATGAGAAACTGCTCAGTTATCAAGGATGATCAGGTCCTGAAGGTCGGGGGTTCTAATTAAACAGACAGACTGAGCAGGGTTTTTGATAAAACTAGGTTTTACAAGGAAGTGCACAGATGGAGAAGTGCCTCAGAAGGTTCAGGAGCCAGACTAAAGTTTGGTCAAGCAAAGAATCTTTGTCAGGGACCTGATAAAAATAAGTATTGTAAGAAATTTGCTATTTCCCCCAATGAACCACCTTATGTTTAAACTGAAGAAAATAGGATGCCTGGGTGGCTCAGCATTTGAGCGTCTGCCTTCAGCTCAGGGCATGATCCTGGAGACCCGGATGAGTCCCACATTGGGCTCCCTGCAGGGAGCCTGCTTATGTCTCTCTCTCTCTCTCTCTCTCTCTCTCTCTCTCTCTCTCTCTCTCTCGTCTCTCATGAATAAATAAAATCTTTATAAAGGGGAGAGGGATTATTCTGCTCTTTGTGACCTGAATAGGCACACATAAATTATTTTAAGAAATCAGTTATTCTCTGCTGCGAGTTTTATAACAGGCTTCTTTTAACAGATATATGGTGCAAGATCTTCTCAAAAAATAGTAACTTTAGACAACTGTAGAAAATAAAACTCATGTATGCTTAATTCACTTTGGAACACTTTATACTACAAAATCTCATTAAGATATCTTAAAATTAAGATACTGAATTGAAATTATTCTTGCATGTGGTGGCTTATGATTTACATGAAACTACTTTTCACTAATTACATCATTGTTCTTAGCATGTGTTTATGGCTTCATGTAACAGTTTGACTAACTCAATCAAAAATACATTCTCATATCTTGTTATTGTCTGTCACTTTCTGTTCATATGTGCACTTATTTTTTTCATATTTGTCTTCCCCACTAAACTGAAAGCTCCAAGAGGGCAAGGGCCTGTGTCCATCGGTTACTGTTAGGCCCCAGCGTGTTCAGTGTGTGACACATAGTGAATTTTCAAGTATTTGTTGAACATATGAACAGTAGCCACTTTGATAATGAATAACCTTCTGATCTGCTTTTGGAAATCACTGTACAATTGCTTCTAGGAGAATAGCAGAAAAGAGGGGAACAGGTAGGCAGGAAACTTCAAAATAAGTGATGTATGCTATATCTTTCGTAAGTAATGCTTGGCTTAGAATTACATATATTGTTTGTTTGTTTTTGACAGAATTATAGTGAACATCATTCACAGCACTTCTGATTACCTTCCGAAAGTCTTGCGATTTTTGAATGTGGCTTTTGATAGTTCAGGTGATTGCTTAATTGCTGGAGACCATCAAGGAAATATCTATGTTTTTGACTTGTATGGAAACAGGTGAGCAGATCCGTTTGATACATATCTTATTTAACAAGTCAGTCACTGCCAATTTTAGTACCTCCTGTTAATTATTCATTCAGCAGGATTCATTTAAATTCTTACTCTATTTCAGGTACCCTGTAAAACACGGTCATAAATGCTGATGGAAGAAAGTGGAAGAGCATAGAAAAATATAGTTAGATTTTTTTTTTTTTTTTTTTTTAGAGAATTCAAGTTCCAGTTTGAATGGTATCTCTAGTAGCTTGTTTTTCCCTAAATTTAAAAATTTATTATTGCTATCTTATCACTGCCTGGTACTTTATCAGGCAATTTCGAAAGAGCATAATTTCCTTCGTACATTATTGTCACAGTTTTCACATCTACCAGTTTTGTTTTCTTTAAGATTTTATTTATTCATGAGAGACAGAGAGAGAGGCAGAGATGTAAGCAGAGCGAGAAGCAGGCTCCCTGCTTAACCACTGAGCCACCCAGGTGCACACACATCTAGCAGTTTTATTTTTTTATTTTTTATTAAAAGATACTCATCATTACTCATCATCAGGGAAGTACAAATAAAAACCACAATGAGATACCACCCCACTCCCATCAGAATGGCTAAAATCAAGAACACAAGAAACAACAGATGTTGACAAACATGAGAAAGCAGAACCCTCTCTCACTGCCGGCGGGAATGCAAACTGGTGCGACCCACCTGGAAAACAGTATGGGGTTCCTCTAAAAGCCAAAAATAGAAGTATCTTATGATTTAGCAATCATTCTTCTGGGTATTTATCCAAATACAAACATACTAATTTGAATGGATACATGCACCCCCCTGTTTACAACAGCTTTATTTTTAATACCCAAACTATGGAAACAGCCCATGTGTCCATCAACTGATGACTAGATAAAGAGGTGGTATATACATACAATAGAATATCATTCAGCCATAAAATTAATGAAATACTTCCATTTGCAATGACGTGAAGATGGAGTTAGAGAATATTACGCTAATCAGAAGAAGCCAGAGAAAGACAAATACGATGATTTCACTCATATATGAAATTTAAAGAAACAAAATAAATGAACAAAGGAGAAAAAACAGAGAGGCAAACCAAGAAACAGACTCTAAACTATAGAGAACAAACTGATGGTTACAAAGGGAAGAGAGTAAATAGGTGAAGGGGATTAAGGAGTGCACTTGATGTGATGAGCACAGGCTGATGTACAGAAATGTTAAGTTACTATATTGTACACCTGAAATTAATGTAGAACTGTATATTCACTAGGATTAGAATTAAAACTTAAAGAATTTTGTATACTAAAAATCGTGTGGTAAGAAATAAGAAAAATGGGTTTCAGTTAGAGCATGAGTTAAATGGTTTTG
Source organism: Vulpes vulpes (assembly GCF_048418805.1). Classification (NCBI taxonomy): domain Eukaryota; kingdom Metazoa; phylum Chordata; class Mammalia; order Carnivora; family Canidae; genus Vulpes; species Vulpes vulpes. The sequence goes on along the minus strand of NC_132792.1, from coordinate 15,644,449 downwards.
TCTATTTCTGGTTTTAACTGTTGAGTTCTATAATTGAGCAAGAGGGCTCACTGACATCCCTCTATATCTTTGCCTAGATGATACCCATTACTCCTTTTTTTTTTAATTTCTTTTTATTGGAGTTCAATTTGGCAACATATAGCATAACACCCAGTGCTCATCCCATCAGGTGCCCCCCTCAGTGCTGTCACTCAGTCACCCCAGTCCCCTGCCCACCTCCCTTTCCACCACCCCTTGTACATCTAGCAGTTTTAAAGACTCGATCTTCAGCTTCTGCCTCTGCTTCCTCTGCTGAACAACTGAGTGCAGAAGCAGTTAGGTGGGATTGATGAAGGGAAGCATCCCTGCAGCGGGGGGGCAGGTAGGTGGGAGGGAGAACCCGTCCCCCTGGCAGAGTCAGGTGTCTCTGCGAGGGATGGACAGTCATGGGAAATACAGGAAGCTTTGATCAAGTGAGTAAATATGTTGAGGATAATGGGGACCCGGCTTCTCCGATCAGGAAGGGGGGTTACAAATATAGGAACGTAGAAAACTAGAATGAATCCTGTGGTACCAGGTTGGAATTGGATATACACCTGTGTGCACTGCTGGTTTTGAATATCTGGACATAGAATTGAATAGATGTATGAGTGAGTGAATGAATTACATGTTCATATGTTTCCTAGCGTAGTCCATTCATAGGACCTGGGAGCAACAACACCCCAGTAGCAATGAATATACCCAGTTTTTTTCCTAAATACCACGATCTGCTAAAAGTAATCAAGGATCCTGGCAGAAACGGCCAGTTTTAGGATAGAGACAGGCAAAGTACAAGGTGAGCCTTTAACATTTTATAGCCAGAAAGAAGGAATTGTTTAAAGAAAGAGTGTCGAGATGCCTGGGTGGCTCAGTGGTTGAGCATTTTGCCTTCAGCTGAGGGCATGATCCTGGAATCTGGATCGCGTCCCACATCAGGTTCCCTGCGGGGAGCCTACTCCTCCCTCTGTCTCTGCCTCTCTCTCTGTGTGTGTCTCTCATGAATAAATAAATCTTTAAAAAAAGGGGGGGTCAAAGGGCACCTGGGTGGCTCAGTCGATTAAATGCTGCCTTCGGCTAAGGTTGAGATCCCGGGGTCCTGGGATCAAGTCCGGAATCGGCTTCCAGCTCAGCGGGAATCTGCTTTTCTCTCTCTCTCTCTAAATAAATAAAATCTTAAAAAAACACAGAGTGTCAAAAGGACATAATGGTGGCTTAAAAGAGCCCCTGTATTAGAGACACTGTAAGTAGCAAAATAAATAATGATAGTAATGGGTACTAACCCACTGAGTAAAGTAGAAATCTATGAATTCATGCTGTAATCAATAAGTTAGTGAAAAGCTATACTCACATAGTCACAGAGCAGCTCCCCACAAAATAATTATAGAGGGGGAAAGATTAATTTTGTGGTGAAGTATAGCAAACACTACCTTATCAACTGATGACACAAGTAGTGGGACAGATCAAAGTTTGTGTGCATACATAGGATGGCCCGTAACTTGAGGGTTGAGGTCATGAAAGTTGTAGAAAAACCAGAAGAATTATTCCAGCTTGAGGGAGACTAGAAACCTGAAAAGTAAAGACATGAATCTGGACTGATGTTTTTGCTGTCAAGGACATTACTAGGGACACATGGCAAAACTGAGTGGGGGTCTGAGGACTCGGTGGTGGTAATATATAAATGTAATTTTCTGATTTTGATAGTTGTATTGCAATTATATGGGAGAATTTTCTTGTTTGTAGAAATCATGATCTCAGTAACTTATTCTCAAATTGTTCCGGAAAAGAAGAGGTAGTAGATAATGAATTTCTCTGTAATTTATTAGATATCTGTTAATCATTGTCTCTCTTCTTTGCCAAAAAAGTAACGGTCACAATTCTCCCAGCCTTAACCCTTGCCTAATGCATGCTACCAGTTCTCAATCTTAAGTCCATACAACTGTCTCTTCTCTGTTCCTGCTGCTAGAGAAAACAAAAATTACTGTAGAGACTCCGTTACTAGATAATGGACCTGAGCGTTTCTGATTCCTTCCCTTCGTTTGCTAATTGTTATTATTTTGTCAATAGTTCTTACTTCTCCCAATCTCCTCCAGCATTCCAGACCTTTGCCTGCTTCCTCATCTGCTTGTGTACGATCCTACTCTTGCTCGACTGGCTGGCCTCCTCACTCATGAGAAAACAGACACTTTCAAGCTGCCCTTCCTCTTCCCCAACACAGCCTCAGATACACAGCCATCCATATGGTTGGTTTATTCATAAAGTAAGTGATCCTAGTTTCTTCCAGCACTGATCTCCATCTTCTGAGGCCATCCCTGGGACTTTGCACCATGAGTGTTCTTCTCTTTTAATTTGTCCACTGTCCCCTTTCTCTCTCTCTCTAAATATTCACATCTGAGCAGAAGAGTAAGTGGCAGAGCTGAGACTTGAAATCAGGCATGCCTGATTTGAACACCCATTGTGCTGGGGTCCCTTGGAAATTTTACTTGCCTAATCGAATGGTCTCTCACTTCTCATTCCATTAAATACTCGTCTTCACATCCTCTGTAGAATTTTTTTCTGTTGCTTCAAGGTACAGCTCTTTCCTGATTTTTTTACTTCTCTGATCAATTTTTCCCCTTGTTTCGCTGACTCTCCTGCTAGTGCCTGTCCCTTCATTGTACTGCTCGAGCATCTCTCCTGGGCCTGCTCCATTCCATGCTCCAGGCATTCTCATTGATAATCTCATCAATAACAAGCCTGAGGCTTCAGCTGTCATGCAAACACTGTTAATCCAGATTTACTTCTACTACCTACTGGCTAGATTAGGCTGTCCTGTGCAGGAGCCACTGGCTGCATCAAGCTCTGGAGACTGAAAGTTGGCTAGTCCAAATTGAGATGTGTCAGGGGCACCTGGATGGTTCACTTAGTTAAGCATCTGTCTTTGGCTCAGGTCATGAACCTGGGGTCCTGGGATTGAGCCCCACGTTGGGCTCCCTGCTCAGCAGGCAGTCTGCTTCTCCCTTTGCTCCTCCCCCTGCTCATGCTCTCTTGCTCACTCTCTCAAATAAATAAATCTTTTAAAAAAAATGGTTAAAATTATAAGTATTAAAAAAAAAACAAATTGAGATGTGTTGTTAGTGTAAAATACACAGTGGATATGGAAGACTTAGTATGAAAAAAAGAATGTAAAATATCTCCTTAATTTTATTAATTAAATTTTGAAATCATAATATATACATATCAGGAAAAATATGTTATTAAGATTAATTTTACCTTTTCTTTTTTTCAAAGTAAAAAGGCTCCTACAATATTTTAAATTACACCTGTGGCCTGTGTTATATTTCTTGGACAGTATAGCTCTAAACATTTTGCAAAGGCCTTGAACTCAACATATTTAAAACCAGACTTATTTTCTATCCTCAACTCATCCCTCTTTTGCCCACTCTTGAGAACCTGATTTTTTTTAGTAAATTAATGTAGCTGTGTGCCAGGTACTCTGCTAAGCACTTAGCATATATTATTTCATTTAGTCACTGTATTAGTTCACTTAATCATCACAACGACCTTATGAGATCTTTTTTTTTTTAAAGATTTATATATTTATTCATGAGAGACACAGAGAGAGTCAGAGACATAGGCAGAGGGAGAAGCAGGCTCCTTGCAGGGAGCCTGATGTGGGACTCAATCCCAGGCCTGGGATCACACCCTGAGCTGATAGCAGACGCTCAACCACTGAGCCACCCAGGTGTTCCGAGATCTTTTTTTTTTTTTTTTTTACCTTCATTTTACACATGAGGAATTCTTGATTCCTCCCTCCTCACCTCATATTTGATGCATCACCATGCCGTACACCCACTTGACTCCTGACTCTTGTCCTGTTTGTCCTTTCCTTTTTATACCCATAACTCTGGTCAGATGCTATCTAGCAGCTTGCTTCAGATCTCTTCTTGTCCCTCTATCCATTTGCCATTGCTGCCAGAATCATCTTCCTGAAAGCCGTGGCTGGTCGTAATTCTGCTAGGCTTAAAACCTGCTAAGTAAGTGCCAAGTTTCTGTACATGGCAGACGGAACTCTTCAGCATCTATTTTTGGCCTACCGAAACAAGAGTTCATTTTTCTGGGTTTCATTTTCTTCATCTCTAAGGACTCTTCCAACGTAAAATTTATGATTGTTGGAAGAATTTCTAATACTAATGTGGTAATCTCTTAATAGGTTTAATCTTGTTCAGCGAACAGCACAAGCATGCACAGCTCTGGCCTTTAATCTCCGTAGGAAGTCTGAATTCCTTGTGGCATTAGCTGATTATTCTATTAAATGTTTCGACACAGGTAAGAAGTCTTTCTATTTATTTTTGAATGAGAGTAAAATTTAGACTGAAGTACTGTAAGGAGTTTGTCAGTCTGTACAGTCTGGGGCATAGGTCCCCACAAAATGACCTCATTTGAGACATCAGCTGTAAGTTTGGGGGGTCCTGGGACCATCTTCCCATCAGGTCTGCTGTCTACAAATTCAAGGTTCCCCACAACTACCCTCAGGTTTGGTAATTCACCAGAATGACTCACAGAACTTAGCACTCTGCTTACAATTGTGGTTTTAATGCAACAGGAGGATATAAATTGGAACCAGGTAAAGGAAGGACACAGGGTAGAATGTGGGAGGCTCCCAGAAGAGAAACTGCTATTCCCCTTAGGGCATATTACCCTCCCAGCATCAGCAAGTGACCATCCACGCTGAGTATTGCCAAACCAAAAATTCACGAAGCTTTGATGTCCAGGACTTTTATGGAGGCTCCATGATGTAAACATGACTGATTTGAATTCAGACCGGTGGGCAATAATCCAAATTTCCAGCCCTCTCCCCTCTTTGGAGTGTTTGGGCGGATATCACATGGCCCAGAGCCCCAGCCTTCTGTTCACTCACATGGCTGGTCTTTCTTGTGTGACCAGACCCGGCTCTGAGATTCTCTCCTTAGATAAGCCATCTGTTGTTGTCCAAGGGACCAGCCATGAGTAACAAACACCCCTTAACTGGGGAAATTTTTAGGGTTTAGAGAATGCTCCTCAGGAACCTGAACAAAAGCCAGACCTCTCTCTGAAGCCTCAGTTCCTTCTTGTACTTAGGTACAAGAATAATAACTTTCAAATATAGCCTATGTATTTTACACCATGCCTATTTTTAGAGAATTTAGAGTTCTGTAAACTGAATCTCTTAGTAAGAAAAAAGGTATCTCAACTGTATTTTTTTTCTTATTATTGAAGTAATTGATAGAATATTTAGAAAGATAATAATAATTGAGGGCAGTCCGGGTGGCTCAGCAGTTTAGTGCCGCCTTCAGCTCAGCACCTGATCCTGGAGACCCGGGATCGAGTCCCATGTCAGGCTCCCTGCATGGAGCCTGCTTCTTTCTCCCTCTGCCTGTGTCTCTGCCTCTCTCTCTCTCTATCTCATGAATAAATAAATAAAAATCTTAAGAAATAATAATAATAATAACTGGGGCGCCTGGGTGGCTTAGGTGGTTAAGCATCGAACTCTTGGTTTTGGCTCAGGTCGTAATCTCTGAATCCTGGGTTTGAGCCCCAGCTCCGGGTTCAACGCTGAGTTTGCTCATTTCTCCCCCTCTGCCCCTCCCCCATGTGAGCATGTTTTCTCTCTAATAAGTAAAATCTATTTTAGAAAAAGGAACATAATAACCGTAGTAATATTAGTGATAGCTAACACTTATATAGGTTACTCTTTACCCAGTACTGTTCTTTTTCTCTTCTTTTTTTTTTTTTTTTTTTAAGAAAACAGGCTCCCATGCAGGGAGCCCGACGCACAACTCGATCCTGGGTCTCCAGGATCACAACCTGGGCTGAAGGCGGTGCTAAACCCCTGAGCCACCTGGGCTGCTTGCCAAGTACTGTTCTATGACTTTATACATACTAATTTTCATTGTCCTGAAACGCACGGAGATGGCTACTGTTACCTCCATTTCACAGATGAGAAGACTGAGGCATAGAAGTAACTTGACCAAGGTCCCACAGCTTGTAAGTGGTGGAGCCAGGAATCCTATCCTGGAAGCCTAGCTCCAGAGTCCCTGCTCTTTTTTTTTTTTTTTTTTTAATTTTTTTTTTTTTTATTTATGATAGTCACAGAGAGAGAGAGGCAGAGACACAGGCGGAGGGAGAAGCAGGCTCCATGCACCGGGAGCCTGGTGTGGGATTCGATCCCGGGTCTCCAGGATCGTGCCCTGGGCCAAAGGCAGGCGCCAAACCGCTGCGCCACCAGGGATCCCCCAGAGTCCCTGCTCTTAATCACCACTACACTCTCACTGTGCGTGTAAGGAGGCTAACTCAACGTCCTTCAGTAATGCTCAGACACAGTCCATGTTTCTGTAGCAGGGACCTATCTTTCCAGTCTGTTTTCTCTGCATATACCTTTTTTACATTCTTTTTTTATTATTAAGATTTTATTTATTTATTTATTTGATAGAGCATCAGCACATTTGCACTCATGAACAGAGGGAGGGGCAGAGGGAGAGAGAATCTCAAGCAGACTCCCCACTGAGTGGAGCCCAGGTTCCATCTTACGACGCTGAGATCACGACCTGAGCTCAAACTGAGAGTCCCACACTTAACGGACTAAGCTACCCGGGCGCCCACCTCTCTTACATCCTAACAAACATATGCTCATCCTATCTGCATTGTTTTGTGGGATTGTGTTCTTAACCTCATTAAATATTCAGACAGTGTTTTAAAACCAGCATGTAATATTCCACTCTGCAGATGTTGGCATGACCATAATCATTAAACTTGTTACCTGTCAATGGACTTTACCCTGTCTCCAATCTCTGATGTTGCAAACACTGCTATCACAAAAATTGTTAAAAAAAAAAAAGCGAAATGTTGATACTCCTCTGTGATTGCTTCACTTGGGTTTTATCCATGCTCTTCTCCTCTCTCCTCAGGTCTGTCTTTTCACAGTCTCTTCTGTCTATTGAACCCCACCCCTACCCTCACCAGTGAAGCCCCTTCCTTGGGATGTGGTCTTCACTACCTCCCTCTTGGCTGCTAAATCCCGCTGCTTCACCACCTCTAGCAGTGGACTCTGCCACTTGCTCCTCCCCCCCCCCACACCTCCAAGGTCATTCAGAACCTCTGATTGTTGAAACCCTCCTTCTACTTTTCATTCCACCTCTCAGTAGCGTTTAGCACCTTGCGTTACATCAGGACCTTAGTTTTTGTTCTCTTCTCTCTCTGGCTTCTCCTACCTTTCCAACTGCTTCCTAGTAGGTTCTCTCCTGTTTGTTTTTTTTTTTTTTTTTTTTTTTTTTTTTTTGGTTTTTTTTATGAGAGACAGAGAGAGAGGCAGAGACACTGGCAGAGGGAGAAGCAGGCTCCATGCAGGGAGCCCGATGTGGGACTTGATCCCGGGACTCCAGGATCATGCCCTGGGCCAAAGGCAGGCGCCAAACCGCTGAGCCACCCAGGGATCCCCTCTCCTGGGTTATTTTAGTGGTCCCTGGTACCTGGACTTTTGGATTTTTTTTCCCCAATTAAAGAGAAAGCAGAAGAACAACCCACATGGGTTGTCAACTTTTAAGTTTGCTAATTGACATTAGAAAAAAACAATAAAACTTCATTTCATGAAACAAGATTTTTTTTTTAACATAAAAGAACTTATTAGAAGGATATAATACTAGATTGAAAGGTAGTACTTTAAACTTAGCTTTATGAAGGGTGCCTGGGTGACTCAGGTGGTTAAGTATCTGCCTTTAGCTCGGTTCATGATCCCGGGGTCCTGGGATCTATCTAGCCCCACATCTGGCTCCCTGCTCAGCAGGGAGTCTGCTGCTCCCTCTCTCCCTCTGCCTCCTGCTCCTCCCCAACTTGTATGTGCTATCGCTCTTTCTCTCTCTGTCTCCCAAATAAATAAAATCTTGAAAAAAATAAATTTAGCTTTATGAAAAACTAATTTCATTATCCTTATTTTTCTCATTTCACTGAAGACCAATGAAAAATTGATCATTAACTAATGCCAGACTTTAGACTGGTGTTTGGAAACTACAACTCTCCCCCCCAGGGCTTTCTCTGTTTGCTCTGTTTTCAATTTCTACCTACTTTGTGTCTTTTAATGCTTCCCAGATTTACATTGTGCTTTCTGACTATTCTCAGTGTCATCCTTCTAGAGGAAAAAGTTCTAATCATGAAAGTAAAACATGCCTACCATAGCAAACTTGGAAACTCAGGAAAATGTAAAGAGAATACACAAATCACTTCTAATTCTATGACCCAGTGATAATTGTGAGGTTTTTGGTATTTTTCCCACCAGGCTGTTTTCTATGCTTCTCTCTCGCATGGATATACACAAACCTCAGGATCAGTTTTAAAAATCAAATTCATTAAAAAAAAAAAAAAATCCATGATCTCTGCTTCCCATACTGCTAGATCTGTTTCTCTTCATGTATTTTCTTAAGTCAATTAGTAGTATTGTCATCTAGTTACATAACTAAGCTAGAACCACTGAAGACCTAACTCGTCTTTTAGTTCAACACATCTATTTGATCACACAGTCCTTTGATTTTCTCCATTACAGTTCTTGAGTTTATTCCTTTCTCCATCATCACCTTTTTAGTTTAGACCTTCCTGTCTCCTCCCTAGATTATTACAGCAGAAAGTGAATTTGTTATCTCTTCCTTTGTAATGTATCTACCACGTATCTTCAAAGTGCTCTCCCTAAAAACACCAGCTATGATATTCTTCTATGAGATAAAACTATGACTCACAAGAGAAAGCCCAAACTCCCTATTGTCACACTTGAAGCATTTCTTAAACCCTTTTTCATTTGTCCCCATCTCCTCACGTGTTCACGATATTCATGTTACTAACATGTTCCATTGTGCATTTTATCAACCGGCCAACTAGGCTTTTACTTTTGTAGATGTTAATGAAGGTGCCTCGTAGAAATACCTAGCCATCAACTGAATTCGTTCTTTGGTGATAGTGTTTGATCTATGTAACTTTTACTTTTCACCACAGTTACCAAGGAGCTAGTTAGTTGGATGAGAGGACATGAATCATCAGTATTTTCGATCTCTGTGCACGCATCAGGGAGATACGCCATCACTACTTCTTCTGATACGGCACAGCTATGGGACTTGGATACCTTTCAGAGAAAAAGAAAGCTGAATATTCTACAGTCTGTGGGTATACAAAAGGTCAGTGGAGGTGGGGCGCATCTTGGCCTGTTGTGCTTCTCAAGACTAGTTTCTTGGTCAGCAGGGTTTATAGATGATGGAAGACTAATGAATGATTCACTTTGTCCCACCTAGCTGTGTTCTCGTAACTCAGCAACAAGCAAAGCAGAGTGGCCCACAGGATTAAAGATGTTACCTATGGCTACAGTTTATAACTTACTGAGTTTTTGTTTTGAAAAATTTCAAACGTAGAGTAGATTTGTAAGAAATCCACAGTGAACACATGTGCACCATTAGATTCTATCATTAATGTATTCCTATGCTATCTTTACTTATGGTACTGTGCTATATTAAGGATCTGTCCATATTTCTGTCCTCTATTCTTTTTTTTCCCACTTTATTTTTTTAAGGTTTTATTTATTTATAAATGAGAGACACAGAGAGAGGCAGAGAGGCAGAGACACAGGCAGAGGGAGCCTGATGTGGGACTTGATCCCAGGTCTCTAGGACCACACCCTGGGCCAAAGGCGGCGCTAAACCGCTGGACCACCGGGGCTGCCCTTTTTTCCCCTATTTTAAAGTGAATAACAGACATCAGTATACTTGCCCATAAATACCTAAGCCTGAATTTAATTGGTTAGTGTTCAGTATTTGCTAATGTGAAATTTATATATAATGCACAAATCTTAAGTATTTGTTCAGTTTTGTACAGTTTGCACATACACTTCTGTAACCTGTGTTGGACCTATTACTACCATCATCCCAAGGAAAGCACTGTCCTGATGTTTTCCTACCGTACATTAAGTTTTGTCTGTTCTAAAATTTCAAATAAATAGAGCTAGTCACCAATGGTATATGTAAAGCTTTTTTCCTTTAACGTAATGGTCTTGAGCTTCATCCATGTGGTTGTACATTTCACTACTTCATTCCTTGTTATTACTGATGAGTATTCCATTGTATATGTATATCACTTTTTAAAAAATACCCACCTCTTTTGCTTTTAAGGCTTAATTTTTTTTCCATTTGATTAGCCTAATACTATTGTCAGGATTGTCTGAGTCTCCCATGTGATTCATTCTATTGCTTCAGGTTATATTATACATGCAGTATTGCTTTTAATTTCTTGGTCATTAACGTGAACAGCTAGCAGTGCATGTCAACCAGAAATTTATTTTGTAGTCTCTGTGGAAATCTCAGTTCCTTAGATTGACTTTAATAATTAAAAATAGATAAAAGTTGTAGCCAGCTTACTCATCAGGGGTTTAGGCCAAATATCTTAGTAGGTCTTTTCTTCTTTAATTGCTTTAGTACTAAATTGAATTCTAAATTCCAAAGCAGAGCACATTGGGAATTGAACCCACAATGGAAACAGAGTTATGAAACAGTGACACAAAAACCATCTGTTCTTTTTACCATGAAATTAAAATTACTAGATGCTGGATAGTTGCCAATCTAGCCTTGCTTGGTCATTTAGACATTTTAGTTTAAAATGTAGGACTCCAGATGTTAGTGATACGAGAATAAAATTTAGAAAACATATGTATAGTGTGCAGTATGGATATAGGTATATTGTTCTAAAATAAGAGAACATGGTAGTCTGTACGTTACCTGCAAACTTTTTCTCAGAGGACCAGGTAGTAAATATTCTTGTTTTGCAGACCCAGAGTAAAATTGAGGATATTGTGCATGTACTTGTATAACCATCTGCAATGAAATTATTTTATTTTATTTTTAGATTTTTATTTATTTATTAATGAGAGACACAGAGAGAGAGCGAGGCAGAGACATAGGCAGAGGGAGAAGCAAGCTCCATGCAGGGAGCCCGATGTGGGACTCGATCCTGAGTCTCCAGGATCACAACCTGAGCCCCAGGCAGATGCTTAACTGCTGAGCCACCCAGGTGTCCCTACAGTGAAATAATTTTAAAATGTAAAAACCATTCTTAGCCCCTGGGCTATATAGAAACTGAAGGTTGGTCAGATTGTTGCTACTCCTGGCTTATTCTTTGAAAACAGGAGGTAATTGTGAACTAATCTTAAAGTAAAACTTTTATTCTTAATTTTTACTAAATCTATGTTTTCATTCCATTTGCTGATTCTGTATTTGATTTTTTTTAAAGATTTTATTTATTCATGAGAGAGAGAGAGAGAGAGAGGCAGAGACACAGGCAGAGGGAGAAGCAGACTCCATGCAGGGAGCCCAACATGGGACTCAGTTCCGGGTCCCAGGATCAGGCCCTGGGCTGAAGGCAGCACTAAACCGCTGAGCCACCTGGGCTGTCCATGATTCTGTATTTTATATAGAACTTCTGTGACTTTTGTATATGTGATACATGGTGACAAATGATGTTGAGTCTCATTTTATGAGGGCTCTTTTTAATCTAAAATAGTCTTCTATGAGGTACGTGAGTAGCTCAGTCAGTTAAGTGTCTGACTTGATTTTGGCTCAGGTCATGATCTCAGGGTGGTGAGATTGGGCTCTGCCTTCAGTGGGGAGTCTGCTGAAGATTCTCCATCTCCTTCTCCCTCTGCTCCCCTGCCCCCACCACTGCATGCACACTCTTGTCTCAAATAAATAAATCTTTAAAAATAAAATAATCTTCTACCGTTTTTCCCACGACATTATTATTTATTCTTTTATTTATTTTGAGAGCAACCAAGTCAGTTGTCCTGGAAAATGCCCCAAATTCTGAATTTGTCTTATTATTCACTGCTATGTCATTTAAGTTATTCTCTGATTTGTATTTCTTATAAGCCAGAAGTTAAATCTAAAGTCTTAAGTAAATTCATGTTCAACATTTTCGACAGGCTATTTACCTTATATGTAAGATGCAGATAGTAGTAGCCCGTATCTTAGAGTTGGCTTCAGGACCAAATGAGGTAGCTTCTACAAAGCAATCTAGACCTAACATCTGCTTTGGTGTATCAAGTGCTTATTATCTAAGTCAGCTGCCACTGCTTCTGCTGTTGTCCATTGTTCTTACCTGTTTTCTGGTTCTACTACAGGAGTGGCTCAGTGCAGTTAGGTATCTTTTTAAAGAGCTGTAAGGGGCAGCCTGGGTGGCCCAGTGGTTTAGCGCCACTTTCAGCCCAGGGCCTGATCCTAGAGACCCGGGATCGAGTCCTGCGTTGGGCTGCCTGCATGGAGCCTGCTTCCCTCTGCCTGTGTCTCTGCTTCTCTCTCTGCCTGTGTCTCTCATGAATAAATAATAATAAAATCTTAAAAAAAAAGAGCTGTAAGATAACTTGTATTTCTTTTGAACTACGTGAAATAGATGAATGGTACCTCATTAGCAATTCAGAAGCCCAAAAATTTTCAAGCAATTCACTTGGTGGCAAAATCTGATCTTGCTGAATTCACTTGGCAGCAAAACCTGAACTGAATTGACACAAGGCTGAAATGTTCATGTATTTGAGTATGGGATATTGCTCCGGGTCACCCAGGGGTTCTGCATTCTATCACAGAATATCATATTACCATTCTCAAGTCAGAAATAATTCTGAATTCTAGAACACAATTTAGCACCAAGGGTTTCAAATTAATAACTATGGACCTTTGATTTCAAAATATTTTCCTTTTTTTTTTTTAAGATTTTATTTTGAGAGAGAGAGAGAGAGAATGAGTAGGGGGAGGGGGAGAGGGAGAGAGAATATCCCCACTTAGTGGGGAGTCTGCAGGGGGCTCCATCTCATCACCCTGAGATCATAACTTGAGCCGAAATCAAGAGTCAGACGTTTAACCGACTGAGCCACCTAGGCACCCAGATATCAAAATGTTTTTAAAGAACCTGTCACTGCCAACATCTTTCCACTGGTTTTTGTACCTGGCAATAGAAATAATACCAATAGCAATAGATACTAATTATTGAATATTATGTACCTAACACTTTGTTTAGTTATTTTTAAACTTTAATCCTAAAAGTAGATACTACTCTCATTTTACAAAAGGGGATCTGAAGCTCAGAGACATTAGTAACATCCCATGTCTACATAGCTTATCAAATACTTGTGGTTTTAACCTAAGCTCATATTAGTGTAGAGTCTCTCCTTTATACCATACTGCTTTTCGGGTAAGTCAATTACACTGCTTCATATTAGTAAATTTCGATTAGTTTGTTGATGTTCAAAGTAGAATATTTAAATATTTAGTTTGGGATTTTTGAATAAATTTAGAGTTTCTGATGACTACGGTTCGGTATGTATTGGAAAAATTTTTGTGATGGATATGAAGAAACATTTAACAAAGAATGTATTACTGAACTTAATTCAGTCTCGTTAGTGGGCATGCACTAAATTTTTGCTGAATTGTGCATTTGACTTGCCCTTTATTGCCATACTGAACTCTCAACTTTGAAAAGAGCCCACATACCTCTCAAAAGTGAGTTGGAAAGCTTAAGATTTTTGCATTTTATAAGGAAAAACAGCAGCCCCACCCTTTCAGCCAACCTTCCAAAGAGCAAATTTTGTTAGTGCTTTTGAAGTTTTTAACTAAGCTTATGATTGTCAAGAGATGACACTATCTAAATAATGACATGATTCATTAGGAACAATTTTATAATCATTAAAATCTGGCAATTAAAATCACAAATCTAGTAATGAATAATCATGTAGGCAATAATCTATCACAGCTATTCCCCTAAAATAGCAGTTGGTGTTCATTAACTTTTAAGCTTTTGCTTCTCCCACTAGGAATAAACTTTATTACTTTTCTAGAAAAATATTGCTAATTATAATAAAAATCTTAAGTCACTCTTTTCAACATTGGTTTTCAAACAGTGTTTCAGTGTATTCGTTTTAGATTACATTGTATTTATTGCAAATTCTTTCAGTAAGACCTTTCTATTATAAATCTTTCTGAATCTGTTGGCAAACAATCTATCAGAGATTGTCTTTGACAAAGTGAGCCAAGGACAAAAGCGAGGATTGAATTAGGCAAGGGCAGCAGTCAAATTAGCATTTTTTATTGTATCTTATTAGCATGAACACTGAGTAGATTGTTTTAATTAACCAGTAAGTCCCACAGTGCATTATGTATGTATGTATGTAAGAGTTGTGGTTTTTAAGCACTATTTATTATTTAAAAAGATACTGTTATATGTATACAAGAAAAATAGTTCATAATAACAACCTTCAACTATTATTATAAAAACTACAGGTTTCTTGGGGTGCCTGGGTGACCCAGTCGGTTAAGCATCCAATTCTTAATTTCAAGTCATGATTTCGGGTTGTGAGATCGATCACAATCGATTGTGAGGCCCGCGCTGGGCTTGGAGCTTGCTTAAAATTTTCTTTCTCTCTCCATCTGCCCCTCCCCGCACCTCTTAAAAAAAATTAAATAAATGAATAAATAAATAAACTTTAAAAAAATTACAGGTTTCAGGCCTTGAAATTTTTATAGTAATATCATTAACTATTAGAATCATTCTTGGGGCACCTGGATGGCTCAGTGGTTGAGCGTCTGTCTTTGGCTCAGGTTGTGATCTCAGAGTCCTGGGATCAAGTCCCACATCAGGCTCCCTGTGGGGAGCCTGCTTCTCGGTCTGCCTATGTCTCTGCCCCTCGGTATCTCTCATGAATAAATAAATAAAATATTTTAAAAATAAGAAATGATTTTTTTTAACTGTATGTATAGAACAGACGTGGTGACAACACAAAGCAGATGCAGGGTTGCAGAAGTATTTTATTTAGGTGCCTGTGGATTCATTATGTCTATAACACTTGGAGAAAGCCGCAGTAGATTTGGTGTTGATCCTGCTTTACCCTCAGACAGTCATTTTTGGTCCACTCCCTCTCACTACTATGATGATGGCCTCCAAATTGTAAATACTCGAGACACTCCAGTGTTAAAGATGGTGATCACCTCATCACCAAAGAATGTAGCATTTCAAGAGAAAACAGGCTTTCTCTGACTCTACTAAATGGTGAAGGTGTATGACAAATCCAGGGTCCGAATGAAAGGCTACAAGTTGTTCACGGTGTGCTGCCTCCTTAGTCCCTCCCTGTTCCTTCTCCAACACAAGAACAAATCATATCTCTTCAAAAAATAATAAAGCTTATAAAGACAAACTGGTGGAAACAATGACAAAATATGTTCAAATATGAAGAGTAACAATAAGCTGTAACAGTTAAGACGGCAGCTCTAGATGGGAATCAAAGAATAAAGAGCTAGAGATAGAACTAAAGATTAAACCATGGTAAATGTCACTTGAGGTTTTTTTGAGAGGATGGACAGTCTTAGGGCATAGATTTCTTCCATCTTCTCTCCTTTCTTTTCCTTCCCTTCCTCCCTTCGTGTGCTTTATACAAATGACACAGAAAACCATATTAGAGGCCATCGAAATTCTTAGGAGAAAATGGTGAATTTTAACTAAAACTTTGTGTTATCAAGTCAGCATTGTTGCTTCTCCCTCTGCTTATGTCTCTGCCTCTGTGTCTCTCATGAATGAATAAATAATTTTTTTTTTAAAGGAGGGGGTCCCTGGGTGGCTCAGTGGTTGAGCATCTGCCTTCAGTTCAAGTCATGATCCCAGGTTCGTGGGATCAAGTCCCTCATCGGGCTCCCCAGCAGCGAGTCTGCTTCTCCTTCTGCCTGTGTCTCTGCTTCCCTCTCTGTGTCACTCATAAATAAATAAATACAATCTTAAAAAAAGAGAAAAGAGCATTGTTTAGTGCTTATGCAACAGAAGAACAGAAATTAGAATAAAGTGGTATTTCCAACTTTACTATCAAGTCCAGTCTCAATTGTCCATTAAAAAAATTGAGTCACTGATAAAACATCATAGTTTTGTTTTCAACAACAAACTTGTTTTTTTTATTTTTATAAATAATGCCCAACAAATATTTGTATACATTTACCTTAAAGCACTTTGCTGATTTTTTTCCCCAGAAAGGATTAACTCTTAGAAGCAGCCTGACTAGCTCAGAAAAGATTCATACCTCTCTTCTCAAGGCTGTTGAGATACGTTGTATAGTATCTGTAACCAGTTTTTATTACCAACAGCCAGGACAGTGCTGGTATCCTATACTCTCACCAATATTTAATATTTGTAATCTTTATGAGTAATTAGTATTTCATGTCATGTTTATAGTAGAAGGTAGTTTATAAATGGAGTACATATGTTAGTGTATGTATAGCTTGTGTACATGTTCATTTGTGTTATTTTTAGAGTAAATTTGATACACAAAATATTGTTTTCATTTGAATCTTTTATAAGGTTAAATATTTTTAAATTGTTACTTTGTATTTTATGAATTGCTTAGTCATTTCAGTCCCTGATTTTTTCTAAAGGGGTTTGTTTACCTTTTCCTTTCAGTTTATAATAGTATACGAGTTATCAGTATTATCCTGTCATATGTCATAAATATTTTTTTTCCAGTTTAAGAAAAAGTAATTTTTTAAAAGAAAAATTGACAACTTGTATAATTTTAAATTTAAAGAAGCTGTTGGCTATATGAACAATAACTTTTCCTCTATCTTTAGGTTTTCTTTTTACCATTAAGTAACACCATCCTCAGCTGTTTTAAAGATAATTCCATCTTCGCCTGGGAATGTGATACTCTTTCTTGCAGATATCAATTGCCAGCTCCACCTGAAAGCTCTAGTATATTATACAAAGTATTTGCCGTAACCAGGTAATGTGCATTTCACTTTTTGTTTAAATGTATTTATTTATTTATTTTTAATCTATTTATTTATTTATTTATGATAGTCACACAGAGAGAGAGAGAGAGAGAGGCAGAGACATAAGCAGAGGGAGAAGCAGGCTCCATGCACCAGGAGCCCGACGTGGGATTCGATCCCGGGTCTCCAGGATCGCGCCCTGGGCCAAAGGCAGGCGCTAAACCCCTGCGCCACCCAGGGATCCCTGTATTTATCTATTTTTTAAAGTAATCCCTATACCCAGCGTGGGCTCAAACTTGTGACCCCAAGATCAGGAGTCATACACTCCTCTGAGCCAGCCAGCTGGGCACCCCAAATGTACATTTTAAAAATGTTTTATTTTATTTAAATTCAGTTAATTAACATATAGTATATTATTAGCTTCAGTGCTAGAGTTCAGTGATTCATCGGTTGCATATCATGTGCCCTCCTTAATGTCTGTCATCCAGTTACCCCATCCCCCCACCCTCCAGCAACCCTCACTTTGCTTTCTGTAGTTAAGAGTCTCTTAAGGTTTGTTTCCCTCTCTGATCCAAATGTACATTTTTTAAAACACTGAGAATTTTTAAGAAATCTAGTTTCCAGTAAAATTTTATAAATTTTCATTCCATTTTCATTATCTATTCATTGTCTTTTCTTTCATAGAAAAAAATTGCTTCAAACTTATATATGTTCTATAGAACTTTTTAAATTATTGTGGTAAATTTCAAATGTACACAAAAATATAAAATTACAGGAAGCCCTAATTACAGCATTTTTATTAACTGTAATAATCATCTGATAGCCACCTTTATTTTATCTGTAACTCAACTTATTACTACCTCCTAATACCTACTGCTTTGCCTTAAAGCAAAACCCAAGCGTATCATTTCATATATAAATATTTCAGTGTGTATCCCTAAAGGAAAGAGTCCTTTTTGGAACATAACTCTAGTATTGTTATCACTTCCTTTTCCAATTTTTTATTTAAAGTCCAGTTAATTAACCCATTATCATACTTTTTAAAAATGAATAATTTCTTAATATTGTCATATACCCAGTTTTTGTTCAAATCGGGAACCAAACTAGGTTCACACAGTGTTTTGGATGATATATCCCTTTTTAAATATTTTCCTTGCAATTTATTCATTAAGGAACAGTCATTTGTCCTATAGCGCTCTCTGTATTTCAGGTTTTGCTTTTTGGATCCTTGTGATGGTGTTTAATATGATCCTCTCACCGTGTTTCCTATATACTGGTCACACCTATATTTTCTATAAATTGGAGGCTTGGTCTGGTTTAGGTTTGATTTGGGGTTAAGAAGACATGATAATGATAGGTGGTTTGCATGCTTTAATCAGATGAACATTTCTCTTGTGATATTAGCAGCCATTGCTGATCATGACCTAGAACCAGTATTGCATTCGAGGCTAGCAAAATAGTGCTATGCTAATTCTGTTATTCCTTCTTCCCTTATTAACTAGAAACCTACTATAGAAAGAAACATCCTCTCATCAACTCTGGTTACTTTATAGTTGCAAAGGAAAGGTGGGATAAATGCTTGATTTCCCTGTCTTTAAAAAAATTTTTTTTTTTTTAAAGTAGGCCCCCCACCCAGCATGGAGCCCAATGCAGGGCTCAATCTCACTACCCTGAGATCAAGAGTCAGACAAAGTTTAATTGACTGAGCCAACCAGGCACCCTTAAAAATTTTTTTGTAAAAAATAACGAATTGGCTTATTGGCATTTTCCACAGGTCGCCAATGAAAGCTTTGCCTTTAATTTTTGTGAATGAATGGATTTAAATATAGTTGATATGATTTAATCCATTAATATCACTATTTGTGATGCTCTAGTTCTCCCCTCTTTGACTGATTTGAACCCTTCTGATAACAACCCCAGTGGTCTGTTTTGAAAGCTCTCATTCTTTTTCTTTTTCTTTTTCTTTTTTTTTTTAAGATTTATTTACTTATTTATTCATGATAGAAAGAGAGAGAGAGAGAGAGAGAGAGAGAGGCAGGCAGAGACACAGGAGGAGAGAGAAGCAGGCTCCATGCCGGGAGCCCGACATGGGACTCAATCCGGGATCGCGCCCTGGGCCAAAGGCAGGCGCTAAACCGCTGAGCCACCCAGGGATCCCCCGCTCTCATTCTTTCTTATCAGACGAGATGTTCCAGGCTTACCTTATACATTTTCTGTCCCAAACCTGGAATCAGCCATTTTTCTAAAGAGCCTGGGCTTGTTTTAGTGGGAAATAATAGTTCAAAAACTAATCTGGATGTTAGAGGTACTCCTTGTGACTAATCTGGTCACTGTCTCTAGGCCTTTTCAGTGGAAAGAGGTAGAAAATATATTATTTCCTTGTTTTCTCTCACCCTCTTCTAAGTCATGAGTAAATCCTTCAGTTCCATCAAATATCTTTAATTGGTCTGATCTGTGCATTGCCACAGCTGTGACCCTACTCTAACTCCCTTGGTCTCTTTCAGACTTCTATAATATAGACTCCTTATTTGGTCTCCTTGTTTTCAATTTCATTTCCTAAAGTCAGTCTCTACATAGCAGATAGAGTTGGGGTTTGGGGTTTGTTTTGTTTTTTGAAGTAGGTTCCATACTCAGTGTAGAGCCCAGTGCAGGGCTTGAACTCAAGACTCTGAGATCATGAGTCTGAGGCTTAACTGGCTGAGCCGCCCAGGTGCCCTGATAGAGTGGCCTTTTTAAGTCATAAGTCAAATCATGTCACTTCCCTATTGAACTCCCTTGAAAGGCATTCCCTTGTGTTTAGAATAAAAGCCAAACTCCCCATAATATCCCTATGGCCTCTGTCATCTGGCCTCAGGTTTTCTCTTTCCTCCTATTGAACAATTCCAACCACCTTTGAGTGTGGCTTCTCTCTTCCTTAGGTGCTAACCTTATTCCTTTCTCAACACTTAAGTGTCGGCCAGTCTGGAATACCGACCAGCACGGAATTCTTCCAAATCATCCCACAGCTGTCTCATTCACATTTTTCACAAAGGAGACCTTCCTCCTTTCCCAAGTCTGTAACTCCCATCTCATTTTATAGTTCTTTAGAGAACTTACCGTCAGCTGAGGTAAAGTTCATTGTTTCTCCTCCTCTATACTAAAAATCCCACAAGAGCAGGACTCTTACCTGCCTGGGTCACCATTATGTCCCTGGTGCCTGAAATGATACCTGGCTTGTAGTAGACTCTTTACAAGTCCTTAGCAAATGAATGAACAACAACATTGCAAGTCAACCCAGCTTATTCTTTTTGTACTTTGTAAAAGTAGCTTGCTTTGAGCAGGAAAAAAAAAGCTGGGGCTTGGGCGCCTGGGTAGTTCATTCAGATCATGATATCAGGGTTCTGGGATCAAGGCGCAAGTCAGGCTCCCTGCTCAGTGAGACATCTCTGCTTCTCCCTCTGTTCCTCCTACTCATGGGTGCACACTGCACAAATGCACATTCTCTCTCTCTTTCTCATAACTAACTAACTTTAAAAAAAAAAAAAAAGGTTGAAGGGCACCTTGGTGGTTCAGTGGTTCAGTGTCTGCCTTCGGCTCAGGGCGTGATCCTGGGATCAAGTCCCACATCAGCTCCCTACAGGAAGCCTGCTTCTCCCTCTGCCTGTGTCTCTGCTTCTCTCTGTGTCTCTCTTGAATAAATAGATAACATCTTTAAAAATAATAATAAAAAGTAAAATAAAAAAGTTGAGGCTTTTTGGGTTTTCATGTAACAGTGCTGTACCAATTCAGTATAGTCATATATGAAATATAGAAAGTTGAATAGAGGTGACTTTGAGATTACACTATAAAAGATAAATGTTACTCAGAAATCCTCAACCAGATCATCAAACAAGTATTTGTTAAGCTGGTGTCTTAGTACAATAGGTAAAGAAAATCTATATGCTGTAAACCTGAACTTTCCTATATGATAGCTATTATATTCATGGGACTATTTAGTAAAAATTAAATAAAATTAAGATTTTACTTCCTCAGAACCATTAGCTACATTTCAAGTTGTGGCCAGTAGTGATCATATTGGGCGGCATAGGTGGAGAACATTTCTGTCATGTGGGGTGATAGTGGACAGTACTACTGTAAACAATTCATGTAGTCCTACTTTCTCACCTTTTGTTCCACAGAGATGGTCGAATCCTGGCAGCTGGAGGGAAATCAAATCACCTTCACTTGTGGTGCTTGGAAGCTAAACAGCTATTCAGAATTATTCAGATGCCTGCTAGAGTTCGAGCCATCCGCCACCTAGAATTTCTCCCCGATAGTTTTGATGCTGGCTCTAATCAGGTTAGTAATATAAATGTAGGACATTATACTTTCTGAGAAAGAGCATTATCAATTCTTGAACTATCTTTGTTCTCTTCTTTAACTTGCAAGGTACATGTGAGCGTGTGTAGTTTGATATTCAGAGAGTTGACTGATTTTAACATTGAGGTGTTAATTGGCATAAAACATTAGCTTCATAATGATTTGATATCTGTATACATTATATAATGATCACTGTAAGTCTGGTTAACATCTGAGACATGGGACTTAAATGTGACTTTTTTTTTTTTTTTTTTTTTTAAGTAACAGATGCAACTTTAATTGATTTCTGGATAAAAACTACTCAATGCAGGTCAGTAACCATGGCAGCCCCTACTTTGTTTGAGCCATGTCCTGCATGGTCTTCAGGACCTACGTTAACGGGCTATTTGCATGATTTCATGTGATCCACAGTATTAGAAAAACAAGACAGTAGATCAGTTTAGATGAAATGCACTGCTGGCAGCCAAATCCAGCCGTTATATTCCATATTTTTTCTTTAGCTTTGTTGACATAAGCTTTCATGGCATCTTCCTTGGAAGTCCCTTTCAGCTGATTCCAGGCATCCCACTTGGCCTTGCCTCTGAGATCCAACAGCCCAGGCCGTTCTGTGTTTACATCTCCTACAGTTGCTTGTTTGTAGTGGCTGTAGATGAACAACATCTCATCATCTGCTGGCTTGGTCTTGAGGTGCTTAACATCCTTAGCAGCTTTGTCAAACTCAGCCTGAGACATGGTGGCGGGGTTGTGAGCCTTCGGGACTCATATATTACTCATATATTATTTCTCTCTACTCTTAGGTTCTTGGAGTGCTGAGTCAAGATGGCATAATGAGATTTGTTAATATACAAACTTGTAAACTTCTCTTTGAAATTGGGAGCCTTGATGAAGGAATTAGCTCATCAGTAATTAGCCCACATGGACGGTACATTGCATCTATTATGGAAAATGGAAGTCTGAACATATATTCAGTTCAAGCTCTAACACAAGAAATCAATAAGGTATGTTATCAAGTAAAGAACATCAAAGATTTATTTTATTTTATTTTATTTTATTTTATTTTATTTATTTATTAAAGATTTTATTTATTCATTCATGAGAGACACAGGGAGGCAGAGACACAGGAAGAGGGAGGAGAAGCAGGTTCCATGCAGGGAGCCCGATGTGGGACTCAATGTGGGGACTCCAGGATCAAGCTCTGAGCCAAAGGCAGATGCCCAACCACTGAGACACCCAGGCATCCCCAAAGATTTTTTTTTAATTTAAATGTTGTATCACCGAAAATAAAATCTTTATGCTCTGATTTTCTAAATTCCTTGGACCTTACCCATACTTCTAGGTATGGTTTTATTTTGTTTGTTTTTGTCTTTATTTTTGTTTTTTCTACCTCCAAAAGCCATGTCTCTACACTTTTTTTTTTTTTTAAGATTTTAATTTTAAGTAATCTCTACACCCAACATGGGACTCAAATTTACAACCCTGGGATTAAGATTCACGTACTCTGCCAACTGAGCCAGCCAGGCCCCTCCACACTTTACTCAGCTATGCTTCTTTCTTAAGTTGGTGCCTGCCTCAAAGGCATCTGTTTGGGGTCCCTATCCCATTAAGGGCACCCCTCATGATCCCGTTCCCAAAAGAGATCCTCAGTCCCAGGCTCTTCATTCCTGTCTCAGTCTCCTTTCCCATCTTATAGACTTGAAATCTTGGAGCACTAGGACTGTTCTGTACATCTTTAGATCTAATCAATATTAAGTCATAATTCTCAGATTTGAAATATATAAGGGCTACCTGGTGCACATCTTCACATTAGCCATCCCTGTAGGAATATTCAGTAACTACTATCGAATTCACAGTAATTTAAACGTAAGGGCTAAAGAGACTTTAGGGCCTGACTCTGCCCATCTTTTATATAGCATCTTGCTAAAATAATGCTGTCCTCGTCATTTCTAACGTAGTGCTACTTTATTTTTTTTTTCTAGGTTTTTTTTTTAAGTTTTTATTTATTTATGATAGTCACAGAGAGAGAGAGAAAGAGAGGCAGAGACACAGGCAGAGGGAGAAGCAGGCTCCATGCACCAGGAGCCCGACGTGGGACTCGATCCCGGGTCTCCAGGATCGCGCCCTGGGCCAAAGGCAGGCGCCAAACCGCTGCGCCACCCAGGGATCCCCGTAGTGCTACTTTAGAGGCTTCCTTCCTTTTGCCTGCTGCTTTAAGTCCAGACTCTTCCGGCTGACTGTCAGAGTCCTCTCCAATTTTGTCTTGTCTGCCTGCCTGACTTACCTCCCCAAACTTGTAACTTCCTTCACTGCCCCCCCCCCCACCACAGACCCATTCTCATTTCTCCATCTGCTTCAGTGCTCATTTCATCTGAAATATCCTTCTCTTTTATGGTTATCTAAAATTTCCCCCAGTTTGTTGCCAAGTCTCATTGTCTCATTGCCTCTCGAGGTCTGGAGTTGTGTCATGGTGGCCCTGAGAAGGACTTTGATGATCAGCTGGCCTGTTTCCTTTTTAAGGCAGAAGAAGCTCGCGCCTCAGCCTAATCACACAGCTAGTCATTAGTGGCCCAGTGTTCTACTCTTAAAATGATAGTCCTTTTGCTTTGTGTGTGTTCCTTTTTGTCCTTTTTATCTTTTTTTTTTTTTTGATTAGACAAATAGTATTATAGTAACACAAAAAAAATCAAAAGATACGGATAAGCAAAGAGATGAAAATCACTCAGTCTCACCTTTCTCAGATGATTTTGAAGTATATATTTTTCCAGGCTTTTTCTCTGTGTTTGTATAGAGTCCATCCTCATTTTTTTATGGATTCTGTAAATGTGAATTCACCTACTGGTGAAATATTTATAACTCAGATCAGTACTCCATGCATATTGATAGGCATTCACATGCACAGAGCAGCACCTACCTGAGCTGCCCGGCATGCCACTCAGCTGAGCTCACCCACAGCAGCACTCGGCCTTCTTATTTCTGCTCTCATAATTGGAAACAAGTGTCCTCTCCATGGTCTGTTTAGTGTCACATTTTTCACATCTTTGTGCTTTCTGTTGTTGATTTTACTCTTTAAAATGCCCCGCACAGGGATGCCTGGGTAGCTCAGCAGTTGAGTGTCTGCCTTCAGCTCAGGGCGTGATCCTGGAGACCAGGGATCGAGTCCCACATCAGGCTCCCTTCACGGAGCCTGCTTCTCCCTCTGCCTGGGTCTCTGCCCCTCCCCCGCCCCCCCCCCCCCCCGGCCTCTCATGAATAAATAAATAAATAAATCATTTTTTAAAAAATGCTCCACACACATCCACAGTACCAGCGTGCTGTCTAGCATACCTAAGCACAAGAAGGTTGCAATAGATACGCTTAATTCAGGCATAAGTTATAGTGCTGTTGGCATGAGTTCAATGTTCATGAATCAACTTATATAGAATAAGTGTCTTTAAATACAAACACACACTAAACAAAGCTATATATTGATTGGTCAACAAAAATGTTGTGATCACTGGCTCACAGGCACCTAACTGTATTTCTCCTGGGAGCAGTGATTCAGTATTCACTAACTCAGTACTTCTTGGAGCTTCTTTATAGAACAGAACTACTGTGAATAGTGAGAACCTTTGTGTGTGTGCGAGTGTGTGCGTGTGCACGCTCGTGTGCATGTGCAGATGCATACATTTTCTTTAACCATATGGAATTATACTCTACTATTCTCATAAACTTTAAATATTTAGTAACTTACTAATTTGATTTTAATGAGTTTTCAGCTTAGCTGAATTTTACAGGATCTAGGTACATGTTATTAATAGAAGCAGGGTGAGATCTGAGAAAAAACAAAGGAAGGGTAAGTCATTGACTTCCTCTCTGGTATTTGTTAAGCATATTAACATCATATTGACCAGAAAAGCTAGCCTATAACAGAAGTAAGGTCACCTTTTTTTCTTTTTGTACACATTATCAGCACCACTAGTGTCTTTCTGGCTATTCCAGGCTTACACAAATGTTCAGATCTGTAGTCTCAACAAAACTGACCCAAGTCCTGTTCTTTCAAGTCCTATCTTGTGGCCACTGTAGAATCATTAGTATTGTGCTAATAAGTAAGTTAATTCCTGCTTGTGTGTTGAAGCTTTAACACTACTGAGGTATGGCAGTTCAGATCCTATCTCGGGCTCTAACTTTTGGGAGGATTGTGTTTTGTGGAAGCACATGAAGTTCAAGAGGAAAAAAATGTGGCACTAAAATAAAAATTTAATGCAGATTGGAAGAATGGATTGATGTTAGAAATAAGAGAGTTCAAGGATATTAAAGATGGGCACTATTCAGAAGTCAGACCATTGTTAATTGTATTTCGTAGCTAAAAAATTGAAAAATCACAGAATAGATGGCCATCGTACTTTTTTTGAGGGGCAAAGCTATTGTTAAATTTTGCATTATCCTCATATTCTTTCTAGATACAAATAATAATGTATTCGAGAAAAACTCTATTTTAAAAACCTTACAGAAATAGTTCCAACTTTAAATGCTTTTAATAATAATTTAAAAACAGAAATGTAGCGACACCCTGTATATTATATTACCTACTCTACACGTTTTACAGTGTTTTCTATATTCATCGTACTGCAGTTGGCAATAGAAAAGACTTTTTTTTTTAATTTTAATTTTTTTATTTGAGTGAGAGAGTGCATGAACAGGGGGAGGGAGAGAGGGAAAGGGAGAAGCAGAGTCCCCACTGAGCAGGGAGCTGGATGGAGGAATCGATCCCAGGACCCTGAGGTCATAACCTGAGCTGAAGTCCGCCGCTTAACCAACTGAGCCACCCAGGTGCCCCAGGGAAGACTTTTTTGGACTCATACAGTAGGCTGCAGGTTTCAAAAGTAGAAGTCCTAAACCTCTGAAGATAACATGAGAAAAATCTTTGAAACTTCAAAGTAGTCTTTTAGTAGTCTGTGTTATGAAAAAGGGTCAAGATGTTTGCTTTGTTCTGTTTTTTTCTTTCGGGAGTAAGGCGGGGGGAGGTCAAAAAGTTTGGTTTCGTTTTCAAGGAGCTTTTTAGAGGAGTAGTGATTCATTGTCATTTACATTATCTTGGAAAAACATTGTTCCAGCTTTCATGATGATCTGAATGCAAGGTAATGTGTATATCGTATTTTTCTGAAATCTGGTGTGTTCATTTTGACATATGGGATATTCCCTGTGTTTGTGGTCTGTCTTCTCATCTGACAGGAATTGGCACTTTGGCTTCCAGAAAAATTTTTTAAAACTCACATATCCACCCTGTTTTTGATTTGAGTCTGGGCTAATCACTAAGGAAACTCTCAGCAATAATGGACTCAGACATTTCAGTAATCTGTGAAAGTCATTGTAACTTTCAGAATATTTAGAACTTTGGAAACCTGAGTTACCTTATCTGCTCATTTCCTTTGAGCAGGGAAGACCTTTTGATTTCAAAGTGGTATTATTCATGGAGAAAATGTTTCTGTGAATCATTTTCCCTTAAGTAAATTGAAGTTGTTGGGATTTATTTTCTTTTATTTACCCATAATAATGAGGGTGGAGAATCTAAGTCTTGGTGTCCGAACTGCCTGTTAAGCTGTCAACGTAGTAGAGGACTAATGGCCATCTCTGTGGGACCAAGGACAGAGAGACAGGTGTCCCAGGCTTCCAGAGGAAAGTCATTTGACAACTCCCTCAGAGAAATTCACTTAAGCCCAAAGAATATTAAGGTGCTTCTCTCAGCATTCTAGAGGGCCCTGTGTCCAGCTGCCTTCTGTGCCACAGATTACCACCAAACCACTAACTTTATCACACAAGTATTAAAAAAATGGATTAGGGAAGCCTTGGTGGCTCAGTCGGTTAAACATCTGCCTTCAGCTCAGTCATGATCTCAGGATTCTGGAATTTTGAGTCCTGCATGGGGCTTTCTGCTCAACAGGGAGTCTGCTTTTCCCCCTCCCTCTGCCCCCCCCCACCCTGCCCCTGCTCATGCTCACTCAAGTAAGTAAGTAAAATATTTTTTTTTTTAATTTTTATTTATTTATGATAGTCACAGAGAGAGAGAGAGAGAGGCAGAGACACAGACAGAGGGAGAAGCAGGCTCCATGCACCGGGAGCCCGACGTGGGATTCGATCCCGGGTCTCCAGGATCGCGCCCTGGGCCAAAGGCAGGCGCCAAACCACTGCGCCACCCAGGGGTCCCTATTTTTTAAAAATAAATTGATACACTATGGTTTAAGGCCAGCTTTCAAAGGATAATTAAATTCTCTATTGTTGTTGTTAATCACGTATCTTTATTGTGTTCTTCAAGGGAATTTGGCAGAAATTTGATTTAACAACAGGGAAACATTTTTGGATATTTTATGTACACTTTTTGCTTGGAGAATAGTGTAAAGGTACATTATGAAATTGATCACAACAAATTTTGTAAATCTTATGTGAACAGGTCTGTGTTCTAAGAATAGCCACTGGATTTTATTTTTTCTCCCTTTTAGCCACCTCCTCCCTTAGTGAAAGTGATTGAAGATTTGCCTAAGAGTAAACTGAATTCTGGTGACCTTAAGATGAAAGTAACATCAGGAAGAGTACAACGGCCAGCCAGATCAAGGGAAAACAGAATACAAACCAGAATACTAAAGAAAGACCTGACTGGTAGTTTTGAAAACAAAGAGGTAAGAATATATTATGATGACATTTTTGTCATGACTCTGCTATGGAGGAGATTTACGATACTTAAAGCCATCATCACTCTTCCCTCTCTTAGAACTTAAAGGAAAGGTAAGAAGATAAGAAAATTGTAACTGAAATTACAACATGTTTTCTAAATTTTCCATATACAATTATATTAGTACATGTTTATGGTTTTTTAAAAAGTCAAACAGTATAGAATTGCAGTGTCCAGTATGCTAGCCACTAGCCACGTGGGGCTCATGAATACCTCAGATGTGCCTAGTCTGAAATGAGATGTGCTGTATGTGAGAAATGCTCATCAGATGTTGAAAACTTTGTATAAGCAGAAGAATGTAAAACATCTTGGGGCACATGGCTGGCTCAGTCAGAAGAATGTGTGACTCTTGCTCTTAGGATCTTGAGTTGGAGCCCTATGTTGGCTATAGAGATTACTTAAAGTAAATAAACTTTGAAAAAGAATATAAAATATAAATAATTTATGTTGATTATATGTTGAAATGACAATATTTTGATTACCTTGGGCTAAATGAAACATAATACTAAACTTAATTTTACCTGCATCTTTTTATTCTCTTAACATAGTTCCTAGAAAACTTAAAATTACATGCATGAGTTGCGTTGTTAAACAATGCTACTATAGAATGTTAAGAAGGGAAAAAATAAAAGTATATCTTTCTTCTTCCCTATCCCCTAGCCCACTCTTCTTTGCACTACCCAGAGGTAATCTTTGTTAATAGTTGTTGATACGCTTCAGAAGTCTTCCGTGCATGTATAAATATATGTATATCTGCACGTGTTAACCTTTCTATTTTTTTTACATGAATCATAGTACTGTTCTATAACTTATATCACTTAACATATTAAATATCTATATTTGTGCATATGGTGCTACAACATTTAAAAAATACTTGCATTGTATTGCCTTTGTGCATATACCTTCGCCTTAATTTACTGTGCTTAGCTGGCATTTAGATTATATCATCAATCTGTTAATACAATCTGTGATGAAGTGGAAAGCCTTATATAATTATCTTTGAACATTTGCACAAATGTATTGGGAGAAGTAGAATTTTTAAATCAGAGTTTAGATAAAAATTTTGATAGTAGGGATCCCTGGGCGGCGCAGCGGTTTAGCGCCTGCCTTTGGCCCAGGGCGCGATCCTGGAGACCCGGGATCGAATCCCACGTCGGACTCCTGGTGCATGGAGCCTGCTTCTCCCTCAGCCTATGTCTCTGCCTCTCTCTCTCTCTCTCTCTCTGTATGTGACTATCATAAATAAATAAAATTTTAAAAATTTAAAAAAAATTTTGATAGTAGAAGCCAAATGGTTCTAAGAAAGAATGTACTACTTTGCCTTTTTGCCTTGTTTGGGATAATTTCTAACTGTATGTGTGTGAGAGAGAGAGAGAGTAAGAGATTTACTCAAGAAAAACTTAGAAACAACCAAAATGTCTGATTGTAGGTAACCAGTCATAAATTATGATAGAGCTATATACTAGAAATCTAAGAATAGAATAAGGCTGGAGGCCTGGCCGGGGCCTGAGCTCTGCCGCCGCCGCCACCGCCACCGCCACCCGCGCTGCAACCATGCCACCCTACACCATCATCTATCTACTTCCCTGTTCGAGGGCGCTGTGAGGCCATGCGCATGCTGCTGGCTGACCAGGGCCAGAGCTGGAAGGAGGAGGTGGTGACCATGGAGACCTGGATGAAGGGCTCACTCAAGGCCTCCTGTCTGTACGGGCAGCTCCCCAAGTTCCAGGACGGAGACCTCACCCTGTACCAGTCCAATGCCATCCTGCGACACCTGGGCCGCTCCCTTGGGCTCTACGGGAAGGACCACCAGGAGGTGGCCTTGCTGGATGTAGTGAACGATGGTGTGGAGGCTCTCCGCTGCAAATACGCCCTCCTCATCTACACTAACTATGAGGCAGGAAAGGAGGAGTATGTGAAGGCATTACCAGGTTACCTGAAGCCTTTTGAAACGCTGTTGTCCCAGAATGAGGGGGGCCAGGCCTTCATCGTGGGCAACCAGATCTCCTTCGCGGACTACAACCTGCTGGACTTGCTGCTGATTCACCAGGTCCTGGCCCCCAGCTGCCTGGACTCCTTCCCCCTGCTCTCGGCCTATGTGGCGCGCCTCAGCGCCAGACCCAAGCTCAAAGCATTCCTGTCGTCCCCCGAGCACGTGAACCGCCCTATCAATGGCAACGGGAAGCAGTGAGAGCTTGTAGAACCCTGGGCTGGAAGCTGGGGGGCTGCCTGACTTCCTTTCTCCCTGACCAATAAAATTTTCAAGTGAGAAAAAAAAAAAAAAAAAAGAAAGAAATCTAAGAATACTTAAGAGGAAAGGGAAATAATTACAGTATATTAAAAATAAAAAGCAAGCTATAAGTACTATATACTTGGATATCAGTTTGATTTGAAAAGACTATGAGTACCTACGTATTATTTTTGAAGAAAAACCAAGATGCTAATAAAATTACCTTTGCGGGACGGGCTTTCAGTTTTATTTTCTTCTTTATGTAAATTTTTTGTGTTTTCAAAATTTTCTGCAAAGAACATATATTACTTTGGAATTGAAAGTAAATATAAATATTCATAAAGAAGTTGGTAATGTTTTCAAGGACTTTTAAAACTTTTTATTGACATTAAACCAATTGCACACAGAAAAGTACACTATACAGCTCAGTGATTTTTTTTTTTTTAATAGACCGAACACACCTGTGTCACTAGCACACAAATCCAAAAATTGACCCTTAGTAGCACCCAGAAGGCCCTCTTCTGGTCCCTTCCAGACCCTTTCTTCCCAAGGATGACTCCTCTCCTGACTTGTAACACCATAGATGAGTTCTGCCTTTTTCTGTATTTATATAAATTGGATCATTCAGTTTGTAGTCTTGTATCTGGCTTCTTTCATTCAGCATTATGTTTTATTTATGCTTGAGAAATCCATGTAGTTGTACATCATTCGCTCATAACTATATAAAATTCCATCATGTGAGTAAACCAAATTTTATCCATTCTGTAGTTGGTAGACATTTGGATGGTTTTCTACTTTTTAAAAAATTTTTCTGTTAGAAATAGTGCTGCTGTGCACATTGTAGTACATGTCTGTTGGCGAACGTTGGGCATATTTATGCTGGATAAAAACCTAGAAATGGAATTACCAGCCTGTTGATAATGCTTATGTTCCACTGTAGTATGCTGTCAGTTTTCCCAAGAAGTTGGTTAAAACAACTTACATTCCCACCAAGAGGTATTTGAGAGCTCTAGTTGCTCCATATTCACACAAGTACTTGGCGTTTTTCACATTAATTTTAATGACCTCTTTTTTTTTTTTCCTCTGAGCATTTTAAAATTGTGAACCTCACATAATACAAATGTGTAAAGCGTGGTCTACCAGGGAAATTCATTAGAGACCCAGTGGCCAGAGTTTTCAGTGAAAGCTGGTTATATAGGCATCCTAGGTTAAGTACATCTCAAAATCCCGGACTCTACAAGGAGAGCAGGTATTCAGCATAAATCACAGTGTACGAACAATTTAGGCACAGTAAGCCACTCTTATCTGGGGACAGTGGGAAATTTCCTGAAATCCAGGTTTCTAGACACCAGACAAGGCCCAGCCTTGCAAGTACACCTCTAAGGGTAGTGTTCTCAGACCTCCCATGTTAACACTTTTCAGGACATACCCAGATCCACATTAAGAAACTGAGTATTACCAGTAGCTTTGAAGCTCCCGTGTGCCTACTCCCAATCACATTTCTCTCCCTATCCTATAGATGTTAACTATTGTCTGCATTTTCATGTTAATTATGTCCTTTATAGTTTTATTACTTTTATGGGTAATCCTAAAATATTAGTTTTTTTAACTTATATTCAATTTAGTTAACATAGTATATTATTAGTTTCAGAGGTAGAATTTAATGGCATGTAACACCCAGTGCTCATTCTGTCGAGTGCCCTCCTTCATGCCTATCACCCAGTTACCCCATCTCCCCTACCCACCTCCCCTCCAAAAATATCCGTTTTAAAAAGCTAAGTAGCAGGCACAAACCTAGCTGTGTAAAGGTTGGATAATATCATTCCTGTTAGTTGAATGTTCTGATGAGAAAATAAGCTGAATGATAGCTCTGAGACATGATCTGACTTCAGCTTTCCTGAGAATTTACAGGAGCCTTTTCTGGGAAAACTAAGGGCATGGTCACAATTGATTTCTGGAAAATAAGAGGCACCACCTTCAGGGCAGTGCTCTAGTGGGAGTCAAATTTGGAAATTCTTCAGAAATATGTCAGGGAGTGGGCTGCTTCTCAGCAATTCATAGCCAGCTCTAAGGAGTAGGTCAAAGTAGAATACTTGAACAGGGTGAAATCTTCACTATAATCTTGGCATCAGGACATGGGAAGGGAAGTAGGAACTTCATCTGTATATGGTCAGGATAAGAACAGATAAAACCCAGGCCAAACTCACCTGGGGATTTTATCTTCATTTACAGAGAGGTTCCAGGGGCACCTGGGTGGCTTGGTTGGTTGAGCATCTGACTGTTGGTTTTAGCCCAGGTCATGATCTCAGGAGTCCTGCATTGGGCTCCATGCTCAGAGGGAAATCTGCTTGAGATTTTCTCCCCTCTCCCTCCTCTTCCCTCTCTGCTCCTCCATACCCAACTTGCACCCTCTTTCTCACTGTCTCAAAGAGTAAAATCTATAAGTAGATAAGTAATGCTGGAAAGCCATTGTGAGCTAGATTACCTTTTCTGTTTTGTGATGATGTCACTTATGGATGTTATTTTTTTTTTTTTAAGAATGAGTTGTCAGATGGATTAAACAAAAAGCGTTTGCAAATCTTATTAAAAGGCTATGGTGAATATCCAATGAAATACAGGTAAAATTTACATTCTTCCCTGTTAAATCAATTTTACACCCCTCTCCCAAACTTTTGGTTAAAATTATACCTTTATTTCAGAATGTTCATTTGGCGCTCTCTGCTACAACTGCCTGAAAACCATACTGCATTTAACAGCCTGGAAGATAAAGGTGTTCATGTGGCATTTCTCAACCTTCAGAAGAAATACCCCATCAAAAGCAGGAAACTACTCAGAGTGTTACAGAGGTATGTTCAGTATATTGCAGCAATATGTATATCTTCCTCAAGATATTAATTCATTATAAATGAGAAGATGGGAATTTTATAATAGAGAAACTCAGCAGATACCACCTTAATATGTTGCACATCAGTTTCTAGGTGTTCTTACCAAAAATGTATAAACCCCACTCTAAGTCATGAGAAAACATTGAGGGACAGTCTATAAATAAAATAACTATGTGATATTCCCCCAAAATGTCAGTGTCCTAAAGATAAGAAACTGGGGAGCTCCCATGTTGGAAGAGCCTATGGGGACTTAGCAAATAAATATAGTGTTGAGTCCTAGTTTGGCAAAATGAAAAAATGACACATAAAAAAATGGGGAAAAAATGATAAAATCTGAATGAAGTCTGATTTAGTTAATAGCATAGTACTGATGTTAATTTCTTAGTGTCCTAATTGTACCATATTTATGAAAGATGTTAACATTAGAATAATTTGAGTGAAAGGTATATAGGAACCTCTCTACTATTTTTGTGGCTTTTTTGGAAACCTAAAACTATTTCAAAATAAAAGGTTTTTTTTTTAAAAAAAGGAAACCTTAAAAGTATCCGAAGTAAATATAGGAGAATTACAGCCCTAGAGTAAGGCGGGCCTTTTAAAGCATGACGTGTCCAGAAGAGATTGATATGAACACAAATCTCTACATGTAAAAATATTCCCCAAAGACAAATGTAAAACTGAAAAAGTATATATAAAACGTAAGACAAAAGACTGGTTTCTATATGTAATATTCATGTAAAATGAGTGTGGAAAGGACCAACCAATAAAAAATGGAAAAAGAGGGGCTGCCTGGGTGGCTCAGTTGGTTGAGTTTCTGATTTTGGCTCAGGTCATGATCTCAGGGTCAGGAATGAGCAGCCCCACATCCCGCTCCCTGTTCGGCAGGGAGTCTGCTTCTCCTTCTCCCACTCCCTCTGTGTGTGCACGCGCTCTCTCTCTCTCTCTCTCTCTCTCTCTCTCTCTCTCTCAAATAAATCTTTAAAAAAAAAATGGAAAAAGGATTGAATGTGTTGCTCATAGCTGAGGATATAGTTCTTAAACATGAAAAGTTGTGTACCTCCCTTATAATAAATGCCAGTCAAAATTACATTGAAAAAATGTGTATATATACACATTTAAAACCACATTGCCGTTGTTTTTCTGAGTTTCAATTGACCAAAATTTAAAAAAAATAGTCCTGGAGGGGCACCTGGGTGGCTCAGTGGTTGAGCATGTGCCTTTGACTCGGCGTGACCCCGGAGTTCCGGGATTGAGTCCCTCAGTGGGCTTCCCCTAGGGAGCCTGCTTCCCCCTCTGCCTGTGTCCCTGCCTCTCTCTCTATATCTCTCATGAATAAATAAATAAAATCTTTAAAAAAAGAAAAAGAAAATTGATAATAAAACATGTTGGCCACAGTGAAAAAATGGGCATCCCTTTATTCTGCTAATGAGAATGTGAATAGACACTATTTTTGCAAAGAATAATTTGGCACTGGCTATTGAAATTGGTGCACATGTTTTTTGACTCAGCAATTCCCTTCTAGGAATTTATCCAAATCTATATTCCCACATGTAAATGTAAATAAAACATTAAGCATGGCATTGTTTATAAAGGATTAGAAGCAACTGAAATGCCCAGTAAAGCCAAATTTAAGAAATTAAGGTATCTACACAAAACTGTCATGTGCCATCAAAGCTCCACATCTACTTAGATTGAACTATTTCCAAGATACTATTAAGCAAAAAATACAAGGTGTGGAAACAATGTTTATATCAACCTTTGTGACTTTTTTTAAAAAAGGATCTAGGGCACCCTGGTGGCTCAGCGGTTTAGCGCCGCCTTCAACCCAGTGCGTGATCCTGGAGACCCGGGATCAAGTCCTGCATAGGGCTCCCTGTGTGGAACTTGTTTCTCCCTCTGCCTGTGTCTCTGCCTCCCTCTCTCTGTGTCTCTCATGAGTAAATAAATAAAATCTTTAAAAAAAAAAAAATCTATACTTTTTAACAGTGGTTCTGGGGAAGTAAGCTAGATGACAAAGGTAGAGGGGAGAATCAAATATATCTTTTGTAGCAAATTTTTTTTATCATGCGAATGTTTTACTTAAAATTTTAATAATAAACTTTTCTGGTCTTTGTTTTCTTACATGATTCACAGAACCCTATCTGCATTAGCTCACTGGTCTGCCATCTTCAGCGACACACCATATCTTCCACTCTTGGCATTTCCATTTGTAAAATTATTCCAGAACAACCAACTCATCTGTTTTGAAGTTGTTGCTACCCTCATAAGTAAGTAAATAAGTATTAAATAATGAAACCAAGGGCAGATTTCTGTGTGTTTTTCTGATGTCTTTGTGACATTTAGCAATTCTGGTGTTAAACAATCAGATACAGAGCATGAAATGGATGGTTTGGATATTTATACATAAACCTTTTTATTTACAGGAAAATCTGGATAGTTGCATTTTAGAAGATACTAATACAGGTTAGATTTTGTTAGTAAGAGGAAGCAGGGGCACCTGGATGGCTCAGTTGGTTAACCATATGACTTCATCTCAGGTCATGATCTCAGTCAGTGTCCTGGGATCCACTCCTGGGGCTCAGCATTCAGTGGGGAGTTCAAGTGTCCCTCTGCTGTGCCCCACCCAGCCCCCCAGCTCCTGCGTGTACTCACTCTCTCAAATAAGTAAAATCTTTTAAAAATAATAAGAAAGAAGCAGATTCTTTACTTACTGAAAGTCAGTTAATATTCCTAGGATTGTAATAAGTATGTAAAGCATTTAGCACACAGTGCCTGCTGTGGCAGGTGCTAACTGCTGTCCTCATCCTCATCCTCCAGAGCAAACATTTATTGAGAACTTTCCAGGTACCATTCTCCATGTTTTGCCTTTTTTAACTTATCTTACAACAGTCCAATGAAGTAGGCGTTACTGCCTTTTTATAACTGAGGAAACTGAGGCACACAGTTGGGAGCTTAAGTTCCCAAGGGTCAGTTGGTGGCAGAACAGAAATTTAAACCCAGGCTGACTGTAGCCTGTGCTCCCAACCATTGTGTTTACTGCTTGCTATCAGTACCATCTACTCTGAAAAGTGAGTACTTTTTTCCTATTAGTATAATTGGGTCAGTTAAACAGTTAATTAACTGGATCCAATTATAGATTGATTTAATAAAAATAACAATTTTATATGTATTTTAAATTACTTTAAAAGATTGTCTTGTACAAAGGAGAAAAGCTCTTACCTATATAACAGTAAAATTTTTAAAAGAAATAAAAAGATTCAAGTACACATATTGTGAGTATTATATTTCTCTTTGTTTTCTTGTTCATTTAATTACATTGTATTTGCTTTGGTTAATTTTTACTGATCATTGGAGAAAATATAGGAAAATCTACAAAAGGAAGGTCACCAGTGTTCTTCCTCCCCATGGATAATCTTTGATAATATATTGATGAATTTCTTATAAGAGCATTTCCCCCGAATCATTAAATATTCTTGAAAAATGTAATTTATTCCCTGGGTAATGTAACATTTCATCACATAGATGTATTATAATTTAGTCCCCCAACTGGTAGACGTTTAGTTTTTTAAATAATTTTTCCATACATTTTAAGCAATATTTAAAATTTTTATAATTGAAAAAAAAATTTTTAATTATATTACTTTAATGTTATGTACATTTCTCTTTTTATAAACTTTATATTTTATTGACTGTAGGATTCTTTTTTTTCCCCTCACTACTAAAATATTCTATAATGTAAATGTACTAGTTTAATCTGTTGTTGGACATTTAGGTTATTTCTAATTTTTACCTCAAACAATGTTATAACTATCTTTACATAGAAATGATTATGATTCTTTTCTCTTGGTCAAATTCCTGGAATTGGTATTATTAGGTCAAAAAAATAAGAATATTCTAATTGATTCCTCAAAAGGGTTATAGTAGTTTACCCTGGCAAAACACTTTGTGTTTTAAAAGGAAAAGAAGCAACTCAACAACAAAAAGAAAAATAATCCCATTTTTATATGGGCAAATACCTTGATTAGACTTCTCTCCATAGGAGATATCTAAGTGGCAAATGAGTACATGAGAAGATGCTCTGGATCATTAGTTATTAGGGAAATGCAAATTAAAAAACCACACTGAGATGCTACTTATACCTACTAGGATGGCTATAATTTCAAAATTGGGGAAAAAAACAGGGATTGGCAAGAATGTGGAAAAATTAGAACCTTCATATATCACTGGAAATGTAAAATGATGGTCACTGTAGAAAATTGGCAGTTCCTCAAAAAGTTGGATATAACCCATATAACCCAGCAATTGCACTCTTTATTTCCAGTAAAATCTTGTTAAATCATTGGAGCATGATTATGTGCTGAGGAATTGATTTTCCTTCTAAACCTGAAATCTAAATCTAGAATATCTATCATGGTCAGCATGAGTAGCTGTGAATTTTCATCAAGGGTCTCAAACTAGTTTTAGCTAATAAACATTTACTAAATGTTAGCTCCAACTAAATGTTAGCACTGCTTGCGATATTACCATTGTTCTGACCATTCAGGTTCACAGTCTAGTTGGGACCTAGTAGAAAGTCTGAAGGAATATAGTCACTTTGATATATGATTTGGAATGTGTTTATAGAAGTCATTTTAAGCACTGTTTTATAGTCTCTTTATGACCAAGAGGGAGTTAGTTCTTCAGGTGGAGTCGAAGATCTCCACACGGTGATTTCTCCTTATCCTGTTCTCATTCGGTTCTGTGTCTAGGTCCTCTACTTGTACTCCTGTTGTGGTGACTCCATGCCGAACAGAGGAAGTTACTGTGTAAAGCAGGGTTTCCCTTTTGCCTAATTGAAAGCAGTGTTCTGTTGATGTATTAGGTATAAAAATCAGGGCCGTATCTGTGTGCAGTGTTTGACAATTCCTAGGATTAGCAGTGTCTGTCTGAGTCATGGTAGGTACTTAGCACATGTTGCTGAACTGGATTTTTCTCTTAGAGTTAACTCGAGCAGCAGTTAAAGAAGTCGAAATAATTTCCTTTAAAGCTTAGTTTTTACAAGAGTTTAATTATACCTTAATTATTCAGATTTACTTACTAATAAATAATTGACTTCTGGAATTAGTAGGCCCTTTATAACTGTATGTAATCCAAAATTCCACTGACCTAAACCTTCGTTAGCTAATATGTGAAAAGAGACCTTTATCGTCAAAGGATGGAACCACAATCCTTTTCCACTCAAGCCTCCCTGATTAGGTATGAATTTGAGTAGATTTCAGGAGATTGGCATTTAATGTTTATCGGTTATTTTTTTGTAAGATTTTATTTATTTCAGAGAGAGAGATAGTGACAGAGCTAGAGCACAAATCGTGAAGAGAGAGAGAAGCAGGCTCCCCCACTGAGCAGGGAGCCCAGTGCAGGGCTCAGTCCCAGGACCCTGAGATCAGGACCTGAGCTGAAGGCAGACCCTTAAGCAATGCAGCCACTCAGGCACCCCCCATTCGTCACATTTAATGAAGACTTAAGAAAGAAGTTTTTTTAGAAGAGTCATTCTGTTAACCAGGAGAAGTAGGAAGCAGAATGCCCTATGGTGAGGATCAGGAATACTAAGGGAAGTATCGTTTGTTTTGATTGACACTTTCTTATCACCTGCTCTCATTTGAAGAAATTGGCCAGTTCCATAAACCTAAGATACTATGTTAACATGATGGAACTTTAAAATCAATTGTTCTAGAACTTGAAGAGTTATCATGTGTTCTTTATTAATGAGCATATTGATGGCATAAAGAGTGGATACATTTAAGAATTGCAAAATCTTTTGATAAATCAGAATGGTCAAGATAAATTTTCTGTTTTTTTCTTCATAGTCAATTGGTGTCAACATTGGTTTGAATATTTTCCGAATCCTCCTATCAATATTCTCAGTATGATAGAAAATGTTTTGGCATTTCATGACAAAGAACTACTGCAGCACTTCATAGATCACGATATAACTTCCCAGGTAAGAAGAATAAGGTTTTTTAGGATAACATGGCTTATTTGGGAAGCTAAAATTGGATCTGGTATAAGTAAGGCAGTATTTTCTTGAAAGAGGATAATAAAAGAATATACTACCTTTTGTATTTTTAACAGTATTCCATTCTTCTTCCTTAAACTGCTTTCCTGAAAGTCTGTAAAGAAAGGTCCGGAGTAAGGTGGTTCTTTTCCCAGTTGTTTTTAACATAATGACTCTAACTGCT
Organism: Vulpes vulpes; assembly: GCF_048418805.1. NCBI lineage: Eukaryota > Metazoa > Chordata > Mammalia > Carnivora > Canidae > Vulpes > Vulpes vulpes. The sequence continues at coordinate 15,605,288 of NC_132792.1, read as the reverse complement.
CCATCAAATGTAAGAGAATATTGGCAATGACTTAACGACTTTTCCGTAGGAAACTAATAAATCTTTCCTTATTTATTTTAGCTGTATGCTTGGCCTCTTCTTGAAACCATTTTTTCAGAAGTACTAACAAGAGAGGAGTGGCTAAAATTATTTGATAATGTCTTTTCCAACCATCCTTCATTCCTCCTCATGACTGTTGTAGCCTACAACATATGCTCTAGAGCTCCTTTGCTCAACTGCAGTCTTAAAGATGATTTTGAGGTAAATATCCTTGTTCTTAAGTAATGGTTCTCAAGTTTCATTTATTTCAATTGACAGATCCATTCATTTATTGAGTACCTGTTGCATGTCAGTTACCAGTGCTGGGTGGGTAGTAATGCAGTACCACATCCTTACTCTGACATAGTTGGTAGATAATCCAACAGGCAATTACAGCACACTGTTTGTCTTACAGTCATAGCTTCAGAAAAGAAACATGGTAATATGGAAGTTCCATGCTTGTTGCCTATGTAAAGGATGTTTAACAGGTGGGTTGTTGTTCTGTGTGTGGTTTTATAAGTGACCCGTCCAGTCTGTGACAGTCTGGATGCTTATTACACATATGAAATGGTTACTATGAGAATTTTGAGACATAAGAGGAAAGTTACTTAGGAAAGCATGAGAGGAGGTTCTTTAAAGGAGAAGTTCTCCGAGCACCTGGGTAGCTCAGTTGGTTAAGCATCTGCCCTCGGCTCAGGTCATGATCTCAAGGGTCCTGGGATGGAGCCCTACATTGGGCTCCCTGCTCAGTGCGCCTTCCCCCCATCCATGTGTGCTCTCTCGCTATCTGTGTCTCCCTCTCAAATACATAAATAATAAAAGGAGAGGTTCTTTTGGTAGACAAGAGGAATTGGGCTTGCTTGTTATTTATTTTGTGGTTCCTAGCAGACTTTATTTTTTTTTAAGGTTTTTAGTTTTTCTTTTTTTTTTAAAAAAAAAAAAGATATATTTATTTGAGAGAGAGAGAGAGAGAGAGCGGGTGAGGAGGGACAGAAGGATGAGAGAACCTGAAGCAGACTCCCCACTGAGCTCAAAGCCCAACGAGGGGCTCAGTCTCCCAACTCTTGACCTGAGCTGAAATCAAGAGCCAGACTGAGCTATCCAGGTGCCCCCTGTCAAACTTTATTTTTACTTAATGTTCACAAGATACATACATACATATATTTTTTAGAATTTGGACCTGCCAGGAGCACCTGGGTAGCTCAGTGGTTGAGCATCTGCCTTTGACTCAGGGCGTGATCCTGGGGTCCTGGGATCAAGTCCCATGTAGGGCTCCCTGCAGGGAGTCTGCTTCTCCTTCTGCCTATGTCTCTTCTTCTCTCTCTCTGTATGTCTCTCATGAATAAGTAAATAAAATCTTAAAAAAAAAAATAATTTGGACCTGCCAGCAGAACAAGATAATGTGGAAACATTTCAAATATTTTGAACGAATCAAGCTAATTTATTTTCATATTTATTTATTTTGGATTTTGCAGAGAAAAAAATCCAAGTGGAAGAGCTTGCTCCATTGTGGGTTGAAGTATTCTTCTAATATAAAGGAGGCCTTTGGTTTGAGTTAAAACTTAAAAAGTATTATTTCAGAAATTTGGTTTTGAAATTTTATTAGACTTTGAAAATATGAAATTGACTCAAAAACTTGGGTTAAGAAAATTTTCAGTGAATTTTCCAAGAGAGAGAGAAAGAAAATTCATACTTTAAACTCTTGTTTTAATTCTACCTCATAGTTGCTTTGTTATGTAAATCACAATTTAAACACAAAGTTCTCTTACAGTATTTTTTTCATCATCGGAATAACTTGGATATAAGTGTTGTAATTAAAGAAGTTTATCGTCTCATGGATACCACTCCCACTGACATTCATCCAGACAGCATGCTTCATGTTTTTGTGGCACTGACAAAAGGGCAGTATCCAGTATTTAACCAATATCCAAAGTTCATCGTGGACTATCAGACACAGGAGCGAGAAAGAATAAGAAATGATGAATTGGACTACCTGAGGGAGAGGTAATCATGGAATAGTTGTACTTTGTGGGATAGAAGCAAAATCTGTTATAAATATAGACAAATTTTTTATGAAAAACACATGTAAATTATTAAGTATTTGTGTAGAATCAGAGTTTGAAGGCTGGGAATATCTTTAAAGGTATTTAATTCTTGCATATAGAAGTAAAACAATCATATTAATCAGGTATATATTTCGTGTTTTGTTCTTGGACTTAAATTACTCAGTTTTCTTTGTTTGCATTTTTTTCTTTGCATTTTTTGGTGAGACTTACATAGGGCATCCTTTCCAGTGCTTTCTTCCCCTTGAATGAGATAAACTTTAATTTTTGAAAGTAAAAGGCAGTTGTTCAGGGTCTCAAAGGGAAATAGCAATTTACCCTTTCATGATCACAAATGTATATTGGAGGCTTGTTTGTGTCTGGATGTAATAAGAAGTATTCCCTACTTAAGGCAGATGGTTGAAGATATGCAAGCTGAAGTAGACCAGCAAAGAGTTGAAGATGAAGCTTGGTACCAAAAACAAGAACTCCTTCGTAAAGCTGAAGAAACAAGGAGAGAATTGCTCTTACAGGAGGAGGAGAAGATGGTACAGCAAAGGCAGAGGTATGTGTTACCGCTTTGAGAAAATCTGGACATGTGAGTTAGTCGAATAATTTTTATTTTCTTCTTTATTTTCTATATATATAGCATTACCCACCTGTGGCATTTCCATTAAGCAAAAATATAAGCTAATAAAAAGAAATCTGCATATACCACATTTCAAAAGATTGGCATATACTGAAACAATTCTGAAACTATACTGCACTGCACTATAACTTTGCACTGATTATTCAGAAGTAATACAAGACCTAATGTACCTTGGAGGACGTTATTGGAAACATCATTATACAATAGGCAGAAATGCTCTGTAATACAGTGCTGGGTAAATCACCTTGAGGAAGGCATAATTTTTAAAATTGTGTTTTAAGCATACTGGCATGACTTGAAAATTGAAACATAAAATGATTATCTCTATGCATTTCATACTTTGGAGGACAGGGTGCTAGAAGTGCTAAATGCTTATTTGAACATATATTAATAAAGCAGAATGTTTAAATTGATTAAGATTATGGGATTCAGTAGTAGGGACTCCTGGGTGGCTCAGTGGTTGAGCGTCTGCTTTTAGCTCAGGGCGTGATCCCGGGGTCCACGGATCAGATCGAGTCCCACATCGGGCTCCCTGCATGGAGCCTGCGTCTCTGCCTCTCTCTCTCTCTCTCTCTCTCTCTCTTTCTCATGAATAAATAAAATCTTAAAAAAAAAAAAAAAAAAGCCTAATCGTTGGGAAACTCACTTCTGTAAGTGTTTACTGATTTTTACTCTTGGTTGGGACTTTATGAAACCAATTTCTAGTGTGGGTTAAAAACAATTACTGAACTGAGCATTAACCTTATACTAAAATTCTGGAAGAGTAAGCCTATGTAATCTTTGGTGACACTGGAGCAATTTTTGTTCTTCTTCAGATAAAGGGTATCGACTGTAGTAAGATGATCTGAATAGACCTGTTATAAGAACTTTTAAATCTGAAATGAATAACCAGTTGTGTGTAGACACATGTCATTTCCATGCATGCAGACATGGGCAGTGTTCACGCATGTGTGGTATACATACCACTATGCCACGGTAGCACCAGTCATACTGGGGCAGTGCACCTTAATACGTGCCAGGCCTTTCATTGTTGGGACACATGTTTCCATTTAAATCTACATTGAGAAATGTGTTGATTTGTTCCTCTTGATGTATTTTGTATTTAAGACTAGCTTCTGTGAAAAGAGAGTTGAAAGTAAAGGAGATGCACTTACAAGATGCTACAAGAAGGCGCTTTCTGAAGCTGCAGCAAGATCAGCGTGAGATGGAATTAAGAAGGCTGGATGATGAACTCGAGAGAAAGGTATATGACCACTACTTTTGTGCTCACTCGGGATCACCCTTTACTCTCATTGAACTGTGACCCAAACACCCTCAAGATCAATGTTATTGCTAGAATTCACAAGGAATATTAAATAGCCTCTTTACTTTCACTTTTCCCTAGGCTCTTCTTATTCACTTTCATATTTCACTAATAATTAAAGATTTTAGAAATGCCAAGAAAATTAGTTGGTTTGACTAGCATCCTTGGCGACTACTTCTCGAAAAATAGACGCATCGATTAACCATTAACTGTGAAGTAGGGGAAATACTCTTTTTTAGTATAAAAATTTGCACATGGCTAATACAAGAAAATTTCTGTCATAAAATGCATGGAGTCAAAACCTTCCCCACTCTTCTCTCCTTTCCTCCCTGAGAGATACACTGAAAAATGGCAATACAGCTTTTCCATTTTTCATGGTTGCCTAGCATTCCATTGTGACTATATTATCGCTTGATTAATCCTTTGCTGTTAGACATTGAGGTGGTTTATAGTGCTTTGCTGTACAAAACGGTGCTAGGTTAGCATTCTCAGTACAAATCCTTCAGTACTTGCACTCACAGTTTTATTGAGTAAATTCCAAGGTATACCAAATTATTCTCCAGAAATGAATCTACCTATTTTAAGTGTATATATAAGAGTGCTTATACCCTAGTCAATTCAAAGTACATCAGTCTTAATATTTGCCAATCTGATGGGTGCAAGTTGTATATTTTAATTTGCCTTTTTTTTTTTTCTTGCTAGTGAGGTTAAATATCTCCCAAGTTACTTACTATCTTCTGTTTGTAGAACTATAAATTTTATGTCCATATCATTTGTTCTTTTTTCTATCAGGTTTTTTTTCTTATCAATTTACATTGGCTGTTTGTGCCATTTGAGGCAGCAGGATCCAGTAGAGATACGATGTGAGCCACATAGGAAATTTTGTTTTCTAATAGCCACATTAAAAAAAATAAGAAAATAAAAAAAGAAACATGAAATTAATATTTAACACAGTAGATTTCCAAATTATTTTAATACGTAATTAGTACAAAGATGTTATTAATGAGATATATTACTTTTTGTTTATACTAAATCTTGGAAATCTGATAGTTTATACAGTATACATTTGGACTGGTTGCTTTTTTTTTAAAGATTTATTTGGTTTAGAGAGAGTGATTGGGGGTTAGGAGCAGAGGGAGAGAATCTCAAGCAGATTCTCTGCTGAGTTGCGGAGGCCCACATGGATTTCTGTCCCACGACCCATGAGATTATCACCTACGCCAAAATCACAAGTCAGCCACTTAACTGACTAAGCCACCCAGGCAACCCTGGTTTTAACTTTTTAAATGGTTAAAAGAACTCAAGAAACATAATTTCATGACATGGAAATTATGTGACTTTTTTTTTTTTAAGATTTTTTTATTTTTTATTTTTTTATTCATGAGAGACAGACAGAGAAAGAGAGAGGCAGGTACACAGGCAGAGGGAGAAGCAGACTTCATGCAGGGAACCTGACGTGGGACTCCATCCTGGGTCTCTAGGATCACGTCCTAGGCCGAAGGCAGCACTAAGCCGCCTAAGCCACCCAGGCTGCCCTTATGTGACATTTTTAAAAGCATGAAATTCCTATTTCAGTATCCATAAATAAAGTTTTATTGGAATAGTCACACCCATTTGTTGATGAACAAAGTCATTTGTCAACTGATGGTTTATTCAATGTTAAATCCCCTTATATATCATTATCTCCTCCATTGCTGTGTCTGCTCCTAAGCCAGCACCACACTGAATGACAGCTTTGGAGTGTTTTCCTAACTAGTGGGCCTCATTCCCACTATGAGTTCACCTTTTCAGGATATTCTGCAGTATTCTCAAATGTGTATCATTTTTTTTATTTATTTATTTTAAATATTTTATTTATTCATGAGACAGAGAGAGAGAGAGAGAGAGAAGAAATACAGGCAGAGGGAGAAGCAGGTTCCATGCAGGGAGCCCGACACGGGACTCCAGGATCACGCCCTGGACCAAAGGCAGCGCTAAACTGCTGAGTCACTGGGGCTGCCCAAATGTGTATCATTTTAAATGGAGTTTGAGAATCATATCACTTTTTCTTTTTTTTTTTTTTTTCTTTTTTTTTTTTTTTAGTTTTTTTTTTTTTTTTTTCATATCACTTTTTCTTTCCAGATCTCTACCTCACCCCATCCTAGCAGCACTTTTATTAGGATTATTAGTATTGCATTGAATTTATAGTCTCATTTAGGGAGTTTTAAACCTAGTTTTGGTCAAATACTAAGTATTTTTTCAGTCTTTGAAAGTATTTTGCATTCATCTGTATTAGAAATCTATCATCTCTTCTATAGCATGAGATAATACCTTTGTTTTATTTAAAGCCAATGAATTTTATTTTATTTTATTTTATTTTATTTTATTTTATTTTATTTTATTTTAAAGATTTTATTTAACAAATATTCATGAGAGAGAGAGAGAGAGAGAGGCAGAGACATAGGCAGAGGGAGAAGCAGGCTCCATGCAGTGAGCCTGACGTGGGATTTGACCCTGGGTCTCCAGGATCACACCCTGGGCCGAAGGCAGGCATTTAACCGCTGAGCCACCCAGGAATCCCAAAGCCAGTGAATTTTAAATTGGGTTTTGAAAGCTATGTTTCCTTTTCATGATCTCAGTGAATAAATGAGGTTGATAATTCATTATTCTAGAAAAGCATATATTCTTCTCCAAAAGTAGTAAGGCTTAGAACAAACTCTAACCTCTTTATTCCAAACTCTTTGAGATAGTGAAGGCAATTTTTTGTCAAAGAATCCTGTAAAGTCCTTTCAGTTCATATGACCTGGCCTCTGCTTACCCTTCCAGCCTCCTATTCTTCATCTCCCTATTCTGTTCATGAGCTCTGACCCTGCTAAACTGCCAGAGCTTTTCTGCTCCCTGTGCAGGCAACAGCAGGAAGACTGTTTAAGTCCACAGTGACACATTCAAATGACTGCACATCCATTAGCAGTAAGCTGAGTTGATCTGTGGTTGCTCTGGCACTAAGCTATTTGTATGTCTAAGCAAAAGAGCTTCTCTAATTGAAATTCCTAAAACACATTATTAACTATGCCAAACCTCCCTTCCACCTATTAGAATTTTTACTATTCTTGTTTCATAAACTTGAGCATCCCCACTTTTGACATTGTTGGCTTTCCCAGTAACCTTCCTAAGTTGAACTGGTCACCGGTCAGTGATTTATTTACTTCTCAGATGCATGTCCTTCTTGTATGTACCACCGTATTTTCATTTTTACTCTGTTTCTCCAATAATAGGTATTTGATCTCTTTACAATGTCTAATACTTACACATACAAATAGTAATGCAATTCTTAAATGTTTACTGAATAAACGAATGGGGTTTGATAACTGATGTCATTGGTTTTATTTCTACACATCTCTCTCCTAAAAAATGGAGACTTTAAGCAGCCAAGTATTCATTTAAGACCTCTCCTAATATTTTCTAGCCACCTAAAGAGGCCCTTATTCAAATCCTCTCATGTATAAGTGTAAAAAGCTTCCACATAATCAAAATCTGAAGAAAGGTGGACTTTAAATTAGCTAAGTCCAAGCAGAGCACATTTAAATTTGGAGTTACTCTTTGCCAAACTGAATTTATAAAAGTACAGTCACTTACAGGCACCTAAGTGACTCTTGATTTCGGCTCAGGTCATGATCTCAGGGTCATGGGATCAAGCCCTGTGTCAGGCTCCATGCTCAGCAGGCAGTCTGCTTGAGGTTCTCTCCCTCTGCCCTTCCCCTCATCCCCAAAAATAAATAAATCTTTAAAAAAAAATTTTAAGTATAAGCATTTATTCAAAAAGAACATTAAATAATGTTATATTTAATAAGATTAAACATTCTATACTTTTAACCACCGCAAATTTAAATTGCTCAAGTTTTTCTTACTCATAATATTGGCTGATATGGTGTGGTAAGAGCTGCCATCTGTTCTTGCAGTCTGGGTAGATGAGCATATGGTAATTGTACTTTCCTTTTTAGAAAATTAAGCTTAACTTTAACTTAGACATTATTCCCAGATCCTGCAATGAATAGTAATAGATTATCAATTACTCTGGTATCAAAAACCCAATACTTTTTATTTTAAATACTTTTAGTGGGTTATTTGGATTATAAGATTACTAAAGCTGTTAAACAGAAATTATCTTGTCAGTTCTTTTTGGTGTTCACACTGTTGTTTGGCCATAGGTACACATGAGAGATCGAGAAATTGCTACTACAGCCAAAGACTTAGAAATGAGACATCTGGAACTTGAATCACAAAAAAGACTTTATGAGAAGGTATAATTGTCTGTTTCCACCATGGGAGAAGCAGGGTTTATACAAACTCTTTTTAGATTGTATTTATTCATGATTTCATAATGCTCGTTTTATTTTATTTTTTTTAAGCAGAATATAGTGTCATCCAGGATTGTAAGGTAGCCAGAATGTCTGAATGTACAGTTTGTTGTAATGCTTTAACTCATGTTTCTCTTAGCGACTTGGTCTAGTGTCTGACGTACCAGATGTAAGCCCCAGATTTTGCCTTAGGATCTTCCACCAACTTACTAAGTTTTCCCCGATCTATGTGATAGTGACTACTAAATTAACCTAGTACTTCACAAGGATCTTTATAAGTAAGGTAAATCAGACAAGAGCTTGTAAAGTACTTTTAATTTGAATTCTCTGGAATTAGATTATCAAGTATCTACTTAGAATATATAATTGAGTTTCCAAGACAGTGGAAAAAAGAGTTTTGTTAATATAAATATTTATTATTTGGGAAAAGCATTTTGTTATGCATTTATTTAACGTTGAAACCATAAGTTTTCACTTCCTTCAGCCCTCTTAAAGTGAGATTTTGAAGTTAGTGATAACTGCAAATATGTAACAGGTAACATATGATTGTTGTTCACATTAAATGAGTTTTAAAACATATGGCCTCCATTTGTATCTGCAACATATTTTGAGTTCCACACTGAACTACTTCTAGAATTGAGCCAGGGATTTACACACTGGTTAGGTCTCCTGTGATTTTGAATTAGATTCAATTCATTTAGGCCAAACCTAAGTTTACTTTTTCCCTGTTTTTTCTTTGGGGAGATGGGTGGTGGCACCAATGGAGCATGATTTCAGAATTAACAGAAAATTTGCAAGAAAAATAGTAAGAATTTCCAAATATGTTTCTCTCAGAAATGTTGAATCAAATATTAACATCTTGTTAAATTAGCATTATCCTTCCCTTCCTGTCTATGCCCTGATACCCCTTCACCCCTAAATGCTTCAGTGTATATTTCTTAAGACTAAGGAATATTTATCACATGACCACAGAACAACGATCAAAATCAGGAAATGAGCATATTATTGTTATCTATTTTATCAGTTGTAAAAATGTCCTTTAGAGCAAAAGAAAATCTCAGATGATTCATTTTTTTCAGTTGTCATGTCTCTTTTAGTCTCTTTTATGTTGGCATCACTCCTGAGTCTGTCTTTATAACTTGATATTTTTGAAGCATTTGGCCAGATATTTTGTAGAATGTCCCTTAGTTGATGTTTGTTGTTTCCTTATGATAAGATTCAACTTAAGTGCTTTGGGCAGGAATGCCCTACAAGTGACACTGAATTTCTTTCTACATATCATTATCATTTTTGCCCTCTTTTGAGGAAAGTATTTATTAAGCAAACTAATAGAGTTAGAGAAGACTGAGCCTACTCAATAAAACTAATTCATAAAGTCATGAACTTTATCTGGTCTGTTAGATTCAGAAGTGCAGCTCCTGCCTTTTTCATCAATTTTAGTAATTAATATTTTATCTGCCAAACTCAGCTCTTACATTAGTTTGATTAACTGCGTCTATTTGTAAACAAACTATATCCCAGAAAACAGACAATATTGTGATGACTCTTATTGGAAATATATGCTCAATATCCCATGTATATCTAATTTGAATTTAAAAAATTAACAAAAGAATAAAATGAAGCAAAAAAAAAAAAAAAGAATAAAATGAAGCACAAACAAGCACATACTGACCTCTGATCCTGAATCCATCTCCTTCATCTCCTAGGACCCTGCTTCATCAAGTCCAATTTCTGCATCTCTCTTGGTCTCTCTCAAGCACATGTACTTTCTACTTGGCGTAGGACCCTTGCCAAGACTGCTGTGAGAATTAAATGAATTAATATCTATATGTCAGTGGCAGGAGTCCCCAAGACTATCCTAAGGTTCAGTGATTTGCTAGAAGGACTCACAGAACTCAGAATTGTTATACTCATGGTTATGGTTTATTACAGTGGAAGGATACAGAATAAATTCAACAAAGATAGGGGGCACCTGGCTGGCTCAGTCGGTGGAGTATGCAGCTCTTGATCTCAGGGTCATGAGTTTGAGCCCCACAATGGGTATAGAGATTACTTAAACAACAACAAAACAGGGATCCCTGGGTGGCGCAGCGGTTTGGCGCCTGCCTTTGGCCCAGGGCGCGATCCTGGAGACCCAGGATCGAATCCCACATCAGGCTCCCGGTGCATGGAGCCTGCTTCTCCCTCCACCTGTGTCTCTGCCTCTCTCTCTCTCTCTGTGACTATCATAAATAAATTAATTAATTAATTAAAAAACAACAACAACAACAACAACAAAACACCTCAGCAATGGTAAAAGGCACCTAGGGTAGAATCCAGGAGAGAATAGGCACAAGCTTCCCCTTGTCCTTTCCCAGTGGAGTCATACAGATAGCGCTTAATTTTGCCAGCAAGGATGTATGACAACAGAGTACTGCCAACAGGCATGGAGTGGGTACATGGCTGACCCTCCTTACTTGCTCTGCAGAGGTCAGGCTGATAAGGGTGACCCAAGGCTCCTACCATAAGTCACATTATTAACATCTAGCAGAGCCCAAGACCCCACATATATAGATAGAGATACCCTTATCAGACAGGGTATTCCAGGGGTTTAGAGCTGGTCAAGGGCTAATCTTTTCTTTGGAATGTGCAGGATTTGAATAATTCAGGCTACTGAGTTACCCCTTTACTATACAGATGGGCACCAGCGGGGCGAGTATTATTAGTTTCCCATCATTGCCCCTTGGCCAAAAACGCTCTACACTTTGACAAAATGAATCAACAACTTCCTTCCCCTGATTCTTTAATTCACCACCCTGTCTGCCTTCCTCTACTGTTTGTAAATGTCCATTGTTTTCCTTCTAATCTCTGCATATACAATGTTTTACCTCTTGTGGAGTAACTAAGATTCTGTATTCTTTTCTTTTTTACTTAATAAAATCCTTTTTCTAAATGATTCCATATCTTGGTATTGTCATTTGTAATAGATATTGATGAACTATAACTTATTTAAATCTTTTTTCTGTTGTTGGGTGCTTAAGTAGTTTACAGTTTTTGGCAATAAACTTCTTCATACAAATATCTCCTCTGCATATAATTATAAACATTTTTATTTTTCATTATGAAGGTAATTACGTTGCCAGTAGATCATTGGAAAACTAGAATAAATCTCTAAATTGGGAAATAAAAAAATAAAAAATAAAATAAATTGGGAAATAACTGCTAATATCATCAAGTGAGATTATTTGGTACATACATTAGTAGTTTGCTTTTTTAACTTAAATATTCATGAATATTGTTTGCTGTCCTTCCCTACAACCACTGCACTCATTAGCACTCATTCTCCTGACTCTGGCAAGCACTTATTTTATTCTCTATCTCTATGGATTTGCCTATTCTGACATTTCATGTAAGTGCATGCAATCATACAATGTATAGTCTTTTGTGACTGTTTTCATATAGCATAATGTTTTCAAGGTTTATACATGTAGCATCCTGAGTTAGTACTTCATTCCTTTTTGTGGCCGAATAATATTCCATCATATGGATAAAACCACATTCTGTGGAGATTTGGGTTGTTTCCACTTTTTGGCTATGATAGGTCATACTGCTGTGAACATTCACATATGGCTTTTTGTTTGAACATACATTTTCTATTATCTTAGATATATACCTAGGAGTGTAGAATTCTCATTTCTGTACATTCTTGTCAACAATTGTTATTGTCTGTCCTTTTGATTAAAGCCATACTAGTACATATAAAGTGGTATCTTGTGGTTTTGATTTGCATTTTTTAATGACTGATGATGCTAGTCATAGTGATGCTTTCATGTTTATTGGCCATTTTTATGGTTCTCTTTGGAGAGAGAGAAACTGTTGGTTTTTAATATCATGTAATTTTTTGTCGAAAACTAGATATTTTAGAGGCACCTGGGTGGCTCAGTTAAGCATCGACACCTCTTTGGCTCAGGTCATGATCTCAGGGTCTTGGGATTGAGCCCAACTCAGGCTCCCTGCTCAGTGGTAACTCAGCTTCTCCTTCTGCCCCTCTTCTCTCTCTCTCAAATCTTTAAAAAAAGAAAAGAAAACTAGGTCTTTTAAAATAATGTGGCAGTTCTGAAAATCAGATTCTTCTCCCACCTCAGGGTTTCTTGTCTCTTAATGACTTTTCTGAATTAAATCTGTAAAGTTTAATTTATAGAATTCAATTAAAGTCTTCACTCAGTTCTAGTGACTATATAGAGATTTCCTTAGTTGCCTGAACCAATAAGCTTCTAGTCTTTGCCCAGGGACTCTGTGTGCACTGTGTTGGACCATGCCTTCAACATTTAGCTACATAGTTCAGAACTCTTAGATTTCACTTCCTGACTGTGCAATACCTCAGTTCACCAGACTTGAAAGCTCAGGACCTTCTCAGATCTGAGCATTCACATAGCCCTTGGCATGTATACAGCCTTACACATGCATATGGACTTTTAGGGTCCTAGGAATCTATCAGAACTTTTCAAGGTCCCCAACAGACATCTGCTTCTCCAACTTTTTCTGTAAAGCCTTTTGATTAACTTGTGGTTTGCACTGAGATCTACTGCCCAAGGCAGCCAAGATGTTCAACAGGTTCCTCTGATGTTTTTCAGCAAATGTCCCCAGGGAAAAGACTGTTCAAAGTAATGAGTTCTTAATAAGGACAAATAAAGACAGCCTTGGAAGAGAGTTCTTCCAAAATCACCAAATAGGTCAAATGGTGACAATCATGGGAGAATGGGAGTTTGAAGGAGCTCCAAGTCCATCTTGCCCCTTCCACAGGCTGCCAGGTTGCTGGTTTTCAAGGCTAATGCAGAGCTAAGGGGTGGGGTGGGACTAGGGATAATGCAACTTTAAAATGCCCTAAGGCTTATTCTTTTTACCAAGATTCAGCCATTTTTATGAGTGAATGCTCCCCAAATTGCTGCAAGCCTTTGGTTAGTTTCCAGAGTTCTGAAAAAATTGATTTTACCAGTGTTCTCAGTACTTTTTTGGATGAGAGAATTTTCAGAAGTCCTTTCTTGTATTGTCACTGATGTCACTTCTGTTTGCTTTTGTCTTTGAAAACTTGAGAACTACAATTTTTTATTTGTGTGCTACTATTAAGGGGAAAAAAGTCATTTTGTGTTCTAGCATTATTATATAGATTTGTTCTAGCGTTGTTATATAGATATAATCTATATATATTCTATAGATTTTTTTTTTTTTTACAAATGATTGTTTTAGCAGAATCTTATTAGAAATCAGGAAGCTGTTGCAAAAGAAATGAGAGAAGATACAGATGCCTACAGACGAAAAGTGGATCTTGAAGAACATATGTTTCATAAACTGATAGAAACCGGTCAAACTCAGAACCAAAAAACTCACAAGGTAAAAATATGGCAAATCTAGCATATAGAGGGGGGAGGAATCCCCATCTGTCATCCCTTTATGAATTTATTTTTTCCCTGCCCCCATCGGTCATCCTTTCAAAAGAAGAAATTCACAATCGAGCTCTGTGAAGTTGAGTTTTTTTTTTTTAAAGATTTATTTTTATTTATTTATGATAGTCACAGAGAGAGAGAGGCAGAGACACAGGCAGAGGGAGAAGCAGGCTCCATGCACCGGGAGCTGGACGTGGGATTTGATCCCGGGTTTCCAGGATCGTGCCCTGGGCCAAAGGCAGGCGCCAAACCGCTGCGCCACCCAGGGATCCCTGTGAAGCTGAGTTAATTCATTTCTTTGCTTCAGTTATCACAATTCCTAGAATCTCACATTATTTTTACAGGTCACTCACTTCACTGCCAGACATAAACATGTATCTTTTATAGTCTTTGAGAATTTTAAGACTTAGAAGAAAATACAAGGGGAATAGTAACGTTATAAATACAAACCCACTGTGTTAATGTCTCAGAAATTGTCCCTGAGTAGATTAGTTACAAAACATCAGGTCTTTGCCTGGTATATATAAGCCAGCATTTCCAAAGTATATTCTGTAGAATATTAATAACTATGACACAATAAAATGGGGAGTGGCAATAAGTATTAGAGGTGCTTTGGGTTTTTTGTTTTTTAAAGGTTCTATTTATTTATTTGAGAGAAAGTGAGAGAAAGCACAGGTGAGGGGGAGAGGGACCGGAGAGGGAGAAGCAGCCTCCTTGCCTAGCAGGGAGCCCTACAAGAGGCTTCATCCCAGAACCCTAAGATTATGACCTGAGCCGAAGGCAGATGCTCAACTGACTGAGCCACATAGGCACCCCAGCAGTGCTGTTTAAAGTTAGGGCTTTTTTTCCTGCCAAATTTGAGGATATGATACATTGTGAATCTTTAAGGAAATTTCCCAAACTTATTTTGTAGAATTTCTGTGGAGTACCCTTTCAGAAATGCTGGCTTACATGAATTGAAATAGAATTTGAGAACTTCCGGAAAGAACTTTCTCTATTATCCAGTTAACAAAATTCTAAATGAGTCTGTAGCAAGGCCTGGCCCTGGTCCAAAGCCAGGACTAGTGTAATGTTTCCCTACCTTCTGTTCAATAACAGTCCCTTAGGTGATCCCACTGGAATAGCCTACCATTTATTTTTCCTTATAGGCTTTTGTCCACAGTGTAAGAATGGGCTCTTCTGACTCCTTTTCAAAAGGTTGAAACATGGAAATTGTTTAATCCCCCTTATTACCTAACCTTGAAATTCTCAACCTTGACTATACATTAGAATTATCTTTGTAAAAAAGTTTTAATATCCTGCCACCCCAGAGATTGATATAATTGGTTTGTGCTGGGTCCTAGATACTCAGCACCCAGTTTCTTTTAAACACTGTGAGGTGATTCTAATATGCAGCCAAGGTTACAAACAGGTACGGGAGGGGTGTCTGGGTGGCTCAGTCAGTTAAGTGTTTGACTCTTGGTTTCAGCTCACATGATCCCTGGGTCATGAGATCAAGCCCCACTTTGGGCTCCATGCTCAGTGAAGAGTCTGCTTAAGATTCTCTCTCTCCTTCTGTCTCCCTGCCACGCTCTTTCTCTCCCTCTCTCTCTCTCAAATAAATCCTAAAAAAAAAAAAAAAAAGTTCCCCTAGACACTTGGATGCATTGAATGGATATACTGTATTTTATATATAATCTGACCTTGTTTCTGAAATTTGTAAATATTTCTTAGTTAATTGAAGAAAATTTGGCAAAAGCTGAGCAAGCGTGTCTAAATGCAGACTGGCGAATTCAAGCTTTACATAAACAAAGATGTGATGATCTGCAGCGAAGCGAGTGTTACCAGGAAGTGGCCAGACTCCTTCGGGAAAACAGACGGAAAGAAACAGAAGTATTAAACTCAATGATGGGGGAGGAAGCTAAAAAGGTAAGAACTATGTCACAAATTTTTTGTTATCATTTGAGTTTTGAAATATTACATCATCAAATGATAAAAACATCAAACCAGATAAATTTGGATAAATAAGATCTTAAAAATAATCTAGTTTTAATAGGTTATTTACAGAGAAGAAATCTAACATGATACCTGAAAATGACTAGGCATTACATTAGTGCCTCTCAACTTCTCAGCTTCCTGCAGTGGATTTGTTCTGGCTGATGGGATAATATTACTAACATTACCAAATTTTTTTTTTTTAAGATTTTATTTATTTATTCGAGAGAGGCAGAGACATAGGCAGAGGGAGAAACAGGTTCCATGCAGGGAACCTGATGTGGAACTCGATCCCAGAACCCCAGGATCACGCCTTGAGCCAAAGGCAGATGCTCAACCACTGAGCCACCCAGGCATCCCTAACATTACCTAATTCTTGATTATTAAAATGTTGACGATTTTTAAAGTTAGGAATTATATGTAGCTGCTACTAACAAAAGCCAAACTAATAGTGATGCAAGATGGAAGTGTTTTACTTTTTCACATGAAAGAAGTCTGGAGGTAGGAAGTCGAGAGTTGCTTTCCTGACTCCAAGGTCATTAGGGAAAGTGGCCCCTTCAGTCTTTCTGTGTTGCTTCCTTTCCTGGTATACAACTGTCTTTCTCAGGGATAGCTTACCGTCCCAATATGACTGCTGCACTTCCAGTGATCACATATGCATTCCAGCAGCAAGAAGAAAGTAGGGCAGATGTATAAAGGTCCAACTCCCAGCTGAGACAACTCTATAATTCCTTTCCAGAAGTCCCATGTCACATTTCTAGCCACAATTTGCCTGCGAAGGATGTTGGGAAATACGATATTTTTAGCAGGGAGCATCATCATCCCAAATAAATTTAGAGTTCTTTTCCCATAAAAGAATTAGAGAATGGATTTTGAGGAGGAGCCTAAGAGTTTATGTCATGTTACACAAATGTGTCCTTTGGTTGATCCCGTGAGCAGCTCTGGCACCCACGCTCTACAGATATTACCACAGACACAGCAGGCCTCCCTGAGGACACTGAAGAGCTAGGGAGAAATCAGGAGGTAGATAACTGGCTGGGGTGCGTTCCTTTTCAGGCTGCTCTATCGTGATGTCTACTCTGAAAGCTTTTTATAATATATTTCCTTCAAGTCACTACTCCTTTTCATGTTCCTGCTACCCCATCTGAGGGGTACATGGCCCTGTCTGAGAACACTTTGAGTCAAGGACAGGGAGCAGTGGGGGTGATGCCCCCTGAGGCTGTTCTCCTCAGGAAAGTTATGGTGGAGGTCCATGTCTTCAAGGGTTGCTGACATCAGCTCTAGAGTGTGCCAGATTCGATGCTGCTCTTTGTTGAGTAAAATGGTATAGATGAGAGTAGACTCAGAATCACTGTGAGGGGTTTCCCTGTTTTACAGAGATCCTCCTTTGTATCTGGTATCCTTGGTCCTCAACCTGAGGATCCTGAGGATCCTCCCCTCCTCCTCAGTAACAGGAAAGAACTGGATTTCTGTGGTCCTTCCTAGCCCTAATGATTCTTTAAAGTTCTGTTATTTTCTGCTTTAGCAATTCTATAACATAAAAATCGTATGTGTGTTTGCATAGAAGAGCTGCAGCATGGAACACTGACGAACTTTAGGGGTTGTATGATATCTTAAAGGGATTATTGTAATTGCCCTTGAGCTAATTTTGAGATAATCCTTTTCTCACTGTAGGAAAGAGAAAGCAAGGGTTAATAGAAATTCCTTGACTTCCCCGTGGTTGGTGTGAATACCAGAACTGGGCAAAGAATTCATTCTCTGCACATTGTAGATTTTAATATTAAGGGATAGCATTCAAATTAAGTAAGACCATTGTCATGAATTTTAAAAAGCCGCTTAATCTCTTAAGATTTGACATTTGAAATGTATTGAAATGACTTGTTATTCCAAAGACAGGAGACACCTATCTGTACGATTTGGCACCCTGAAGCCCTGAGTGCTACCTGAGAAGTGCCTCTGTCTTTTAGGGTCTTCAGCAGTCCTGGGCAAAGACAGGCACTCAAGTTACCCTGAAACCAAACAGATCCTACATGCCATGGACTCCAAAGGAAGTGAAGTAAACAGAAAGGGCTTATTCCACTGTAGGAACTGACATTACCCCAATTTTTGGTGATTTTTATTTTCTCTCATTTATCTGCATATAGTGGCAAGAAGCTGAAGAAAAAGACTTCCATTTGAAATCAGAAAAGAAAGCTTCAGCTCTCTCAGATGCATCTAGAAAGTGGTTTCTACAGAAAGAGATAAATGATGCTTTAGAACATGCTGAACATCCATATACTAAAGGTGAGTATCCATGAGTGCCTTTCTTTTCTTGATAGTACAGATTCATTCATTTGATGTGATCTGCTGTCATGAATAAATCCCTGAGGTGTAGTTTATTCAAATTATTTCTTAGCTAAAAGGTGATCACTAGTCACCATTTCTTTGGTTGCTGGGGCTTGTTTTAAAAACAAACAAAATACCTCCAATCAAGAAAAATCTCTCAACCATTCTGTACAATTCTGTTTTATTTCATGGATTTATTTCTTGCCATCTCCTTAATATAGCGGAATCTCATTTATTCCCAAAGTGCTATTTCTAATTTATTTTGGTAAAAATTTGTGCTTTGCCAATAGCTGGTCCTCAAAACAGTAAAGTAGCACAAGGAAACTTAGTATAACTATTAGGTTTTGGTGTGAGGCTATCAACTGAAAACCTAAATTACTTAGAATTTTAAAATAAAGATATAGTGAACCTTTTTTTACTACGTTTTGTATTCCATCTTTTTTTTTTTTTTAAGATTTTATTTATTTATTTATTTATTCATGAAAGACACAGAGGCAGAGGCATAGGCAGAGAGAGAAGCAGGCTCTATGCAGGAAGCCAAATGTGGGACTCAATCCCAGGACTCCAGGATCACGACCTGAGCCAAAGGCAGACGCTCAACCACTGAGCCACCCAGGCATCCATGTTCTGTTCCCATCTTTTATAATGTATATGGATTACTTTTTTTAGAAACTGTCTTACTGATAAATAATTCACAAGCACAAGCTATTTGATTTACCTATTTGAAGTATATAATTTTATGGTATTATACTGCCATATGTAAAAAATATATATATTTGGGGTCTTCTCACCATGCTACCTCGATTTTTTTTAACTTTCCTAAATTTCACCAATGAGAGATAATTTGGTTAATAATCATCCATTTTTCAAAAGGCAAATGTGTAAGGATTTTTCATTTTCTTAATCAGGGTGTATAAATGAAATCAGAGTCATTTGCTCTTACCACTAGGAGATAATCAGCTGTAATTAGGAAAATGGCATTTTGATTATAGGCACTCAGGATTGGTTTGTCACTCGGGGCCTAGAATGGAGGCATCAGGAAGTAGAAAGCAGATTAGAGTGTGCCAATGATGGGTCATTTATTTAAAATTTTAATAAGAAAGGGGTGCACCTAGATGGCTCCATTGGGTTAAGCGTCTGACTCCTGACTTTTGCTCAGGTCATTATCTCAGAGCCATGGGATCGAGCCCTGCATCAGACACTATGCTCAGCATGGAGTCTGCTTGAGATTCTCTCCCTTCCTCTCTGCCCTCCCCCCCCTATTCATTCTCTCTCTTGCTCTCTCTCTCAAATAAATAAATCTTTAAAAATAAGTAAAATTTTTGTTTAATGTCAAATCTTTATTAGCAGTGAAAAGGAAATTCTTAGTATTTTCTAGAAAACAGAACCTTCTGGACAATGTGAATGGCCCTTGCTACCCCTAAAATCCCATGTCCATAAACTTAAAATTGTAGCTGAATAGCTAATGTCCTATAAAATGATATTTAGCGCAGAGTTTTAAATGGGCAAAGGATTTGAATATACATTTCTCCAAGGAAGATAAACATGGCCACGGTACACACAGGAAAAGATATTTATCTTCATCAGTTAATAGGACAATATAAACCAAACCACGATGAGGAAAAAAATTTAAAAATACAAAAACAGGGGCACCTGGGTAGGTGGCTCAGTCAATTAAGCATCTGCCTTTGGCTCAGGCATGATCTCAGGGTCCTGGGATCAAGCCCCGCGTCAGCTCCCAGCTTAGCGAGGAATCTGCTTCTCCCCCTGCTTATGTGCTTCTCTCTCTCACTCTCTCTCTCAAATGAATAGTAAATAAAATCTTTAAAAAAAATTTTTTTTTTAATAAATAAATACAAATAAAAAAACAATGAGATACTATTTCATACTCACTAGTGTGACAATAATCAAACATAGCAAGTGTTGACAAGGATCAGAAAGAAATGGGAACAGTGCTGATGGGAGTATAAAATGGCAGCCACTTTGGGAAATAGTCTGGTGGTTACTCAGTAGGTTAAACCTAGAGTGGCTGTATGACCCAGCAGATGCACTTGTAGGTGTGTACCTAAGAGACTCAGAAATGTGTTCATACAAAAACCTGGACAGGAATGTGCATAGCATCATTACTAGTAATAGCTGAAAAGTATAAATAACTTGAATATACATCAAACGAGGAATGGATCAACAAAATCTAGCCTGTCCATATGATGGAAATTTATTTAGCAATAAAAAGAAATTAAGTACAAATTTATGTTGTAAAATGGGTAAACCTTGAAAACTTTGCTAAGTTTAAGGAGCCAGATATAAAGGAATACATATCATTTGATTTTCACGGGGGTCAGGAGGGTACTACTAATGGATGTAGAGGACTTGGGGGGACGGAAATGTTCTAGAGTTAGTGGTGATGGTTGCACAACTCTGAATACACTGAGAACACTGAACTGTGCATTTTAACAGAGTGAATTTTATGGCACGTGGATTATATCTCAATAAAACTGTTACTTTAAAAAAAAAGACGTTAGTAAATGCTGTTATCATGTGGGGCCATTGGACCAGGTTTTTAATCACTAAAAGAAAGGGACGGACTTGGAGCAACAGGGAGCACACTTCAGAGGGAGGACTGCATGATGCGTGCGGTGCAGGATCCCCAATTGGGTGGCAGGGGCGCACTGGATCCTAGTCCCAGCTTTATGGTAAATGAACACAGAAGTTTAAAGATTAATTGGTTGGTTGGTTGATTGATTTGAGAGAGAGAACACAAGCAGTGGGGAGGGGCAGAAGGAGAGAGAGAGAGAAGTGGACTCCCCACTGAGGATGGAGCCCCATGTGGGCTTGATCCCAGGACCCAGAGACCATGACTTGAACCCAAGGCAGACACCCCAACCCAACTGAGCCACCCAGGTCCCCCAAACACAAGAGTTTAAATAAATGATGCTAGAGTCACTGGATTTATTCACAAATGGTGACTGGTCTTCAGTTTCCTCATTTGTAAAATGAGAGCATTATAGACCAGGTGATCTTTAATTTTGTTCCAGTGCACCGTTTTCTAGCCATTTATGGTTTGTGAACCTCTCTGAGACTCTTCCAGAAACATGCACATACAAATAGACACACAGAACTTTCCTTTATAATTGTTGTGGATTCACCAGCTTCAGCCTCCATGAACTCTGCTTGTACATGACAGAACTTGTTAGATGTGATTAATCAGCGGCCCGAAGTTGCCTGCTGTGGTGAGATGTTAGACCAGCTGGAGCAGAGAATGCGGGTGCAGGATAGTTAGAGATATCACTGGAAAGCTAGAGGATAGGGACCTTCAGTGCCAGGCTCAGGAAGTGGGCCACATCCTGTTTGCCTTCCTGGCTACACAGCAGAATGACCTGGAAACTCTACGGTGGGGCCTACCTCCTGGGTAAAGAAATTGGTACCTGGCATTAGAAGAAGGGAGGAATTTTAGTTTGTATCTTTGGTTCCTTTTGAATTTTGTGGTCCCCTTAATACAAATTCAGCAAATACATACTGATTTAAACTGATAAGAGTCACCTTTGGGGCTTTAAAATATATTACACTGGGGAATCCCTGAGTGACTCAGTGGTTTAGTGCCACCTTCAGCCCAAGGTGTGATCCTGGAGACCCGGGATCGAGTCCCACGTTGGGCTCCCTGCGTGGAGCCTGCTTCTCCCTCTGCCTGTGTCTCTGCCTCTGTGTGTGTGTGTGTGTGTGTGTGTGTGTGTGTGTGTGTGTCTCATGAATAAATAAATAAAATCTTTAAAAAAATAAAATAAAATATATTACATTAAATGAAGAATAAGAAGTTGTATTCCAAAAGGTACAAGAAAGGATTTTTGAGTTTTTGCTTTATTCTTTATGTGTTCAAATGTGTTACTTCTAGCATTTTTTTTTAATTGCAGATTTTTAAAAACCCACATACTGAGGATCACATCAACTGTGAATTAATGTGGTAGATCTAGGATAGAAGCTAGGAAGCTGGAGTTTTGTTTTAAAATTTCATAGGTGAATCTGCTCAGCCAGTGTTTAAAGCATGGCTATAGGCAAAGGGAACCATTCGGTGCTGGAACAGAGGTAATGTTTACACCATGGCCCTTGGGGGAGAAGTAAACAGCCAGGGGCAGGCTGGCTCTTGGAGAACAAATGAGAGACCAGGGACAGTGAGGTCTCAGATGTGGAAGGATCTAGAGAACCAGCATCTACTGTGTAAATCATCTGCAACATCGCAGTAGCGAATAGTGGTTTTACAGTTTATGCCAGGATATTACGGAGCTGGCGAGCTCACCACCTGATTCCATTTCTGCCAGTATTATATTTACAAGCTATGTCTCCTTATGTAAAATTGAATATGCCTTTTTTTTTTTTTTTAATTCTCTCATTAGAAACAGTTCTTTGGAGCAAATGCAGATTACATCTACTACCTCTGCCTCATGACAGCCCTTCAGATATTTGAAGATGACTCTTACGTTCCATTTCCCCACACCAGTTCAAATTAGTCATTTGGTAATCAGCCCCAAATAGTCTTAATGACTCATTGAGCTAAAACTGTGAGTTAAAACCATTAGCTAAAGCCCTCGAGATCAGGTAAAAAGCAGGCATCTTAATGAGTCAGTGTAACTCAGACTGTCTGGACCTGAGTCTTGGAGGCTTGGACTCCAGGGATGGGAGTAGAAAGGGACAGTCATGACTCTTGTTAGGATGAAAAATCAAAAAAAGATCTTAGTGTCTTACTGAAAAGCTGTAGGAGTTGGGGAACAGTGAAAACAGAGCTGAGGGGCCTGTATAACTTATGAGATGAGAATGATTGATTAAAAAATTGGGGAAGGTACCGTCGGTGCCGGAACCCTGCTCTGCTCGCTGTTCTGGAAGGTTTCAGAGGTAGCCAGCCTGCTTCTTGCTGATTCTCCCTTGCTCTCCGTTGCTGTGATGAGGCCCTGCCCTGTGGAAGCCACCGGGGATGGGCTCGCTCATCAGTTTTTCATAATCTTTTCCAAGAAACATTTGGAATCTGTGTCCTAACGTCTCTATTTTTGAGTTCTTTGTTGGCTTTTTGTTTTAGCTAAAGGTGTTTTTAAAATATTTCACCAAAACTTCAGCTCTGAACTGCACTTAACCTGCCTTTAATGGGGACAGCACTCTTCTCAGAATAGAAGTCGGGCTTTTCATCCTTGGCAACTGTAATTTCCTAGGGACCATTTTGAATTAAGAAAGGCTTTCCGCTCACTCCTAACGTCTTCTGTATCTCCTCACTTTTCTAACAGGAGTGCCCAGGTACCAAAATGGACAGGTCGTCTCCAGCTGTTTGTCTAGAACCTCGCAATTAAATGACATTTCGGAAGCAGATTCCTCAACATGTCGTAAGTTGATAAGCAATAAATATTTCTTCCAGCATTGAAAATTTAGCATTAAGGGCATTTGGGTGGCTCAATTGATTGGGCGTCTGCCTTCGGCTCGAGTAAAGATCCCAGGATCCTGGGATCGAGTCCTGTGTTGGGCTCCCTGCTCGGCACAGTACCTGCTTCTCCCTCCCCACTCTGCTCGTGTTCTCTCTCACAGTCTCTCTCTCTCTCTCAAAAAATAAAATAAAATAAAATAAAATAATAATAATAATAATAAATATCTTTAATTTAAGCAAGGTTGTGGCTTGAATTCTATTTGCAGCATGCTGATACCATTTTTCCAAGGCATTGATAATGGAAATCCTGAAATGGATGTAGCAAGATTCTCAGATTATCTAGCTGGGGTAAAAACTGGATCAGACCAAAACCAAGCAAAGAAAGTTTGCCAGATGGATGTCCCTGATGAGAACCAGCTGCAGGCTCCTGCAGAAGTCTGTCACTAACTAAAAAAAAAATTTTTTTAAGATTTTATTTATTTATTCATGAGAGACACAGAGAGAGAGGGAGAGGCAGAGACAAAGGCAGAGGGAGAAGCAGGCTCCATGCAGGGAGCCCAACACGGGACTTGATCCCAGCACTCCAGGATCACGCCCTGGGCCAAAGGCAGGCACTAAACTACTGAGCCAACCAGGGATCCCCTGTCACTAACTAAATTAATGATACTCACAACTAGTTTTTACATCCTTGTGGAAAGAAAATCTGAGCGTTAGTTTTCAAAGCTATTAGATGTTTGAATTTTCTGACTCTGTTCTTCTGGGTGGGCTCTGTCCAATAGCCACTGGAAACGTGGGTTTGCTCTGGGCGCCGTGATGGACTGCTGGGGCCACTAGCAGCCGGACTGCCAGACACTAATGGTTTCGTGGTGATTAGCTGACTTTTAATCCCTCCGCCTGATTCACTGGAAGTTTCTGTTTCTGTTTAGAAGGGACAGGGTGGAAACATGATACAGAAATAGAGTCACAGCGTTAGCCCATCAAGGAGCTGACAGCTTTCCCAATAAAGTATTGATTTCTTTTTTAAAACAAGAGGGGACAAGAAACTCTTTTAGACTTTGATTTCAACTGACATTTTCAATTAAAACTATCGTATAGAAGAAGCGGCATTTAACGAGATGTTTTAAGTTCTCTTAGAAGAACAGATTCTTACACAAGTGTCTCTGAAGACAAGCTGTATAAGAACCTAAGAACCTAGAACAAGTCGGAGATTCCAGTGTTGTATATTTTTGGCTGACTCATACTTTATATAAGTATAGATTCTGTGTTAGAATCAGAATTAAACCAAAAGTCAAATGAAAGCGTACGTGAGATTTTCAGCTGTTCTTTATTCTGACACGTCAGAACTTCACTTTTTAGTTATTAGATCATTCCAAATTAGAAACTAAGGTCAAGACATTTGGTAAGCTCAGGTGATTTAGCAGCAAAACAAAACACAAAAGTTGTATTCCTTTGGAGGAAAATCATAGTTTCAGAAATCGGAGCTGTTTGAATCTAGGTTTGAGAAAAGTGTATTTTTAAGATGCTTGCTTTTTTTTTTTCTCCCAGATTCCAGTGTTTACTAGGCCCTCAAACTCAGTATCAAATGGCTGTTGCACTTGGATACATTGTAACATTTTAATTGGACTCTCCCTGTGTTGGCCACTATTAAAACCATTTGATTTATTTATTTTCGTTTAGTCATTGGGAAAGTAGTCTTGGTGTACTTTTCTAAATATTAATTTTGGCGGCTTGGAATGCTTTTTCTCATTATCATTAAGCCTCCTGGTGAGGAAACTTATTGTTGCAAAGAATTCACTCATCCTCTCTGGGACAAGATTTGTTCCTAATTTAAAAGATTGTCTGTATCCTCCAGATTTAAAAAAAAAAAAAAAAAAAGTGCTAACTAACCAAAAGCAAGTACATTCTCTGACAGCATTCAACAAATTTATTCAACAAATAAATATTTGGCTTGTAAATGGAACAATATAGGAAACAATAGATTAGGCTTTTCAAGAAATTTTTTTTGAATATTCATTTCATTATTGATTTCTGGCAACATATTTGCCTTTAAAATGCTGTATTGTTGCTAACATCAAAAATTAAAATTAAACTATTGTTAATTTTAAATTTTGTTTTCAAGCTTCTTTTAGTCAAAGAAGAATACAATGGGATACCACGGAACGGGATCTTATGGAGAGAGTGAGAAATCTTCGCCAGAGACTCACCGTCCAGACTCGTAACAGATGTCAAACTCCCCACCTTTTGGTTACATAGATAGGGCTTGAGATGAAGAAATAACCTATTTTGCAATCAGTGACATGGATTTTTACATTATTTATTTTATACCCCTAGAGAGGTCCACCTTTTGTATAGAAAAATGTATGTATAAAAATTATGTGTACTATTTTGTACTATTTTGTTCTGATGCTTTTTGGCTTGTAAATGACTCCTTGTATTTTTCATAATAAAATTTTTGAAGCTCTTAAAACTTGTATTAGGCTCTTTCAGGTTGCAAGGACCAGCGTAAACCTCTGACTTTAGCTGATGAGAGTTTATTTTAAAGATAAATGGAGAGGGGCGCCTGGGTGGCTCAGTTGGTTAAGGATCTGCCTCTGGCTCAGGTCATGATCTCAGGGTCTTGGGATCGAGTCCCAGGTCAGGCTCCCTGCTCTGCAGGGTGTCAGCTTCTCCCTCTGCCACTCCAACTGCTTGTGTTCTCTCTTTCTAATAAATAAAATCTTAATAAAATAAAATAAATAAATGGAGAAACACAGAAAATCATCTTACAAACCTTGCAGCCAGAACTGCGGGAGAAGTCAGCAGGACATCTAGAGCACCAGCAGTGTACACTGTGGCCGTCTGTCCCCCAGCACCAGGGTCTCCTCTTCCCCAGTGGGCCCCCCCTGCTCCTAACACTGGTGTGTGTCTCTGTCTCTGCTTCTCCAGACAGCTCTGCTCTCCCACTCTGGCCCTTTGCTCCACAGCAGGGCTCCTCACAATTTCCATTATCTTGGGTAATTATTTCCAGAACCTTCCCTGAACCCATCTCTAAAAGGTGGGTAGAAATAGCTCAGGACGGATGTGAGGATTAAATGAAAGATAATGTAAAATTCTGATACTGTGACATACAGTAAGCCTGCAATAGTAGTAATTCTTAGGCTCTCTTTTGTCCAGTAGGCAAAGTCCTAATGCAAGCCATTGGTTTCCCAGGAGCACTTTCTTCAGCCTACTTTTCTGTCCATTTTCAGGCAGCTGCAAATGCCTTCATGGGCCAAGCTGGTGTGTGTTTGGCAACAGGAAGTCACAGAATATAAAATGTATAGGGTAGAATGGAAAGTCAGGGGAGCTAGAAACTGCTTGCCGTCCTAAAAGCATTCTAAAGTATTCTGATCCTGCCAGCCAGACTCAGCTCTATAATGCCAGATTTTTACCTCTACTTCAGGTCCCCTTTTACCCGAACTCACAGTTACTCAGACTGGTTTTGCAAATACACACCTCTTTTATAGCAATACCGTTTTTCATTTTTGAAAGTTACCATTTGATGGGTAATTGGGTGACCGGCATTAAGGGGGGCGGGGCACATGATGTGGTGAGCACTGAGTGTGATAGGCAACTGATAAATTATTGAACACTACATCTGAAACTAATGATGTTCAATATGTTGGCTAATTGAATTTAAATTTAAATAAATTATTGAACACTGCATCTGAAACTAATGATGTACTGTATGTTGGCTAATTGAATTTAAATTTAAAAGTTTCCATTTATCCAGGGATGGTTATGCAGACTCTCAACCAAATGAAGCTCTTTCTATCACATTCTTTCAGTTTTCTCTGGCTCTATAGTTCTCCCAATAATCTTGATAACGTCACTGTCGTAGCAGATTTCAGATCCTGGGCTGAATCTGGTCAGATGTGCTTGCTTGGGGTTTTCAGACAGTCTCACACTTAAATAAAATAGATGAAATACGTTTCTGATTATCTCCTCCTGCTGCTTGACACATCTTCAACTTAACCCCAATTTCTTTGTTTTGTAAACTCTCTGGGAATTGAAGAAAGGTGTAGCTTAGCTAAAATTCTTCCCACTCTGGCTCCCTTCAAGTAGTTTCTCTCCAGTACTCCCTTGAGCTTGTTAAAGCAGGACGGTTCCTAAAGGCCTTTCCGTATTTATTGCCTTCATAAGGTTTCTCTCTGGTGTGAAGTGGTCCATGTCGGATGAAGGTGAGGCTTCCCCTGAATTCTTCACATCGGCTACACTTAGTGTCTCTCCAGTATGAATTCAGTGATGTCGAATAAATTATTAACTTGGTTTAAGGCCTTTTCAGATATTTTTTTAAGGTTTTATTTATTCATGAGAGACACACAGAGAGAGGCAGAGACAGGCAGAGGGGGAAGCAGGCTCTGAGTGAACAGGGAAGGGGATGCGGGGCTCCATCCCAGGACCCCGGGATCACCACCTGAGCCAAAGGCAGATGCTCCACCGCTGAGCACTCAGGCGCCCCAAGGCCTCTCTGGATCCTTACGTTCCTGTGGCTCTTGTCCAGCGTGAATTCTCTGATGTTGAGCAAGATTTGAGCACTTGCTAAAGGCCTTTGCGCGGTGATTCCGTGTCGCCCATCAGGGCAGCGGCGGGGGCCAGCAGCACGGCGACAGCTTCACTGGCATGGGTGCCCCCGGCACAGCTCCTGGAGCTCACGTCTGGATGGAGCCGGGAGCCAAACCACACGGCAGCTTCAGCAGGAAAAGCCGAAGAGCCGGGGAGCTCCTGAACGACGATGGGCGAGTAACTGCGATGTGGAGAGAACGCCGCGGGGTCCCGCGGACTGCGGGGAGCAAAGGAGGCGCACACACCCGGGAGGGCCCCCGAGTGTCGCCTGCGCGGCAGGTGCCCCGCCCGGTGGAGAGGCTGGTGGCAAAGCGCTCGTCGGCCCGAGGCTGTCGGGTCACTGCGGGGTGCGCTCCGGGCCCGCGGCGGGGACAGGGCCCCACGGGCGTCCCGTGCGCTCCCGGGGCTCACGGCCCAGCGAGCAGGAACCGGCAGGCAGAACCGCACCTGCCAGGGGGAAGAGAAGCCCCTTCCCCGGGCGGCGACCTCCAGCACCCCCGGCGGCCCCTCGGCCCCCTGCACGCGCGGGAAGGGAGCCGAGGTGGCCTGGCGGGTGCTGCAGACCGAGGCGCGCAAAGGCTTAGGGACGCAGGGGTGCAGCGGGGGGCGGCTCGCTCACCTCCCGCGACGCGCTCAGCCGCAGGGCGCGCCCCGCCTCGGGCACCGAGGGAGCGGAGCATCTGCAAACTTGAAGCGCTCGGGGCTGCTTGGGAGGGGGGTGGGGGGCGGGAGATGCCGCCGCGGACGCTCCCCTGACTCCAGGGGAGGTGATGGGGACCCCACCAGGAGAGGCGGGGGGGGGGGGGGCGACCCGAGGCAACCATATAGGGCAGTGGGCAGCAGAGGAGGGGGAGGAGGGGGAGAGGAGGAGAGGAGGAGGAGGGGAGGAGAGGGAGGAGGGGGAGGGGGAAGAGGAGAGGGGGAGGAGAGGGAAAGGAGGAGGAGAGGAAGAGGAGGAGGAGGGGGAGGAGGAGAGGAAGAGGAGGGGGAGAGGAGGAGAGGAGGAGGAGGAAGGGGAGGAGAGGGAGGAGGGGGAGGAGGAAGAGGAGAGGGGGAGGAGAGGAGGAGAGGAAGAGGAGGAGGGGGAGGAGGAAGAGGAGAGGGGGAGGAGAGGAGGAGGAGAGGGAAAGGGGGAGGAGAGGAAGAGGAGGAGGAGGGGGAGGAAGAGGAGGAGGAGGAGGGGAGGAGGAGGAGGGGATGGGGCTCCGGGCGATGGATCATGTTGTCCCTAAGAATGAAGCAGCCGGCCGTCCACTGAAACGCTGCCCGACATTGACAGGAAAGCTTCCGCGGGCTGAGCACCTGACTGAGGGCCACGCTCGCGGGCCGCAGTTCGCAGACCTACACTCCTTTCCAGATCCAAAGGCTCCTGACCCAAGGGGAGGCCGCCCCCCCCCCCCCCGAGGAAGGATCCCGCAGCAGTGAGGGCCCCTGCTTGCTATGAATGATCCCAAGCCTTTCCAGAGGGACCTGTTGCCATTACCGGCCGCAGGCAGGGCCTGGACGCAGCCCCTTCCGGGGATCCCAGACATCGGCTCTAGGTGGACACTCACTCCCGCGCCCACCTGGGGTCTGGGGTCTGGGGCCAACCTGGAGTCAGGGCGGGCGCAGCAGGGCCAGGGCGCCGGCTGCGGCTCCGAGGAGCTGCCCGCGGGCACGACCCCGCCGACCGCCCCGGCGCCCCGGGAGCTGCTGCCTACGGGTGGGAGCCCGAGGTCCGCTGGCGGCCCGGGCGCGGCTGCAGAGACTCGTGCTGCCGCCGAAAACTTGGGGGGGGGGCGAGCCCCGCGAGCGCACCCCGTCGGCCCGCGCAGCACCGCAGCTCCGGGGGTGCAAGCGCCTCGGTCCGCCCCGCCCCCTCCCGGGGTCCCGGGGCCGGAGCGGGCGGCGGGGGAGGCCCGGGGGCAGGGGCGCCGCCTGCTGGGGACGCCGCGGTGCTTCCCAGGAGGCTCACAGCGGCGGCCCGCGGGGTCAGCCGGGCTCCCGGGTGTCCCCCTGTCGTCGCGCCTCGGAACAGACAAGGGGGACGGGACACCCACAGGCCGCGTCCGGGCGCCCGTACTTGGGGGGGGGGGCGAGGCGGACCCCAGGGACCCACGGGGGAAAAGCACGGACGCCGGGGTCTCCCCGTGCAGCACCGACAAGCAAACAAAACCCGGAGCGCGAACAAAAGTATTGTGCCCCGTGTGAGGATCGAACTCACGACCTTCAGATTATGAGACTGACGCGCTGCCTACTGCGCTAACGAGGCACCTGCGTGCGTCCTCCGGCAGTAGGGTAATGAGGCTAACGCAGGGGCCTGCGCGCATGCTCAGACGAAACCCCGCGCCGAGCTCGGGACCCAAGCTCCGGCGCCCGCGCCCGACGGCGTCCCTGGCAACCTCGGCCCCGCGCCCGCCCGCCCGTCCGCCGGGCGACAAGCGCTGCGGCCTGCCGGGCCCCAGGCACCGAGGAGAGGACGCGGAGGCCGCGCTTCTTCCCGCGGCTGCACTTGGGCGTTTGCATGTTTGTGAGCCCGTGAACCACCCACTGGGCCCCTGGGCGTCCCCGGCTGCGTGCGGGGCGCTGCGTTCCCGGGGACGCCCCCGGCCTCCGCGGGCTGCGGGGCGGGGCGGGCGCAGGCGCAGGCGCACGAGCACGAGCACGGGCACGAGCACGAGCACGAGCACGAGCCCCGCTTACTGAACTCCTACCTCACCTCCCCTGGTGCAGGAAACTATCACTATCATCCGTGGAAAGCGGGTGGGTTTTTTGTTTTTTTTTAAGAATAGGTCAGAATGAACACACGACTCTCAGAGCCCCCCCGCGCGTCCCCTGAACTCAGCCCGCGGACCTCGCTCGTGTACCCTGAACCTCCGCCCGGTGCCCGGAGCCTCGGCGGGGGCGGGGGCGGGGGCGGGGGCGGGGGGCCTCCCCGAGCGGGCCTCCCACGTGTCCTATGTTCCCTGGGATCTGCCCTTATGGGACGTGGCGGGAGGAAGCGAGTCGGTGCCCCCGAGGTCGGGAGGCGCGGCGGGACGTGAAGGGGACGCAGGCCCAGGTGAGCGCCGGGAGGCGGAGGCCGCGCTCGGCGACCCTGGGGGGGGACAGGAAGCGCGACGGGGAGGGGCCCTGGCGCGGTGCGCTCGGGGCGACTGCGGGCGAAATCCCGGGGGGGGGGGGGTGCAGCGGGCGGCCCGGCTGCAGGACTCGCCGGTTGGCTGCACCCTCCCCGGGGCCTCCCCAGGGGAAGCCCCACGGCCCCCCAGTCGGGGGCAGCCCTCCCTCCACGCTCCCCGGGGAACCCCGCAGGAGCCGTGCTCCAGGTGCGGCCTCAGGGCAGCTCCCGGGGCGCAGCCGGGCGAGGGTCGCCGAGGGACCCCCAGAGACACGCTCACAGGAAGCCTGGGGGTGGGGGGGCAGTGACTCGCTCCGGGGTCCCGCAGGCCCACAGATGCCCTCCCCCGCCGCCGGGGTTATGCCCTCAAGCCGCGTTAGACCTGCAAAAATTTGGGAGGAGCCCAAGTCCAGGAGCAGGGACGGGGCCGCAGGAACGAGGCTGGGAACAGGAACGCGGGGCGCTCCACGCCCCACAGGACCTGAGTGAAGCAAGCCCGGGCACAGCGGGGTGTGGGGCCTGCCGCTGCCGCTGCCGGGTGGGGCGTGCGGAGGGGCTGAGGGCATGCAAGGGGGCTCGTGTTTGCACCCTGAATCTCTGAGCCGATACACAGAAAACCAAGATCAATGATCAATATGTGTTGGAGGAGGCTGCACGGTTGAAGGCATGGATGGGAGGAAGGCTTTTTAGAAAGTGAACTATTATGTTAGCAGGTTTAGATTTACAGAGGAATGGCAGGTACTAGAGTTCCCATAAAGACCACCCCCAGAAAAAATAAAAATAAAAAGACCACCCCCAGTTTCTCCTATTACTAACCTCCCACACTAGTGTGCTATGCTGGTCACAATCCCTGAACCAGCGTGGATATTTTATTGCCTGAAGTCCATCCTGATTCACATTTCCTTGGTTTCCCCTAAAGGTCCTTTTTCTGGTCCAGGAGCACATGCAGGACCCCATATCATGTGTAAAAGTCATGCCCCCTTAGGCCTCTCCTGGCTGTGACGGTTTCTCAGACTTGCCTTCTTTTCTTCTTCTTCTTTCTTCTTTCTTCTTTCTTCTTCTTCTTCTCCTTTCTTCTTTCTTCTTTCTTTTCTCCTTCTTTCTTCTTCTTCTTCTTCTTCTTCTTCTTCTTCTTCTTCTTCTTCTTCTTCTTCTTCTTCTTTCCATTTTTAATATTTGGTTAAACAAAATACATCTTTTGGGGGATCCCTGGGTGGCTCAGCGGCTTAGCGCCTGCCTCCAGCCCAGGGCATGATCCTGGAGATCTGCGTCAGGCCCCCTGCGTGGAGCCTGCTTCTCCCTCTGCCTGTGTCTCTGCCCCTCTCTCTCTCTCTCTCTCTCTCTCTCTCTCGTGTGTCTCTCATGAATAAATAAATAATCTTTTTAAAAAATACATCTTTTGTAAACAAACCCAGCACAAGGCCAACAAAAAAAAGGAATAAAAGCAAGAAAAACAAAAAGCCTAGGGTTGCCCCTTAGTGGGCATCGGGGTCCCTTCCTTAAAGGAAGTGGGGCTTTTTTGCCCTCGGGTATCAGCATGGGCCCCTGTTCTAAGCACCAGAATTGGGTATGAACAGAGAAACCAGCCCTGAAATGTCTGAGCGCCCTGCGTATCCCCCTGGCTCCTGGCCTCCAAGTGCACAGGGACTCCTCTGAAGTGCCCTTCGCACAGGCCCAAGCAGATTGGTGGAGAGGACCCCCCCCAACCCCAATAAGTAGTTACTATCACTGACAGTGCCCGTGGACCCCAGTGTTGGGGAGGACTGGTCCGATAGTTTATAGACTGATCCTCAGTTTGGGGATTTGCCTCAAGTTCTTCTGGGAGGAAGACGTTTCACGGTTTACCTTTGAATAGTTGAAAATAAAATATTCCAACTTTGTTCTTCTGCTGCCTATTTAAGATGTTAAGTCCATTAACCTAAAAGATCTAAACTGCAGGAACAAAGGAGGCGGAGGCGGCGGAGAGCGAGGAGGGGACGGTGCAGGTGGGGAGGAGGGCTTCGGTGCGCCGGGAGGGGGCGCAGCGGTCTCCCCATCTCCGGGTGGGGGTCCCCTCGGGAAGGCGGGAGGGGGGAGGGCGCGTCCGTTGGGTTCTAGAGCGTCCCGGGAACAGGGCGGGAGGCCGAGGGGGGCGGGGGCGCGGCCACTGGGGGGAACCCGGCTGGGCCCGCCGCGGGGGTGGGGGGGGGGGAGGACCGCAGCATCACCCAAACCTTCCCCTGCAAAGTAGAGCACGCGAGGGACGGGGATGAGGGGGAGCACCGGGTCAATATTCCACCAAATAAAGCGTCTCCATCTTTTAAATGCGCGTGTCACCAATTTTCAAAGACTTTGACAAGGAGCCCGTGTGCACGCACACGCACACGCACACTCGTGCTTCCTCCGTGAGGCCCGCGCCCCTGCAGAACCCCGGGCAGGTGCCGGCTCCCCACGTGGCACCCCCTGGCTGCTGCGCAGGGTCCGTGGCCTGGCTGTGCCCCGAGGTTGGGGTCAGTGTCACCTGCCCACCAGGGTGGCAGACGCAGACCCCCAGGCCTGGCTGCCAGTGAGTGACCCAAGGCTGAGGACCTGTGTCTGCGCAGGGGGTCCCCAGACGAGCCCCTTCCACCCAGAGGCCTGGCACCAAAGGCCTGGCACGCCTTTTCCACCGTCAAGCACCTTGTTTGTGACAAGGGTCTCTTCCCTGCCTTTCTCCAGCCTGGTAAACCGGTCACCCCCTCTGCAAAAACCTGATCCCCGTTGCCTTCCTCCTTTGCTTCTTTCCCTGGTCCCACCCCCAAACACCTCCCTTGGGTGGATGGGGGGGGGGCCCTTAGTCAGCGGAACACTCTCTCCCTGGGGCTCACTTACTCCCCAGAACAACCCGAAGGGGTCAGCACCACCCCTGGTCTTCACTTACAGGGGTGCAAACTCAAGGAGGCCGGTTAGGTGGCCTGCTCCTGTAGGAACCCCTGGCTGCCAGGGAGGCAAAGACCTCAGCCCTAGTCAGGCACCGCTGGGGGCCTCCCTCCAGCGCTCCGGGCACCCCCAGCAGCAACCGGCCAACATGCAGGAGAGGAGCGGAGGGAGAGAGAGAGAGTCTCAAGCAGGCTCCAGGCTGGGCTTCATCTCACCACCTGGAGATCAGGACCCTGAGATCATAACTGGATCCGAGGTCATAACCTGATCCGAAATCAAGAGTCCCCGGCTTAAGGGCCTGAGCCCCCCAGGCACCCCTGGCTGCAGAGTTCTATGTAGTTCACAGAGTGAACGACTATTAGTACGTTTTGCTAGAATAAGATGGGGTTCCGCATTAATTTTATTCCTATTTTTCATATTTACAGACATAAAAGTTGAGAAACTGTTCACATAAAGAAGAAAAAAGGGTGGAGAGAGCTTTGCTTCAGCGCTAGAATCAATTCCTTCAGCATATTTCAAGTTACAGCCTAAAAAGCACTTCAGAACTAATTTTCATCCATTTAGCAGCTTGGTTGGTCCCCGTTCAGCTTGGGATTGGAAGCCACGATCATTAGTCGTTAGAATCTTTAGCTTTCTCAACTTCTAAGCGATGTTGAATTGAACATTCCCCTTACTTGTGGTGCTGGAGCTTTCCACACCCACCTAGTAGTACGACGATCCGAAATATGGAAGAACAGATGGGAAGTGGGAGATGGAGAAGGAACAGGAACCCCTCCTCTTGATTAATTTTAGGACCTCTTCAGGTACCCCTGCAGGTACTGACAGGCAGTAGAGGCTGTTGTAAACCCATTTTACAGAGTGAAAAGTTGGTGTGCTTGAGTGTGTGTTTTGAGAAGGGGGCCTCAGGGCCAGCTGGACAGGGGAACTTACTGGAAACGTGTTGCAAATTATTGCTTTCCCACAGCCTGGCTGGACCCAGGCAGGGAGGTCACCGGGGGAACCAGACAGGCAATCCAGGCCCAGGGAGATGGCTACGGAGACGAGGATTAGGGAGCCAATGGAGACACGTTCTCCAGGAACAGTCGGGACTTGGCTCTGGTCAACTGCCAAGGATAGACAGAGAAGCCAGGAGTCATTCCAAATTAGGATGAGCAATGTCCAGAAACATCCTGGTGCCACCACCAGGCAGGAAGACAGAGGGCCTGTTTAAGGGAAACCCAATACATGCTGATTTTGCATCTCTTGTATTACACAAATATGGTGTGCTCAGTGTAGACACACACACACAGCTCTCTGTCAAAAATTGCCATACAAGTGCTACTTCAACCAATCATCCAAAAGTCAATGACTTAAACAACAAGCAGGTATTTTTCTTTTGTAAAAATAGCTTTATGGGACGCCTGCCTGGCTCAGTGGTTGAGTCAGGGCATGCTCCCAGGGTCCTGGGATCAAGTCCCACATCAGGCTCCCCATGGGGAACCTGCTTCTCCCCAATGCCTATGTCTCTGCCTCTCTCTCTGTCTCTAATGAATACATAAATAAAATATTTTTAAAAATAAAAATAGCTTTATTGTGGGCACCTGGAGGGCTCAATTGGTGAGGTGGCTGACTTCAGCTCAGGGCATGATCCCAGGATCCCGGGATGGAGTCTCGCATCGGGCTCCCAGCTCAGCATGGAATCTGCTTCTCCCTTTCCCTCTGCCCCTCTGCTTGTCTCTCTCTCTCAAATAAAATCTTTTTAAAAAAATAATAAATTGTAGCCAAAGATATACAAAATTTACCATCTTAACCACTTTCACTGTGCAATTCAGTGGCACTAGGTACATTTATGATGCAACCGTCTTAACTATCAATTTCTAAAATCTTTGCCTCACCCCAAGCAGAAACTGTACCCATTAAGCAATAGCTCCCTAGTCCCCCTCCTCCGTGTTCCTGGTGGCCTCTAATCTACTGTCTATGGATTTGCCTAATCGAGGTATTTCATGTACACGGAATTATACAACACTTGTCCCTCTGTGTCTGGTTTACTCCGCTCAGCCTACTGTTTTCAAGGTAAGCATGTATTTTTCTTGCTCCTGCAGGTTGCAGGACTCACACCAGGTGAGGTTGAATTCAGCTCTGCTCAGGGCTGTCTCCGTGTTCTCCTGGGATATTCTTCTCAGTGAGGGTCATGGCAGCCCAAGAGGCCAAGCTATGCCAAGAAAGCACATTTAAGGCCTCTGCTCTGGGTGCATCCATCAAAATTCCATTGGGCAAACCAAACCACCTGGCCAAGTTCAGCATCCATGGGGCAGGGAAGCATTCTCGGCCCACAGTGGGAGGCTGCAAAGCCAGGGAAGGGAGGGAGTGAAGAGGTGAGGGCAAGAAGCCAGTCTGTCACATACCCATATGTCACCACGGACTCAAGCACGTAAGTCCTCCTCGTCCCACCCTGGCCCCTAATCTGTTCCCTCTCCAGAGGGAGACCACTGGTATCAGTATCCTTTTGTCCCGTTACTAACAGTAAGCTTGGAACTCTTTTTTTTTTTTTTTTAATTATTCATGAGAGACACAGATCGAGAGGCAGAGACACAGGCAGAGGGAGAAGCAGGCTCCCTGCAGGGAGCCCGATGCAGGACTCGATCCCAGGACCCCAGGATCACAACCTGAACCGAAGGCCGACAACTGAGCCACCCAGGCGTCCCGAGCTTGGAAGTCCTTTCCTGCCAATACATATACATCTTCCTGTATATGTTCTTTGTCACCACAGCAGAGTGTCTCTAAGAGGAGACGGGGTGGTAGACGCACAAGGGGAGACCATGTGAGGGCACAGGGAGAAATGGCCGAGGACAGGCCAGGGAGAGAGGCCGCAGAGAAGCCCTGCCGACTCCTCAGCCGCAGGCTTCCAGCCTCCAGAACTGCGACAGGCCAGATCTCTGTTGTTTCAGCCACCCAGGCTGGGCCTTTGTAGTGGCAGCCCCGGCTGCTCTAGGTCTTCTGATTCCGGAACGTCTCACCCTTCCCAATCAGTCACAAGTGCTGTAGTGAACACTCTTGTGCTGGTGTTTGACAGCGGACATCCAAGGGGCTTGTGGACAGCCGAAAACTTTATTCTGTCCTGGATTCTGGTAGATTTGCTGTTTTGCTCCCAAGGGAGCACAGACGGGGTTGTCCATTTACCTGAGGGCGAACACCAGAAGCTCCAGGGTCGCTGTGCGGTTAGGAGCTGGGACTTCTCTTTCCACCCTGACCTGTCCCTGTACCTCCACAGCACCCTCGGGCCACTGACGCCATCTGCTTGGCAGGGTCACCACACACTGTGAGCCCATCTGACCTGACCACGACCCACAGCCCATCTTTCCTCAAACAGCTCTCCTGTCACTGGTCCAGGTGGAGGGAAGTCAGAGCGAGCGGCTTCCAGGGCCCACGCTCACTGTGATTCTCATCTCCTTTCCAGCTCTCTCTGCTAAAATAAAATAATAAAATAAAAATAAAATAAAATAAAATAAAATAAAATAAAATAAAATAAAATAAAATAAAATAAAATAAAATAAAATAAAAAAATAAAGTAAAATAATATCTCTATCATCTATCTATCTATCATCTATCTATCATCTATCTATCTATCATCTATCTATCTATCTATCTATCATCTATCATCTATCTATCTATCATCTATCTATCATCTATCTATCATCTATCTATCTATCATCTATCTATCATCTATCTATCTATCATCTATCTATCTATCTATCTATCATCTATCATCTATCTATCTATCATCTATCTATCATCTATCTATCATCTATCTATCTATCATCTATCTATCATCTATCTATCTATCATCTATCTATCATCTATCTATCATCTATCTATCATCTATCTATCTATCATCTATCTATCATCTATCTATCATCTATCTATCTATCATCTATCTATCATCTATCTATCATCTATCATCTATCTATCTATCATCTATCTATCATCTATCTATCTATCATCTATCTATCATCTATCTATCTATCATCTATCTATCATCTATCTATCATCTATCTATCTATCATCTATCTATCATCTATCTATCTATCATCTATCTATCATCTATCTATCATCTATCTATCTATCATCTATCTATCATCTATCTATCTATCATCTATCTATCATCTATCTATCATCTATCTATCTATCATCTATCTATCATCTATCTATCTATCATCTATCTATCATCTATCTATCATCTATCTATCTATCATCTATCTATCATCTATCTATCTATCATCTATCTATCTATCATCTATCTATCATCTATCTATCATCTATCTATCTATCATCTATCTATCATCTATCTATCTATCATCTATCTATCATCTATCTATCATCTATCTATCTATCATCTATCTATCATCTATCTATCTATCATCTATCTATCATCTATCTATCATCTATCTATCTATCATCTATCTATCATCTATCTATCTATCATCTATCTATCATCTATCTATCATCTATCTATCTATCATCTATCTATCATCTATCTATCTATCATCTATCTATCTATCATCTATCTATCATCTATCTATCATCTATCTATCTATCATCTATCTATCATCTATCTATCTATCATCTATCTATCATCTATCTATCATCTATCTATCTATCATCTATCTATCATCTATCTATCTATCATCTATCTATCATCTATCTATCATCTATCTATCTATCATCTATCTATCATCTATCTATCTATCATCTATCTATCATCTATCTATCATCTATCTATCTATCATCTATCTATCATCTATCTATCTATCATCTATCTATCATCTATCTATCATCTATCTATCTATCATCTATCTATCATCTATCTATCTATCATCTATCTATCATCTATCTATCATCTATCTATCTATCATCTATCTATCATCTATCTATCTATCATCTATCTATCATCTATCTATCTATCATCTATCTATCATCTATCTATCATCTATCTATCTATCATCTATCTATCATCTATCTATCTATCATCTATCTATCATCTATCTATCATCTATCTATCTATCATCTATCTATCATCTATCTATCTATCATCTATCTATCATCTATCTATCATCTATCTATCTATCATCTATCTATCATCTATCTATCTATCATCTATCTATCATCTATCTATCATCTATCTATCTATCATCTATCTATCATCTATCTATCTATCATCTATCTATCTATCATCTATCTATCATCTATCTATCATCTATCTATCTATCATCTATCTATCATCTATCTATCTATCATCTATCTATCATCTATCTATCATCTATCTATCTATCATCTATCTATCATCTATCTATCTATCATCTATCTATCATCTATCTATCATCTATCTATCTATCATCTATCTATCATCTATCTATCTATCATCTATCTATCATCTATCTATCATCTATCTATCTATCATCTATCTATCATCTATCTATCTATCATCTATCTATCATCTATCTATCATCTATCTATCTATCATCTATCTATCATCTATCTATCTATCATCTATCTATCATCTATCTATCTATCATCTATCTATCATCTATCTATCTATCATCTATCTATCTATCATCTATCTATCATCTATCATCTATCTATCTATCATCTATCTATCATCTATCTATCTATCATCTATCTATCATCTATCTATCTATCATCTATCTATCTATCATCTATCTATCATCTATCATCTATCTATCTATCATCTATCTATCATCTATCTATCTATCATCTATCTATCATCTATCTATCTATCATCTATCTATCATCTATCTATCTATCATCTATCTATCATCTATCTATCATCTATCATCTATCTATCTATCATCTATCTATCTATCTATCATCTATCTATCTATCTATCATCTATCTATCATCTATCTATCTATCATCTATCTATCTATCTATCATCTATCATCTATCTATCTATCATCTATCTATCATCTATCATCTATCTATCTATCATCTATCTATCTATCATCTATCTATCATCTATCATCTATCTATCTATCATCTATCTATCATCTATCATCTATCTATCTATCATCTATCTATCATCTATCTATCTATCATCTATCTATCATCTATCTATCATCTATCTATCATCTATCTATCTATCATCTATCTATCATCTATCTATCTATCTATCATCTATCTATCTATCTATCATCTATCTATCATCTATCTATCTATCATCTATCTATCTATCTATCTATCTATCTATCATCTATCTATCTATCATCTATCTATCATCTATCATCTATCTATCTATCATCTATCTATCTATCATCTATCTATCATCTATCATCTATCTATCTATCATCTATCTATCATCTATCATCTATCTATCTATCATCTATCTATCATCTATCTATCTATCATCTATCTATCATCTATCTATCATCTATCTATCATCTATCTATCTATCATCTATCTATCATCTATCTATCATCTATCTATCTATCATCTCTCTATCTATCATCTATCTATCATCTATCATCTATCTATCTATCATCTATCTATCTATCATCTATCTATCATCTATCATCTATCTATCTATCATCTATCTATCATCTATCTATCTATCATCTATCTATCATCTATCTATCTATCATCTATCTATCTATCTATCTATCATCTATCTATCATCTATCTATCATCTATCATCTATCTATCTATCATCTATCTATCTATCATCTATCTATCTATCTATCATCTATCTATCATCTATCTATCTATCATCTATCTATCTATCTATCATCTATCATCTATCTATCTATCATCTATCTATCTATCTATCTATCATCTATCTATCTATCATCTATCTATCTATCTATCTATCATCTATCTATCATCTATCTATCATCTATCATCTATCTATCTATCATCTATCTATCTATCTATCATCTATCTATCTATCTATCATCTATCTATCATCTATCTATCTATCATCTATCTATCTATCTATCATCTATCATCTATCTATCTATCATCTATCTATCTATCTATCTATCATCTATCTATCTATCATCTATCTATCTATCTATCTATCATCTATCTATCATCTATCTATCATCTATCTATCTATCATCTATCTATCTATCATCTATCATCTATCTATCTATCATCTATCTATCTATCTATCATCTATCTATCATCTATCTATCTATCTATCATCTATCTATCTATCATCTATCTATCTATCTATCATCTATCTATCATCTATCTATCTATCTATCATCTATCTATCTATCATCTATCATCTATCTATCTATCATCTATCTATCATCTATCTATCATCTATCTATCTATCATCTATCTATCATCTATCTATCTATCATCTATCTATCATCTATCTATCATCTATCTATCTATCATCTATCTATCATCTATCTATCTATCATCTATCTATCATCTATCTATCATCTATCTATCTATCTATCATCTATCTATCATCTATCTATCTATCATCTATCTATCATCTATCTATCATCTATCTATCTATCATCTATCTATCATCTATCTATCATCTATCTATCATCTATCTATCTATCATCTATCTATCATCTATCTATCATCTATCTATCTATCATCTATCTATCATCTATCTATCTATCATCTATCTATCATCTATCTATCATCTATCTATCTATCATCTATCTATCATCTATCTATCATCTATCTATCTATCATCTATCTATCATCTATCTATCTATCATCTATCTATCATCTATCTATCATCTATCTATCATCTATCTATCATCTATCTATCTATCATCTATCTATCATCTATCTATCTATCATCTATCTATCATCTATCTATCATCTATCTATCATCTATCTATCATCTATCTATCTATCATCTATCTATCATCTATCATCTATCTATCTATCATCTATCTATCATCTATCTATCATCTATCTATCATCTATCTATCTATCATCTATCTATCATCTATCTATCTATCATCTATCTATCATCTATCTATCATCTATCTATCTATCATCTATCTATCATCTATCTATCTATCATCTATCTATCATCTATCTATCTATCATCTATCTATCATCTATCTATCATCTATCTATCTATCATCTATCTATCATCTATCTATCATCTATCATCTATCTATCTATCATCTATCTATCATCTATCTATCATCTATCTATCATCTATCTATCTATCATCTATCTATCATCTATCTATCTATCATCTATCTATCATCTATCTATCTATCATCTATCTATCATCTATCTATCATCTATCATCTATCATCTATCTATCTATCATCTATCTATCTATCTATCATCTATCTATCTATCTATCATCTATCTATCTATCTATCATCTATCATCTATCTATCTATCATCTATCTATCTATCATCTATCATCTATCTATCATCTATCTATCTATCTATCTATCTATCTATCATCTATCTATCTATCATCTATCTATCATCTATCTATCTATCTATCTATCTATCATCTATCTATCTATCATCTATCTATCTATCTATCATCTATCTATCATCTATCTATCTATCTATCTATCATCTATCTATCATCTATCTATCTATCATCTATCTATCTATCATCTATCTATCTATCATCTATCTATCATCTATCTATCTATCTATCTATCTATCTATCTATCTATCTATCATCTATCTATCATCTATCTATCATCTATCTATCATCTATCTATCTATCTATCTATCATCTATCTATCATCTATCTATCATCTATCTATCTATCTATCACCTATCTATCACCTATCTATCTATCTATCATCTATCTATCATCTATCTATCATCTATCTATCTATCATCTATCTATCTATCTATCATCTATCTATCATCTATCTATCTATCATCTATCTATCATCTATCTATCTATCTATCATCTATCTATCATCTATCTATCTATCATCTATCTATCTATCTATCATCTATCTATCTATCTATCTATCTATCTATCTATCATCTATCTATCTATCTATCATCTATCTATCATCTATCTATCTATCTATCTATCTATCATCTATCTATCATCTATCTATCTATCATCTATCTATCTATCATCTATCTATCATCTATCTATCTATCTATCTATCTATCATCTATCTATCATCTATCTATCATCTATCTATCATCTATCTATCTATCTATCATCTATCTATCATCTATCTATCATCTATCTATCTATCTATCACCTATCTATCACCTATCTATCTATCTATCATCTATCTATCATCTATCTATCATCTATCTATCTATCATCTATCTATCTATCTATCATCTATCTATCATCTATCTATCTATCATCTATCTATCATCTATCTATCTATCTATCATCTATCTATCTATCTATCTATCTATCTATCATCTATCTATCTATCATCTATCATCTACCTATAGATATATAAAGAGAGGGCTAAGTGAGGGGAAAGGCTATGAGGGAAGGAAGGACGCTGAGGAGAAAAGCCTCATTTATGGTAGGTTCGCCTGTGGCACTTTGGGAGCAGCAGAGGGTTCCAGGCCTGGCCCCTTGCCAGCCAGGACTTGGTAACTGGCTGCAGGCCCTCGCGTCTTGTCTCATTATCCTGGCTGTGACAAGCCAGGAGTGAGGCCATAGCCAGCTGGGCAGGTCTAGGGGAGACTGAGAGAGACGGAATGTGGGGCCAGGAGAGGAGGATTTTCCTCAGACTTTCCCTGCAGGAAGTCCTCCTGTGCCCCCAGAGGCCTCGGCTTTGGGGTTCATCTGTCCTCTGCCCTCACCACCCTCCACACAACCTCAACGCGACTTGGGTGCCCATTCCCTCCTGCCTCCCCCAGCTGATTCCCACCACCCCGCTGGTCCCCACCTACACATGGCTGTGACCTGAGAGATGCCTCCTGACCCCCGGGGCTGGGTCAGGCCTCTCCGTTCTGCATCCTCTTGGCTCCCTTGACCTTAAGGTTCACCACAGTCTGACGTGGTGACTTCTCATTTGCTGTCTTTCCCGTGGACTGCCAGAGCCACCGCGACAGGGGTCTGCGGCAGGCTGAGCAGAACCCACGCTGGGCCCTCCAGGGTTCGCTGAGGAGGGGAAGCTTCTCACATTCTACTGTAACGGCTTGTCTTTCCTGGAGGGTGGGGGCTGTGGTTGGTTCATTTCTGGATCTCCAACTTTGAGGCTGATCAAAGACCTATTTCTTAGTTCCAAACATGTGCAGGATCTGATCTAATAACCAAGTGGGCCTTGCCATGACCCGGCCAGGAATGGGCTTCAAGATCCATTGCCCACTGGGTGCCTGGGTGGCTCAGTGGTTGAGTGTCTGCCTTTGGCTCAGGTCGTGATCC
This sequence comes from Vulpes vulpes, assembly GCF_048418805.1. Classification (NCBI taxonomy): domain Eukaryota; kingdom Metazoa; phylum Chordata; class Mammalia; order Carnivora; family Canidae; genus Vulpes; species Vulpes vulpes. The sequence goes on along the minus strand of NC_132792.1, from coordinate 15,560,853 downwards.
CGGGGTCCTGGGATGGAGTCCCGAGTCCCATAACAGGCTCCCCGCAGGGAGCCTGCTTCTCCCTCTTATGTCTCTGCCTCTCTCTCTGTGTCTCCCATGAATAAATAAATTAAAAATCTTTAACGACAACAACAACAAAAGATCCATGACCCACTCCCCACACACAGGGTGGGAGGACAGCCAGGTGTCCTAGCCAGAGGAGAGGAAAGGGTTACAGCACTGCCTTCCCAGGGCCCTCCCACTCCGCCCCCTCTGACAGGTGAGACAGGTGGTGAAGGGTGTGGTCCCAGCAGCCCTGGGGCACCAGCAGGTGGGCCTGCCCCTTCCATGGTCAGACTGACGGTTCCAACAGACACAATGACAGTGACAGGGGTCACGGTGTGTGTCCTGGGACCCCAGTCGGTGTTGAGACACAGAGGCTCGAGGCTCCCTTCTTCACAGGGCTAATGGGCGTCACGGTTCCCACCTGCAGTAGCCAGGCTTCCAGGGCCTGGGCTGCTTAAATATTAATGCTTTCAAATCATATCACTAAAATCTACTCCCGCACCTGTATTTCAAACATAGCTTTGTGCCTGAAATTGCACAACTACATTATGGCAAAGTCGCATCATCTGGCTCCTAATTTAAGGCTTAGAGGCTTCAACTAATCTAGGTGACAGTCTGATAGCCAAAGGGAGAAAGTCTGTTTACAAAGGGGCATTTGCTGGGAGGTCCAGGCTGCCTCCTGCACTTTATACACACATACATGCATAGCAGACCCGTGGTCGGTGTTTGCAGAATGAATGAATGATCCATGTCTGCTATTCTGAGTCTGTGGGGTTTTCTATTCAGAAAAATCTGTCCCCACTGAACACACACGGACATACACACACTCATCACGGAGCGGGTCTTTGCTCATTGAAGCAGAGCAAGGAATTGGCCGCGGTGAGGTCATTCATCTGCATGACCTTGAGTCATTAGAGCCAGGGTGTGCAAGCTGGTATCTTCTAGAACAGTGCATTTCTCTGGGAAAGAGACAGTCAGGAAATGGTGGGGGGGGGGGGGGGCATATATGGCAAAAGAATATCCCCGACTCTATCCAGAAGTGGCTGGTGCTAGGACTACTCCACTCCCCCCTTGGGGCAAAGTAAGGGCTGCTGGACAGGAGCAAGTTCTTCACTCCGCAGATACTTGCCAAGTGCTGCCACGGGACAGCCACAGGGATCAACGTGGTGGATGAGACAATTGGGTCCTCCCTCATTAAGACATATTAAGTAGAGGCACCTGGGTGGCTCCGTTGGTTAAGCGTCCAACTCTTGATTTCAGCTCAGGTCACGATCTCAGGTGATGATCTCAGATAAGTGCTATGAAGGAGGTTGGGAGGAGTGAAGCTGAGGCCCCAGCAGCGAGTTCTTCATTGCAGACAACAGAATCCACACTAGCCGGCTGAGCAGAAGGGGCTTTGTTGCAGAGTATTAGTTCATTCCAGAATTTCCAGGAGGGCTAGGGAACCGTGTTCAGATGCCACAGAGTCAAGGACAAGCCCAGGCAGATGCCTGGCCACACCATGGATGGTTCCAGGGGAACCCTGCTGCTGTGGCTCTGCATCTCTGACACCCGGACTGGAGCCTGCACCCATTCCTACCCAAGCTCCGATCTCTTAAGAGCGAGCACCTTCCAAGTCATGGGGGGACACTCCTGCCTGGCAGAGCTTGGGTCCTATGCAGAGCTCTGGCTTTGGGGAGTCCTGGGGGGGAAGGGAGTAGCACTCTCTAGAGGGACATTACAGAGGGTCCCAGAGAGATCTAATCTATGCTGTGGCCACAACGCACAACCAGTGTTAAAAATTGTGATGCCAGTGGTGTGCGGCTGTGGAAGACAGGGTGGGTGGGGTTCCATCTTAATGCATTTTACTCATTTTTGTTTATCTGGATTTTTTTCACAAATTTTTTCTGGGTTCACTTCACAAATGACCATGTAATAGTCCCAAAACAAAGGGGAAAGCCAATGGAATTATTTTCCAAAGCCAAGGAGACAGGGTGGAGTTCTATAAAAGAAGTTTCCCAGCTGGGCTTGGAGGGAAGGTCCCTCCGACTACCCACACCTGCCCAGTGGCCACCTTGGGCAGGTTCTGACTATTTGCTGACCTGTACCAGGAACTATATGAAATTCCTGAGAGTCATTTCTGAGTTGCTGAGATGTTGCTGGGTTGACCTACTTATATATTCCTTCCTTTACCAGCTGATATCTTCAGCCTTCTTACCCCATCCCCTGCCAGCTGTGTGTGGGGTGAGGGTCATCATGGGGGAGCCTCGGTGCTCTCCCTCCCCCCTTGCTCCCACACAGAATCAGGGGTGCAGGGGAGGCTTATTCCAGCACAGTGGTTTTCCTGAGGGCCTGTGGGTGCCCTTGCCAGGCCAGGGGTTGTACCCTGTAATAAAAAAACAGAAGTTGTGTTCTTGGGACACGTGGGTGGCTCAGTGGTTGAGCATCTGCTTTCGGCTCAGGGCATGGTCCTGGGGTCCTGGGATCCAGTCCCACGTCAGACTCCCCACAGGAAGCCTGCTTTTCTCTCTGCTTATGTCTCTGCCTCTCTCTGTGTGTCTCTCAAGAATAAATCAATAAAATCTTAGAAAAAAAAATAAAAAGAAAGGCAGCCCAGGTGGCTCAGTGGTTTAGCGCTGCCTTCAGCCCAGGGCCTGATCCTGGGACCCAGAATTGAGTCCCATGTCGGGCTCCCTGCATGGGGCCTGCTTCTCCCTCTACCTGTGTCTCTGCCTCTCTCTCCCTCTGTGTCTCTCATGAATAAATAAATAAAATCTTTTAAAAAAATTAAAATTAAAAATTAAAATTAAAAAGAAGTTGTGTTCTTCATTCTAGAAAAAGGAACAATGTCCTCAGACAAACAAAGCTTAAGTTAATCACCTAAAGAACAGCATACCCCAAATAACATAATTACCTAGGATCTCAGGGATGGACTTTTTTTTATAAAAAAAAAAAGATATGATAAAAGTCTTTTAATCTGGTATCACAGAGGATGTGCACGTCAAAGAACTCGTTTCTCCAGGCAACCCCTGGGGTCAGTCCCGTAGGTCCCAGGCTCACAGGGGCCCTAGGCTTGGTCTAAGGCTCTCCTGTCACCATCTTGAAATTCTTGAATGATTTTGATCGTTGAACTGGGGTTTTGTAAGTGAAGTCCAACAGCGGGGTGAGCAGGAGAGAGGCAGCTCCTGGCTGAGCCACTAGCACAGAGCACGGACAGGGCCCGTGAGCTCTGAACCCCAGTGGGGACCCCGATAGGTCACGCCTTCTATTGGAACCAGAATTTGCTTTGGTTGCAGGAAAGGGCATTGTTCTGGGAAACAACCAAGGAATTCTCCATATGCTCACTGAAGAGAATGAAGGTACCTCCTTCTTGTCTCTGTCCTTCCTTATGCACCGGTAAGCCAAAGGTAGAGAGTGTTTGTAGGTAGGACATGCACATGGTAAGAAGTGAGACAAAAACAGGTGAGCCCAGGTGGCTCCATCTGGTTAAGTGGGATCATGACCTGCCTTCAGCTCAGGTCATGATCCCAGGGTCCTGGGAGGGAGGGAGCCCTGCATTGGGCTCCCTGCTCAATGGGAGCCTGCTTCTCCCTCTCCCTCTCCCCTTGCTTGTGCTCTCTCTTGGTCAGATAAATAAAATTGTACTTGCTTGTGCTCTCTCACTCTGTCAAATAAATAAAATCTTAAAAAAAAAAAAAAAGGAAAACAGGTGAGCTCGTTTTGTGCAACATTTCCACTTTCTGGGAAGAACAAAATACATATGCATGTACAAACAAAATGCGAATTGTGTAATTTCAGTGATTCTACATACAGGTTAAATGCGCTCATATTTGCATTTGAAACAGCATTGCACAATATAAAGATGAAGGGTAAAATCCATGTTAACAGTTTTGAATTTTAATGTTTCTTTACTCAAAACATGAAATAGCAAGTGAAAAAAAAAAAAAAAACACACCGCCATGAGAAGTGGAGAGAAAGACTATGGTAGAAAGGAAAAGGCTTTCTATTTTAATATTGTTAATGGCACTTTTTTTCTTGAAAATTAGGGCCCTGAAAATTATGCGGCCATCCCTGCTATCAGCAGCGATGGATAGCACTGTTTTTTGAGGTCTACACCCTGCAAAGATGCAAAGCTCCTGGAAGTCCCATACATTGTCGGTGGGATGCAAAATGGTATAGGACTTAAGGAAACCACTTGACAGTTTCTTATATAGTTGCCTACACACCTAGCATAAGACCCAGCAAACTCACGCCTAGGTATTTATCTAAGACAAGTGCACAAAATTTGTGTTCATACAAAAGCTTATATGTGAATATTTATAGTGGCTTTGTTCATAAACACTCAAAACTAGAAACAACCCAGTGTCCTTCAACTGGGAAACAGATAAACCGGTGCATTTGTGCTGTAGGACACTACTCAGCAATACGAAGTAGCTAATCACTGGCACACATCACAATATGGATCAATCCCTAGTGCATTATGCTAAGCGAAAGGAAGCCAGACTCAAAAGGTTCACGCTGTATGATTCCATTTATAGAACTTTCTGGAATAGGACCTCTCGAGAGAGGTCATGGATCAGTGCTTGCCAGGGGTTGGGCGTGGAGAGCGGTTGACTACTACGAGAGGGCAGGAGATAGAAATGTTCTAGATCTTAGCTGTGGTGTGGCTACATGACTGTAGGCATTTCTCAAAGCGCATAGAGCTGAACACTAACGAGGGTGCATTACGCTCATTTAAGTTATACCTTCATTTGAAAAAAGCATCTGCAAAAAAAATAAAAAAAAAAATAAATTAATTACATTAAAATTTTAAAAAAGCATCTGCAGATTTGCTAGCCCCAAACTGGGAGCTCCCATGGTTTTTATGCGTGTTTATGGTTTTTACACACACCAGGAATCTTGAGCAACACACGGGGAACTCAAAAGTAGGAAGCTGGAGAAGACAAAGGGCTGCGGGGAGTAAAGCTGTGGTTTTGCTGGGTGCCCGGATGGAATCACTGAGGATGGCCAGGGAGAGGCTGCTCTGTTGAAGAGCAACTGTAGAGCACCTGGGGGGGGCAGCTTAGCGTGGAGGGGCGGGGGGCTGGACATCCTGGCCCCTTTGGGCTCCCACCCTCTGCCCTTGCCTGCCAGAGGAAGGAAGGATCAGCTGCAGGAGCTCCTAGGCCGCCTTCGTGGAGCTGATTATATGCAGAATGAATTGATTGGTGTTGACAGGGAGCTATTTACCCGTCTAATTAATTATGCCAACTAATTTTCAACTTAATTGCACTTCTTGGGTCACTGGGTAATGAGCATACAGTTTGCATGCTGCTGCAGGCCCGGATGGAGAAGTGGTAGGGAGGCGGGGGCAGCTGCTTCGTAAGGTCAAACAGGCAGATTCCTGCCCCCAAGGCCCAGGCTCGCAGCCCCTGGCTGCTCCACAGACAAGCTCTGGGGTCCTCATTCCAGAAGATTCTGTGCGAGCTGGTCTCCGCCCCAGGAGCCCTTCGCCATCATCCACCTGACAAATGTGTATTAGGTACCTACTGTGTGCCAGCTCCAAGTGGCATAGGCCCCGAGGGGTGTCAAGAAGCGAAGTCCTGCCTTGCTTGCTCCCCAATCCCTCACCCTAACTTGCTCACAGCCTGAAGGAGGAGAATCTCACCTAAACTGCTTAGCGTGGAGTCTGCTTAAGATCTTCTCTCTCTTATGCTATATGTTGGCAAATCGAACTCCAATAAAAAAAAAAAAATCTGTTGAAAAAACTGCAAAAAAAAAAATTCTCTCTCCTCCCACTGCCCCTCCCCCTGCTCTCTCTCTCTCTCTCTCTCTCTCTCTCAAACAAACTGTTCAGCCAGGAAGGGGGTGGGAGACAAGGGAGCAGGAAGCATGGACATTTTTTAATGACATGAGAAATACACTTCTGAGTATTATGATGCTATCAAAGAAGATAAGCTAAAAAATTGCATGGATAGTATCCTACGTAAAGAGCTCAGAAAAAAAAAAAAAACACTGCAGCTGTCTCAGGCTGAAGAGTGGAGCAAAACTGGAACAAGGTTTGATCATGTATGACACAGGGCTTTCCCTTTATTATTTTTTTTTAAGATTTCATATATTTATGTATTCATGAGAGACAGAGAGAGAGAGAGGCAGAGACACAGGCAGAGGGAGGAGCAGGCTCCCTGCAGGGAGCCTGATGCTGGGCTCCATCCCAGGACCCTAGGATCAGGACCTGAGCCAAAGGCAGATGCTCAACCACGGAGCCCCCCAGGCGCCCCACTCAGGGCTCTTTGGCAAGGATTCCTCAGCATGTGAACGTGTGGCTCAACAGCTGGCCAGATTTCCTGCTCCAGAAGCTCAGTCCCAGGTGTGTGTGTTGGGGGGGCGGGGGTGTTATTTCAGCCAGCAGATCCAGCAAGAACAGTGATGGTCCCCAGGGCTGGGGCTGCAGAGGAGCAGAGGGAGGGATGACACCCATGACCAGCACCTGCCAGCTGTCTGACGTCCCCTCTCTGGGCTTCCCGTTTTCTCATCAGCAAATGGAAGGCTTGTGGTACATCCAAGATTCCTCCCGGTGAGGACTTCTCTCTGAGCCCTGTAAAGACCAGGGGGGTATGGTCCCCGTTCCTGGGGAAAGAGCTCTGTGATCAACTAGTAATGTCTGCCAGGGACAGAAATAAGGGGATAAGGTGTGTCGCAGCACATTGAATGTATGGGTGTCTATTCTGAAGGATTAAAGTAGAATCTCTGGGGTCTTTGTGAGGGCACAGAGCTGAGAAAAAGAGAAACAGGGCTCTTCTTCCTCACGCAGTTCTAGAGGTGAAAGTTCCATTCAGATGTGGTGTTTTTTTGTTTTGTTTTGTTTTGTTTTTTTTAATGAGAGCTGCTCTGCAAGTGCAAAGGTAAAAATAGTCCCTACAGGCCCTGGAGACTGGCCACTGGTTCAGGGGTCCCTCAATCATTTATTCATCAAACAAAGAGAATTGGGGCCTGGGTGAGACCAGAAGCCCATCTCCTCCACCCACTTCTTAGGTCTCCCTTGTATAGACTCTGGAACTGGTAGGAGGATGTGGATTGTTCTGAGGGTAGAAAGGGAAAGGGCAGGGGAAGCTTGGCACAGTGAGCACATGAGCTTTGGGGTGACAGTGTCTGGGCTATGCCACTCGCTAACTGTGTGATCCTGGACAAGTTACTCAACCTCTCTGAGCCTTGGATTCCTCATCTGTGAAACGAAGCCCACTAATCTGTGTCTCCCTCAGCACAGATGGCCAGCATGCAATGAGCACTTAATTATGGCCAAGTGTAGGAAGGGTCAGGCTGGAATGTTCCCACGGGTCTCAAACACACAAGGTCTCCAATGCAGGGCTTGGGAATCAGTACTTAACACGGCAGGCAGTGGAGAGCCGCGGACAGCGGTAGAGCCCTGGCACGAACCAGGAGAAATCCGGGGGTTATTACTGTCCTCCCCGGGTTTGTTTCACCAGACTGGGCACTGGACTTAGGTGACACAGCTGGAAGAAGGGACCGAGGAGGGCCAGAGAGGAGGCAGGCTCAGAGGCGAACGTGGGGAAGAGGTTAAGTCAATCTGTCCAAGCAAGAGTCGGCCAAAGGGAGAGGCACAGAGCCAGAAGGGCACTAGGGAGAGAGTTAGGTTTGTCATACTAGGGGTTCTAGGGGTTGCAGGGAAGAGACAAAGTCAAATACGAGAGAGGGTTGCACAAGGGTGTGAATTGGATTTCTTTAATGACCTTCAAAAGAAGAAATTTCTTTTAATTTCTTTTTCTCTTCTTGGACTGTGATTTTTTTAAAGATATTATTTATCTTTTTGACACAGAGAGATAGAGAGGGAACACAAGCAGGGGGAGCAGGAGAGGGAGAAGCAGGCTCCCCACTGAGCAGGGGGCCTGAGGTAGGACTCAATCTCAGGACCCTGGGATCATGACCTGAGCTGAAGACAGGTGCTTAACTGACTGAGCCACCACTGAGCCACCCAGGTGCCCCTGGACTGTGTTTTTTAAAATGCTACTACTGTCCTTCTGGACTGAGCCACTTGGGCCACAGCTTCGGTGGGTTATAGATGCTGACAGTGATTTTTCTCCAAAGAATAGATAAGCCACAGACAGATAGACTTCTGGCTCTTTCTACGTGCCAGCTGTGTGAGGACCCCACAGGCCCACTCCTCTGGCATCGTTCTCTTAGCAGACATCGTCAGGGCCCTACTTCGCTCCCATTAGCACTCACCATTCCCCTGAATCTCTGACCCTGCCTCTGAGAGTCGGACCACATGTCTCCTCTGGCTTCAAGGTTTGCTTGGTGAGCACACAGGGCAGGCCAGCCACGTGGGGTTGATGTGGGCCGGGGAGCAGCCCTCCCCCCATGACAAATGGAGATTGGTAGATAAATCCTCACCCTTTGGGTAGGAAAATTCTTTTTTTGGGGGGGAGGGTGTAGGAAAATTCTAAGATGTACTCAATACCATCTCCCAGAGGGCCTGGCAGGAATGACCCCAGATGGTCCCTCGGTGTTCATAAATCCCAGATGTGGGGGATCCCTGGGTGGCGCAGCGGTTTGGCGCCTGCCTTTGGCCCGGGGCGCAATCCTGGAGACCCGGGATCGAATCCCACGTCGGGCTCCCGGTGCATGGAGCCTGCTTCTCCCTCTGCCTATGTCTCTGCTTCTCTCTCTCTCACTGTGTGCCTATCATAAATAAATAAAATTTAAAAAAAAATAAATCCCAGATGTGCACAACAGTCACCTGCTCATTAGCATATGCCCAGGTGGTGCCCCGTGGTGCTCCCTGCCCTTCCTGTCTCACTCCTCCCCAGACCCGTTGGCGCTTCTTGGAATCACCTTCCAATGAGCAAATCCTGTGTCATTCTGTTTCTGGTAGGAAGATAGACATTGCATTCCACTGACACTGGCTTGACCATGACCTGACCTGGGGAGAAAATGCGGCTTCTAAAAAAAAGGAAGAGAGAGATTGAGAGAGAGAGAGAAAGAGAGAAAGAGAGAAAGAGAAGGGGAAGGAGAAAGAAAGAAAGAAAAGAAAGAAAGAAGAAAGAAAGAAAGAAAGAAAGAAAGAGAGAAAGAAAGAGGCTTCTCCCTTAGCTGTTCTGCTGCCACCGGCCTCCAGCGCAGGGCGGGCAGGTCCCGTCACCCCCACGCAGACAGCAGCGGCCTCCCCTCCAGGTGCTTCTCCAAGCAGGTGGCGCAGCCCCCCTCCCGGAGCTTCTCTCCAGGCTCTGTTCAAACACGACGTCGGTGACAAACACAGCAGGGGGAGAGGGAGCCCAGGGAGCTTTTTCGGAGGAGGCCGGGAACTGGGGCGTCCTGGGAGAAGGGAGGGGTGCGTGGTGGACAGCTCTGGGCCCGCCGGCCCTCCCCAACCTCAGGGCGGCATCTGCCCCGCAGGGGAGTCCTGGGCTCGAACCAGTGGTGTCTGAACTGAGAGCAGGGGACGGCCTCCCCACGGCCTCCCCGCTCTGCCCCGCTGCCCGGCTGGGGGGGGGTGCAGGGCGGAGCGTGCGGGGCGTGCCCCGGGCAGGGCAGGGCGGTGGCGCCCACAGGTGGGCCTGGCCTGGATGCTGATCTGGAGCGCTGCTCCGCCAGGTAACCACTTCCCCGCGCAGGTGGCCGCGGGGGCTTCCCGGGAGCGCTAGCCTCCCCCCCTGCCCTGCAGCGAGGCCAACTGGCCTCAAGGAGACCTGGAGCAGCAGCGGCCTCCCCAGCACCACTGGGCAGCATGAGCCGGTCAAGGCACGTGGGCAAGATCCAGAAGCGCCTGGAAGACGTCAAGAGCCAGTGGGTCCGGCCGGCCAGGGCCGATTTCAGCGACAATGAGAGCGCCCGGCTGGCCACCGATGCCCTCCTGGACGGGGGTCCCGAGGCCTACTGGCAGGCGCTAGGCCAGGAAGGGGAGGTGGACTTCTTGTCCTCCGAGGAGGCCCAGTTCATCCAGGCCCGGGCCAGGGAGCCGCCGGGCGCCCCCGAGCCGGCAGCGGGGGCAGAGGCAGGTGCCAGGGGACTGGACTCCTGCTCCCTGCCCTCGGGCACCTACTTCCCCGTGGCCTCCGAGGGCAGCGAGCCCACCCTGCTGCACACCTGGGCCTCAGCCCAGAAGCCCTACCTGAAGGAAAAATCGAGCGCCACCGTCTATTTCCAGATGGACAAGCACAACAACATCCGAGACCTCATTCGCCGCTGCATCACCCGGACCAGCCAGGTACAGGTGGTGGGGCCTGTGTCTCCTTGGCCGTGGGGTCAGGGGCGAACGGGCTGGTAGAGGAGGAATGGGGCTGGGTCCGGCCCCACGGGATGGGGTTCAGAGGCTGGGGCTGAGGATGGAGTCAGGTGCTATTCTCTCTCTTGCCCTGGATCACCGACTTTCTGGTCCCACCTGTCACCATCTGGGTCCTGACCACAACCCACCTCTCCCTAGCATCCTGCCTGTCCCTCGACTTCCTTTCTTTTTAAATTATTTTTTAAGGATTTTATTTATCTGTTCATGAGAGACACAGAGAGAGAGAGGCAGAGACCCAGGCAGAGGGAGGAGCAGGCTCCATGCAGGGAGCCCGATGTGGGACTCAATCCCGGGTCTCCAGGATCAGGCCCTGGGCCCAAGGCGGCGCTAAACTGCTGAGCCCCGGGCTGCCCTGCCCCTCGCCTTCCGTGGTGATCCCCAACCACCCAGACTCCATGCCGCCCCCCCAGTACTTCTGCGCTTCCAGTCTAGCCTGGTCCCTTCCCGCTGGGAGCCTCCGGGTCTCCCTGGCGCCCGCAATGGGAAGAGCTACCCCACGGGGCTCCCAGCTCATGCGGCCGGTCCCGGGACCTGCAGACCTTCCAGGCCCGCCTTGCTCTGTCTTCGGGCCTTGCGGGTGCCGTGCCCCCTGCCCGGCACCCCTCACCTTCCCTGCTCTTCCCCTGGATGATGATGCCGGCTGCTTCCTCAGGACGCAGCACCCAAGTCCCCTTCTCAAGAAGGCCTCACCTCGGGGTCAGGCCGCCGAGGCTCATGCCCACCCCTGGGCCCCCAGCCTCGGCTTAGACCCGGTCACAACAGGCCAGGCAGCACCTGGGTCCAGCTAGTGTCACACGGAAGACAGGACAGGCAGAGAGGTTTCTCCCCGCGTGTCTGCACACCAATATGTGACTTTGGAAGAAGAAAAACATTTTAAGACTGGAGCGTGGTTGATAGAATTTCGGACACGATCTTTAAAAAAAAAAGAAAAGAAAAGAAAGAAAAGAAAAAAGAAAGAAAGAAAGAAGAAAGAAAGAAAGAAAGAAAGAAAGAAAGAAAGAAAGAAAGAAAGAAAGAAAGAAAGAAAGGGATCCCTGGGTGGCCCAGCGGTTTGGCACCTGCTTTCAGCCCAGGGTGTGATCCCTGAGTCCAGGGATCGAGTCCCACGTCAGGCTCCCTGCATGAAGCCTGCTTCTCCCTCTACCTGGGTCTCTGCCTCTCTCTCTCTTTGTGTCTCATGAATAAATAAATAAAATCTTAAAAAAAAAAAAAAAAGAATTTTGGGCACGGCCGGAGCCACTCTGGCTCATTCTCCCCCAGCTGCACGAGACAACTGTTCTGAACAAACAGGGCTGGGGAGGCTCCCTCCTGCCACCTGAAGCTCAGAGAGGGGAGAAGGAACTCATTTTTTTTTCTCGATTTTATTTATTCATGAGACTCACAGAGAGAGGCAGAGACCCAGGCAGAGGGAGAAGCAGGCTCCTTTGCGAAGAGCCCGATGCAGGACTCGATCCCGGGACTCAGGGATCATGCCCTGGGCCAAAGGCAGGCGCCAAACCGCTGAGCCACTCAGGTGTCCTGAGACTCTTTTTTTTCTTTTTTTTGAGAGGAGACTCAAAGAAAGAACAAGCTGATGCTTCAGCTCATTTTCTGCCGGGATCCCAGGCTCCTGACCGAATGCCCTCAGAGGGTCGGAACTCTGTGAAATCTTCAGGCTCCAGAAAAAGCCCCGCTTAAGATGGGGAGGCGGTGTGTGGACCGGCAGGGAAAGAGTGGAGTTCTGGAAAATGAAATAAAGTTACAATGGGTGGAGTGTTGGTTTTCCAAGTGGCAGGGCTGCTTCAGAGCAGTATTTCATGTTTCCGGGCCAGGTCAGCATTAGGGATTGACAGATGGGCCCAGGCAGGCAGCCAGGAGTGCAGGCCGCGCCTGGGGCTGACTGCGGGACCTGGGGCAAGTCGCTCAACCTCCCCAGGCCTCAGACTCCACTCTGGCCTCTCCACGTGTGCAGTTCAGCGGCCTCCCGAGGGGTAGGGACCACTGGTATGGGGAACATTCTCACCCACGGCCGCAGCTCGGACCCTGAGTGAGTGAGGCTCCCTGGAGAGAAGCCGGGTTAGGGCTTGTGAAGCAATCCCCAGGCTGAGTCCCTCCCCCCCCCACACCCACCCTCCCCCCAGAGAGGCTTCCCTCCCTCTGTGGCCCTGAGGCCCCCTCATAACCCTTTGTTTCACCAAGACAGCGTGTTATGAATTTAAGACAACACTGAAAAGCTGAAGATTTCGCGGTTCCTGGGTGGTTCAGTGGTTCAGTGTCTGCCTTCAGCTCAGGTTGTGATCCCAGGGTCCCTAGATTAAGTCCCCGCATTGGGCTCCCCGCAGGGAGCCTGCTTCTCCCTCTGCCTGTGTCTCTGCCTCTCTGTGTGTCTCATGAATAAATGGATAAAATCTCAAAAAAAAAAAAAAAAAAAAGCCTGAAGAGTTCACTTAAGAGTGAGAATTTCTAGTTCCTCTTAGCAAGTAGGAAGAGCTGGCTCTGCTGGCGCTGAGTGGCCACCACCACTTTGGGGGAGTGTGCTTTGCCACAGTCCCCACCACGCCCTCTTGTCCCAGGCCTTGATGAGCTGCACCCATGTTGTTGCCTGTCAGGCCCCTGCAGGCAGTTTGTGATATTCTCCACACACACACACACACACACACACACACACACACACACACACACAGGGGCTCAGCTGTGGCCGGTCCCCACAGAGATGCCAGGGCCCGGGGACCTGGTCACAGGCTGTCCTCAGAAGCAGGCTGTGCCCCTGCGTCCCCACTCAGAGCCGGAGGGTGGATCGGTTGGCGTCCTCCCTCTATGGCTTCAGCCTCCCGAGAGGGGAACAAACAGAGCCAGCCTGCTCAGGGTTTTCCAGACCAGTTTCCACTCCCTCAGCTTGCAGGAATTGTCTGTCTTTCCCTTCATGCTCCCATTCCTTTATCCCACAGAGCCTAATTCATAGCCAGGTCCCGCACCCAGGATGGCCAAGCAGAACAGGGGGCCTCCCTCCATCCCTCGGGGAGCGCCCTGCCTCTGTGCCCATTAGGGGAGGAGAAGAGGACACTGGGTGGGAGGCAGCCCCGGGGTGTGAGCAACCGTCTGTGCCTGGGAGGACAGGGTGACTAAGGCTGGCTTCACGGAAGAGGTGGCCTCTGAGCTGAGTCTCCAAGGCTGAGTAAGAGGTTGTGAGGCAGAGAGGGACGGGAGTCTAGGCAGAGGTCAGGAGGTGTGAGAGGGCTGGGCGTCCCGCAGCGGGGGTGATGTGCAGGCATGGAAATGCCTGGCGTGAAACAAGAAGCTTTTGCTCACAGTTCCTTAGAAGCAGGGGGCATAGCGTGGGCTGCAGGACCACACAGGGAGCACCGGGGGGTCAGGAGGCAGAAGGGGCGCGGGGAACGCACGGGCACAGGCCCTTACTGTGCTTCTGCAGGGAAGGGAGGGCAGGCAGGGTACACGGATCAGGATGGAGGCCCTGTTCAGCAGGCTCTGCTGCCCAGCACGTGGCCCTGGGGTCATTCAGGGTCACTCAGGGCAGGGGCAGTGTTGGCTTGGCGTGCCTACCAAAGGCGTGCTCCGAGGCACGGTGCTTGCCGCCTCTCCGGGAATCAGCTGGCCCTGCAGGATGAAGCATCCTGAAATATGGAAACAGCAGGATTAATACGTCCTCCGAGGGCGGTCAGGATCCCCGAGGGTTTCCCTGACCCCGTCCGTGGGCCTGGGCCGTCATGTCCTCTCTCACCACTTACCTGTGTGAGGCCAGATTATCTTCGTTGGCTTCCACCCAGCAACATAGCCCAACAGATTGCTGCAGAAGCAGGTTTGAGAAGCCAGCTGTCTTCCGTGGGGCCAGATACCACAGGGATTTGCCAAACTGGGAAAGGGTGTGCTCTGCTCCCTACATGTGGCTGTTGCTGTTGTTTTTGGAAAACAAAGGAGCCTCAGCACACAGAAGAGAAAAAGGCAAGAGAAATGGAAGCCGGGGTGGGGGGCGATAGTGTTCCCACCATGCTTGGGCCCCACCAGGACCCAAATCCCATTGCCCCTCTTCCACCCTGCCATCCCCTACAGACAGATGAGGCAGCGGCCCTCTAGCCCAGGAGGAGCTCACATCTGCCAGGCAGAGAGTGAGGTCCCCGCAGGATGACTCTGGCATTTGGGCATGCCCCCAGCAGAGCAGCACCCCCCTGGGGGGCCTCCTCTGTCTCTCTGCAGCTCTGGTTCCCAGAGCTGGCTGCCACCCTGGGCTTCCTCCTTTAGGGTCTCCAGAGTACTTCCTCCTTCTCAGCCAACCCCACTCCAAAGTGCCCGTCCCACTGATCGGCCTACTTGATTTCTTCTTTCTGCCACAGAGGTGCAGGCACTAATTTTAATCCCCTTCCATAACCCAGACTAAAACATGTTTGCATGGTGATTTTTAGAGATTTTATTTATTTATTCATGAGAGACACAGAGAGAGACGCTGAGACACAGGCAGAGGGAGAAGCAGGCTCCATGCAGGGAGCCTGATGTGGGACTCGATCCCGGGTCTCCAGGATCACGCCCTGGGCCGAAGGTAGATGCTCAATCCCTGAGCCACCCAGGCTCCCCTGCATGGTGTTCTTCTAACATTATTCATACTTGCTCCCAATGCATATAAAAACCACACTCATTTTTAAACTACAAACTAGAATAAAAGCCTTTACTTTTTGCACACGGTTTCCTCTGTGTTATCTGGGCTCAGGGTTGGACGCAGCTGGAATGATAGCTAATGCTCTTTTTGGGTAAAGAAACTGAGGCCCAGAGACGGTAAGTGGCTTGTCCGAAGGGACTCAGCTCATCTCTAGTAGCACCAGGGCTGGCGCCAGGGTTCCCTAACACCCCATAGAGCACTGTCCTCTGGATTGTGTGCTACCCCTCCCTACTAGTGTCCCGGGGCTGCTGTGACAAGTTCCTGCACAGCTGGTGGTTTCGAACAAGACATATTTATTCTCTCCTAGTTCTGGAAGCCAGACCTAAAATGAAGACATCCGTTGAGCCATACTTGCTCTGAAGTCTCTGGGGGAGGGTCCTGTCTTCTGCCCCCAGCTTCTGGTGGCGGCAGGTGTTCCTCAGCTTATGTTCCTTCACTCCGGGCTCTGCCTCTGTCTTCACGTGGCCTCTTCTCCTTGTCTCTCCTCTGGGTGTCTTTTTTTTTTTTTTAAGATTTTATTTATTCATTCATTCATGAGAGACACAGAGAGAGGCAGAAGGAGAAGCAGAGGGAGAAGCAGGCTCCATGCAGGGAGCCTGACGTGGGACTTGATCCTGGATCTCCAGGATCACACCCTGGGCCAAAGGCAGGCACTAAACTGCTGAGCCACCCGGGCTGCCCTCCTCTGGGTGTCTTTTATGAGGATACTTGCCAGTGAATTTAGGGCCCACTGGATAATCCAGGATGATCTCATCTTGCAATTTTTTTGGAAGATTTTATTTATTTATTTATTTATTTATTTATTTATTTATTTATTTATTCATGAGAGACAGAGAGTCAGAGACATAGGCAGAGGGAGAAGCAAGCTCCCCAAGGGGAGCCTGATGAGGGACTTGATCCCAGGACCCCAGGATCATGACCTGAGCCAAAGGCAGCCACTTAACCACTGAGCCACCCAGGTGCCCCTCACCTTGGGAACTTAATTGCACCTGTGAAGACTTTTTCCAAGTAAGGTCACATCCATAGGCTCTGGTGGTTAGGATGTGGACCTGTCTTTTGGGAGGTCCTCATTCACCCCACCACACCCTGTAAGGTAGCATGACCATGCAGGGGACTGAAGAGGTTATGGGCCTTAAAACAGTCCGGCTGGGAGCCAATCCCAATAGAAGGCCAACACGATAAACCTAGACTTCTTGAGCCTGCTTTTCCAAGTATCCCTTAAATCATGACCTGGGGTTATTTGTAAACATGCCCCCTCACTGGAACACAACAGGGGGTGAAGGGTGGGCAGGAGCAGAGAGAGAGAATTGTCCCTTTCATCTATACCCCCCTCAAGGAGGAAGCAGTTATCTTTCTGCAGAGAGGGCCT
This sequence comes from Vulpes vulpes, assembly GCF_048418805.1. NCBI lineage: Eukaryota > Metazoa > Chordata > Mammalia > Carnivora > Canidae > Vulpes > Vulpes vulpes. The sequence continues at coordinate 15,544,530 of NC_132792.1, read as the reverse complement.
GGGTTGCTGTTGGCATCAGAAGGCTAAATGTGTAGAGACAATCACGTGCTAACAGGGCCATGGTTCTAAAGGAGCGTGGCCTCCCTGTGAGAACATCTTTTCCGACTTCTGACCCAGACAGTTCTTTCCCCTGTGCAGACACCCATGTCATCTGAGCAGGAAGTCAGCTCCAAGAGGTACCAGACATCTCCTTTGTCTGTGTCAATGCCCCTCTTCTTGTCCTTGCTACTTCCCAGATGCTAATGGTCCATATATCTACAGATTTGTATGTACATATACATCTCCATATACCATATATATATAATTACTATACTTTTATAGCAATTATTAGAAAAATGGTGGAACGTTGTTATAGGTAATGTTGAAAGCTGCCCTCATGCCCAGTCCAAACCGCTAGTTTTGGCTTTGTGCCTGCTTATGTGTCTCCACGTCACTTGCCCTCACTGGCAACCATACCAGAAATACTATCATTTTGTGCTCTGTCAAGCCTTTTTCACTGAATTCGTTCATTGCTAACACACCTGTGTTGAGCATGGATTTCTTAAGATTTTATTTATTTATTTATTTGAGAGAAAGAAAGAGATAGTGAGAGAGAGCGCACCAGCAGGGAAGAGGAGGAGCAGACTCTGCTAAGCAGGGAGTCTGACGTGGGACTCGATCCCAGGACCCTGGGATCATGACCTGAGCCAAGGGCAGACACCCAATCGCTAAGCCACCCGGGTGTCCCTTAAGGGTGGATTATACAGCCCTTTTACTTCAACATTTCGCCATGTCTTACAGTTTTTATATGATGGTTGTAATTATCATTGGGAATGGCTGCTGAATCCACTCGTCCATATGCCATGATCCGGGTGTGAGGACTGACTTTCGGTTGGGTGACAGCCGTCTAGTTCTGCTCCCACCCCACTGTGTGGGAGTCTCCCACCACCGGGCAATTCTCAGACCCCAGCTGGGCGTCCCAGGTTGTCACGGTGCCTCTGCTCCACCAGCTCAGAGTCTGGAGACTCCAAAGGCCCTCTCCTTGGGTTTGATCAATCCGCTAGACTAGCTCACAACAAAGAAACCTTTACTTTCTAGATCGCCAGCCATTATAAGGGCGCGCACTCAGGAGCAGCCAGATGGAAGAGATGCGTAGGGAAGGGCATGGAGCTTCCACGCCTCCTCCGAGCACTCAGCTCTCCCCAAATCACCAACCCAGAGGCACTCAGAGCCCGGCCTCACACAGGCACGACCCGAAATCATTGGCACTGGCAGCTGATTCAACCTCCAGCCCCCCCTTTCCCTGGGGCAGGGGCGGGAGGGACAGAAAATTCCAAAGCTCCAACCCCTTAGTGGGTTCCCCTGGCAACCAGCCCCATCCAAAAGTCACCTCATTAACATAACAAAGCACCTTTATCTCTCTCCGCTCTCACCACTTAGCAAATTCCAGGTGTGTTAGAGCTTGGTGCCAAAAACAGGGACAAGATCAAATATATATATTTTTTATGAATCACAATATCGGGGAAACAACCCTAAACAAGTGTAAGGAGAGGAGCAGGCATTGACTTCCACGGTGGGAAGGTCAAGGGTAGGGCCGGCTTCGGGCATGGCCGACACCAGGTGATCGGATGGTGCTGCCGGGACCCTGCTCGGCCGGGCTGTCGCCGGGGCTGCCTTCAGGTTCGGGTACGCTGTCCCCAAGTGGCGGCGAGTCGGCCGCCGGAGCCTCCCCCGCGCTGCGGCCCAGCGACCGCCCGCGGGGCTCTCATTAGCATAGCGTGGGTCACGTGAGCAGCACCGGGCCAATCCCTGTGGCCCGCAGGGGATGCCGCGTTCTCATTGGCCTGGCCGCGGTGATGGGCCCTCCCCGCCCCGGTGGCCCCGCCCAAACCACTTTGCTTGTGGAGGAGAGGGGAGTCTCCAAGGGAGGCTGGGGGCCGCCGGCAGGAGGAGGGCTGGGTGCCGGGCGGGTGGAGACACACACACACACACACACTGGATGTCTGGCGGGTGGAGACACACACATATGCGCACACACACACTGGGTGCCTGGCAGGTGGAGACACACACACACTGGATGCCTGGCAGGTGGAGACACACACATGCACACACACGCGGACACACACACACACACACTGGATGTCTGGCAGGTGGAGACACACACACACACACACTGGATGCCTGCAGGTAGACACACACACACACACACTGGATGCCTGCAGGTAGACACACACACACACACACACACACACTCACATCCCCCCTTTGCTGCATGTCTAGGGCTCTCTCCTCCCCCAGATCCTCCAGATCCTGTTATGATAGAGGTGGCAGTGGCTACTCTGCACGTAGGGGTCTCCAGACACAGAGAGAGAGAGAAAGAGAGGCAGAGACACAGGCAGAGGAAGAAGCAGGCTCCATGTCGGGAGCCTGATGCCGGACTCGATCCTGGGCCTGGGCTGCAGCATTGAGCCCTGGGCCAAAGGCAGGTGCTAATCCGCTGAGCCACCCAGCGATCCCCTCCACCAGGGTTCTGTTGGAGGCGAATATATGTGGCTTCAAAGCAGGTGAAAACCAGTGGCCACTGGGGGCCTTCGAGCTCGTCTGGCTGAGCAGCCCTGTCGTCAGATCTGTCCCTCAGCCCTGAACCTGCGTGGCCGCCTCCCCTTGCTCTGCCCTTCCCTCCTGCTCCTGTCTCTGCCTTTCTCTCCTTCCTGCTGTGGGTGCTGCACTCCAGCAGTGGGCCAAGAGGCCCGAGGGGCCGTGGTGGGCGATGGAGTCAGGGCGGAGGCCTCCAGCTCTTTCCCCTTGAATGTGCCCTGGTGGAGCCCCCACCCCTCGCTCCCTCCAGTGCAGCAGCCGTGGGGGCTGCTCTCCCAGGAAGGCCCATGGGGTCGGGGCCGTAGGAAGCCGGGCGGAGACCAGTTAGCACCTGGCCCCTGACTCTGTTTCCACCCCTCTGCCCTGGCCCAGGTCCTGGCTATCCTAATGGATGTGTTCACCGATGTGGAGATCTTCTGTGACATTCTAGAGGCGGCCAACAAGCGCGGGGTGTTTGTCTGTGTGCTCCTGGACCAGGGAGGTGTGAAGCTCTTCCAGGAGATGTGTGACAAAGTCCAGATCTCTGACAGCCACCTCAAGGTAGGGGCCCCCAGTGGGAGTGAGGACAGCATGGCTGGCGCCGCTAACAGTTCCCTCCCACACACCCCATCTCAATGGCTCAGCGTAAAGAAAGGTTTGTCTCTTGCTCAAAAGTCCCCTGTAAAACAGACGGCCCTCCCTCACCTTGTAGCTACACCATAGGAATACGTGGCCTCGGGGTGGCAGTGACAGGGAGACAGGGCAGGGGAATGCCGCAGGACCTGACCTGGAGGACGCGTCCATCATGCCTGCTTAGGCCCTCTGGCTCACGCAGCCCACGGGGGCTGGGAACTGGAAGGGGCCCGTGGGGATCTGGTGGGCCGCAATCTCTGCTGCGCATGCCTGTTGTCTTCTCTGCTGAAGGACCTCGTGGCTCCACAGGCCAGGTCAGCATCCGGGCTGTTTGGTACACGTATAGGACTCCGCAGAACCCCAGGAAGCTGATCCTTTTGGACAGAACCCAACTGCCCACGGACTTCCTTCTTCTGGCAAGGAGAAAAGAAACCCAGGCATAAAGGGTCATTTAGTCATGTCGAATTTAGGGCAGCTACTTCAGGGTCAAAGGTAAAACCGCCCAGTTTTTATGAGCAGGCTCTACTCACCAGGGGTGGGTGGTTCCCTTGGTGACTGGGCTCTAGTTCAGACAGGTCAGCCTCTGGGAGACCCCCCAACCTCCCTTCCTCCATCCCTTGTCCTCCCCACTGCCTGGGATGCAGCCGAGCTCAGGCATCTGGAGCGGCAGGCCTCGGTCCTGTGATTACCAGGCCCGCTTGGCCTGGATCGCACCTCCTCGACACGAGGCCGTGGGCACAGGTGCAGAGTCCATGCAGGCCTTGCATCCATGGCCCACGCCAGCCACAGCTGCCAGTCCTCTGCCCGCCAAGGGAAGTGAGACGAGACCCTCCTCTCAACAGGTCACAGAGCTTATAGGGAGGCTGGGAATCACTAGGAAGCTCGTGGGTGTCCCCTTTCCAGAGCCTGCCCAGCCACCAGGGACATTCACGGGATCCCAGCAGTATCCTGGCTTCCCCAGAGATCCCTGGCTTTACCCACCCTTTCATTTCTCCAGCCTCCCAAGGGTTCTGGGCAGGGGCTGGGGCAGCAGGTGTTCCTGGGGGCGGAGGAAGGGACACGCAGGGCCATGATTTGGGTTGTGGACACACCTTTCCTTAGGACGATCTAAGGTCCACTGAGGTCTCCACAGAGCCACCCCTCCTGCACTTCCCTGTGACCAGCTTGGGGTCAGGGACTCATGTAACTGAAGCCCCCTGCAAGGCAAGGTGGGCATTAGGCCCTCATCTTTCTTTTCTTTGTCACTTTGTTTAAATCCTACCATCTAAAAAAAAAAATCCTACCATCTCTCTCCCCCTCCCCCCCCCCCCCCCCCGACCCATTTCTCAAATAATGTCAGGACATTGAAAAGAATCTAGAAAATTCAGCAAAGGGAAAAATAAAAATAGCCGATGAGCCTGCAAATTAGAGATAACCCCTGCTCCTGTCTTGCTGAGCATCCTTCCAGATGTTTTCCTAGGCAAACATATATCTACACGTATGTAATTAGCAAATGAGGCCTTGACTCTCCTTCCAACAGAACATTTCCATCCGGAGTGTGGAAGGAGAGGTGTACTGTGCCAAATCAGGCCGGAAGTTCGCCGGCCAAATCCAGGAGAAGTTCATCATCTCAGATTGGAGATATGTCCTGTCGGGATCGTACAGGTGAGCGCTGGGTTTCACGGACCCAAGGCTTCGAGGAGGCCCAGGCTGAGCGTGGTGCAGTCCTGGCTGCTCAGGCACGTAGCCTGTAGCCCTCCCAGGGGCTCCCAGGAGGCTGCTTCTGTCCCTGCCGAGCTGAGACTTCATCACATACATGAGGCTGGAGGCAGGACTAGCCTGGGAAGAAGAGGGCCTTCTGGGCTTGAGGGTAGAGAAGCACTTTGAAGTTTCCCTTCAGATTGCAACAGGACATAGAATCTCCTTTTTCCTTCCTCAGCTCCATCAGGCGTGATTGTTAAACTATGCAATTTGTTTTGGGCTGTGTGTGTGTGTGTGTGTGTGTGTGTGTCCTATTTTATTTTCAGAAGTGTGTCCCAATTCACTGGGACCTAAGGCTAGTGCTAGAGACTGGACGTGGCAGCAGCCTGGACTAGACGTCGGGTTCAATTCCCAGCTCTGTAGCTTTCTGACAGCTATGTAGAGACCTACTGGGTACATAGTAGGCATGCTTCAAGGCTGGGGCGCCCCTCTGGAGCTGCCATTCAAACCAAGGAGATAGACTACAGCCGGTCATGGCTGGTTCAGTCGGTACAGTGTGTAACTCTCGATCTTGAGGCCATGAGTTCAAGCCCTATGTTGGGTATAGACATTACTTTAAAAAAAAGGAAGGGATCCCTGGGTGGCGCAGCGGTTTGGCGCCTGCCTTTGGCCCGGGGCGCGATCCTGGAGACCCGGGATCGAATCCCACGTCGGGCTCCCGGTGCATGGAGCCTGCTTCTCCCTCTGCCTATGTCTCTGCTTCTCTCTCTCTCTCACTGTGTGCCTATCATAAATAAATAAAATTAAAAAAAAATTTTAAAAAAAAGGAAGAAGAAAGAAGAAAGGAAGAAAAGAAGAAGAAGAAGAAGAAGAAGAACCAGTACAAATGGACAGAGAAAGAAGAGTGATGGGGGGAGGGAGGGGGTCTTTGGAGGGGGGCTGAGCTGCCTAAAGGTCCCCTTTGCTCCCCTCTGGCTGTCTCCACCTTTTCCTGGCCCTGGTTTCCTCGGCTGTGCATGGGCCTGTGCTCTCTGCCTCACAGACTGCACCTGAGCTGAATGAGGTGTGGTCCATCTGCAGGGGGAATAGTTGTTCCTTAGCTCCTATGCCAGGAGGGGCTCTGAGACCAGACAGCCCTGAGGGGACACCCAGCATCCAGGGGTCACTGACCCCATGTGCATTTCCTCCCACAGCTTCTCTCCTCATTGTTTTGCTTCAGTGGGGCACCTGTGCAAAAGGGACCCCACGTACTTCTGATCCTAGGGCTCCGCATTAGCACTCGGTTGTTTTGTAAGAGGCTGAGGTGGGGCTGAGTTACCCTCCCCAAGTGGCCAAAGCCACTTTCTCAGCTTTTTGTTCTTTCAGATTTGAAAGTGACAGAGGCGTCTGGGCAGCAAGCCAGCAAGCCATAAGCTCTGGGTGGGAGCTCAGCCTCAAACCCCACATCAGGACTGGAGGCCTCTGACCTTGACCTCTGACCTTAGCTAAGCTGCCACTAGAGACCTAGCTCACCACCTGGATGGGCAGCTGGAGTCCGGGGCCCACCATAGCTGAAGAGTCCTCCTTCATTCTTTTTTATTATTATGGGGAAATTTGCATAACCTAAAATTAGCCATTTTCAATGTGTGATTCAGTGGCATTTAGTTCATTCCCTGTGTGTGCAACCATTGCTGCTACCTAGGTCCAGAATATTTTCATCACCTCAAAAAAAAAAAACCCATACCCAGTATATGGGGAGGAAAACCCTCATTTTCCTATTACCTTTCTACATGCTCTGGCTGGGGCCTGTAAACTGGACAAAAGATAGACTAACAAGAGAAAAGCATGTGGATTTATTTCTAAGTTTCATGTGGCATGGGACCTCCAGAAAGAAATGATCCTAAGAAATGGTTAAGCATGAGCATTTAAAAAAAATTATTCATTTATTCATGAGAGACAGGCAGACACAGGCAGAGGGAGAAGCAGGCTCCATGCAGAGGGGCCTGATCCAGGACTCGATCCTGAGACCCCGGGATCACAACCTGAGCCCAAGGCAGACGCTCAACCACTGAGCCACCCAGGTGCCTCCAGCCTGGGCGTTTTTATATGAGCTTTGATGAAGAGCAGAGTCAAGGAAAGTCCTGGAAAACATGGTAGGGCAAAAGGGTACGAGCTAAAGGTTGTCACTGGGGAAATGTAGCAAGGCCCACTCATTTGGATTCCTCCCTTGTCTTCTGGGCCAGAGAAAGAAATTCTGAAAGAGAAAATGCAGAGGAATGAGAGTGTCTCCTCTTGTTTTCGATTGGGAGAATTATGCTTCTTTGTTTTTGTTTGTATTTGCCCTTGCGGAGCTCATCATGCTGCTGGCGAGGGGGGTGGGTTGGGGGTGGGGGTCTTTGCCCTTGGTGGGGGCAGAAGGAAGCAGAACTAACCTTGTTGAGCTTTGTGCCAGGCCCTAGGCCGGGTGTGATGAGACTTTTAGGAAGGATTTAACCCTTTGAGGGAGGCATTATTCTTCCCAATGACGGTTGGGGGAACTGAGGCACGGCAAGAGTAGGTGATTGGCCCAAGGTCACCAGCCTTCTCAGCTAGGATCTCCAGCTCTCTAGTGCCTTCTGAGCTTGTCATCCTGATATGGGACGTGCCGGGAGGAGGGTGGCACCGGGCCTGAAGACACGCAGGGCCATTCCTGAGAACCGAAGAACCCAGCTCCTGGAGAGAGGGCAGGACAACTGTAGCTTCATTTGCACTCAGCGGTCAGAGGAGATCTGTTTGCTGGCCTTCAGTTAGATCCTTCTCCGTGGGGACTCTCAAGGTTGTCTCCAGTTGAAACAAAACATGTCTCCCTCCCATTCTTTCAATGCAGCTGTCCTTGGGCTTTGGATATTTTGGCCCTGGTTGTATACAGTTCTCCCGAACTGAGGTGCTCTGTGCACATCTTTAGCTGAGTGGTGGGGGTGAGGTGGGGGGTGTACATTTCAACATTTAAGCTCTGTGAGAAAGTCTTACCCAGGGACGCCTGGGTGGCTCAGCAGTTGGGCATCTGCCTTTGGCTCAGGTCGTGATCCTGGAGTCCCGGAATCGAGTCCTTCATCAGGCTCCCTGCATGGAGCCTGCTTCTCCCTCTGCCTGTGTCTCTGCCTTTCTTTCTCTATGTCTCTCATGAGTAAATAACAAAACTCTTAAAAAAAAAAAAAGTGAAGTCTTATCAAGCACAGGCAGTATGCCCAGGTGCTGGGGACACAGAGCTCTTCTCTCTTATGAAAAAACATGGACAAATGGCCACAGAGTGGTGTGGCGTGTGTTCTAAGATCAGTATGAGCTTAGGAAGTGCTCTGTGGTCAGCCAGGAAGGAGCTCCCACTTCTGCTGGCAAGTCCAGGAGGTTGGTGCCTTTGGGGTTGGGCCTTGGTGGCCACAGCGTGAGAACCGAACCACCCCTGATTCCATTCCTGCCCTGACCCACACTTCTACCTCTGGGCTTTCTGTACCAGGAACAGAAAAATTTTTAAACAAAAACCAGATCAAATCACTGGCCTCCTTAAGATCCTTCTATGCTTGTCACTGCTCCTAGAAAAGAAAAAAAAAAATCATTCTTACCATGGCCTCTGCAAGATTTTCCTTCCTCTCCACTGTGCTGTAGCCACACTGTGTTCCTCCAGGTCTTTCATGCTCTTTCAGGCCTCAGGGCCTTTGCACTTGCTGTACATGCCCTCTGCTGGAGAGGTAATTCCTGCTGTCTTATCCTGCTAACTCCTTATCTTGGAGTTTCCAGATCATCTCCTAGAGAGCTTCTCTGTGGACTTGTTTATCCAAGATCGTAAACATGATGTCAGAACCTGGATTGAGTCTGTTTTCTCCTCTGTTATATCCCTGGAATGAAATATAGCTAACCCAGTGCCCGAACATTATATATGATCATAATATATGTTGAATGAATGAGTGAATAAATTAATGAAAGTCTATATAAGGTTCTGGCCATGCAATGTAGCTAGAGGAACAAAGTTTTTCAAACCGTGTGCATCATTATCCATTAGCAGGATATGAAATCAAGTTAGTGAATGATGCCTGGAATTATTTTTATAATGATATAGGATAGAATAAACATACAGAGAGCACACTGAGGTCAGGAATGTTCTGGAAACTGTTGTGTGCTTATGTATGTGTTTGTATATGTGAGTAGGTCAAGACATTAAATGTATCTCTCCATGATTAGCCGAGGTAAGTCGGAAGAACAGGTAGGGAGGACTTGCCCCTGCCAGGGATCAGGCTGTGTCGTGGAGCTGGAATAATCTAGACAATGTGGCATCGGAGGAGGTACAGGCA